>NC_135330.1:29680784-31023403 GCF_023851605.1 Tamandua tetradactyla | reverse complement strand
AATGGCAGTGTCCAGACTGAGTTTGATGCATCTTTATGTTTCTTACAGCTACTAGTACTTTGCTTTACCCTTAAAACATCCCCAGTTGATATTCACAGAATGAATGTCACATGTTTGTACCCTTTTTTCTTTTTCATTTTGTCCTTACAACTATATCCATCTACAGTGCTGGCCTCTCTCCTCCAGGATTCTGATTTACAACCTACTCATCTTCAAACACCACACATCCAAATAGAACTCACCATCTATCCACCCATTTACCTTCTCCTTCACTCATTTTTTTTCTTTCTCAATTGGTGCCTGAATCACCGACACGGTCACCAGGCTGGGTCCCCTTCCCTCCCTCTCCCTCCTCACCCAGCATGAAGCTCTGCTCTTTTCTAAAGGTGTCTAGGCTCATCCCTTCTTCCCCTGTCTACTACCGTGGTTGGTAACACCCATCCCCTCTCACCAGACTTCTTTCCCCCATTCAGCCTGCCTTCAGACTTTTTGTCCCCCTCAAGCCTCCATCTTTCAGCCACCAGAGTGTTCCTAGTAAAATGTAGCTCAGATTATTCTGCCTTCCTGTTTCATAGCTCAGTTATATTTCCTGAATCTTCCTTTCTGTGTAATATTTCTCTGCTTTCACTACTGCTGCTCTTTTGGCCTAAAATACCTTCTCTCACTTCTCAGTGGGATACCCTCCTCCTAATCTCTTTAAAACTCAGCTTCACCCTCTGACTTCCTCTAGGAGAACCTCCCTCACTCTCCTTCCTCCTGGGCTAGGTCAGGTAGTGCTGCACAACAACTGATGCCTGCTTCTACCACCCTCCTCGTCTGGGCATGAGCATGCCTCCCCTGAGTGTCAGCTTTTGCTGTCTCAGTATCCTAGGGCAGGGCCTGATGTTTACTTGTTGGTCAAAAGGAACTTTGAGAATGAACCCTGTCAGTGAGGTTGAGCAAGTTTGACAAAATAGAAACCTGAAGTTCGAAAAGGTTGAGTGACCGAATAACTGGTCAGAGGCACTATTGGGCCAGGGAGCAGGTGATCAGTCAACGTACTTTCCTTTCTATTGAAAGACCTTCATAGGAGCATCCTGTTTAGGTCCCCCCCAGATGTTGTGCCTGCGGTCCCTCATATGTCTCAGCTCTCTTCTTCCCTTCCATCTTCATGGAACAGGCACCTTGGGGGTAGACTGTCACACATCAGAAATGAATGGGTCACCAGGCTGTCTTCCTCATCTTTTTCATTGACACTGAGGAAACTCACTGTGAAATATTTGCAAGGTGAGAACATTAGTTTTGAGGGGTATGGGACATCGTATAGGATCTGGGTGGTTCCACTTGGTTTTGTTTTTGTTTTTGTTGTTTTACATGGGCAGGCACCGGGAATCGAACCTGGGTCTCCGGCATGGCAGGCGAGCCACTATGGCCCACCCGCCACTTGGTTTTATACAATGAAAAGGGCCCTCCCAGGACCTGGAAACACGGACAGTCCCCGGCCCGCCTTACTGGGCAGAGTGAACATTCCTGTTTCTCCTGCCCCTAGTGGCTGCATTCACAACTCTGTGTTCACCACCCTACCATCTTGATACTTGTTGTGTGCCCATCAAGTGTAAGGTGTAGCAGATGCATTTGATATTAGTGATGAAGTTTTGAAATTTGTGGCCCTTTTCCCTTTTCTTCATCTATCTTAGAGTGAAGTTGAGGTTATCTGTGTAATAAGGTCGCTTTCAATCTGTTGCATGCTGGTATGTTTCATGAGAGAGAAGGGGCAGAATGGAGTGGGGTCTACCCAGTCTGCAGCCTTCATCTGTCATGGTGTGATGGCAGAAGAAACTGGAAAACTGTTGGCACTCCCAGTGGTTGGTCCTCCCACCAAGCAAAATTTAGTTCCCCCAATCACAGAATGGAGTGGACAAGAATTTCTCTACCTACTTTGACAGGGATGTCACTGCAGGAACAGAAATATAAATATACATTTACACATGTATACAAGTGTGTTTATGTCCATGTACGCATACTCAAATGCAAATTTTAATAAAAGCAAAAATTAAAGCTTTCGTTTCTAAGAGAAGAGTTTTTTTTTTTTTTTAATACGGAGCTTGTAGTACAACTCTTCCTATAATTAGGTGCTAAATAGATGTTTAGGTGCTAAATAGATGTTTTAAAATGTGATGATGATTTCTTTGACCTCTCTGGTGATAAGACTTTTCATTAAAGCCCTGTTGAGAAGAGCAGGGACAGTTAGATCCAAGTATAGGTCAGTTAATTTTACTAGGACAAAGGAAAACAAACCTCTTTGTCCATTTAAGTAAACCCTCAGCCATCTCACAACTGCTTGTTAATGGTACCAAAACATGCAAGCTAAAGTGAGGTTGGATACAGATAAGCCCATCAAACTTTTTGAAAATATAGTGTATATCCTCTGGATGGGTCTGTAGCACAGACCTCCCATTAAGGAAAATATCCCCCAACTGTAGTTGGTATCTTCTTGAGAGGAGACTGTGCAGCCAAAGGAGCACCCTCAGAACTGGCTAAGGTTGCAGCTGAGAGGAATGAAAAACAGGCTTCCAGATGGAGGCCTTAAGTCTGAACTGACAGTGTAAAAGTAATGCTGTCTGGGCTTTATCAACTTCCCCAAGCCTGCTGAACGTGCCTCCCTATAATTAATCCAGCAGCGCAGAGTTTACTGAGGGTATGCTGGGCACTGAGCACTGTGCTAAGCCAGGGCTAGAGAAGGAATTTTGAGCATTTTGCTCAAAAAAAGTCAAAGCTGTGATATGGGAAACAACAGGATTAGGAATTAAGGATTAATTAAACACACACACATATATGCTTTAGGAGTTTGTGGAGGAGGAGATGTCTGAAGACTGGAGTAAGCAAAGTAGGTTTCAAGGAATTAGGGGGGACTTATACTGGGCCCCAAGAGGCAGGGAAGGGCTTAGGTGGAAGTAAAATGAGGAAAGGAGAGAGCAAAGGCTCAAAGATAGGTACACGTGAGACACACAAGCCCAAGTGCCCTGTTTTTGCATTCTCTCTCTCTCTCTTTCTCTCCCTTCTTACATTCTTCCCTTCCTCACAGTAGAAGCAAATGTTAAAAGAGAAAGAAATAAATCACCACCATTAAAAAGTAGGAAAATCCAACCCTTTGAACACTGTGATCTGAATTAATTTGCAGTGATGTTGCAGGTTGGTTCTGAATTGCCTTCATGGGGTCAAGAAACCATGCTCCAGCCCCGTTTACAGAATTATGCATTTGGCTGGGCAGATGATGTTTGCCTTGTCAGTTGCCTTGGAAGCAAGAGCTTCTGACTGTCTTTGTACGAGGTGAGTGTCTCTGGCTGGATCAGGCTGACCTATGGATTTAATGGGCATGATTGAGCGACTGATCATTAAATCAAAATCTGACAAACAACAGCAGAGTCGGGCCTTTTGTTCTGCTTCATGGGGGTGTGAGCGAGGCAGGGCTTGGGTTCAGCTTTCAGCTTTCCTTTTCTCTAGCCTGTCTTTGGCTGGCAAACACTAGGCTCGTACCCAAGGTCCTGGTGCATGTAACTATCATCTGGCCAGGAACAAAGTGCACCATGGTTAGGTAGTAAAGAAACCGTGTTTACAGGTGACAGGTCTGTACCCTACTTCATCACCTCCCTCTCAAAATACAAATACAAAAGAAAAAGCCTTGACCACTGGAAGAACAAGGCTGACAGGATGTGAGAATGGATGGGTGGCATGTAAGGGAGAGAGAAGGCAGGGCAGGGCAGTTTTTTTTTGTTTGTTTTGTTTTTTGTTTCTAATCAATGATGTGGAGGATTAGAAGATTTGTACAGTGGCTTTGCCAGCAAAATGTAATTAGTTGAAGACAATATGCTGCTGATGTTGGAACTGGTAGTTTAATGAAAGCTGCCCTAATGAGAACCTCAGTATCTCGCTCAGAGATTGCCTTCACAAACCAGTCCTCTTCTCCAGATTTTGTACTTGGTTAGTTCCAGAGAAAAATTGAATTGTAATACTTTTTAGAGAGGGACACTGCATGGTCCAAGAGAAGATCCTTTTGGAAGTCAATCTTCCTTTCCCTTCCGGCCTTTGATGCCAGACAAAGCTTGCTGGCAGGGAATGAGGGATTTAGAGGGGATCTTGGTGTCCTAGGCTCCAGTGGTGTCTGTGCATCAACAATCTCTTCTGGTCCTTTATTCCCTCCCCAGTTCCCTTTGCTACAAGTCTTCAGCTCTAATACACATCTTACCTGGATTCCAAGATCAGGTCACAGCTAGACTAATACAAAGGATATGTTCATGATTACCCATTGTTCTTCAGGGCTTTGATTAGAATTTGAGGGTTTGTGATTTGAGTTTTGAGTATTGTGGGCCAAATCAGATGTCAACTGGAGCAACTGGAGGAGCGTTGTGATCTGAAAACAATGTGTGAGAGTGCTGCTAACCTTGAACAACATTGAGTGACTTACATTGGAAGTGGTCACTGTCATCCCTTGGGTCCTCCTGATGAAAACATGACCTGCAAGATTCCTCCTACCTTCTGCAGTTCTATTGGCAAGCAGTCTTCTGGGTGACCTGACTGTAATGCAGTTCTTCAGTGTTCAATTACAACATTTTCTCCCCAGTCCATCCTGCACATACGTTCTTTTTTTTTTTTTACACATGGGCAGACACATGGAAGTGAACCCAAGTCTCTGGCATGGCAGGTGAGAACTCTGCCACTGAGCCACTGTTGCCCACCCTGTACATGTGTTCTTATATTGTGGAAAATGATTCAAATCTTGACTCATGGCCTTTTTAGATTTCTGATCCCAGAACAAAGACTCGCAGACAACAAAAGCCAAGAGATCCGAATCTGTGTGCTTACGTGTTGCCTGTTCTCAGGGAACTGGTTGAACCTCTTTACCCTGTACTCTGAAGACAGTGGTTTCACTTTACAAAACATCTACCCAAGAACAGATGTCTCCATAGTGTTTTCCCTGCCTAAGTCAAAACAACAGCATAAAAATTAGGGCCGCCCTTGGTACAATTAAATTATAACTTTAAATCATGCATTTAGCCAACCTAGGGATAAAAGTTAACTCAAAAGGATTGGGAGCATCTGGGGCCCTCAGTGTCAATGGTATTGACTGTAAACATTTGGGGATCCTCGCTTGCATGACTCCAGGATTTATGAGCAGGAGTAAGGCAGTTCAGAATTCACTCTAGAGATGATGGGGAAATTGGGGAATCAGGGCCCAGGCTGCAGTCGCGGGCCCCTTCCAACACAACAAGGTCACATAAAAACATCGTTAAGATTGGTGATGGTGTCTTGATTTGGCTCCTACTCACTGAATAAACTTGGGCAAGTTATTTAATCTTTCTGGTCTTCTAGTTCCTCATCTCAAAATGGAAATAGTAATTTATATTCTCTATTCGTAGAATTAAATTAAATAATGAACATGATTCTCCAGGTGCTGTGTCCAGCATATAGTAAGCACTTAACAAATGATATTTATTATCATTATTTCTTCACCATTGTACTGATACTATAGAAATAAGGCAATTTATGCTTAGGATAACAGGATAGGGCAGGGATTCTGAGAAAGAAAGAAGCACATGCACAGAGTTTGCTGTAAGAATTTGAGAGATGCTTGATCCTTTCATAGTGGTTTGTGTTAACGTTTCTTCACTACACTAACCATAAGTTGTGAAGGGTCTTCGCCTTTCTCAGCATAAGGAGTGCTGCAGGAGCTTCTCCTGTGAAAGAAAGCAAGGGCGGGGTCCTTGGCTATGATTAACTCTTGGCACACTGTGGCAAACTCAGTGATCGAGTTGGACCTCTGTGGTGTGGGACAAGAATATCATCAAGATCTGAACCCCATGTGAAGGGCTTCCCACCCACACTGGGACCAGCAGTCATCTCAGAACCATGCAGCCTTTACGGATCCATCCCAGTTTTGCTTTAGCTGGGAGGAAACAAACCTTTTGCCTCTTCACTATTTCAGATAGTGATACTGATGAATATGTACCAAATTCATAGAATTCTTGACATCCCGACTCTCTCCTTGCTTCCCCTCCCATTGTCTTTATTATGGGCTGTTTTCGTCTGAAATCACTGGAATCCCCACATGTGCCATGCATAAGGTCTGCCCTGGTGACTAGTTCCTGATATCGTTTCTTATTTGCTCAGCCCCAGCTGCTGCCCCGGAGCTATCAGTTCCGTGAGACTTCTCCTTCTCTCCAGCTGGGCTGCCTGACTTTTGAGGTGATGGGAGGAAGAGGGGGTTAACAACTCTTTTATGTTTAGAGAGAAAGAGGGTTAAAGTCTAACTGTCATTAGCATATACTGCACCAGCTGCCTCTTCTATTACTTGTTCAATAATTCCCTTAATGTTTGGTCCTAGTGGAGCAGATTATTGTTATTATTTTATTTCATCAAGATCACCTACTGCCTAGAAACAAAGAGGAAAGGAGGAAAGGGAACGTGGCCAAGTATAGGCATCGGCTTGGGATATTTATATATTGGCTTCATGCTTGGCTTGTGAAGTTTTGAAGGGCTGGTGCATATAACCCACAGAGGGAGCCTATCTCCTGCAGCTCTCTGTGCATCGGCTGCTGAGACAGTGACCTGGAGTGCCTTAGTTTCCACATGGGACCTTTCATCTTCTAGCCTGCCTGTCATGCATACTACACACACTTGTGAAAATGAACGTGCAGGCTCATGCCTACTCACACGCATATATGGGTTCTAGGTAGGGCCAGCCTCTTAATATAGGATGCTGATTGGGGTCCCATCCACAATATCTGACCAGGCAGCAGCGTCTCTCAGAAAATGGCTAGGGACATGAAGACGTCCACTCGGCCCTTGTGGCCTGATTCTTTACTGTACCCCTACTCTGTGGAGATCTAGGCCAGTCTTTGGAATCAGGGAATCCATTAAGATAGTATTGGACCTAGAAAATTCAGCCCACAGTGAGCTGCTTCTCTGCAACCCAGCCTCACCCAACTCCACTGGGCCTTAGCATCTCATTAAAGCAAACGACAAGTAACTGAAGCTACTAACGATCAGAGAGCTCTGAGCTCACGGATGTTCCTTATGAGCAAATGCACTCCCTCACTTTTGCTTTGGGCCAGAAAAGGCAAGAAAAACCTTGAGAACCAAAAAAAGCAGCTCTATAAAAAGAATCTGAAAGAGGACAACTTGAAATAGCCCAGGCTGACTCCAGCATGCTAGCCTCCAGCCACTTTCCCCATTGGGCTTCAGGCTCTCATTAGATGAAACTCCTGAAGTCTTGCTCATAAAGAAATTGGAGACTAACTTCCCAGATTAAAGAATAAAGACAGGGATCAAACTTCCCCAACAGCACTGAAACTTTTAGACATGGGTAAAAGCAAAAAAAAAAAGAATAGAAAAACTATAAAATTTAGATTACTCCTTAGAAGAACTTCATGCTCAAATCCCTTTAGACTGGAAAGACTGTCAAATATCATCCTGCCTAACCTGGAAAGCTCTTAGTCTCTTCCTTATGGAAGGTTGTCCATTTCCTTCTTTTACTCAACAAATGGCATTTTAAGGTGAGAGGATATTGGGGAACATCTTATTTATTCCCTAAGTTTTGGATTCTTGGGTGTGTGTTGGTGGGGAAAGAATTCTGGAGTGCCTTAAGGCAGCAGGCAACAGTAGTATCATGCCCCATTGAGAGGCTAAGCAGTCAAGGTAGAACTGTCCCCTGCCAGTGGGATGTGCAGTTGACGTCAGAAGTCCCAGAGGACATAGGAAGGCCTCTTAATTAACGTGGTGGCCCATAGCAACTGGAAAGCATTTCCACACGATTAAAGACTTCAGAAAAACCCCCAAGGGGAGGTAATGTTCCTAGTAATTTATAAATTGTACTCACTACTTAACATGCTTAAAGTGTTTCATTTCATCTTCCATTTGGGAAGGAGATGGGCAGGGATAATGGATTTCTATTCACCAGCCATTATAGAAAAAGGGAATCTGCTAGAGGAACCCACCAAGGGGCTTTTCCTTCTAGTTTGGGTTGATTCCATTTAGCAGTAAAGGGATTCCCAAGGTCAAGAATATATTGCTACATTTTAGATGACACTATATGATTTCAAAAGGCCTTGTTATATATTAGGGAAGAGGGCTGGTCTGCTTATCAGGAGCTCTGTTGGCTAAATGGAAGGCCCATGGTCTGCCTCTGAAGGGTCATTGCTTTCATTTCCTTGGTCTGAGATTTATGGATTTATTGGGCAAGAAGAACTCATATTTTCTCTGTAATTAGTTCACCATTTTGCAGCTGTTTCCAGTTTGACAAGATTCAGTATCACTGTCAGGAAAACTCCAAGCTGGAAGAGAGCAGTTGGTTCAAAGAGGTTATGCAACTTGCACAAAGTCACACCTGGTATTTCATTGACAATCTTCATGTTATTAGGAACTTAAGTCTCATTTTCCAGTATCTTCACAAAATCATGGACTTGGAAAGGACCTTGAGAACTCACCGATCTAGCTCATCTATTACCCTTCTCCTGGGCTGATGAGTTTTGGATCTAAATTAGAATATGACCAAGGTTGCAATATAGACTTACAGCACTGTTGTTTTTCCTCTTGTCTGTCTTTTTTGAAAGCCAAAGGCAAATGCAAGTGACTATTTTCATGTATAAAAAAGGGTCTTTGTCCCTGACCTTCAGGCATTGTTATTGAGGAAAAACCAGGGACAAGGTCCACCCAGCTTGTCTATTTGATTCTCATTTTTTAACCACTATTTAATTCCTTAAGGAATATAATTTGAATTCAGTTTGCCCAGTCGCCTTGAGGGATACTTAATTAAATCTCGGATTCACTCTTCTGGTTACTCCTAGGGTGAAATGAAGCTTTGAAATATGAGCTGATTGATTGGCTGCAGTCTTTTGACAGATGGTAGCTGGGAAGGTAATCCCAACATCTCCCTTCCTCTGCCAGTGGTTCACAAAACTTACATGGCTACCTCAACTTTGGTGGCATTTGATAGATCTAGAGTCTTTTTATTCTGGGATTTCCTTATCATGTGACACTGATGTGAGATTAAGGAAAAATTCCACTGTCCTATGGGTTGTTACCAAGTGTATTACCTTTAGATTAAAATATCTTCATCCATCCTCATTTCTTTTCTTATAAGAAGAATAATGACCGGCCATTTCTAGCACCTGTGATCTATTTTTGTCTTCCTTTTGTACATACACTTAACTTTTCAAAGCAAAATATGCAGATTTTCTCCTCTAACTAGAATGTAAACTGTGAGATTAGAAACCTTATCTGTATCATTCACTGCAGTATCCCCATAACAGAGACCACCAGAAAAATTCCTTCTTAAATTAAGCATCGATAAATACTCATGGGATGAATGAATAATGAAATGAATGAATGCTTCCCACATGCAACTTCCTTGTATAAGCTTTGCTTGCAGACACATAGATGTTCATATAGAAATATATTCAAAGTTAATGAATACTTTTCCTCTCCCTCCTTTCCTCTCTCTCTCTCTCTGTCTCTCTATACTCAACCCTCACGAAGCTTAAGAGACATCAGACACTGTCTCTCCCCTCATAAAGTCTATAGTCTGGTAAATGAGATAGATAAGCAGATCAAAGACAAAAGTCCTTGTGGTTAGAGTTATGTGGAGGATGCTATGGAAGCCTTACAATGGCCAGTGCAATATGATTAAGGAAAAGTTGGTCAAGAATGTTTCACGGAACTGACTTTGAAAGATGAATGGAGGTTAGCACAGGGAGGGAGGTATGACTCAGGACCCTGGGTGAATACACAGGTCAGATAATGAGACAGTTTTGTCTACGGGCCTGGAGAACTAGCATGAGCATAGAAGAGAGATCTGCTTAGAATTTTCCCATTCCTTGGCAATCCCTGCCAGTGTTATATAAAACATTGTTAAATAATAATTCCAAAATCTACAAATTATCTGACAAACCTCATACTATTCTCTCAGGTTAGTGCCAAAAATGTCAGTTTCATAATAAAGTAAAAGCTGATTTTATTTGTTTGATCTCTATTAAAGCCAGTACAAATGATTTATTGATTTTTTAAAGAAAATATAATTTTAAATGCCACTTTTTTTGCACGCAACATGTTAATGGATGTGGAGTTCTTATATACCCTAAACACTCTTCTAGTTACGAAATGTTAACAGTTTTGAGGAAAATCAATAGAATAATCAGAAAACTCGTGAAAAGATGAACAAAGAGCAAAACAACTCCATATCTTGTAGCCAGTGTTTTGTTTTGTTTTAATGTTCAAGCTTTGTAACTTGTTACTTGTTGCCTGGATCAAGACCACCTAAATGTTTTTCTTCTTTTTAAAAAACTGACATAAAAATTGAAGTTAACACAAATAAATAAAAAATACACTCTGAACACAGCTAGGGTGATAGAAGAACTCAAAAGTGAGGCATGCGTGTGTGAGAACTCCTGTATGCTCCCTGGGATGATATTGTCCATTGTGTTTGTCATTGTGCGCAAGTTCATTCCCCCAACAAATTTTCTTTTTTAGACAAGAAGAGGCATGCAGCTTGTGTTTCTCTTTTTAACTTGGTTACCAGGAAGCTCCCAGCTACAACCCTTAGCCTAGGCTTCCCTCTGCCCATCTGCCACCTCTTTGTTCCCTTAGATTAATTGAAAGGAAAAACCATAGAGCTTAAAATCCTCTATGGAAGTAGAGGGTTGAAAATAATAAAAATGTCAAAGAACTAAAGTTTATCATAAGTATACAAAAGGAATTGAAGGTAAGTACTGGCTTTCCAAGTCCTGAGTACGAGGAAAATTGTCAAGGTGACTAGATTTCTGCCTTTTCCTAGTATAATACACAGCCGATATATTTCTACTACCTGCTCTCTGGATTAGGCAGATAAATAATTTGGAGGCATGTGTGTGTAATGATTTTACAAATTATTATTATCACAATATTATTAAATCATATTGCATATTAATATGTAATGTTATGTATAATATTATTTACATAATAATCTGCAATTAGTTAAATCATAGCAAAGCATTGTGATATCTGTCACCAATTTGGGTTATGAAAGCAGAGAAACCATATCACAACTTGAGTACCTGAGAATCCTTTTCCATATGCCTGTGCTGTGTTTGACCTGCTGGTAACTGGTTATTGCAAAACTGAGGCCACTGGAGTTATTGACTCTAAACAGAGAAGACATTTTGGTAAAGCGAGATTTGAAACTAAATAAACTGGTGTAGAAACTGGTGTCATAGACCCCTATGGGTAATTATGCTTTTAAAAATCTGTTCTGAATTTCTGCGCCATACACACAGCTATGGTAAAGGGAATTTACAATGAACTAACTAAATGGCACCATGAAAGGAGCAGTGAGGAGGACCTGAGTCTAGTGCCAGTCCTGTACTGTCGAGCTTTGTGGTTTATCTGGACCTTGGTTTCTTCATCAGAAAAAGAGGAGGCAGAGATTTTTGGTGGGTCTCTAATTTTTTTTTTAGAGATTTTCGATGGGTCTCTAATTCAAAAGAGAATGCTATGATATGCCACTTCTCTTTGTCGAAATGCAGCTAATGGTGTCTTCCAGATACGCAGTGACATGTGATGTGCAGAATCTTATTTTAACAGGGAGAACATGAAATGTGAGTGCTGTCTTTCTGCTACCACCTAATCCTGGTTTTGGGTATTTAATGGGTGCTTAGTAAACAGTTCTTAGTTGGTGAGAGTGTCTCTTTTGGCCCACGATCTGCCAGAAGTGCACTTTGAATCTTCTCTTCGTTCTCCAAGAAATGAGGATGCATTTGAGCACAATCACCCACACGCTCCCTCTCTGTCTCTTTGTGATTTGTGAGATAGACGCATTAGTTTCTAGTGAGCTAAGGTCTCTCGGAGTAGCTGTAGCCCTGTGGTTAGGAATATAGTCTGAATGGGAGCGACTGTGTCCCCATCCCAGTTCTACCACTCGTTTGCTGTGTGACCTTGGACAAGTTATTTAAGACCTCTGTGCCTTGGCTTTTTCAAATTTGCAGTGGGAAACTAATTGTACCAACTCTGAATTAAGAAGTGTAGAGCATTTAGAACCAACGCCCACTATAGAAGAAAAGCTGGATAAAGGACAGCTGCCAATGCTTTATTACTGCCTAATATGGAGAGGAACCTATGACCAGATCTTATCATAACCATGTTACGACCATTTGAAAGGAAAACTAGTGAGTAAGAGTGAAAGGGGCTCCTAAAACCCTATGTGAACTGAAAAGATGGTGTTTAAACCATTTCCTCAGATTGATGTTTATACTACTCTTACGGCTCTTTAGGGAATGAAATCACCTCTTGCTTTCACCAGCCTAATTCAGTGTCTGACAACTTCTCTCAGTCGGGAAGTTATTCCTTCTGTGTGGCTTAATTACCTATTGTTGCAGTTGCAATTTGGGGTGAAGAAAAGGACAGTGGGTCTGACTCTGAGATGAAGGCTCAGCTGCAAAACTATTGGGTTGGGCTCAAGGAGTAGCTCTCCAAGCATTGGTACTGAGCTCAGTTATGTGGCTACTGAGGTGCTGTGTCTTGTACACAGGGCTTTGTGGCACTCCAGGGGTTCTGTGCATGGCTGAGGGGCTGCTGGGATGGAAGGTAGGGGGTGGGGAAGGGAGTAGTCAGCAGGGCCCAGAAGACTTGGCTTGTTTCTTCTGCCTGCACTGTACCCTGAGTAGCGTCATGTTTGTGCTCTTCTGAACTTGCATGAAAGATTTCACCAGGAGGAAGGGTTGCCCAGACAAAAGAACAATTAGAAAACCAGGAGACCAGTGCCCATCCCTGGCAACCACCTGACGTGACCTGTCACTCAGCAGCTGTCTCTGTTGCTTCATGTCTGTCTCTACTCCTGCCTGTTTGAAAGAAGCAACATCCTGCACACCTTTGCCCATGGCAGTGGTGGGAAAGGGAGGATACATGGGAAGATTTATGGGAAAAGGGACTTTATAAATCCAAGACATAATTATTATGAGCCTGGAAAAAGGCCCCTTTTAATGTGTTTAAGGGAATTATCTTGACACCGCCTTGTATGGGTGGGTCCCTTGGGAATTAATAGGGGCTTTTCATCTCCGGCCTATATGAGAGGGTGGCATTGATTGAAGCTCAAGGTTGAGAGCAGAACCATTTGGCACACCCCAGCCTAATGAAAAAGGCTTGGAGGGATATTGACCAAAATAAAGGGAGAGAATACAGATTGCACAAGGGAAGATTTATGCCCACTGAAATCTGTGCAGCAAGGAGCTGGCGAGGCCTTCCCTCCAAACTCTGCTTCAGGTGGATGTCAAGGCGAGGTGTTCCATCTCGCTGAGGCAATGCATCCTTGCCTCTGACAGATAGATTTTTAAGTAATGGTCTGAGAGTTGGTGGCCTTTGAGAACCAGGTTTAGAAGGAAAGTCCTCTGCCAACCTGACTGGGTCCCCATCCTTCCCTTGAGCTTTAGCAAAAGTGGGACTGTGTGATTGGGGGAAAGCTGTTTCTGAAAAGCGGTGGTGACCCCAAAAGATGGATGTAAATTTCCTCTTTAAATGCCCAGACATTTAAAGTTAGACTGAGGACAGCCTCTAGGATCTGTGATGCATCGTATAGGCACTTTATATAGTTACCTAACTTCGTTTTTAGTTATCCTGGGAGCTTATGTGGTATTTTCTCCATTTTACAGATGAAAACTTCAGACTTAGAATTTACAGGACTCACGAATAATTGTGGAGCCCTAGTTGGAATTCACGTGTGATTGATTTTAAGGTGTGAGACAGGAAGCAAGCAGATGCCACTCCACTGATAAAAAAATGTCCTGAAACCAGCTTCATATTGTAGTAGATCTTCCTTAAACAAACCCGTTCCCCTATTTCAGCAGCTGAAATCAAACACACACACACACACACACACACACACACACACACACACTCTTAGACTTTCAATAACTTCTTTCTTCTTCAAATTGTTTTCTAAGCCAAGAGCAACCTTGGATCACTTAAAATGATGCACTGGTTTCCCAATTCCATTTTTCTCCCACCTCAAACACTGATCACTGTAGATGTCCTTTGCTGCTGAATGATGTTTGCTTTAAGTGCTTAATATTTTCTGAATGAAGTAATGAATGAGTGATGAATGGTGGTAGCCAAAGGACCATGGCTTTCTGTGGTACGAGCCTACCTGTCTTCCCACATCCATCTATTGTCTTCTCTCCTCAGGGTGGCATGATTGCCCTGCTGCTGTCCATCCTGTGTCTGGTGATGATCCTGTACACTCGCCGGCGCTGGTGCAAGCGCCGCCGGGTGCCCCAGCCCCAGAAGAGTGCCAGTGCCGAGGCAGCCAATGAGATCCACTACATTCCTTCTGTGCTGATTGGTGGGCATGGCCGGGAGAGTCTGCGCAATGCCCGCGTGCAGGGCCACAACTCCAGTGGCACCCTGAGCATCAGGGAGACACCCATTCTGGATGGCTATGAGTATGACATCACCGACCTGCGCCACCACCTGCAGAGGGAATGCATGAACGGAGGGGAGGACTTCGCCAGCCAAGTCACCCGTACCCTTGATTCCTTGCAGGGCTGCAACGAGAAGGCAGGGATGGACCTCACTCCAGGTGGGGATGGGAAAAGGGCAAGGAGGTGTTTGGTTCTTTGCCTCAGGGAGCCAGAGAATAGCTGCTATTTTCATATTTAGTGGCTGGGTGTCATATTTAGTGGGATGTGCCAGTCCCCACGTGGGTAAGAAGAATATTCTGTTTCCTGAGATGATGGGAACTGTTCTCACCTAGAAAATCCAAAGGACAAGTGTAAATTGGATATCTTCTCCACTTGCACCCTCCATTGGAAGCAGAGGTACTTTTATATCCAACAGAGAAGTGGTTTTGAGACATTTTAGTATGTAATGAGCAACCCTTTGGAAAATAAGGAGATAGCAAGAAAGATTAATGTGTGTATGGCACTTTTCTGCATAGTATATTGGCTTAGACAATTTAATCCTTCAGTGAAGTATAACTGTGGAGGGAGGTGGTATTTATTCTTTTCCATACACCTGAGGCTTCATGGGGCGTTCTAGTTGTGGGGTGTTTTAGTTGTGTTGTCTTGTCTATGCCTCTGTGGCCTTCACAAGAGATGTATTTCTTCGAGGAAAATGAAGGGATAGACTATAGTGCGGACCGCACATGTTTTGTATACCTATGAAGGTAATTGGTGGAAGACTTGGAGCTAATCCAACTGGGCAAGATCAGAGTAAAAGAAAAAAAGAGGCAGAGAGGAAAGGATCAAACTTTTCTTCTATAGTAGCCCACTGTCTCTCTTTCAAACCTCTATGAATAAATAATTCCCTGTAGATAAAACCCCAACGCAGTGATCCTTCAAGGAACTGTCTGATTATCTTTGAGTGAGACATTTTTGATACTGAATGTCACTTAAGTTAAATGGGTTTTCGGTGGGGCTTAGAGAGAGTGCAATCACATAGTGGTTTCCATTCTATTTATCTAGAAGAGATCTTATTTGAATAGTCCTTTTCCTAATAAGATTTAAAGTCTGAAAACTCCTTGAGAATAGGGAGTATGTCTTCAATCACTCACATACTCCCGATGATGCCTGGCATGGAACTAAGCCTACCAAGTAAACATATGATATTCAGAGGTTATAAACTCAAATGTCTTCAAAAACCAGGAGGATAACGTAAATATGTGAAACAGCTGGATGCAGACAACAGGGAATAGAGAAGTCAGATGAGTGCATATATTGCCTGAATGTACTCACAGTCAAATTATTTTAAAACTGTGTGCTGATCAAAAGAGAAAATTTGTAGTCTGTCTGTAGTCAAATGGACACAGGAAGTGACCCTATCAAAACAGAATTAGTTAAGTGTTCCATCGTAATCTCCCTTATTTCACACTTTCTCCCATACCGTCGTAATCCCCTGGAAACCAAGGAGAAGTGCTATGGTTAGCACCAGTCTCTCACTCGAAGGATTCCTTATTGCATTTCTGTGAAACCACATCTACCTGGTTCATGCAGATTTCCTTGCTGTCACTTTCTTTTGAATTTTCTCTTAAAGTTTTTGCCTTGAATTTTCCTTATATAGGAAGTGACAATGCCAAGCTGTCACTGATGAACAAGTACAAGGATAACATCATCGCCACCAGTCCTGTGGACTCCAACCACCAGCAGGCCACCCTGCTCTCTCACACCTCCAGTAGCCAGAGAAAGCGGATCAACAACAAAGCAAGAGGTAAGGACCTATAGTCTGAGGCTAGGGCTTGCAGGTGGCTTCCTAAGTACCTGTGGAGGCAGGGCCATTAGTATCCTTTACCTACACTCTCCTGCATTGCTGGAGGTGCTGTGCCCCAGTACAGGCCTTCTGGAGACGAGTTCAGTGCTACTGAAGGAAGATATTGATGAGCTACTGAGTCATTTTACCAATATGAATTTACCCTAAGAAAATAATTGGACAGGTGTGCAAAGATGTGCATAAAAATCCATTTATCACAATGTTGTTTAAAAGAGCGAAAAATTTGAAACAACATAAATATCCATCAATAGGGAATTGGTTCACTACCTGGCACATCTGTCTATTGTCTAGTGTTTTAATGTGTGGCCACTGAAAATGGTAATGTAGATCTGTATTTGTTGATTTGGAAAGTTGCCCACCACATTTTAAGTGTGTGGGGGGGGATGAGGCTATAAAGCAGGAGGTATAGCATAATGACTTTTTAAAAGGGGGATTAAAAAAAAACCATGTTTCTGGCTCAGAAAAAAATGTAGGAAGGGTCTATATAAAATATTAACAAAGTTTTTCTTTGAATGGTGGATTTAGAGGAGTTCAGGGTTGCTGTCTTTATACATTTTGTATATATTCTGGTCTTTGGTATTAAATATATGTCCTAGAACCAGCAAGGAATATATTTAAAAAGGCCCCTTAAGACATAATCTCAGTCTCATATCAACAAGAACCTTGACCTGTAATGAGGAGAATTTCCCAACTCTTCCTTTTCCACCCATCATTTCTGGCGGCCCTCTCCAGCAGGCAGCTGCCTCAGATGGCCAGAGGGAGTGGGAGCATGGGCTGGGAGGGCAGAGTTCCAACGGTTGCTGCCACAAGACTGGTTACATCTCTGAAAGGAGGCCCAGATGCCTGGATTGCCAATCAATCCACTCTTGGGTCACTGATTTTTTCTGTTGAACTCTCCCGAGAATTTGGTGTCATGAAGATGTTGTCTGGGCCCTGCTCCTTCTCATTACAGCTGGGTCCGCCTTCCTGAACCCTGAAGGGGATTCTGGCACAGAGGGAGAAAACGACCCCCAGCTGACCTTTTACACCGATCCTTCACGGAGCAGGAGGCGCAGTAGAGGTAGGTAGGAGAGGACAGAGGGTGGGAAAAGGGGCCTGAAGGGAGGGGAAGGTGGGGAATTGCAGAGGTCAGATTGGAGGCTTTTGTGTATCAAACTCAGTTTCTGCAGAAAGAACTCTTGCATTACAATTGGTGTTTCCTCCTAAGGAAGAAAGAAGAGACTAGAGTGGAACCTTTCAGAGAATCATCTCTCCCAGATAATGGCACTCTCAAACAAGTTTCCAAATTGTTTGAAAGGCTATTTCTTGGTCAGAAGACTCTCATTTCCTTCTGGAAGCTTCAGAAGTCAACAGCTTTGCTGTTTAGACAAAGGAAATACAGTTGATAAAAGTGTGTTATATTTGAAAAGAGTGGATATTATATGCACCCATTGCTTGCCCAGCCACATAAGCCTTGGGATTGAGCTAAAAAAGGATTGGGAAAGAAGCGGGGCATGGGGGGGCTTTGAGGAATGATCTAAGGCCTGAAAAAATACGTGTAATGGTCTTTGATCCAGTAGAACCACAACATTCTTAGCCCCCAAGTCGCCCACTTTCTCCTGACAGGGTCCCAGATACAGCCGAGTCCCCCTCAGCATTCATAGAGTTGTACTTGCAGATAGTCATGATCCACGCCACTCCACCCTGATGTCTAGTGGCTTCAGGAGTGGCTATTGCAGCATGGCTGCCACTGCCAGTGATTTTGCAGGAATCAGCATCATCTCTGAAACAGTTCTGGGTTGAAACACCCATGGGTTTCACCATTTATTTGCTGTCTAGTATTGGATAATACTAGACAACTTTTCTGAGTCTCAGTTTCCTAACATTTTAAATGAGTTAATACCTCATGCATGGAATTACTGTAAGGATTAAGTGAGCTTAAAATGTGCTTTCTTGGAAACTGTCAAAGCACTATAAAATCCACATTGTTGTTGTTGTTAGAAATCTCCATACCGTAGCCTGGCTCTCAGGTTTCTTAAAGAACAAAGAACCTGAACTTAAAGAATATTGGACAGTTCCCTTGAGATACAATGGAGGATATTTGAGTGGCATCGTATTGTGTCACACTCAATAGCATTTCACCCAACAGATTGTCAACCAGTGCCTCTCAAAAGACACATACATTTTGGCTTCTGGCTCCCTCATACCTCCAGTTGAGTTCTCTTCTTACTAAGGGCATTCTTCCCAGAAATTGGGAAAAAAAACTAAAGCAACTTTTTTTTTCCCAACCCCAGTTTCAATAGTTCCTGCTGCTATCAATGCAAAAGTTTTTGCCAGTATTTTTCTCAAGAAATCAGTGGGGCTCTGAATAGCTTAATGCCTGGTGCTCCAGCAATCCCAGATGTCTGAATGGCTACTAGCATCTCTTCCTCTCCCTTGATCCTAAATGCATACTTTAATATATTGCATATTCAACCTACACCCATCTTCAGAGGCCAATGAAATGTAGACTTGACCTATAGGGTGTGTTCTGTTACAATAAAATCCTATTGAGAAAACCAATGGAAATGAATTAGAAAGAGTTTATTTGCCACATGGAAGGAATCATAAAACAGTTCCTTTTAAATAGCAAGCTCTCCTAGTGCATCAACTATTTATTGCTGTTAACTGGGCGGTAAACTTCTTAGGGATGGAGCATGCCTAATTTATCTCTATTTTTCCAACCTACCTAATGAAGGATTTTGCCTCTAATAGATGCTTAATAAATATTTGTTGACTTAAACTGGATACATCAGTCTGACTAACAAAGACATTTAATAACTCACCTGCTATAGGTCAATCTTTGTGAAAGGTAGTAGAAGCATGAAAACATGGCACAGTGATAAGTATGAATAATTTGAATTGAAATCTGAATATTCATTTATTGAATAATATGATAAATTAAGACAAGTACTAAAAAGAACAGAGGGTTAATTCTACCTGACAGCAATTGGAGGCAAAAAAAGAGATAATAATTAGAACTGGGTTATATATATATATATATAGAATTTCTTGAAAGATGAAAAGTCTGAGGTAAGGGCATTGCAGGTAGAGAGAAATAGCATATAAAAGCCTTAAAGGTACAAAAGAATGGGGTATTTTCAATGAAGTAAAAGTAGTTCAATATGGCAACTGTAGTCTGAGATATATAAATATAATTTTTATATATATAGGTATATGTGTATAAAAATAAATTTTTATTTTGAAATTTATTTTCTTTATTTGATATATATATATATATATATACACAGAGAGAGAGAGAGAGAATGAGGGCACAGGATGGAAGGGACAATGCTGTAAAACAGGACTGGCTACCATAATCACATGTAAGGATCAGGCTACTGAATTTTGCACTTGGTTCTGTGAATTGTAGGGAGCCGCTAGGAGTTTTGAAGCCAGGGAGAGATGCTGGATTATGGGTTGAAGGTGCAAAAGGACCAGAGAAACAGGGAGATCAGTAGCATGTCACTGCAACCACAGGAGAACAGTGGCGAGTGTCTGTAAGCTGTGATGTGGTGTGTGAAGAGGGCTGTACTGCTGTAAGGGCAGCGTGCACCCAGGCCCCGAGGAGCACCAGGAAATGAGTGAGTGACAATCAGCAATCGAAGGTTTTGGGGAAACAACAGGGAAATGTTATTTGGCTGAGATGTGAAGTGAAAGTTTATACCAGGCTGACAAGGTGACAAAATGGCACTCTATGGAGGAGGAAATAATATGTGCAAAGTTGCAGAGACGTAATTGATGATGGTCTAGTCAAGGAGCTGTAAATAGTTTACTAGAGTGACACTTAGGGTACAGATTTGCAGGTTGCTTAGGGAATAGGCTAGAAGATCAGCAGAAGCCAGAGAGGACTTGGCCTTGATTCCAACGGACTCGAACTTGTACTTCAGTTGGAGCCATTGAAATCTTTTAAAGAACATTGATCCAATCAGTGAAGGATTACCCTGGGGCAGTGTGGGGGAGGGGGAGGGTGGGACAGGGCTGACAGTAGTCCAGATGTGAGATGATAGGGTAGGTGGGGCTGGAGAGAATGGATGCAAGAGAAATTTGGGAGCAAAGTGATAACAGTTTCGTAGCATCGGTGGTTCCCTGTGTGTGAGGGATAGGGAGGATGTTGTGAATGAGAGACAAATTAGACAAGATGAAGGTCTTTGACTTGAGAAACAAAATGGATAGCCATGCCCTTTGCTGGGCAATGGGATTCATTGGGGAGCAGGTTTAGAGGGAAAGTGGCGAGCTTACTTTTTACTTTTTCTGACTTTTTATTTTGAAATCATTTCAAGTGACTTTCGTTTTGGATGTGTCCATTTTGGTGGTTGAGGCCAGGTTTGGCCTGGAAATGCAGATTTGTGAGTGTGAAGAATAGATTCCATGATCAAAGGATACTAACATGGATAGATTATCTCCAGGTAGGAAGGAACAGAGGACTCAGAGGCTGACACCCATCAGTGAGGCCCTCCTTCCCAACTATTGCCAACGCACCCACCTCCTGGAAACCTGCTCCCCACTTGTGTCCCTGTCTTCCCAAAGGCTCCTCTGGGCCTGAGGACTGAATAACACATTGTTTCTTGTGGGCTGGAGCCTCCACTAGACTTGTGCTTTTTGGTAGCCCTTTGATCCTGGAGGGGTCCTACAACCTCCCCACTGCTCTGTGTCACTACAAGAGTTGCCCTTATAAGGTTGTGGTGGTAATGAAATGCTTTGAGCCCTGTAAAACTCTGAGCACGGTTGCCTGACACATTGCACCACTTCATAAATGTTAACTGTCACTTTTAGGTTGATCTCTTTGAGATTTATTTTCTTTATTTGTAAAGTGGGTAGTTATTATACATGCTTATAGGTTTGTTGTAATGAAGCAGACATTAGAAATATAATATCTTTAAAACAGTGCAGGGCCAGCCACCTGTTTAATGTACCATATCAGATGCCTTTTATTATCATTACTAAGTATTAACACAGAACTCAAAAAAATTACACAAGATCCACATCCCTCAGCTGGCAATTTGCCTTGCTTCTTTGCTTTCTCACATCTGTCCTGCCTCCCTGTAAAAGGTCTTGCCAACTATCATCTTCTCCTCTTTTCTGAAACAAAGCAAAAAGCCAGCCAACAAAAAGCTCTCCTACCCAATCCCTATCTCTGTCCTCACCTACCTGGGAGGGTTTTTTACTCTCCAGCAGTTATTTCCTCAGCAAGTTTCCATTTATAACCTCACTCCAGTGATTGCAGGACTGTGGAGAGATTCCTAGTACAACAACATTTTCTGTACCTCCAGAGAAACATTTTTTTCATCCAGGCCTTGCAGAATAAGACTCATTTGGTATGACTCACACCCATTAAGTAAGGGCAAGGTTCTTCAAGTTCAGGAAGTTCATCCTGAAGAAGCATTCTGAGCCATGGGCATGGAGGAGATGCTTTGTGGAGAACACACTCTTTGTGGAGGGGTGAGGACTAAGGAGAGGCCAAATGTGTGGTCAAAACATTCCCACCACCATTTAGCCAGAGGCTGGAGCTCAACCAGGCAAATGGGCAAGGTGTGTGTTTGTATGGAGAGTTCTTCCCTTCATGGTTTCTTTTGTGAACCTGGCCCAAGAAAATCATAGAGGACTGTCCTCAACTGACCGTTCCTGACGCTAAGGGTCACTGCTTCACCAAGTTCCCCCTGATTCTAACTGATAATATGGTTTTCCATGAAGATCTAGGTCACTGAGGTCATGCAATTAGAGACAGTTTGCCACCTGCCTCCCCTCTTTGTTGGGTTGGGAAGAGAGGAGAGTCAAGGGCAAAAGGCCAAGTTGGACTTGCCAAGCCAGGATTTTCACTACCATGTGTCTTGTTTTGCCTTGTTTACAGTGGGTTCTCCCCGAAGTCCCGTGAATAAGACCACCTTGACGCTGATCAGCATTACCAGCTGTGTGATCGGCCTGGTGTGCACCTCTCACGTCAGCTGCCCTCTCATTGTCAAAATCACCTTGCACGTCCCCGAGCACTTGATCGCCGATGGTGAGCCCACTTCCTCTGAGGATGTGACCTCCTCCCCTAAAGAGGATGGTTTTCAGGTTGGGCAACGGATAGAGAAGCCAGAGATTTCTGCCATGTATTATTAGAGCAAGGAAGAAAACCAAACAAACCAAAAAAAAAATAAAATAAAATAAAATAAAACAAACAATCATAAACCCAAATAAATGAGGCTTAAGACAAAATAGGATTATCCTCAGTTGAAATCAATAAACAGGTTTAAAAAAAAGCAACTAAACAGATTAGCATCTCTTCTCTATGCCTGCTCCCTTTTTGTTTGTTTTTAAATACATCCCAGTCTTGGTATAGAAATGCACAGCACACTGTCTATAGGTAGGTAGACATTAAGATTCACTTAGCCTTTGATAGAGAAATTGCTAAATGGAGTAGAGATGTTTAAGGATTAGCCATGCTTCAGTTTGGTATGCCCGCATGGAAAATTCCTAATTGCAATAGCTCACTCTAAGCCTAGAACTCTGAAGCAATAATTTGCTTTCATCCAGGGAGCCCCCTATATAATGAGGGAGTAATATAAATTCTGAGAGTCCCTGAATTATTTAAGCCCAGAGCACCTAATTGACTTGTTAATGTCTGTTCTTGCCATTGCTGTAAGGCTGAAAACAGGTGGGGACTGTTCACAGTGCTAGAGGGCCTGTTATTTCATGGCAAATGAAGATAGGCCCCAGGTCCCTGTTGCTTGGACAAATGCCAGTGCCCAAGGCTGGGTCTGATGGAGCTGTGCCATGGCCATCACAGGGCCTCTCTCTCCTGTATCTCCAGGAACTTCCTAGTAGAGATGGAATAGGATAAGGAGACTGAGCATGATATTGCCTACACGTCCCCAGCCTTACAACAGCCCAAGTGATGACTGAGCCTCTGTCTGCTGATCCCTTGCTCTGGAACTAATGAAGGGCTAGGACTTATGGAAGTACTGAGCTCAGACCGGGACTAATCTGCAAAATAGGCTTTACTCTGTGCAGTGACTTGTGTATGCTTGTGTGCACACATGGGCATGTTTCCTCTCTCTCCCCCTACAGGGAGCCGCTTCATCCTGCTGGAGGGAAGCCAGCTGGATGCCAGTGACTGGCTGAACCCTGCCCAAGTGGTACTGTTCTCACAGCAGAACTCCAGTGGGCCCTGGGCCATGGACCTCTGTGCACGACGCCTCCTCGACCCCTGTGAACACCAGTGTGACCCCGAAACTGGTAGGCGGGAGCACCGGGCAGCGGGTAACTGTCAGAGAGGTCATACCTCTTGCGATCGGTTCCTCAAAACTCAGGCCAACTCTCCCAATGCCCCACCCCAATTTCCCACTGCCGTCAGGAGCCTTGGCCATGCCATGCAAGCTGCCAACATGGGGTTGGGCTCCTGAGCACAATTGGCTTAAAATATGGCGTCATCTTCTGGCAGGAGCCTTGGAAGGACCCTATGGGTCTCCATATCCTATCTATCATCCAGTCAGGGGATATTTAGCTACTGGGACTAGACTTCATATGAGTATAAAATTAATGCATGTTTATTATAGAAAATTTAGAAAGTTCAGAAAAGCTCAAAGAAGAAAAGAAGAAAATTATATTCATCTATAATTCTATCTCTTGGAGCTAATCTCTTAAAATTTTGATGTCTTCCCTTGCAATCTTTTTTCTATGCATGATTTTTTAGGGGCTAGGAAACATTAGCACTAGAAAATTTTTCCTGCTTTCTTCACTTAACCTTCTTTCGTAGAAGTTTTCTAAAACTGTTAAACAATCCACAATAACAGATGTTAATGGCCATTTGATATTTCATTGCATGTCTGTATCATGGATCATTTAAACTGTCCGCTATTACTTGACCTTTAGGAAGTATTAAATTTTTAATTTCTGCAAATAGTAGTAAAATGAACATCTTTACATATGAATGCAGGGCATATTTGAAGTTCTTTTCTTCACATGAATTCTTAGAAGACTGATTACTGGGTCAAAGAGTATGAGCGTCTTTAAGTCTCTCATACTATCAAAGGAGATTGAGTCTTCTCTGAGTGAGGGTCCAGATTTGGGCAGGTGCAACATACCATGAGCATGGATCCCTCATTCTAGTTTTCACTGTAATTTCATTATAGTAGAAGTATAGAAGTAATATTTATAAAGATCATTCACAGTAGTCCTTATAAAGATCTATTTCCAGTAGATCAAGTACCACAGATAGATACTTCCCAGAGAAATAATATGCTGCCCTACAGCAAAGGAATAGGATAAGGAGACATCTAAGACCTGTAAAATGTTTTAGAGTTGGGGCCAAATCCTCAAGCTCCATGCATGTCTTCCACACGCCCCCACGCAGCACATGTATCTGAACTTACGCATAACACACGCACACACACGTGTCTTCCTCAGACACTAGGGTGGAGGGATCTTAGTAGAGGTTGAATCTAAAAGATTCAGCTCCTACTTCAGTTAAAACCCCTTATTACATCTTCTTGGGGGAGTGGTAGTTAACTGCAATATCTACAGTTCACCTTCTTATGTCTGAAAGTTGTTTTTACGTAGGCCCATCACAGAGGTTCTCAGCCCCCATACGGAGGAGAAAGTACAGCATTTTAAACATCTGATGTCTAAGACTGTGCTTGCTTGCCGCTCCTCCTACGCTGTCAGGCAAACACCACACCAAACAGATGGGCTATGCACCATACCCAAAAGCCAGTGTGCTCAGGAGAAAGAAAAAAAGCTCATCTCAGAGGTGGAGCTGCTCCATGCGGTTGAGCGAGTCTCTAGACCTCTAGTTCTCCAGCTGATTTGGATGAGGAGGACTTTGGACAATCTCAGTTGTAAACTCACCTCTGGAATAATCTCCAGAGGGCTTTGGGTGCTTCTACTGGTATTTACAAAAAAAGGAAACACTTTTAATTACAAGTCAAAAAATAAAAAAAAGAATTGAATTTTTTTTACACTTAGAGTGGATCGTCTGGAAACACTGAAGCAGCCTCCTTACTTCAGATCGATATCTGAATTTCCAGAGAAGTTACATGACTTGCCCACAGTCCTATAGCTCCAGAAGGCAGAGTTTGGTGTTTCATCCCTCATAAAAGTCAAAGCAGTGATGGGATTATAAAGGATTGCTTTGTGTTCAGACATTTCAGATCCAACATACTTAAATTTTAAAAATTGTTTTAAGTCACAACCATTTACCAAGCATCATTGCTCCAGGTGCCAGGAACTGAGAAAGCTGCTTATCCACAGCAAAGTTCTCCCATCAACTTTCAGTCCTTTCTAGATGTCTTATTTCTAATACTTGCTGAAAATGACTGTGAAGCCCCTCTCCTGCTAATGGCTTCCTTGTATGTGTGACAACTAATGAATTTCCAATTGGAAAGCCTTGGAGGAAGACTAAAAATAAAACTGAAACCTTACAACAGAACAAAAGATACAGCATCTTCATTTTGGGTAGCAGCTGAGGAATGATGTTGCAAAGACTTTTATTTTCTTGAAGGCTTGAATTGGCAAGTTCTTCCTTCCCATCGTTCTCCTTTCTGCACATAGGATGATGTGGTCATCCCACACGCTCATCAGTAAGAAACTTTTTCGCCTCCCACACTCCATCCTAGAGTCTTTCTCCAAAGAGCTGAGTGTGGGAATTGGCTGTAAGTCAAGTCAATGTTATTTTTGCAATCCTTCAGCTAGCTTACTTGGAAATGTCATAGTGTTGGGACATGTGCTTTCCCAGCCAAGCTGAGGGGTCTGCCCATCTGGATGTGTGGAACTGTGCAAATGCACTTGTATACTTTTTCACACACACTCACATAAACATAGAAACACAGACACTCAGTCACTGCATAGGAGCAGTCTCTGGTGCCTGGAGTTGCCCTAAGTGATCTTTCCTGAGAGTGTCCCACAGTTAAGCATGTTTTTACCCATCAACTGCATGTTGATCTAGAATGTTCCTGACCTACAGAACTATAAGAAAATAAATTTGTGTTGCTGGAAGTCACTAAATATGTCTTAATTTGTTATAGTAGCTGAAGAAAGTGAACACACCAGGGAAGGAGAAAAAGAAAAAAAGAGAAACACAAGAGTGCTGTACTCCCTTTTTAAATCCTTCACCCCAATTTATAGAAGGTGGCTACATAGATCTTCGAAAGATGTGTCAGGAACCTACCAAGAACTCAAGCCAGAGGAAACTTGCTGCTCTGTTTTCCATTCCAGCATCCCTGTACATTTACATCCTACCAACAGATTATTTAGGATGGTTAAAATATACATAAAGCTCTTAGCCCAAGGCCTGGCATATAGTAAGCTCTAGCAAATGTTGGCTGTTTTTATAATTATCATGAATCCATAGTCTCTCTGTTTTGAATTTGAATCTACCTGAGAAATGGTAGGTGTTTTGTTAAGACAATTGTTAAGACAAATATCATACAACGGATTGGTGTAAACAAAGGAAATTAATTGGCTCATGGGTTTTGAGGCTAGGAGAAGTTCAAAGTCAAGGCACTATCAAGGCGATGCTTTCTCCCCACTGTCTGTGACCTTCTAGGACTGGCACCAGTGATCCCTGGCTCTTGGCTTTTCCATTACATGGTAATACATATGGGGGTGTCTTCTCCTTTCTTTTCTGCTTGACTTTTAACTTCTGGCTGCTCCCATGACTTCTTTTTCCATGTCTAATTTCTTTTGCTTCTAAGGCATATTAGATTAAAGCCCACCCTCATTCATTTTGGGCATACCTTAACTAATAATATCTTCAAAGGAACTATTTACAAACAGAGTCACACCCAGAGGACCAGGGCTTAGGGCCTAAATATGCATTTTGTTGGGGGCACAATCCACTCCTCAAATATAGGCCCATTCTTTGAGGGATGACAGACACTTCCTATCTTTTGCTGAGTACAGTTTGGCCCTTTACAGCATCTATTCTTCTCTGAGAATAGCTGTTCTAGCCATCCTCAACTTAGAGCAAGTTTGCGTCTATTACATGAATGTTTAGCAACTCAGGAGGATGTGGGTCAAGGTTCCCAAGGTCGTCTACAAACAACTTCATAAAACCCCTTGTAGGTGGGA
Organism: Tamandua tetradactyla; assembly: GCF_023851605.1. Taxonomy (NCBI): domain Eukaryota; kingdom Metazoa; phylum Chordata; class Mammalia; order Pilosa; family Myrmecophagidae; genus Tamandua; species Tamandua tetradactyla. The sequence continues at coordinate 30,996,070 of NC_135330.1, read as the reverse complement.
GTGGGAAGGAAAACAGTGGAAAATGTGTGGAAAAATGGTTTGCACTAAAAATATTGATTGGTAAAGTTTATTGAGAGCTCACTTTGTGTCAAGCATTATGCTTTACTTAAATGATGTAATTGAATTGTCACCTATGGAATAAATGGCATTTTTAACCTCATTTCACAAAGTTGTAGCTACTTTGCTCAAGGTCATTAGCCAAGTTAAAGACCAAACCAGACTTCAAATCCAGGCTTCCTCACTCCAGAACCTACATGCTTGACTACTAGGTGATGCTGCCTTCCCACTGCTCATGTATCAGGAAGGAAACCAGGATGCAAGGATGAGAATTGTTTTTTTCAATGTCTGCAGCCAAACTCCAGCCCTCTGACAGAACCCTTTGCTGGCCCACACAATGAGTTCTTTCCCAGTTCCTCCCAGGTTTGTAACCTTAGGACCTGTCTCTGGTCAAGTTGGGCTAACAGCAAAGCACCGAAGTTGAATGGCTTAGTGCCTTGGCTGGATCCAGCCAGAGTTTGGCCTTCCCTGGAGTTCCTAAGTTGATTTTGTTTGTTGTATTATCTCTAATTTCATCTTTTTGATGGAAACACAGACTACCTGGTTCTAAGTCTCAGCGACTTCTCTCTCCCCTCAGTTCCTAGCCTTAGTTCTGTCACATGCACAACTGTGGAGGTTTCACGCCCCTGCTTAATTTCACATCCCCCTTCAATCCTGGCCTCAGACCCTCATTGCCATTTTCATGATATGTAATTTTTTTTATTAATTAAAAATTAAAAAAAATTTTATTAATTAAAAAAAAATTAACTAACACAACATTTAGAAATCATTCAATTCCATGATATGTAATTTTTATGTGTCTGCAAGGAGCAGTGGTTTCCAAGCTAAATCAAGTTTTAATCTCCATCCAAGATGTTCACTGAAGTGTCTTCTGTCCCAGGTAGTTCCATAGACCAGACCCAACCATGTAAAAATGTGTAAAGTCTGGGAGAGGGATTGGGCCAGGTTTCCAGAGTCAATCCAGCCCACCTGTCCTTTGCCTGCTCTGAACCATTGCTTCTCTCACTAGCCTTGCCTAGAAGATTTATGAAGCCAATTTGACGGAGCAGCATTAAAGCACTTTCCTTCAAGATATACTTTGGGCATGTTTTGCACACTTTCTTCTCTCAGAGTTGTGTAGTGCTGTTTGACCCTCAGCCTGCCTCTTGCCCAGTATCTCCACAGGGAAGGGAGACCAGAAAATTAGATACTCCCTAAGTACAGATGTTTTACAAAGATTTCCCTTTTTAGACGAAGCACATAAAATTCCATATGATAAAAGCCAAGATCTTCCAGTAGGATAAAGGTGCATTAAGACTTTTGGTCTTGACCTGCATTTACCTCATGAAGAACTTTTGGTGATCAAGTCATGTCCAAGACTCCTGGCTTTGAGGTATTTCTTCGACCATTGGATGAAATTTGTGCCTCAGTCCTTCATCTGGAGAAAGGAAAATAACAAAAGGCCTTGTCTGTCCTGCAGAGTACCTCAAGACATTTGCCCTCAGGCAGTCCAAGTATAGCCATCTCCAGGCTCTGCATTGATCGCCTAGCTCACCTCAGGGTGTGCTGCTATTGCCTGGCAATGTCGTTGCCTCTGATTGCCTCCTATAGGGCACATTCTCACCCAGCTGGGCACCTATCTGTGCCTGTGGCACGTCTCTCTATTGGAATCCTATGTACAGCACCACAGAGTCGGCAAGTCATGTGTTCCCCTCCATCTGTCACAGCAGATGCAGAGACTGTAACACTTCTAGCTTAGGAGGGCATCCAACACCCTTGTGGGGTCTTTAAAATTCACAGTTAACAGTCGGAGCCGGTGCTTGCACGAAGCCCCTCTTAAAGTCAAGATTTAGCAGTTTGTTGCTATAGTAACTTTCCTCATCAACTCTTAACTCTTTTCAGTGTAGATGGGCAAACTGGATTTGAGAAGGAATACAGAAGGAAGTTGGTGGGTTGTGGAAAAGAAGATCATTCGAGAGGCATGTTTCGGAAATCCTCAAATTGTATCCTGATATATTTTAGAATGTCTGTGTTTCTCTGACTTTGGTTTGCATGTGCCATGCTATGGAGAACAGCTTAATCTGTTGTCTACGATGAGACCCCACTTGGTAATGAATGATGGAAACCTCATAAGGAGATAATGACTAGGAAGGCAATTTGAGAAAGGTAAATGTGCTATTCAAATGGTGGGTATTGCCATCATTAGGAAAATAAGGCTCTGCTTGAACTCTGAGTTGTTACTGCATTTATTTTTATATATTTTATGCTAACTAGATATCAAATGTGGAAGAGGATGGCTTGTTTTGTCAATTCTTTATTCTAGGCTAGACGGCCATTATAAGAGTCAGAGTGATGGGCTTGGCAACCTCCCAAGATTGCTTCCTGTTTTTTAACATCAAACGCATGGTGGGTTGTTCACAAGGACATTAGGAGAGTATCTTCCCGTAGTAGGAATGAATCTGGCTTAGGTATCTGAGTCATGGGTAGTGAGGATGGTAGGAGTGGGGGTTATCTGTGATTTTAGGACAAACTCTTTAATTAATTTGTTTTCTATTTCACAAGTATTTATTGCAGGCATATTTACACAGGGGGGAAATTGCCCTTGTTCCTGCCCCATATGTAGCTTGTAATCTAAGATCCATATTTTCACTGGAACTGATAAGGTATCCTATAAATATCCTACTACTTTCCTTTCTTTTCTTTTTCTTTTTGCTCTCCCTGGTACTCGTCTTCTTTATCTTTTCTTCTGTCAGAGAGACAGCCTTCACCCACCAGCCTTATCATCAATTACATAATTTCAAGCTGTGTTTTCTTACATTTGACTCAGCTCCCTGACCGTTTCCAGATATAGCTCAGTAACCGCTGAAGCCGGTAAATTGGAACTTGTTGTGAATCCAGCTTATATGGAAGCCTGAATTTTCCATTCAGGAGACAAAGTACTGATCTAAAACTCTCTGTGGAGCCTTCACAAACTAAGTCACTCATTTCCACTCCACTCCCTAGCACACCTAGGTCGGGGGAAGAAAATGAGCGTGTGGTCCCAATGGACAGTAATTTATGGATCAGGCCTTATCCCAAGCCCTTTCCCCTTAATTGTGAGATCCCTTCACTTCATTTTCACTGGGGTTTATCTTTGGAAGGATAATATAGAACCCAAACTATTGTCCTATTTCTTTATACCCTTTTAAATGTCACTTCCTTGAGAAAAATGAGACAAAACAAACAAACAAAAATGTATGCCCATTGATTCCTTGGGGCATGATACCTTTGTTATTTACAAATTTCAGGTAGTCACACCTGTTCTTTCACTAGTTATAAATTACATAACCAGCCAGTGAAAGAGTAAAACCTAGTACTTTAGTGGAACTAGTCTAGTAGTTTGAGGATATATACCATTGTATAAAGAATTATTATTCCTTATTATTATACGGAAACACAACAATTTTTCTCTAGATCAGTATTAAGTGGAGCAATAATTCTTAATCTTTTGAGGGTCCCAGATAAGGAGATGAATGTTATATAACCCCACCCTGGAAAAATGCATTTATGTACATATGCGGTTTTGCATACAGTTGCAGAGGGTTCAAGGATCCTGTGGTCTATCAATGGAATATCTAATGATAATGAAGTCAGAGTATTATCCTAGGGAAATATAAAATTGTAGATTACCCTTCTGCTTACCAGTTCCAAGATAATTAGACATTTTCACCTAAAAACTAAAACCCAGGGCCTCCTCTAAATATAGTAGCTGTTCTGTGAGCTAGCAATATAGCGTGGTATTGGGGAAAGGACTTTGGAGTCAGACATAGTTTTAAATCTTAACTCTGCTACTCTGAAGCTGTTGGCAAGTCCCTTAACATCTCTGAACCTCAGTTTTTTCCCCATGAGCATAAAGTAGCTAATAAAACCTATTTTTTCAGATTCCTAGAAATATTAAATATATAACTAACTTCGGCAGTCTTTAAACATTTATTGATTTCTGATGCATACATTGCAGCGTACTGGACACTGAGAAAATTAAGACGAAAAAGAAAGAGTCCCCTCCCTAAAGGAGTTTTGATGTTCATGTTTACCGAGCACATATGCTGGGTGCTTTGCAAACGTTAGATTCCTCTACCAGTGAAAATGATCACCTACTTGAAAATGGAGAGTTTGGTGGATGTGTTCATTCATGTGGCAGTGGGGAGGGGAATGTATGAAATAATGGGATTAATTGTCCCATTTTTGTTGCTCTTAGAAGCAGAGCTTAATCTATTTGATATTAATTTTCTTAAGTAGAAACATGTTAACCAATTCATTCCTGCTTCTCTTTTTTCCTCTTTACCCTGCTCCTAAGGAGAATGCCTCTGCTATGAAGGTTACATGAAGGACCCAGTACACAAGCATCTTTGCATTCGGAATGAATGGGGGACAAACCAGGGGTAAGTGAGGGAATGGCAAGCTAGCCGGTTCCCAAGATATCACCTCTCTCTTACACAGAAATGACGTGGAACGACTGTGTGTAGAGGAATAGAAGTGAAGGGTGGTTATATTCTGAACAGCAAATGGGTAAAAAAAAAAATGTCACTGTGCATTTCCATATTTATACCATTCCAATGACGTCCATATCATTTTTTTTTCATTTACGAGTAAGGAGATGATGCCTCTGACTCGCAGCCCCACAGCCTCCAGCTGGGATCTGAAAATCAAGCTGTCCCTCTCTTCCTTTTCACACCACTGCCAACCATGAGGATTCCACAGGCAGAACATAGCTGATGATTTTGTTGGAGACACGCAAAGCCATACAGACTCCAGGGTAGCTCTTCCAGAGCTTGACAAGCTTTGCAAGACTGACATGAATAGGAACTTGTTTTCACCAGCACTGTCAGCACGGGTGAAATGCAAAGACTCAGAGAGGGCCATGCATTGAATAAGATAGTATTTTTGCCTGATCCCCCAATTACTATTTCTCTGTAAGATCTTTGCTTTCCCACAAGCACACATAACTGGGATAAAGTAGTGGCTTTCTCGATTGCTTTTTAAAAGGACTTTCTACTTTGTTTTAGATGTTGAGAGCTTGCTTTCTGCGTTGACTATGTTGTGGAGAGGGCAGTAGGATAGAAGGTTCAGGACATGCTAACTATTAATAACAATCAGTGGAACAGGACAAACTAGAAAGAAATCAAAGCAAAAGGCATCTTGGTATCATAAACTGGACTGCAAAGTAGATTTGTATTCACATCTGACAAGGTGGGAAAAAAAAGAAACTTGCATAATTTCAGGCATAGCTCTGGAGGAAGTGCATCCCTGAAATCAATGATCAGCCCCTTCTGTATGATTCTGGTGGGACTTAACCTAGGATACTGAATGTAGTTCTGGGCCCCTCAAAGGAATAAATGTGGAGACAAATGGGTGAGCGTTCGGAGAAGAGCAATAAAAATGATTGAAGAGCCCACAAGTGTGATTTATGATGAAGGGCTTGAAGAACTCAACTCTGAGAACTTGGCCAGCTGATGACTAAGGCAAGGCATGATAGATGCCCATAGATGTTAGTAGAGGGCAAATGTTCTGGAACGGGTTGAAGTTGAGGTATAAGGGCAGGACAGAATGAATTTAAGAAAAAGAAATCTGAGTCTAGGTCAGCAAGCCTTAGGGAGTCGAAATGCTGTGAACTTTTGCCGTTAGTGAAAATGAAGGATTGCTCAGTTTGGACTGAATTTTGGATTTTACCAGAAATTTAGAGAAAGGGCTTTGTATGAGAGTAAATACACATAAATGGTCCGGTTTTGTTTTTTTTTTGAAAAAGTGTTTTGAAAGACTGGTGGGAAGGGCAGGAGGCTTAGGTAAAAGATGTTGATAGTGCTGTGAATAAAAAGCACCATTGGCTATTCAAAGTCTGCTTATCCCTTATCCCCCTTACTCTCTTAATCACTGAAGTATTTGCATAGTCACTGGGGAGGCAGAATTTCAGCTTATGCTATGGTCTTGCTGAGATTCTCGGTTGACCATGATTCTTATTGAGAAAAATATTGTAAAGGGTGATGGATAACCACCTCTGTATGTCTTGACCCTCAAACTTGCTGCTGAAGAAGAACTACAAAATATCATTTCACTCTTTGCTTGGAATGATCCAGACTGGCTCTCTAGTGATTGGATTTGCTGGTTAATCTCTCAAGCCCCACATCTAATGCCTTGTAGACAGATCCTGCAAGGATGGACCTGACTTCACTTGGTAATTGCACAAGCCTTCTTCATTCCCTCTGGCTGTGTGTAGAGACAATTTTAGGATGTAGACAAGAGCCTCGAGGGAAAATGGTGGAGGCCCCAGCATTGGTGTCATTTAAAACAAGACAGGCTAAAGCACTGAGTTACAGACTGACAGGAACATTAGCCCCAGGAAATAGACAAGGAGACCTAATCTGTCATTTCTATCTCTAATTTCCATTATTCTCTGATCATCACTGTCTACAAGTTCTCATTTTGGACCCTAATAAAATAATGGAACAACTGTTTGGAGGGGAGAAAAAGTGACTATCTTGAGAATAATGGAATCAAGAGTGATAAGCAGCATGAGCTTATATACATATTAAAAAGTGCCAGACAAATGACTATGTTTTTTCTTATGAAATGACAAGATAAACGAAAGGTATAAGATGACATACATCTTGATTTTAATCAGGATTCTGATGCCATGTTTCTTTAAATGATTCTCACAAAATTAATCAAAATTGGTTCAAACATGAAGACTGTCACTTGAATTGAAAACTGCCTGACAGATTGCCAACTAATGATGGAATATTATGGAAAAATCAATAGTAGCCCTGATTGTCCTGAATATTTTACTTAATGTTCCAGAAGATGCAGGTAAGAAGCACATTATGCAGGTATTTATGTTTTTCACTTAGCATTCTGCATTGCATGCATTCAAAGAGCTGAAAATTATTTTGAAGTAGAGGAACCAAATCCTAGATCTGTAAGAGTTACACAAATTCCTTTGTGGAAAATCTAGCTTAAAAGTACTAGAAAAAAAAGTAGCAATAAGCTTTTGTGACTTTCAGAAAAGGAAGAAAATTGATCAAGACAATAATATAAAAAACTACAAATGGGTGATTCTCTGAAACAGAATATTCATTCCATGTGACTCTGCTTTGCTGTCCAGCTTACCTTGACAATGTGCATGTGCACACGTGTGTGTGAATATATGTGTGTAAGCCAGTTTATTTATAGGTATCTTCTCACTACTGTACTCCATCATTTATTCATTCATTCATATTTTAAGCACAATTTTACCACATTACCTATTGTTGGCCAGGCTCTGCTAGTTTGCTATTTATGAGACGATACAGTCCCTATACCAGAGGAACAAGTAGTCTAGATAGGAATATGGGCATATAATAAATTATAGTAATGTATTCTAAGACATAAAGGGTGTGCAAAGGTCTGTGAGATTGTAGTTTAAGGATGACTTATGTGTATATGAAGAATCTGGATTAGGACTTCACAGAGAAGGTGGAGTTTGAACTGTTCTTTTTGACAGGTGGCAAAGGCCATTCTAAGCAAAAAAGAACCACATGTGCAAAGGCATGGAGACATAAGAAACATAATTTTTCCAGGAATGGCAAATAAATAACTCAACATAGTTTACAAATGCTGTTTACAGAGACAGGAAAGGAAGCAGCTAAGGTGGATAAGGATTAGATCTCAGAAGGTCTTGTTGCTAAAACTTTGGACATTAAAGTTCCATGTATCCAGCCATAGAATTGTCAGCAGGAGGGAGAAGTTCCGTGATGTCTGCATATTTGATGGGGTATCTCCTCATTGCATGTTATTTTCCTGGACCCTTTATAAGAAATCAAAAGAATCCTAAAAAATGAAAACAAAAGCATTGACAAGCCATGAAAAAAAGATCCCTTAGTTCTCTCTAGATTTATCTGAATTCTCCAAGTTTAAAATCCTATAGATAAAGACTTTCAAGACCAAACAGCAAAGAATAACAGAGAATTGAGGACCACACCTACAATGGATATGAATCCACGCGTCACAATCTTGATGATTCCAGTTCTGCCAAAAATGCCCAAGGAGAAACGAGGCAGGTTCCAACCTGAATGTGTGGTTCACTAAGCTCACTCAGGTAACAGGACCCAGATGGCAGATTGTACAGATGTGAAATCATTGAATTCAATACACGAGAAGGTCCTATTCACTGAAAGTAAAAATAGCTTCAAAAAGATTTAAACAAAGTCATGGATGACAGATTTCTAATGGGTTATTAAAAGAACATGGGCTGTTTGAGGTTACATCCTTGGTCTTTGGGTTGGCAACAGAATCAATCATTCCCTGCCACAACACAACCCGTGACACTGCCGGACAACATTCTAAGTGTAAAAGGATTCTAACCCAGCATGTGGGTTTACCATGTCTTCTGTCTACTCTATATGAATCCATGGAATAACTCCCCAGCCTTCCATCCCCATGGCTTCACAGACACAGAGTCTGTATTTGATATTTGTTTACTAGGACAACAAGGACAAATTGAAAATTTTCAATCAAAAAATGGAAACAAATGATGGTGGAGGAAACAAGAGAGAGATTGATTTACATGACAATATTAAAGGAGAAAAAACAAATTTATTCATCCACTTTGGAGATTGTTAAGAAAGTGTTAAGAAAGGCTATCATATTGTTTTTTTGTTGTTATTGTTAAATTAAAAACGTACCCAAGGGCCTCTAGATACATTTTTCAGAACACCACCATTAGATTAAATCCATGCATTTGAAGATTCCCAGTAAATAATATTCTGATTTCTTATTCTGGCTTCTCAGACACAGAGGGCAATACCAAGGAGATTCCCCACTAGAGAAATATAGAATGTCACTAGATTTCAGTGCTGAAGGATGATGATGAAGTGTGATCATGAGGTGGGAAGAGACTTGCTATGGAAAATGAACAAGTGTTTCACCAAGGTTTAGAAGCTGTTAGGAATGGTCCTGCTCATCAGAAGTTCTTCTTTCTCTGCCTACTCAGGAGGCAACACACTTACCATGATAGGCATGCACACGTGCACACACACACTCATACTGGCTGCCCTGCCTTCATAGGACCTTTCCATTTCCCCCGGTGCTCACAGTTCTCTCCTTCTATTTCTATAATATGTCCCTATTTCTCAACTTCCCAGGAGTGACTGCTTAGGGATTCTAAATCTTTATATGGAGCAAATGTCTTAAGCCCCAGAATTCAGTTTCCTTTTCAAGCCAAGAATGAAGACTGTATACATTGTGGTTGACACGGACTTGCTCAGAATAGGAGGGAACTTTCTTTTGGTACATACCAAACATTTCCCTAGAGGCTCTGTATCAGGACAATGACCTGAACCCATTGGAGAAGATACCTTTGCCACTGAGTTGAGTATTGAGTAGAGACCAAATGCCACAGGTTATTCAAAAAGACATAAAGCTCATCCTCTCTTATCCTGGCCACCTAATGCTGAGCAAGAACCTCTGCTCAGCTTTTTGTCAATCTTAATGCAAATGCTAAACCACTATAGGGCAGTGACTAGATTGTTGCATTGTAGCTGACTCCAAGCCCAGGTCTTGGGTGATGTTTGGTATTCTTCAACCAGCTCAAAGTCTCTTAGGAAGTGACTCAGATGGAGTCAGACAGCCCTGCATGACATATGACATTTCTACACCTCCATTGGATTTTACTCCTACCCCACCCCCCTGTTTGTTTCTCTATCTCTGATGCCCCATTCACCTTTCTCCAATGCCTCAGACGAGATTTTTCCAGCCAGAGTCTGCTGCTCCTTTATCTCTAGGCGCCTTCCTCCTTTGCCTTCCAGCCCAGACCTCATTGTCTGGGTCCAGCTCCTATCATTGCCTTGCCATCTACAAATGGGATTATCCTCTCATCACTTTTTGTTCTCTCTTTCTCTGTGCCTGCCTGCCTCTGTCGCTTACTCTTTGTAATCATTGTTACTTATCCCTGACAAGAGTTTCCAGGGCATTGTATCTGGGCCTTTATTTTTCTTTCTTCTTTTCTTCCCTCCCTTTTTCTTTACCCCCAATTTCCTCCTCTTCCCCCAGTAGTCAATTGAAATGTGGCTTGTCCTTTATCCCACCCATTCAATGTCAAAACTGATGAAGGAGGTTCTTGGAATTAAGCCTAAAGTTCCCAATCCCTTTTCTCTCTAGAGGGACTGCTCTAACCTGTTGCAGCCCAAACATGGTCCTCTGGAAGGAGAGATGACACTTCCCTGGACAAGCAAGGAGTAATTGAGTGCTTGAAAATGGATCTCCAACTACCAAGTTCTCTTGGACAGGCTTAATGAGAGCACACCCCCAGTTGGCTCTGGGAAAATCTGCATTTCATTATCAGGGATTTTCTCAAGTGAAGATACATTTAACCCATTTTCTCAAAAGTATGTGTTCAGTGGGCTGAGTACAGTGTTACACTGTGTACTTCAGCAAGATGTCTGGCTGAGAAAGCAACTGAGGGCTGAAGCCTCGCCCATGTTTGCTAAGGCAAGCAACCTCTGGGACAAAGAACCTCTCTGTTGAGATCTGACGCCTTTTCTAATTTGCACAGAAGCACTAGATGAGCCAACTCTGACCCTGCTTGTAGTCATTTAAGGTGATGTCCTTTGTTCTTTTCCTAGAAGCAGCTGTAACCTTAGTTACACTGGATGATATAAAGCAAACTATGCCCTAGTTAGTGGCTCCTGAATGACAGTCCCTGGACCAGCCCTTTAAGAATCATCTGGGGGGCTGGGCAGGCCACGGTGGTTCAGCAGGCAAGAATGCTCGCCTGCCATGCCGAAGGACCCGGGTTCGATTCCCGGTGCCTGCTCATGTGAAAAAAAAAAAAGAATCATCTGGGGAGGTCATTTAAAATACTAATTTCTGATTTCTGTCCCCAGTGATTTTAATTTCATTTGTCTGGAACAGGGCCCAGAATCAGCATATTTGTCAAGTTCCACCAAATGAATCTGAGTACAACCAGACTTAAGAATTCTTCATAGGCAAGACTCAATGTCTCCACACCCTTTCAGAGGGCTTGACCTTGCCAGGTGCACCCTCTTCTTTCCATGAAGCAAGAACAGATTTGAGTACAACTTAGAGGGATCCTTGAAGTTTACTGATTGAGAGATGGAAGGATAGAGCGGTGAAGTGACTTGCCCAAGGCCACATAGCTGGAGCTCAAACTTTACTGTAACAGCTGGTATTGGAGATAATTCATTTGGGTAAATATTTAAAAGATAATGCAATATGATGAGCACAGTCAGAATTATCTGTTGTAAATTGGAGGGTGGACATTTTGAGGTCCACCATCTGTTTTTCAGCATCCCCTCTCCCCCTCTGGACTGAGGGGACTCACCTTCATCCTATCCTTCCTTCCCCATGAGCAGCAAGCATCTGAAGTCCACCTCCAGTGCTGCCTACCCTCCATAGGAGGGAGGAGGCTCTAGCACACTGTTGTCTTTGATGAGTCCAGTCACGGCACCAAGAAACTTATTTTAAACAGTGCTGGGGGTGGAAACACTCATATTTCCTCCAACATGACCACCAGGGTGAAAAAAAATCAACCTCAATTTACCCTCCCATCTGCTCAAGAATGGAAGATAAATTGTTTCAATTTTATAAAAAGGAATGTTTTATATCTTGCCTATACTTTACAGATAGTGTCCTGAATTTATGTATTCCACTGAATGCACAGATATATTCCAGTAGGAATGCTCACTGGACCTTCAGCTTCCTTGGGTTTTGGCCTAAAAATACTATGTTTGAGAATGCTGTCAGTTTTCGTGGCTTTGGGGATCCTGGCTATTTATATTTTTTTTCCTTAAAATCAATTAAAAATGTTTCATTCATTGCCCCATGCTCAGAGAAAGCTACCATTACCATTTTGGCATATTTCCTCCCAATTTCTTTTTCTATGCACCAGAAGTTTTGCTGCCAACCCCACTCCTCAGTTCTGTATACATTTTTGTTCTCTTTCCTAAGTCTGTGAAGAACATGTATTACTTTCATAGTCAAAAAAGTTGGGGGGAAGTGTGAAAAAAAAAGCTTTAAAAGTATTCTTGTGACACTTATTTTGGAAATTTTTTTACCATGGGGAAATGTCTATCTTAAAATCCCCAATTATAACCTGTTTTCAGAGAAAAGAAGAAAGTAAGACAGGGTATAGCTTTCAGGCCAGACTCCGCTGTAAACTTCTGTGTAACTCTGTGTATAACAAAGGGCTGTCTAAAGACTAAGCAGTGACCCTCACATTCAGTACAATGTTTCAAGCAATACAACTTCACTGTCACTGAAAAGTCTGAGCAGTCCCTCATTTAATGCTAATTAATAGCTGTCATTTGTTAAGAATGTCAGTACTGGGAACAGAGCTTGGTGTTTTTTGAATGCTGTCACTTATCTCCATATCATCCTACAAATTATATTTTTTACATTTTTATTTTAATGCAGTTTTAATGATATATATTTTATATTCACATACCATGCAACATGTAAAGTGTACAATCAATGGTTCACAGTATCATCATATAACTGTGCATTCATCATCACAATAGACTTTTTTTTTCCTGTTTTGGGAAAAATAACATGTATATGAAAAAGCAATAAATTTCAAAGGACACTGCAACAATTCATTGTAGAACAGATTTCAGAGTTGGGTAAGTTGGGTATGGGTGACAATTAAATTTTAGGTTTGTACTTCTACCCCCTCCAAGACACTAGAGATTAAAAGGAATATCAATATAATGATTTAGCAATCATACTCATTTGTTAAACCTTATCTTCTGTGTATAGCTCCACCACCTCCTTTGATCTTTCTCCCACTAATGATATTTTTTAAGAGCAGAGAAATTAGTGATGTTTATTCCACCTATAATTTCTGTGAAGGTAATTTCTATAAAAGTATTTTGAAGGTTTTTTTCTTCTTACGCAAGTACTTTAGATCCTTGTTTGAGCACTCATACCGTAATTATTTTTTCCTAATTTTTGAAAAAGTTTTATAGAAAGAAAGCATGTAACTGATAGAAAATCTAGGAAAAAAGGGGCTACAAAAGAAGAAAATCCAGACCCTCTGAAGTGCCACCCCTAGTGGAACTCATGGCGATCTTTTGTTTTGTATTTTAAGGCACAGTATTTTTTTTTTTAACAAAACAGCATCATATTTAATATCTCTGGCATTTTTTTCCCTACCATCTTAATACTTGTTTTCCATTTGTCCTGTATGGTCTGTTTCTTTAGTTCTCCTTCACTACCTTCTTTTGTATTAATCCAGTATGTTTTATTAGTCTATTATCTTCTATTTTGTTTGTAGTTTTATGTCACTATATTTTTATGGTTACCCTAGAGATTTCAATATGCCCCTTGACCTACTCGAGACTACCTGAAATTATTATGATACTTTTACTGTTTCCTAATAAAGATGTAACACCTTACAATAGTTTAATTCCATTTATTATCTTCTTGCCCTTTATGCTACTGTTGTCATGTATTTTACCTCTATGCACATTATAAACTCCACAAGCCATTGTTGATCTAAGCAAAAATTTAAAAACATATATATCGATGTCTTGCTTTTTCATATATTTAATATATGCATGTATGATATATGTATATACAATGTATGTACAATGAGCAATGTACATATGATTATTTGAGACTCAGTAGTAAGTTGACCAGAGTCACAGAGTGGTAACAGAATCGCCCAATGCCAATATCTAGGCTCCTTTCATTAAAACATGGTGCAGCTCAACTATTGGAATCACTTTTTCCTTCCCTCATGGTCCCCTTCCCACCAAGTTGATTAACCTTTTAACTAAGAGTTTCTACACTGAGAGTAGCACCATTGGCCAACTCCGAGATTGGCTTTCAGATGGAAGACACCTAGATGCAGAGCGTCCCCAGGCTTCCGTTGCACGTGACTGTGAAAGGAAGTTCTCAAGGCTGTTGTGAGAAGTTCTCATAGCTGCTTGAAGCTCTAATGCCCCACTAGACCAACGAGCTCTAGAGGTGGAGGACTCCCCTGGGGCTTCCCAGACCACAGTTATCAGCATAAACTGTTTATACCACATTGGAAGGCTGGCTTTTACTGAACTGAGTGCTAGCCATTGTCAATGGCCAAAAATGGGGACATATTCCACGTTAGAACCTACCTGGAGTTGAATTAACACAAATATCAATGAACACTAGCACTTTGTACACTGTACTCAGCACTTCCTGTTCCATGTCCTTCAGCTATGGTCATAATAGCAGTGGTAGTAATACTGATAGAAATGCTAGGTGACATTTGGATTGTCCTTGCAATGCACCCACCGTCCTTCTGGGGACTTTGCATGTACCTACAAATTTAATTCTCATTTCAACACTATGAGATAAGAATGATTATTGTTCCCATATTACAGGTAAGAAAACTGAGGTGCATATTAGTTGGTAAGTGGCCAAATTTACCACAGTTAATAAACAGGGATAGCAGGATTTGAAAACCAGAGGCTATATCTTAATTGGTAGGCAGACATGTGTTATACAAACTGGTCTCCCTGAAGATTGTGAACCTCACTGAGGTTGGTTTGTAGTCGTTCTCCCACAGTGCCTAACACTGCAAAAGGACCCCTAGTGTGGCATGTGTTGCAAATGAATCTATTGAATGGTATAGCAATAGTGACAGCCCCACAGGCAAGAAAAGAGAATCATGGTCCCCAAAATGTTTCCGTGAACTTTCTCTTGCCAGATCCCTCAAGGGATTCTCTTCCTGAGAGTCTCAAAAAGAAACAGGAGATAGGATTGCAGTTCAGACTCGGGGCAGGGATTATGAGTGAAGACTTAGATTAAAACATTAACAAATGTTTGGGCTGATCTCATCATTTCCTTCAGGAGGATAGAGGCCCAGGGAAGTGGCATGTCACTCAGGAGACCCAGCTGGAAACATAGAAACCATAAAAGCCATTGGTTGCTGCCCAGTCCACATAAAAAAAGTACTTAGGTTCATCTTGTTGGGGGTGCAGGAAGATAACTGTTCATAGGGGGCAGACATCTGTTACTGAGTAGCTCCGTGCTGTGGCTAGTGCAAGGTCATGCCAATGGGGTCAAACCCAAGATAGATAATTTCTGATTGAAGGCATGGCAGAGCCTGTGCCACTGACATTATCACCTTTGCCCTTTTCTGACACAAATGTAGGAGAATAAGAAAGACCATAGTAAGTCCTTGTTATTGGCAAAGAGTTCAGAGCACTTGTTCACTGGGTCAGGAGTGGCATCTCCTTCATATTTGAATCATTTTCCTCAAAACTTGGCCTAGGAAGATAGTAAGCTGGGACATGTGTAGAGGTTTTTCTTCCCAGATAGAGTTTGATATTGTTTCAGACTTCTCTTAATAGTCATGGTAACACTGTTTCATACTAGCTAGGAGGCTGTGGATCCCTCACTCCCAAAAGGGTTAGTATTGATCTACTCACATTTTTATCTTTATGGGACACAGAAGAACCTATTGGAAAGAGCACAAATGTGAACTCAGACAAATTTAGGCTCAAATTTCATTTTTGCACTTAAAGCTCTGTGTTCTTGCACTAGTTCTGTACCCTTTTTGAGCTTCAGTTTCCCCATTAGTAAAAATAACAATAGTAGTATCTACTTCATAGTATTATTGCAAGGATTGCTAAGAAACCTTAAATTAACAATGTTGCACAGGGTAAGAGCTCAATAAATGATGGTGAAAAGTGTCCCCAGTGATTATGTTCTGCATTGGCTATGCCCTTGTTTTATGTTCCTTGAACTTTTATCAAGTCATATAACCTTACTGCCATCTGGCAAGTTGAGTTTAGAACATTCCACTTCTAGAATATAAATTCCAAAAGGGAAGAGATAATGTCTTATATCACTCCCTTATCATACCCTAATGCACTGCCTGGTGCATAGTACTTGCTGAACAAATTTAGGAATGTGTCCATTCTTCTGTGGTCTTCGTAAGCAATACCTGAGTGTCATGGTCAGGTTCATGTGTCACCTTGGCCAGGTGATGGTACCTGTTCGTCTGGTTGGGCAAGTACTGGTCTGTCTGTTGCGATGAGGACATTTCATAGAATTATATCATGATCACGTAGGCTGCATGCACAGCTGATTCCATTTGTAATCAGCCAAGGGGAGTGTTTTCTGCAATGAGTGATGTTTAATCTAATCACTGGAAGCCTTTTAAGAAGGATTCAGAAGAGACAGGCTCTCTTCCTGCTTTGGCCGGCGAGTCTCTTCTGTGGAGTTCATCCAGACCCTCCATCAGAGTTCTCAGCTTCTCAGGCTGCCTTACGGATTTTGGACTCTACATTCCCATGGTTACATGAAACACTTACATAAATTTTATATTTATGGACATTTCCTGTTGATTCTATTTCTCTAGAGAACCCTAACTAATACACTGAGAAAAATAGTAATGGCTTTCTTTCAAGTATTACCAAGTTTGGAGGCAGTTTGGAGAGTACTTACCCAGAGCTCTGTTTTCTGAACCTAACTGGATCTTTAGGCTATCTTATGAGAGTGGTGAGTCACCTTATCCCTATTTTCAGGAATTTGGAGTAAGAATATCAAGCTAATCACAGACAATTCTGGACACTCAGAGTTGGAAGCTGACATCAAGGTCCTATCATCCAACCTGCTTCCTGAAACAGGAATCCCTCCTCTAGCCTTCCTAGCAAATGGCCACCCAGCCACCATTTGAATACTTTCAGTGACTGGGGCTACAGTATTTTAAAAGATAGGTCATTTTAATGTTATAATGCAGATTCTTAGAAAGTTCTTTAGGCTGAGCCAAAATGTTTTCCTGCAACTTTCACCTGGTTAGACAGCTCTGTCCTTTTGAAACAGCGAAGAATTTGCTGATTTTCCTTCCTCTATGCTCAGACCTACCAGCTTATATAGTACCTTTGTATGGATCAAAAAATGGGTTCATCTGATGCAGAACATGGGATGGATGTCCATGAGTGAACAGGATCATCATGTACCAGCCAGCTTCATGTTACTATTTCAGATAATCATATAACTGTGTATAGGGTGATCTCTCCACTAAGCCTTCTCTGAATATACCTAATTCCTTCAACTTTTCTTTAGATTATGCAATTCCTGGATCTCTTAAAGGATCCCGTTAGCTTTCTTCCTCAGTTTCTTAGTTTGTCATTATACCTTTAGACTGTGTTACACAGGACTGATCAAATCACCCTTTAGAAGTTGCATGTCTGTTTCTTGTCATACCTTCAGTGACCTTCTCCAAGTCACTGATGATATTAGTGAGAATACCATTGAGCCCTGCCCCTGTCAGAGAATTTCTTGCAAGTGGATCTTGACTCTTTAAGTGAAACTTGTTGGTTATACTTGTTCAACCACATAAGAATTCATCTAAATGTACAATCACTGAACCCACATATTTCCATCTAGTCAGTATAGGAGAACGTTTCAAGTGTGTGGCACAGAATAGGAACTCTATAAGTTTTCTAAACCTGTAAATGAATGTCTTGCTAAAATGCAACAAGTGACTTCTGTGCTACTCCTTGAAATTCCAACCTAGAGCTGTGATCAAAAGTAGCTATGAGCTTAGCTTAGGCACCCCACCCCCCGCCTCTCTTGTTTCTGAATCCATTCCCTCTAGCTCTTAGAGGTCTTTACATTCGTATCTTTAAATGGCCAATCCTTTTTCTCTAAAAAGCACAAAACTATTGAAAGTTTGCCTCTCCACTCTCCATATTCTTTCTGGCTCTTCGGCATCCTTTCTTCCAAGCCATACAGCCTTACGTTGTTTAGTCTTACCTTATAAGGAGTTTTAGCGATGGGCCCATACTTGATAAGTGAAGGTAAAATAATAATAACAGCTAATATTTACCGAGCGTTTCCTCTGGCTCACTTCTAAGAGTTCTGCATATTTTAATCTTGTCATAACTCTGTGAGGCTACCCGTTTTTATAAATGAGGAAACTGAGCCACGAAGAAGTTTGCTAACTTGCCCAACAGATACTCCTATAAGTGATATAATAGAGATTCTAACCTTTATTTGAATGTCTAGCAGTCTGACTACATCTGTGTACTTGTTGCTCATGGTACCACCTGACAAGGAAGGCAGCGTGCTCTGTGGAAAAGCAGCTTTAATTTGTGTCTTGCCCCAACCCTCTATACTTCCTCCTCTGAAGTGCAGAGTGATGTCAGTCAGACAATTGAGCTGGCCATGGGCATAATGGTCAGGTGGGTGAATTTCCCATTCCAGGAATGCCTAAGGCCCAGTCTCTCAATCTTCCAACTTTGGGGGATTGAGCTGGTGAATTCATATTCTTTCCACTGTCAACCACTTAATGGGATTTTCCTTCCAGGTTCCGGGAACATTTGCACTTTGAACTAGGTCTGTGGAGAGAAAGTGGAGTTTGATCCAGGAGAATGAACTGCTTCTGTTGGGATATTTCCAGGTATCAATGAAACATATTTGGAGAAATATTTAGGGGTGCTTCCTGGGCTATGAAAGTGAGGGAAGGAGATCAGTGTGCCATGGGCTCCTTTTATGGTGCTTCAGATGTTACCTCATTTAAATACCAATAGCTAATATTTATTGACCACTTTCAGTGTGGCAGGCAATTTGTCAATGCTTGATGGGTATTCACATTTTTCTCCTCACATTTTGTAGATGAGGGAGCTGTGGTGCAAAGGGGCCAAATAATCCAGTAAGAATGGAAGGAGCTGGAATGACCCCAGCAGTCTGACTTGCAGTCCAGGCTCGGAATCTGATGTATGGAGACTAGTACAGCCACCACGTGCCTCTCAGCATAGGCCCCTTCTGACAAAACAGTCCCAGAATTCTCTCCCAAGCCAACTGAATGGCTTGCTTTTGACCACACTGACCTTTTACTTTCTCCCTTCCCCATTTTTGCTGAGGCTATTCCTTCTTTTCCAGTTCGTTCCTTTCCTCCTAGTTAATTCTATCCATTCTCCAAGGTTCTGCTCAAATATCTGCCCATCTTCAAAGCCTTTCCCAATCCTGCAACTGAAATCCTCTCTTCCCACTTTGGGCTGCTTCAGGCCTCTGACTCTCTGCTGGCAATTGCCACATTATGCCTTGTGTTTTTTCTCTCTATGTACCTGTCTTGACCCCCTACTAGACCGTAAGACTTTTGGAATGAGGACTTAATTTTGAGCCTTATTCTCAACTGCTTCGCTCATAGTGGCTGCTCAATCAAAATTGAATAACTACTTTTGGTAGGATTTCAGGTATTATAAGAAATGGACAGACAGGGAAGGTATTTAAGTTGGGAGCAGGAAAGAAGGAGCATCTTGATGCCTCTCCCATATTTGCTTCCACTGAGGACCATCTCTGTGCTGGATACCCATAATAGGTTACCTAATTAACCCTCACAAAAGCCTTGTGAAATCAACCCATTTTACAGATGGAGAGCTTGAATATGGGATCAACATCCAAATCTTGGCTCTACCCACGTGCTAACTAGATGCCCTTGATCAGATTACTTAAGGTCTCTGTGCAATATAACTTCCTCTTATGCAATAATAACAATATCTGTAACTTTACTTCATAGGGTTGTAGAGAGGAGCAAATGATGCAATATATGGAGATCAAGAGGTCCTGGCACATGGAGAGTGCTTGATGATGCCAGCCTGAGATGGTCCTTCCACTAAGAACCATGCAACCTAGCATCAGGCATCATAACACATGTCAGGGAGATGATTTCCAGGGGAGAAGGCTTGCATCTATATTTTAAAATCCATCAACTTTGACCACTGATCCATGGTCCCTGGCCAGTCTGGAGTTTTGGGTTTTTTTTCTTTTTTTTTTTTTTTTGGTTTTTTAACTCAGCTCTTTCTCTCTGCTAGCATCAAAGTATCATCGTAAAAGACATATTCCTTTTCTTCAAAAGCGTTGTCTCTCCATTCCCCAAACTGTGCTTTCTACTGGGCAGAGGAGGGCATATGTTGGACACACTAGCCTAAACTTGAGTCTCTTGTCTAATTACACTGCAGTCAGATTTTCCACAGAAGCCCCTGGCATGGCAGGATACCCTCTTTGAAGTCATTCGTCTTCACAGCAGGGGGTGCACATCATCAAAGACTCTGTTTCCCAGCAACCCCTGCTGTGTCCTGCGCACCAGAGGATTGCAGAAGGAGAGTGAAAGAGAGACAGAGAGAGCCTACAAGTGTATTAAGTCTGCCTTACCCTCCTCTGGCCCTGAACCAAGATTCCTTTGAACTGTCACCCAGGGAGAAGGCTAGTGATACTATCAAAAAACTCTCCCCATCCTTTCAGTTTTCAACCAATTTAACAATTAAACTTTCTAGGGCCAGGGATATGGAATGTAGGGCATGGTTAAGGTTCCATTTAGTGATCTAAGGTGCCATGGAATGGGGGTAAGGAATGGAAAGAAACTGGCTCTGAAGATGTGCATACTGAGAATATACTTGGTAATTCCTTTGAGAAATCTTCCGTGAAATGCAAATTTTGAGTCTGAGAAAAAGAGACAGAGAGACAGAGGCAGGAAAGAGTCTGGACCTTGATCAAACAAACCTGGATCTTCATCCTGCCATTCCCTCCTTACTTGCCATTAACTTAGGAGACTTTTCAATTTCCAACTTCCAGTTTCCCAAGAACTTCGAAGCTCAGTGACTATCGTGGATTAAATAAAGTTTAGCAAAGCCATTTGCTTAGACTTAGATTTTGTATTTTAGATTTCAGAACTGAACTCTGAGGACTCTGACCTGAGTTCCATGCTCTGTCTTTGGAAGACCAGTTGGCATAGCTCCATGATGGAATTCTTAAGGGGACCATTTGAAACTAGATCTCTGGAGGACCTTGCTGAGAATCAGGTGGACTTCGGCCTTGAGCATCTCCTCTTTGACACTGAAATATTTAACAGATTGGCCCTTCAGGCATGTACACAACCTCATCTGCACCACCACACTCTAGGGCTGTCCACTTGATCTTTCACCTGTACCTCCACAATAGGCTTCTTATCTAGTGCCCTGTCCCTGGCTCTGTCTCCTTCTACCACTTCCAGATTCAAATGGAGGACAGTGCCATGGGAAGTGGGATATCAGTTCCCCAGTGGTTGCTTGGAGGACCTGGCTGGTCTGCAAATCCTTCCTTTCCAGTCACCAAAGCAATCTATCTAAAAGATCTGTCCACTTCACTTCCTACTGAAAACTTACCTATGATCCCTGGGGCCCTACGGTATAAATTTGAGGCTCCTTAAGGTGTCCATAGGCCCTTTCTGACCTGGCTCCTGTCAACGCCTTCAGCCCCATCATCTTCAGTCACTCCTGGCACAGAATTTTTTGTTCCAACAGCACTGAAACTGTGCGAGAGCCCGTTCATGCTGCAAGCTATGCCATGTGTTTGTGAATTTGTTCATTGGGTGTTCTGTACCTAAAATGGCTTTCCTACCATCCTCCTATTCTTTCTGGCTATTCCATACCTAACATTTAAGTGTGCATCCACGTAGCCCTTTCTGAGATACCCATATAATGCTACCCCATCACAGAACCTCCTCTGCGATTCTGTAACCCCAGCGTACACCTCTGTCATTCTCACACCGTAATTATAATTATCTGATCATTATAATCATCTGTTCACATATCTGCCTCTGCTCTTACTACCCCAGTCTTCAAGCTCTTCAAATTCAGAACTGTGTCTTATTCATCTTTGTAACACATGGCATTTCCTGTCGCATTCAGTATTAAGCACTGAATAAATGTTTTTTGAATGGATAAGTGAATGGTTGCATGTGAGAATTCACATGCACATACTGTGAAACCTTTGCATGACTTTCCCTGTGCATCTCATGCCTCTTAGGTCTCCCCATCTACAAAAGAAAAATGAGTATTTTTAATATTTGTCATATTGTTCTCTTCTGAATTAACTCATTGATCTTCCAAGTACCATTAGGTAAGACATATACATCATTCATTCATTTAAAATACATTTATGGATCACTCTACATGTCTCAGGAATTATACTAGGTGTCTGGAAAAACTAATGAATAATAATAACCAACAATCATGTAGGGCTTATTGTATGCTAGGTGCTGTTCAAAGCACTTAATATTAACTCATTTAATCTCCACAACCATCTTATGAAGTAAATACTATTATTGCCCATTTCCACTTTCAATTGAAGCACAGATCTTTGTATCTCAAGTACCCTAAAAATAGTAACCTAGACAAAGCTGATAAACTAAGGCTTCATGGAGAGGTATAATCCCAAGGCAGCAAGAGTGAAGAAAAAGCAGAACTGAGGCAAAGAAAGAGGAAAAGAAAATGCAAAATGGTGCTTTAGCAAGCTTGCCATGGTTTCTCAAGAAACACAGCCTGTTTGGGTAATATAGGCTACTCTAGATAGGTATGTGCAACTCTGTACCTCGAAACAGTCCATTGTAGAGGGGAGGGAAAACAATCTGTGTTTTTCACCAAGCTCCTAGTTCTCTGTGGGGCTGTTGACTTCCATGTACTTCTGAGTAATGTTACTTAACGCCTCCAAGCAACCACTGGGGGATTGATATCCCACTTCCCATGGCACTGTCCTCCATTTGGATCTGGAAGTGGTAGAAGGAGACAGAACCTCTGTGGGTCCAGAAAGGTCAGGCCCACAACTCAGAGCTGCTGCATTTGATCACCCACTGCAATGGGTACAACAGGGGTTATGCCAGAGCCCGACTTTCACCCTATAAACTGGGAATGGAGCAGAGAGGTTATGTCCTACAGCCAAGTTCATACAGCTAGTAGGCGTAGAGCCAGGATTTAAGCCCAAGTGTCTGGCTCTAGAGCCCTTGCTCCTAACTATAACTTTCTAGGAGTATAATGATAAATGAGATCAGAATAAAAGCCCCAAAGAGAGTATAGTTTAGTACATACAGGAAAGAGAACATTCCGTTCAGTGGGACTCACATGTGCTCCAAACACTATGGGGGCCTAGCCCCATCTTTGGTTAGGTGGGGCATACTAGAAAGCGTCTTGGAAGGTGACCTCCTCAACTCACTGTTTACACTGCTGTTGGAGTAATCTTTGAAAACTGATCCATGGGCTTCCATCAGATTCCTCACAACCCAACCTCCTATACATGGGCTACAAAAGAGGCAAAATAGCAGACTGTTTAAGAGCATGGACTCTGTCCAGGATATGGTCTCTCTCTGCCACAGAGCTGCACCACCATGTGCAAACAAATCACTTAACCTCTCTGTGCCTCGATTTCCTCATTTATAAAATGAAATAATAGTGTCTACCTCACAAAGTTGTCAAATTAGAGAAAGTAATTTATATATAAAGCAAACAGCGCTTGGCACATGGCAAGTGCCAAAAAAATTAGCTGGAAGAAGTTCAAGCGTCCTACATGAGTAGCTCTTCCCTGCTTCTTTAATCCCGTCATTTGTGCTCCAACCACAGGGACAGCTGTCTGCTTCTCTTGCTTGCCTCATCATTTCTACCTGAAGATCTTTACAACTGTTGGTCCTTCACCTCTTTTCAAGCTTGGCTGTCAGCTCAAATGACATTTTCTCAGAGAGGCCTCTCTTGACCAACCCAGCTAAATTAGCCTCCCCACCACTTTCCTAACCACTCTCTGTTTCATTACATTGTTTGATTGTCTTCTGACATCTATTACCATTGGATATTTTTATCACTAATCTTTCTCCTTGCAATTAATGTAAGCTCCCTGAGGATAGGAACTTTGCTTGATTATCCACTACCCTACCCTCTGTGCCTAGAATGGTGCATGGCACACAATAAATGTTCAAAATTTGTTGTTGTTGTTGAATGAATAGATGACTGAATCACACTCAATAAATATTTTAGCTTTCATCTCTATTTCCTAGTGATAAAATAATGTCAGGCACATGGTAAAGGCTCATATAATATATTTCTAAAATCTCTTCAGAAGTTGAATAGCTGCCTTATGTGTTTTGTGTGTATGTGGTGGAGGGTTGTCATTTCAATAAAGCTAAAATTGTGATGTAGAATCTAATTAAAATTCCTGTAAGGACTGCCTTCCTTAGGCAAGATGACTCAATTGGCAGATGAGAATCTTCATTTGTGCCCACAACCAAGCAACCCAAATAAGTTCCTTTCCCTGACCCAACTGTGAATCATTTGTATTCCAGAACTTTAGGTTTAATGCTAGGGTAACCAGGCATTTGGAGAACAGATGTGGAAAATGTTCTCCCCAATTCCCAACAACAACAGAATGAATAGAGCCTATGATATCTTAAAGACAGACAGACAGACAGACACAAATACACTTGTTATCAGCCAGGTGAGGCTCTGATGGGAGTCATCCTCAACTGAGAAAGTGAGCAAGCTTCATCAGAACTATGATGAAAACTCATATTTGGCATAGAATTAAGGTATAAAATGCAGATAGTATAGGATACAAAAGGGTTGAATGCAGCCAAGTTGGAAGGTGACTATAAATATTTTGTTGGATGAACGAATGCACAAATGAATGAGTTGAGATGAACAAGTCTACCAAAAGGAAGCATCCTGAAGGGATGATTTAGCTAGGGCTTGTAGAGGACGGTAAGGTAGTCCTGAAATGAGTCCACTGATAACCTGAGTACTAATGCATGTGGGACAATGGCTACATCCACAGCAATGCAAATGAATTCTTCTTGTAATTTTGACAAGATGGTCAGCTAGTAAAGGTCCCCACTGACCTAGATTAGGTCACTCAAGTGTATTTTGTTAAGATGGATGTAGAGGACGAATCTAGACTTTTTTATTTTTTATGCTATATTTCCGGAGTCACATTTCATTCTTTTTCCACGTGAGTATCCCATTATTGCAGCACCATTTGCTGAACTTTTGTTTGTTTTTCTTTCTTTGCTTGTTTGCTTGTTTTGGGGACATGCATGGGCTGGGAATCGAACCCTGGCAGGTGAGAATTCTACCACTGAACTACCCTTGCACGCCCTGAAACTAGACTTTATGACAATTGGTTTTTAGGGAGGGAGGAACCACTAGATTTTATTTAAAAATTCGTTCTTAATTTAAGGATAAATATTCTTCTTCCCCCCTTTACCTCTAACAGCTACTCCAGAGACTTTCACAGAACACTCATGCTTCTGCTCTGCTCCTCATCTCTGCCATAGTGAAGAGCTCTGGGCTTTCATTGCACCTACATATGCCAAGTGAAAGCTCAATTTAGTACAACCATTGACATTCTTGTCTGTTCCCACCGGACTGTATTCTAAGGATAAAGACTGTATTTTGGGGGAGGGGGTGGGTTTGTACTTGCAATCCCTAACCCTCCTAGTTATATAGTAGGTATTTAATAAACATTAATCAACGGCATAATCAATGCTAGATGGTTGGTAACTCCACTGTCAATTTCTGAAAGGGAAGAATGAGGGAAATTTTTTCTGTCCTTCTAAGTCTCTCTTCACTAATGTATTCTCCACCAAAGTAATACATCATGGAGTCTGCAAAAGAAATCATTTTAGGAGAGCCCCTAAATTTCACAGAATGAGAAGAAGGAGAAGAAGGAAGATAACTAGTTTGGTATTCAAATCCAGACAATTGAAGAGGATGCTTTCTACTCATCATCTAGTCTTTTCATGACAGTACCACGTGGGCCCAACTTAAAGAGTTTGGAAGCAGAATTCTCACTCTCAAAGGTAGTCTTTGATAACTTTTTCACAATGTTCAAGGCATATGTCTTTTTCTGGAAAGCAGGTCCCAGCCCAGGAGGTCACTTCTTCGATTTACTTCCATCTCTTCCAGATCTATATTTAACATGATGGATAAATAAATGCATCTGGATGGGATCAAATTCAGTTCACTTCTTAAGGTTCAATTCAGATGCTGAGGAAATGTTCCAACGGATAGCAGAAATAGCTGCCATTTAGGGGTAGCTACTTCTGTGTTTACTGAACACTTTATTTACCCTTAACTTCCTTGGTTCTTCAAATATGCATCAAAGGACTTAGAACTTACAGAGAAGTCACAGGGGCTCTGAGATATTTTAAATTTTCAAGGGAAGCACAGTGATATTTGTCACTTGAACTACTTGAATTCATGGCCATTGTTTTTCAAATGGCTATTAAGTTTCTAGTGTGAAAATATTTATTAAGTTATACAGACCTCAGTACTTAACAAATTGAATTATCAGCTACTTCTTTTGACCTATTGGAGCTGTGAAAATTAGCAAGATACTCTGCGTATCATGAACTGAGAAAGTTTGGGAACCTGTATTTCACTTCATACCACATTCCCAGTGAAATGGACATTATTTTCTCAAGTTTTTCTTTCAAGATGCTGAGGTTCAGAGGGTCTAGTAACGTATCATATATTAAGTGGCTTGTAAGTGGTGGAGCCAAAATTCAAACCCAAGCCTGCCATACTTAAACCCACATGCTTCTGCAATATTGCTTGGCTGCAGTTAATGAAGATTAGATCTTAGCTTGTCAGCACTAAAACAGGCTTCAGCAATAATCTAGCCCAACTCACAATTGAGCCTAAGCACATAACTATTAGTAGCAGAATTTAGTCTAGGCACCAGAATTGGGTCTCCTGATAACCAGTTTTGCATAATTTCCTCTCCATTGAATATTTTTCTCTACTCAGCCTGAAAAACCACTCATCAGTTTTCATGGTCAAGTATTGGAGTTTCTTTATCACTTGAAGCACAGAGAAATGAGGATGTTTGGGGAAGAACACCAAGACTGATTATGGAGGCAGAGGGATTGTCTTACAGAGAAAAATGAAAAGAACAAAACAAATGATGTATAATTTGGGTTCTGGATACTTAAATAGGATATGGCTGTCATCTATTAATATCCCAATGGTATAAATGTCATCAGAGCAGGATAGGGAGGTTATTTAGGGGATCTAACCAGGAAATGGGATAAGTAGGAGAAAGAAAAATTTAAGCTGAAAAGGTGATATTGATATTTATTAGATGGGGGGCCAGTAGAGGGCACTGCATTACCTGATTTATGTCAAATTGGATGGGATAAAGCACTGTGGAAATACCTGAGGGGGGTAGCCTTCCACATTTTCCCTTCCTGTTCATTTTATACCTGTCCCACCTTTTTCTTTCCGCAGTTTCCTTTTCCCCTCTTCTTATTGTCCCCTCATCCTCACACTCACTCTTGATTTCCTTTTTTCTCTAGTTATGCTCCTACGTCTCCATCTGCCCCCTTGTCTTTCTCTAGTACCTGGCACATTCCAGGTTTCCAACCCATTGCGCTTCCTATTTCTTCTAAAATAGCAGATGAAATTTGCCACTCTGACAAAGAGAACAAAAGCTGAAAGTCCCTGCCAAAGTTACAAGGACAGCATTTTCTCTTTTTGAGTTTTAATTTTAAAAAGAAAAAAAAAAAATCAGCCTCTTCTTCGCCCCCTGCTGTGCTTTCACTGCTTTCCTGGATGTGAGCATTTGTTGAGGGACAGCCAGATAAAAAGCCGCTCCTTAGTTCAGATATCTCTCCTCACATGTTCCCTTCCATCCTCAGCCCCTTTTTACTGCACTTGTCGGAAATCCAGGCAGAAAATGGTAGCATTAGCATTTTTAATAAAGGAAGCTGGAGAAGAGAGAGGCAGCTCAAGAAAGCTGAAGGAGGGGACGAAGCCCAAATCCACTGACAGTCAACACTCCGTTTTGGAGCCAGGAGAGCTGGGGAAGGGGGCAGGGAGAAAGCGGACAAGGGAAGTAGTAGTCTTAGGAGGAGCATTCAGGCCGATATAATTGGAGCTTTGAGCACAAGCAGAAACAGTTGGGAGGTGGGAAATTGCTGTGCTCCATTGAGTTTGGCTCAACTAGATACTGAGGCCCAGCATTGTGAAACGTTTTCTAATTTAGCCTATTTTCTCTGTCTTCCTGGAATGAGCCATTATTCGTCCATTACTGGCAAAAATCATGGTCCTGGCTAATCACTTTTTTTATTTTCTGTTGCTCCTCCTCTCCCTATGCTCTGTAGGAAGGGAGAAGAAATAAATAGGAGGGAGGGGGCCACACATACTCTTTATTTTAAACAAGAATGTGAACCTCTGAGACCCAGAAAGGCTGGCATCATTTTTTCCCACTTCGTTTTTCTAGGGATACAAATGCAAAAGTCTAATGGAATTGCTAGATTTCTGTTTTGTCTATTAGCCGTTCTACCTCTGCAGGATGAAGCTTAATTGGCTCCTTTCCCACCATAGAAAAGGAGAAAAAACTACCTTCTTGCAGCGGCTACTGTTCTCTGAAGAAAGTGGCAGTGATTAGATCTAATGCCTTTGACAGCTGGATAAAAAGTTGCTAAATAAGAATAAATTGAATGTCTAAACCTGGAGTCAACCAGAAAGTAACACAAATCCCCAAATGCCAAAATGAGCAGCCTCATGCCAGAGTTCTCCTCCACCCACACTTGTGACCTTATGTGAATAAAATAGTGGTAAGCCTAGTTTACTTTCCCAAATCTAATTCCGTTGAATGCCAGGGCAAAGTTAGAATTGGAGAAATGCCTCCCTTTACTCCAGGGTTTCAGCCTAATAAATGCTTAGGACCTCTCTATTGGCAAAGTGTCAACGAAGATCATTCTAGACTATTCATGCATTTAGACCTGATACTAATCTTATTGTTTACACTCTTGCAATTTTAACAAAAGAGTGACTTTCCCAGCCAATTCTCCTTATACTCCAACTCAAGTCATTTTAGCTTCCTCTGAATGGACAGAAGAATGCATGTATGTTCACAAACATTTACTTGGCTCTGGGCGATGTATCTTAATGCTGAATCTTAATTTCCTTTATCAATGAGTTATTCCACACGCCTTGGATTTATAGACATGACCTAGTCCTGGGTGCCAGGAATATACACATACTCATAATTATTTACTGTAGCCTTGAAAATTTCCAAAAGCTTTAAACTAAAATACACATGAAGAGTGGAGAGAGACAAATGGATTTGTGTCTCTTAACATTCCTTTAAAGAATAAGTGTTCCCTCAAAGCTTCATGAGCAGAGGTAACATCAGAGGAGACTCTGTCAAAAGCACTTAGGATAGAATGTCAGTTTAGACCCAGAGCCAAGTTATTTTGAAGGAGTCAGGAATTCATTTAAATTGCTTTTTAACTTTACCATGAATAAGAGTTTCTTTTTTTCCTCATGTTTATAAACTTGCAAATAAGCTAAAGTGAGACATTGGCCTTCATCCTTCCCCACATTAAAACTGTCCTGGATAAAGGCCAAATATGTGGGGATCTGAAAGAGAAGTTTTATTAATGACATCCTCTGCAATTTCTACCTATTCCCGGAGGTGCCACTGTCACCTGGATACCCTTCTGCTACTAGTATCTACATTTGCCCTGGGGACTTTCCCCTTCTCCCAGAGACTCAACTATGATTCATATGCTTGTGTTTTTAAGTCTTTATCTCCAGCCCTAATCTCTTTTCTTGGTTTCAGGCCTCCATTTCCAACTACCTCTGGCTGAATTGCACAGGGATATACTACAAGTATCTCAAATTAACTTGTGCATAAATGAGTACAAATCCCACCAGCATTTGATACATGTTCTCAGTCCCATATTCTTGGTCTGTACAGAAGCACCGACACCCATCCAGTCTTCCAGACAAGAAACTCTGGGGTCATTCTCCCGGATTCTGCCAACTCTTACCGTCTCCTCTTGTCCATCTGCATGCTTTCTGCTAGTCACCAAATCCTATTTGTTCTCCTCAAAAATAACTCTCAAAACCCAGGTGCTTCTCCCTGTTTCCAAAACTGCAACATTACTCTAGGACACTGTGGTATCTTTAAAGATTTATTGTATCTTCCTAACCACTTCCAGTCTCATTAGGCACACCTCTTGGAAGAGAGGGAAGAAGAAGAGAAAAGGAGGAAGGAAGGAGGTAGGGAGGAAGAATAGAGGGAAAGAAGGAGGGAGGGAGGGGGGATTGGTCCTGAGAATTAGAGAAAGTGCCTGATAGGCAAGTTGCTCTGGGCAGAGAACAAGAGGAGGAGGAAATACACAGGGCCTCTCAAGGAAGAGTGGGCCCTGGGGCAGAGGGTTCTGATGGCACAGAGGAATGTTAGCAGTGTCCAGAAGGCTTTAAATTACCCTAAAGGAGTTTAGGTTTTACCTAATAGGAAATGGGAAACTCTGGAGTGTATTTGGAGTGTATTTGGAGCATGGGTCAGAGCAGGGGAGTGGGCTCGATGCAGGTGGAACTTTAGGAAGACACAGAAGGCGCTAGATCAGGGATCTGTGAACTAGAGCCCTCAGGCCAAATCCATCAGCCACGTGATTTTGTTAATACTGTTTTTTTGGAATACAGTCATACCTGACTGTGTATGTATCATGCGCTGAAGGCAGAGTTGAATAGTTGCAACAGAGACCCCATGGCCTACAAAGCAGAAAATATAGATCATCTGGCTCTTAACAGAAAAAGTTTGATGACCCTTGCATTAGATCAGGGATTCTTAACCGTGGCACTACTGGCACTACTGACATTTTGGGCTGCATAACTCTTTCTTGTGGGGGCTATGCTGTATATTCTCCAATATTGAGCAGCATCTCTGGCCTCTACCCACTAGATGCTTATTGCAACCCCCCTCCTAGGTGGGATAACCAAAAACGTCTCCAGACATGGTGGGGGTGGAGAACCAAAACCATCCCCTGTTGAAAACAACTGCATTAGATTATGGTGAGACCAGCAGTATAGGAGACTATTTAGGAGGCAGGTGCAACAGGTAATGATGATAATAATTACAACTGCAGGCAAAACGCTACTTAGTAGGTGTTTTATCTGTAAGCACTTCACATGCATTAATTCCTTTAATCTTGTCCTCAATACTGTGAAGTGGATACCCTTATCAACATTCTCCTATGAGGTAAGAATTGTTATTACTGTTTTACACAGGAGAAAACAGAGATACAGGGAGGTAAGCTGATTTACTCGAGGTTGCCCAGCTAAAAGTTCGCAGAGTCAGGTTTTCAATTCAGGTATCTGGCTCATGAATTCATATGCTTAACCATGAGATTATGTGAGTGACAGAAAAATAGAGCTGATATGAAGTGATGGTTGAATGAATATGGGAACTGGTTGAATGAATATGGGTATGTGATGCACACACGCATGCATCACATACCCTCCTCATGCATGCGTGTGTGCGCGCACACACACACACACACACACACACCGCCCCTGTATGCCAACACACATAAATATGGCATATTATGTATTTTTTGACTTTGGTTGTGTTTTTCTCACTCAGTGTTAATTATTCTTTATCATGCTACTGCATCTACATAGCAATTTCTTATTACCTCTTATGAAGAGATGAAATGTGCTGTGACATTGTCTTAAATTTTATTTCCTGTTTGGACCTGGCAACAGTTCTGTCATCTTCCTGGCTATTTTGCCCACAGGGAGCACAAATGTGAAGAGAAAATGGGTGGAAGATAAACCTACAAAATTGAAATGTTAGAAGATATTTATAGAAAGGAATAATCCTCCTAGGAACAAAAGAACAGATTTGAGAGTCAGCTTCAGAGATGGCACAAGGAGCAGGTTCTCAGCTGCCAACTCTCGAAACTCAGCCTCCTGTTCTCCTTGTTGATGGGCTGTTGAGTTTATTGGGGTTTCGACTTGGGTTGCCACCTTTGCAGCAAGAAAGTGCATTGTCTTCCTCAGGCATGGTAGTACTCTTTCATTCAGAAGAGAGCCTGAATGGAAAGAAAAAAACACCGTGTGTGTTTGTGTGTGTGTGTGTGTGTGTGTGTGTGTGTTTATTGGAGAGTAGGTAGCAAGAAAGCAGGTAAGGTAAGACTCAAGATTACAGTATGAACATAAGTGAGCCCAGCTAATGGAGAACAAGGATCAATAGCTGTATCCCAGAGGGAGATGATGGAGTGGTCAGTATCCCATCAGGTAGTGGTATTTCAGCAGTTGAGACAGGAGCCTTGGCAGAGGAATCAGGTGTTTTGGGAGGAGCTCTCACCACCAGCCTGCTTCCTTGACATTGGACTGGCACCAGGGAGCCACCAACAAGCAACAAGCTACAAAGGGCAATGATGAAAACAGAACCCTGTCATTTGGGCCTTCTAATCCACTTGATCTATTTCAGAGTCCTTGTTTCATCTGCCATATTTCTTTTGTGAGTGCAAATGAGTTTGAGTAGTGCAGTCCTGCCAAGAGCAGCAGAACACACAGCAGAAGCTAGAAGCTATTGTGCTCTTGAGAATCGGAAGGAGGGAAACTAGGAGAGGGAGCAGGGAGAGAAGCCTAACAAAGCAGTGGAACAGCGGGCTGGCCAAGAATGGTGGGAAAGGAGACAGAGACTGAGGAGGTGAGAACAGACACAGGATTCTGCACAGGTCTGTGGAGAATGGGCCCTGGGTCTTCCTCTCTTCTCTTTCCTTGTCCAGGAAAAGACGGTTTGAGTTAGCTAGGTCACTCCACCCACAGGAGTGGAAAGTGAGAGAGTGGTTTTGTTGTGCACAGGACAAGGCCAGGCAGGTGTTAAGAGGGTAAAAGTCCCTGTATTTGAAGCAGAGGTGAGACTTATGGCAAAGGGAGGCATAAAGTTACTTTCTTACCAAACCATTGTTTAAAAGCCGGACTTGAGGCCTGTGTGGGAGTGAGAGGTGTGCGGGATGCACATATTAGGTCACCTTTCCCAGGCAACACTCTGAGGCAGAGACTTGAATGCAGGAGGTTTTTTGGGGAGAATTTCCAGAGCAACACCTTGATATGGAAGAGTTCCACTTCAGGTATGGAAGGAGAGGTCTCAGCCAGCCCAATGGGGAGCTCTGAAGCTGGGATGACTCTTCAGAGTTGTCCCAGTTGAGACAAGGGGATCAGACCTTTATCCCTCATATTGAGCAGGAATTGGTTGTGGACTGCTCCGGAAAAAGAAGCCTACAACAGGCAAAGCAAGGAGTGTAGTCCTTGGACGGAGCCTCAGCTGTGGTCTACCAGCAACCGCTGTCCCCAGCAGCTGTAGAGATAGGGCCTCAGTCCTGAAGGGGGGTCTTCAACATCCACAGCAGTGGGCAAGAGTTATGGGAGCATGGGTGTTCTCATGGGTGCTTGCCTCAAGGGCTACACTCATAGAACAAGGGAAGGCTCTTATCTGAGACCCATCAAAGGTTGGCTAGCACTGAGTCAATAGGATCGGGTTGGTGGGAGGTGAGGGTGGAAGCTAGAGCAAATCATGCTCCAGCGTACAAATGGTCAGACAGATTATAGATTTCAAAGGTTAGGTCTGTGATAAGCTGTAGATGGCCAGATCATAATCACCAGAGATTAGTCAGTCAATTTTGCAGGTCCAGGTAAAGCATTTGGGAATGTTTAGCCTAGAGAAGGAAAGACAAAAGGAGGACATCATAACTGTAGCAAGAAAGTTAGACTTTCTCTGTTTTATCTCAGAAAGGTAGATGCAAGACTAATAGTATAAATTAGAGGGAAGCAGATTTTAGCTCAAATAAGGAAAATGTTGAGTCCTTAACACCATCTTAAAAATAGAATGCTCTGCTCTAGGATGCAGTGAGTTTTCTATCCTTCTAAGGCCTCCAAATGCCAGAGCAGGGCCCACAGTCCTTGAGTGGGCACATGAAGGTTTGGTTTGCAGTGAGGGACACAGTCTCTAAGTCCTGTGATTTTATGATCTCATGAAGACCAGTCTTTCACTGGAGGCTGTAATCAACTTTCTCCAAAAGGGCCCACCCTCTGAGCTTTCAGTAAGATGGCGACCTCATGTTTCCTTACAAGGCAATGATTTTCATTTCTGGATGGTTCTATTGGAGGTAAAATCCTTCCATTTTCTTTCCTCCTGAGCAAAACTTCTCATCCCCCATCACTTAAACTGGAGAGAGAGGAAATCAAAAGCCAAATGCTGCAGAATGGCACTTTTCGAACACTCCAGTCTCCTTGTTGTCTGTACTGAACAATTACCTTTTGTTCCTAGCTGCTGCACCAGTGGTGGTGAAGGAGAATAAAGACCCCATCTTGGAGAATGCTAAAAGACCCTAGAAATTGCAAAGCATTCACAGTTATCAATGAGGCACAGAAGACAGCCTCTGCTGTTGTCTCTCTCTGTATCTTGCCTCTGACTGGGCTGTTACAATCGCTGGATTTCCTGAAGTCTCCACTTGCAGTAGCCTTGACAGAATGGATTAGGCTCCAGCCAGAATGCTATACAGTTGCACAATCCAGCAGTGGCAGGCCCAGCAGCTGCCATTTGTATGAGTGGATCTGAGGCTGGTGGGAGATGCAGGCGCGACAGCCGCAGGGAACTGAAACCTTTTGTTAGTCCAGAAGCCTGAGGCTGCCCAACCACTATGCCCAAGTCCAAGGTCAGAACAAATACTTCCTAGGCTGGAGAGAGAGAAAGAGGCCTGTGTGCACAGTATATGGGCACAAACATGCAAATGCTACTATCAAATAGTAGCAAATACATTTTGAGCTGAGTGAGTTGCCTTCAGCAAAAAGATGGCCTATGCAAGGAAACATCCCCAAATCCCAAATGTGAAAATGTTTTGGAATAGAACAAAAAAAAATCCGTGAATTTTAACCATGGACATCTTTCTTGGGGAAAATAAGGGCAGTAAGCGTGGAATGAGTTAATGCTGCCAAAAGGATTAAGAAGAATAAAAACGGTGTTTACAAATATGCCAAGGAAAAAGAAGCGCTCCAGAGAAATAGGTCCATAAATAAGTAAAGGGGATTGAAATCTACTGTGGGTCTAACAAGAGCAAGTCACTGAATAGCTTTTTCCCATATGTTTTTTACATGACAAATAACAAGAAGATGTTGGGAGTTTTGGTGACTTTCCATGGGAAACTCTAACTGTGAGGCAGAGAAAGGAGCCCAGTGGGAATAGTGAGGACCATGTGGGGAGATTTTCAGGGCCTCCTCAGCACTCCCTAGATGGTGCAGATCCTAAGCCTGGCATGTATGCTTTTTCCTGACCTGGCACCTGCCAGCCTGTCCAGCCTCAGCGCGGGCCCCTGCCCTCCCCAGGCCAGGTGCACCTGCCATACTGAACCACATATTTTATCCAAACAAACCAGTTTCCTGTGTGTTCTTATGCTCTTCCCCTTCCTGAACTGGAATGGTCCCTCTTTCATCAACAGATTTATCACTGTACTTCTCCTCCCCAGTTTTCAGCCTGGAAAATCCAAACCTTTTCTCTCTTGCATTCTCCTGTTTCAAATCCCACCTCAGTCAACATCAGCTGTTAGGATTTCCCCCGCTTCCCCCACTATGACTTGCAGGCAATGTATCAGGCCCTCCTTCCCTTAGGCCCTCACCCTACTTTTCCATCCCTCATTTACTCACCTCCCTTACGTTGCATAATATGGTGTTTGTGTCCATGCAATTCTCTTACTAGTCCATGAACTCCTTCAGGTCTGGGCCAGGTCTCTTCCCTCAGTTCCCAGAGTCTATCATAGTGCCTGGCAGAGAGTAAAGTGATTGTTCTCTTCCGAGACTGCACATTAGAGTCTTCTCATGTTTCAAAACATATCTATGGTGAAGCCCCATATTAGCCCTGCAGAATAAGAATCTCTGGGGTTGGTGCCTGACATTGGTAAGTTGTGTAAGCTCCCAAGGAGGTTCTGATGCCCAGTGAGGATTAAATCTGCTAGCACATTGGTTCTCAGTGTGGTTTTCCAACCAGCAACAGGATCAGCCTCACTGGGCACCTGTTAGAAAGGCAGATTCTTGGGTTCACCCCAGACCTGCTCTATCGGGAGCTTTGTGGGTGGAGTCCAGCAATCTGTGTCTTAATAAGCCTTCCAGGGATTCTAGTACAGGTCGAAGCTGAAGAACCTCTGCTCCACTAGGTGCTTGCCAATAAACTACTCTTGAATTGGATCATTGAAGTAGTCATCCTGACCCCTTGGTCTCTGTGTGCATGGCCTTCATCACTTCCCAGAATAGATACAGTTGATAGGGCCATGATTTTGGAAACTTGGTCCCTGTCTTCTTCCTAGTCTCTTTCCCACAGGAATCAATTATAAACTCTACATAACTCACAGGATTTTTCTACAGATTGGCCTGCCCCTGGAGATGGAAATTTGCAGAGATTCTGCCTCAAGCTTACACTATTACTGAAAACTTTGGGGCATGGTTAGTTGGAAAAAGTTCATTTATTAATTTAATTCTACATTCTTAGTCCTCTACATCTTTCTGTTGGGCTGTGCTTCCAGTACACTTCCTAAGTTTTTACTTCTCAAGACCCTCTTCTTTGGCACAACCAAACAGGCACCTTCTTGTCTTTCAAGATCCATCCCTACACAACTCAAACAGTTGGAATTCAGCATATCTAAAACTGAACTCTGAATTCAAACACTTTTCCTCCTCTGTATCCCCAAACCCCAGTATAGTATATAAGCCACCACAACCTGGTTGCTCAAATTAGAAGTCTGTGATTTTTTCTGTTACTCTCACCCTTGCATCTAATCACTCACCAAGTCCTATCAATTCTACTTGCTTAGTGTCCCTTAAAGCTGTCCCTTCTTCTCTCACTGCTCCCTTCTCATGGGGATTACTTACTTAGCTTCCTAACTACTTTTCTTGCCTCCATGGTTTAAAATCCTTAGTAATTCCAATTATCTTTCAAGATTACCTTTTGGGATAAAATTCAAATTCCTATGTTAGCACACAACGCCTTCGTTATCTGACTTCTGCTGTACCCTCTAACTCTGGTATCCTCACCAGTGCTTCCCCCTGACTGCTGGGCTCCAGGTAAATGTAAATGTAAATTTAGCACCTGCAGTGCTAAATCTTTATCACCAAGAATAGGGTTTTATCTCTCTGTGAACTGCACTTCCCTATATTTTTGTCAAAAATTCATATTTATCCTTCAACACTGGGTTTCTTATACTCCTCCACAAGGCATTCTTTGGCTCTCAGTCTCAAGTAGATGCCCTTCTTTAGTGATCCTTCACACCCCAAATGTCCATCAAATATATTTTATTGATAACAATACATTCATTTATCTGTCTCCTTCATTAGGCTTTAGGTTCTTGAAGAGATGTCTTAATTTGCCAGAACTACTACCATAGTAACTATGAACTAGTAGTAATAACAAGAGGAACTTATTGGCCCAAAGTTTTGGGGCTAGAAAAAGTTTGAAATCAAGATGTCATCAGGCCATTCTTTCTCCCCATAGCTGTGAGCATGTGATGCTGGCTGCCGGCAATCCTTGTAGTTCCTAGGTTTGGATCCCTATCTCCCATCATGTGGCAATGTCCCTGAACTCTTCCTTTGTCTGCTTTTCCCATTTCCACTGACTTCCTGCTTCTCTCTCTGGCCTTTTACAACTTCTGCCTTCCTATTTCTTTTCTTTAACATGGGCTCCAGTAAAATTAATTAATACCCTCCCTCATTCAATTGGGCCACAATCATCTTCAAGAAGCTATTTAAAATGGGTTCACCCCACAGGAATGTAGATTAAGGTTATGAGCTTGTCTATATTGGGATGCACAATCCAGTCTATTAGAGGAAAGGACTATATCTTACCTGACATTATTTTCCTGGTGCCTTCTGTGGTATCTAGCACACAGTATAACCTTAAAGATCATTTGCCAATTGTATGATGAAACATCTATGTTAATTGTCCTTTTAACAGATGTTTCAGTTTGTTGGTCTCTTCAAATAAATTCCTCTCTCTCTTAAGTAATTACCAGCAAGGCCACTCCTGATATCACTATTATTCTAAGAGCATCACACTTTCACACTTCCAATCTCTGAAGTTCTCCACAGCCTCCCAGGCTTCTCCTTGCTCCATTCCATGTGTCTTAAAGACCTTACCTTTGACCTCAGTTTTCATTATCTATCAAGTCCAATGTCCCTTTTCTGACTTTATTGCTTCCCCAGTCAGCCTAGATCCCTTGTAACCCCATTTCTAAAATACCTTCACAGCCCAACCCCAATCTTTGTCCCTTTAATCTTTTGGCAACTCCTGCCTGGCCCATCCCAGATCTTGGAAAACCTTTCCACTTGCTTCACTGCTGCTCTGAGGCTGCTCTAGCAGTTTCCCACAGAAACTTGCTAATCAGTATCCATTCTGTAATTCCAACCAGGAACTCAGGACATCCTCACAAGCTTCTTTTTCATCTCTTGCCATGTGCCAAAAGCCTCTCTATTCTCCTCAAGCACCCAATTCTGCCCTGTCACCTCACTCTTAGATCTGGCTTCATAAATTCAAAACCATGTGGCACCAGCTCTGTTACTTTTTTTCCATCTGACTTCTAGTCTTTCCATGTCTTTCCCTCTCTCACTTCTGTCTTTGAAATGAATGTGTTCCTTCCAGTGCCACCACTAAATTTTCCACCTTGATTGTTCATTCCAACTCTTCTTACTTTCTCCAAGGTCTTTGCCTCCTAGTCAACTATTTCTTGCATCTTCTATTATACTCAAACATCCTCTACCCCTCATTCAAATAGCAGATGATCCCTTGACTGTATTATCTCTCCATATTATTTACTTCATTACCTTCATGGACTAAATTTCTTTCTTAATAAAGATCGTTGATGCTGGCTTTATAATTATTACTTTAAAACTATAAAACTCAAATAGGCTAGCTGGATCTCCCCTTCTTTCTCTTAAACACAAAGATGCATTCTCTCTCTTTCCCTCTCACACACAAAAACTATG
Source organism: Tamandua tetradactyla (assembly GCF_023851605.1). NCBI lineage: Eukaryota > Metazoa > Chordata > Mammalia > Pilosa > Myrmecophagidae > Tamandua > Tamandua tetradactyla. Next base: position 30,957,446 of record NC_135330.1, on the reverse strand, counting down.
TGCATATACAAATACACTTCTAAAATTGTTCTTTCTAATATCATTGTTTTTCATTTATAACCACCAGAATTATTTCATTAAACAGGATTTTTTAAGGGCCTCACTCTGTTGGGCTGTTATGTACTGTAAATACAGTGGTGAGCAGAACTCACAGGGTTCCTGTTCTCAAGTCAATACACTAGTGAGGGAGTCATTAGAACAAAAAAGTAAATAAATACATCACAAATACTTCCAGGTTGTGAAAAGTGCAATGAAGTAAACAGACAGCAGGCTGTAGTCAAGAATTACAAAGGTTGAGGGGAGGATGGGTGTGTCAGTTTGAAAATATTAGATACTCCAGAAAAGCCATGTTTTAATCTTGATTCAATTTTGTGGGGGCAGCTGTTTCTTTTAGTCCTGATTCAGTATTGTGGGGTAGAAGCTTCTGATTAGATTATACCCACAAAGATGTAGCAAGCCCAATTGTGGGTGTGACCTTTTCATTACATGAAGAAGTGACACCACCTATTCCAGGTGGGTCATGATTAGTTTATTAGTGTCCTTTAAAACAGGAAACATTCTGGAGAAATCACAGAAGCCTCAGAGAAAGCAGAGAGGAAGCTGATGCAAACTTCAGAGCAGAGCTGACACAGATATAGATGCTTGGAGAACAGTTGCTTTAGAGAACAGAGACATGAATGTTTGGAGATGCTTAGAGCCCAGCAGACATCACTATGAGATGTTAAGCAAGCCAGAATCTGGAGAGAGCCAAAGGAAGCCAAGAAATTCAAGCCAGCCCCAGAGAAGCAAAGTGAGGAACCCCCACAGGAACAGAGTCTGAAAGCAGTGGAGCCTAGGAGCAAGGGGCCAGCAGATGTCAGCCATGTGACTTACCAGCTGACAGAGGTGTTTCAGACCCATCGTCCCTGCTTGAGTGAAGGTAACTCTTGTTGGTGCCTTAATTAGGATATTTTCAATTCCTTAGAACTGTAACTTGTAACTTATTAAATTCCCTTTTTAAAAGCTGCTCCATTTCTGATACATTGCATTCCAGCAGCTTATAAACTACAACAATGGGGTAACTTAAAATCTGGGAGCTAGGTCTTTCTAAGGCAGTGTGTTTATGCTGGACCTGAGAGATGAGGCAGTACCAGTCAGATCAGGAAGGAGGAAACAAGATTTTCAGGCATAGGGCACCCTGCATGGCCCTAGGGGAGGGAAAAGCCCAGCCCCTTCTAGGAACTGTCAGCCCCCATGCCTATAATAAGCAGAGGAGAGAGGTGATGGGTGAGGGGTGAGGCAGGCAGGGCTAGATCATGCAGGAGACTTGATGGCTGGGGTAAGAATTTAAAGCAGCAGAGTGACATAATCCAATTTGTATATTAAAAAATCCCCTTAGTTCAGGGCTTAACGCTTACCTTCTCAAAGAGATTCTCTTTGACCGCACACACTCAAAGAACTCAATTTGTGAATTCCTTGAAGCAGAACCCTACCATGTTTGTGTTCACTCACCTCTGCCTCCCCAGAGCACAGAGCTTGTTCCATGCCAGATGCCAAAAACATATTTGCTCAACGAATGAGTGAATGAATGATCTTCCTCATTTATCTTCTGTTCCATTTTTGGCAATTTGGCCACCTTGAACTTCAGTGAACTTACCAATAAAATGCGGTTAAACGGGGAGAATAAGTGATCAGTAGGCTTGTTGTTGTCATTACTATTTCTTGCTCCCATGGCTTCTATTTTCACTCCCAGTTTCTATCTCTGTACTTCCCTCTCTTTTAAATGCTGGTCCTGCTTATGTAGCTACCTACTGCGCATCTTGTCAGATGATAATGGTTAAAACTCAGCCTTTTCAATCCAACCTTATTACTCCTTGTCCCTGTAGTCCTGCTCCCCATCCTCACAGTCCTATGTATACAAATCTTCTGGAACTGCTGGCTTCCATTAATGGTGAAATCATTCTCCTAGTCCCTCTAGCTCAAAACTTTGGTGCTGCCTTGAACAACTCTCATCCTTTAACCCCCGCTTAAAATTAGAAGCCTAGAAATTCTGCCTAAGGATGTTCCTTCTTACTAAATTCACATCTGCCCACCAAATTCAAAAGCTGATTACTCCCCCACCCACCCCAATTACTTATTGGCAAACGATTGCAAAAGGCTGTTCTACTGGTTTTCTCGACCTCTGGGTTTATCTATCCTATTTATTCTTCTTTCTGAGAAGCAAAATCCTAACAGTCATCTATTCAAAACCCTTCACTGGCTCCCCATTGACCACCCAATTGTAGATTCACTTTACACACTTTTTTGGTTTGTTAAACCTGCCAGAATACAATATACCAGAAATGGAATAGCTTTTAAAAGGGGGTATTTATGAAGTTACAAATTTATGGTTGTAAACTAAGCCCATAAATATGTCCAAACTAAGGCATCCAGAGAAAGATACCTTGTCTTAAGGAAGGCCAATCTGGGAAGGCATGTGGCTGGTGTCTGCTGGTCCTTGTTTCCAGTTCGTTGCTTCCAGCTTCTGATGCCAGCAGTTTCCTCTCTAAACATCTTTGGGCCTTCATTTAGTTCTTTCAGGACACAACTCTGGGTTCTGGTTTGCTTAGCATCTCATGGGAAGGCCATGGTAACATCTGCTAGGCCCTGCCCATGTCTAAACATCTGTTCTCTCTGCCGGCACTCCTAGCATTTCCAAATATCCGTGTTTCTATCAGCTCTGAAGCAACTGTTCTCTAAGAGTCTGCATCTAAGGTTTCACCAAAATGTTTCTGCTTTTAAAGGACTCTAGTTCCACCCTTAATGGGTGGGGTCACATCTCCATCTAATCAAAAGGCCACACCAACAGCTGGGTGTGTCACATCTCCATGGAAACAATCTGATCAAAGTTTGCACCCTAAACAATAGGGATCCACAACATTGGATTCAGGATTAAAAGATGGCTTTTCTGGGGTATGTAATAAGTTCAAACCAGCACAGGTACCATCATTATTTGGCTTGAATTTATCTTCCACTCTGTGGATCCTACTTAGAGGATGAACTGCACTCCTCCCTGTTTCTGACCTCTTCTCAAGTTCACCATCTCCTTGCCTCTGTTTATGTTATTTCTTCTGCATCAAATCCTTTCCCTTCCCTTTTGCATTACCAAATGCCCAGATTTATCCCATCCTCCAAGAATTATCTAAAACAGCTCTTCTTTCAGGAGACATTTCCATGCTCTTGCCCTCTGTCTTAGAATGATGTGATCTCTCCTTCCGCTGACCCCCACTCACCCCCGTTTACTTGGAATCTCTCCTACCACACTTGTCACACTCTGCCTGGGAATGTGAACATGTGTGTCTTTATCTTATAACCCTACCAGGAGATGCAGCACAGTACCTCCTCTTTGTTTTCCTGCAGCAGGGGCTGCTGAGAGAACAGGGGTATCATAGCATGGGCTTTTTAGTCTGAGGGTACTGGGCTTCAACCCTGGCTCTGTGAGACTTTGGCTAACATTATTTAAAATTCCTAATCCTTGGTTTTCCCATCTATTAAATGGGAATAATAAAATACTTATACCTCAGGATTTTTATTATATAAAATAAATTAATAATAAACATTAAGTGCTTGGCTCATTGATTCCTAGTAAATGAACAGTGAATAATGGCTTTTACATGCTCTACCATATAAATTAACCTACCGAATGATCTGGTTTGTTTATTCACCACTCTTATTCTATAAAACCATGATCTAGGATAGGGGACCTGCCTTTCATCTATATATCCCCCAGAACTTTCTATAACGCCTGGCTCATAAAAGGTATGTACTAAATGCTTGAGGAATGAATAACTACATTAATGAACTCCTAGGTGCATGAGAATGTGTATTAATCACTTATGTGTCCCTTGACAGTATTTAACAAAGTGTTTTCCACATGGCAGTTGGTTAATTAATGTTTTTCAAGTAAATAAATAGATGAGTAAATGAATGAGTGAATTAGTAGTGAAACTTGCTAAATACTTGTTGAATTGAAACAAGTTAGTAGCTAAGAGAAGACTTTGGGGGATAGGGTAAAAGCTGTGTACTAAATACAGTTTCTTGATGAATATTATTGTTACTGTTCCCTGATTTATTACATCATCAACTTCCCCCGATATAAAATCAGAAAACTGTAGGGAGCTGCCTCTCCTTCCACACATCCCTTTCGTCCTTTACCCTCCGGTCCTGTTAGTGCTGCCTGCTCTCCTATCCTCTTGCTGGGATTTATCACATGACTGTGTTTCTAACAATAGAGGTTGAGCAGGAGAAGCCCCAGTTTACACTGTGCTTTATACAGGGGGACCACAGTGAGAAGTGACTAGGTGTTGAGTTGTTTTTTTTTAATACAGGAATGGATTTGTACAGATCCATTACCAAGCTTTTGTCCTGTTCATTTGTGGGCAAAGACAGGTAGCCAGGAACACATGATAAACAGGCTGTTCTTGTAGTCAAGAGTGAGTGAGACTAACAAGCTTTCAGGAGGATTGAACTTCAGACCCTGTTTGCATTAGCCCAGGGTAAGAATCAACTGAACCTTTCCATTCAGAATCCAGACAGCATTAGGGAAAGGAAAGTACATTGAAAAAGTAACAACTGTGTTTCAGGCTTTATATTAAAACTCTACATTTATTCATTCATTTAATCTTGTTATAGTCGTGCAAGTAACAGGTAGTCACCATTATCCCCATCTCACAAAAAGGGAAACTGAGGCTTAGAAAGGTGAAATATTTAGTTGGTTTCAGACAATCCAGACTTTTAGACTCACATGGAGGTGTGTCTGCCTCCAGAGACTTCCCTACCCACAAAGTCTGAGCCATGGTGGGACCTTTTTGGGATGATTTGTGTGATTTATCACAGGCCCAGTGGGGGTCTGCAAGGCATCTTGCTCCCAGCCAGTTCTGCCCTGCCTAGCTGCCTTCAGAATCTGCAGCTACTGCCAGGAGTTGAAGAGAAAAGAAGAACAATGGTGCATCTCTCCAACCATCTGACTGATCAAAGGAAATGTTGCAGGTGTGATCGTATGTTTGTGTATGCATTTGGAGTGTGTGCACAGAACATGTGTATGTGCCTGTGTGAGGCCATCTGTACCTGTGGATGCACTTATGGATGTATGTATCCAGATCTCAATTCTGCATAACACTCTTTTTTTTTCAAAGAGAGAAAAAGTTTATTATTAGGCACATAGCAGAAGATCAGATAGGCTTTCAGCTCAAAAATCTGTCTCCCTGAACTGCAGTGATTCTGATAGTTTTATAGCATTAAAAGATGGGTAAGTTTTAGGATAATGAGCACAAATGGCCCTAGATGATGCAATTAGTGGTGGCTTGATTATTGAGCATGTGCAAACTGATTACATGCTTAGTCACAGAATGTGTGTGAGAAAAATAGTGACCCTAATATATTGATGGGCATGATTTTTAGTATTATAATGAGGCATAGGTGACTTATAGGTTAAAGTCTAAGCTACTGCACATGTCAGGCAGCGCTTTTTGATTAGATCCACTTTCATTTATCAAGATAACTCTGAACTTAGGGTGGGTGAGTTCTGGGATGTCCCAAGACCCTTCATTAACAAACTTTAGTGTCACAAAACTCTAAAGGTGATAAACTGAATAAAAGAGTTCAAGTGAAGGTTAGTCACAAGGTTTTTTACTATCACACGGGCGCAAGATAAAGCCTATACAGTTATTATCAGAGATCAAGACAGCTGAATTACAACCAAGTATTTCCCTTTATCTACTCCAATATACCAGAAAACGAAAAGGGGTTATCTATATAATGATTCGGCAACTATAATCATTCCTTAAATTCCAATGTCTCTGTTACAACTCTTCCCTCTCTTTTGATAATTATCTCTCAATCTTGAGGAATATCTGGACAACAAATATTCTAACTTCATGGTTGAAAAGGAGCATTGTCTTGAAGGGTCAGAGGGATGAAACTGATTGTTGTTCTTGGAGAGTCCGTTATTTCTGGATTTCAGAGCTTATCTGGTATTGGAACAATCTGGAGGCTTTAAGTCTCTGAAAAGCAAACTTAATAATTAAAACATTTATAAAGCCCTGAGCATCCCGTAGGGTTTCCAGGAATCATGTTGGTTGGGGCTTGTCATATTGTGGCAATTTGTAATATCTGGCTGAAACTTGCAGAAGAGTAACCTCTTGAATGGCCTCTTGACTCAATTTGAAATCTCTTAGCCATTGAAACTCTATTTCTTTTCCACCTTCTGAACAACTAATCCCATGATGCCAGGGCCAGGCTCATCCCTGGGAGTCATGCCCCATGATGCCAGGGCCAGAGTTATGCTCCTGAAGGTCATGTCCCATGTAGGGGAGTAGGTCAGAGTTTGGCTTAGAGAGACCACATTTGGGCAACAGCAGAGGTTCTCAGGGGATGACTCTTAAACATTAATTATAAGTAGGTTCAGTTTTGCCATTACAGAAATAAATTTCATAAGGGCAAGCCCCAAAGTTGAGGTTTTGGCTTATTAAATTGGGAGCTCCTTTTGATTAAGAAAATATCAGGAATTCCCCAGGTGGGAAAGTTTAGTGGTTATACTTTTTCTCCATTTCCTCAAGGTACCTTGCAAATACTTAATCATTTTCTGCCCCAAATACTCTGAAATGCTTCTAGGTATAACATTAACTTATACAGAATTTTAAGATTTTATTCTTTATTCTAGGTTCCATTTTAAATAAAGCTGAATTATGTTGTTCAAATAAACTGACCAGACAGGCTAAATTAGACAGTGTGCTATCGAAAATTTAAATTTTGGACAAAAAGAACATTATTCTTTTGGTCTCACACAAAAGTTAAAGGATTAAAATTCAGAAAATATTATATCTTACCTTGTATTTTGATTTACTTTAGTTTTAACCAGATCAGTTTCAGTCACATCTTTAATCAGAGTCTGAGTTCTTTTCGAGTTCATTAACAATTGCTGTATGGAATAAGCTTGACTTTCAGAGCTGGAGAAATAACTCTGAGTCTCAGGTGTTACACAGATACTTAAAATTTCAGAGAAAGATCAGGTGCACAACGAGTAAAGCATTTCAGAATTTAGAAACAACAGTTAAAGCTTACAATCAAGGCCTTCAGTTTTGAAATGAAGCTACTTTCAAAAATAGAGAACATTAGACAGTGTCTTATATTGACAAACCGTAGCAGAGAGGTTTTTTTTTCTGTTTCACCTTTACACATTCACCAGAGTTATGTTAACTAACAGATAGAATATAGTTTATGTATTTGTCCTGCCTCTCTTTTAAAGTCACACATAATACTCTTTTAATGGAAATGTTGATCCACTAAAATCAAAGTGACGGACAATTTTACAAAAACGGATGTACACCTTATGCAATTGTAATGAGATTTGAGATATCTTAATTCATCAATAAAGGGAACAGGGAAAGAACTCAATTCTCAAAATTATTCAGAAATTAAAAAAAGTATTCCTGTGAATTCTTAGGCTAGGTTGTAACTTCCATTATTATGGCAATCATAATTCATAGAATGACAAACTCATTGATAAAGATTGGCTGGGACGGGGAGTGGGTACTCATTAGGTTAATGATTCTCAGCCTATTTGTGCTTTAGAGCTGCCCAACTAAATTTAAAAAACTACTGATGCTTAGTCCAACCCTAGGTATGGGATAAAAGCATCCCAAATCTGAGAACCATTGTGCTTGATGTCACTTAGCAGAAATGCAGTAACATTCAATAGCTATGTCAATGAGAGATTGTTTAAAGAAGATGACAAATAAATGGGCAACTCAAATACCACATGACATGTGCTAGAATTGTCCTATGAAAACACAGATGAGGGAGCAGGTAATTCTCCCTGGACACTACAGGTAACATCTGCCCATCTATCACTCTGCACCTAGAGGCCCAAGGCGGCAAGATAGGCCAACACCAGGTAGCAATCCTGTCTGCAGAATCCTGTCTCTGAGACAGGCCAGGGGAGCAGAGTAAAGTGTCAGAGAAAGCTTTGGCTGAGGAATCCATGAAAACACCCTCCTCTTCCCCTTAATGACTGTGTGACCTTGGGCAACTTACTTAAGCTTTCTAACTACTTGTTTATATTTTTAACATGCTGATGTTAACTGTGGAGTCCTCTGAGTGGTAGTGAGGATTAAATGAAGTGATGCATATACAGCACTGAATACTGTGCTTGTCTGGCATGTGGTAAATGCCTAATAATTGGCAACTACTACTATCAGTTTTTGCTGACCCATTCAAGATCCCTTCCCTTTATTTTATATGACCCTTGATCCCCCAATATAAAAAACTGCAAGTCTCTGGATCAACATCCACCACCTAAAGACAGATGGACTCTGTCTAATTGGAGTCCACACTGATGTTCTTTCCATTCCCTTGTTTCCTGCCATGCTTTCTGTTGACAAAAAGGCTAAGCATGAATTCTGTTCTTGTGTGTATATGCATGTGTGTTTGTGTGTGTGTGCTTGTCTTTCCTGCCACTTTTTTTTTTTTTTTGGCAAAATTTGTAGCCTTTAATTCCAGAATCAGGGAAAAAAAAGTCAAAGCATTTTGTTCATTATTATCATTTTCAAAATCATTTTAAAACGTGTCTTCAGGAAAACATTTAGAGGCAGAATTCTTATTAATGTGTGAAGAATAATGATAGCTAAAATTTATTCAGCACTTACTATATCCCAAGGTTATTGTAAGTTATTTGCATATGTTAAATCATTTAGTCCTGTGTGGTCAATGAGTTAGGTACTATTATTATTCCAATTTTATATGTGAGAAAACTGAGACAAGAGGCAGGGATTGTGTCAGTTTTTAACTACTCTATCTTTAAAGGAGATAATTCATGAAAAACACACACATGCACATATACACAAAATATAGAAAGAAAACCATAAGAAATAACTACAAAAAGGACCAATTAAAATAAATAGCCAAAGGATATCAAGGACCTAAAATTAAGTTTTTCACACCTTGCTCAACAATGTAAAATTTGAGTGGAGTATGCTCTATCTCCCAGTTCATATTTACCCTTCATTTTACATATGAAGAAACTTGTTTGCTTGAAAGTCATAGTAGTATAAAGGAAGTTGAACTTGTAACTCCTGTCTAGGGCTCTGTTTTAGTTTGCTAAAGCTGCCAGAATGCAACACACCAGAGATGGATCAACTATTAATAAAGGGATTTATTTAGTTAAAATTTTATAGTTCTTCAGAGGAAAAGCTTTCATCTAAGGTTCTCTGTTACATGGGAAGGCACACAGTGATGTCTGCTGGCCTTTGCTCCTGGCTTCTGGGTTCTAATGGCTTTCCCACAAGAGTGATTCCTTTTTGCATCTCCAAATGCCTGTGCTAAGCTGTGAGTGTGGAGATGAGGTATGCTAAGCTGCTGAGCTCTCTTCTAACCTCTCTCTTTTAAGCCACCAGCTAATTACATTAAACCTCATTCATTTTGGAAGGTGCCCCCCTTAGCTGACAGCAAATGTAATCAGCCATAAATAAATTTCATATACTGATGATTTCTGTCCACAGAAACAGAATATAGGGCATCATCACCTAGCCAAGTTGACACCTGAACCTAACTATCACAAGTTTTTTCCCTGTTGTCTACAGGATACCAAAAGGTGAGCTGGGATGGGAGCATCCTAGACAGAGGCACAGACTGTTCATCCCTGCTTACTGGAAGAGTACTAGCACAGGGGCATGAAGGTGGGTCAATGTGGTAGTGAGAGCTTTTTATCTGATTGCCTACATTTTCTCAATTTCCTAGGAAGCAAGATTTTTAGCTGAACGTGAGGACCTGGAGAGATTTTGGATATTTGAGGGGAAATGAGAAGGAACAAAATCATAATCTAGAGCATTGGAGGGTGGACAAGGAAAATATGGTTTGATCACTGGGCAGTGTCCAGGGCTTGTGATGGTTAGGTTCAGGTGTCAACTTGGCCAAGTGATGGTGCCCAGTTGTCTGGTCAGTCAAACACTGGTCTAACCATTACTGCAAGGATATTTCATGGCTGGTTAATAAACCAGAAGTCTGGCTTATTAAATCATCAGTCAGTTGACTGCATTCATGGCTGATTTCATCTATGATCAACTAAGGGTATATTTTTTGCAATGAGAGAATCCAGTCAGTTGGATTTAATCCAATCAATTGAAGACTTTCAATGGAGAAGAGAGAATTTTTATTTCTTCTTCAGCCAGCCAGCATATCCTGTGGAGTAATTGAAAACCTTCATCAGAGTTACCATCCTTGTGGCCTGCCCTATGGATTTTAGACTTTTGCATCCCCATGGTTGTGTGAGACACTCTTATAAATCTGATATTTACAAATATCTCCTGTTAGTTCTGCTTCTATAGAGAACCTTGACTAATATGGCTTTGTATTAGGGGTGGTTCTTGAAAAACAGAATCTTAAAAACTTTTTTTTCAGTTGGTTTTCTGCTGTTTATATTCAATGGCACTAATGACTCTATTTCCAATAATCAACTTGGCACTGACAGTCCATGGCATGAGTTGGCAATAGAAATATGTTAAATAACACCATTTGATTCTCCTAATCATACTCTTATTGAGGCAAGGCTCTGAGTGACAATGTTTCTGATACCTTAACAACGTTTTGTGGAGTTAAGAGATATAATTATGTTTGCTGGTTGTTCTTAGATATGCTGAATACAGTTATGAGAGATAGGGATGAGCTGAAGGCTTCAAATTTACAACTCAAATGGTGTATGAAAGATGTGAAAGTTTCTATGTGTGCTCTGAAGAAAATCTTATTTCCTATGGTCACAGACTTGAGATCTCTGAAAACCAGAGCCAAAATTTCATTGTGTGAATAGCAGACTTACAATACAAACTAAATTCTCAAACATGCAGGGTATTTGCTATTAGCAAAGGACTTTGATAGGAAAAGAATGGGATCCTGAAACTTGGGATGGGGACATATGGGTTGATAATGATGGCAATGAGGTCATGGAGACCCTGGAATCTGCTGAGCCTTTGCTAGATAGACCTGTAATGGTCTTCCCTAAGGAAACAGTCCCCCACCTCCAGCCTGCCCTAGGAAAGCAACCATCTAACATCCAGCCTGCCTGAGAAGATAGCTTCCCAACCTCCATCCTGTCCTGTGGAAATAGCTTCCCAGCTTCCAGTCTGCCCAGCTTCCAGTCTGCCTTGAGGAGACTGCGACCCAACCTCCACGAAAAGTGATAAACTTCAAAATTGCAGTATCTGCAAAACCTATAACCACCTCTCTTGGGGAAGCAGCACTCACTTCTCTGTCTAGAGCAATTAATCCTGTTTCCCCAGATGTAACTGCAAAGGAATGCCCTGAGGCAATTGGCATTTAGGAGTGAAAGACACTCCTAATTCTTTCCCTGACATACTCCCACCACCCTTAGTTTCTTCAAGACCTATAACTAGACTAAACTCCCAACAGGCCCTGAAATATGAGGTATAAAGTGTGACCCATGAAGAGGTAAGCAAACCTACTCCAAAAGAACTGCATGAGTTTTCCAATGTATGTACACAGAAATTAGGAGAATATGTTTGGGAATGGATATTGAGGGTGTGGGATAATGGTGAAAGGAATATAAACATGGATCAGGCTGAATTTATTCATATGGGCCCACTAAGTAGAGATTCTGCGTTCAGTTTTGTAGCTCAAGTGGTTAGAAAGGGCATTAACAGTTTATTTGGGTGGTTGGCTGAATAACTGACATTACCTGAGGTCAAAATGCCAGAAGTGCCCTGGTATAATGTAGATGAGGGGATCCAAGGCTTAGAGAGAGATTGAAATGTTAGAGTTGATTTGTCATGCCAGACCTGCTCACACACCTCAGGAATGTTCAGAGGGCACACCTTTTTCCAGGACTTTGAGGAATAAATTTGTGAAACTAGCTCCATTGTCCCTGAAGAGCTCTGTAGTTGCCTTTCTCTGTCGGTCATATATTATGGTGGGAACTGCAGTCACTAAATGGGAATCCTTATGCACAACGGGTATGGTTGTATCCTGAGTTGGCAGAGGCCATATGGTAATAGTTAATCGCCATTGACAAGGTAGGTGTGGCTACTATAATGAACAGTAGACTCAAAGCAGCAGTCAAAATAATCTGACTCACAGAGACTTATGGAGTTGGCTGGTAGATCATGGGGTACCTAGAAGTATAATAGATGAGCTGTATAAGCAGAAGAGTTCTAGGTCACATGAACAGAAGTCTAACCTGAATTACGAAAATAGAGAGTCACAGCACCTAATCAATTCCCAAACGTGAGACAGTGTGCAGACCCAGAGCTCTTTGAATAAGGGTAAAGTCAGGTACCCTTGGGGAAGTACTCTGTTACATTGCCAAGAATTTGCACTGTTGACCTTCCTTCCAGCCTTTCCCAAGAACTGCAAACTTTTACCAGGGTAAGTGTGCATTGGAGAAAAAGAAATGAGTAGATATTTCACAGATTACTAGACACTGGCTCAAAAGTGACACCAATTCCAAGAGACCTAAAATATCACTCTGGTCCACCAGTCAGAGTAGGGGCTTATGGAGGCCAGATGACTGATGAATTTTAGCTCAGGTCCATCTCACAGTAGCTCCAGTGGGATCTCAAACCCATTCTGTGGTTATTTCCCCAGTTCTGGAATGCATAATTGGAATTGACATACTCAATAATTGGCAGAATCTCCACGTTGTTTCCCTGATTCATAGAGTGAGAGATATTATGAAAGGAAGGGCCAAGTGGAAGCACTTAGAACTGCCCCTACTAGCAAAATAGTAAATCAGAAGCAACACCAGATTCCTGGGGGGATAACAGAGATTAATGCCACACTTAAAGACTTGAAGGATGCAGGGGTGGTGATTCCCACCACATCCCCATTCTAGTCACCTATTTGGCCTGTGCATAAAACAGATGGGCTTTGGAGGATGACAGTGGATTGTCATAAACTTAACCAGGTGGTGACTCAAATTGCAGCTGCTGTTCCAGCTGTGGTATCATTGCTTGAGTAAATAAATACATCCCCTGATACCTGGTATGCTTTCAGCTGGCAAGACCAGCAGTATACCTTCACTATCCTACCTCAGGGATTTATCAACTCTCCAGCCCTATGTCATAGTCTTGTCCTCAGAGAACTTGACTTTTTTCTCTCTCCCACAAGACCTCACACTGGTCCATTATACTTTATGATATCATGTTGATTGGATCTAGTGAGGAAGAAGTAACAACTACTCTAGACTTATTTGTAAAACATTTGCATGTCAAGGGATGGGAGATAAATCCAAGAAAAATACAGGGGTTTTCTACTTCAGTGAAATTTCTAGGTGTCCAGTGGTATGGGCCATGTTGAGATATCACTTCTAAGGTGGAGCCACAGTCTGTTTAATCTGGCCCCTCCTGTGATAAAAAGAGACACAATGCTTAGTTTGCCTCTTTGGATTTGGAGGCAACATATTTCTCATTTGGGTGTGCTACTCTGGGCCATTTGCCAAATGACCAGAAAAGCTACTAGCTTTGACTAGGGACTGGAACAAGATGACGTTCTGTGACAGGTCCAAGCTGCTGAGCAAGCTGCTCTGCCATTTGAGCCATTTGATCCAACAGATTCAATGGTGCTGAAAGTGTCAGTAGCAAATAGCAAATAGAGATGCTGATGGCTCCTTTAACAGTTCCCTATAGGAGAATGACAATGCAGGCCCTTAGGATTTTGGAGTAAAGCCTCTGCAGAGAGCTACTCTCCCTTTGAGAAACAGCTTTTGGCCTGCTATTGGGCCTTAGTAGAGACTAAACACTTAACCATTGGCCACCAAGTTACCATGAGACTGAGTTGCCTATCGAGAGTTGGGTGTTGTCTGACCCACCAAGTCATAAAGTTGGGTGTGAACAACATCAGTTAAAAAATAGGGCTCAAGCAGGTTCTGAAGGCAGAAGTAAGTTACATGAGGAAGTGTCCCAAGTACCCATGGCCCCCACTCCTGCCACCTTACTCTCTCATTCTGAGCCCAGAGCTATGGCCTCTTGGAGAGTTCCTTATAATTAGCTGACTGTGGAACAGAAAACTCAGGCCTGGTTCACAGATGGGTTTCATGATATACAGGGACCACCTGGAAGTGAACAGCTGCAGCCCTACCTCCTCTTTCTGGAATATGTCTGAAGGACAGTCATGAGGAGAAATCCTCCCAGTAGGTGGAACTTCAAGCAGTGCACCTGGTTGTTAGCAGTGCACCTGGTTGTTTATTTTGCTTGGAAGGAACACTGGCCAGAGGTGCATTTGTATAGTGACTCATGGACTATTTTTAATGGTTTGGCTGGATGGTCAGGGACTTGTACAGAGCATGATTGGAAAATTGGTGACAGAGAAGTCTGTGGAGGAGGTATGTGGATAGATTTTTCTGAGTGGGCAAAAGCATGAAGATATTTGTATCCTATTTAAATACCACCAGAGGGTGTATTCAGCAGAGGTGGTTTTTAATAATCGAGTGGATAAGATGACCCATTCTATGGAAACAAGTCATCCTCTTCCCCCAGCCACTTCTGTCATTGCCCGATATGCTCATGAACAAAGTGGTCATGGTTGTAGGGATGGAGGTCATGCATGGGTTCAGCAACATGGACTTCCACTCATTAATGTTTGGTTCCAGCCACTGCTGAGTGCCCAATCTGCCAGCAGCAGAGACCCACACTCAGTCCCCATATGGCACTATTCCCTAAGGTGATCAGCCTGCTACCTGGTGGCATGTTGATTATATTGGACTACTTTCATCATGGAAGGGGAAGCAATTTGTTCTAACTGGAACAGACACATACTCTGGATATGGGTTTGCCTTCCCTGCACACAATGCTTCTGCCAAGACTACCATCCATGGACTTATAGAATGCCTTATCCACCATCATGATATTCTGCACAGCATTGTTACTGAACAAGGAACCTATTTCACAACACATGAAGTGCAGAAATGGGCACAGCCTCAAGAAATTATCTTGTCTTACCTGTTCCTCATCATCCAGAAGCAGCTGAGTTGATCGAATGTTGGAATGGCCTTTTGAAGACCCAAATACAGCACCAACTAGGTGGCAATACCTTCTAAGTTGGAACAATAGTTCTCCAAGAGGCTGTGTATGCTCTGAATCAGCATCCACTACATGGTGCTCTTTTTCCTTAGCCAGGATTCTCAGGTCCAGGAATCAAGGGGTGGAAATTGGAGTGGCACCACACACTATCACCCCTTGTGATACACTTGAAAAGTTTTTGCTTCCTGTCCCTGTAGACTTAAGCGCTGCTGGTCTACAGGTCTTAGTTCCAAAATTAGGAGTGCTCCTACCAGGAGACACAACGATTCCATTGAACTGTAAGTTAAGACTGCCATTTGGCCACTTTGGGTTTCTCATGCCTCGGAATCAACAGGCAAGAAAAGAGATTACTGTACTGGCTGGTGTGATTGATCCTGACTATCAAGGTGAATTACATAATTCACCTAGGGCATCTTAGTACTACCATGCCCTATGAAAATTAAAGTCAATGGGAAGCTTCCACAACTCCATGCAGGCAGGACTATCAGTGACCCAGAAACTTCAGGGACAGAGGGTTGGGTCACCTCTTCAGGCAAAGAACCACATCCAGCTGAAGTGCTTGCTGAGGGTAAAGGGAACATGGAATAGGTAGTGGAAGAAGGTAGTGATAAATATGAACTACGGCCATATAACCAGTTACAGAAACAAAGATTCTGATGGTATGAATATTTCTGCCTCATTTTGTTATGAGTATGTTTGTATTTGTACATAAAGCATATATCTTGTTATTTTTCTTATAAGATAGCATAAGTTGTATTGTTCATATTATAGAATTTAAGTTATAGGATATCAAGTTTAAGAGTGAATGTTTCCTAAGGACTTGAATCCTACTCTGGAGAAATTTAGAGTGTTTCCAGCTGCATGCAGGATAGTTGAGTATTGTTAGGTGAAATATATATATGTTATTTTGTTCTGTTTAGAGATTAAGTATGGTTTAAGGTGATGTGTATAGCTGCCAAGTTGACAAGGGGTTAGACTGTGATTGTTAGGTTCAGGTGTCATCTTGGCCAGGTGATGGTGCCCAGTTGTCTAGTCAGGCAAGCACTGACCAAACCATTACAGCAAGCACATTTTGTGGCAGGTTGTTTTAGTTTGCTAAAGCTGCCAGAATGCCATATACCAGAAATGGACCCGTTTTTTATAAAGGGGATATATTAAGCTACATGTTTACAGTTCTAAAGCCTTAAAAATGTCCAAACTCAGGCATTCAGAGAAAGATACCTTGACTCCAAAGAAAGGTTGATTCAAGTGGGAAGGCACATGGCTGGGGTCTGCTGGTCCTTGTTCCTGGTTCCGTTGCCTTTAGCTTCCAATTCCAGTGGCTTTCTCTTTAGGTGTCTGTGGGTCCTGACTCAGTTGCTCCAGGGTAAAACTCTGGGTTTCCTCTCTTAGCTTAGCATCTCAGGGAAAGTCATATGATGACATCTGCTGGGCTTCTGGTTTTGTCTAGCTTCTGTCAGTTCTTTCAGCTCCTGACATCTCCCAGGGCTTCTGCATTTCCAAATGTCTGCATCTAAGCTTTTTCCTAAATGTTTCCCTGTGTTGGGTCTTTTAAGGACTCCAGTAAACTAATCAAGACCCACCTTGCATGGGTGGAGTCAATTCTCATTTAATTAAAAGGTCCCACCCACAATTGGGTATGTCATATCTTCATGCAAACAACCTAACAGAATCAGAGTTTGAAGAACAAGGCTTTTGGGGGTACATAACAGTTTCCAACTAGCACACTAGTTAATAAACCAGAAATCTAGTTTATTAATTCATCAGTCAGTTGATTGTAACTATTGTAACTATTGCTGATTACATCTATGATTAACTAAGGTTGTGTCTTCTGCAATGAGAGAATATAGTCAGCTCGATTTAATCCAATCAGTTGAAGACTTTCAAGGGAGAAGAGAAAATTTTCTTCTCTTTTTCAGCCAGCCAACCTCTCCTGTGGAGTTTGTCATGGGCTTTCATCAGAGTTGCCAGCCTTGGGGCCTGCTCTATGGATTTTGGATTCTTGCATCCCCATGGTTGCATGAGACACTGTAATAGATCTCATATTTATGGATATCTTCTGTTGGTTCTGTTTTTCTAGAGAACCCTGACTAATACAGGGCCCATGTGAGGTTAGGGGTCAGGTATTTAAAATGACACCAGTGCATCTGGTCATCAGCTGCATTTATCCAAGCAGATTCAGAAATGGAACCATGAGATTGTTACTGGTGTCAGAGTGCTTCGGACAAGTATGATGAAGCAGTGGAGGGGCGAGGCAGTCGAGGTTACAAGAAAGGGAGTAATTACAAAGATAGATCACAGAATTTATTCTGAGTAGAGGGGAAGAGAGTGAATGAGGTGGGTGAGGGTCATAGAAATATTGGTATGGTCAATGGATTTTTAAGTGCCAGGATGGTAAAAATATTGTTGTGGTATTAGAAGGAGCAAGCTGTTGAGATAGAAAATGATGGCCAGAGATGGTCTTGAGATTGAGACCATTGTGGGCTTGATATTTGTGATTTATGATATGATCATGGGAGTGTGGGTGGGGGCAGGGTATTAGAGGGGAAGGGCCAAGGGAGTGATTTGCTTGACTACTGAAAGGATCATCTCAGTAAATACTAAAGTCATCAAAAATTATGAAATGTTGCAGAAAAGCAGTGACCTGGGCATTCAGGTGTGGAGGGATGGCTTGGGTGGAGTGGGAAGTTGTGTTTGCATGACTGCAGTTAGGAGGGTAGAATGAACTACAGGTATGAATCAATGAATTTATTCAAGGTCATAGAGTCAATAAATGGTAGGTACAACTTTCACACCTACCAGTCTGATTCCAGAGCCTGCACTATTAATAAACTTTGCTAGTTGTTTACAAATATATAATTTTTCTTTATAAAAAATTCTAAATGAATTTGTTTACCTACAAATAGACGTTAAATCACTAGTCAAGTCACATAAATATTTTAATTTTTCTGTGTGCGAGATTTATGTGTTTAAAGATGACATGAATTTATAAAATATAATATGATCATCACGATTTATTGTTAAAATAAAATGTTAGCAATGAATCTTCTAGTCAACTAATGAGAGTATTAATTATAGAGAATAATAGCTAATGTTTGTCACGTTTGTTCTATGTGCCAGGCACTGTGCTAAGTATATGTATGCTCATTTACCAACTCTCCATACTATTTCATCCTCGTTTTATAGATGAAGACACTGAGGCTGAGAGAAATCAGGTAGCTTGCCTAAGGCATTATAGTTCAATGATTGCCTAATCTGGCCCTTAAACTCACTGCGATGTAGTTCAGTTCTTTAGCAAATATCTATTGAGTGCCACTATGTGATGGTACTCTGCCAGACACTGAGGATATGGCAGTGAAAACAACTGAGTCCTTTCCCTGTATTTGGTGAGACAAAACATTATTTACATATTAATATATTGTTTCTGGCTATTGATTCTACAAAGGTAAGTGCAGGTTGCCATGAGGGCACAGAACCAGAGGACCTAACCTAGAGTTGGTGGTCCAGGGAAGGCTTGTTTTAAGCTGAGACTTTAAGAATAGTTTAAGTTATCCTAAACAATAGGAGGGGGGAAATTTCAGGCAGAGAAAAAGCTTGCAAAGACTCCCAGGCCTTATAAGGTCCTAGGGAAATGTTCGACATTATTATCCTTATTATTTAATCTGAGCAGATAATCTGGGCATCATTCATTCTGGTTCTTACTCTTCCCAGAATTGGTAGTGATTGTGAAGACAGTGGCACATAATAAACTCCCCATCTTGTCATTGGGGTAAATGAGGCATGGAAGGGCTCAACTAACTGCATAACTGAAAAAAGTCATTTTTGCCATTTTTTATTCACTGTTTCATCTGAATGTCTTGCAAGCTACCTTCCACCACAAACACTTTTAAAATTAACTTCTGTTCTCTCTGTTTCACTGTCCCTCCTTACAAATGCATTTAAGTAGCTAAAAAAATAGGCAGGTAAAGCTCTCCACATACCTATGGAACCTATACTAGGACCCCAAAGTGTTGTGAATAGCTGGATGATAACTAGAAATCACGCTTCATCCAGAAACTTAGCTTACTGTAGGCCAAGGAAGGCTTAAAAGAATGTGCTTTCATTTAACTATGAACAAATTATTTTTACTTACATAATGCTCCTTTTGAGTGGCAGGTGGAAAAGCATATAAGTTCCAAAATTCTAGTTTCTAAAAACCCATCATAAAAAGCTTCTTTCATCACTGCCTCAGCTGAAACATTCCTCTCTACTGGACTGTATTTAAGAGAATGTATATACATGTATATGTATATATATGCATATCTATATCTATATCTATATATTTGTCTCTTTGCTTCCCACCATATTTTATAACTATCTATCTATCTATCATCTATCTAACTTCCCCCCTTCCTGCCTCAAGATGTTAAGTCTTAAGCTCTCCTATGAAAGCCCATTACATGTTACACTGGCCAACAGCCTCTGAGCTCTGTTTCTAGACGCTACAGTTAGGTGGAAAGCTGGCACTTACACTTAAAAGCAGCATTTAGAGAACTCTTATCCACAGCAGAGTTGGTCCTCCCTGCTCTGGGGAGAACCCATGTGAAGGGAGCATCTGGGGGATTTTGCTCACTCTGTGGGTCTAGGTTAAATACTGGAAGAAATGCCCTAGCAACCTGGATGAAGGTTAAGCATCCGGTTCAGGCCATAGTGGACTTCTGGTGCCGTGCACCACTGGGACGGAAGAAAGCTCTGAAACAGCTGATGGGTCTTGAGGAAGAGGAGAGAGAGTTTGGGAGAAAAGTTGAAAGCTTGGAAATCACTGTGGGTGTTTTGTGAGACTGGAAGGGAAAAGGAAAATGCAAATAAAAATTACTAGTAGCTCTCAGATACAAATGATTTGCATTTGTGCCCTGCTGATTCCTGTATTTACATTACAATGGAACTCCTCCTGGACACAGATTATTGTCCTGCTTGAGGAAATGGATATAAGAGATCATTTTCCATGCTGCTCAGTGATTTGCCAGAATGGAGACCATCTATAGCTGCCCTCATGGGAAGACAAACTTCAGGGTCTTGATTTGTAAGAATGAAGATCAAAAGAAAAAGAAAAGAAAAGAAAAGAAAAAAGCTCTATTCTGACTTCTGATTCTCCTAGTTTTCCTAAACTAAGAAGATGCAACTGGGTTGCATGAGGCAGAGTAAATATTGGAAGCCACACAACCAAGGAGGAATCAAGAGACTGAGCGCTCCTGAAAAAGACGAGGTTCAGTCTGTTGCCCCACTTCTGGCCTGACACTAGCTGTGGGTTCCTTGGGTGGCTTAGGGTTCATTGTACAACATAAATATTGGCACAATCTGCTTAGTAATGTCAGCCAATCCTGCTGAAGGCATCACTCTTACCTCCACAAGTAGATAGAAGTGGAGGTGGAAATTATTGTTTTGTTCACTCTTACCCTTCTCCCCAGCTCTAGACCTGAAAACCAAATAGGAGTGGCAATCTTTTTAGAGTCCTCTGTTTCTCAGGCTGAAGAGATTGGTCCGGGCTTGATCTCCTGATTCAGGACAGGTCAATCCAACGGTTCCTTCATGTGTTCCCCCCGCCCTCATTAATGAAAAGGAACAGCATCTCCTCTGTAAACTGAGTCTGTTGAGACCTGGGCCGGGGCTGCCAAAGCCCATGTCTTAACTGTGTGTATTAGTCATTTTGAGAGAAGGAAGCCCAAAGAGTAAGAAACAGAGTGAAGAGAGGAGAGGAACAATTAAAAGGATCTTTAGATCCTGTTTCCAGGCATCCCCAAAGCAACTTCCATCTTCACTTGGATATACAACTCAAGAATGGGCCCTTTTTGGTTAGGCCAGTTCAGTTTTCTTACCTGGACTTGTACCCAAAAGCCCTAATATGGAGCCTCCTCTTGCAGTTTCAGGTAACCCAGCTTCAAAGTGTTTTCAGCCCTTTCAGATCCAGCTCTTCATCACCCTACCCTCCCTTTTCCCATTTCATTCCATGCACTGCCAACACCCAACTTGCCTGCACTGAGGATGAATGAGTCTCTGCCACTTGTGTGCTATAGCTCCATTCCTCTTGCCTTTCATTCACTCTTTTCTGTTTGTCAGGGCATATATGGGTTTCTTTTAAAAGACTGTAGATTCCTTTGAGGGCAAGAAACTCTCTATCCCCACTCCCATTGCCTAGTATCACAGTTCACACACAATTGGCCTCCATCAATATTTGCTAAATAAATCAAATAAGAATTCCCATCTCCCTGATAGACCCATCCCTGCCTAGTGGGAAGAAAATAAGTAAATTCCCTTGTACTCCTTTGCTGGTGCAATTTGCAACATTCTCTCTGACTTCTCTACTCTCTTCGCAATGTGCCTGTCCCCTCTCCTTGCATTTAATGTCAATGCTGTGTAGTTAGTTAACCTCCCCATACTGATTGTTTCCTCTCCAGTCAACACAAATGCATTTACAGTTCTTAGTTAAAGTGGACGTCGGCGCTGCATTTGCACCTTAGGATAATGCACTTCTTCCGCTATAGAAAACTTGGGAACCAATCCTTATTATAGTATTCATAGTTTGTCCAGGGAATTAATAATTAAATAATTAAATAATATTAATAATAAATAAGTATTGTTTAATGAATGTTTCTATTGATTTTGCCAGTCACTAAATGCCAGGTGCTGTTCTGAGCACTCTAACTATATTAAATAGTTCCTCTTCATAACCATCTTGTCAGGAAGATACAATTACTACCATCAATCTCATTTAAAGATGGGGAAATGGAGACACAGAGTGGTTAAGTGACTTGCCCAAGGCCCCATGATTAGTAGCTGGCTAAGTTAGAATTTGAAATAGGCAGGCTGTCTGTAGATGCCTGTGCCCTAACCGTTGAGCCCTGCTGCCTCTAGATGTGGCCAGGGGGAGGTCTTTGACCTGACCCTACCTAGCAACATGTTGACGTGTGCTTAATAAATGTTTCCAGTTACACTGATTCATTAACTATGACTTGGATACAGGCTTATTTGTGTCATATTACATGGTTAACTGTTCACATTGTAGTCAATCCCAGTCCTAAAATTTTGTTCCTCAACATGTGTTTGTTTCACACAACCTAGGAATCCTGCCAAGAATTAACTCTATTAACGCATTGTACCAGTTTTGAATACTAGAGATGGCTTGAAGGCAAATGTGTTTTTATTTATCAGTATTAAACAATAATAAATAAAATGTGGTTCTGCTCCCCAAAAAGAGAGAAATAACTGATGTCCCTCTTTTTATTGTTCTTTCCAGGTGTCTAGGATCAAATGGGACATTTTTTCTTTGTATTTATAGACCTTTTCTTGAATTAATACATATTTGTCAGTTGCACATAAGCTACGACTTACTGCACAGCATAAAAAATCAGATGCTAACCCTACCTTGTGGGTTTACCTCCAATGAACAGAGCAAACATGAAAACACCCAGGGGATGGGGGAGAGAAGTTGTTTATTTGATGTGGGGGTTATTTGTAGTACAGCATTGGGTACTTTTTGGAGTCAATTCTAGTTGCCTCAGGGCCGTTCTAAATAGAATTCCAGGATTAAAATGTTTATAGATAGTAAGCATAAAGAATGATCACATTTATTTCTAGTTACTCCCTTATGGAGTCCCAATTGGCAAGGGGCTCTCCCCCGGGGTAGTTAACTGGTTAGCTGATTGGATTAACCTGGTGGTCTCCACACTTTCAGCATGAGCAGGCACCAGGAATCAAACCTAGGTCTCCGGCATGGCAGGTAAGAACTCTGCCAGTGAGCCATCATGGTCCGCCCAACAACTTTTTTCAACTTGCAGAGCATTCCTGAGCTTTTATTTATTTTTTTGTTATTTGAATTAGGATCATTTAATATAATTATTTAAGAAATTACTCTGAGAAAGAGAAAAGTCATCAATGAGTCCAGCTTCATAATTAAACCACTAACATTTAGATGAAATTTTTGGCTTTTTTCCCTCTATACATGTATATATATATATTTTTTAATTTTTTATTTATTTTTGAATTTTTAAAAAAGTATTGCAAGAAACACAAACATTCTTAATATATGATCATTCCGTTCTACATATATAATCATCACATAGTTGCATATTCATCATCATGCTCATCAGCAACTTCTTTTTATAATAAATATTTTGTAAACCACTCTTATTATCTTTAAATGAAATTCATAAATAATGAATTCTATATACATACAAAATTTGCACAAATAAATACAAAGATGCCTTAGCAATAATTAAAGAATTAAGAAGAAATTTTTATTAATATAATTTCTATTTTAATATGTAAATACTCAGATAGCATTACAGTAGAATAAATAATAAAGTTGTCAGATATTTGCACCTAATGTCGAGTCATTATAATGTAATGTGTAATGTAATAGCTTGATATAATATACGATATATGTAGCAGCCATATGGGTGATTCAAAGACAATAGACAGCATGCATGATTTTCAAAAATTATGAAAAATCTTGGAAAATTTCTAAATTTTTATATACAGTTGCATGTATGTAGCATGTAAGTCTGGTAGTTATATGCCTGGCAAATGATTATATATTAAAACCACATAAAGCCACTTTGCATATTTGTGTAAGTAGAGTTAGCATGTAACTCAGATCATGATAAGCAGTTTTCACCTTGTACATATCCAGCAGGATATTCTAAAGCTTGCAAAACATGGAGAAACTTTTCATGTGCAGAACTGTCCAAAGAACTGTACTCTCCTAGCCTACCTAGGCCTGCCTTCTACATGCCAGTAGTGCCTCCAGTGATTGAGTCATTCAGAACAGCTCCATAAATGTCATCAAAAGTCTTCTGTTGGGTGGTACCACCCCCACTGACAACCACTGGGCTAGACCCTAGTATTACATTTAGCCCCAAATAATAATTATATTGATTTATTTTCCTGACTTTTTGTAATCCTTGAAAACCAAGGAAATGTCCACAGTAAAATCCTCAATAATTGAGGATGAGTTATGAGACTGTAAGTTCCATGAGAGTAAAGCTAATTCCCTCTAACATGCCATTACATCTCAGTACCTGACACAAGCTCTGGGGTTCCAAGTCTTGCTTAAATGAATAAAAAAATAACTTGTGGGTTGGATATTTGGGTTAGTAAAAAGACATACACCATCCAAAAGAAAGAGTTTTGCTGCTTTCGATTATATATAGATGACTTGCAGTTAAGAGTTTTTGAAAGTACCATTTCGATTGTTTCTATCTTTTTTTTGCATGGGCAGACACCAGGAATTGAACGCGGGTCTCTGTCATGGCAAGAGAGAACTCTGCCTGCTGAGCCACCATGGCCCACCCAATTGTTTCTATTTGAATGAGTAAAATTGCAAGTTTGGAACCTAAAAATATCCAGACTTCTCATATCATCATGAGAAGGGAAGGGGGAACCCTGCAAGCTGTGGCCTTGGCTAAGAGGTTTACTTAATCCTCATGATGGTCTTCAGACAGCTATTATTAACCCTACTTTTACAAATTAAGGAAATTAGGCTCAACAAGGCAAATAATCTGACAAGACGAAGTCAGGTAGTTGGTTAAGAGACAGAATAGAGTATGAATGAACACAGAACTGCTTGATTCCAAACCCTTCATTTTTCCAAAGAAATCATGGTGCCTCTTTTTCTTTAATGGAGGAAAACACAGGTTTCCATTAAAATTATACCTGTAGGAACAGGAATTATGGACAGGTGAGGTCTACCTTAATATAATTTTAATTCCAATTGGAACTATCAAATTCCACTTTGCCATTGTTTCAGCGATTCTTATGATGAACCTGGTCTTGGTTGGGTTCCATATTCAAGATCTTATGTGAGCTCAAGTGAAGAGGCATCTGGAAAGCAGGTCCTAGTTTTCCATGCCATTGGGTCTCCAGAATCCAGCATGAGGCCTGGTGTCCAGCGCATGTTCAGGGAGTGTTTGTTGAATTGAGTTTAATTGAATGACATTGCTTCTTTTAGGCCTTGGCCTTACACAATATTTCAGCGAGGCTTTGACCTGGTTTTGGGAGAGCAGCCTTCTGATAAGATATTCAGGTAAGTGGCTGTCTGGGAATTTTCTTCTATATGTCTGCACAACCCATGTCCCACTTCCCAGTGAACTTCCTTTCCTATTGGCAAAGTATAAAATGGAAAATGCTTTTAGTTCTTCTGTCATCCAGATCACAGAAGTGCTTGCCCCCACATCAGGTCTAGAGACAGCGTGGAGGACTTTGAAGTCAGTCAGATTCTGTTCTGTTCCTGGTTTCCTTTCTTGCTAGCTCTGTGACTTGAGTGATCTACTTACCCTCTCAAACCCTCCACTTTTTGCATTTGGTAGATGGGGCTACGTTGCTTGCCTGGCTAGATTGTTCTGAGGAATATATGAGCTAATATGAGGAAAGCCCCTGGCAAAGAAACTCACACAGAGTGGACAATTAATGTCAGCTTCTGCTTCAACATTTTATATCTAATTTGCACCTTCCTCATAAAGTCTTAAGTTGTTCAAAATGAATCCTCCTCTGCCTCCCCTTTTCTCAGCTCTCCCTCATTATTACTGTTTTCTTTTATCTGTCACCTTCCTGATCAAACTGGATGCTTCTAGAATCTCCCAGTCTTTTCTTTTACCTACATAGCTGGGAATAGCACCTATTAGAAAGACCTATAGCAGAGGAAGGATTTGGGTGAAAGCTGTGAGCTATTGTTTAATTCCCACCAGGCTGGAGCATAAGCTTGTTTCCAAACTAAATCTTACCGTCCATTCATTTTGTCAATTAATCTTCATTTAGTATCTATTTGCTAAGTACCTACCAAGTGCTAGAGACCGTGCCCAGCCTGGTAGTGTGGGCATGCATACATCTCCCTCCATCAGCAAGCCCCTCACAGAGGAAGTAAATAGTCCTGCATGAGTCTCTGATGTCAAAGAATGAATTAAGCAGCTGCATGACGTCATTGAGAAGAATGGCAGCATGGGTAGCAGGGTAGGGAGATGGAAATCGTGCTTCTCCTCACTGCACCTCACAGTTTGCTGAAGCTCACTTTCTCACTGCCTACCTTCCCAAACCTCCTT
The DNA here is from genome assembly GCF_023851605.1 of Tamandua tetradactyla. Lineage (NCBI taxonomy): Eukaryota > Metazoa > Chordata > Mammalia > Pilosa > Myrmecophagidae > Tamandua > Tamandua tetradactyla. The sequence continues at coordinate 30,931,333 of NC_135330.1, read as the reverse complement.
TCCTCCAGACTCTCCCTGTCATCCAGTCCCAGCCTAGGTGTTAAGTTTTGTGCCTGCCTTTGCTTGCTCCTCCCTAGTGGCTGGGGGATGGACTCAGCTTGGCCCTAGCAGTGTTCTCCTAAGGCATGCTCCTAGCTAGACTGCAGATTTACAGAACCCCATCCTCAGAGGGCCTTCCCTTCCCTTTTTCTCTCCTGAGTGTCTCTTCCCAGAGCAGACTGGACCGCCTTAATGGCATTTGCTGCAGGCTGGTTTTGAGAATTTGTGCTATAGGAGAATGCTAACTACAACTTGGACTGTAACTTGGGCATTTAAACTTTCCAAAAATGTTTTATTATTTAGCTTACATTTTTCTCCCTTTTTCCTTCTGCTGGTCTGTGAGGACCTTTGAAGGCTGATAAAGATAAGGCAGGTGGGGAATCTGGTAGTTTCCTGAAAATCAGAAACCAACACTTTCAAAAACAAGGACCTCAATGAAATCACAATTAGACCAAAACCTGCACAAGAACTGTGTTTCTGTCCCACTAGCACCATTTATGCTTTTCAGGCTTGTGGTTGCCAATGCGACGCGATACCTAATCACCACAGAAGGGGGCACTTAGGTGGTTTGACCCATGCACTCAACTATTTCAGGAGCTAATCAATAAGTGGTTAATCATTTTGGTCCTAACATGACGATAACTAGACTCTAAGTTGAAAGCAATGGAACAGAATCTGCTTATCCCAGCTACCAGGAACTTTCATTGAAGATACTCTGAGATCTGAGTGAACACCTGCCAATGGGCACTTTGGAAAATTCTGTGATCTGGTTGGTGATATAGTTTCTTAATGAAACTAGTGGCTATTTTCTTGCTACTCTATTCCCTCAAGATTTAGTGTCCTTGTGAATTTCAAGTCATTGAACATTTCCCTGGACCATTGAATAACATTGAAATTCTGACATTCAAAGTTTTCCATAATTGAAAGCCAACCTCCAACTCCCTTTTAATAAGCTGCTCTTCTCTTATAGAACCTTCTGTTTTTAGTCAAACCTGTCTTCCGACTGGCCCACTGCCCACACCAACTTGAATATCCACCACACTGTGCAGTTAAATCCTTTTCTCTATGAAGAATGCTTATTCTCCCCCTAATATAAACACTATCTATTTTCATGATCTAAATAGGGTGTTGGTCAAACCCAACATTGATTGACACCTACTATTGCAAGGCACTGTTTCAGGTGCTGTAGCCATGACCAAGATAGTCCCTGACTTGAAGCAACTTATGCTACCATTGAAGAAATGGTCTCCACCCCTGGCTCTATGTGAGAATGCCCAGTGTGCTTTTGAAAATAATCAAGCCATTGAACCCAGCATAAACCAATTGATTCAAAAGTTCTTGGAGATGGGGCTGGGACATGGTAATTCTAATCTGTAGTCAACGTTGAGAAATATTGCTTAACAGCTTTCCCAAACTTCTCCAGTCACCTTGATTTCCACCGCCCTCTAAATTTCTGTAATATTTTGACCATAACATCTATTTGTCAATTACTCTATTTCATATTTATTTTTAATCTGCCTATTTGTTTCCCCCAATGAATTGGTTGTCTTCCTGAGGAAGGGATACTAACAGCTTTAAATATTTAATAGCTAACACATAACACACAAATATGAACACAGTAGGACCTTCAAAGACTATTTATGAGTGATCATTTCAGGTATTTCCTAACAACTTGATGCCAGACTAGGAAAAGTCCTTGATGCCCAACATAACCTTGGTAATCAATCTGTAATCCCAAAGTACATAATGAGCTTCCACCCTAAACTCAAAGGGCCCACAAAGACCCTCAACTTCTTTTTACCAAATCGATCCTAGTGCTAAAGATGTCCTTTCCATTGTGTTTAGGATCAAACCATTCCACTAGACCCTTGGAGGGCAGGGATTAGTCCAGATCAAATTCATCTCTCAAAGACCTTCCTCCCAAATGTGGACCTGCATCCCTAGGAATAATACCTCATGCTAGAATGGCCTGCTGTAGAAAGAGTGGTGATGCCAGGCCCTGAGCTATTTATCAGTTTTCACACATGCTATTTCATGCCAAGCCACAATGAGAGCACAGGCTTATTCCACCCAGAATTCTCTGGTGAGCATTTGCCTCTGACCACAGATTTCACACTGTAGCTCAGTAGGGCTATGTGCAGCACACAGCTGAGACCATCAGCTGTGGTGGTTAACACCAGCTGTCACCAGAGAAGGCTCAACTTGGGAAAGCATCCCAGAAGCTCACCCAACTTCTCTGAGTTTTTTTCAAGATGTTCCTGCCAAATCTGCATGAATGAGAGACAGATGAGATATCAGGACACAGCTTTCCTCTGACAGTTTGTTTGCTCTATATTTGCTTTTTGGAGTTAGTCAGCAGGTTTTGCAGCTAAGAGAAAGCTAGAATTTCTGAGCCATGCTCCTGATTAGGCTAGAAAGCTGCTGTGATCTACACCTGAGAACCAGGTCAACCCATCTTTCCCTCTTATAGAGGTCCCACTTATAGACTTCTTAAAATAATGGTTGACTACTTGGTACGATGGGGGCAAATTACCAACCTCAGGGGGCTGTTGTAAGGATGATGAGGATGAGGCACCTGACCCAAGCTTTCAATACATTCAATCTCAATCCCATACCTTATTTCGCTTCTGCTACAGGCTTTCCCTCTGACCCCACCAGGCACTGAAGGTGATTACACTCTTTGTCTTATTAACTTGGGATAGTAAAGTTTCCCAGAAGCTGTACATGCAGGAAGTTCTACACAATATCAAGCTCAGATCTATCTTGACCACTGACTCCATTCAAACCTTGAGCCTAAATGCTCTAATGAAGGAAAATCTTCACTACTGCTTCTACCTTTAAATTTGAAAATTGACATCAGGTCCCTCAAAAGCCTGGGAAGAGTGAAAGAATGTAACAGGATCCCCTTATTGATAAATATTTATTGAGTCACTTCCTTGGGACAGAAACTTTGTCAGACAGTGGCAATATAAGGATGGCAAAGAGCTGTCTCCTGCCATCCAGGAGAGCACATTCTTATCAGGAGTGACAAACACACAAAAAGTCAGGTACAATTCAACAGCACAGGAGCAGCAAGGGAGCTGTGTGCAGAGTGCCCAGAGGAGAGCGCCTTACTCAGCCTGATGTGAAGGCGGATGTCCTGGAGGACTTTCTGGAAGGGATGGACTTCAGCAGTGTCTTAAAATAAGTAGAAGTCAGGCAAAGTCGAGGAGGAAAAAAAAAATTCCAAAAGACGGAACATTGTGAGCAAAGGAAAAGAGGTGAGAAAAGAAGTGTGACCTTAGAAACCACATCAGTTTGCATTGTAGAAGTATAAAGAGTGGGGCTGAATTTGATAAAAAAATAAGCTGAAGAGAGGGGTGGGAATGTCATTGTTTCCAGAGGCATGCGGTATTAGTAAACATTTTAAGTTGAGAAAGATGTGACTTAATTTTCTTTTAGATATATTACTGCGTGGAGAGGAAGAAAGGAGAAACTACATGATGCAGGGGCATGGGGCCCCTCTTTCCCCCCAAAAATTAACTGTCAAGAATGTGTAAGAGCTGACAGTAATTACAAAAATTATAAACTGTAGGTCACAGATTTGATGCACTGCATCACTGCAAAACTTGTGTTTTTATAATCAAAATAGAAAGCAGAAACTCACCTCTATCTCCAAGCAAACTGCCTCCTTGGAACCCTGCAAATGTGTGTATGTTCTCTCTGAAATATATTATATTATATATACTAGTGGCAAACCTCAGTCTGAATATTCTAATGTTACTATCTCACGAATAACCATTGAGAAACGCAAGGTGAACTTCCTATGATTTCTTGGAGGTTGCTTCCATCAACCCACATTCCTCGTTAAACCCCAGGCATCCAAAACCTTGGGGCAATCACCAGCCCTCAATGGGTTCCTTAGTCTTGCCAGATGAAGTTTGTGTGTGTGTGTGTGTGTGTGTGTGTGTGTGTATCTGTGTATGTAATGACACTGTCATGCCTTTAATTTGTCAGCTGCTTCACAGAAGAATGAAGTAGTTGGCCTTTTCTTCTGACTCTCAGTAATGGATTTTCCTCACTGGTGCAGCCCCTCCATGCACAGACCTAGGCCCACCTGCAGCCTTATGCCCTATGGGTGGGAGGAATTGGGTGCCTCCTTCAAAGCAAGAGGCATCTCTGATATTTCAGTGCTACTTAATGCAGAGTTTCACATAACAGATCATTGAGGTAGGGGGGCCAAGAATAAAGGTAGGAGTGGGGGAGGAATTTCCCAAATCCTGGTCACATCCTAGTTACTAATTGCCTCTTTCCTGGGGATCCCCTGCAGTTGTGCTGACACCTAACAGCCTTCCTAGCATCAGGATCTTTCAATTGTGTGGCCTGGCTGCCTTGTAACTCATGAGTCCCAGTCAGTGGGTCAGCTCTTGGGCCAGCATTCTGGACAGAGCTATTTGTTTCATATGAGACATCAAGTCATCAATCTGATTTTCTAGCATCTCAAACAACCCAGGGAGGGGAGACAGGAACATGTGGGTTAGAGGAGAGAAAGGAGCAGAATTCTGAAAGGTGCTCTGTGACCAGCATGCTAATCGTGCCAGTGCTGGATTCTGTTTAATTGTGCATCCTTCCATTGTTCCTCCCTCCACATTAAGTTGGAAGGGGATGCCAGACTGCCTTATCCTCGTGATATCCCACCCACACTGGCTTTTATACCATAGACTATTTTTTGACTGTGAACACATAGCATTTGAATGCCTTTAAAATGTAATGGATGAATAAATAAACAAATAATCTCTCATGGTTTCCTTAAATGCTCCCTTGAATTGCTGAATGTGTCTTTTATTTCTTTTAGCCCTTGCTATAAGAATAATAATTTTAAAACCTTCCATATTCCAAGGATTAACACTGTTAGGTAAGAGAATAAGCAGAAGCACAGAGAAGGAATCTGGAGCTGTTTTGTTCCTTTCCCTCTTCACTCCCTAGAGTCTGCTGGCTTCAGTCATTTCTGTTCTCATCATATAGAAGAAAGAAAAGGGAAGCTTTTTTCCTTCCTTTTACTTGGCAATATTTCTCCAAGCACAGAGAGAAACCGTTGATGCAGCTATGAGTATACAGCCCAAAGGGTGGGGATGGTGGGAAGTGAGCATCTTTCTTTAAACAAAATACTTTCATTTATATCTGACTTAAGACCGAGGAAAACCAGCTTCAATGCAGAAAATTAGAACTTGCTTTCTTACGACTTCAAACAACTGGCTAGTGGGTGCTATGCTCAGGTCTCCCTCTCGCTGGCCACGTGAGCAAGAGTTGTTTCTTCAGCTTCCTCAGACCAGGTCTTATCATAAATAAAATGACAATAAGCTCTCATTTCTGAAGAGGATGGGGAGTTGTGAACAGGAAGTGGCTGGTAGCATAATGCTAGATCTTTCGGTGGGGGCTATCCTCAAAAGTAACCACTTGGTGTTTGGTGTCTCTACAGATTTACCTACACCCTTGGGGAGGGCATGTGGTTACCCCTCAGTAAGAGCTTTGTGATCCCACCAGCTGAACTGGCCATCAATCCGTCTGCAAAGTGTAAGACCGACATGACAGTGATGGAGGACGCGGTGGAGGTCAGGTGAGTCTGGGGGCTAAGGTCTGTGCTTCCCCTGGGAGGCTGAGTGAGAAACTACTGAAGGTGCTAGGTTCTGGGAAAGGAGCCACATCAAGCTGGAAGGAGAAGCTCGCCAGCAGCCTTCAAATCCCCCTTATGCAGTGTCAGGATCTACTCTTTATTATGGTCAGTATTGCCCACCTCAAAGCTTGTTCACTGGAAGAAGATGTAAAATGAGAGTTTGTGGTTTCCACATACCCTAAGGATCGTCAAGCAATAAAATCTTAATTTCCTTGCCCAAGTTTAGACCTACCTCTTTGATCAGACGTTACAGCCTTGGCACATTTCCCAGATATGGAAAGAGTGGCCATAATTTATCAGTTTGAGGTTCTGAGTATGGTTGAGCTTTAATTTTTGTAAGAAGGATAAGACATAATCCTGCTGACCAAGGATAAAATCCCACTTGTTGCTCCTGGACTCCTCTTGACTCCTCTCTGCCTCCCACTGTTTTGCTCCACAGAGAGGAGTTGATGACCTCATCTTCCTTCGACAGCCTTGAGGTTCTCTTAGATTCCTTTGGGCCAGTGCGTGACTGCAGCAAGGATAATGGGGGCTGCAGCAAGAATTTCCGCTGCATCTCAGATCGCAAGTTGGACTCCACTGGTTGTGTGGTACGTTTAACCCCGTCAAGCTTATAGTTTCTGTTTTTGGGGATGGTGGCCTGGCAGTAGCTTGTTCCTGGGGCTCAGGAGGGGATAAAGAAGGAAAGTATAGGGTAAGACATGATGCAGATATATAAGTTAAAATGCATATGAATAAAAGGGGAGGTCACTAATGACCTTTATCTTTCCTACTTATCACCTCATCTAGTGTAAATTAGGAATTTTTTCTTGATAGAGAAGATGAGGAGCTAATCACTAATAATCAATAAGTACTTATGGAGCACTTATGGACACTATACCATTCCAAGGAAAATTTCCTGAATTATAAGGCCTGCTTCTTTCACTCCATTCTGGCAAGCAATCTGGTTGGTTAGATATACCTCCAAACAATTTGAAAACTAATTCTTTAGTTAATAAAGTTAGCTGGTTCTAAATACAATAGAAGATTTTAGGAGGAATTTGCCGGGGCTAAAGTGATGAAAGAACTATATAATGCTAGGAATGGGAGAGAAATAGTAAAAATAAAAATGTGCCCCCACTGAGACTATAGCAATGGTCCTACTTCTCCAAAAGTGATTTTCCATTTTATTGCAGCTACGTGGACTTTGGCTACCTTTAAAATGCATGGTAGTATTAACTGGAAGACTATTCAGACTGTAGCAGACTAAGATAGCTACCACACTATGAATACAAATATTATATGGAACCCTAAATATAAATGGAGACAGGCACAGATGAAGCCATCATTTGCTTATCCCCCCTATTTTGGTCATTTGCACACCCATCAATGGTATTGTCTGTTTCCAGGCCTCTGTTCTTTAAAGGACAAAAAGATACAGTCCTCATAGACAGGAGAGGGAAAGGGGCAGAGAAGAAGGCAGGCGATCTCCACATAAAGTGAGCATAAAGGAGAGAGAGAGATGTTCCATTTGGACACATAGTTCTACGATGTTTGGAGGAAGGGACAAGAGCTTCCAGCTCTGGAGTGGATATGGTGCCCCATCTTGTTTCCCGATTAGACATCTGTGCCCCTGTAAGGAGACCAGAGTGGGGCAAGCTGTGAAGATGCTGAGCACATGTCATAGTTCACACTCCCCTCTCCCCCATCTCAGAGCACCTGTTCTGTTCGGGGAACTGTTCTTCATGAAAGATAGATGTGTACCTGAGGTCCAGGTGGGACTCTCCCAGACATTTGCCTGTCTGTAGTTGACAGGTGCTTGAATTCTCTGAGAAGTCAGAGAAAATGAAGAAAAGAAAAGGGAAAGAGAAAGTACTCAGGGGAGGTAGATGGAGAACCTGGCAGATCCAACCAAAGCAGGGTAAAAACAGAAAGGATGATGATAAGAAAATACAAAGAAAGTGCTTTTTAGGTCATGTCTTCCAAAGATGGTCAAGGTGGAAGTTGATGCTCCAGAGTGCTTCCCTCCCATTAGCTGGTCCACCCTAAGATATCTTAAGCAGTGGACTTCCTAACTGGGTCCCTCAGGAGCCAATTTCACTATCTAATGGAGCTCCCAGATGAGACACATTTTGGTTACTATGTGGCCCATATTTCCTCATCCAGATTTCAACTTTTCATTCCTCATTACACTTTTGGGTCATTCTAAGGACTGGAACATTATTTGTGCACATGGGTGAATGTCCTCCCCTTTCCAGTCCTAAAAACCACTCCCTTTCAAGTTTGAGTTTGCACATATACTCAGGTAATCACAGAGATAGACTTACTTTCTTCCCACTTCTCTGTCCCTTTTCTGGGCCCCTTAGGATGTGCCTGTCAAATGCCTTCTTTTAGTGAGTCTTGCCCCTTTTATTTGGCTTATAGCCATGCTGATGTATTTTTGTACTTTTAACACAGTGATCTGTGAGACGAAGCTAACAGGAATAGTATCAATGAATATGCATTTGCAATAAGGCTGCTGCATTTCAGAATTGGAGCCACTGCTGAAAGTCACCTAATACCCAATTATACCAGTTGCTTGGTATTAACATAGCACTTTGAAGTCACTAGCCCACGTGACTCTTTGAGGAAGGACAGTGCGTGGGCTGATTGGCAGGCACACTCCATTTACGATTTATTCATTGGTTATGAAGCACATGGCCATGGAGGCAGGGGCGCTGATGGGCTGAGAACAGATGTTGTCACATCATGGTCCTTGGGACCTGCCTGAGAGGAAAGATAAAGGACTTCACTTCCAGCTTGAGAAATCTGACTTAACTAAGCATCAGCACCATCTCCAAACCTTGGTTTGTTGGCAGAGCAGCTCCTCCTTAACCAGATGGAGGTGAGGAATGACGGCAGCAGTCATTCCAGCTGCAGTTTGGGGAGAGTGGGCTGCCTTCCCCTTCTCCGCAGAAACCCTGACATTCAAATCTCTAAGAGCTGAACTAAAAGACTTCCTCGGGAAAAGCGTATTTTTATGAAAGGCAAAAGAGTTGAGAAAGTCAGAACACATTGCCCCTTATGGAACCCAGGAAAGGGGGCCGAGAGATGAGGAGAGACAGGGTGCCTATCTGCATATTTCCTGACTGATTTCAAAGCATACAGGTAGGATTCACGGTTGGTCCATATGGGCTTCTCAACCCTTGGTCTTTCTAAGAAAGCAGCTTAATTTCTTAGTTTCTCATGGACCTCCACAGGGTTAATTGCTACCCAGTTAATTGCCCTGTTGTTTATATAGTTTCTGAGGACTGAAAACACGTACCCATGAAAGGCATAGTCCTGCACAGGCCATAAACACTCAGCATTACAAACCAACCCGCTCTCAAACAATGGGGCTTGCTGAAACTTCAGAAATGTCCCAAGATCACAGACCAGCCACCAACCACTGATGACTGGGTTGTACTTCTTGTCCTTGCCCATAAGGCACAAGAGCACTGGTTCTCAACCATTCTACAGAACCCTGGGGTCCCACAAGGTCACCGTAACAGCTTGCTGCTGCTGCTGCAACAAATTACCACAGATTTAGTGGCTTAAAACAACAGATTTATTACCTTACAGCTTTGTCAGTAAGAAGACATGGGTCTTACTAGGCTAAGATCAGGGCAGACGGCAGGGCTGTGTTCCTTTCTGGGGGCTCTAAGGGAGAATCCATTTCCATGCCTATTATCCTAGAAGCTGCCCACTTTTCTTGGCTTCTCAACCCCCCCACCCCAACTTTAGAGTAAGAAACCTTGCATTTCTCTGTTCCTTTATCCAGAATCACCTCTCCCATCCTCTCCTGTCCACCCCTCTTCTATATTAAAGCACTTTTATGATAACATGGGTTTATCTAGATATTCCGGTTTATCCAGAATAATCTCCCCAATTTATGTCCTAAATCACATCTGCAAAGACCCTTTTGCCATGTGAAGGAACATATTCACAAGGAATATATTGTGGACATCCTTGGGGGGGCCACTAGTCAGAGTTGGCAGTGGGGTTTGAAGCAGACTTGGTAGTCTGCCTCAGACCTCCCCACTCCCACCTTTAACCAAGGCACTTTCCTTCTTCTCAACCGTACCTATGAGAGTTAATGCAAAATTTTACTTGAAAGTTTGAAAATGAATTTCAGTGTCATATTAAGAAAATGGAAAACCCAAACTCTAATGCTCCTTCTTCATTCTTATACTCATCCTGAAAGCAGTCAAGGCAATGACTTTGCTTTGTGAGCTGCCTACATCTACTTAGGAAAGCAAACCGTGGCCATGGAAGGGGGAGAGATCAGCAGCCCAGCTTTCTCGTGTATTGAACACATGATCTTCCTTGCCAGAGCATTATGCTCTAATGAGTTTTGAATTACCCACTGACCCTGCCGCCCTTCCCTCCACATGCTGTCCACAATGGTTTTCCATGGAAATGTGTTGTTTCATCTCTACTGGAGCGCAGATGTGTGGAGACCATTACAGACGAACATCTCTCTTTCTCTCTGTGGGACAATAAGCAGAAGTCTATGCCTCAGAGGCTTTCAGAGAAATGAGGGCAGGAACTTATCATGGCCTGAAAATATATTTAAGTCCATCACACTCTTTCCATTGGGAGAAGTCCTGCATGACTTGGTCCTGTGTGTCAGAGCTCATCAGAAAGTTATGGAAATGATTATTTGTGAAAGGAATAAGATTGCCATCTAGTGAAAGAAAACTTATTTCTAGTAGGGATTTTGAATGCATGTTGTTAAGAATCATCCAGGTAAGGTGAGGTAAATTCAGCTACAGGAAGTTGTCCCTCTTTTCCAAAGGCCCTGTTGGTCAACTGCCAACAGAATATCCACTTCATAATCTGGTACACAGGTTTGTGTTTATCAGGCTCAGTGAGATTTAATTAACTAATTAATCAACCATTGGTAGGAAAAGGAGGGGAAAGATGGGGAAAAAGAGTTGAATGAGGAAAATCATTTTATTCTCATTAGCAAATTATGCCTTAGACTAGAAATAAGTCAAGAAACCATAAACATCTCATGAAAGATGATTAACCTTGTATATTTTAGGGGTTACTGAAATATGAATTCATTTATTAGACCTTCTTAAAGGGGATAGGTCAGTTGCCATAAAAATGGAGGGTTTTTTTCTTAAGCCTGTAGTTTATAAACTCCCTGGGACCTCCTAACCTATGCAAAGAGGGGTTAATATATGATTTCTGGACTCTCTTCTGAGCAAATAGTTCTCTTTCAAGAAGCAAGAGGAAGGACTGTCCACATATCAGGAGGAGAGAATGTCCAGTCTTTACAAACACAAAAAAGGCAAGCTCCCAGAAGCAAGATTTCTTGACTATTAACTGGGCTCTGGCTGCAAATACTTATAGGAACAGGGTCATTGTTTGGCACCTGGAGTTTTTTTGTATTTAGATATAGACTTTTAAAGACCTCACAATGTGGGCAGAATAGCAGATGGAGGGTTCAGGAAAACATGAAACAAATTTACACCATGGGTGGCTTGATTGATTGGATTCCTTGTGGAATGGATATTCTGGTTCCCCAAGGGTTAAGAAGAAAACTTTATTTTTGGCTTCAGCTTTTTTTTTCTTGCTTGAAATTTTTCTAAAATGTTGTACTATGAATCACAGCCCAAGTAAGTTAGCAGTGCACTAAAGATAATTGCATCTTCTTCAGTGATTGAGGATCTTGTCTTGCCTTCAAGGTCATCACTCTGGATGGTTCTTAGTGCTTCTTTATATATATATATATATATATATATATATATATATATATATATATATATATATATATATATATATATATGCAGCCATAATATGTTTGTATGTGTGTGCATGAGTATGTGTGTTTATGTAAGAGACAGAGGGAGAGGGAGAGGGAGACATACAGAGTGAGAGAAGGTTTGAGAGAGCATCTAGTGGGAAAGAGAGAAAGGAAGATTGAGAAAGAGATTAAGAGATTATTAGCCTGAATCTACAAATCCATAACTGAGCCCAAAATGTACACCAGGAGTTGCTTAAATGAGTGAACAAGCAAATAACAGAATTTACAGGGTTGTTTTACCTCATTGTTACATGGGCTTTATGTTTTTAAGGATTCTAGTGAGTCCATGTTTTGTCACACTGAATCAGTGTCTTAATATGACACTGGAATTCATAAGCTTTTAGGATCCGATAGAGCTAGGTCCAAAGTCTGATTCTGGTATTTTCCAATTTAGTGAACCTAAGAAAACCCCTTAATGTTTCTGAATCTATTTCCTCATCATTAAAATGGGGAGAATAAAGTCTACCTGCGTTGTCAGGTTTCAAACTAATGTTCATGGACTGCTCTTGCATAGAAGTGACCAATTCCTGATAGCTACCAGTATTTTTAGCCTTGCTTATAAGGAAAAAAGTCATACCTGGACAAGGTATCTAACTCTGTCTCCAAATCTTCTAAGAAAGTATAAATGTCAGGTGGTCCAATTTAAGACAGCAATGGTCATCTAGACACTGGGTCCAGATGCGACATGGGCATGCCAGGTTTGGGAGTTCGGGAAACAAAGCTTGCTCCTGGTATACTTGGTAAAGCCTTTGTCAAAAGTCATTCTGTAAAAATAGCACATGGTTGGGAAAATAAGGAGTCCTGACTAGAAACTGAGATAGCTAACTGGTACAAGGTTTGAAACCACGTGAGGCAGGAATAACAGGAAGGCTGGCTTTGTCACTACTGAGGGCTTCTCACAGTCTTTTAAGAAGGAAAGAAAAAAAAAAAAAAGAAGAAGAATCATGGCAACAAGTGCAGTCTGTTAAATCCCCAAACTTCCCTGTTCCAGTACTTTCATCCATGCTGGACTGCTGCACGGTGGTGAAGCAGCTCCCTTCTGGTGGCACATCTGGCTTAGCAGCTGGGTGGCCAAGGAAGTGGATGGGTGGGGGGCTGACAAAATGTGGGGTGCAATCCTCAGCTGCCTCATTTGCTTGTTTACCATCCTCTGTAACATCTGGGTTTGCACAGCATGGGTCAGCCCTCAGAAACTTCTCTAAATGCTGTCACCTTCTAGCACTCCAGCTGGCTTCATGAGGAGAAAGGGGATGGACCGGGTTGGGCGCCTGGCAGACCCACAGGGGGCCATTTGTTTGGGAAATTGCAGAATTAGTGTCAGCAAACCACACACATCCTGCTGTGATCTTCGATTGGGATGTGGGGAAGGAGAAGAGCCTGGCTTTCAGAGGCACACCTGCGGCAGCTCCAGGCTACTAAGCCAAGGAGCTTGGCAGCAAAGAGAAAGAGAAAGCCAGGTGGTAGGGCAGGAGGGGAGGTGTTTAATGCGTGTTCCAATGAGTTTTGGAGGTTTTGTTTTTCGGTTTTGGAGGAGTGTGTTAAACAGCTGACAGTATGCGTAGAGTGCAGCCAGTAAAAGCCCAGGCTTTGGAGTCAGATCCATATAGATCCCAGTCCTACCCCACCCTAGCTCTTTGATTCTGAGTAAGCAGTTTGCCTCCTTCCAGCCTGTTAGGAGAAATCAGCTCTAATGCAAATGTGTGGGATCCAATGCACAGACAGAGGAAACAGTGTGGCTAAGAAGATCATCTGCTTTTAAACTGAGTCCAGTGCAGCAAGAATTACACAAATTAATTGCCAATATTGATAGTTTCCTTTTCTATTAAATGAGGATGAGATAGAGTTGTTATGAGATGAAATACTAGCTGTGGCATAAGCTATGAGGGGAGCAGCTAAGTCATGGACTCTATACCCAGCCTGCCAGTTTCCAAATATGCTCCTGCCATGAACAGCTGTGTGGCTTTAGGAAAGTTAAACTCTGTGTGCCTCAGTTTCTTCATATGTAAAATGGGGATAATTATACTACTTACTTCCTAGGGCTATTGTGAGGATTGAATGATTTAAAATAAATGACTTGGATCACTGCTTAGCACATAACAGGGGCTATGTGTTAGATATTATAATTGCTTACCAAGCCTCTTTGTCTACTCCAGGATCTGACATTTCTTTATAGATTATCTCCTTTGTTGTCATTCCATGGGAGCTTATTGAGAACACGGTAGCACAGAAAAGCTAAACGTTTCACTTAAGAGTGCCCAAGGAACTGGGGATACAAGCCAAACCCAAGTGCAGTGCTGATCATTTAGCAGCAGGTAGTCTTGTCTGGGCCCTCCAAAGGGCACCTATAATGCAGGAGGGTGAAGAAAAAGTCAACTTCCTTCTTCAGGGTGCTAATCCTGGTCCCATGCATTCCCTCCAACACTGACCACTGTTTCCAACATTAACAAAGTGCTTTGGACATGAAAAGAGCCCTATTAATACTAAGACCAAACAGCAGCACTCCCTTCCCTTAGCCCAAAGGAATCTCTGCTAATGCATTTCCATTCTTGCCCATCACTTGCTCTCTTCTGCCAGCCTGAGGCCCAATTGGGAGTCAGAGCACCTCCACTCTGCCATGCTACAGTGCTCTGTTCCACCCTGTTTGGAGGAATTGGCTTTAATGCAAATGTGCATGCTCTGTGACCAGACAGAACACTCAAGATGTCAAAAAAAGGTCACTTGTTTTTAAAGGGAATCTAGTGCATAGTAGGAAATTCGTGGATTAATTGCCAACGTTGATGGTTTTCAAGGCTGAGTGCTAAAAATAGGTGCCAGTGGTTGCACTTGAGTTCCCTGAGAACCCAGTCCCCTGATTCACCCACCTGTGCGGATATCTTCTGATTGTGCCAGTGCCCGTCCGGACTCAGCCCCATGAAGGACAGCTCCGGCTGCTATGACCGCCAGGTCGGCGTGGACTGCTCGGACGGCTTCAACGGAGGCTGCGAGCAGCTGTGTCTCCAGCAGATGGCGCCCTTCCCGGACGACCCCGCCCTGTACAACATCCTCATGTTCTGCGGGTGAGTTGGGCGGCCGGTGACGCCAAGGGGCCTTCCCTTCCCCGGTGCGGGGCTCTCGGTGCTAAAACTCGGACAAGAAACCTGGATGGGTTGCTCATGCCAGGCCAGCCCTGAGGCTCTGAGGAAAACTTGGGAGGAACCTCAGGGAAAATGTGGGACTAGAAACTATAGGCTCCTCAGCTATCACCGGAGCAAGCTCAGCCTCCGGGATTGACCTGCAGGGTGAAATTAACCACAAGATTTTACCGAAGCCATTGCCCACCCCCCTCCCCGTCCGTATTTCCCAAACAAGCGCTATGATATTTAGGAATCTTGACCAAAAGACGCCTTGGTGAGGCTGGGGGTGGGAGGGGTAGCGGTGATGGGGGGTTGGAGATGTGGAAGCATATTTAAATTCTGCCCCCAAAGTCCCAGCAATTTTTGCAGCCATTCCTCCAGAGGCACAGTAATTCCTCAGCACCGTTAATGCGCTCTTTACTGTTATCAGCTCTTCCAACCACCTCAGTTCCTTTGTTCTCAGGATAGCTCTGTGAGGGAGCAGGTCAGGCAATGCTACCCTATTCTACAGATGACAGAACTAAGGCCCCCTGAGATTAAGTGACTCCCTCGAGGCTGGGGCGTTGGTAAGTGGGAGTACAGGACTAGAATTCAGATGCTCCCCAATTTTTTTTTTTTTTAATTCAGGGTCCTCCCCAAATTTGAATTCACGTCGCCATTTGGAATTGTACTTTAAAACATTTTCATGTTCTATTTATAAAGTGAATAAGGATTTGGCCCATTCTTCTAAAACCATAGCTTACATGTCTCTCCTTCCTTCCTTTCTTTTCCCTCCTCCCCCTCCCCCATCCTCTCTCCCCGTCCCTCCCCCCCCTCCTTCCTTGCCCTCCCTCCTAGGCTTCCTTCTCTTCTCTCCTCTTTCTCGCTCTCTTGGTGCCTGTCAAGAAGGGTTTTTAGCTTATGCTACACACCATACTGAGCCCTGGGCTGCAGAAATTGATGGCATGTATTTCTGGCCCTCAGGGGTCTCAGAGTCTCTTGACTCACAATGAAAATCAATCTTTACAATAATAAAACTATATTGGATTGTTGCTATAAGCCAGCACGTGCTGGATAATCATGAGAAGATTATTTGATAGACTTGTAATGTTATTTTATTGTATTTCATTTTATTTCATTCTCTGCAATTGTGCGATTTCCATATGCAGTTTCTTGTAAACTCCCATTCCATAAGTGGAAGCTTGCTCTAAATTTTAATATTCTCTATGATGTTATCATTAGGGTTGGCCCAGGTCAATTGACAGAGGTGAATTCAGCCAAAGTTCATAGATACATTTATTTGATACATATCTATTTGCACACTTACTTTGTGCAGAGAACAGAGAAATGATGGGATAGGAGATCTATTTCCTGTCCTCAATGGAGTCTACAGTGGGAGAGATGGCTGTGAACGCCCAGGAGGGTAGAGGGGCCTGGAACAGAAAGCTGGTGGTCAGCGCGGATTTAGAGGGAGCCAACTAGCCTCAAAATCCTTCCCAGGAACACTTGCAGCTCATGGAGGGGGTCATTTCACAGTCATGTCCCAGGCACTAGGCTGGTGCCCTGGAGCCGTCTGTGGATTTAGAGCCACATCTCCTACCTGGACTAAGTAGTGGGCCCCTAATTAGATTTTCTCTCCTTTTTCAATAAAAAATTAGGCACACACGTCGGTTCCACACTCTCTAAGGCACTGTGTAGAGCCTGTCAAATGAAGTCCCTGTTTTGAGATTCTTACATAAAGATAAACCGAATCACATGCACTTATAATTAAAGAGCTTTGTACATACCTGTTCACACAGATATGTAAACGGAAAATGGAGAAAACAGGCAGTTAAAATTGCGTTATCTTGGGCCTCATTTACACCTTGGCTAATATTAACAACATGTAATGAGTTCTTGCTATTTGCAAGGCATTGTGTCAGTTCTTTATATTCAGTCTCTCCTTTAGTCTTTCTAACAACTCATTGAAGCAGGTACTGATCTTGTTTCAGTTTTTGGTTTTTTTTTTCTTCCACCTTTTATAAATGTGGAAATCAAAACTCAGAGAGGTTAATCAACTGGCCCGAGGTCACCCAGTAAAGGGCAGAGCCATTGCCTTTGCAATATTGCGTCTCCTCACTTTAGAACCATGATTATTTGTTCTGTATAAAACAGAGGTCATTATCTTCTTGCAACCATTACTGTAGAGAGTAATGAATGATGCACTTAAATGTCATGAACATCTGTAAATTCTAAATCTTTTATGTTTCTAAGGAGAGACCCAAATTAAATCGATATTCTTTTTAAATGACAGCTTTATCAAAGAAGTAGCTCCTTCTTGAGCTAACAAATGTATACTCTTCTCAAGAGAACTACACATAAAATTCAATTAATGATTTATGAGTCATCGACCCATGTTTTCAAACATTAATATTGCTTTTCCATTAGAGTAACTATACATGCATAGTGGGGGGTGTGGAGACACCAAGGAGGTAGGTGTCTGTTAATGATGCAGGTGCACACACGTGTTCTCCCTCCTGTTTAGTTCAGGATGGCTACTCCGAATGGAGGGGGAGTTAATATGGGGTGATGTTGAGTTTGGATACATTAAAACAGAACACAGCTAGGTGATGATAAATCTTTCTAATTTCTTAGTTGACTTGTCACCAGACTAGGTTAGAAAATTATTAATTTCCTAGGCACAATGTCATTCCTTTTGTTGCCTAATTACCCTCAAAACAAATGCAGAGCCTTGCCGTATAGCTGGTTCTTGAGAAAGGCTCTAGAATATCTTGGATTTAAATGTTAGCTCAGGATGGGCCACGGTGACTCAGCAGGCAGAGTTCTCACCTGCCATGCTGGAGACCCGGGTTCTATTCCCGGTGCCTGCCCATGCAAAAAAAAGATAAATTTTAGCTCATTTACAAACTGATCTCTGGTGATTCTTCCCCTGAACTTATTTGGGGAATCATGTGCTTAGTAGAGGAGAGCACGCCTTTGGAAACTTGGAATGCACTTACCTACTAAGGAAAAGTCAGAGATTCAGCGTGATCACATAATGAAAGAAGACTAAGTTCACAGGTTCAAGAGAATGAATTATAATTAAATGGGAATATTCACTATCTTTGGCCATCCAGTTCTCTCCATAGGCATTTCTTCCCGATTCAGTGGATTGCCCTGATTACAGTTCTTGGATGGAATAACTTCTTATCTTGAACTTTCCACCATGTTAGATGCATTGAAGATTATAAGCTTGGTGTGGATGGACGCTCGTGCCAGCTCATTGCGGAGACCTGTCCAGAGGGAGGTGACTGTGGGGAAGGCAGGGAGCACCCCATGAATCAGACTCTCTTTGGGGAGATGTTCTTTGGTTACAACAACCATTCCAAGGAAGTGGCCGCTGGACAAGTGCTGAAAGGAACATTCAGGTGACTCTCATGTGCATAGAACTGTTCATTCAGGCCTTTTGTGGATTTTCTTTCCCGAAGAGCTTTAAACTCAGCATAAGGTTTCATATTTTAGAGGAAAGTAAATGTGCTAAGGATGGGGTATGTTCTCTCTCATGTTGTTCTCCTGATCTGTATTCTACCTCCCAGGATCCAAGAACCATGCTTCTCTGGGTGAACAATGAAGTGTTAGATGAGTTATTATCTTGCCCAGGCAGGCACTCTAAGATTTTTCATAGAACCCACCCCAAAATGCTCAGGTTCCATTTTCCCTCAGACTGGATGAATCAGTGTGTGAGTCAGTCTAGAAAAATGATTCTCAAAGTGTGGTCCAAGGATTCTTGAGGTCCCTGAGATTCTGTCAGGGGATCTGCAAGGTCTTGCTGTTTTCAACTACAGATAGTATGGATTTTCTTCATATACTTCAACCCAAACAATGTATTGCAATAATTGAATGCAATTGTGAGAATCCCACTATCTTCTATTAAGATGGACATTTTTAAAAATTGGCAAAAAATGTGAAATAATGTCACCCATGTCACCAAGTTTTGGGGGAAATATAATTGTTTTTCATAAAATATGCCATGCTCACATTTAATTAGTTTATCATTTTTAAGAATTAATAACTCTCTAAATTTTCTGCTTCAATTTGTAATAAAGTAAATATTGATAACTATAACCTACATGAACAAAAGCTACTTGGGGATCTTCCATTTTTGTTAAGTGTGTTCAGAGACCAAAACATTTCAAATACTAATTTAGAATATTTCTTGGATATTCCCACTTAACCCCTCCATTCTACCTTGAGCTAATTTAATTCATCTTTCTTAGAACTCATGGAAAATACTTTCTGGGAGGTGGTGGTGATGATGATGATGATGAATGATGATGATGATGATGGGTGCTATAATATGGGCCAGAAGTTGATAGCATCCTAAGCCTGGAATCTCATGAGCCAACTGATGGGAAATTTCTAAGCCAGCCCTTGAAATCAAATGCTTTTGCTGATATGAACAGGATACTTCACAAGTATTTCCCCCTTTTAGCCTGGGAATTTATTTGCTAAAGGCATGAAATGAGGTGTCATACCTAATATTGTGGTGGCTGCATCCTCTCCTGCAACCTGGGAATGGACCTGAGTGTGTCCGGATCTTAATGGGGATGGGGTTGTAAAGTAACAGCTGAGGTGAGAGGAAGGGAAGAATATTTTCTATCCTTTGATAGACCTTTTCAGCAGGTTCATTTCTTATCTACCCCAGTCCCAATCTGACCTCCGATATCCGTAGATTTTATTCAGAAATAATTTTTACACTGTGGGTTGAGATATAGATTATCTGCAAAGAAATAGCGTTCACCTGAACACTAAGAAAATGAAAGTCTGCCCCTGTTTTTAGGCAAAACAACTTTGCTCGAGGTTTAGACCAGCAACTGCCTGATGGTCTGGTGGTAGCTACCGTTCCTCTGGAGAATCAGTGCCTTGAGGAGATCTCAGAGCCCACCCCTGACCCAGACTTCCTGACTGGTGAGTGTGCCTCTCCACCCTTACTTAACCAGCAAAAAAACCTAAGCAGCTCCCTATGGTTTCATAAAAGCAAGACTCTTGATCTTGCTTAGTTTTGTTTCTAAGCCAGTAATTTCTTTCATACATAATAAAATCTCAGTCATAAAACTGAGCTTTAGTAGGATTATTTGTCAATAAAATTGCAAATATTATTGATAATCATCTGCAAAATGTTCATAATAATACCTTTTTCTGCTAGTCTCACAGGGATGCTTTGAAAATAAATGAGTTAATAGCTATATAAGCATTCAGAGTTCCCAGTGGGAGTAAAGGAAATGACCAGGTCATAAGACAAGCAGAGAGAGAAGCTTGATTGCTACTATAACCAAAATGTCCATCATTGGAACAGTTGAGTTCCCCGGAAAGGACCAGTGAAGAACAGAAAATTAAAGTGCTTTGCTGTCAAACAAACCTAGGTTTGGCTCTCAGCTCTGTTCTTTTCTATTCTTGTGCTATTAAACCATGTAGTCTCTCTAGGTCTTGTGGTCCCTCATCAAAAGAAGGGGATAATAATGTCTGCTTTTCCATGCTGTTTTGAGCCCAGAGCATTCTTCTTCAGACTCATTATGGAACCACTGTGTGATAGTGGTTGGAAGAGGCAAGAACCTCATAGAGTTATTCTCCTTTCTGGGCCTCTGAAGATGCCCAGTTAGCACCTTCTGGACTGAAGAAGAGACTTCGAGGTGTCCCACGAGCCCAGGAGAGGCAGCCGACCAGAATGCAGTACTTGAGCTCTCAGAAGGCTGGACTTGAGCTCAGTTCTGTTACTGGCTTTGCTCATTTCTCCATTATCCTTCTCCCTTCCTCATAGGTCTTCCTATTCTATACCTTCTTTCCCCTTTTCCTTCCTTTTTTAAAGAATGGATTGAGGTGAGGTTCTTCTAGGTATCAAGTTATATTTAAAATTTTAGTGTAGACCTGCATTATATAGAAATAGGTCAGTCCAGATTAATGACATGGACTCTAGAGCCTGACAGCTGGGCTCTCTTCTTTATTGGCTGCGTTATTTGAGCACCTTACTTAACTTCTCTGCTCAGGGGTCTTTAACCTATAAAAATGGATGCTATGAGGCTGTCTTCCTCATAGGATCAATATGAGGAATAAATAAATATTTATACTTTTTGCAACAGTTCCTGACACTTAGTTAGAACTGTTTGCTAGATAAATAACACACAAAGGGAGAAAGAAAATAATATGAACTTCACACTACCAAATAATGTTTTCCCTAAAGTAAGAGAGGGATCAAGAGAGAAGACAATTAGAAGTGCTCTGGGTCAGAAGAAATCTCTTCAAAGTCAATTGCCCTTTGAAACACCTTACACAACACAACACACACACTCCTCAAAGCGAATAAATAAAAATACAGCCTCTGGACACATCTCTAAAGCCTGCATCTTTAGCCTTAGGGAGTCTAGTTCCTTGTTCCCACATCATTTGCTGAGAAACACTTCCCATGCATTGTGTAAAATGCCTTCTAAAGGAGGCGTGTGAGGGCACACACAAGTAGGATAGGTTCCATATCACTAATAAGTCACTTAGCCTCTGTTTAAAGATCCACTGGGACATCTCCTACCCATTATAGCTTATTGTGGTAGTAAGGAGATTTACTCAGTCACCAGACTAGGAGGACAATACCTGAAACTTTGAGGGAAGAGTGGATGGGTGGATCTGGGAAATGTCAATCTACATCTTTCAAAATAAGGGAAAAATACAAATTTGATCCTCATCCACAAAAACTGCTTTCTCCTCCATGCTCTGAGACCACCCCCTAATTGACTTATTAGAGGCAAAAAATAAGACAGATATCCAGATGGGGTGCTTCAAGTTTTCATGGTCTTGAAGCAGTGAAATCTAGCATTCCTAAAAGTATAGAGGGAGCTCTTCTTGACCTGGTTTTTTTTTTTTTTTTTTTTTTTTACTCCTGTCTTTGTTTTCAACCTATTTTGATTTAGAAATGATGCCAGTTGGGCCAAGATCATGTATTTCCTTGGAGTTTAGAAAATATTGGTTTGTTTTAAAGCCTGGAATAACTAGGAATAACTAGAAGAATCCATTATTGAGATGTCTGAGAAAATTTCTTCCATATTAACACTCTAGCTTCTGGCAACATTTCAATTGCATCTTTCCTGGAAGTCATACAGTAAATCTCATATCACTCTGTGCTATGAACTATTACAGGTCATAATCCCCATACAGCTACAAGCTTAGGGGATTTTAGGGCTAATATCATCTTCAGAATCTTCTATATCATCATTTCCATTTGTATTGTTGCAGGGAAAAGCAGCGCTCCACTCACAAATGAACTCTCTCTTCAAATATGGTTTGGAAAGATTGCATGTAGCATCCTCCTCTCAGAGATTCTGGACACCTTAGCATGGAATAGTTGCCAAGAAGCCCTACAGTAAAGAAATCTATTTCATTTTATTTAATCCAGCAAGTCCTAACTCTATTTAACTAGAGAATCCTTTTTAAAGTAACACCTATGTCCTTCTTGCAGAATTATTGCTTTGTAGAACATACTACAAAAATGCTGATCTGTGTTCTGACTTGCTGATGGCTTCCCTCTTTATCAAATTAACAGTTACGAACTCTGAGCTTGACTGGGCTTTGTGTTGCTATAAGTTGAGAAGAAGAAGGGAATCAGATACAAGGAGACAGCGGTGTCTGCTGCCTGTAGTCATAAGGTCTTTTGGGTGCCATAAGCATTAAATCTGTATGAAGCTTTAGAGCTCTGGGGTCTTTGAAACTTCTTCAAATTAATCGAAAAGGAACAGATTCTTAGCTTTATATATAACTTTGGCTATAAGACACGGGCTGTGGATTGAATTGTCTACCCGGGAAAGATGTTGAAGTTGTAGCCCCATCCCAGTATAGAATGTGACCTTATTTGGAAGTAGGATTGGTACCATCAGAATTAAATAAATTAAAATGACAGACAAAAGGGGAGAATGCCATGTGACAATTGAGGCAAAGAACACCATGGCCGGCAAATCACCACCAGAAATCAGGGACAGATTTTTCGGTACAGACTGAGGAAGAAGTATGACTGAAACCTTGATTTTGGATTTCTAGTCTCCAGAGCTGCAAGACAATCAATTTCTGTTGTTTTAAGCCATCCAGTTTGTGGTACTTTGTTACAGTAGCCCTGAGAGTCTAAGACATCTCCTTGACATTTCAAATAAGATAACAAGGAAAAGCTTCCTCCTTCTCTCCCTCTCTTCCTCCCTCCCTTCCTTCCTTCCTTCTTTCCTTCCTTCCTTCCTTCCTTCCTTCCTTCCTTCCTTCCTTCCTTCCTTCCTTCCTTCCTTCCTTAAAGTCTGTTTGGCCATTCTTTTTTTCAATTATAGGTAGTTAAAAAACAATAGCCAGTAAATGGTATGGAAGGATATGACACAGGAAATGGTTCACAATCTTCTATTATCTGAAAACAGGAAGTTACTATATAGTATGTACATAAAAAAAAACAATATTCTTTCTCAAGAAAACATAGTCAAAGATGCTTTGATCCAGATTCATTTAGAAATGTGTCCCAAAATAATAATAGAATACCATAAACACTTAAAGCTGTTGCATGTCAAGGTCACACTGAGAAAGAATCATGTGACTCAGCTAGAAAACGTCTATTTTAAAATAGCCCTTTTGTTTAATGTAAATATTACCTGTAAGTGGGCCCAGAATAATGGTGCCCAACCATTTACACAGTTATGCAGCTGTTTCCCTGAACTGTGGTGCAGCGTAGATGCGTGCAGTACAATTGTTGTTTAGCAGTTAAGTCCTGGAGCACTGTTGTTTGTGTCATCCAGGGAAGATGTGGACCACTGTCATCTCCCACCCTTTTACTGGTTCCTTTATTTTTCTTGTTGTTCTGAACTAAAGTTTAGGAAGTTACAAGAGAAAAACACTAATTAAGAAATGTCAAGTTTACACGGGGTGATGAGGAAGAGGTAAGGATGATGACGATGGTGACAGCGACATTACAGATACCCCACCTGCGCATGGTGCTTTATCTTTTCTCGCAGTGTTTTTATACCCATAACTTTAATTTGCGCTCAGAACCTATCTGTGAAGTGGGTAGGATGAATGCCATTATCCTCCCTTCTCAGACCAGAAAAATGAATAAAATGAGTTGCCTCATCCAAACTCACACAAGTAGCTGGAATCATAGAATCAGAAAGGAAGCAAGATGTCACCTTAGCCCAAACCTCTCTCCATCTGTAATGAGTGGTTACAGATGAAACCACTGAGACCAAAAAGACCTCTTGTCTTGAGGACAAGAGCCCCTAGCCAGGCAGCCAGAGAGCAGGGCTGCAGGCCATTGCAGTTGTCCTGCTAAAACTGTCTCCTGCCACAGCAAGCCAACATTAGAACTCCAGCCTCCTGCTTTCATGCTCGCTTCTTTTCCCACTAGGAAACAATCCTACTAAAGGGAGCATTTTCTAATAAATTGAAAAAAAATCATCGTTTATTATGCTTGCTGTTTTTTTTTTTCAGTAATAGATTTTTTAAAATAGCAGCAAAGCTGAAGAGCTGACCCAACTAAAGGATTCATAGCTCTAAGAAAAGTTCTACATGCCATACATATCTTAGACACTAATGAAACACATCTTTGAGGTTGTGGCCCGAGACATTGCCTTGGACAGTAAGAATTTGGAGATAAATCAGCATAAAGGTTAAAAGCCAAAATATATAGTGGCATGACTGTCATTGCAAAGCTTAGTGCCCTAAAGGAAGAAAAATTTAAATAAAAAATAATGAAAACCTTTTCTTAGGTTCATGTAACTTATCTTTGATTGTATGAGATAAAATGTAAGCAATTGATTCATTAGCACCTTTTGTGATCTTTTTTCTTTTTGACTTACCAATAGTGATTCTCAAATGATTACCCAGAAATGGAAACTTGGTTATTACTCAGCTAATTTGATCAGAGTTGACAACCAGCTAATTAATCCTGTCCACTGGCCATCCACTTGAAGTGTTCAATTCCTTGATTTAGCCTGAAGGAGGCAAATGTCAAAGTGGCAGAATAATCCAATATCGTATATGTTGTATATCTTTCATGTTATTTATATATAAAGTCACTGTATATATATATATATATATATATATATATATATATATATATATATATATCACTATTATATTTACATATACATTTCTATACACACATAATAAATATATATGTATTTATTCCTATAACTTAAATACTGAACAAGTGTTAGGCATAGCAATAAAGTTAAACTTGCTTTTCTAAACTTAGTGAAGTATATATTTTTTAATTTGCTGTGTGCTAACCATCTTGTCCATTTTGTCTCTGTAG
The DNA here is from genome assembly GCF_023851605.1 of Tamandua tetradactyla. NCBI lineage: Eukaryota > Metazoa > Chordata > Mammalia > Pilosa > Myrmecophagidae > Tamandua > Tamandua tetradactyla. Next base: position 30,906,434 of record NC_135330.1, on the reverse strand, counting down.
CATTTTTTATATATAGTAATGTCTAAAATTCAAATGGGACGATATTCTCTCCTGGGCAGCAAGAACAGTCTCTAAGAGGCTCCAAGGATGCATTTACTGTGTAACTTAGCCTCTCAGAGCTCAGCTTTGCCATCAGTAAAGGAGGGACCATAAGCTAAGTGCTCAGCATAGTGCTTGGCGTGTACACAGATGGCGCTCAATCCAAGATTGTCCCTGACTCTTCGTGACCTCGCCACCCTAACATAGCCCTCCTGGTAAAGAAGCAGCAAACATTATCAGCCACAGAGCAATTAAAACTTAAATAGTGAACACAAATCAGTTAAATGGGACAGAAAAATCAATGTTATCAGGTATGTGAGCTGAGTTAATTACTGAAACTATTAAATCGAATAAAAATGTGTGTTACAGTAAGCTTAGAAATTGAATATAAATTTATTAAAGGGATATTATAGTAGAGTGTTTAAGAACACTGGCCCTGGATTCTGACTCATCTGGAAACCCCATCCAAGCTCTAGTTGGCTTAGCGCCCTTATGCAAATACCTTCTCTGAGCCTCAGTTCCCTCATTTATAAATTGGAAATAATAACATATAACTCACAAGAACTGAATGACTTAATATAGGCAAAGTGCTTAGCAAAAGGCCTGGCACAGAATAAGTGTTCAATAACTTTTAGCTGTTGTTGCTCTGATTCCAGAAATTCTCTCCATCAAAGATTATTTTATCATTTTCTCACCATTATAATCCCTAATCTAATAGAGTCGGATGCGTTTTTAGGTTTGGCATTTGTGAACCAATCTCGCTCACTGAACATGCATCTCCTCTGTCCCTAGGGATGGTGAACTTCAGTGAGGTATCGGGATACCCTGTGCTGCAGCACTGGAAGGTCCGGTCTGTGATGTACCACATCAAACTCAACCAAGCGACCGTTTCTCAGGGTGAGCACTGCAGCCAGCTGTCTCCCTCACCTGCTCTTGGGGCTTGGAATTCCTTTCCTAGGGAACAAGCCTCCACCCACTGTTACGGAGGCTGCCTATAATGCAGCTACTCTTTGAGATCTAGAGCCTATTCACTCTGAGTTACCCTTGAGGGCAAATGGCTGGAATCTGTTAATTTTCTAAGTATAGATAAAATTGCAAGTTTCGTCTTGGACTATAGAAGAGATGGAAAGGGCAAGGATGGAACCACTGAAGATAAACAATCATTACCCTTTTTCCTTGGTCAACTAGTATATGGAGAGCATATGCAAAAGCAGATGTTTTATAAATGACAAAATCAAATGTTCCAAGTGCACTTTTCCAAGTGCAAAGTGCACAACTTAGAAGTTCTGTTAATGAAAGATAGAAGGGGAAGAGGGAAAGGAAGAAAAGGTAGAGAAGGGAAGGAAAAAGGAAAATAGCTTAAGGTTCATAAACAGCAAGTGAGAAAAAAAAAACATATTTAAATCAAGTGAGTTTTAAGTGTATAAACTTAGAACAAATGGTTCCAAAATATTGAATCACCTAATATGAGAATTGTTTAAATTTTAGTGGTATAGATTCCTTGAATTAAGTTATTCCTAGCATCTCTGCAAGTTCAATTTGCATTTGTAAATGATAAATTTTCTACGGATAGGGCCTTAATAGAGATATACATCTGTCTTTCACCCCATCCCCATGGACTAGGAGAACATCCCTTAACTCCTACCTCCAGGACTGCCTGAAGATTCTACCAAATCTGAAGTTTATGCTACAGAGCCAGGGGCCAGATCATATAATTGACATGGGAGGAGAAGACAGGGAGAGGGGTCTTAGAGTCAGCAACAGGGACATGGAGCCTTAAGCTAACAGGAGAGAGGTAAAGACTAGGGCATAGAGACAGAGTTATGAAGGAAAGTGAGAAGTGTACTCACAAATGTACAGGTTTGATCATAAAGAAGGAAAATATAGTAAGGATATAGAACATTTCCACAGAACACAAAAGACTCTGGAGTTTATTTTTAATGCTGAAGTGTTCTTAGCAAAAAGGGATTGGGAGAGGAACCTTACTGAAGTAAACTCTGGTGGTTCAGAAAACTCCTGGAAAGAACTGAGCTGCTCTCCATTCTGGGAAAATATCACATTAGAGACTCTGCTCACATATCAAGTTCCCACCCACTACAGGGGCTGTGCATATCTGGCATTAATGATCTGATGTCTCTTTTGCCATGTACCTTTCAAAGATACAAGATGGTATCACAGGTGACATGAGTCTTTGTACTCAATGGTAGCTTAGAAGCTTGGAGTCTCATGCTTAAACCAGGCTCTTCCTTACCCTGATAGGACACAGGTGTATAGAAGGACGAGCTTAAAAAGCTGATACCAGGTACCAGGTATTAATTTTCCAATATAATACCAGGCATTACATTGGAAAAATTTCCATACACTATCTTTTGGATGAGTATAATTCTCTTTAAATCAAAGCTAAGGACATTTGATTGGAGGGGAAGGCAAAGAGACAGACAAGTTCTTTCCTCCATTTGCCATTTCCCTGTCCTTTTTTTTCTTGAATACAATGTAAGCAGTTTATTAATGACTTCATACCTCCTTCTATGACCCTTCCATTATTGATTTCTATATATTTTGTAAACTTTTTTGGTCACAACCGAGTTAGAATACCTTTTCCACTGTGACCTTGTACATACACACACACCCACATACACAACGGAAGTTTCATGAACAATGCTTCATCTTATGCTGTGAAATGTTCTCTGCAGATATTTGCATTTCTATTTTAGACTACGCTATTCTTTTTCATTTTTTTCACATGTTATTATTTGAGCATTAATGTCATGACCTGTGGTTTGAAAAAAAGAAAAGCATTGAGTAAAGTTGGAGAGTGTAAATTTGGCAATATTCTGCATGGTTGTGCATGAAGTTTACAGTACAACCAACTGACTTGGAAAGATATTCATTTAGGAACTAAAACGTTTGGTTTACCTAAATGATAACTTGCACCTGGTGCTTACATCTCACCAATATCACTTTGAGGTATACACGCTCTTCTAAATTGGAGACTGAATTGCCTGGGAAATCAGATACCTAAATCGTGAGTTCTCATTCTCACTCTTGGGTGGTATTTGTCCATAGCCCTCAATAATGCTCTCCACTCCCTGGATGGGGCTACGTCTCGTGGGGATTTTGTTGCCTTGCTGGACCAGTTTGGAAACCATTACATCCAGGAAGCTATCTACGGCTTTGAGGAGTCCTGCTCTATCTGGTATCCAAACAAGCAAGTCCAGCGGCGGCTCTGGCTGGAATATGAAGACATCAGCAAAGGTGAGCAATGAGCTCATCAGCAAGTTCTACTCCCAGTATAGTTCCAACTGCCCATGTGCTATCCATAGAGCTTAAGGAATCTGTAGGCAAAGTACTAATTCAGATAGTGCCTCCATATTTTGTGCCCATCCTTAAAATGTCAATGTTTGGGTACTAAAACCAAATCTCAAAGTGGAGTTTCTGGGGGAATTTTAATGCAGAATCTGATCAAAACTGCTTAACCCCTGTGAAAGGGGTTATACTCTATCTTAGAGAGTATCATCTAAATGTTTACACCAACCATCATTCATTCTACTACCGAGAGCTAGGATAACATATTAGACTGCTCTTATGGAGTAGACAAGAAGGAGAGCATTTCTATCTCCCCCAATATTTCCTTTCTCACAAAATCCCAACCTGTATTGACTAGCAATCCCTTACAGTAACTATATAGTAAACGCATTCTCACTCCATCCTGTCCTCTGTTTAAGCTCATTTTTCCAATGAATTTGTGTTATGAAGGAATTTCCATTGGCCCAAGTATTTATATAAACAGTCTCACAAATAAATCCTTGTCTACTGTCCTCATGGCAAGTTAGTATTCAGTCAAAGGAAGTGTAAGAAATTAGAATTTTTAAAGCCTTTTGACTTCACCTTCTGGTACAGTAGGAGTAGTGGCTGCTAAATTTGTGTTCTGATCAACCAAGGCTAGTTTAGAATTGCCATTCGTTAATTTATTCTCCAGTATTTATCCTCATAGCATTCTGATGAGACCAAGTTGTGAATATATGATTTGCTAAAGGTCAAGTAATGAAATCAGCACTGTGAAAACTCAAGAAATGGGTCATTTTCAGATTCAATGATCAGAAGTTCTTCTGGGATCAGGGACCTCTGCTGTCAGTGGTGCTACAACAGGAACAAACATGCCTTTATGGCTGTGATGCTCTCGATACTCTGAGCCCCAAACAGGTTCTTATTTTGTCTTGCTCAAGAGGATAGCAGAGGCATAATACCTCTCTTCTGGCTAGTTTGCACCATCTTCCAGAAGTAAGAGGCTTGTGCTTGAGCTGCATCTTCTGCAGGTATTTTCCCCAAGCCCTGGTTCCTCTAAATTCAAAAACATGATTGCAGTTTTCTAGTATTCTCAAATTTCTGGATCTTTAAACTGTTCTGATTCCAGCTTGCCAAGAGAAGAGTGAAATGCAAGCAGATATCGATAAGACCTGTTCCAGTCATCAAAGCTTCCTTTAGTTTCCATGCCAAAGCCTAGGGATTCAACCAAAGGGTTGAGTCCTCCTCTTTCTGTTTGTCAGTGGTTTAAAAATTGCCATGATTTGGGATTTCTGGAAGATGAGAGCCTGACCTTACCCGAGCTCCTGATTCTACCCTGTTCTACTATCCCTTCCATCACAGTATCCTTGAAGCCAAATGTTGAACCCAACAAGGAAATTTGTCTATGGTCTTGGCACTTTGTGCTCGAGCCCCTCTTGCCACTCAGGTATTAGTTTTGTCATGGTCAGACAGATAATTTAGTCTCAGACATATGATTTCTACAACCCCTTACTTGTTAATGACCTTAAAAACATACAACCATTTTAGTGTGTCATCTTTGATGTCTCTCAGTTGTCCATGTCTACCATCTCCCCTCCTGAGCTTTACCTCTAAATTGTACCATTTTTCTGTCCTATCGTTTGGTCTGGTTATTACTCAAATATTTTCCTCCTCCCTGGTCACTAATTTCCTTTAATTTTAAAAGCCAGCATGAGGGCCTGTCACTGATTAAGAATTATAAGTTCCTACGTTAAAAGAAGATTTTCTTCCGCTCTTCTCACTGTGAGAGAATTGATATAGAATAGGATCCAAACACTAGTGGGGACAAGGATGCTGAGAAGACTATTCTTCCTGTGACACAAAGTGACACTCTTTGGGGCTTAAATCCTTTGATTATATACTCTTACCTGTTGTAACTTTAAAACCCATCTACGAAAAGGTGGCTTTTTGCTTGTTTTTTGGTTCTATACATATGATCACAAAACTTAAATTGAATTAAAAAGGAGGTTTAGCAAGGGTGAAAGGAAATGGGAAGAGCACACAACTTAAGGGTTGAGAATCAGCCAGGTAACTGTTTAGCCAATGAATTGTCTGGAGCTCATCTGTAACGCCCTCTGTATCCCTTCCAGTGCTGATAGTCTACGTATTCCAAGCCTCCTTTATGTGAGAAGCTTTTCAGATTAGCACTTGGGTAAATATACTCTTCTCTTCTCCACAAAAATCACAGACTTCTCAAGGGCAGGGTCCGAATTCAACTTTAAATCCCCAGGGCCTAACACAGAGCCGCACACATGGTGAGCACTCAATCAATGTTGATTGTTGTTGTTAGTGATGGTGGTGGTGTTAATGATGAGGAAGGTTGGAGTGGTGGCGGTGAGAAGGAGGGCAATGGCAGCGTGGAAAGGGTGATGGTGGTAGTGGTGATACTGATGTTGGTGATGAAGGGGTTGGAATGGAGGTGATGTAGTGATGGTAATGGTGGCCATGGGGGGGTAATAGTGAGAGTAGTGCAGGTGGTAGTGATTATAGTGGGAGTGGTTAGGGTGGTGGTGATGGTGGGTTCTATGGGGATGGAGGTGACGGTGGGTGTGGTAGCAGTGGTGGCAGTGATGGCGAAAGCCCTTCTGACTGTGGGGACTTCCCATGTGGAATCTATTATACATATATAAAAGGTTTTAGTTACTCCTAACCGATAAAACTCAGAGATGAGTGTTTTGGGCTGGATCTTCGCAAGGCAGCCTCCCATTCAACAGACAATTATTTGCCATACTGCTACTACGTTTTGACAGTACCAATATTAAGGAACACCTGTCTCTATATAAGTCTGATTAAAGCCTGCGAAAAATATGCTTCCATTTCTCATTGCCTAAGATTAAACTGTCTATCTTAATTTTTTTAGAGCAAAGAAAGAAAAAATTTCCCAACTCCCCGTCTCCCCTTCCAAACTTACTTACATCTTCTTCCATCCGCCTTTATTCTCATGCCTTAGAAAATACTAGTGAGTGTCCTCTTCTCCAGACGAACCTCTCCCCTCTGCACTTATTCCCATTCCTCATTCATTCTTTATTCTCCTCCTTTTTAATCTTTTCAATCTCATTCACAACTGAGTTCTCCTTTCCCCAATATTGTATCTTGTAAGAATTAATCTTTTTATAAACATGTGGTCCTACTTTATCAGTTTCCTTTCAACACATCATTACAAAATTTCTTGAAAGGGTAGTTTATACATTTCTCTACTTCCTCAACTACTCTATTTCCCTCTTCAAATTATTCCTCTCAACCCCTTCATTCCTCAGATCTAGCCTGGAGAATGAAATCAATGGCTTGGTATCTTTTCTGTGACCATTCCATCCATCTCAGCTGAAGAATTTGTCCCTCTTGACCAGATACACCTTCTTGAAAAATCTGTTTTCCCTTCGTGTCCTTGACACTATTCTATCCAGATTCCCATCATTAATCTTGAGCTTTATTTCTCTCTCTTTTTTTTTTTTAACTTATTTCTCCAGAGAAGGCATTTAAATTTTGGTCATTTTACAAGATTTCATCCTTAATGATCTCTTCTTCAGTGTTGCTGGGTGATTCCCTTCTACATCCACCTACATAACCTACACCTCTTATCTTCCCCTTTTCCCTGAGGTTCAAACCTCATTTGCCCTTGAGAGCACTCATCTCTCTCTAGGTGTTCTACAAGCACTCTGATGATCAATATCTCTTCTCTTCCCTATACCCACTAGAAGATTTGGGAACTACACTGAGGGGTCAAAAAGTAAAGTGAAGAATCTGTCTTGATGTTCTTCTTGATCCTTCATAATCAGCCATTTACTAACTTTATATTACATTACTCCTTTTTACTACCTAAATATTTCTTCAACAGTTGTCTCCTCCTTTTCATTTCTTCAAGGTTGTATTAGTTTACAATATCAGCTCTCATAAGAACTATTCAAATTGCTGCCTCGTGATCTTTTCTTCAGTTTCCTGCCCCTCTGGTCCATCCTATGCTTCACTATCTGTTATATTTTCTTAATGCAGTTGAATGGCTTGCTTTTCAGCTTGAAGCCCTTCGCTAACTCCTTATTGTCTCTTAGATAAAGCGCAGGCTTCTCAGCATGGAGAACACAACATAACCCCCTTTATTGCATTCCTAGTGCTGCTGTAACAAATTACACAAACATCGTGGCTTAACACAATGCAAATTTATTCTCTTTAAGTTCTGGAGGCCAGAATTACAAAATCAATTTCAATGGGCTAAAGTCAAGGTGTCAGGTGCTAACCGAGCTAGTTTGTTCTGCATGCTCTAGGGAACAATCTCTTCCCTTCCCTTTTGTAGGTAGACAATTAATACATTCTTGGAGCCTCTTGGAGATGTTATTAATGGTCTGGTCTTAGATGAATGCCTCAGAGAAAAAGAGTACTGCCATATTTGAATTCTAGATATGACCATATAGGTAGATAGCTAGATAGATAGATATAGATATGGATATGTGTGTGTATATATATATAATGCTACAAAAAACAAAATGAGAGTATCCTTTATAGTATATACTTTATATTGTTCAGATGCTTTGTAGTTTATAGTGACCACCTGAATTTCTTGGCTTTTAGACCCTTCTTCCACTTTCCAATACATCACTCCAATCTCTGATTCCTTCAACACATGGCCTTATTGCTAACACGGACTCTTCCTGTGTCCTTCTTACGAACTTTGTGATTACATCAGGCTCACCCAGATAATCCAGGATCATCTTTCCATCCCAAGATACTTAATTCACTCACATCTGTCAAATCTCTTTTTCCATAAAAGGTAACATTCCCGAGTTCAGGAGAGTAGGACCTGGACATTTTTCAGGGTCATTATTCATCCTACAACACCCCTTGAACTCTTTAGGATCTGCACAGCTGACTGTTCCCCACCCTCAAGCAGCCTCCACTCTGATGACCAAAGTTGTTTGTTGTCAATCCAAAATCCTTGCATTTGGTACCAGATACATTAGGGCCTGGGAGACTTCCTCCATACCCATTCCAAGGCCACAGATGCACTGTTGAGTCTCTGCAACTACTCTGACTCAGAAATTTTGTCTTGGGCCACTCTCTTGCCCTCCACTTAGAACTCCCTGTTTTTCTCCTTTCCCTGGCATCTGTAGTGGTTCCTAATTTCTGGAAGAATGTCCCTCTCTCCTTAGCCCTTTAAATCAGCAAGTTAGTCTTCCTGGTTATGTTTCTGGCTGTTGGTTGCTTACTATTTTGAATTGCCTCCTTCAGCTCTAAAAACTACAATTTTCTGTTAAATGATACCCTGCCTCATCTTTGGGCCCAGGACCAAGGTTCCCACTGGTTTGGAAGAAGGCATTGAGATTTTTCATGTCTGAGACTTTGAGCATGTGATTTTCATTCTGCCTGCTAACCTGATCCTCCACTCTACTCCCGTTCTAGAAGACTCTTATCTACTCTTCGAGAACCAGCTCAAATATCATCACTTTCACAAAGCCTTCCTTGTCTATGGAGATTTATTTACTATCTATTTTATACTCTCATAGCTATTTGTATGTATCCCTTTTACAGTACTCCTCATGTTTCTGTGTATCATCCTTTCCCTATATGACTCCCACAATAATCGACTTGATAGTAGTTACCATTTCTCTCTTCCTTTTTTAATTTAAGAAGTTTAATTTATTTATAAAATTCAAAATGTAGAAAACAAAATAAAATGAAAAGTAAATCTTCCTTCCAGTATTATTCTCCAGAAATCGAGTTCCACTTCCAAGAGGCAGACATCGCTATCAGCTTATTGTTTAACCATCCAGAGATGTCTTATTCATAGACATTTCAGTGTGAGCAAAACAAGTTACAGAAGAGTATAGTAGGATCTTTATATAGTCTAGCCTTTCTTACTCTTTCTCTCCATATATATATGTGAATGTGTATATGTATATATATAAATTCAGAATAACTTCATTTATATATAAGAACAAATTATCCATCCTCTCCAAAATTAGGAATATGGGGGTATTTTTGTGCTGAAAACGTATCTATTTTTTACCATAACAATCATGATACTTTTATAATAAAACTCTTTTAAAAGATGGAAAAATATTTTCTGACAGATTTGTGTTGTTTCATGCAAAGACACATGAAGTTAAGCAGAATAAAGCAAAGCACTCAATTTCATCTATAGAGAGCTATATTATGGATAGAACTTAACTATAAAATGGAAGAAGTAAAAAGCAGCATGACCAATTCTTCTCCATCTTTGAGTCCTCATCCCTGAACCATGCCTGGGATGTGATTAGCATCCACTGCTTATTGAAAGGAAGAAGGTTTATGTTTGGTTTGCTAAATGATGCCAGAATGCAATATACCAGAAATGGAATGGCTTTTAAAAAGAGAATTTGTTAAGTTACAAGTTTACAATTCTAAGGCCATAAAAATATCCAAACCAAGGCATCCAAAGAAAGATACCTTGACTCAAGAAAGGCTGATATCTGTCACATGGGAAGGCATGTCACTGGCATCTGCTGGTCCTTGTTCCTGGGTTCCATTGCTTCCAGGTTCTGATTTCAGTGGCTTTCTCCCTAAGGTTTTGTGTTCCTTCACTTAGCTGCTCCAGTTCAAAACTCTGGATTCAATCTCTTAGCTTCCCTTTGCTCTTTCCAGATTCTTGCTTCCTTTGTATCTTACGGGAAGGCACATGGCGACATCTGCTGGGCTCTGCATCTCCAGATGTCCACATCTAAGCATCTGCTCTCTCTATCAGAACCCCAAGCATCTCCAAATATCTGCATCTATGTTGGCTTTTAAGCAACTGTGCTTTTCCAAGATATCTCCCTTTTTAAAGGACTCCAGTGAATTAATCAAGACCCATCTTGAATGGGCAGAGACACAGCGCCATCTAATCAGAAGGCCACACCCACAATTGGGTGGATTCTATCCCCGTGGAAACAATCTCATCTAAGGGATTCATCCTTCAATATTGAATCAGGATTAGAACAATTATCTGGGGTACGTAACAATTTCAGATCAGCACATCTCACTGTAGAAGAAACTGACAAAGAGCTATCATAGATTCCAGAGAAGTGACCAAGAAGAATTGATCTTTCTTGAAATAAGACTTGCAGTGGTTTAATTTTAATCCTCCACCTGTCTTTATCTCTCTCTCTCTCTCTCTCTCTCTCTCTCTCTCTCTCTCTCTCTCTCTCTCTCTCTCTTTCCCTCTCTTTCTTTCTTTTCCATTCAGGAATAGATTTTCACAGGTCTTTTTTCTCTTCCTTCTCCCGTATCACTTTCATTGCTACTTTAAATCATACCTTTGTTGTCATCATTTTGTTACATATCAATGAGGTTATTTGCATTGAGAAATTGTGATAAGCAATCTCTTGTCACTCTTATCTTCTAGTCCCAAATCCATTTTTTTCTGACCCATTGCTTCCTTCCCATGGAGAAATCTGAGGGAAATGACTTCTTCCAAGCTGAGGATTTTTCCCCCTAAAATCACCCTCTATCTCTGAGCAGTTATAAGTCAGATTAGAGTTAAAGGAAGAAGAACCACCCTTGTAGCTTTGTATTTCCACTGCACAGGTTATCATGGTTCCTACTTTCCTCTTACATTTTTTGGGTGAATACAGCCCATAAGAGACTAAATTATCTCTCTCCCCAGGGTAATGCATAGAATTCTACTGTAGCTGAAGCAAAAGCAGAAGATAAATCTGCTATCAGCCTTCTGAGGCTGTGAGTGTTGGTCAGCAAAATTCTGGTCTTGTGAATTTGAAGCTGGTGCAGTTCATAGGATGACTTGCATAATTGTGGCACATGGAATAAAAATCTGAATAATTTAAGGACACAAACTTATAGAAATCCAATGAAGAGTAATAACATATTCTTAGGAATGCTTTATATTTTACAACCATATGGTTGCCAACCAGCCCTAAAGGCTCTTTCTAGGCACATTCACAACAACAAAGTTAGCACTCAAGTGGCAATGCAATTATGGCATATAGCTATATTCTTTTTTTTTTTTTTACATTTTTTATTAATTAAAAAAATTAACTAACACAACATTTAGAAATCATTCCATTCTACATATGCAATCAGTAATTCTTAATATCATCACATAGATGTATGATCATCATTTCTTAGTACATATGCATCGATTTAGAAAAAGAAATAGCAAGACAACAGAAAAAGAAATAAAATGATAATATAGAGAAAAAATAAAAATAAAAAATACGAAAATATATAAGAAAAAAAACTATAGCTCAGATGCAGCTTCATTCAGTGTTTTAACATAATTACATTACAATTAGGTAGTGTTGTGTATAGCTATATTCTTGAAATGATTAATTAATTAATTCAACAAATGTTTGCTGAGTGCCTGCTGCATGTTGCTTTGCAGTGAGAAGAAAGGGGGCTTAGCGAAGAGAGCAGTTTCTATGGAATTCCCAGACAGACAGGCCTGATGAAGCTGCTGCCAAAGCTGAGCCTGTTGGTGTCATAGGCACAGTTTCCTGCAAAGGCTCTCAGCTTTCCTAAACATTTGAGTGGGATTTAATTTAAGTCTTCAAGTCTCTGGGCAATGATGCAATGAGTCCAGAGTAAACTGAATCTGTAGGTTGAGAGAGAAAGTGACTAAGAATCATATTACCAAACAACTACCACTTTTTGAACACTTACTTTGAGCCAGGCTCTTTGCTAAGAAGGTTCCATAGCTTTTTTCATTTATTCCTCAGATATACATGTAGTTTAATTCTTATCCTCCTCATTTTAAAGATAAGGTAATAAAGGCTCAGGGAGATAAATAACTTGCATATTAGTCATGTGACTAAAAAGTGGCAGAACCAAGATGAAAAAGAATGCCTTTACCCACTGGAACCTCCTGGGAATGGCTTCAAGGTGTTTTGCCTGCCATTGGCACAAAAAAGAAACCAGGGTAGGAAGGTTAATAGATAGAATAAGCTTAGATCAGGACATGATTGTTCTCCTGAAATGGATAGTACCAAGCAAAGCCAGGCCATTGTCCTAAGGAGATCCCACTAGACACAAAATATTAACCCTAGTTCAACTTCATGGTGGATTCACTCTCTTTGCCCTTGAGTTTTCTGGATTTTTGATTGCGGTGGTTTGTTTGGGCCATGACCCATGATGATGATACAGTTGCTGAAGTAGTTTTTCTTTTCCTATAGATCAGTTCGTTTCAAAGTTTAATGTGCATGTGTATCATAACTTATTAAAATGGAGATTCTGATTCAGTAGGTTTGGGGTGGGCCTGAGAGTCTGCATTTCTGATGAGCTCCTGGGTGACACTGGTGCTGCTAGTCTGAGGACCACCTTCCGAATAGCAATGTATTATACTTTTCTCAAAGACCAACAAGCAGTGTGTTCCCTTATCACCCCTGTACACCTGTTCAGTGTATGACCTTCAACGCTGGAGTCCTGGCACAGCAGCTTCCAGGGTTGCACCCTAGTGTCATCTCCACGGAGGCATGTCGCAAGCAGGTAGACCATCCTGAAGGGTTTTCACTGTGGATCAGATCCCTTCTCTAATTAAGCCATTGAGCATTAGGCTGTGTGCAAACGTAGCTTGTGCGCAGAATCAAACAGTCTTTACCCAGGCATTGAAAAGAATTGGAAACAGGTCAGCAATCAGGATTAAAGGTGATAAGATGATTTTTTTTCTCCTTTTACTGTGGACTACACTGCCCTCATCTTATTATCTTAAGCAAACTTCATCTAGGTTGCCTAAAATAATTCTCAGAACAGGTTTGCCACACCCCCACCCCTTTTTTCCCCCTAAAAACTGCAAATCGTTATAGAGCTTTAACATTTTCACTTGGATAACATTTAAGTTAATGGAACAATTCTAGTGGTGATGCCAAAAACCTTTCAGATAATTGAGGTCTGACAATAATTACTGATGGTCCACCCATATAATTTAATAGTTAATTATATAGTATTATGAATTATTCCTAACTACTTCAAATATGTAAGCAAAGCCTTCACGACTTGATTGGTTACTTTCTGAAGGTGGGCTTATTCATCCATTTATTCAACAAAAACCTTCTGAGCACCTTCTATAGTTAAGCAGGGCATATCATGGTGACTAATATCATGATTGCTTTCATGGAGCTTATAGCTTAGTGAGGAGACTCAGATAATGGCAAGTAGACCAAAAAATGAAAGCAACCTTTTCAGATGGGGATAAATGCTATGAAGGAAGTCAAACCAATTGATGTGATGAGTAAGGGTTGACTGGAGGATAAAGGAAGCTGATGAAGATGGAGTATGGGACAGAGAAGGTCTTGATGATGGTGATGAGCAGTGATTTTGAGCTAAGACCTGGAAGACAAGGGGCTGACCATGCAAAGATGTGGGGCAGAACAAACCAGACAGAGAAAATAGTAAAAAAACAAAGGCCTTGCATGTTTTTCGAATTCCCAAAGCTGCTAGCATAATGTATGGACTATAGGGGATACTTGGTAAATATCAGACTGAAAATTAATATGACTCTGGAGAACAAAGTGGCTTGGAGTTTCTGATGGAATATGAAGACAGGACACTCTACCTTTGGTTCAGCTTTTCTGTTTGTAGATTCAACACACTAAAATGCCACCACTTTATTTAGACCCTCCACTTCTATTCAACATGTAGACCAAGGTCCAAGGGCACTGGCCACTGTGGTATATACCCAGGAGATAAAAATAGCCAGAGGATTTAAAGTGAAGTTGTGTATCTAACAGGGTATTCATTTTGATTAAGGCATTTACTTCATTTCACAATAAAGGTTCATCTCTGAAAGAAATGAGTTGGCAAGACAAAATAATGAGATAAAGGGTGATGCAAGGGATATTCTACACAAAATATAAGAATCTGAACTTGACATTGCTTGGGTTTCACAACTTTTGGGGTGAGTATCTCATATCTTAAGGAGTAAGTAGGACATCTACTTCCTAGGGTTCATGGTGAGGGGAAAGGGCTCTGGACTGGGAAGCAAGAGACCTGGGTTCTTTGTCTCAGTTGAGCCGTTGCTGACTGACTTTAGAAAAATTACTTAACCCTCTTTAAAAATAATCTTCTCTTTTGTATAACTAATTTTAATTAGATAATACTTAAAGGTTCTTCTATTTCTAATCTTCTGTGGCACTATAAATTCAGCAAATGCTATCCACTTTTAAAAACAGAATATAACATTTATTACAGGCTAGCTAAGGATAAATAGATTAGCTCAACTGATAATGAGATGGGAGGAATTTAATATAGTTGTATCAAAGGTTTAGAGTCAGACAGATCTGCATCTAAGCCTTATTGGCTATGGATATTGGTAAGCTTACTTAATGTCTGTGAGCCTCAGTTTCCATGTCTTTAAAATGTCTCAAAAGGCTGTGTAAATAGCAATTAAAGTACAACATCTATATAAAATACAATGTCTAGCATTCTTTGCATCGACTCATTATTACAATTGCTACTATTATTGTTAACATTATTTTAATGACATTTGCAATTTAGTTCACTATTCTCAAACAGAATAACAACTAATAAAAAATGTAAACATGATATCAGTGAAACTCACCCTGGTGAAACTCACTCTTCACAGAAACACTGATATATATTTCAGAAACTGCAGTTTCCTACTAGCCAGGCTGGTGGAACAGGGAATAAACCCCCATTCCAAAAATCAGTATCAGGATCATATCCTTTGCCAGCCATTTGCAGCACCAATTGTAGACCCCTTGCTGTAAAAAAGACCAGGGAAGAAGCACCACCTCTCTTACACAATTGGAAGGGATTTGGTGTGTGGATGGTGGGGGGTGGGGCGCGGAAGGGCTGTAGGAATGTGCCCTCTGTGGAGTAGGATTTCTGAGGAAGTTTTTGATAAACAGCCTGGGTGTTACTGCCTTTTAAGTGCAAAGGAACTGTCAGGTGCATCCTCCAAAGGGGGAAAAAAACTCTTGAAAGTGCAGCTGCATGAGCTTTCCCTTTTACCTGTGATTCAAAGCCTGTGTCTGTCTGGTTCCATTGCCTGCATACAGATGTAGACAGTGTTTCCTCTTAACAACTCAAGCTCAAACACAAGGGGGTGTCGAGGTTGAGGGAAAACATATTAGTAAACTTATTAGTCATTTTATGTTTTGTTAGGCTGATCAGTTTTCCCAATTTCAATGAGTAATCCTGTTTTCTCAGAGATGAGGGTCAGAAAAACTGCTGAACTGTGGGTGTCCTGTCTACACATACATCTCTGAATTCTCTTCCTTACTCTTACACCATCTCTTGCAGTGCATAACACTATGCACTACATCTGCAAAAAAGTAAATAAATGTTTGTCAAATGAATAAATGAGTGAAATCCAAGCTTTTTTTTCTTCCTCTTCTCTTTCCAAGGGAAATGATAGCATATCGTCCAAGACAGCATCTCCCCAAATGAGCCCCTGGCATCAGTCCACCCTCTCATCACCCTGCACGCAGTCTTGCTCCAGCCCTTCATTTCATCCATCCAGTCATACCTCAGGGTTGGATTGTACGTGTGTGTGTGTGTGTGTGTGTGTGTGTGTGCGTGTGTGTGTGAGAGAGAGAGAGAGAGAGAGAGAGAGAGAGAGAGAAAATGTCCTGGAATTTGACATTAAAAGAACAGCTAATTGTGAAAAACAGGTGCTTAAGGTCAAGGTGGGACTAGAATGAATGATTAGGTGCTGGGATAGATAGATCCATTCTTGCACCTCGAATTTGTAATTGTTATTCTGAGTTTCTGGCCACCAATTGATGTTGTAGGATCCAACAATAACCTTTCTCTTTCCACACTTCCTATAACTGCTTTTATTTTATAAGGCAGTGTGCCAGTTTGAAAGGATTTATATACTCTAGAAAAGTCATGTTTTAATCCTAATTACCCTTGTGGGAGCAACGGTTTCTTCTAATCCCTATTCAGTACTATAGGTTGGAAACATGATTAGGTTATCTCCAATGATGAGACTCAATCAATTGTGGTTATTGAACTTTATTAGATGGAAACGTGTCTCCATTCTGCATAGATGTTGATTAGTTTACTGGAATCCTATAAAAGAAGAAGTATTTTGGAGAAAGCTTCAGAACACCATAGAACCACAAAGCAGAGAGTCTACCAGCCAGTGACATTTGGAGATGAAGAAGGAAAATGCCTCCCGGGGAGCTTCATGAAACAGGAAACCTGGAGAGGAAGCTGGCAGATGCCATGTTCACCATGTGCCTTTCCACTTGCGAGAGAAACCCTGAACTTCATCAGCCTCCTCGAATCAATGTATCTTTCCCTGGATGCCTTAGAGTGGACATTTCTATAGACTTGCTTTAATTGAGACATTTTCATGGCCTTAGAACTGTAAACTTGTAACTTACTAAATTCCCCTTTTCAAAAAGCCATTCCATTTCTGGTGTATTGCATTCCAGCAGCTAGCAAACTAGAACAGGTAGGTAAGAAGGTTTCTTTGTGGGGAGTGAAGGGATAAATGTTGGTGTAATATGTAACCTGTGTTTAAACCTAAACACAAGACATTCAAGTATTTTGGCCTAAGCCAACAAATAAACAAACACCTTTCATCCAAATTCATCTCTTGATCCACCAGCCATTTCTGTCCATTCCTAGTTTGCATTCTTCTGTTGTCAGAGACAGAGTCTCTCTGAAGTTTGAGGAGCCCTTAGGAAATGTGTTCAATTATTAGAAGATACAAATTAAATTGGAAATTAAAAATACATAATAAAAATTAGCATTAAGGAACTCATCAGTATTATTAATTCATTTTTAAAATAAGGTACTGACATCATTTTCGAACCTGGCCCCAACTGCCAACTACAATATGAAATGCAGATGATTAATGGTACAACAAACAAAGGTCACAGAATACGTCATTTCTGTTTCTGTTACTGATGAAAGGAAGGTGATTTTCCAATTAGATCAATTTCTCTCTCTTAAGAATTTCCATATGCACCTTTGCTTTACTACCGATATGTTGCTTATCTGCAAAATCAGGATAGGTAGGTCTCAGTTAGCAGCACCTCAAGACGAAGATGAAAGTTCATTTATACAGTAGTGGTGTTTATGTATTCATCCAAAAATGTTTGTTTACTCAAAAATGTCTATTGTGGATCAAGCACTGTGCTAGGCATTGAAATGCAATGGAGAGTAAAAGAAGGCTCCCAATCCACTGGGAAATTCTAGAAGCTGAGGATATGAGCATAGCTTTCCTTTGCCAGTCTTCTCTTACTTCTCTTCTTGCAATTAGCCTGTTAGAACCAAAGGGACAACATGACTGAGCCCTAGGTGACAAAAGCGGTTGCAATGTTCAGAACAAGCTCTCTACCTTAATAGCTCATCCTATTTCTTGGAAAACTTCTCAGAGCATAGGATTTCTACACATTCTGTCAACTATCAAAGTGCCTATACTGAAAGTGGCTGGATTTGGGAAGATCCTGGGAATTTGAAAGGAAGAAGCAAGGGGCCATAGATGGAGAGATTTGGATGAAAGATACCTTACACCATGAAGCAACTTTGGGGAGACAATTTGCTGGGTTAGCTTGGGCCATCTCTGGGAGGCCCAGAACAGTGGCTTGCTAGCTTTGTGAAGGGTTGTTTGCAGACTTCTTGCGTGCCTGGTGGCTCCACACATCGGGTAGGGGCAGAAACAGTATCTACATGAAGAGAATTCATGTTCTGGGGCTCCAGAAAGTGGTCACACTTGACTCTTCTTGAAGCCCACAGTAATTAGAAAGGAAAAAACAGCTTGGTTAAGCCATAATTACTGACAACCCATCAACATATTTAAGTTTGGCAAGGGACAGCACTGAGTCTGCTAAATTAGAGTTTAATGCCAAGAGAGCCCCTGTGAAGAACAGATGCAAGTTCGAAGCAGGTTCAAAAAGCCTTAAAATATTTTTGTTTTTTGTTACTAGAAAAAGGAAAAAGAAAAGGAGGAGGAGGAGAAGGAGAAAGAGAAGAGGAAGAAGGAGATGCAGGAGATGGAGAAGAAGAAAGGGAAAAGGAAAGAAAGGATTTCTCCAGCTCAAATTCTCAATAAGTCTGCCAGTTAAAATATATACTTTTTGTAGCTGAAATGTGAATGCCAGCAATAGGGGTAAACAGCCTAATAGGGTCAACCAATAGCCGGTGCTCTCTCAACCTTTCTTTGTTTCCCTGAGGTCTTTCTTAGTCAGGTTTATTCCAGAAAGGCAGCTTATAAAGTCACTCTTTGTATGTGCTTCCATTGCCCAGGCTCCCTCCTGTCAATTTATTACAAGCCTAATCAATTGCTGTGGTAATTGGTTCTATACATATTGATGTGTTTTGGACATTTACGGCTTTATGTATTTTTGTGTGGTCTGTTTTGCCTCTTCCCTTGGAGAGTGGGGACTCTGTCCCCACTTCTTTGCAACTCTCCATAGGTGTTCCCATGGATTCTGCTCACAGTGGGCTCACATTCAATACTGAACACAGCAAAGTGGATGAAGATATTCAGGAAGTTCCACCTCCCAGGCTTCACTAGTCTCTGAATTCTTTTACAGGCCTACATAGAAAACAGTGTGATTTCTTTAAAATATTCAAGCATCTTTCTCATGAGGGTGATTAAAATGCTGGCAATCTGAGTAAGATGATGTATCCTGGATCCACTGGGTTGGAAGAGGTCATTAATGTCACAGATAAAAATAAAAGCAAGATGAGACAAAGAAAATCTCTCTTATAATTCAAGCAACCATTCCTTATTTTAATTTCTTTCAAATATCTGTCATTCAGTGAATATGAACTGAGTGTCTACCTTTTGCCAGGCACTAGGCAAACAATACTGCACAGGATACATGCTCCCTGTTCTCATGGGGTGGACATGGGGGATACAGCATGGAAACAAGTAAATAAAGAAAAAGTGAAGTAATTTTGAATTTTGAAAGGATTTTGAAAGTAATGAATAAGGTGCTGCGACAGGACATCACAGAGGCATTGGCC
The DNA here is from genome assembly GCF_023851605.1 of Tamandua tetradactyla. Classification (NCBI taxonomy): domain Eukaryota; kingdom Metazoa; phylum Chordata; class Mammalia; order Pilosa; family Myrmecophagidae; genus Tamandua; species Tamandua tetradactyla. Next base: position 30,887,162 of record NC_135330.1, on the reverse strand, counting down.
TACTTTAGAGAAGGAGGCCAGAGAAGGCCCACTGGAGGAAGGAACACTTATGCTGGCATCAGGAGGATGAGCTGGAGAAAAAGCATCCTAGGCAGAGGGAATGGCCAGTGCAAAGCCCTGAGGTAGAGAGGCCAGTGGGTCAGAACAGAGTGAGCAGGGAAAGTGGCAGAGCAGAAGTCTGCAAAGCCTGGGAACAACCATTCCAAACCACGCAGAACCAGCCAGGAGGATGGGTAGGAAGCCTCTGAGGGGAATGCTCCCATCAGATGTGTATCTTAGGATCCCTCCTATACTGACTGGAGAATGACTTCAAGGGAAGCTGGAGTGGCTGCAAGGACACCAGTTAGGGACCTAAAGCAGCAATCCAGGCAGTGGAGATGGGAAGGAAAGAGCAGATCTAGAGATGTTTAGGGGATAGAGAGTCTTGGTGATAGGGTAGATGCAGGGAAGGGAAGAGTAGGGGAGGTAGAATCAAAGATAATTCCAGGATTCATAACTTAGAAAACTGATTTCACAGAAGTATCATTTACTAATTAGAGGATGAAGAAAAGGAACAAGTTGGAGTGTGGGGTGGGGAATAAAGAGCTCAAGGCACACTTGTCAATTTTGAGTTGCCATGGTGGAGAAGTAAATTCAAGTAGGCTGTTGGAGTTTCAGATCTGGAGCTCAGAGGAGAGGTTAAAGCTGGAAACGCAAATCCTCAAGACTGTAGAGTTCAGCTGGTTATCTAAAGCCCTGGCAATGGGCAGGACCACTTGGGAAAGAAGACAGAGAAGAGAAACGGGCCCAGGATTAAGCCCCAAGTTAGGCTTGGGGAAGTGTAGATGGGAACAGAGTAGGGGCAGGAAAAAAGACTGTGAAGGAGCAGCCAGGAAGTAACAGGATCACCTGTAGAGTTGTAGTGACAAAAGTCCAAGCAAGATGAGTGTCTCAAGGAGGGAGTAAGTAAGCATCTGTGTCTCATCCTGCTGAGGGGTAAAGTAAGGTTAGTAAGCTGGCCCCTATTGTTAGTTCACTTAGAGAATCATACAATATTACAATGGCAAGGGTTTTCAGAAATCATTATAATGGTACCATATGTGCAGGAATTTACAATTATTAATGTTTTTATCACAAACACTTACCCTGTGTAGTAAGGCGGTATGTTACTATTATGATGCTATTTGATGAAGCATCTTGTGTGGGTTGTACTCTTTCACAGCGGCTTTTCTTTGAACTGTGAAACCATGGAAGGCACCTTGCAAATCAGCTCTTTCCCTTGAGGCATTCACAGGGTGAGCGAGTTGTCCCAGATCCTAGCCTATGGGGCAGTAGAACCATAGCATGCCTGGAGCGGAGGAAACTGAGATCCACAGGGTTAATTCGCTCCTCCGTGGTTACACAGAGAGTGGCAGTACCAGAACTGGAACCCAAGGCTCGAAAATGTATCATCCATCATCCTTGTCTCACAGATCTACACATTTGTTTTTCTATGTGCTGAAAATCAGAAGGGTTCTAGGGGCTGGTTCTAGTACCTAGATGTGTCTTCTTGACCTTTGGATCTGCTCACAATGCTGCCCAAGAAAAGCCACCTCTTCCCATGAAGATGACAGATCAGATATGAGATCATCTAGTCTTAGTAATTTTGTTATAAGTAGAAATATTAATATAGAAGGTTATAAAATTAAAAACTTACTATGTCCTATTCCTGTCTTGCTATCCCATCCCTAGAGAGAGGGTTCCATTCCACAATTCAATAAACATTTATTAAATACTACTGCTAAATATGTTTTGATAACCAGGCCATGTGCTAAGTATTGGGGATATCTCGATGAATAAGACCCAGGCTCTGTCCTCAGATTGCTCATAAAATATCTTGGCAGGTGTTCAATAAACCAGAAATTGCAATAAGTGTGATAAGGGCTGTAAGAGACATGAAAACAGGTTCTCCAAAGAGGGACTCCTAATCCCTCCTGGGGCAGGAATTGAGGAAAACCATGTTGGAGGAAGTTTTCCCTGGATTGAGTGACAGAGGACAAGTGAGTATGAGTCAGGCAGACTTGGGGAAAAGGCTAAGGCATGTGACAGATGAGGTATGGAAAAACCTGGGCATCCCAGAAATGACATCAAGTTCCACCTCGTTCATGTGAGGAATGGGGAAATAAGGCTAGAGAGAGACACAGAGGCCAGATTTTAAAGGGCCTACAAGCCATGGCCTATTATCTGATTTTTATCTTAAAGTCCTTTGAATTTTTTCAGTAGAGAAAAGACACATGGTCAAATTTTGCTTTAGAAACATACATCTGATCTGGAATGTGTAAGATGATGGAGAGATAAAAACATTGGAGATAGGTTGATCAGTCTGTAAAATTTGAGAGTAGGCCTGATGCTTAGAGTCTGGACTAAAGGGGAAGAAATGTCAAGTAGGATGTGGATTAGATAGTGATTTAAGAGATTTAACAAGTAGCCGAGTGTTTGGATGTGAAGGGGAGGATTCAGCAAACCATGCAAGACCTACCCATGGAAATATCCTGGGCAGACATAAATAGAATACCTATAGGCCCCACAGTGACATCTCCAATGATAGTGAAACAAGAATGTAAAGATCCAGAGCCCAGGCATTAAACCAAGGTGACATGGATTGCTGAGTGGTGGATTTATGTCTTGTATGATTGTGTAGTCTGCTTCTGGATGCTGCTATAGATGGAGGTACCAAAGACAGCAAGCTTACCTTTCTGAGGATAGCTCTCCCAGCAATATCTCATTCTGTGGGAGCTCTCAAGCTGCAGGCACACCCTCAGGAATACAGCAGGGGATGGGGAAGCTACACACACCTGTATCCTTAGCTCACAAATAATCTGTGCTTTAGCAGTAACCCCAAGTAGAAGCATCTGGAGCCCCATCTAAGTAATTATTGTACACATCCCTGAACCCAGGCCAGACCCCACAGCCTGGCCTAGCATAGGGGAAAAGGGTAAAAAGTGATTCTTCTTGATCTCTGGGTTTTCAGACACAAGGTAGTCTACCCATTGTAGTAGGTTCACAATAGATTTTTCTTTGACAGCCATTTGGATGGATATAAACTAAGGATGTGGGTGAAAGATTGAGAACGGGTAGGGAAAAGCCTCAGGTTCATGAAACACCAAAGCTATCCTACAGTAGCTAGAGGTCATGCTTCCATAAACACTTTGATTCTTAACATTCAGAACATATGTTTCCTTTTTATCTTTTAATTGATTTTAATTTAAATTTAACATGAAACAGTGTGTGATGGTAGCAACTGAGAGCACTGGTGTGGTACATGTCAATTCCAGGATGTGGGAGTTATCAGGACTTTCTCTGTGCCTCCCTGTCTTCTCCACATCACACCAGTCTGCATGAAGGAGCTGGAGATTGTTCAGTATGCGCTTTCCTGTCAGCATTGTCATGTTTATAGATGCCAGGTTTTAAGGAACAGAGGGAGAGGAGTAATCTAAAATCTGACTTATTCCACTAGAAGCTGTGTATAATGGCAGATAAATGCCAATAGATTGAAAGCTGGTACCAGCAGGTCCATGATGCATGAAATCCTACATCCTAAGAAAGGACTTCATAAATTGTTGAAAGCAACTCTGAGAAATCCAGTCATCAGGTGTTCTCGAGGCAGCTGGAGAAGTCTGATTTTGATGATCTTATATGTCTGTAATGGGGAAAGAAGAGGACATGAAAGAGAGGAGGATAACTTGATCATTAGAGACTCAAGGGATGAGCAAGCTTTAAAAAATGACTTAAAGCATTCCATGTTTAATATCCTCATCTTCAAAATAAAGATAATGAATATTTCGCAGAGTTCTAAGGTTCATAGTAGGCCCTCAAAATAATGCAACTATTAGGGTGTTTCCCAAAGTAGACTGAGAGGAACACAGTACAAGATACTCTGCAAGAAATGAGTTGTGTATTGAAATTAATTTTGACAATACTGCACTATATTTCCTTCTTGGAGATTTGTAGTATATATTGGAATTTTAAAGGTTTTTTGGAAGATTTACAAGAAACTGCTTGACTTTGTTTAACTCAGACTTTCCTGTCACATTACAGCACGAAAGTCATTTTGTTTATTTGTTTGAGTAGCATTATTCAGTAGACTCAAAAAACAAAATGTCTATGAAACTTACATAGACATTTCCAAGTTTTTGTTGTTGCATAACTTCTAATAAAATAGAAACTTTCTCTTTAACCTCCTCTAACCAGATCTGGCATCACATCCTTTTCTCTCTTCTGAAATACATCCTTGATTTGCCCTTGCTCTCTATACACAACTGCCATCCCAGTCTGACCCCCAGACCTCCAAGCCTGCATTGTTATTACAGCCTCCCAGCTTGTCATCTTGCCTTCAATCTCCCATTCATTCAAACATTCACTCATTCTAAATCAGTCCACATCCCCCTGCCTCTCATCTTCCTCAGCCACCGTGCTATTTTCTATTTAGCTTCTGACAAAAGCTTGCTCCTACTGCTGCTTTTAGCCTAAAATACCTGATCAGAAAAGCTCCACCCTATACTGTAACTTTACTGCTGTTTTTCCAATTGAAACGTCCGTGTCACAGAGGCTAAACTCTTTAATGTTCTCCGTGTCCATCTTCACCTCTGTTTCTATGAATTTATTGCCCCTGCCAGGGTAGCCCACATTATCCCTAGCTACCCGGTCAACTCCTATCCAGTCTTCAAAACACAAACCTTTATGAAACCTTCAGTTACTTCTCTAGATCTCACTAATTTCCTCCCTCCTCCAAACTCCCATAAAACTCTGTGCTGGTTTGAGACTGATATGTACCCCAGAAAAGGCTATGTTCTTTAATCCAGTCTTGTGAGGGCAGACATTTTGTTGGGTGGGACCTTCTGATTAGGTTTTTTCCATGGAGATGTGACCCCACCCATTCAAAGTGGAACTTAATCGACTTACCAGAGCCTTTAAGAGGGAGATATTTTGTTGAAAGCACGGATGCTTGGAGACAGAAAATGCCCCTGGATATGCTAAACTAAGAGATGAAATACTGAGTTTGCCCCAGAGAAGCTAAGAGAAGATCCACAAATGCATGATGAAAGAAATCACCCCAGGAGGAGCCAGAATGACCTGTAGGAGCTGAGAGAGCCATTTTGAAAGAAACCAATCCAGGAGGCAGTGTCAGCCAATGTCACCGTATGCCTTCCCATATGACTGCGGAACCCCAGACACCACGGGCCTTTCTTGAATGAACATATCCTCTTGTTGATGCCTTAATTTGGACATTATCATGGCCTTAGAACTGCAAATTTGCAACCTAATAAATTCCCTTTGTAAAAGCCAATCCATTCCTCATAGTTTGCATTCTGGTAGCTTTAGCAAACCAAGGTGGACTCATAGTCTCTACCGTATAATTAAGGACTGATTCTATATCTTGGAGTCATACAGACCTGGGTATAATAAGTTCCAATCCTTCTCCTTATGAACTCTGTGACCTTGAGTAAAGTAATTAACTTCTCTGTTGCTCGGTTGCATCATCTCTTAAATAGGTACCATTCCACTATTAGCCACTAAGGTTGATACAAAGAATACATGTGAAGTGTTTAGCAGAGAGCCATGGGTTTAGAAAATCTTTAATAAAGAGAGGCTGTTCTGTTATTATTGTTATTATATCCTTGTTAGTTTTGCTATCATAAATAGATTGTAAATTCTTTGAGGGCAGAGTCTAACACTGACTATAGAGTTCTCCACAGCACTTAGCATGATTCTGGGCAATACCTGTCTTTAACAGACCCATGTTGACTGATGAACCTGTCAGTATCATATCTGGAAGGTGATAATTTGATATACAATCCCACATTTATGGAAACCTCTACAGGCAGTATTGATGCAGGCAGTATTAAGGACATTTTAGCTATGTTCAGTGAAAGAAGGTGATCAAAGAAGGATTGAGACCACCATTTGATATTGTCTTAAGAGGTGACAAAAAGAATATGGAAACTCCTGTTTTCCTTCCATCTTCTCCAATACATAAAATTATCTTTAAATTAGAGAGAGTAAAAGAAGCCATGTAAGAGAGAATCTTTGCTCAAAATGGTGAGAAGGGAAGGAAAGGGAAGTTAGCAACTTTGGATAATTATAATCTCCAAGCATACCTGCTACCTACAGGGGCAAGGAAGACATTCCACATAAGGTCTCTGAGTAACTGTGAAGCATCTTTAAGAAATTGCAAGGAAGGGAGGAAGACTTTGGAACAAATGTGAGAGGCTGCTTTTTTTTCTTCAAATATGGGAAATTTGAGATGATTAGAGTCTGGAAAGTAGAGATTATTAAAGGTAACATCCATTCCCTGTATGACTTGTGAAAATAAAGAACATTGTGGTCACAAAAAGCTAAAATGAGTCTACTATGAGTAAGCCATGATAGCAAACCTCATAACCTTTGTTAAAAGTATTTTTAGATTGGCAAATGCTTCTGGCTAAAGAAAACCATTCTATCATTCCCATTTGTTTCTTATCCTTATGGTAGATAGTATGGCCTACTGGTTAAAAGCAAAATCTTTGAAATCTGGGTGACCTAAGTTCTCTAAGCTTCAGTTTAGAAAATGTGAATGGTAATCTCTACTCAACAGAGCAGGTATAAGAATTCAGTGATACCAGGTTTAATAAAGCATTGTACTTATAGTAGGAGATCAACAGAATCTCCATACTATGGCCCACAGGCAAGTCTTACCTGCTGCCTGTTTCTGTATGGTTTGCAAACTAAGAAAGGTTTCTCCCCATTTAAGTGACTGAAAAAAAAAAAAAAGAAAGTAATACTTTATGATGTGAAAATTATATGCAATTAAAACTTTAGCATCCACTGGTAAACTTTTATGGCAACACAGTCATTCCCCTTTGTTTATATACTATCTGTGACTCCCCTCACACTATGAAGACGTAGTTGAATAGTTGCGACAGAATCTGTATGGCCTGCAAAGCCTAAAATATTTACTCTCTGGTCCTTTACAGAAAAAGCTTCCTGGCCTCTGCCATATATGGTAGCTCTGTTATTAAGGGCACTTGCACCCTCTAAGGCCTATCCCAAAACTCTCTCCTCAATGGAGCCTCTCCTGGTCTAATCATCCTGATATGGTCTGCTTCTTATTTGATCCTTTTTAATATGACACTTACAGTCTATGTGTTTGTCTTATTTCCCTTACAAGATTATACATCATGTGAGTGTAAGGACTACACATAATTCTTTTTTGTATATTCAGAGGACCTCACAGTGCTTGTAAATAGACACTCAATAACTTTGTATTTGCTTTATCAAATTGAATTGAGTTCCAGTTTGGATCATCTGTTTTTGCCTGATGACAATCACTTTTTGATGGAAAGAAAATCCTGGGAGGCTGAAGACAGAAGCCAAAGAAAGTTCTAAGAAGATTTATACTCAAATGAAGAAATAATGGGGACAACCTCGAGACTGGTACTTACCACTATACACACAAATCAGATATCTGTGGGGAACATTCATTTCCTACTGTTTCTGAGACTGAAAAGTTAGATGTACCTCAGAGACTTGGAAATGCTAATGATAAATTTTCTTAATCATTTTATCAAGGTCTTGTTCTTTCCACTTTCTTGATCCCATTTAAATTCCTGGTGGATAGTTTGTTAGGAGTGTGTGTGTGTGTGAGAGAGAGAGAGAGAGAGAGAGAGAGAGAGAGAGAGAGAGAGAGCTGGAGCAAGCATTCTGTTGTGTGGTTTTATTTGTTTGACCCTAGACTAGAATAACGACAATATCTAAATTGTCCTCCAGTGAGCTCATTGCCATAGGAATGAAAATTAATAAAAAATCCTTTACTACAAGCTTTGAAAACAGAACCATAACTTAATATATCTGAAGTGGATTATTTTCTGTATTTCTCTGTGGGTTTCTGATTCCAAACTGAGGCAGGAGAAAGATACCCATGGCGTCTTGCTGATACCTAGGACAGATTTGCTTTTTCTCTTTTCTGTGAAAATAAAAAAGAATCCAGAAATCCCAGCATTCTCTAATTCCTAAGTATTATAAATAATTTTTCAAGATATGGAATGCAGGTCCTTAAATATTGCCATTTATATACCATCCATCCACCCTAGGCAACTACTATCCAAGGAGTGGTGCATTTCAAGAGGCTTTATTTTGTAACCAGAAAGTTTGGCCTCAAGGATCAAAATTTAACTTTATTCGCCACTGTAACAATTGTATTTGAAGTTGTTAAAGCTCATCATGGTCAAAATATTTCTTACCCATTTTTTCCCTAGTATTAATGAAAAGACCACCAAACTCCCAGAGAGATTAGGCACCAGCACGGAGGGACTCCTTGGAACCATAAGGAACAAGTCATCTGAACAAACACTGCTGCAAGGACAAAAATGCCAGAAAGGACACCATTAGACAAACCAGTCACTACTTTTGATTGATGTCATGCATCAGAATTTTACATGGAAGTCCATTTTCCATATTTCTCATCCTGTTGAGATATTGGGGACTTTGTGGCTCTAATACTGAAGCCCAAGTTGAGCTGGGCCCAGCCTGGTTCCACTCTTTCCTGCCATTCCAGCAGCTCAGTGTGCTCAGAGTCCTGGGTGGACTCATAGCTTCCTCGGCATCTTTTTTTAGGGGTACGTGGTAGAGTCAAGCTCCCATTCTAGTTTCACCCTGTGGACCTGGCACTAGCTCCACATCAGCGTGGGGGACTTCTTGCCCCTTTTACTATGCATGAAGTGTACTCACAGCTACCTTTGTGAGTTATCTTCCTGCAGACCTGAAGCCTAGATGTTTTGTTCTGAATCACTGCTGGGTATACTCGTTCTGTCTCTGGTCCATGGAGTAATCATTCTATTTTTTGAGCAGAGCTATTTTTCCCATTTTTTATTGAGTACCTACTGACTGCCAAGACTGTGCTACATAACTGGGGTATAATGGGGAACAAATCTACCATCAAGAGCTAATATATCAGAGGACTTTAGAAATACCATCTCATTTACCCGTCTGTCAAAAGACAAGTCAGAGTCAAGGTACAGTTTATGCATTTTATTCAGGACACCAAATTCTTACAGAAAAGGAAATAATTACTTTCAAAAGTGAAAACAGCTTCTTGGTTGGGGAGGTTGCAGACGTTTTAAAAACAGAAAGGAAGGAAGCTGCCTAGGTGTTGGTGATTGGAGCAGGAATCTGTTAGTCATATGGGGTTGGGTTAGGTGTAAGTGGACTTTATTTTTAATTGGCCAGATATACTTATCTAGAGGCTTAATTGCCTTAATTGGCTTTTGGGGTGGTCAAGTGACTTGGATGTTTGTCAAATTATTAAAATTTTTGCATTGATTCTGAGAAAACCCAAAAGCTATTTTTTATTATATTTATCAATTCCCATGTTTTGATCATTCTCTCAGTTATGAGGGTTTGACCAAAAACATTGCTAGTCTCTCTTCACCACTAGTTGCTTCCTGTGTCTTGTGTATTATTCATAGTTCAGAAGCTCTGTTTTCCAAGGCTTTGTGGGGTAATTTTAATATCATTGTTCTTGAAGTCTGAGTTATGTCATTTGTTGTCTTCATAGCTGCACAATAGCATAACAGAGTCAAGAGACTAGTCAACAAATGAGGGATACTATATTAGTTAGGGTTCTCTAGAGAAACAGAATCAACAGGAAACATGCATAAATATAAAATTTATAAAATTGTCTCACATAACCATGGGAACATAGGGTCCAAAATCTGTAGGGCAGGCTGTGAAGCTGACGATTCTGATGGAGGGTCTGAACGAACTCCATAGGAGAGGCTCGCTGGCCGAAGCAGGAAGAGAACCTGTGTCTTCTGAATCCTCCTTAAAAGGCTTCCAGTGATTAGATTAAGCATCACTCATTGCAGAAGACACTCCCCTTGGCTGATTACAAATGGAATCAGCTGTGGATGTAGCAAACGTGATCATGACTTAATTCTATGAAATGTCCTCATAGCAAAAGACAGGCCAGCAATTGCCCAACCAGACAAACAGGTACCACCACTTGGCCAAGTTGACACATGAACCTGACCATGACAGATACTATGAGCATTAGGACTAAAAAGATAAAAGTGCTCCTGTTAGGATGTCTCTGAGTCCAGGTTCCCTGGAAGCCAAACCAATTTTTGAAAATAAGTCCCTGGCACTGCGGGGTTCTTCCAAGGAAGTCAAGTAGCATTTTTTAAGTCAATGTATAGACTGTTCTACTTGTCCTGTGTTATTTATCCAAGTATAACAAAATTAGGAAAGTGGCAACTCTCTGAGATAACCTGAGGAAGGTGTTAGAATTAGAAGGTGAAGCTACTGTAAAGAGAATTAAGTAAGATGAAAAGAAGAAAAAGGAGAGAAGGGAATCATTTTAAATAGGCCCAAGGATCTTGAGAGGGCAATAAATGATTAGGAAGAGATAAGGAAGCACAAAAGAAAGAAAAGGGGATAAGAAAAGGATTTGGTCTTGTAGTAGAGGGGGATAGGTTAAGGGTCATCTGCTTGTTCTGCCAGGCTTGTCCACATCAGATACCATCTGCTTCTAACATTTTCATGGCAATTTTAGTTTGAGGTTGCAATGGGAGTGACCTCCCAAAATCTTGGAACACATTTTGTGTGTGGTGACATGTGGACCCAGGAGCCAATTTTTAAAAGTTTTTGCTATTGTAGCATTGGTCTGGAAGACTTGATAAGATCCTTTTTTTTCTAGTTTTTAAAGCAGTCTTCCATTGAGCTCCCTTCTGGTACACCAAGTCCTCTGTTTGAAGGTCATGTAGGATTAGGAAAGACAGCCTGGAACTGCGAGGGGTGGAATTGGGTATATGCGACTGGTCCTATCTTATAACCAATTTCAGATCGTAATAGACAGAAGTCTGGTATAGTGGGAAAAATAATGAGTCTCATGGGTCTTTCCACTATGATTTCTTAGGGGAATAACCCGAAGTTTTCTAAAGGGCTAGGGCTTGTGGCTATGAAGATTAAGGGAAGAACCCTAAGTCAAGGTAGAGATTGTGATTCAGATCACTTAGCTAATTTAAGTTTTTTTTTTTTTTTTACATGGGCAGGCACCGGGAATCGAACCCGGGTCCTGTGGCATCGCAGGCAAGCATTCCTGCCTGCTGAGCCACTGTCGCCCACCCTAATTTAAGTTTTAAGATACCTTTTAAAAAAATTTTCCTTGATGATGGAGGATAGGGGCAGTGATGCTTTTGGTCGATGGGTAAAGATTGTGCAAAGTTCCTTGATTATAGATTCAGTAAAATGGGTGCCTCTATCATTTGAGAGAATAGCAGTAATTCCCCAGCTGGGGAGAACAAAGTCTAATTGCTCCCTGGCTGCTGTAAGAAAAGTAGCCTTGCAACAAAGGAAAGTTTTTATTCATCGAGGAAAAAAAAAAAACATAGCAAGGACATATTCATAACCCATACAAGGAGGTAGCTATATAAAGTCCATTTGAAGATATTTAAGGGCTGTGTTGGTCAATGACCCTATCCTAACTTTATAGTTTTTACAGGGTTTTGTAATTGACAAAAGGTGGAATATGATTTATACACTTGCCTCCTTTCTTGTTTAATGTCCCTTTTTTGTTGAAGATGAATCTCTAACCTATTGCTTATTGCGAGCACTTTTGAGGCGGCATTAGAATAAAGTAATGTAGCTGACAAAGAAATTGGTTGTTTTTGTAGAATATAACATTTTTCAAAGTTAACTGAAATTATGACAAATCATACTATATTGTTGATTAATATTATTGACAAATCTCTAGGGATTTTATATAATTTCTGAAATATTTATATTAATAACATTTTATCTATATAAGTTTAACCAAATAAAGTTTAGAAAATCCCTTTTGATTTGATACTTTCTATGCAACTCATGTCATAGTAAATACACCTAACAATTTTGGGCAACTTTCTTTTTACAAGGTGAAAGAAAAATTTCTTTATGAATGTTCCAGGGGCTCTCCAGAAAATTCCAAGGACAGTTTGAGATCACGGGGACATCATTTAGGATTTGGGGAAGGCAAAATGTCAAAAGTCTTCAGGTTTGAATACCTTGTTAAATATGATCATAGATTGCTGTGAAACAACACTTGGTTTTCTATTTAACCAAAGTGACAATAAGATATTTTAAAAATAAAGGGAGGAGTTAACATGATTGGTCTAATTTGCTAGCTGCTGGAATGAGATATACCAGAAACAGAATGGCTCTTAAAAAGGGGAATTTAATAAGTTGCTAGTTTACAATTCTAAGGCTGAGAAAATGTCCCAATTAAAGCAAGTCTATAGAACTGTTCAATCTAAGGCATCCAGGGAAAGATACCTTGGTTCAAGAAGGCTGATGAAGTTCAGGGTTTCTTTCTCAAGTGGAAGGCACATGGTGAACATAGTCAGGGTTCCTCTTTCATCTGGAAAGGCACATGGCAAACATGGCATCATCTGCTGGCTTCTTCTCCTGGCTTCCTGTTTTATGAAGCTCCCCAGGAAGCATTTTCCTTCTTCATCTACAAAGGTCGCTGGCTGGTGGACTCTGCTTCTCGTGGCTATGTCATTCTGCTCTGCTCTCTCTGAATCTCTCTCGTTCTCCAAAATGTTTCCTCTTTTATAGGACTTCAGAAACTAATCAAGACCCACCCAAATGGATGGAGACACACCTCAAGCTAATCCAGTTTAACAACCGCTCTTGATTAAATCACATCTCCAAGGAGATGATCTGATTACAGTTTCAAACATACAGTATTGAATAGGAATTAGAAGAAACAGCTGCCTTTACAAAATGGGATTAGGATCAAAATATGGCTTTTCTAGGGTACATACATCATTTCAAACCAGCACAATGATGAAAAAAATAAACACACCTAGTTATTTTGGTAGTGAGAATACTTGTTCTTTTAAACAATAAAGGGTGATAAGGTCAATATAAAGTTTGGGACATTATTTTGATATAAAACAGATTCTTTGCCTTCTGGGCAGATTACTCAGATGGTTAAGAAAAACCTTTTACAAACCCTTATTCAGAGCAGACCAATAATCTCAAGATAATTTCGTCATTTTAACAGAGAGAAAACCACATTTTTGCTTGCAAAATATATTATTTTATGTAAAAACTCTTACAGTAATTATAAACTTATCAAATCTAAGTCAGCTTTGACTACAACAAATAAAATCTTTTTCTGTGAATTTTCTGCAATTTTTTAATAATCCATTCAGGTTTTGTCCTACTCTTTCCTTCTCATTGTAGTACACGTCTTTAAGACAAGATTACTTTTTCTCCTTATTGAAAATGCATCCTGCATTCCTTACATATTTAAAGTACCAAAAATCTCTTGGAAGCTGTCCTTAGGCTGATGTATTATGAAACATAATTAATGTTGAAATAAAGTTTGTCAGAATAATAACTGAATTTGCTTAAACATAATATGCATTTTTCATCACCTAATATATCTAGTAGATATAATGCTGCTTATATGATCAGTAAACCTGCTTAAATTAGGAATAACATACCCAAGTAGAATAAAATTATATACTCGATAACTCAGAAGTGAGCTGTTTTTATTAAAGCTTGATATTAGAAGTATTACAGGTTTAGTTTTTTAATTCTTGGGGTTTTAGGAGTATTTAATTTATATAAGCACTTATTTATCTTTTAAACTAATTTGAACAGAACTCTTGCAAGGTTTTTTATAAGTTAATTTGGTAATACCATCCAGAGGTAAGAAAGTATCATATATGGACAGAAACAAATAGAGGATTTATAGCTTAAAATTTTCAGCCATAAGTCAGATAACCTACTTAGAAACACATAAAGACAAGGCACAGAGATATAAATCTCACCAGTTTATATAAAGGAGCTGGCTTCCCTGTCCTTGCCCCATTTTTATATTTTTATCAGACTCGTGTGCCTGGCAGATGGAATAAGCCAAGTTTACCTGTTCAATATGAGGGCTAAAGTTTCTCCATCAATGTTTGTGGAGGAGCCTTTTTAGGATTTTCTTTGCCCCTATATGAAATCTTAGAGAAGCTTTGCCCGGTTTGGGGGGCCTTTCCATATTTACTATGGAAAGAGGGATACTAAAGATCCCTTTCTGAGTCAGCCAATCAGCTTTTGCCTTCCAGGATTTAGCATCCAGGGTTCCAACCAGCCTGTGTACATGCTGATATAGGTCAGGTCACTCTAGAGAAATACGCACCCAGAATAATTCTAACATTTTCTATGAATATTTGGTGTTCTTATTTGAGTCTAGGGAAAGCTTTTATGATAGCTTTTAAATTCTGCTCAAGTTCGGGGTTGAAATTCTGTAGTTGCTTGTGTATCTGACTGACGGGAAGGATGGAACTTTAGAGGCAACTAACATTTTGGGGTTTTAGGAGAATTGCGAAGAAAACGTAGGGGGTCTGAACAAAGAGAAGTGAAGGGAGGAATTGAAAAAGGTAAAGAAGCTGAGAAATCAGAAGAATAAGGGGAATGAAGGAGAGTTGGATATAGAAAGGCAACTATAGGACAAAAGGGGGGAAGATTTACTAGGGAAACAAGTCTAGTTGGTTGTGACTTAAGTCTGCCAAAATGCTTCTTAGCTTTGGTCATTGAATATTTTAGTGAAGTAATTTTTTATTCAGAATTTCGTTTTTGGGCCTCTGCATATCAATAAAACATGATGCCCTTTGGGCCTGAGTTCCTTTCTTTTCTAAGGTAGCTCTCAAATGGGCAGTTTTGTTTATATAGAATGTTCCCCAAAACAGTCACTGGAAAGACAAATTGGTCCCAGGTAGCAGATCCATAGTACAAATACATATACGAAGCAGAACTTTTAGTGGGCAGAGGAGAGGGAGATTCTGAGCAAGAAGACCCTATTATGCTGCGGTCAGACAGAATTTTCTTGTACACCTTGTTTCTTGGCCCCTGAGCCTATTGACGTAGCCACTTAGAAAGTGTTCTGACACAAGCAGAATCCCCCAGAAAGTAGAAGGATAAGACAGGTGTCCAGACAAAACCAGAAGCAGCTCTATGGGCAGAAAAGAAGGCTCATTCCAGTTTTAAAGATGAGACTCACAACAATATTTGTCTCTTGACACTGGAGTGAGAGGACTGGCAAACTGATCACTCTATGATGCCAGTTGGTAGTTGGCTTATTGGTGCTCCCAATTCCCAAGGCCTATGCTTCTGAGAGAGATAGAAAGAAAATGGGAGAATGAAAGGGAGAAATAGGTGTAACAGTGTAATGAAATCAAATGAGGATCTGATGATTGGAGCAAAATCAAAGAATGGAAATCACAACACTGCTATCAAGGGTACTGTTCCCATTTCCTAGGCTTCTGAAAGAAGATATCATAAAATGGGTTGGCTTAATAATGAGAATTTATTAGCTTACAGTTTTGAGGCTGAGAAAAATGTCCAATTCAAGGCATCATGAAGGCACTGCTTTCTTCTTGAAGACTGGCTACCAGTGATCCTTGGCTCCTCTGCCACATGGACAAGCATATGGTGGCATCTGCTGGTCTCTCCCTTCTCTTCCAGGTTTCATTCATTTCAGCTTCTTGCTTCTGTGGCTCTCTTTCTGTATTCATTCCATTTATAAAGGTCTCCAGTAAAACAATTAAAAACTGTCCTTAATGAGGTGGGTCATACCTCAACTGAAGCAGCCTCATCAAAAGGTCCTACTTACAGTGGGCCCACACCCACGGAAATGGATTAAATTTAAGAAAATGCCTTTGTTGATGAGGTACATGCAGCTTCAAACCAACATAGGTATCTAAGCCAAAGTCCTAAACAAACTGATATTGAACTCAGTACAAGTTGCAGCGTTGAGATATAGAAAGAGCTTATCCAGGGGAGGCAGAGTTGCAGCAATCGAGCAGTATGGTAGGTACCTCATCTGGTCATTTGTCAGAACCCACAGTCCCAAAGGGGTGTCCTCTATATCTCAGTGGGAACACCATGCTTGTTGAAAGACAAATCGAAGTCAAGTTGCCATTTACAGTGTTTTATTCAGTTTACCAAATTTGCTGCAGCAAGGAAAACAATTACTTTCCAAAGTGAGAGCAGCTTCCAGCCTAGGGAGTTTACAGGCAGCTTTATAAACTGAAAGAAGGAAGTTGGCTAGGTTCTGTTGATTAGGGCAAGGACCTGTTAGTCTTACAGATTTGAGTTGGGTATAAGCAGCTTTTATTTTTTATCAGGTCATATATGTTTAACTAGAAGTTTAATTGGCTTTTGGGGGTCAAGTGTCTTGGTAGGTACCTTCTGAAGAAGATGTTTGTCAAATAATTCTGTGCTAGTTCAGGGAATTTGACTTTTGGGTTTGTTCCGAGAAAACCCAGTGCCTACTTTTGATTATACGTATCAGCTCAGAATAACCCTACGAGATGAGTTCTGTTATTAAACCATCTTACAGAAAAGGAAATTGCAACCCAACAAAGATTTTTTTTTCTTTTTGAGTAAATGGCACAACTGCCTTTGAACCCAGCCCTGCTCACCTGTTATCAGGATATCAGGAATTCTGGGTAAGGGCAGGTCTTTGCCAGCTAAGGCGGTAGCCTGGGATGTGATGTGCTATAGACTATGCCTCAGCTGGTTACTCTGAAATCTTAAAGGGCTGGTGCATCCCTTTCATGCCTTGCCCTTCATTTCCAGAGCTGGATGTCGGCTTCTCTGTCTTCACCTGTGGTCTAACTCCAGTTCCAGAGACTCTGATCTAATCATAGACTATATCCTCTACATGCCACTGTGTCAGGGAACCTCTGCTCACTCAGTGGCTGAGCAGGGCCAGATCTGTCTTATCTGTCTGTCTGCTATAGCTGCCAATCCCCAGTTAACTTTCCCCCAGGAGTTTCTTCACTGAAAAAACAAACTACATATGTGTTAGAGAGAAAGTTCAATGTTAAAAGAGACCTTGGCAGCAGGGGAGCCAATGAACTGATTGGTAAGATGGTCATCTCTACTTGTGATAACTGCCAACTTGGCCCTCCTATGTGAATGACAGCCTCTTGCTTCTTTGGAAGGGTTCTTGCAGCTGTGTCATTTAAATATTTCTAAGTGTTGTAATATCTAATATTGTTCCAAGATGAAGGAAAGTAGCATATGAAATCACAGTGCTATGTTTTTGGACCTAATGATAAAGTTTTGTTATGGCACTTAAATGAGATGGGTTGATAGCATATCCTGTTAAGCAGTGCACACTTTTACAATCCTTGTCTGGAGGAGAGCATCGGATCTGACTTCTGCATCGGCCCCTCTCTTTGTTGCCAGTGTTTGCCCCCCTCAATGGGGATGTCTGCATGTGTGTTGACTTCTTCTTTCACGTCTCCATGAAGTTCTTTCTTTATTAAAAGAGAAACCTATGCAATTGAGCAAGTCTGTTCTTTGGTCAAGAGGACAACTTTTCTAACTTTCATTTTTACCCCCTAAGGTAGGACTGACTGTGCAGTGCTTTTGTTTAGCAAAGTTCCAGAAGAAAAGTAACTACGGCAAGTGACAGAATCTGTTTCTTAAGAGATAGTGGTGCTCCTTGTGACCATATCTTCCTCAGATCTGGTGTGTTCTCCTCCTTGCTGGGAAATGCTTTTGGTTACTTCTAGAATAGTTCAGGCTGGTCATCAGAGTTTGATTCAGCATTTTTCAAATTAGGCTGCTCATGCTCTGGGGCTTTGAGTAGGTGCTTGAATGGTTGCATAAACAATGGAGTTGTTTAATTTTACCAAACAGTAATGATGTTAAGGACCTAAGGAGTCTACACCCCACTTTTAAATATGAGGATTGATTGTAAATTTTTTTTAAATGACAAAATATAAAAAACCAATTGTCCTTGTCTAGGATAGTGAATCTCAACATATTATTTAAAGACTGCCTGAGTCGGAATCACTTGGGATGACTGATAAAATGCAGGTTCCCAGCTTCACTCCACTGATTTGGGGGCATACTGAGAGGATCAGATCACAGAATAATAGACACATAACATTTTGCTGTTAAAAAGGCTCTATAGAATTCACCCCACTGTGACATCCCTGACAAGTGGTTGTCTGGCCACCAATTGAGGACTTCTACTAGCTGAGAGCTCACTGTCTCCAAGACATCCCATTCTGCTTTAATAAGCTCTAAATTATTACAAAAATCATCCTGAGCACATCATTGTTTTTCTATCAACCTCCTATACACACTGGAAAATAAGACGGTTTCTTTTCCTTATTTATTTATGCATCTTAACACTGAACACTGTACCTTAGCACATAGAAGGCAATCAAAGAATGTTTACTGTTCAATAAACTCAACTCCCTATCACTCTTACTCACTGATCCTATTTCTTTTCTCTGGAAATACACAGAATTTGTGTGACCATCCTTCAAAGATGAAACATAGACGCTACACTTGCCCCCAAGTCTCCTTTCCTCCACCACCGCCCCCTTTATTTCAACCACTCTTCATGTGGCCTGGATTCCTGAGGACCCTTGCTCTTGCTGGTGCCTCTCTTCACTTGGCCCCAGAACAGACCCACCCAGAATTGACTGTGGCACCATTCCTCTCCATCACCTTGGGATCCATTCCTCTATCCTTGCATCACCAGCCTCTTCCATCTTGCAAGCACGGGTCCATTTCCACTTGATAGATGCCAGTTCAAATCTCTTGAGCATCCTGTACAAATCGGTTTGAATAGTAGTCTTAAGTGAAGCCACATATTGTAATAAGGGCTTCATTAGGGTGTGGAAAGGTAGTGGCAGAGACCAGAGTGTCTGAGAACAGAGGGAATGGGTCAGAGAGGTGCAGAAAACCCAGTCCACTCAGCACATTTCAGAATTCATGAGATGAAGGCCAAGAGGTGAGGAACATGTGCTGAATCCCAATGGCCACAGGAACCACGAGCTATTTGAGCTGGTGGCACCAGAGAGCAGAAGGTAGCATAAATCTCAGTGAGGCAGAGGTAAGGGCAGCAAAAAGGATTCAACATCCAAATTCATTTGAAAAAATAAGCCAGATGAGTATTACGAGGAAAATGGAGACCATTACAACATTCCCTTGCCAGTTGGAGTTGTATTATTATTGAATAATATTTTCATTAAAATTTTCTAGACTGTTTGGTAGTTAAAGATATTTATAAGCTAGTCTTCACAGGATCTCAGCAAGACATTGAGTCTCCCCCTATGAAGCCACATGAGCCCCGAGAGGCTTCCACCTGCATGTAACATTTGTTGCCATCACCAGTTCCTGAGCACACACGCGCGCGCGCGCGCGCACACACACACACACACACACACACACACACACACACCCTTTGTATCTGCACAGAGTGAACCTGGGATTTTCAGGACAAGGTGAAGTAATATTAATGTGTGGGCCTTAGCCACTTTCAGAACTGTCCAAGCGGTTCCCTGACCTAAGCTCCCCTAGTCCAGGTTTGAAGCTAGAAAGAAAAGAGAAAATGGTGAGGCAGGAGCAGAGGGAGCACCTATGGGAAGGGAGATTGAGAACAGACAGGCCAAGGGGCTCCAAAGGCTTAGATGGAGGTGTAAATGAGCCTTGCCAGGTTGTGATTCCGGCAAAGCTAAAGGGATTCAGGCATACCCCCGATTGAGAAATAATTACACTGTAAATAGAGGGCAATACCCTTAATTCCACTCTGCATAGGTCTGGATGCCCTGCGAGGCACTGGTGGGTCACTCAACATTAAGGAAGGCTGAAGCTGGTGCCTGCAGCTCCCTCTCCTCAGCCTTCTCCCTGTTTCAGCTTCCTCCTCTTCTTGTCCCAGGACTATTTCTCTGAGTTTTCCTGGGCCCTTCATGGGGAGGACCAGGAAAGAGGGGAGGCACCTGCTCCTAAGCAGTCAGGGATGCATGCTTGGCTTCTCAGCTCGGCGTCCCAGATGGGATATATAAGACTGGGAAAAAATAGCCTTAATTTCCAGACCAGTGCATGGGAGGCTTTTTCCTGAGAGCCTGCTGAGCATGCCCACTCATTCGCATTGTCCTTCTGCTAATGGAGATTTGAAAATAGCAAATCCCGCAGGTGTTCCTCATTTTCACCTCTCTCTCTTGGCCTCTTCCTTTCTGCCCCCCTCTCTCTTTCTGTGCTGCTCTGTCTGTGGCTGAACAGCAGGGATAATCGAGCGCTGCTCGGCACATCCTGAAGCTGTGACTCTGAATCTCTGTGTCAAGTTTATTTTGACGTTGACAAGAGGCTGCACACAGCTATGCTGGGCCACTGGGTGCTGATGGGGCTGGAAACTTGTTCCCTCTTCCCGTCCCCTATGCGCCCCAGGGGAGAGCTGAGGCTACAGCCAGCCAGCCCCTAAGTGGCTGGTAAATGAATCGTCACAGGCTGTCAGGGCAGGGCTCATGGGTCAATGTCACAATGTGAAAGACTATGGACACCAAAGGGGAGAGGCTTGGCAAGGACAGAACCTTGGTGATGAGCTCAGCATCACATGAAAAGCATTTAGTGACAGAAAAAATGGGGCTGTAAGAGGCAAATGAAAAACAGAATCTGATAAACATTAAATGGACAAACTAAAGGTGAAACGTAGGTATAAGAAAACAGACTTGCAAATTTATGAGTGAGCACCTGCAGAGAGCAGGGTGCTGGGCTCTGGGTGCCCAGACAAGTACGTCCTTACCCTGCCAGCTAGTGGGACGGACAACAAGGACAGTTTGAAACAGTGCAGTAGATGCTCCTGAGGACACGGGTACTGCTGCCTGAGGTAGGGGAGCAGGATGGCATCCAGTAATACATGGGAAAAGAAGGGTGAGAGAGAGAGAGAGGGAAGAAGGAGAGAAAGAGAGAAAGCAAGTAAGGAAGAAAACCTATTTTAGGGTGTGCCAGGGAGCCTAGGTTATCCGCCCAGACTCCCACACCCCCCACATTTGTATATTTACCAAATGCCTTCAGATAACCTCTCTGAGGCACCGTTGGTTCCCCAGCCTTGCCTATAAAGTAATTATTAAATAGGCTTTGGGTTGAGTTGACAACCAGAGACTGGAAAGGGGTAAATTCCATTCCATCCATATGTTTTTGTTCAATGTTTACCAAACGTGGGGCACCATGACAACCCAGCAGAGCATAAGGCAGCTTCTTACCCATTGGTACTAACAATCTAGCTGATTAGAAGAGATCATTGTTAAAGTAAAAGCTTTAAGGCTTCCCGATAATTCTTGGATTTGATTCATGTCCCTTTTGAGACTCCTGGGCTCCATAGAGGTGGGGCTGTAGGGTCTTAATGACGTGGTAGCACCCCTGAGCTATCTTCATTTTTTTTCTCTACACACAAAAAAGTTGAAGATTATGAAAGGGGAGGTGCAATTGGAGTTGCAGCTAGACAAAGGCTGTCTTTGTTTTTATTAGTCCTTTGGTGTGTGCTGCTATCCTGTAATTCCGTTGGTTCAACCTGTCATCCCCCCATCACTATTGCTGATGCGAGACTTGGGTGAACTTAGTCAATTTGTTATTTACGGTTCCCATGTCAAAACTGACTCACAATTTTTTGGCAAAGATAAAGCACTGCACCTACACTAAACCCACAATTTAATGTGAACTAATTAGCCAGGAACCTCAACCAGGCAATTGTTTGTTTGACAACACTTGCCTATTAAGAGGGGACAGTCTTAAGAAATTACAACCCTAGGTCATTGATGACTTTTTTAAAAAGTGTTTCGAGTACAGATGCCACTTTATTTCTGTCTCCTTCAACTTCCAAATCTGCATAGTCATAATTGATGTACAAAATCATCACCTTGAGGCACCTTGGGGAAAGGTTTAATTCCGTTTGCTAGGCAATGCTTCATGAGGCAGGCAGGAAGTTGGAAAGTTTTTTTTTTTTTTTAGAGAAGGAGAATGTCAACAAGGGTTGAAGGAAAAATAAGCATTTTCTAGTTAGTAACAATTAAACAGAAATTTCAATTACCTAGAAGACCTCTTTTCTCAAGCATCCCACTTAATGGCTCTTTGCTGAAGTGTCCAGTGGCTATTTAATGACTACTAATTTAATGCAAACCCTGGACCTCCCCTAATAGATAGATGCTGCTCTTCAAAGTCTGGCTATAGGGCATGATAATAACAAAGGACTTCTGCTATTTCCAGAAACTTCCTGAAGAAATATCAAAGCACTGGAATTGAAGTGAATAAGGGATACATTTTTTTAAAAATGTGAAATCATTTGTAGGAAAGGACGAGAATATAAAGTCTTTGGAGGTAGAACAGTTTCTGAACATGTTGGGACAGTTGTGAACCAATGGTTTTCCATTATTTATCCCCAAAGAAAGATGTGCTTACTCTGAGCTGTGGGGTGGTGACATACATGAAGCCGGAGATGTGAAAGGCCTTCTGTGTGAGGCTGAGACTGGGCAGTGTAGGAACACAGGTGTTCACATTTCATCCCTAGGAGCCAGAAAGACTCTGTCTCTTGCTGTCCACAACTGCAGCCTGGTTTGCTGGTAAAGGGTAGCATGTGATGCTTAATGCCGGTGTGATGGCAATCATTCCTCTCCCACAGCTGCCAGACCCCCACAGCTAGTTACCTTCCATCTCAGCCACTGAGTGGTACCTGTGGCTTCGCTGGCCTGGGTCCCCAGTCCTGCCTTTTTGCCACTTTTTGATGTTAGTGGCCACAACTTTCCCAGACTTCTAGCCCCAGGACAACCCCTGAGGAATACTTACCCAGTTGCACACAGTCTACCCTACAGCATCAGAGCCGACTAATCACTTTCATAGGCTTAACTACTTAAAACTCAGGGTAAATACCCAAAGCGTATTAAAGACCTTTAAGATGTATGTGGGTTTTACAAAATTTGCAAAATATTCTTTTTGTGGTATTTCCTCAAATCTCTGCAATGAGACTCTGTCTCTGAACAATTCCCATCTGCACCTGAAAGCAGTGGGACTCACTCTGGGTTGATGTCCCATTTCTTGTTAGAAAACTGTAAAATCTCAAAAGAACCCAAGACAGCAATGCAAGAAATAAATTTAAACCGAGTCTACCTCGTTAGTACCTAAAAAAACACAGATAGTGACTACTTGTATACAAGTCGCTAGAAATGACATATTAAATCAACAGATATTTTTTAGGCATTTAATAATTATTTTTTTAATGAACTGCCAAAAGCATTAGTGTGTGTTACGAGTTAGACACTGTGGGATATAATAGTGGAGACAAGATATAATTCTGTCCTTCAAGGAGCCCAACCTTTGTGGTGGTGGTGAATGCAGAAAGTAAGGAGACAGGCAACATGAGAATAATTAAATATAGAGAGTGCATACTATGTCCCAGGGACTGTTCTAAGCACTCTGCATGAATTTTATCAATTGATTTTTACATGGCCCTAATAATTTCATTTATTCATTATTTCTGTTTTATATATGAGAAACCCAAGGTCCAGAGAGGATAAGAAACCTGCCCTAAATTGCACAGCTAGCAAATGGTGAGGTCATAAATCAATCCCATGCATTCTGAACCCCACATGCCTGGGCTATGGTAGTGGGAACAAGTGGATGGTTTGGGGAGATCAGAAAGAAAACTGGATGATTGATTGGGAGAGTGAGAGAGAGAGAACCAAGGATGAAGTCCACATTTCTGGCTGGGGCAACTAGGAAGTTGACGGTGCCATTTCCTGAGTTAGGACCTACAAGAGGAGGAACAGAACGCTAGGAAGAGTGCAGGGGAAGTGACAAGTGCAGGTTAGAACATGTTGCATTTGAGGGTTCTTGCCGGACATCCAAGTGAATTTCCAAGCAAGCATATTAAGGTTTTGTTACTTATGGGAGAGGTCCTGAATAGTGATATTGAGAGAGCTACCATCGACCGATGGGGCCAAGATGGCGGCTTAGTAATGTGCGCGTTTTAGTTCATCCTCCAGAACAACTACTAAATAACCAGAAACAGTACAGAACAGCTCCCGGAGCCACGACAGTGACCAGACACACAGCGTACCCCAGTCTGGACCAGCTGGACTGGCTGTGAGTCTCCGGAACAGTGAGTTCCCCAAGCCGCGCACAGTTCCCCAAGCCGTGGCGCCCCTCCCCCACAGGCGGTTTCCCGGAGGGAAAGGAAAGAGACTCTAAAAGTAGCAGGGACTGAGTCCAACCAAACACCAATTGTGGCATTAATAAACAAATTCTGATGACTAAAAATAGGCCCCCAGCTCAGGCGAAACTGGTCAAGGCGGAGGTTGCCTATTGGGCTAACCGAAAAAGAGGAAAGGGGACGAAACAGAGACTTTTGTGGCTGTTTCTACAGAGGCTTGGCTGCCTCTGGATTCAGCTGCGGGATTACACAGGCTGCAACTGCCCCAGGTATACGCAGAAACAGGCTGCTTTCAGGGCTGTCTCCCACATGTGCCTTCCCCAGGGGAGGGGTGAAACGCAACTCAGGTGGAATCCCTCTCTCAAGGAATTCAGACCCCAGGGCTTGGCAATTTGAAGCCTTTAAAGCCAGCTACAACCTTTCCTCTGTCTCCACCAAGCCCCCAGCAGGGAGAGCCTTCCAAAGTTAAAGAAGCTACAACATCTTTTGCTGGTGGGATCCGCAGACAGACAAGCACCACATACTGGGCAGAATAAGAAAAACAGAGCCCAGAGACTTCACAGGAAAGTCTTCCAACCTGCTGGGTCTCACCCTCAGGGAAAACTGACGCAGGTGACTCCTTCCCCCTGAAAGGAGGCCAGCTTAGTCCGGGAAAACCCGACTGGAGTCTGTAATACCTATGTAAACCCTCCTAAGGGTGGGGAGGGAAAAGGCACCTTACAAGCAGGACAAGAAACAAGAAAACAAGAGCTGAAAAATTACCCTCTGTTAAACAAAATTTAAGCTAGAAGCCCAGAAAAAGCTGAACTGAAGGTCAAAGTACAGATAGACAACGAACTCATCTAGCAAGAAAACCCTAGGTAAGATAAGTGAAAGCAATCTCCAGAATAAACTAATTAAGGTAATTAAATGTCCAGACGCCAACAAAAAATAACAAAGCACAACAGGAAAATTGAAGATATGGCCCAGTCAAAGGAACAAACCAATAGTTCAAATGAAATACAGGAGCTGAAACAACTAATTCTGAATATACAAACAGAAATAGAAAACCTCTTCAAAAACCAAATCAATCAATTGAGGGAGGACATGAAGAAGGCAAGGAATGAACAAAAAGAAGAAATGGAAAGTCTGAAAAAGCAAATCACAGAACTTATGGGAATGAAAGATACAGTAGAAGAGATGAAAAAAACAATGGAAACCTACAATGGTAGATTTCAAGAAACAGAGGTTAGAATCAGTGAACTGGAGGATGGAACATCTGAAATCCAAAAAGAAACAGAAACTATAGGGAAAAGAATGGAAAAATATGAGCAGGGGCTCAGGGAATTGAATGATAATATGAAGCACACAAATATACGTGTTGTGGGTGTCCCGGAAGGAGAAAAGAAGGGAAAAGGAGGAGAAAAACTAATGGAAGAAATTATCACTGAAAATTTCCCAACTCTTATGAAACACCTAAAATTACAGATCCAAGAAGTGCAACGCACCCCAAAGAGAATAGATCCAAATAGACGTTCTCCAAGACACTTACTAGTCAGAATGTCAGAGGTCAAAGAGAAAGAGAGGATCTTGAAAGCAGCAAGAGAAAAGCAATCCATCACATACAAGGAAAACCCAATACGACTATGTGTAGATTTTTCACAGAAACCATGGAGGCAAGAAGACAGTGGGATGATATATTTAAATTACTAAAAGAGAAAAACTGCCAACCAAGAATTCTATATCCAGCAAAATTGTCCTTCAAAAATGAAGGAGAAATTAAAACATTTTCAGACAAAAAGTCACTGAGAGAATTTGTGACCAAGAGACCAGCTCTGCAAGAAATACTAAAGGGAGCACTAGAGACAGACACGAAAAGACAGAAGAGAGAGGTGTGGAGAAGAGTGTAGAAAAGAAGGAAAATTAGATATGATATATAAAATACAAACGGCAAAATGGTAGAGGAAAGTCCTACCCAAACAGTAATAACACTAAATGTTAATGGACTGAACTCCCCAATCAAAAGACATAGTTGGCAGAATGGATTAAAAAACAGGATCCTTCTATATGCTGTCTACAGGAAACACATCTTAGACCCAAAGATAAACATAGGTTGAAAGTGAAAGGTTGGGAAAAGATATTTCATGCAAATAACAACCAGAAAAGAGCAGGAGTAGCTATACTAATATCCAACAAATTAGACTTCAAATGTAAAACAGTTAAAAGAGACAAAGAAGAATACTATCTACTAATAAAAGGAACAATTCAACAAGAAGACATAACAATCATAAATACTTATGCACCGAACCAGAATGCCCCAAAATACGTGAGGCATACACTGCAAATACTGAAAAGGGAAGTAGACACATCTACCATAATAGTTGGAGACTTCAATTCCCCACTCTCATCAATGGACAGAACATCTAGACAGAGGATCAATAAAGAAAAAGAGAATTTGAATATTACAATAAATGAGCTAGATTTAACAGACATTTATAGGACATTACACCCCACAACAGCAGGATACACCTTTTTCTCAAGTGCTCATGGATCGTTCTCAAAGAGAGAGCTACCATCAAAACAATGCTTTGTTCTTTCTGCTTGATGGTTGGAAGATTTTTAAGAGGCTAGAGATCTGTTTACAAATGCGTTGGTTTTATTTTCATTTTTGAATTTAACTCTATGGTTATGACTTAATATCTTTCACTCCAAAACAGATGAACAGATAGAGAGGTGATGGATAGATAGATAGACATAGATATAGAGAGATAGATATGGATAGACATTCCTAAACTAGGCAAAGGAGTTTCAAAGATGAAAAAGACACAATCCCTGACCCAGGATACTCATTATCTCATGTACAGATATAGAGAGAAGGGTCAGTTTATGCCCTTATCCTGTTTTCCCTGATTATTAATCCATTGTATTGTATTGTTCAGGTCTCAGAGAGATGTCACTATGGCAAGTCTAAGAATTCAGTTTGAGTCCAGAATGATCTTAACTTCTCTGTCCAAAGACATTGATTAAACGTCTTAAGAGACTAATGTCAACCTGGGGATGTAAGGACGGAAATGTGAATTAAAATAATTCCAGGGCATCTTCCTTGAACAGGAGCGGACTGGGGTGGGGGGAGAGCCTGGAATGCAGGGTCTTGATGGGCCCCATGCCAAGCCCTCTTTCCCACTGAGCTGGCTCTAAAAGCAGGGATCAGATCAGTTTGCATTTGATTTCTTTGCTGCCTGATGAACTGCCTCTGTAGTTCTATCTGTGATGTCATTAGCATCTCATTGCCTTGGGCAGCGACTCAGGAGAGAGATTCTCAAGCAGTCCCAGAATCCTATAGGAACTGTACCAATTTACTTCACATCAACTAATTTACCTTCGTGACTTGTCAGTTCCCATCAGCAGAGCCGATTCTGCGTGAAAATGAGTTGGTCCCTTTGATCACCCTCATATGCTCCTGAGTCTAGGGGGTCAATGTGTTCATGCCTAAGGCCATGGGTACATCCATAGTGAGATTTTGAGCACTGAGGATGCCAATATTCTCATGCCATGATATTCTACTGGAGAAATTCATTCACTGTGTGCTGTAGGATACAGATTTAGCCTAAAACAAATGCCATATATTTATAGCAAACTGTATTTGCAAAATGCTTTGCAGTTTTGGGGTTGTTAACAACATTCTGTGCTGGCTGTTCTTCTCCTTGTAAGAAACCTAAGTGTCATGCCGGACTCCACAGCTTCCCCCGATAGCAGTTTGCGAATTCTGCAAACTGACCCAGCAAAGTGGGGGGAACTGGGGCTATGCTGAGGTATTCTTGATCAGATGAACTTTTGTCAGTTGTAAACTTTTAAGACCTTAATTGCAGCTTACTTTTTTAAAAATGAATTTTTAATTTTACTTTTATTATTATTATTATTTGTAGCTTACTTTTTTTGTCAAGACACTGACCCATTGAAACAGAATATTTTTAGCCATTTAATAATTATTTGTTTAATGAATTGCCAAAAGCATTAGTGTGTGTTACAGGTTAGGCACCGTGGGATGTAATAATAGTGGAGACAAGATATAATTCTGTCCTTCAAGGAGCCCAAGCTTTGATGGCGGATTTAATGCAGCCTCAGTACAGAGTCTTGAATTGCTGGAACAATTCTACCCAGGATCTAGAGGGTGAAAGAGGGAAGAAGTAATAAAGGACCGCAATAGGAGTGGGCAGTGGAGCAGGGAGTCACTGCAGTGTAAAAAAATTAGGTGGGATCTCCTCACACAACTCTCCACACACAAATTTCTCTACTACCCACGCCAACATGGAGGGAGAGTTAAAAAGCAAGTATCAAAGATCAGACTTTTGGAAAGCTTTTTAGAACCAGAGATTCTCTTTTACTTGTCAGAGACTTGATGGTTATTGGTGCTTTCTTTGGGCAAAGGGAGATTTATCTGGGCTTTCACTACCAGACTCCATCATTTTAAAGAGTATTTCCCAATTGTGTCTTTCAGCATAGAAACTGCATTTCTTCTTTGACAAATCTTTCTCTCTCTCTCACACACACACACATGTACACCTATTCTCTGCTAGGTAGGTGGCTTTTGGGAGCTTGCTGCTTGTTACTTCTGTGTAAATCGTGCTTTTTCCCAGACAGTACCATCCTGCATGACAAGGGGACCAGAGGAGCAGTCAGTCTTGATCTCCATCCAGCAGGGCCCTTTTTATATGGACCCGATTACCTTTAGGAAAAGGAAAGTATGGTTGTGAATTGAAACAAGAGTTTGGTAACCTTCCCACCACCTTCTCCTGCATCTTTCTCCCTGTCCCTCTTTGCTCCTTGATCTTGCCACCTGTGTAGGACTGAAGGATAGTGAAGGGTATTAACTGCATCTTGATTTTGACACAGCCAGAACACAGCAGCAAGGGGAGCACCCCTCAGATGTTTAACAGCAATTACAAGCGATAATGATGGAGAGCTGGAGGTCCTGGAGGTGAGCAAACCTGAGCTCCAGGCTGTGTTTGGGGCTGCAGTGCCCTCTAGTGGCCACCTTTGTCAGACAGTTGCATCCTCCCTAATGAATGAGCAGGGGGGGTATATGGTTATATGTGCGTAGGAGGTAGGGCGCCATGCCTGAGTATTTGGGGTTAAAACAGAGAAAATAAATTTGGTGGCATATCATTTCCTCCTTGAAGGAACATTTAGTCCATGCAAGTTTTATTTTCCCTTACTTGCCCTCATCTTCTGTCTCTCGCTCTGTATTTTTCTCCTTATGATAAGTTTTTATGGAGTTGTCTTACTCCCTAATTTTTAGTTACATGATTGGAAAAAATGTTACTCCACAAATTTTCAAAGTAGCTTTGAGTAATTTTTACATTATTCCATATTCTGTGATGCTAAGGTGGTCATAAAATATAACACATTTTCCCCTTTCTGTTTCTAGGATTCATTTCAGACTTGATAGCACCATCTAATGGTCATTTCCTGGAAGGATTTTCCCCAACCTTTGTTGAGTATTCAACAAGGAGGCCCGTGGGTTGATAATGAAATGCCTCTGATGCTAAGCTGCACGGAAGCCAACTAAGAGACCCTCAAGACCTCGGGCTAAACATGCATGGCAACATTTTTTAAATCTTATCTTAAGTACTGTATCTTTACTGCACTTTTTGGAATTTCACTCATTTTCCCAATAAATGAAGGAAAAGCATACCAAGAATCTAACTACCTCTCTCCACCCCCACTTATCCCACTTATCCCTGTGGTTGGCTTACATAGTACGTTAAAGATTGGAAGCTGAGTTGTGGGGGGGGGTCTTGGGCCAGAAGGTGGCAACTTCACAAATGCACTCAGCCGTGGAGTTGACAAAGTCGCATTGAGCATAAAAGTCAATAATGATTGGTGCGTGGGTTAGAGTGACTTTGGGGCTAGTTGATGTGGACTCTGGTGCCTCTTGTTTAATGCCATCATTCTTGTTTTTGGTGTGTGCAGTTTTGCAGCTCACTTCTAATCTAAGAAGTACTTGAGCTCAACTCAGAGTCTGTCATTAAACAAAACGCAAACGTGAAGTAAATCTTATCCCACATTTATCATCACTGAGTCCCTTGCCTTAGTACGCAGGAGTTCCATGTCAGTGGGGCTTCTTGGTCAAAAAAAAAAAAAAAGCCTCATATGCATAAGGATGACATTCATCAGGGAAACAGATGAGCTGAAATACATAGCAAACAAGAGAGAATAGTGGAGAACCCCATGAGAGAATTATTTTTTAAAGTCAGTGAGTCGTATCTCAAAATCATCTTCTGGAAACATTTTGCAAATCCTTCCCACCAGTTTCCCCAAAGATCTGGTCCATCAAGTATCAGATTCTTGATGAGTCTGAAGGGACCAGAATGAATGTTCTGTACTGTACCTGTCCATTGTTTCCAAAAGTCCCAGCGATCTCCCTGCAATTGTTTCACATTTGGCACACCAAAAGGGGTCAAGGATTTCTTAGGGAACCGGTGCTTTTTCCAGCAGCCTCTATTTCCCTCTCCTTTCAGAATGAACAGGTTAATGGAAAACTGTGAGGACTGCAAAGTTAAATACCAAGCAATGCTTTCTTGCCTGGGAACAAGCCATCAGATAGCTCTCATATTTGCCAGCAAGAATAGACCACAAACTTCCCTGACCACTTTACCCATCTCTCACACTTTAGAGTGCGATGTTTTTGGAAAATACTCCTCTTCATCTTCAAGTCACTGATTAAAATGAAGTAGAGGAGTCCTGTTCTTCCTGTATGACGTGGGGACTTTGGATTCAGACACAACTGGGTTCAAATCCCAGCTCTCCTATAAACCAACTGTGTGATCTGAGGCTCCTGGCCTCCCTCTCCTCACCCATAGAGGGGCGTAATGATAGTACCCCACGCAGGGAGTCATTGTGAGATCTAATGAGGTCTTGAACAGATCTCACTTTCATGGCAAAGGCTAGATAATCTTAGCTGTAATTAGAATTAAAACTGTTACGATGGTGATTTGACATGTGCCAGCAGCCACTGTGCTCTGTTCTTTAAAATCATTTTGCCGTTTATGCATTACCCAGTGTTGGAGGTAGGTACAATCTCTATCCTCACTTATGGATAAATAAGGTGAGTCATAGAACAATCACTGTGTTGTCTGTGTTATTGAAGATTCTGCAGAAGCCTCGTCCTGAGAGAACCAGTGTTGTTGAAGAGTCTCAGAAAGGAAACAAACCAGTTTCACATTTGGGAGGACGATTTTAGCTCTGTGGGTCACTGAGAGGGTGGGTTTCCCAAATTAAATGGGACAGGAGAATCATATTCTTACCTCGTCTTTGAAATTTTATGACCTCTCAAATATTGAACCCCAGCACTCAAGGGCCACGAGGTCATACCAGTCCTTGCTCTTTTGCCTCCTTTACCATTTCTTTTCATTGTGTGTCTGGCAGGGAACTCCCCATCTGACGAGTCGGAGGAGCGAGAAAGAGATCCCAAGGTGCTCACCTTCCCCGAATACATCACCAGCTTGTCAGACTCTGGCACCAAGCGCATGGCGGCTGGGGTCCGCATGGAATGCCAAAGCAAGGGCCGGTGCCCCTCGTCTTGCCCTCTGTGTCACGTGGCATCCGGTCCTGATGCCCCTGCTGAGCTGGTGCTCCTGGAGGTGACCAGAGCGGCCCCCATCTATGAACTGGTGACCAACAACCAGACCCAGAGGGTAAGAGGCCGGAACTCAGCTCTGGGAGGCATAGACATCGAGCGCTTTCTGAACTCTAGGGAGTGGCAGGCAGCAGTTGAACTCCATTCTCTAATATGGAGAGTGAGAGTCTTTGTTTAGCTGATACACACACCTCATGTACTTAGATTTGCCTATCAAATCAAATCTTTTCCCCTACAACATCTACTCAGATAGGATTCAGAGTCACGGTTTAACTCTTGTGTAGTTCTTTGAGCAAAGGGGCTCGGAGGCAGTAGGTAGATAGAGAAGCATGACATTCCCTATCACCAAAGTCATAGGTCAGAGAACTTAATGCCTCAGGGCGACAGCCATGGGGAGGAGGCTCAGCTCTGTCCCAACCTTGTTGTCATGGAGTTGTGGCAATTGGCAAGGGATATAAAGCCAGCTCCCCTTACTCATCCACAAACCTGCAACCTGGGACCAGCTCCAGTTAGCCTAGAAGGAGTGTATAACACACAGATTCCAAAAGCAAAGATCTGGAGGCTTTTGCCTGGAGCAGGTTGGTTTCCTGCCCGTTGCTCTGGCTCTCTGAACAAAGTGCTACATTCAAGCAGATCTCTGCCTTATGTTATGTTGCTAAGTCATGACATTTCCCAGCCACTCCTCCTCTGCCTCCGCTTCTCCCTCTGCAAAGATTCCAGGAGGAATTGAACGGACCCCAAAAGTGAGCTGGAGAAATGTGGCAGAGGCAGTGACATCACTGATTTTCCTAGATCCTCAGTCACCTCAGGAGGACTTGAAGAACAAAGTTAACACACATACACACACACACACACACACACACACACACCACTGCCAATACCCACAATGATGGTGAAAAATAAAATGAAGAAGCTTAGGATGTAAGACTTGTGAGACAAGAGGTGAAGGCAGCCTTGGGGACCAAGCACAGTAAGCATCACAGGAGGTAGCTGCTTACCTGCCAGAGAGGTGTGCTATCCAGGTGGGTGATAATTGCTTTCCTTTTATTTCTGTTAAGGGATACCTGGTGTGTCACAGTTTGTCTTATAGGTGATACTCAGAACCATGGGGGGGCTTTTGCATGTGTGTGTTTCTCTCACCTCTCTGCCTCTGCCCCAGATATTTTGTTCAGTATTTGAAAATAAGCTTTTTCACAAGAATAAAACAGATAAATTTTTCCTTTGCTTTCAACTTCCTCATCAATCTGATTGAGGTGGCAGTGGAAGTGGAATGGGAGAGAAGACAGGGGCTGGGTCGCTATGGAGGTCTAAAGCTGCTGTGGCTTCAGTCCAGTGCCCAGCCATCCCCTTACCTGCCCGGGTGTGGCGACTATGAGCACCCAGGACTGCTGCAGCTGATGTCCTGAGAGCTCCTGGGCCATTTGCTTGAGAACAGCAAGGTCTGAGCGCTCACACACGGAAGCATCCTGCAGACCGGGGCATGCAAAGCTGCAGGATAGAGCATAGCTTGGTGGGAGAGGAAGGCATGGAGTCCTTGCTTTCTATAAGATGACTCCCCACATCTGCCACCATGTGCATTCATAGCATCTTGTTCTTTCCCTTTGGAGTCCCGAGCGTAGATGCTGTGATTTGGTTACTTATGTCATTTCTGTTTGTTCATTTGTTTACTGTCTGCCTATAAGCTCTATGAGGGCAGGGGCCTTGGGTGTCTTGTTCATCACTGCGCCTTCATGCTCAGCCCAGGAAAAGGGCCCTCGTAGGTGTTCAGCAAATAATTGTTGACAGTCACCTCTGTAAGGCAACAGACACAGTTTCCTCTTAATTCTGCTGGGATAATATCCCTAATAAGTCCTGTTTTCCTCATATTTTTAAAAATGCATCTTTTGAATTTGGTTCACTCAGGCAAAGCAAAAAGTGAAGAACTGGGCGGGCCACGGTGGCTCAGCAGGTAAGAGTGCTTGCCTGCCATGCCCGAGGACCCGGGTTCGATTCCCGGTGCCTGCCCATGTAAAAAAAAAAAGTGAAGAACTACTACACACCAGGCTTCATGCTAGGCTCTAGCAGACTGCGTTCATTAAGAGAGTTTGATGGAAAGAGCCTGAGATTTCGAGTTTAGGCACGTTGTGCTCAGGCTCTATCACTGCCCTGTTCACTAATTTGTGACCCTGAGTAAGTCACAGAACCCCTTTGTTTCTGTTTCCACTGTAAATTATAACTTTTTAATCACTGAGCTCCAACTAAAGTATTAGTATCTACAGGGGCCATGTAAACTAGAACACTCTATGCAAATCACAGTTACAATTAAGACTCGGTTCCTGCTTCCTAAAGGCTCCTGGTCTGGGTAATAGGCTCAATAAAACCTGCATTCCAGTGATTCAAACCTAAGCCTTTGATAAGGTCTAGAATATAGGACACTCGCTTTGGGTCTGGACATTAGGATCATTATAAGGTTATCTCTTTTTTTCTTTCACCTTCATTTCTCTTCCTTCCTTCCTTCCTTCTTCCCTTCTTTCCTTCCTTCCTTCTGCCCTGCCCTGCCCTTCCTCTCCCCCTCCTCCCTCTCTCATTTTTGTTCTAAAATTTTTCACAATATCTAGGTTTCTTTCTGTAATTTACTGATAGTGTGGGGTGATGAGAGTGGGGTATAGAGATGTTGAGCCAGAGAGAAAGCTCTGGCCTTGGCCAGCTTGGAAACGCCATGCATCTGGGGGCAGTCTCACCTTCTCCCTCACCTGGATGGGGCAGGAGTGGCAGGGCCACACTGAGCAGCCAGTCCCCTATCACGATCCTTTTCTCAACAGAGAATGCCCCACACGTCTCAATTTATCCTTTTGCCCTTTAATAGCAATGTCAAGTAATTGTTATGAAACCACCGCCTGCAAAGAACTCTGCTAGGCTGATGTGGTTTTTACAAGATCCCGTGTAGACTCAACCCTGCTATTCAAAGACAATGACAATTGCTGGCATTTAATGGTGACTAATGTATGCCAGGTCCGTGCTATCCCCTTTGACATAGAATGGATGTGTAGCATGACATCCTTCCAAGGTGAGAGCCCTTACCACAGGGATGAGCCATTATGCTAAAGGGAGAGGAATGCCCCAGAAGTTTGACAGGCCCAGGCTTCCCAGAAACAATCTCCTGGGTTGATAATTTTGAAAATGGTGAAGTGGTACTATGGCCTGTTGGCATTTAGGGTGAAGCAGAGCTTCCCGACATACTAACTCCTTTTCTCTCCCTCTCTTGTAGCTCTTGCAGGAAGCCACCATGAGCTCTCTCTGGTGCTCAGGGACTGGAGATGTCATCGAGGACTGGTGTCGTTGCGACTCCACTGCTTTTGGAGCTGACGGACTTCCCACCTGTGCACCTCTCCCACAGCCCGTGTATGGTTCCCTGTCTCTGCCCCTCTCTGTCACATATATCTCAGCATCATGCTGCAAGCAAACACTGAGTATCTGCTATTTGCAATGGGTTAGGTACTAGAGAACAGAAAGAAAACCCTGATGGCGCCTGCCTTCAAAGAGCTTCCCATCCATTTGTGGAGGCGGGCATTTGCACAAATCATTATAGCAGAAAAAATGGTTTGACAAGGGTGATAGAGACATTTGAAGAAAGTGTGAGCACTGTAGAGGAAATGGTCAAGTCTGAAGTGGGGGAATGGTGACGACTTCATGAGGAAGTAGCACTTGAACTTCTCCTTGAAGGTGGAGAAAGTATGACAGATGGTGTTAGGAAATGGGGAAAGAAAGGATTGTATGTAAAATAAACAACATGCTCAGAAGAGAAGAGGACCAAAACTGCAGTTGCAGTGGAGAAGGTTAGAAATTTTTGAGACCCTAACTAGGCTTTGACAGTACAACAACAACAAATCTTACTTACAAGACAACTTACTGGACACTTACCATGTGCCAGATGTTGTGCTGAGCAATTAGGTACTATTATCCCCAGTAGGAGATTCAAATTAATTGCCAAGAGGTGAGAGATGTAAGCAGAGCTAAGGGAAAGGATGTTCCAGAATGTGTATCAACTGGGAAAAGCAGAGGACTAGGGATGAGCATTAGGGGTGTAGGGGTGTCTGCATTTGAGGGATAAACAGAATTGGGTCAGCTGATGTGAATCCTGAAGGACCAGGGCTCAAGGCAGGAATCCCTCCAGCCTCCCATATGGCACCTGGTGTGGGAGTAAGCCAGATGACCCAGGAAATATTGTGTCAAATAAAAAGTGCTGGGACAATAAGCTGCAGAAACATATGTCTCGTGGGTGGGTGAGGCAAAGAGAGCTTGATGTAGGGATCAGGACCTGGGGTAACTGGAGAACTGAGGAAACAGAGCCAAGATGGGGAAACCAGCAAGCGGGAGGCTGGTGTTGGTGAGCATTGCCTGCTGTCCTGTTACATGGAAGTGCGTGTGGGCACCAAGGACCAGGGCTGAGCAGGAAGAAACCTCTGAGAAAGGGGAGGAGAGGTTAAGAGTTGAGTGTCATTACGAGCCAACATTTTCTCTTATCTACACTCTCCCTTATCCATGTGGGTACTTTTAGATACACAGCCATTAGCTTTTTCCTTTTCACTGCTATAACTCAGACTTCTTGAATCAAAAGAGAATGTAATCATTATTACTAAAAGTCTTTTTGTTTGGTAGGAAAAGTAGACATTATGAGAAGATGGTATTGCCAGACTCATTCTCCAGCTAGGAAAACTATGTTTGAAACATAACACTGAAAACCACCAAAATCAGGTGGATACCAAGATCCAGCTATTAATATTCTAGGGAAGATTTCATTTCTAATCCCACATTTACTAAATGTCAGGGCTTAAGATCAAATTGAGCTAAATTTCCATAAACAGGAAACATCTATTAAAGACTTCACTTTTCTTGTCAATTCTAATGACTTTTTTCAGCAGCAGACCTTAGTTACTTGCAAGTACACTCTCATTTTACACAAGTCTATGTAAATTTTACATACTGCTGTTTCTCGGTACTGGCTGGCCTTTGTCCGTATTTTCACAGAATTTGAGTTCTCAGAAAAGCTTCATTACTTACTCGAGCTTCCTAATGCTTTTGCTTCAAAATACTCCTCCACATATGACTCCAATTAACGAATTTGTCAATATCTACACGTTTTGGGCCTGTTCCATCTTTAATGTCATATACAAAATATGTACGCCTTCATATTAAGCCAGTAGCAGAAAAGCATGTGTTTTGTATTACTTTCCCAGCAGCTGAATTCCTTGCTATTGCTCCCACAGTCTCTAGTGCTTTTTGTGTTGGAGCTCTTATCACATATTATTGCAATCACATGTATAATTGTTCATTCTTTTACTGACCACTGAGCCCCACAAAAGAAGAGGCTGGGAGTGGCTTGTACACATACATCCCCAGCACAGAGCACATTTTTACAAGTAATGGATGATCCATAAATATTTGTTGAATTGAAGTTGGGCAGTACAGATGGTTTGGGGTGATTCATCCACAGTATCTTGCTCAGGGATCCTTAAGACCTATGGCAGACACCTATAAGCAGAGAAGAGAGTAGGACAGGCACAATTATGGATGGTCGTAATTGTGCAATCGGGGAACCAAGGAAAAGAATGAATATCAGGGACACATATAAGGGAGGGAAGCTGGAATGAGCAGGAAGTGGGAAAATACCCAGAAGTCGATTGTCTAAGAAGAAACGGAATTGGAAGCAAGTGAGAAACCTGAGATACATACATGAAGTCAGAACAAGGCAGTGAATTGAAACCACTTGGGCCATTAGGAGTCCATACCCCTGAATGTCAGTAATGTTTATTGAGTTGTTGTGATTTACAAAGCGGGGCTTCCCAAAGGTACAAGATGGCAAGACAGGATAGTGGTCGAATGGACAACTTGGATGGAATGAGGAGAATATGAACTGGGAAAAGCATGGAAAGACTGGAATGAGGAACCAGGATATTCATAGAAACCCAAGAACAAAGATAGAAACTGAAATTAGAAACTGGTTAAGCAGGCCTAAGGTATCACCCCTAAGGAGAACTTGACATGTGGCCAACTTTCTCTTGCCCATTAGAGCCCCCCGTGAGCATTACCTCCAATCTGAGTATGTTCCAAGCCCCAGCCAGCAGAGGACCCAAGGAAAGAAGATACAGTAGTGCCTTTAACAAGAGAGGAAGGCAGGGGTTCACAGGCAGCACAGCCCTTGTTCTGACTTCATGGATGTAT
Source organism: Tamandua tetradactyla (assembly GCF_023851605.1). NCBI lineage: Eukaryota > Metazoa > Chordata > Mammalia > Pilosa > Myrmecophagidae > Tamandua > Tamandua tetradactyla. The sequence goes on along the minus strand of NC_135330.1, from coordinate 30,849,363 downwards.
CTCAGGTTTTTCGCTTGCTTCCAATTCCTGGTTTCTTCTGAACTGAGGTGGCCTTGCTCATGCAGGACCCTGGCAGATACCAACTCAGTGGGTCTTTTTGTGAGCATTACATGCACATTCTCAGTACTTTTCAAGAGCAAGTCCAGAGCTTGCAATATTTTAAAGTCATATAGAGTAGTGCTATGCAAAAAGCCCTATATCCACTAGCCATAAAAATGCAGATGGTCATTCATCTTTGACTCACCTTATTATATACTTACAAATATCTGTTGATTCTTAGTCTGTATCAGGCACTAAAATGCATAAGACATAGAACTCAAGGATCCTCAAGGAACCTACTATCTAGTCCAGGGGACAGGTCCTTAAATAGATAAAAGTTGGCTAAGAAAGTTAGAAAGAGTTGTTTAAAATCTAACAGATGGGTGGGCCACAGTGGCTCATGGGCAGAGTTCCTGCCTGCCATGCCAGAGACTTGGATTCAATTCCCGGTGCCTGCTCATGTTAAAAACAAAAAAATCTAACAGATAAGGGGGTGGCCACTGTTGGTGCCAGAAGACAACTGTGGGTCTCGGCTGGATCCGCAGTTCATGCTCCTTCTTGTCCGCCCTTAGGCTGAGACTCTCCACGGTTCACGAGCCCAGCAGTACCCTAGTGGTCCTGGAGTGGGAGCACTCAGAGCCGCCAATCGGGGTGCAGATTGTAGATTACCTCATTCGTCAAGAGAAGGTCACTGACAGGATGGACCATTCCAAAGTGGAGACAGGTGAGCAACTCCCACTTCAAGGGCTAGTCTTGACCCAGGGTAATAAAAGTGAAACAAAAGAAAAATGCCCTGCCTCTTGGCATTACCCCAGAACCCCAGTATCTCATGGCAGTGCAAGAGCATTTGGGGAGAAGAGGAAGTTGTTGTCTCTTCCAAGCTGCGGCCATCTTGTCCAGTTAAGAGTATTTGCCTGGTGAGCATCTGACAAAGTCTTGTTTTGATTTTGTTTTGCTATTTGTTTATAAAAGAGGTGTCCATTTCATTGCCCCTGGGCACACTCACAAAGAAACAACAGTACACTCGTTATCCTAGCCCACAATTAGGAAACAATTCTCTGCTAACCACTGCCATGATTACAGAAAAGAAACAAATTCCTTTGCTAATAACCCCCCTCTAGGCAAAAGCCTCTGAAAACAGATGTGCTTGCCCCATGTCTTGTCCTAAAGCAAACTCTGCTTTTTTCAGGTCCGACTAGAAGAGAGAGCCCTTAAAGGAGTTGAAACACCCATGAGAAATGTTCTGTCCCTTCCCATTTCACTGTATACACACAGGGAAAGGTCAACATAAATAAACCTTAAAACTTACGCAGGAGATGTGGTCATCAACAGGATGGTGGCGTCCATAACCTCATACAGGGCCAATAGTTCTTGGTGCACTATCCTTGGGGCTTGGAGCCATATGCAGCTGCCTACAGGCACTGCTTCTTCTGAAGACCTTTCTGTGATGTGCACAAGATACTGCTAAGGTATGAGCTTGACCACCCACGCCGAGAACATTTCATAAAAGAGCTCACAGATGTGAAGCGCATCTGCTCAACTCTGGACAAATGGCTCTAAGTTGAATGGTTAAATAATGAAACAATCAGAAAGGATCGTTCTTTTTGGTTACCATTCTCTTCTAAGGATTTGAGAAGTCTGGGGACCGAGGTATTTTAATGTTAAATTCTCACTGAGTTTATTCCATCATATCATTGCTTGGTCATTGCAGTTTCTCATACCCTTTCTGGTCCTTTCCCTCTGGGCAGAAACGGTGCTGAGCTTTGTGGATGACATTATCTCTGGAGCAAAGTCTCCTTGTGCGATGCCATCTCAGGTACCAGACAAGCAACTCACCACCATCTCTCTGATCATTCGATGCCTGGAACCTGACACCATTTACATGTGAGTAACATACGACCTGCCTAGTTATTCTTTATCTTGAAAGTCCCAAGGCTTTTATCTGGTTCTCACTTTTCTACTTGTAATTGAGGCAAACTTCATCTAATATAGAAGCAACCATTTTTAAGTGAGCAATTACTACATTCACAATTTTGTGCAAGCACCACCTCTATGTAGTTCCAAGATACTTGCATTACCCCAAAATAAACCATTAAGCAATTACTCTCCATGTCCCATCTCAGACTCCAGCTACCACCAATCTTCTTTCTGTTTTTTCGGATTTATCTATTTTGGATATTTCATATAAAGGGAATCAAATCGTAGGTGGTTTTCTGTGTCCAGCTTCTTTCACTCAGCATAATGTTTTCAAGGTTCACCAAAATTTAAAGCATATATCATTCCTTTGTATGGCTAATATTCCATTTTATGTATATGCCAGAATTTGTTTATCCATTCATCTGTTGATGAACATTTGGGTTGTTTCCATCTTTTGACCTTTGTGCATAGTGCTGCTATGAACATTTGGGAACAAGTATCTGTTTGAGTTCCTGATTTCAGTATTTTGGGGTATATGCCTGGAAATGGAATTGCTGGGTCATATGGTAATTCTATGTTTAGCTTTTTGAGGAACTGCCAAATAATTTTCCACAGCAGCTGAACAGTATAGCATTTCTACCAGCAATGTATGCAGGTTACAATTACTCCTTAATCACAAACGATTTTTCCCTTTTTTTTTATTATAGCCATCCTAGTGGGTGTGACCTGGTAGCTGATTCCTGGGGTTTTTTTTTTGCTACTTGAGTTCCTTTAGAAACTCAGCAAAAGATTTTGAGTCTGAAATCTTGTTCCGGTCAGCATTACAGAGCACCTGATTGAGTGCTGGCTCTGGAGAGGGGTAGGTAAAAAAAGATGATAAAGCCTCATCACATCAAGGAGTTGCAGCGTCAAGGGGAAATAAATAAACAATTAACTTTAACAAAAAGCAGAATGAAGTAGATGTTAAATAGAAGACCAAGGGACATGTGGTAGGAGAGAAAATAAACAGATGATTATTTCTCTCTGGAGAGGACACCATTTGAATTGAGGTGTGTAGAATTTCAATAAGTAAATTATTGGAAAAAGGCAAACGAGACTTAGGAAACAGCAAAGTCCACGGTGAAGAGGCGTGAAGGTAAGTCGTAAGTAGTTCATAAGGCTAAAGCAGGCAGTGAGTAAAATGGAATGGGAGAAAGCGAGACTGGGAAAATGCAGTAATTGCCTTAAGTCAAAGGAGACTATTAAATTGCTTCGAGGAAAGGAGGAGAAAAACAAAGAACGCTGCCTTTTAAGGCTAGCTCCAGTGGCATTGAAATGAATAGTTCATAGAGGTTAGAGGCGGTCGGTTTTTCTCTTCAGAGAAAATACAGCAAATTCCAACATCCATGGCGTTTAGAACAGCCATGTTCTACTCTCGACGAACACTTCTCCATCCCTCTCTGTGCTCTGGGAACAATTGGAAATATTTGCGAGGCAGAGACATAGAAGGCACCAAAAAAAAAGAGATAAGGACAGAAGCTAAGTCATGATGGAAAAATCTGGGGGCTAAGACAGAAGTCAGAGTGATGGCCTTCTGGGATCTCTCGACCTCATCAGTATGAAAAACACTTAAAAGTTTACAGACGAGGTTATAAGAACAGAGTTGAGATTTCCAGAATAAATCACTTCCATTTCCCCAGTTAAGTAGTTCAAAGATGAAAAGCGCTCTAAGTTCGAGTGGCATTGATGACAAGACGCCCTTAGCAGTTTGGGCGGAATCCCTTTATTATAGGAATAGCCAGTGAAACTAGCAGGCCAATCATGATAAAAGTAAAATGCATGAAGCCAAGTGATATTCTAGAGCATTCAGAAAGTATGGATAGGCACAGAGGGTAGCACTGGGACCAAGGAGAGTCGCTGCGCTTTTGGGGTGATACCACGGATGCCGCAGATTTCACCAGCTCGCAAGATAGGAAGTGGCCCTGGTCCTGTGGGAGGGAAGCAGGCAGAAGAAACAACCACCTAATCTGCTGTCATCCATCTCAGACTCCACGAAACTTGAATGAGTTCAAAGGTTACAGAGAATTATCCATTTATTTATAAGGCCTCAGTGATTCCTGTCACGGAGTTACAAGGGTTCCTTGAGAATCTCAAAGATCCTTTGTGCACGGGGCTGGTGGTGGTTTTGAGTTAGGAGCTCCAGCCTTTACAAGGCCTGGCACCCTCGTGTCGTCTGCTTTGGCTACGTTTCTTGATCAGAGGTCTGAGTCTGATACCTTCTCCCACTCCACATCTTCTTGGTGAACTTCCAGTATTAGCCTCCTACATCTTGCCAATGTTTTCTGTCACTGGTGATTATTGTTGAGTGGATGGGGCTGAAGAAAAGACAGCCTCGTCCACCAGGTGGCACTGCAGCTCACGCAAAGGGGGCGAAGTCCGCGGTCCGGGTGGAGATCTGCTCTCCTTGGAAGACTCCAGCGAAGCCCGTGCTTCAGTCCCTACTATAAAGCCAGGAGCCCTGGACTAAGAAATCGGCCCCAAGCCTGATTTTGTTTCTAACCACCAAATGGCTGCAAAAGAGACACTTCAACATTCTCCAGCCAAGTTTTCTCCTCTCCAAAATGAGAAGAAGGAAGCCTTCACTTACCGAGTGTTTATTTTAGGCAGGAACCACTTGGCACGCTCCCCTGGCCCTGTGAGATTGGTGTGATTGTCCCCATTTTATAGCGGAGGAAACTGAGGTGAAGCGGGACTGAGTAGCTTCCCCAGAATCACAGGACTGGGAATTCAGTCAGGGGTTTGCACTCTCCAGGCTCTAACACAAGCTCCACGGCCCTCTCCTCCTGCCCAAGCCCCACACTCCAGGGGACTGAGGATCTAGTCCCTCAGTAAGCTGGCTCTGAGCCTGGGGTCCACAGAGGTAGAATTGTATTTCAGTATGATTGGCTTCTATTGTAATCCTATATGTATTTTAATGCAATTGAGATAAAACATTATTCCGAGAAAGATCTATGTTAGAAACCAAAATGTTTAGGAGCCCCTTGGCTGGAAGGTATCAAAAGTGCTTAGTGTGTGCCTGGTCCAACATCTCCTTTCACACATGAGGAAACTGAGGCCAGAGTTGGGAGGTGACTCACCAGCCTTCTAGTCCAGCAGTCCCTCTTCACAACCAGCGATCATGGGAGACCCCCTGCCTTCCTGGGTCAAGACAGCAGCTAGATAATTCAGAAATAGGGAGCCAAATTGGAGGGTTCTGCAGAAACTGCCAAGCCTGGAGGGAAAGCACAAAAGCCTCAGACATAGGCGGTTCCTTGACAGGAGGCCTAAGAATACTCCATGCACATCAGGTTTCAGGCCTCACGGACCCCAGCCCTGGAGCCAGAGCCAAGCTGTGTCTGTCCATATGCACACATAGTCCCAACAAGTGTCGTCACTGACTCCCTAACTAGGGGCTGAACAATCCCTGCCAAGGCGCTGTGGAAGGAGCCCGGCTGGACGAGGCAGGAAATGCATTTAAGCCTTCGCCCTCCAGATGGAGCAAGGCTTATCTCTTCTGTCCAGTAAGTCCAACACTCTCACTGTCCTGTGATGTTCAATGGTAGAAACCATAATTCTAACAAAGAGAGGAGGAGACTTTCCTGAGGTGACGACATGTGGCATTTCCACATGAATATGTGTAAAGTGCTCCCTGGGCTTTAAAGATAAAAACAAACCTGCCGTCCTTCAGCCTCCCTCCAGGAGCTGCCCCGTGTCAAGAGCCTGGCGCTGAGGACTTGCTCTTAGCTGGAGCTCTGTCTCAGCCTAGAATGTGTGGGAAGCATTTCCTTTTCTAAAACCTTGCTTTGCTATTAAAACTAATAGAAGCTTAAGTGCCTAACTTTTACACTAATTGTCTCATCAGGATAATGTGCGAATTAATTTAAGCACAGATATTTCCATCGTTTCATCCTAGCTCAGGATCCATGAGAGTTTGGCTGGAATTTATAGCAAGACAGGACCGACAAAGCAGAGCCGTGGGGGTGGAGGTGGGGCATTGTCCGTGTAGGTGGAATTAACCCTGCCCCAGGCACTGAGAAAGAGCGTCAATCTGACGGCCGGTATAATACCTGATCAGGGTTTAGGACATTCCATATCATGGTCCAGGGAAACAGAAATTTAGGGCCCAGGATTAAAAATAATAGTGGGTTACAAAGGTATTTGGAACCAAGCAACCGGCAGTCCTAGGTAGATGATGCTTGGACTAAAGGCTGGCAGGAAGTATCACGTCAGCACATAGCAAGGCCCTGGCCCCAACCTGGAATTCTGAGGCCTTGCTCAGGTCACTGGACAACAGAGCAGGACCAGGCTTACAAGAGCTGGGTCACCAGACAGACTGGACCTGGGCAGCATTTGGACACAGTCTGCAGTGGGGGCATTGGAAGAAGGACAGCCGACCGTGAGGCGCGGGGCCTGAGGCCAGGCTCAGGCTGGCAACCCAGGGACCACGCTGGCCTAGAGCATCAGGGGGTCATGTCTCCTGACCTTTATGCAAACTATCCATAAGGACTGGGTCAGGGCTGGCTGCATTGGATAAAACGCGAGTCGATCTCTGGCAGAGAGATGGATTTCCTGCACCTTGCTAAAGTGCCCTGTTGTCAGGAACTCTTCTGTGAGAGGAAGGGGCTTACTCAAGCCCCTAGAGGGCAGTTCCACCAAAGATTTGTAAGAGTGAATCCTGGAGCTCTCTCCACTGCTCTCTCAGCTCTCCTGCTCTATGAAGGGACGCAGGCGTGAGGGGGTGACTCTGCCCATGTGTTGGAACTCTGGACCATGGGTGCAGGTCTGAATTATGTCTGTGGTACCTCTGAGCTCATCCCTGAAAACTTGAGGTCATAATGGCCAAGAACAGGTGGGAAGGTGAAGGAGTCGGCACTTGATCCGAGAGCTGGCCTGTGGGAGAAGACTCAGAAATGGAGCTGGTTCCAGGCAGGGCCAATCACCTTTGGGGTTGGTGGTCTCATTCACAATTCTAGAAGCAATACCAAAAGGCTGATCAGGTGAGTGAGGTCAAATATTGGACAATTCCAGTAGGTTGTTGCCTGGCATCCAGACTGTGCAGTGCTGCCACTGGGATACTCGGTGGGGCCAGGAGCCCACTAAGACCTAAGAGGAGAGGGGTGGCCAGGGAGAGAAGGTTTACAAGACCCCACATTTTGGGCATGGGTCAAGCTGGACCTTAGTACCAGGCAAGACCGTTGATCAGAACTAAGGAGGAGAGCAACAGGCAGAGGGCCAGTGGAATGGGTTGAGCCACCTCATGCAGATGGGAAGGAAAGTCGAGCATCCAGTGGTCCCTCTCTGACTCACCCCAAGGGGCCAGGGGGAGTGAAGCAGGAGAATCCAGCAGGCTTAGATCCCGGGTACCACGTCCTGGACTTGGGCAGGTAACCATGCCACCTGCGCAGGGTTCCTGGCAGGATAGAACCTGCATATGGAAGGTCCCATAAGGCCCAGAGGGTTTGGAGAAGGCAGAGGCAGGCAAAGGACAAATCTGAGAGAAACACAAATTTCCTGGCCAAATCATCAGGCCCTTTGCATTTCCTTTCTATTTCACCAGTTACACAGTCTTGGGCCCAGCCCATGTTTTGCTGGCCACTCTGATTTGGGCATTTCCTTTCCTCTCCCTGAAACTCTGCCAACCAGAAAAAAAATATGCAGACTCCTGTGAAAACATAGAAAAAGGAAAGGGACAAGACAGGCAGCACTCAAATTTTCTTTAAATATACTTAGTTATTCGAGGCCCTGGGCACAGACATGAGAGCTTATTTTCACATTTCTCTCTTAGTAGCAGAATTTAGGAGTTCTGTTTTTCCTCTCAATCCAGCTGCATCACCAAAGGGGAAATCTTACGTTCAGAATTTGATAGCCAGGTTTGCCTAGTCTTCCTGGGAAGAGTCTTAGAATTGCCAGTTTTCAGTCTCAGGGATAAGGCTGGATTCCAAGTTAGCTTCCTGGTCCTCAGTGGAAGTGTCTCAGTGAAACAGGATGAGCTGCCTATAGGAAATAAAGGGCCCAATCTTGGCTGCTTTGCTTCTCACTTTAAAGAGGAATGTTGTCCTCAGTCCTTTGCATAAAGGTATAAACTGAATGCAGGAAGGATCAGAACAGAATTAATATAATTTATGGCATTTCATTTGGTTCCAGATGTTGTGTTAGGTCTTTCTATAAATTATCTGATTTCCTCCTTCTAATGAGCGATGGTAGTTTGATTATCATCCTGTTTCATAGATAAAGGAAAATAAAGCTTAGAGGAGTTAAGTATAATTCTGCATGGCAGGAAACGGAAATTTCAGACCCAAGTTCTGATCATCTGTTTCCAAAGACACACACTCCTTCCCTCTGCTCCCTGACTGTTACAATTTAACAGGCATCAGAATCACCTGGAAGCAGAGATTTCTGGTTCCCTCCCCTCGAATTTCTGATTCAGTAGGTCTGGGGCAGGGCCTGAGAATACTAACAGCTCTCAACTACCCAGATGATACCGATGGTGCTAGTCTGGGGGCCATACTTTGGGAACTCCACCCTATACCATGATGCTCTCTGTCACACAATTGACTTTCACAGCAAATTACAGCCTAAGACCCACCACGATGCAGTGAGACACCGCAGGCTGCCTGCTTTCTGACTCAGGCGGAGGCGAGGTCATCCAGGGATGCATGCCTCTCCAGGCAGAGCTTGCTGTCAGCCAGGGCCATGGAGCCTAGTCTCCACTGCCCTTCTCTGATAACAATACCCTCCCACCCCCTGCCAGGTTCACCCTGTGGGGAGTGGACAACACAGGACGGCGCTCCAAGCCCAGTGATGTGATTGTGAAGACCCCTTGCCCTGTGGTGGATGATGTCAAAGCCCAAGGTAAGAGAAATGGAGGCTGGCAGAGTCTGCAAAGGGATGGCCCAGGGACTACCACTCACCACGAGGCAGGAGGAACCGAGGAAGTCCAACGAAACAGCCTGGAATTCAGCAAGAATGAGGGAGAATCCAAGGCCCACTGCAGGAGAATCACCTTTCCAGAAATATTCCTCAATCTCTGCCCTCTCATTACCCTCCTTTTATCCCATTAATCCACATGCCATAAGTAAAGGAGCCAGTAGGAGATGCTAATTAAGCCCTGCAAGCATACACGGTCACACATCGGATGCAGTGCCCACGGCCTCTGCCCATAGGATGCTGAGCGGGTCACTTACTCTCTACCTATTTTTTAGACACCTGAAAGGTTATTTTGAATTAAGGTATAGAATGAGTAGAGATTTGAAATTCATTGTTATATCAGACACTTCCTAGTAAAGCATAAGTCAAAATCCTTAAGTCTATATCTTAGTGTTATTATGGACCAGTTTTTGGTAAAGAATTGTCCCTCTGGTGAAAATCCCCCTCGCAACATGATTGATCTTTGTTATTTAGGAGGAATTTGTCTTCCTAAATGCACAAAAAAAGTGCATCTCTTGGGTGTCTCTTCCTCATGATACTCCCTGGCTGGTCTTGATATCATCCCTGCTCTAAGCTTATTCGGATCACTTCCACAAATGGAATTTATCTGTCCTGTGCACTGCTTTCACAGGAATCTAGCATTAAATTGATCTGATCAACCACTACTATATATTTAGTAGAACTGAGCTGGTCGCACTTGCATATTAACAGAGATATTTACTCATGCTGCAAATTTATGTTTTGCAAGTTTCAATAAGAGGCATATGGTGGCCAAGCTGATTGGCTGTTCCCCTCAAGTTGCCTTATCTGTGTCTCCTGACTCCAGTTGTATCAGGTTGACCACAAGGGACAATCCCAGAATGTTCATTCCATGGGTTACATGATGGTGATGTGAGATCACCAGGGGAAGAGGGACCCAGCCTTGCTTTAACTAAAATCACTGATGTTTGTGTAGCACTGTACAACTTCTGAAAGGATTTTCACGTTTGTTGTCTCATTTTGTCTACATGGCATATTAAGAGTGTCGTTACTTTTGACTCAGAAATATGATCAAATCAAGGCCCTTTCTTAAACCTCTTGAATGGTTTGCCATTCACCTTAGGACAAAGGTCAAAATATTGACTAGGAATAGTTGGACCCAACTAAAGTAGCCCCTGCCCACTTCTCTAGCCGTTTCTTGCCCCACTCCTCCCATCAATCTCTGCATATCTATTTCATTGTCATTCTCCGTTCCTCTAACATGCCCTTTCCACTTCCACCACCAAGCCTTTACACACATTGGTCCTGTTACCTTGCATGCCTTCCACCCCCAACTCTTTCATCTTAATAACTCCTCTCAGCCTGAAGATCTCAGACCAAATGTCCCTGCCTCAGGGCAGAAGAGGTCAGGGGCTGTTGCTTCCATGTTTGTTTCCATCAGACAATTTATCTTGGTTTGTTATTATAATCACGTGTTCACCATCCATCTACCTCACCAGTAGGTGCACCCCATGAGAACAGAGTTCTGGTTTCTTTTTGTTTATGACTGTGTCCCTAACATTTGGAACACAGCATGGTGACAGAATGGCTAAAGATCTTCAGTGCTTGAGTCAGAAAGCCAAGGTTCAGATTCCTGTTCCACCATCTAACTGCTTGATCTTGAGCAGGTTACTTAACCTCATACTTCAGTTTACTAACTGTAAAATGGGGGGAAATAGTGGTGTCCTAGCTAATAAGGTTTTAGTGAGAATTAAATAAATTAATTCACTCAAAATACTGTAATAACAGTGCATGGCACGTAGTGAATGTTCAGTAAATGTTAAGTATTATCACTATCTTTAACCAAGCATAGGGCTGACCCTCTAATATGAACCCAGTAAGTATTCACTGAAAAAATAGAAATCACCCCTTTTATAGATACAGAGTAGAGGGAGTACACTGACTGGAGTCACAAGTCTAGATCTAACATAGCTAGCACTCACACCGTTTTTGACCCCAGTCTCATTCCACCTACTACTTTCCCCTTAGATATTTGGAGGGCTATTGGGTAAAAAACTGAAAACCTTTTCTTTGTCTCTAAATACAGATGAATAAGAAAAGCCTGCAGGAAAAAAGAGAATTCAAATTAGATACCAAAAATATTTTTCCTTTCAGGAGTCTTAGAATATAATTGGACATTACAATAGAATGGAGACCCTTAAGAATAAGAGAGGATCTTATTTTTCCAGAGCACCTATCACAAATACCATTCAGTGGGTTGTCTGAATTAAGAGGAATTTATTGACTCATGGTTTTGAGGCTAAGTCAAGTCCAAAATCCAGTTTCAATAAGACTTGCTTTCTTCCTGAAGACTCTAGAGTTCTGGTACTGGCTACAGGCAATTCATGGGTTCTTGGCCTTCCCATCATGTGGTGATATTCTCTCCTTTCTCTTCCAGGGTCCTTCTGACTTCTTGCTTCTTGGTTCTCCCTGTGGCTTTCTCTTTTATAAGGCCTCCAGTAATCCAGATTAAGGCCCACCCTGGTTCAGTTCACCAAACCTAACTAAAAATAATGTGGATTAAGATTAAGAATATGTCTGAATGGGGGTACGTAATAGTGATGTGCCTCACCCTGGAGTAAGTGATGCCTGGCTTTTGAGGGTCTCAGCAATCTGTTGGTGGTAAGAGCAGTCTAAATTGGAATCTCCCAGATAAGAGAGACTGTCTGGAGAGGATCTGTGGCATCTTTATTTCATCATCTTTTGATTTCTTATTCTAAGATGTAGAGGAGCAGGCAATGAGAAGGTATTTCACTATTGCTATTTTGGAGAGTTTGCTGACACCCTTGGAAGTGGCAGTACGCACATTGGAGTCACTTGCTGAATAGGCAGCATGCTGGTGGGATATCAGGGAAGCATTTAGCAAGTAGGAGGAATGCAGCATGATGCTACCTACAGGATGGTTGGGTAGAAAGCAGCCCTGGATTAGAGAATGGGCAATATAAGGAAACTTTCCCAGAAAAGACCACTGCATTATCATCTCTGTAGGGTTCCTTTGGGTTAACTATTGTCCCACAAACTATGTCAAGATATGTTTCTGCCTGCTTGTACTCCCTGACAAAGGAGAGCATGAGAGACAATTTAGGACTGATTTAGAATAAAATGACATTCCCTGTTATATTCTGTTATTCTTATTCTGTTATATTATGTTATATTCTGTTATTCTTTAGTCAGAAAGGAGTCCTGTGAAGGGTGAATGTGGAGATTAATGATTTATACTAATTGAGGTTATCCTTGAAAATTAATATCATTCTAGCTGTTCTACCATAAAACCATATGCTTTGCCTCCTTCAAATCCAGAAGGTGATCATAAATATAGCTCACTCAGGTTTGCATTTAAATCTAATAACAAATGGGAATTACTTTTTAAGTGGCCCAGGAACATGACTTCAGCTCTCAATTATCTAGCAGGAAGCTAGACTATATTCCTTATATGAGCATTTTTCCTATATCAGATACTTTCTGTGAGGAATTTTACCAATTCATGACTCTAAGGCCACAGTAAAAATTTGTGCCATTGTTTTACTGAAATCTAGTGTCAATGATAAAATCAACCCTCTCAAAATAGCCTCCAGATTGGAGCAAAGTTTCCTTATGAAACTTTACTAACAGAGAGCTAGGTCTCATCTACAAATTTCCTAAAATTCAGCCCCTTTGCCTGATGCTAAACACAAATGTGTTTCCATTCATTCATTTGTTAATCCTATAGCCATTTATTGAACCCTGATATTAAACCCTGTGCTAAAGACAGATAACCAGTTAATCTCAGAAGATATGTTCAAGGATTTTATAATAAGATTTTATAACTTCACTCATCCAACAAATATTAACCTCTTACTAAATGCCTCTTCTAGGTATTAGGTACAAAAATTCCTGTCTCATGGAGCTTATATTTTGGTAGGTATGACAGATAATAAAACAATATTAAAGTACTTAATACTTCAGATGATGATATATGTTATGGAGATAGATAAGAAACTAGGATAGACAGTTTCATGGTAGAATTTTAACCAGAGTAGTTTAGAAAGAGAGTAAATGGATAAGCCACACATATCTGGGGAAGATCACTCCATTTGGAGGAGCAGCAGTACACGTTTTCTTGGCATGGTTGAAGAAAAGAAAGTGTGGGTGGGTGGTGTGGAAGGATGAAAAAGAAAGTGACAGGACAGGGGCTCTGAGAGGTAGTGGGGCCAGACCACATCAGCCTGGTGTCAGAGTAAGAAACTGGTCTCTGCCTCAGATTTAGGTGGGAGGGCCAGGAGGACACTGAGCAGAAGAGTTGCATGATTGGACTTCACATTATACAGGATCATTCTGACTGCTGTATTGATAATAGACTCAGAATGAGAGGGGAAAGTGGAAGAGGATAGTAGTTAGAAGACTATGGCAATACAGAGGAGAGACAGTTTTTTAAACCAGCATGATAGCAGTAGAGGTGATAAGACATGCTCCAATCAGAATATATTTTGACAGGAGAACCAGAAGGATTTGTTCATGAATGGAGGCAGAGCACGAGAGAAAGAAGAATCGTGTCAGTCTTATTGTATATATTGTGGAAAGTGCTATATAGATATATGTACAGAAAGCTGAAGGAACATGAGCAGGTTCACCTAGTGCAACAGCTTGTGATTTTTTTTTCCCCCAGTAGAACCCAGCAGTGCAGCCTAGGTGAAGGCAGAGAAAAAGAAGAGAAAGCAAGCTAGTTGAGGGCACCAGCAATAGGCCATGAGGGTTAGGTAGGGAAGGAAGCAAATACAGGGCTGATGAATGGAAAGAAGGGAGGAGCCTAAGAACTTGGGTTTCCATGAGCTTGGAGAACAGGTATAAGAGCAGCAAGACGTACAGGAGGTTGTGTTCATAGTATGTTCTAGTAAGATTTACTGTTTTCAAAGTGGAGCAGTTCTTGGGGTTAATGGCTGACTTTTGGTGGTTGGAGGTTCTAGACTTAGAGAGGACTTTCAGTAAAGTCACCCAAAATGCTGTCAAGAAACAGGGTGAAGGAGATGACTGTGAACCAGATACAAAATTTATTGATGGATACAGAATGATCAGTTGGTGTGTAGGTAGGAATAAGGAGAAGCAGTGAGTTTTGAAAGTACAGAACTTTTTACAGAAAGATGGAGGATTGGTCATTTGCAGGTAGTCATGGGAAGCTGGAAGACTCCTCTTCTCTGGGGACATGTGAGAAGCATCCTTCTGTACCAGAGAAGGCTTCAGATAGTTTCAGCTAAGACAGGGATGTGGAGGTAAGAACAGTGTGTGCCGAAGTCAAAGGTAAAGGAAGAGTTGTTTGTTGTGTAGTAATGTTGATTCCAGAGCACATAAGGGAAATTTTAAGAGGATGAGTTAATATAGAACAGTGATTTTCAAACAGGGTAGGCCTGGCTATCAGCATCAGCATCTCCTGGGATCTTGTTAGAAATGCAAATTATTATGTTCTATCTACTCAGGAATCAGAAACTCAGGTGGAGCCTAGCAATCATGTTCTAACAAGCCTAGCTCTAGTTGATTCCGGTGCACACTCAAGTATGCAATCCACTGGTCTGGAGGAGGCACAAAGAAGCATGGGGAGGGTGAAAGAAAAGACAGACTGGGTTTGGACTAGGGGAAGGAACCTTGCAATTTGGGCACCGCTAAGAATGACGAAGATATAAGGCCAGGTGAGCTCCATTGTCCTCAAGTTTTCATATGCAATGCTATTGTCTGTTGCTTCTACATGGGGACAGATTGAGATTGCAGGTAACTCCTGAGGAATAATGAAGGTAATGAAACAGAACTTCGTTCAGATGACTTTTATTATCTTGGACAAGGAAGCCATAAACAAAAGATATAGATGCTTCCCAGGATTCTCATCTCACAGGAAAAAGAGCAGCTGCCACTGGGGCATGAAAGCTCGATTCTGCCCCTGGAGTCTGTAGAAAATCAGACTACTTTCCTCAGTCCCTTGGACTATTGTATTTCAGTTTTTCTCTCAGGACATTGGGAAAACCAGGATATAGTAGAGAATAAACAATAATAAAAAAAATTAACTCTTATTAGCCTACCTTCTCCCTCATTCCCTTATTTCAGTCATTCTGGCCTCCTTGCTGTTTTCATATATGTTGGCCCATCCAGCCTGGGAGGCTTCGTGCTCATGTTTCCTCTCTGTGGCATGTTCTTCCCCAAATATCCCTGCCACTCACTCCCCCACCTTCAAGTCTTGGTTGGAATGTTATCTTTCAGAGATATTTACCATGATCCCTTATTTAAAATAACAGTGCCCCTTAGCACCTTCCTTCTTCAATTTTATTTTTCTCCACTTCCTAACACACTATACATTTTACTTATTAGGCTTATTGTTTAACCGAGTGCCTTCCCCCACTAGACTATCTGCACCGTAAAGGTGAGCATTTTTGACAGTTTGGGTCACTGATATATCCCAAGTGGCTAGGAAAATGTCAGATACATGGTAACACTCAATAAAAATTGTATTGAATGAATAAATAAATGTAAGCTTCCTATGGCCAGACATATGCTAAAATATCACCTTTATTCTTGCAAAAATTTTGAAAGGTTTAAAGTACTAACCATTAATGAACAGAAAAGCTAAGACCCCAAGAATTTAAGTAACAGCTATTGTGCAGGAGCCCAATTCTGTTTGAAACCCAGGTGCCTATTTGTAACCATGCCCCTGGGTCTGAGGGGCAGTTCCAGCCCTATTAATTTATTCTGCTGCCTAAGAGATCATGATTCTCCTCTAATACAGTCTTCCTTATTTTTGTGATGAGGCTGTGCGTACAGACTCCATGTCATCTCTCCCCTGAATTTTACCTACTCGTATGCATGTTGAAGAGAAGGATGAGAGACACCTATCTTGAATAACTCAAACTTGTATGAAGCTGAAGGCTGGGTAAAATGATAACTAAAAATACCTCACATTCTTTTCCATTCTTTGAGTTGGTGAACTCTTGAGATGTGACCAAGGCTAATGAAATAATATCTCCAACTTCTGTCAATGGAGATAGGAGGAGCCAGTAATCTTCATGCTCTAGGAGCCCAACACATAGATCTTTCTGACTTTAGCATCCATTTACTGATGTAGGCTCTTAAGCACACCCAGGAGTTAGATTTTCTTGGATTTAGCAGATTTTTTAGTAGAACCTGGGCTTCTCCCATCTGTCTCAGGCACATATCTGCTGCTGATAGGAAGCATCAGCCTCCGCTGGCAGGATATTATTGCTGTATTATAAGAATGGTAAATATGTCAGCAAGCACCTTTTCAGCCCTCACTGTCCCTCAGCAGAGACCATCACAATGGGTCTGGGGCTTAGGCTTTTATTTCTCATCACCAGAATTAAGAATGGATTGGCCTCCTGGGGGGTCGGAGAAAGAAGTCCAAACCTCCCTATCAAACACTCCCTGTCTTACATTGAACACAATACGCCCTTGGAATAGTCCCTCTGCATCTTACTATCTCAACTCCAGAAACGACAGACCCTTGTATGCCTCCTAGGACTCCCTTCCACTTGTATTTATGGTTCAAACAACTCAAGCAACATTTACTACTAGGGGCAATTACCCCAGGTTTGCCACCCCCGAGACTTTGCCTCCTGAACATAAAATTGGTTAAACAACTCCAACTCCTGAGCACTGGTGCAAAATAGCAATGGCAGAAAGACCTGGTTTTAAATCTTGGCTATTGCCCACACTGCCTATGTGACCTGGGCAGGCCACCTGACCTTTATCTGAATTTCCTCACTTGTAAAGCAAGGACATTCCTACCCATCTTGCAGTGGTTTGGGGTTAGAATTCACATATTTAAAGTTCTTGGCATTCAGTAGTTCTCTGATAAGTAATAGGTGTTTTAGTTTCCCAGCCACTAAGCAAATACCATAAATGGGTTAGCTTAACAACAGGAATTTATTTGCTCGGGATTTTCAGAGTCTAGCAGGTTTAATTCTTCCTGGGTTGGTATCTTCTGGCTGCCTGACGACGTGTCTTCTCCTTTCTCTTCTGGGTTTTGTTACCTTCTAGCCTCTGGCTGCTCCCTGTGGCTTCTCTTTCCACCTGACTTTCACTCTGCCTGTAAAGGATTCTAGTTATCCAGTTCGAAGCCCACTCTGATTCACTTGGGCCACACCTTAACTGAAGCAACCTCTTGAAGAGATTTTGTTTACAATGGGTCCATATGTACCCACCACAATGTGTAACAAGACCAGGAACAGTAGTGTATCCGAACTGGGTACACAATTCAATCCACCACGCTGAGAATATAATAGATCTTTATTTTTTCAACCACTGTCCTCATTACCTCTTGATCCAAGAAAGAGAATTTTATATCAACCAACAGATCTAAATGCATTGCAAACTGAAATATTTAATGCAATTTAAGGTGGTAACGCCAAGAGTTTGGTTGCCAAAGGGTTGGTATAACCTGAAAAGGAAAGATATCACTGAGCAACCCTCCCTCAAAGTAGATTCAAATTGCTCCCAGAGTGATGTGTTCCATTCATTTGATTAATGTTTTCGATGTACTATATTGTCTCACCCTGTGCTAGCTACTCAGGACACAAAAGCAAGTAAGACCAGGCTCCTGTCCTCATGGGCAATGGGCAAGATAGAAGAGAAAAGAAATCATTGCAACATTTGGGCAGGCTTGAGATAGAAATTTTATTCATTTCAATCCAGGGAACACCTACAATGATAGGTCTATCATTACAAAAGTCCTGAATTCACTTGGATTTGTGACAAGGAATCAGATTGCTTCCTTTAGCTTTAAGTTAAGAGAATGTCAAGTAGGCAAAGTCCTGGTTTGGGAACCTGTGGATTTAGTTTCCTCATCCCCAGAACTAACATTGTATCTGAAACAAACAATTTCTCTTTAGATAATAGTTCCCAGATGTTTAAGGGGAAATGTAAACTCATCTCCTTTTCAATAGGTTTAATGATAAAGTACTTTGAGCTCTGTAGGAAAAATATCAAGGCTCCGCAAAGTCATTGCCCCTTTGCTATATGACCAAGTTCACACTTAGCAGTGTATGGCCTTGAGGCAGAAGGGTAAGAAATATAAATTAAACCCCAAGCCTACTCATTTGGAACTGCAGGATATCCTGTGTCACCACAGATCTAGACTCTTGCCTTCACTTGCATTCCCATAGTCATGGGCCAGTTTACTTCTGACACCATTGTGACTCCAGGGTGATGAACCTGTATTCCTTCATGCTGTCCAAAGCCTAATGCAAAAGCACTTAATCTTATTCCCAAGTCAAATGCCTGCCACTGCTCCCCAGGACTTCCCTGCTGTATCTGCAGAGCCTTCTCGGGACCCAAGCACATGCAACCCGGAAATGCAGAGGAGTCAATGCTTCATGGAGGCATATTTGGACCAGTAGTGCTAGAAGTTGACAGATAAAGTCTCCTTCCGGCATGGAACAGTGGGGATTCAGTAGTTTGATACACTTTCTTCTGCAAAATGTGGCGACCAGCTTGTTAGGAAGGTGGCTAGCTCCTTAATGCACAACCTTATATTTGCTCTCTCTCCTTTCTTGCCTCATTTCCCTTTATTCTCAATATTGCTTCCCTGGGATACACTCTTCAATTAAATATTAATATATGAGCTTTTGCCTCTGGCTCTACGTTTTTAGGAAACCTGGGTAAAGTCACAGAATATTATAATTACAACCCACCTTGGAGGTATTCTAATGCAAGGCATTAGTAGTAAAAAGAAGAAGCTGAAGTCCAGTGGATCAGAATTAAAGTGAATTACTCTGACCACTTTCTCCAGGCTTCGGGCTCATATTCTTAAGGTAATATCATATATAGATATATAGATATGATCATATATACATATATGCATTTACATATACACGTATATACATGCACACACATATATGTGTCTCTGTATAGATAGAGAGATTCTTCTAGTTGCCTTTTCTTCTCTCCTCAGAAATTGCAGACAAGATCTACAATCTCTTCAATGGCTATACCAGTGGGAAGGAGCAACAAACTGCTTACAACACCCTCCTGGATCTGGGTTCTCCCACTTTACATCGAGTCCTCTACCACTATAACCAGCATTATGAGAGTTTTGGGGAATTCACCTGGCGATGCGAGGATGAGTTAGGCCCCAGGTAATAAACAAGCTGCATAGTCTCTTTTAAAGACTTCAGTTCTTTCAACTTTGGTACCTCCTATACTATAATCTTGCATCCATGAATTTGCAGAACTAAGGTGCTGGAAGAAGCAAGTCTTGTGTTTTATGACAGCTCAGTTCATGCAGATTAGTTTTGGATAAACTGTGCTTAAGTTGTCAAATTATGAAAGTATTTCCTGAACTCTGAAATAACATTTGTTCTGTACCTGGTTCCCCCACTCTGTATCAAGCTGACACAGCATTCCACATGCACAAACTATAAGAGCCAAAAACCTTTTTCTTATAAAGAAAATTAGGAATTTTGTAAAAGAGGTTATCTGAAAGTATTTATTGCATATGAACTTTCCACATGTCATATGCATTATACAGACATATGTCAAGATAAATCTCCATATTCTTTTGAAAGGCAGCATGTGGGGAGTCGACATCATACCTTAAAATCTATCTTCACCGAAGTTAGGATAACATAGTTGCCAACTCTGCTGTGGCCTAATACTCAATATCCACTGCTTTAAGTTGTACCAACTTAATAGAATTCTTGGAAAAAGAGGAATGAGAAGAGTGTGTAGAGAGGTTACTTTTCTTTTGCTCTATTCTAGTCATAGCTGTATATTGCTGCTTTGGGAAAGAAAAAAAAAAACACCCTGAAAATATTGGAATTTTCACAGACATGATGAAGAGGATTTTCTCATGGAATGTTGTACCTTAATGTTCCCACTTATTTATGAGCTCATGAAGAAAAAAAAATAGAGCAAGCACTGTGAGAATTGGGCAAATAAAAGAAAATGAGCACTGTGGAATCCTTAAATGGCACTTAAAGAATTCTTGCACTCCAGCTGTTAAGGCTGGAGAATGGAATCACCCAAAAGTCATTCCATCCAGTCATCACCTCTGACTGAAGTGCCAGGGGCAATCAGCCACAGTGAGGCTGTGATTACCTTCAATTATCAACTTTCCTAGAAGTCATTTTCCCTCTATTTGCTTTTGAAGGAAGGAGGAATTTGGAAATGTAGGGTTATCTTCTTGAGATAAGATGATTTCACATATAAGGTCAGACAAAATCTTTCTATGTTCCAGAAATCATTTCCTGATGTTCGTAAAGGTTGATAGTCCTTGGACAAACAGATGCCACTGCTACATACCAGGACACAGAGGGAAACAATTTCTTTGTTTCAGTTTTGATAAAAAGCAAACTTTGAAGTAGAAAGTAGACACATATTAAGAAATGTACTCTCGGCTCCTTATCTTATTATTTCTCCTTACCTTATTATTCCTCACATCTAATTATATCACCCTCCCCCCACCCCCAATATTCTTGTCTTCTTTCCCTCCTCTCCTGCCTCCATCTTTTCTTCTTGCATCATTGAATGTCTATCTACAGTTCTTTATTAGGGAACATAAGTGTCATAATTTGAATAGCACTAGCATTGCACATATCATCATGATTTCCAAGGGTATTTGGATTGATTTTAAAATACAACTTAAAAGTCACAAGGAAAATGGGTTAATGAATAAAGTGAGCAGGGGAAGTAATGCAGACCTCAGGGCAAAGGAAGACCAACTACTGCAACTTTCCCATCACTCTTCATCACATCCCAGGAAGCCCTTTTATATGGAATGCTAGTCTTACAAGGCTATGTATTAGGAAATAATTGTAGTTTTCATTAGCCTGTGGAAAATAAAGTTTTACTTTTTAGTGTTATGGTTCTCAGGGAGAACCACAGGAAAGGAAAAGTCCTTTACCTTGGGGTACACCGACCTACTTTGAAGTTAGTTGTGAGAATGAATATAAAAAGGTCTGTGGGCTACACACTTCCTAGGAACAAGCAGGAAAGATCCCCTCAGTTCAGTTAAATCCAAATCCATTAAAATTCGCTGAGGCCTCCAAATTGAGTCGAAGGTTGAAATACTTTGAGAAGGCCATCTGTTGCATTTTTATTAAGAAAGAATAAAGCTGCAGGCTCTGAGATGATCAAATGCAGACCCAAATTAATTATTCTGAAAATATAAAGTAAGCAGTGAAAGCAGCAGCAAAGACTACTGGGCAACTAAACTCACCGTTTTGAAAGGATAGTTAGGTTGTGTTCTTTTATCCATCACTTGATGATTTAGATGCTGCCCTTCACTCTTCCTTCCTCCACTTTCCAAGAATTTGTCCACAATTAAGGATGCACGATAGGAGAGATAAAAGGGAAGAGTCACCAAAGTCTCTGTTGATGACAACCTTTGGAATGCCTGCTTGGCCAAACTGCAGAGCCTGATAGAGGACAAATCATTTGCATAAGATGCTATTTAGTTGACCTGCAGAGTGTGTGTTTGATTTCCTCTGACCCACCATGAAGTCGGAGAAAATATGACTTGCCCCTCTGATGACTTCACATCACTTTTAGCCCTTTGACTTTGTTGTTGAAGCTCAACACCTTCCTTCAGCATCATCTCAGTCCTGTTGTAAGCATGCCATCTTTGGAATGCAGTGATATCATCCGTTGTTGATATTCATTGTCAGACAGAAGAGGAATGAAATGAATGTTATTATTGTTCTTTTAAAAGCTCCTTCTTATAAAAAAAAGCTCCTTCTAAATGGGATGCAGAAACTTCCAGTTTCTGGAAGGAATTGTTAATTAAATTAGTAAAGAGATGGTTTCTCAGATGAGAAGTTAGCTTAGCAGTCAATAAATACTACAAGGAGTACTGTTCATCAGAATTTCCAGAACAGAATTTTGTAGCCCCACATGAGCTTGTTCAAATAGAAGAACCTTTTTTCATGGGTTTCTTGTTTCTTAATTCTTTGGGCAATGATAGGAACAAAGCTGAATGAGTGACCCTTCTCTTTCACTCATCTTAAATTTCCAGAGTCAAAGCCATGGAGGCCTGAGAAATGACACCAGGAATGAGCACCAGGAAAAGAACAATCCACTAGTAAGGTTGTCTGACAGTGCATTTTCCCCAAGCTATAGGTCAATTTCTCAAGCTCTGCATTCTTGGCCTACAGTGTTCACTCCTTTCCACTGTGTGTGAACTTGCTGAGATTTTTTTCTCTCTTGGGAACCTGCAATAGGCTCAAGTGTCTTTCATCACATCTTTTTCCCCACTGTTTTGTTTGAGGCTTAACAGCAATGACCGCCTTAATTTCCAAGGAAGATGGAGGCATAGAGCATGAGCTTACCTGGAGGCTAATTACCGGATGTGTGCGAAGTGAGCATCTGCATTTTCCCAAAGAAAGACTGGTGTCAATATGAGCTGAGGGCAATATAGCCCTTACTCTTAGTACACTATGATTACCTCAATTTGGGCATAATTGATAATATTTTATATATCCTTGACTTTAATACATCGGGAGATAGCATTGAAAAGGGAACTATTCATTCAAATACATTATTCATCATTTAGTGAAGAAAAATAACTGGCTTCAAAGAAAACTGATTTGATTTCTCTTTCAAAATTGCTAACTCCTACAATTTAAAAAGGGTATAAAATCCTACTAAACTCTGATTTTCTGAGTCACATTTCTTCTTTATTTTTCCTTGTTTTATTTTGTTTCTCTGTTTCCTTTTGATGTCCACCCTAGTTTGCACATTCCTTTATTTACTTGACAAGTATTTGTGGACAACCCACTGTTCTAAATGCCGAAGGTAGAGTAGAAGGCAAAACGGGCTAGGGCTCTGCCCTCCTGAAGTTTAAAGTCTCACGCGAATAATGAAGTGCCCTTTCAGGCCTTCTCTTCTTTCTAACATGAGTGTCCTCCATATTTGACCCATAGGAAAGCAGGCCTCATCCTCTCCCAGCTTGGGGATCTCAGCAGTTGGTGTAATGGACTCCTCCAGGAACCCAAGATAAGCTTGCGACGCAGTTCACTGAAGTACCTGGGCTGCCGCTACAGTGAGATCAAGCCCTATGGACTAGACTGGCCAGAGCTCAGCCGGGACCTCAGGAAGACATGTGAGGAGCAGACACTGAGCATCCCCTACAATGACTATGGGGATAGCAAAGATGTTTAACATTGTGATGCCAGGGAGTGGCTGCCATCATGAAGCAGGACAGAGGCGGAGAGCACCTGGGTCGGTTTGTGGCTTTTTAATATTTTTTAATGGAACATTACAACCTTCAAAGGCCAACATCTAAACAAGGGAGAACGTGATCCCTGCTCCCTGCAGAACTTCTTCAGTATGATGTTTTCTATCTGCATGATCACAAACCCATCTCCCCGTCCCATGGCTTCATGCAGGGAGTCATTTTACTTTGGGGGATTACTTTGGGTCTTGTTTTACAGTTGATTTGTTTAATTCATTTTTTTGTGGTTTCCCAAGAGGTTCATCAAAACACTCAAGGCCTCCCTTGCTCACTGAGTTCCTGAATCTATTGCAATTGGGGACTGAGATAATACCAGAAAGTTATTAGACCTGCCCTAGGCCCTGCCCTTAGGAAGCATCTTACCCTGGGCACCTCAGCCCTTCAAAGACAGAAAAACAGTAAGAAACTTGCAGAGAGTGGCCTGTGGCCAGGCCTCAGGGCTTCACAGCTTCACTCCCACTTCCTAGTGCAGTCTCCACACCTCAAAATGAACCCAGCCTCCATTAGAGCCCCGATGGGCCTCCCTGGTGTTTAGGTGTTTCAAGACAACTCTAGAATAAAATCTCCCTCTGGCATATCTCAGCCCTCTTCTCAGAACAACATGATCTTTGAGAGGCAACAAATTGCCACCCATCAGATCTCCTGGGTCAAGATGTTTTTGAGAGGCAGCACAATGCCACCTGTCAAACGCACCTTCAGAGCCATCTACCTGGAAGATTAGTTGTGAGCCTACATTCTAGAACAGAAGTGGAGATTATTGTTTAAAAAACAAACAAGCAAACAAAACTCCTGTGCCTCCTTTGGTTGAACTTCTCCAGACCACCAGTAACCATCCAAGTACTTTGATTCTTGGTAGTCCCTGTGCCTATTGTCCTGGGCGAATAAAGCTTGGTTGATGTCTGATCTAGGCAGGATGGCTTGAAACCTCTCAGTCAGTATTTTAGGGAACTATAGCTATCACTGATCATAATCAACTTCTGTCCATTTTCCCTCTGCTAAATTGACTTAATTATGTCGCTACTTTTGCATATCATTTCTCTTGATGACCATCAGCAGGAGTCCACTATGGTTGGCCCCCACCAAGTCACTGAGATTAGCAGAGATTCTAGGTAGGCAGGCATCACTTACCACGGTTACAGGCTGAGACATGGCTTCTGCCCCACTGTCTGGAATGTTGACATGGGTAGAAGGGGAGGCTCAGCTAGCAGGAATCCCAGCCTTTCAAAAAGTGATGGCTTTTGTTGTCCCCACACACCTCAAAGTCCTGAATACACACCTTCAACCACTGCCTTTGACCCGTGCTCCTCACTTGGAAACACATGAGAAAGATCAGGAAGTAGGGACTGAATCTATAAGGCTAATCATTGAGCTATATTTGTTTTTTTAAATAGAAATAATGACAGTTCACATGTATTAAGAGCTTACTGTGTGCCACATACTGCTCTTGGCACTTTACATATCATTGAGTTCTCACAGCAACCTCTGAGGGAAATGCTATTCTCACTTCCATCTCAAAGATGAGGGAACTGAGACAAAGAGAGGTTACACAACTGGCCTCAAACTCCTCATGTACCGCATGCCAGAGCTATGGTGTGATTTTTTTTTTCTGTTGGACTCCAGAACATGGGACTTTAACCACTCTGCAATCTTCAGTACAGTTTTCAGTGTGGCCTATTGCATTCAGCTGTCCCAACTCTGAGCAATACAGGGAGCCTGTGCAAAGAGCATCACCTTTCCTCCAGCAACCATGGTGTCCACTCTGTGGTGGAAGGTAAAGGATCCAAAGTGCACCCTTAAACCTCTGGAGCCAGAGCACCCTTTGGGACCACCAGCTGTGCAGCACACAGGCCTTCCCTGATGACTGTAAATGCAGCCTACAATAAGCCTGGAACAGGTTTCAGCCCAAAGCTGAAGTACTTCCCTTTCTGCCTCTTTCCACAGAAAGATTGAAAGATGTATTTCATACTCTCTAACGCACCTGCTTCCAAGACTTTCTCATTCCCAGAACCAAGGATAACAGAAAGCTTGGGTGTCTAGACCCTGGCCATTGCAGGGGCCACAGTTAGAATGCCTCAAGGGACAAATTTTTCCTCTTGACCTCACCATTTACAGAGATGAAGATGCTATAGACAACTACATACCAATTGGACAGGGCTGAGGACAGAGCTATCTTTGCTGCTGCTACTGTTTTGCCATCCTTTTATTCAAGTCTAGGCAGAAAATCCCAGTGTCCTGGCTTTGAGTGGGAAGATGGTGAGGTTGCCAATACCTCCCCGTCCCAGCCATAGGGGAGATGCTAGCTGATGGGACGAGAAAGGACAAGAAGTGACATTAGGGTAACCCCTCTCTTTCCTTCCTTTCTGTTTTAATTTTGGATACACCATCTCCCTCTGTTCCTCTGTCTTCTTTCCTGCTCCCCCAAGTCCCTCCATCTCCTTTTCATTCCCTTGATCTTTGTCTCCTTATTTTCCTTTCAGTGAGCACTCCTCTTTCATCCCTTTCCTTCCTTATGATTCTGTTCCTCCTTCAATTTCCCCTTGTGCTCTCCTCACATACACACACACACACACACACACACACACACACACACAATGCATGCAACTGTATGACTTAGTCCCATTTACTTTTAGGTTAGAAAAGAGACTCAATGTGAATAGCAGGGGGTGCTCTCAGGCTTCTTTACTGTTCACTGGAGGATTTTCTGCCCTAGGATGATACCATCTACCACACCCTGATGACCTTTCCCAGAGTTTGCCCGAGGAACCCATCCTGACTAAAAGGATAATGGTCCTGGGCCAGTATTAGACCTCAAGTTTCTAAGCTGCCAAGCATATCTTAAGAGAATCACTTATATCCACCAACACTCTCTTAGCTCTGGGTCTCACCGCGAGACCTCTGATGTTTCCTCTTGAATGTACATGGATGTACATGTACTGTAATAGCATTAGACCTTTAACTGTGTGTACAATCGTTTTCCATGGAGTTTGGTCTGTTTGTTATCTTTAGTTAACCTCACTTCTTGATATTCAGATGTTCTATTACAAAACTGATTGTGACAAAAACAAAAACAAACACACTTTACTACTGTAGAAGGAAGAAAGAATATCATGTAACCAGTTTCAGGTATAACAGTATTGTTTAAAAGAGAATTACTGTATGATTACAATGAAAAAAATAACTAAATAATAAATGAAGTTGTTAGTAAGTGCTGTGTGTGTGGACAGTACCTGTGTCTTTCAATAACTTGAGTGATCGAGCTTCATTTACAGGAGAATTGTTAAGGTTTTAAGTGTTATATCTTAACACAGATATTTAGGTTTTGTAGACTGTCAACCTAACTAGAAAAAACTTCAAATGTTTCACAGAACATTATAAAGTTATTGTTATATAGTAGTGAGTACCAACTTCTCTCTACCACCTCCTCCAAATAATTAGCCAGTGCAATGTACTTACTGTATATCTGCCCTTTGCCAGATGTCATGCCTGCTGTTGAGGATGTGGGGGTGAGAAAGACAAGCTTGTTCTCCATCACAGGGCATTGGGTTTTATGGGGAAAGTAAGACAATGAACCCATAGCTGAAATGGTGAAGAGAATGATGACAGAGTACAGAATGCTATGGATTGCTGAAGTTTATACTTTGGACATCTAAGAAAAAATGCTACAGAAGTCCCTCACACTCTTACTGTTGTGACATCTGGGATAGGCTGACCATCAAGAAATGCTTCCTTGTGAGTAGCCCAAACAGTCTCTCTTTTTCTCTGTATGTTGTTACTTTGTAGAAATGTTATTTTGATTGCCACTAAAGCATACAATTCCCTTCGATTTCTTCAATAAACCAGTTATTTAAGTAGTGACCAGAACTTCAAGCAGGAACTATTGAAAGTTTAATAGTGACAGTTTAAAAACATAAATTGTGTGTTCTCTGTCCTCTCACCTTGCATCCAGGCATGTTTATGACTGTTTGGACCAGTAGAGTACGGTGGAAGTCACACTGTGTGACTTCCAAGTCTAAGTTATAAAGGGGTATGCAGCTTCTGCCTTGTTCTCTAGAACACATGCTCTTGGAGCTCTGAGCCACCACATGAGAAATTGAACTACCTTGGAGCTACCATACTGGAAAGGATGCATGTAAGACCTCTGGTTGACAGTTCCAGCTGAGCACAGCCTTCTACACATCCTGCCAAGGCACCAGCATCTGAATAAAGCTGTTTTTTTCCCTTGAGAGTAAACCATCTGCCTGCTACAGCCTACCAAGTACCCTCCTTCAGTGCAGCATAGAAGAGAAGAATGATGTTAAGCCCTGCCTGAATTCCTAACCCTAAAAAAATGCAGTATAATAAAATAGTAATTGGTTTAAGTCACTAAGGTATGAGGTAGTTTGTTGGTAGCAAAAGATAACTGGGAAAGCAACTCTAAGAATCCAGCCAAGCTTATACATTTCTCCTTGAAGATGGTGTTCAAAGCTTGATTCCTAAGTGTCTTCAACTCAGTTGTTGTTTAGTAGGACTTGGGTTGTCTTTTGTTGCCTAACATACATACAATGTATACATTCCTGATACAGGAATGGTGTTGTGTTTTCCCAGAGACTTCCATGCAAGGTCTAGGCTGACTACATAAAAGAAAAAGAACTGGACTTCCATTGAGTTTACAGAACTGTTCTTATGACCTGTCTTGTCCCTTCTTAGTTTTGTGCCTTTTTTGCTACTATGTGGTTACAGAATGTCAACACAACCTCCCCCTCCTCTATGAAAAAATACCTACAAACTTTAAAATAGTTGGTAACATATTCATTTTGGTGACCATCTTTGTAGTTTGGGGGATCTGAAGGTGATTGTTAATTACATCTGTGATCTCTCCTCATCCTGACCCACTTAAAAATTTGCACAGGCATCAGGGATAGAAAGATCAGCCTCATTACTAATTGGCTTAGAGAATATGGTTTGGTTCTAAAGCCAAAGTAGATCTTCTATTCAGGTACTTCTACATGAGGTCATTTATCCAGAGTTGTAGTATAGATTCCCTAGATGTAGAATTTAAAAGGGACATTCTTTGGCAAACCATTAATTGAGGGAGTAAACTCTAAAAGAAGTGACGTAAGCAGGATAGGACAGGGGAAGAAGCCAAGGAAAGATGTGTTTCAGCTGAACTCTAGCCTCCTTCTGATCCTGTAGGGAAGTTCTGGAGCATGAACAGTACCACAGAGTTATTCCAAATTAAAGTAAGAGGGTCAGATATTTGTACCCCTACATCAGCCAGTTATTGGCGGCAGGCTGCTCCCTGGGGGTGGGGATGGGGGTTTATATCCAGGGATGACCTACTTAGGTGGCTTCCATTGGCTGAAGGCAGATCTCCAGAGGAGGGTGTCAACAGTCACAGCAGCTGGGGCCTGCTAGTAAAGGGGATTTGTTCAGGGACCAACAGTGTCTATTCCTCCCAACCAGCGACAAAGCATCTATGTAAGCCCTGCCCTAGTGGGTAAGTTTGTCATGAGGACATATGCGCAATGTCCCCCTCATCAGTAGGTTGAGTGTCTCCTCTCTCCCAGAGTAGCAAAAAGAAGGTGGAATGCTTCATCCCAACACTTGTAAAAAGGTGAAATTTAAGACTTTACAGGGAAATCCTGAGAGAGGAGGAGAATTGATCCTCCTCCCAGGACCTGGAAAAGAAAGAAGTAGAAGGGAGAAGGCAACCTGGGAAGAGGAAGAAACTGGAAGAGAAGGGTTTTTCCTGTCTACTTTGTTGTTTTGTTCCTTTGTTTATGGAACTTTTTGGAAGCAACTGTGCTTGCTCCACACTTAATATGGGCCAGGTACTTTGCTAAACACTTTAACTGCATAAAATTCTTCAATCTTCTTTGCAATTATATGAAATTTATACTCTAAGAAAGAGAAAGCAAAGTCTTGAGTTATGTAACTTGCCCAAGTTCACAGTCAAGCAGAAATACAGGCATTGCAACTGAAGGCTTTCTAACTCTAACCTTTGCAAATAGTGTCTCTGACTTAATGAGTTCGTTTCTCACTTAGTTTCCTAGAAATGGAAAAACTCCTTCCAATGAGATTTTTGCAAATTCCTGGCTGGTTGTCCTATGGCAGCCAATGGGAGAAAATGTGGCCGACTCAGTGCAAACCCACAACTACCATTAGGAAAAAGAAGCTTGTGGTGTGTAACCTGTTTTCATGTTTTGTTTGTTTCTTTGGTTGGTTTTGGTTTGAATTTTTGATCTGTCACATGAAGATAATGCAGCAGAGCCAAG
The DNA here is from genome assembly GCF_023851605.1 of Tamandua tetradactyla. NCBI lineage: Eukaryota > Metazoa > Chordata > Mammalia > Pilosa > Myrmecophagidae > Tamandua > Tamandua tetradactyla. Next base: position 30,819,987 of record NC_135330.1, on the reverse strand, counting down.
AAATTGTGACCATAGCTCTATGTGTTTAATCTTGCTGTATCATGTTTTAATCATACTTTTGGCTTATTCTCTGTGTTCTGCTTACCTCCATTATAATACCCTACACTGGGGTAAGAATTTGGGGACTAAAGATCTCCTGCCCTTCAAGACAACATAGCTTGAAATGTTGATTCATGACTGTCATGGTTAGGGACAGGTGTCAACTTGGCCAAGTTGTGGTACCTGTTCATCTGATTGGGCAAGCGCTGGCCTGTCTGTTGCAGTGAGGACATTTCATAGGATTAGGTCATGATCACGTTAGCTACATCCACAGCTGATTCCATTTGTAATCAGCCAAAGGGGAGTGTCTTCTGCAATTAGTGATGCTAAATGCAATCATGGGAAGCCTTTTAAGGAGGACTCAGAGGAGACAGGTTGCATTCCTGCTTTGGCTGGTGAGCCTCTCCTGTGGAGTTCATCCAGGCCATCCATTGGAGTCATCGGCTTCGGAGCCTGCCCTGTGGATTTTGGACTCTGCATTTCTACGGTCACGTGAGACACTTTCATAAGTTTTATATTTGCAAGTGTTCCCTGTTGATTCTGTTTCTCTAGAGAACCCTAACTAATACATCTTGGTACCAGGAGTGGTTCTTAAGGAACAGAATCTTAAAAATGGGTTTTTATGAATGGTTTTCTACTCTGACTGGGCTCAGAGACACTAAGGACTCTGATTCCCGTAATCAGAATGACACTCCCAATCCATGGACTGAGTTGGCAAAGGAGATAGTCAAAATATCATCATTCGATTCTCCTAATGCTTCGCTTGTACGAAGCCAGACTCTGGGGGGATAATGTTTTTGACACCTTTACAGAGTTTTGTAGAAATAAGAGTTATAGAGATGTTGGTTGGTTGTTGTTAGATACACTGTCTACATTGAAGGGTGAAAGGGATGGGCTTAAGGCTTCAAACAAGAAGCTTAAGTGCCGTCTGAAAGATGTAGAGGTTTCTATGAGTATCCTGAAGGAAAATTTTATTTCCTGTAGCCGTAGACTTGAGATCTCTGAAAATCAGACTCAGAATCTTATTGTTAGAGTAGCAACTTTACAACGTAAACTGAAATCTCAGTCTTGCATGGTGTCTGCCGTTAAAGTGAGGGCATTGATTGAAAAGGAGTGGGACCCTGAAAAATGGGATGGTGACATATGGATTGATAATGATGTTGGGGGTGAGGTTGAAACCCTAGACCATGCTGAGCCTTCTTTAGATAACCCTGTAATAGTCTGCCCTGAGAACATAGCCGCCCCACCTCCAGCCTGCCTTGAGGAATTGGCCACCCAACCTCCTCCTGAAGGGATTAGCCCTAGAGTTATTAATCCTGTTTCACCAGATGAAACTGCAAATGAAAGCCCTGAAGCAAATGGCTTGGAAGATATTTCTAATTCTTTTCGTGACCCACCCCCACCACCCCTCATTTCTTCTAGACCTATAACTAGACTAAAGTCCCAACAGGCCCCTAAAGGTGAGGTACAAAGTATCACACATGAGGAGGTACGTTATACTCCAAAAGAACTGTGTGAGTTTTCCAATTTATATAGACAGAAATCAGGGGAATATGTGTGGCAATGGATTTTAAGAGTGTGGGAAAATGGTGGGAGGAATATAAGGCTGGATCAGGCTGAATTTATTGATATGGGCCCACTAAGCAGAGATTCTGCATTCAATGTTATAGCTAAAGCAGTTAGAAAAGGTGTTAACAGCTTGTTTGGGTGGTTGGTTGAAACATGGACTTCTACTCACCAAGGCTGACCTTGCTACAGCCACTGCTGAGTGCCCAATCTGCAAGCAGCAGAGACCCACACTCAGCCCCCGATATGGCACCATTCCCCGAGGTGACCAGCCAGCTACATGGTGGCAGGTTGATTACATTGGACCACTCCCTTCATGGAAGGGGAAGCGATTTGTTCTAAATGGAATATGGGTTTGCTTTCCCTGCACGCAATGCTTCTGCCAAAACTACTATCCATGGGCTTACAGAATGCCTTATCCATTGTCATGGTATTCCACATAGCATTGCTTCAGATCAAGGAACACACTTCACAGCAAATGAAGTACGGGAATGGGCACATGCTCATGGAATTCTCTGGTCTTACCATGTTCCCCATCATCCAGAAGCAGCTGGATTGATAGAACGGTGGAATGGCCTTTTGAAAACTCAATTACGGTGCCAACTAGGTGGCAAAAACTTGAAAGGCTGGGGTAATGTTCTCCAGGAAGCTGTGTATGCTCTGAATCAGCGTCCGCTGTATGGTGCTGTTTCTCCCATAGCCAGGATCCATGGGTCCAGGAACCAAGGGGTGGAAATGGGTGTGGTGCCACTCACTATTACTCCTAGTGATCCACTAGGAAAATTTTTGCTTCCTGTCCCTGCTACCCTGAGTTCTGCTGGTCTACAGGTTTTAGTTCCAAAACGGGGTGTGCTTTCTCCAGGAGAAACAACAGTGATACCACTGAACTGGAAGTTAAGATTGCCACCTGGCCACTTTGGGCTACTTATGCCTCTGGATCAACACACCAAGAAGGGGATTACATTATTGTCTGGGGTAATTGACCCTGACTATCAGAAGGAAGTAGGACTGCAACTACATAATGGAGGTAAAGAAGAGTTTTCCTGGAATATAGGAGATCCCCTGGGGCGTCTATTAGTACTACCATGCTCTGTGATCAAAATCAATGGAAAACTGCAACAACACAATCCAGGCAGGACCACTAATGGCTCTGAGACTTCAGGAATGAAGGTTTGGGTCACCCCACCAGGCAAAGAACCACGGCCAGCTGAAGTGCTTGCTGAGGGGAAAGGGAATATGGAATGGGTAGTGGAAGAAGGTAGTGATAAATATGAACTTCGGCCACGTGATCAGTTACAGAAACGAGGGCTGTAATGCTGTTTTGCTTGTGTTATACTATTTAAGTTGTAAGATATCAAGTTTAAGAATGAATGTTGCCCAAGGATTTGCACCTGATTTTGAAGAGATTTAATGTGTTTCCAGTTATATGCAGGACAGTTGCGTATTGTCAGGTAAAAGAAAAAATGTGTGCTTATTTGTTTTCATTTGGAAATTAAGTATGGTCTAAGGTGATATATATATATAGGTGCCAAGTTGACAAGGGGTGGACTGTCATGGTTAGGGAAAGGTGTCAACTTGGCCAAGTTGTGGTACCTGTTCATCTGATTGGGCAAGCGCTGGCCTGTCTGTTGCAATGAGGACATTTCATAGGATTAGGTCATGATCACGTTAGCTACATCCACAGCTGATTCCATTTGTAATCAGCCAAAGGGGAGTGTCTTCTGCAATTAGTGATGCTAAATGCAATCATGGGAAGCCTTTTAAGGAGGACTCAGAGGAAACAGGTTGCATTCCTGCTTTGGCTGGTGAGCTTCTCCTGTGGAGTTCATCCAGGCCATCCATTGTAGTCATCGGCTTCGGAGCCTGCCCTGTGGATTTTGGACTCTGCGTTTCTACGGTCACGTGAGACACTTTCATAAATTTTATATTTGCAAGTGTTCCCTGTTGATTCTGTTTCTCTAGAGAACCCTAACATACAATGACCCAGCCTCAATTTTGAATAATCTACTTGATCCCAGTACTGCTTCCACCATCAAGTCCTATTTTATTGTCATTTCAGCTGAACCAATTAATAAGCAATTCAGTTTCAAATGAAGCATCGATGTTAAATAGAATACACTAACAATACATGTAGGAATCTTGGTAGATGTGGGAGACCAGGACTTGGCTCACATCTGCACTATTTCAAAGTGAGAAGAAAAACAGACCCCTTTGTTTCCTGGATATTGCAGCGCTGTAATTGGACTGATTCCATTGTGGATGAATGGGTTTTGACATCATGCTTCTTCACCAGAATTCTGGCCTTCTGTTGTAGTGTATGAATGTGTCTGCTTTCCTGGGGTTACAAGTTAGTATAATTGATTCCTTACTATCTTGCCCAGGAGGAGAACATCAGCCGTATTCTGTGCTTAATAGTCAGGAGCAAGTTCCATTGTTTAAAAGGGTTCAAATGCCAAGTGACCCTAAAGCTTGTGCTGTCCACTGAGTCAGGCAGTATTCTCTGACCTACCAACCTAGAGATGAAATCACTTTGTAGCATTTCCTTGTGGTGTCACAGAGCCTACAGATAAGACTAAAGTTGGTCTTATACCCACAGATAAGACTAAGGTTGGTCTTAAGTGCGTCAATGCCTTAAATGCTGTTCTATCCTAGTGACCTCAGAGTATAATATAGTAATTCATATACTCTTCACTAGTCAGTTGACTCTTTGTTCTCAGAGCCATTTCCCAACCTTTTCTGCACTCTATCACAAAGAGCTGACTCTTACAAATTACATTTCCCAGATTACCTTGTCAACAGCTTCCAACATGTTGGGACAATGGGAAACACTTGTGGAAGATTGAAGGACAGGAAGAGGAAGGAAGCCAGAGTACTTTTCCCTATCTCAACTTTGGATGGTGTCCCCTTAAGTGACCTTAGAACCCCTCCAGCAAGCCTATCCCATGTGTTCAGCACCCTCAGGTGGTCCCAGGTCCTGAGTCCTGCTAATACATACTCCCACCTCCATGTATTTCCCCCATCCCCTCAGAGTAGGAGCTGTTTCCTACTGTTGTCAATCTTTGAGTTGCCCCACTATTTGCCATTCCTACTATTTACAAAACCTTTCTAATTAGTTTCCCATCTTTAAGTTTCTCCATTGAATTACCTAAAATATGTTCTGTTTTCCTACCTGAATCTTCACTTATACTTCAAATTAAAAATTAATACCTATTATATTATATAGGACTTTTGTGGGACTTTACAGTCTAAATGATACTCTAAAAGCTGAAATTTTGATGCCAAAAAAAGAGATATTTCCATCAGTTCTAAGATTGATTGTAGCAATAGCAAATAGATTTCCACTTGAGTATTAAATTTGATCAATAAGAGTAACTGTCTGGAAAGTGGACTGGAAAATAAAGCTGACTTGAAATGAATCTGTACCTGGTCAAAGGGAGTGGTAGATCCATGACAAATGCCTGGTATGGATATAGAAATGGTGAAAGGTAAGAGGTGTGCCATGTGTTTGCCTCTCCTAATTTGTAGGGACAGAATACTCACATTAGGACTATCCAGGAAATCTGTAATATATGTGACATATATGAATATAACTTATGACATATACAAAAGTGAATATAAGTCTGCTCTTTATTAAAAATGTAAGTATAGAATGAAAAACACATTTCTGAGGTCTTCTAGCCCCATCCCTACATGATCAGTTTCACAGCATTGTGCTTATATTTTCTGAACTGTCATTTTCGATTTTAAATCTGCAATTTAAGATAGTCTTAATAGTGTTATTTTGGTATCTTAAATAAAAAGAACAACAACAAAGGATTTCAAAGTCTCCATCTGTTTCTGCTGCTTGAGCAGTGTATTAGAGAATACAGTCAAAATTTCAATAGAGAAAATTTAATATAAGGAATTGATTGAAAGACATCAGAGGATCAAAAAAGCAAAATTGTTTGAAACACAGAGAGAACATATGGATATTAATAAAAACTACAGGAAGTAGCTACCATGTCTATGGATGGAGAAGCAAAGGATGGAAGTCTGGTCTAAGCAAAACTAAATGCCCTCAAAGAGGAAATAGCATTTTCTTCTTGTCACCACTTCTGTAGGAAACATAATAGGGTTGGTCGTTCAAGTGCTCAGAAATGACAACAGTCCAGAACAAATTGCTGCTACCAAGGCGAAGAGTTACTGGCAGGATGATGCTGACATGAACAGAAAGCAAACAGGAAGAGACAAGCTCATTCTCCCTCCTCCTTCCTTGCAATCTCCCTCTGGTCCCCCCATTCATGAAACATAACATGGGACTAATGACAAAAGGGAACCAAAATTTGCAATGCTCCAGCAGCAGTATCACAAAGCAGAGTACAAAAGGTGGGTTTGAGGTGAGAGATGATAGCTTAATAACCTGTAGGGTTAAATAAGATAAGGCTTTCAAAACACTTGGCACAATAAATGTTCCATAATATCGTTGCTCCTTTGCCGCCTTCAGTTTTCCTTAGGTGGTCAAATTAGCCAAATGCTTCACCCATATTATCCTCCCCCAGTGCTTTCTTTTGACAACCTTGTAGAGTAGCAAGACAAGTTTTCCGAGGTCACATTGTGGTGTCCAGTTCTTTCATCAAGCAAGCACTGGTCTGATTGTTACTGTGAAGATATTTTGTGGACTTAACTCATCAATAAGTTGATTGTGTCTAAGGCTTATTACATCTACAATCAATTGAAGAGATTGCTCTCAACAAGGAAGGAAGTTTCATCTAAGCAGTCAAAGGCCTTGAAAGAAGTAATGGTTTTTCAGCAGTTTTAGATTTATAGAAAAATTGTGCCAAAAGTACAGAGAGTTCCATTATGAATGCCCCTACACAACACACACTCACAGTTTCCTCCATTAACATCTTGCATTAGTGTGCTATATTTATTACAATGGGTGAACCATCATTGATAGATTATTATTAAGTCCATAGTCAACTTTAGTATCCATTCTCTGTGTTGTGCAATTCTATTAGTTTTACATTGATGTCGCATATATACCATTACAGTATCATAAAGAATATCACTGCCCTAAATTGCCCATGTCATGTGTGGTCGCCAGAAAGGAACCTTCTGCTACTCTGTAATGCTGCCCTGTAGTTACCTTACTCACCTTCCCTTCACCACTTGGACCTCAAACCTACATTAATTCAAATGGTGAGTGAATTGAATTAAGACAACCAAATTTGATCAAACAAGCTTTTATTGCTTTTCTTAGGAGGAAGAATGCAGGGTGCTTGTATACAGCTAAACTGGAAGGCTTCTGACAAATTAGATCAAACAATCTTTACCTCTGCAAGTCACCTGTCCTGGTCATTCTCAGTGTCATTCCCTTCCATGGGGTAGGCGTGACTTTGGAGCTGGGCCTATGCAGTTCCAAGCCCCTGGTGATACAAGTTCATTGGCATAAATAGAAAAAGAAATCTTCTCATCCTTGATCTAACAGACTTTTGATCTGTACGAGCATAAGAATCAAGGCAAAACCCCCACCCCACCCTCTAGTCTGGCCTTGTTCCCAGACAAACCCAACAATCTAGTTTCCTAGATGTCTACATAGTTATTAAACAAGAAGCGTTCTACCACAGCCATTTTGATCTATTGTATCTACACGATGCTCACCCCTGACCAGTAGTTTAAACCCCCAGAGCTTCCAAATTGTCCCACTCTTGGGTATCAGACAGGGGAAGATGTTGTAATCTTCAGTTTGTAGTCTCTTCCCCTTGGTAACTAGTCAGGGATCTGAGGAGACTCACAGTAGAGGTGTTGGTGACAGAGCTGACTGGAGGGGGGCAAGGAAGGGGGATGCATAAAGAAAGGATATTTGGTTTCCATGGCAATACCAGCAAAACTCAAAGGAGAGGGTGGGGCCCAGGACTTAACGAAGTGCCACTGGGTTTGAGCAGTAAGTGGAATGTCTGACTGTAGCTAAATTCCTCTCCACAGAGCCTGGGGCCAGGCCACTAGCAGGGACTGGCTGTACCTTAGGAATGCTCAGGATGAAGACGGAAAAGACAAGCTGGCCTCTGAGGTGTGGGTTTTCCTACCCCTAGCCACAGAATGAGGGCCTCCCAGAAGAAATTTGGAAAACTCTGCAAAGAGCCAAAAGAGACATGATTTACAATTCTCCCTGTCCTCACCCCGACCCCCCACCCCAGAACTCTGAGACGGACATTCATGGTACAAAGAGGCACTTTGAAATGTCTCTGCTGCATAAGTTCACTTCTGTTTTTCTCTTTGCTGCCTGCCCTTCTCCAAGATGGTATTCTGATTGTGGGAAAGTAACTCAGGATCTCAAGGCCTCAGTTTGATCAGTCAATAGACAGATTTGTGTCATGTGTTAGCAATGGGCATGTGAGTGGCAGGGAACTGAGGAGGCAAGTTTGGAAGGATGCTGGAGCCAGGAGAGCAAAGATCCGAATGGCAGTGAAGGGTTGGACTGGGCTGACAGAGGGAGCTGGGTTTGGAGAGAACATGAAAACCTGAAGTCAAGGCAGAAGTCAAGTGGGTAGATAAGACATTCACTATTCAGGAGATTCATAGAAAACCTGACAAAAATGTAACAGTCAGCTGCCAGCCAGGTGATTTGTGAAGAAGAAGGCCAAGTGCCCACTCTACAGTTTGGAGAACAGATAATGCCGGAATCTGAGTTTGCCTTCACCTCCAGCTGCCTGATTTCTCTTCTGCAGATTGCAGTCCTATTTCATCTTCCCCTAAACCTTAACTACTTAGAGGATACTTTCCTAAGATATACCATGAATGGAAACTGGAAACAAGTGGCGAGATTTCAAGTATATGTGAAATGCTAATAGGGTGATATCAGGGATTTCACTGAAAAAGAAGGAAGGAAATACATTCATTAATAAATATTCATTTAAAAATGAATTATTAATAAATATTTATTGTGCACCAACTATGCTGTGGGAAAGGAAATCACGTGGAGCCCTTTATGTACCAAGTGCTTTCAAGGGTTACCAGTGTTACCTCGTTGAATGCTCATCACAACCATGTAAATATAAACTTGTGCCAACTTTATAAATTGGCCCTAAAAGACTCAATCATCTGCCCACATGGTCTCCCTGAGCTCGGATTCCAAACTAGGTCTTCATTCCAAAGTCCTTGTCTCTGAATGAGCATGCATGAAGACATAAGGGCCGAGAATGCATACCAAAGTTGACTCCAAGGGAGTCAGAGCCTGATGCCTTGGTACCTTCTGGAACTTAGAACCCCTGCACCTCTTCCCTGAGCCATGGCTATGGCCTAGCATCCTCTTTACTACAAGAAGGTAAATTGTGTCCCTCTAAAATGATGATGGGTGGATCTGGAGTGATCCAGCAACTGTTCTGCACAGAAAGAGCTCATCATGTGCTCTGGCACTAGTATGTCCCTCTAAAACTGGGGCTGGGTCTCTTTGTCTTGCTGACACCATCTTTTTCTTTTTCCTTTTAATTTACCCCTCCCTAATTCTTGAACTCAAGATTGCATTCTAACTATCTAATCTGGGACCTCAAACTGGCACACAGCATGGTTTTACATGAAATTATATTTAAAACATAGCCAAAGGTTCATAGAACACTTAATTGTCTGTGAAACTGTGTGGTGTGAGCAGGAAAATGATAGAGAGAGAGTGAGACAGAGAGAGAGAAAGGGAAAGAATACCAGCCAATTAGAGTAACTCACATCATAGGCCAGAAAATGAGACCATCTGGCATGGAAACTCAAAAGCTAATCAACCAGCATCCCCTCTGCTCTGCTTCTCCTTGGTCTCTTCTGCACCAGGAACTCTTTCATTCTCCTGGGGTAATAACACTAAGATCAACCATTTTTTGAGTGTCAGCTCCATGGCAGGCACTTTGAAATCATTGTAGTAAATCCACCTAACAGTACTGTAAAATGGGGATTTTCATTCCATTTTAAAAATGGGAAAACTGAGTTTCAAGTAATACCTAACTTGTTCAAGTTCACCTGACCAGATAGCAGCTCAGCTTGGCTCTTATACCCTCTTTCTTGACTGATCAAAAGCTGCTAACTTTTCATCCCAACTCATATTGGGAACATCCACACCCAAATGTGCAGATCTGTTAGCTAGGCTAAAGCATGCCTTGACATAAAACTGATAAGCCCTGAATTCAACATTCAACTTGAAAATAAGTCATTTTGACACTGTAACCCCCAAATCCACAGTCCTCCATATTGGCTTTGTATTGCCATCACTCTTTTTTGAATTATTGCTAAAGAACCAAACAAAGCACAAATCTCAGGTATGGATAAGCCTGGCTACCCGTCTCCAAACTCAAACACAGAAATACAATATCCTTTTTTATTTTGGTTTTCACAGCCATTAAAATCAGTGTTGGAATTTAATTCAGCAAATTTCAAGATCTTTCTTAGGACAAGCCTGTGCAAGGCAGTAACAGATATCCAAAAACTGTGTAAAATAATGTTTCAAGAGCCATCAAGGAGAAGTGTGTGGGTTTTGTACTGCCCAAGACAGATTGGCCAGGGTGGGGAATGTGACAGAAATCCAGTTCATGCCATACATCTTTTTTTTTTTTTTTTACATGGGCAGGCACCGGGAATTGAACCCGGGTCCTCGGGCATGGCAGGCAAGCACTCTTACCTGCTGAGCCACCGTGGCCCACCCCATGCCATACATTTCAAACCATGGTCCCTGCTACTGGTTTGTTTCTCCCCAGATGCTTTTTCTTAATTTTCACAAAAGGCCCTCTCAGCTCAACAGGTTGTGTGCCTGTGGGCTGCATAAACCCACAGAAGATACCTTTTTCTAATTCACATGAAAGCATCAGACATGATCGTGGGGTCCTAAGCCCCCCTGCCTTCAACAATTCACAGTAGAGTGGGGATGGAGAGGAAGACAAGAATACCGCTTGTTAGATTTTTGTTAAAATATATTGGTTATTCTAGGAGAGGATGAGAAGGGATCGTGGAAACAATATATCTCATCAAATAAGGGTATGAAAAAGGCTCATGAAATTGGAGACCTATGAGAAGGAACTCAGGAAATGAGCAGGGATTTTTGGCGTATGGATATAGAATGGAAGGCAGTCTAGGTTAGGGAACAGCATGCGCAGTGGTGGGCAGTCCAGGGAATGGGGAGGAATCCACTTTGACAAGGATATGGAGTGTTTGTTCAGTAGCAGTGAGAGATAAATGTAAAAGGTTGTCTGTGTTGATACAGAGATGCCAGAGATTTGGTGAACTCTTTTCCCTGAGTAATGCCTGCCTCGATGAGAGCTGTGCTTCAGGAGGAATGATGTGGACTCAGTGTGCTGGATGGATTGAAGAGGACTGAGGCAGGAGAGGGTCCCATGCTTGGGGATGTTAATATGGTCAGTTTAGGAGGCAATGAAAACCTGAACCAGGGGAGAATAGGGCAAATGGAGTGGAGGTTGACGGAAGTGAGAGATATAAAGTAGATACAATGCATTATGTGTAAGTGGAGGGCAATCAGTAAAGGAGACTATTTCCCTTGGAGTAAAAACCTGAGTCATTCATTACCAAGGTTAACAAAACCATCCATGACCCTCCTCACCCCACCACTGCCTCTCTGACCTCCGAAACTCACTCTGCCCCAGCTTGTTGGCACCAATATTACTCTTCTCAAATACTCCAAGTTCTCTCGCCCCTGGGGGCTTTCATACTTGCTATTCATTGTGCCTGGCTCATTCTCCCCATAGGCATTCACTTAGCTCATTCCCTCACTTCCTTCATGTCTCTGGAAGCATGCATGGACCTTCCCTACATAAAATAGCCTGTCCCAGTACTGGACACTCCTTTCCTCCCTTTCCTTATCTTATTTTTTCTTCATAGCACTCTTCACTAGCAGCCATAGATTGTTTATATGTATATTGTCTGTCTACAACACTTAAATGAAGCTCCATGAGGACAGAGACTTTTTTTTCTGCTGTATCCAGTGCCTAAAATAGTGCCTGGCACATAATAGGTGCTCAGTAAATATTTGTTGAATAAAAGAATGATGTTACTAGCTATAAAGGCATTTTTTCTTCACTATTTGATTAAATGTAAGGCAGAGAATTCCAGTCATAAACTTTACAGCCTTGAGAGGAATTAGATCTAGATCAATTCACTATTAGGCAGGTTGACCCATTGAAGGAGGTGTTATAATATGGTCTTTTGGAGACCTTTCAACCCTGAGAATCTATAAAACAAAGTACTATACTCCATGTGTGTGGTTTCCCAGGGCAAGGAGGTGGTCTGGCATAACATAGTGCACAGACCCCAGAGCCAGATCACCTGGTTCTGGCTTGGCCACTTACCATCTGTGCCACCTTGGGCTTCTCTCTAACTTTATGACTACTTCTCAAGTCTCATTTTTGTTAAGTGTTTCACTGCTCCTCACTTACTGAATGATTTCCTAAACTTAAGGTCTCTGTGGTAACTCTGCTACCTTATATGTTAAAAATTGATTAGGCTTAATGAAAGCTATGATGCCAAGAGTGCTTTTTATTTGCTTTCTAAATTTATGATATGCAGTTTCTGGATGTATGGTTTTTTTAGATGATTTATGAGATTTAAGTTCTCCTAAACTAGAATATTATAACTCAAATACATGACTGAGCATGCTGTACCCTCACTTTAACCATGAGATATAAGTGTCATGATTTAAAAAGTCATACCCAAAACCTATTTTCAAAGCAAATGTGAATGATACATTTGTACACTATTCTAGAACTGTACTGTCCAATAAGGTAGCCACTAGCCACATGGTGCTATTAAAATGGAAAATAATTGAAATAAACAAAAACTAAAACCCAGTTTGTCTGTCACACTAGCCACAGTTCAAGTACTCAACAGCCACATCCTAGGAGCTACCATATTGAACACTGCAGATAGAACGTATTTCCCTAATCACAGAAAGTTGTCTTGGACCGTGTTATTTTAGAAGCTGGATAAATTTAGAAATTCATTTATCTTTTTGAAGAAAATAACCAGTATTCCTCACAGCTTAATGCAACCCTGTAGGTATATTCCAAATGTCTGAAGCTTACCAATATTTTTGCCATCTCTGAATATTTCCCCTTAACCTGCTTTATTTTTCTACAAATACATTGTACTTCTCTCTGAATCATGGGCTAGAGCATCTTTTGGAAGCCAAACCACTTGGAATTCTCCTGTGTATACCAACTGTCCTGAGAATATAATTAATGATGACACACACCTCAGGGACACTCTGATGTTAGAATATCATTGTGTTTGAGAATTTGAAGGGTCTTCAGAAGCCATATAGTGTCAATTTTCTCTTCTTCTCAAGCTTATTAAGAGAATAGTTTATATTAAATGCCTCCACCCATCACTCCTATACTTCTTCCTCTTTGACACTGTTCAAGCATTCTGAGCTCAGTCCCGCAAAGGTAGATACTCAGGAAACTGCAAAGTTAAATAGATTGATCAAGATGACAGGTCCAGTTAGTGGTGGAATTCAAACTAGATCTGTCATGCTCCAAAGCTGACATCACTACCAGACCACCATGCTGCTGACCACAGATCACAAGTCACTGATAACATCTTACACATGGACTTTCAAGGTCCAGACTCACTTATCCCTGTCCCCAGGTTACCTATCAAGGTAGAGAAGTTGTGACCAATGTTGAGTTGTGAAACAATATTTTCCAGAGCAGAAACTACTTGGGCATTTTACAAAGCTGTAGAAACTCTCTTATAGGTTATTCTCAAGGTTATTGATTCACTTGATCAATAAAATGACTCCTTGGAAGTCATTTGTGCTCTAACAGAACTTGGCTTACCATTCAGAATGCACTTTGAGCTTTTGTTGAGTTTGGAATGGAGAAAATCTCTAAATTTGACAGCCTTTTGTGAGATGTAAACATGTGGCTTGCATGTGCATAAACATTTTTAAAAGGCAACTGCCTTAAGATAGCAGTTATCTAATGGAGAGAAAAGGAAAATTCAATTGGTAGTCATTAAAAAGTCAACTCTCCTTTAATTTTTTGCATTCAATAAGTGACTTTTAGGTGGATAAAGACAAATAAAAGGAAGCTTGTTTATATTAAATTATCCTTTGAAGAAAATTTAATTTGAAGAACATTAACAAATTACAATTACTCTAGACTATCAGGGCTTAGAAGTATTTTTATTATATTCATTTGGAATTTTAAACAGATTTGACTTGCAGATACTTTTAAGAATGTACTGTGCTATTGTCATACCAGTTCTTACTAACACTTGGCAATGTAACCCAAAGATACAGTGGCAGCATCAGGAAAAAAAAGGGAGGATCATTAGCAAGAAATTGAATGTAGTGAATCACATTTACCTCTCAGTGTATTGATCACCAGACTGGATTCTGAATGGTAAATGTACATTTACTCTAGGCTGTCCCAAACTATGGCAGATATGAGAATAATCATCTATCTCCTAAACCATTTTGCCCTGTTCCAGACCCCGATACCCAAGGCATATGCTAAAGGTCCAGAATCAGTGGTCTCCCTTGGGTAACATAAAAAGAGATGACCCAAAGTCAGCTTCAGGATGTACTGGAGCTCTTTCTAAGGCAAAACCTTTTCATTACCACCCCATACTCATTGCTCCTAATCATCTGGATGATTTACGTTTGAGTAGTCAGTGTCCTAACTTATGAGTGACTCATCATGTCATTTAAGTTTGTCAGTCAATGGAAACCAGAGCTCCAAAGTCTCTGTCCAGGACTCTCCCCAGGGAAGCTATTAGAAAAAAGGCAGTCTTGCCAGATGTCTCAGTCCAGCTGGCCTAACTGGCATGTGCAGGGGCATCTGCTTATACTCAAAGCCTGGCATGAGGAGAGGGCCCTGGAAGGTTTGCCCTCAGTTTTCCTGCCATTTGCCATGGACAAGAGTCAGGAAAGAAAATGGTCTCAGCTACTGAGCCACAAGGAAACCAATGGGTATTTTGAAACGTAAACAGGTAACAAGACTTTGAACTTTCCCATTGCAACTGAGTCTGGCTTCATTCTGAGCCTAATGGGTTGAACATCATGTAGTGAAAAGAATATTACATTTGGGGGCAGCAAACTTAGATATCCATCCCAATTTGCACTTAGCTATGTAAACTTCAATTTTCTAGCAACCACTCTGACAGTCACTTTATTCACCTGTAAAATGGAAAGAAAAATTGCTCTTGCTCTGCCTAACCCACGGGCTTTTGAGAACATCAAAAGTAATAAAGCATATGAAGGCATCTTATAAACCATAAAGAAAATGTCAAATAATATTATTTTTACTCACAGACATTTATTCCTAGCCACAAATTCTCCCAAATTCCAGGATCACATTTCCATCTGTCTAATCAGCAAGTCTTCCCAAATGGCTCATTGCTGTGCTGAGATACCCATCCAGCCGTAGGGCAGCCAGTGGCTTCCACCTCCAGTTGCAGAAGCCTTCTCCATGTGCTGAACTCTGCTTTACATGACATTTCTACCTAATTATTTACCTGGCCCTCAATTTGAGTTTATATAAAAGTAAATATACATATTCTTTCTTCAAAAGTCTGCTCCTCCTGACTTCTCCTTTCTTTCATGTTGATAATCTTTACAGGTTTTCTAAGCCTAATGCAGAGGTTCCTCTTTGAAATTGCTCTACACCTCTTCCTCTCCCCTTTCTCCATCCTATTAATCACTATTTTTCTTTTTTTTCTTACGTATGGGTGTCCCAAGAAGCCAGGCTTGAACTTAATTCCAGTTATGTGACCCTAAGACATTTTCTTCACCAGACTTAAGCTTGCTATCCTCATTTGTGAAATGAGAATATGTACTTTACAAATCAGTGTGAGAATTTAATACAATTATGTTTACAAAAAGCATGGCATGTTCTAGAGTCTAGCTAAACTAGTCTAACTTCATTGAAGGTCTGTATCCCCAGTCTTTCCCATTCCTCCCACCACATTTTCAACTGTGTTCTTCACTTTGCCTGGACTCCACTCTCTACTGCCCCCTTGACTCCCGTGACACCCACCTCCCTTCCACTTCTGCCTATCAAAATCATCCTATGCATCCTTTAAGGACTATCCATCAAATGCTACTTCTGGCATCCAGTAATGATAACTCCTTCCTCTGAACTGTAAATGACTCTTCCATTTTATTTCTAGAACCCATGAGGCATGTAATGTTACTACAGTATATTCTACTTTTGTATATGTCATCTCTTCTCATAGGCTGCCATGTTCATCTTCCTCATACATACTATCTACTTAAGTTTTTTTTGAATGACTAACAATACTGACATTCAGTTAATCAATGACTGATGCCTTGGGCCTGCTGCTTGCAACTGGAAAATGTTTTAGAAGTGAAAGAATAATTTACACAAAGAATAAGACACTGAAGATACTTCATATTTGATGTGCTGATTTTTTAATGAACATATTATAATCATACAAAATAACCGGCTATAGCTGTTTGGCATTACAATACAGTAGATCACCTTCTTTCACTACATTCCTAATCAAACCATTCCCTTGGGATGCTGACCATTCAATAACCATCTCACAGAAGAGGGGAAGTGCCAAGTCCAATACCTTGTAATGAAGGAAAGGAAAAGAGGGAATCCAGAATAGCTCTTCACTTCTGTAGGCAGTTTTTGGTATTTGCCCATCCTCCTCATTCTGTTCTCACTGTCTGTGTCTCACAGATTGGAGGCTGGCATGCTACTTATTAAAGTCAGCCAGCCCTGAGCCACCTGGGTATCAGATCTCCCTATTTACTAGGAAAAAGAAGTAGAGATGTGATTTGGGAAAGAAACCAGGAGAAAACAGACACAAGAGCCCCTGGGAGGGACTATCAGTGATCCATGGGTGGTTAATAGCAGCACAACCACATGGAGTCTGTGTGACATGATGTTCCCTGGGGATGTCTGACTTCATTGATGATCTAAGCAGTATCCATAGCTCAAAACACGAGGCCCAAGGAACAAGGGCTGGAATAACCTGCCATCTCAGAAGGGCTGGAATGATGAGGGCTGGGTAACTTTCATTCTGAGGGGCTTTACAACTACCACAAGAAGTGTCCTCTCACCTTTCCAAGGCAGTGGCGAATTGAAGATTTTATCAACAGAGGATACAACATTTTTAAGTGAAATACAGAACAAAAATGTTCTCCTGTCACTCCTGGGGGAGAGTGAGCAAGTGAGATACATACTCACATGTGGGGCTGCACCGTTCCCTGAACTGTGCAAAACCCAGGACGATTATTCCTCTGCCTCAATTCTCAGACAAGGCAGGATTTCCCAAGGCAGAGCTTGAAGCTCTTCCAAGAATCTGGATACTTTCCCCCAAGAAAACAGTTTTGCAACATGTTTTTTTTTGTTGTTGTTAATGAAAAATCTAAGTGTTCCCACTGTCCTTCCCATATTAAAGCCTATCAGAGTCCCAGAAATAAATTTTCATTTGTCTTCTTTGGAGTACTAAGTATGAAATCAGTGAATACTATTCAGGCTATCCTTTCCTTTTGGGGCTAGAACTAGAGTTTTTTGAGGGGTCAACTTTTTCCTTCCCTCAATGCCTTTGCCAACTTTTTGCACATCCCCACAGAGAAATGTGTGTATATACCCCTTCTCCTTATTTTTTCTAGTCTCAAATATTGTTCTTTCTTACATGAAGTCTGATTTCAAGTAGTACTGGGTAATATTTTCTCTTTTTATCTGCTAAGCCATTGCCTCTATGTTGATAACAAAGTGTAGAAAAATTGTAGTCAGAGCAAAAGAGCAGACGATTTGGAAAGATCAAGGTTGGGCTATACTTGTATGCTAGTTCTTGACTTTCACTGGAGGAAAAAACTGATGGAGTCAAGGCTCAGAGTCCTTCCTGAGATGATGAAAGTTGGGTATTGATCAGAAATGAACTCTTCTCTCCCTTTCCTCTAGACTGAATCCAGAAACCATTAGAAAACCCCATACCTTCAATAAGGATAATATGCAAAATTAGTGATACTGGGACACACACGGTGGCAGGGTAATATGGTCATGGTCATTTCAGATAAAGTCCATCTACGGAACAAGAAAGGGTAAAGACAACAAAATGGACCCTAAACAGTTGAAATTTTTCTCTTTCCCCACAGAGTGTCGCCCTTGCTCCATGTGTTTCCATAGCTTGCTCAATTTGAAATCTCTGGGTCAGAGATTTTACACATCACACTTGAATGTAATTTACCTCAATCGCTACATTGCAAAAGTTCCCCTTAGGTCTTTTTTGGAACTGGGGTTGAGTCTCCTTGACTCATTTTAATCTCATGTACTCAGCCCAGTCTTAGCCCTGACCTCTTACCTCTCTGTGGCCACCGTTGGGTCTTCTGTCCCTGTGTCTTCTTTCATCTCCTCCCACCTTTCTCTTCTGGTATTTCCATACATTTTTTTTCTCTCAGAAAACTGACAACTAGTCATGTTGCTGCAAATGATGGCCAGAATGCTTGGGAACTAGCCATAAGGTATGAGGCCACAGGCCAAACATAAGGAATACCTGTGAGCCTAGTGATCAGAGAATGAGCTCTAAGACAAACTTGTTGAATGGCTGGATGGCTGGCTGGGAGCCACACCTGTATAGGCACATATGGAAGTACACAGAAAATCTTGGGTTTCACTGACTCCACAAGTGGGAGTTCAAAGAAGTGGAAAGAAATTAATGTATTCTTTTTAGATGGGTACTTGAGAACCCAGACCATGGTCTAGTTCTGGACCCATCACCAATGGGTGCTCATACCCAACCTTTCATGCCCCTTAGAACTATCATTCCATCTCCTCAAAGTGGGCCCAGCTTCCCGCTCATAAAAAGATGGCATACTAGCATCAAGAACAGAACCTAAATTTTCTCTTTTCTTTTCTACTTCCCACTCTACACATTAATTCCCATTAACAGAAAGATGGAAAAAGGACTCTCTGTCCTCAAACCCTCAGCATTAATTTTGAACATGAACTTCACAGCAGCATGTGTGGAACAATGGATAATTTTTAGCTTAGTAGACAGCAAAAAATATAATATATAATATATTTATATAATTATGTTTAAATACTTAAAAAGAATGAATAACTAACCTTAGTATTACTATGGGAGACTACACACAAAAAAAGGAGAAAACACGTTAAGAGTAGATGAGCCCTGAAAGATGGTAATCCATTCAAAATGAGTACTAACAGAGTGTCCCTGGAAACTTCTAGCATTTTGGTATTGGTTTACAAGTTGAGTGGGGCTAAATAGTTGGAAAGTGCAGAGTTGGGAGTAGGACAAAAATTGAGGGTGGGGGTTGAGTAGAATATAATTGAGGAAGGAGGGTCCTTGATTATCTATCATATTTCTCCTACTTTTAATCAATTGCCACTTTGAAGAAACCTTTGCCCATGATTCTTTCCTACTTGGGCCATTTAATGCAATAGTTGGAACTATAACACCCTCTTGCTTTTATAAGATCTTTCATGTTCTTCCTCCTTTCTTCATTTCATGATTTTTTCTTCTTCATTCACTTTGTTTCCTCCCATGGAGGTCTCTCTTTCTTTCTGCCTCCAGGGCAGTGGAGAAAGGGCTAGATCCCATAGTTACTGATTTTCTTCTGCCTTGGGGTCTCGGCAGGTACATTCATCCAGGTCACAGTCAGCAGCAAATGGAATGACCTAGGGAAACCAAATGGAAGTTGAAATAGACCATTTTTGGGCTGAGCCTTTCACTTTTCAACCAGCATTTTACTTTTCTCACTTGGTCCTGGAGGAAGTGTGGGATTGTATTAACATCACAGAACGGAAATTCAACTCTCAGTTCTCTCACTTATACACCATTTTATCTTAAGCAAGGTAACTGTTCCTTGCTTCAGTTTCTTCTTATAGAAAATGGAGAGAACAGGAGTATCTACCCAGAGGATATTAGTATAATTTAAACATGTTAATGGGTATAAAATGTTTACACATTGCCAGATACCCTATAGTCATATTTTCACTACTACTTGTACTTACTGTCACTACTACTTCTATTAGTATCACTAATTTATACACCTTCTGCTTATATTATTTTTGCTGCTGTTATCATGTTCCCCAAATCCCTCCCACATAAATAAGATGAAGGTTAGTTCTTTTTACAGGGCAGGCCAAGAGAAGCTGGGTGATCTAACTCAATTGCAACACTACTTATCTGGTAAACCAAAACTCTAGATCCTACCTCATCAACTCCTACACCTCAGTGTTCTTGGAGCAATTGGACCATCTTTGCCATCTTCATAAGCATGAGTTTTTGTCCTTATTGATCCAGGGATATACTTTAACTGGGTGAAACTGCATCTCCCCACAGCATTGTCTGTGGATGCATGGTCTTTCAGCTATGTAATTTCCCCTCCCCCATGCCAGAGATGAACCTGAAAAAGTTACTGTCTTCTTGCCTGAACTGCTACCAATAGATAAACAGAACTTTGGAGCATCCATAACTAGCATTGGAGAGAACTGGGAACTTGGAGGACTGGATATAAAAGTGGCAAAGATCCTACCCTTTGGGAATTTCCAATCAAATGAGATAATCATTCATAAGAATATCATGTACAATAATGTCCAAGAACATTGAAGAGATGGGCTTGATGATTGGGCAAGTGGACTGGACAAAGGGTAGGGTCGTTTAATGAAATTTCTCAGTGTATTTGCACATATTGAGCAAACTGTGATTTAGGTGTGAAGAGAGGGATAAAGTATCTTCTTAATTCTGATTCTTTTGTATTCTGGCCACAGGCACAGAAATTCATTAAGGACAAATCCTAGATTTGCACAGTGAGATGGAGAGAGAATTTTTTGCTTTCTCATTAAGAAGTCATGTCTTCCTGTATAGGGGATAGGCTCCTTGACTAGTTACCTTCTCAAAGTGAGAAGAGAAAGTAGTTGGCATGATTTCTGACTTGCAGTTCAAGTTCCTGGCACATTCCCTTGGTTTGGGATTTACAGGTTTTAGAGCAAAAGAGGATCCAATTGAACAATGATATGATCCGTCCTCGATGCTCTGCATTAAATGAGCTAATTCACATGAGTGCTGAGATTATGCTGGCCCAGAGTGAGCGCTCAGTATACATGAGCAGTTAGGAACAGATATATTCAGGTTCGTGTATAGATGATCACGGTAGATGTGGCTTTACTGTAGAGAATAGTACAAAGAAATGACAACTCTTACATATTTCTGACACATCGAACTGACCAAGTACTTCAAAATATCTTTGGAGCCCTTGGATTTTTTAACTATATTATTTAAAATTTCAGACTATTCCATTGTCTAGGCTTTACTTAAGTAATGTGCTTTAACATACATAAGAGTTATAGGATTAAGGGACATCAAGAAAAGGACCACTGTCAGTATGTGGTCCAGAGGGTGCTTGGTGATTTGTGGGAGCTACTCAAAATATGCCTGCATTATGTCCATAATATATTTTATAGGTTTATTAATTTAATTTTGAAGCTTGGATTGTATCTTATTAGTAAGCCTGCCTCTCCAAAGGGTAGGAGCCATTATTTTCCTGCCTACAGAGGAGTTTCATAGATGAAAATGACAAGTACTTGTGAGTCTCCATAGCCATAGAGCTACAGCTTTTCTGAAGGTGTCACTAGACTGACAAGAGAACTAGTTTTCTAAGAATCCATCCTTAAAGTCACACCCTTCAATCCTGTTACTTTAGAAACTCTAATTCTTGTTTACTTTAATTTCCCTCTTCTTGACTGTTGAATAAAACCAATTATGACTCACTATGAAGGAGAGCTACCGAAAGCATCTACCTTTATTCCTGGGGCGATGCCCTCTCCGCCATCCCCAGGTGCCCTCACTTACCTTCTTGGAGGACAGTGTGGAAGAGCAGCAATCTCCCCCGTCATAATGGCAGTAAGCCCGATTGTTGATAGTATCACACCAACCATCTGCTTGAAAAGGCTGGTAAAAACGTTCAGATCAGTGTCTAAGTCCAGTTTCACTGTGCTTTGCCATACTTCCCCTTTGCTCCCAACATAAATCATGGTAGAGCATTCAAGCTGACTTCACAGTCTTAAGAAGTTGAAAATTCTCAAGGTAAGGTCATTGGGACTAAGAGGAGTGTCAAATTTCACCTGCAGACCTTTCTCCTGGTCAACTGTTCTACTCTGGATTGGTTCATTTAAATTCCTTAGTCAACTTTTCTGCCTTCGTGTAGTAATAGATACTTTTATTATATAGATTAAAAAATAGTTTCACACATTTTAATCCTGTCAATCATCATAAAAAGCCTGTGCATTAGGCAGCGTTGGCTGTAAAAATTCCATTTATCAGCGGGGAAACTGAGATGCATAGAGATGATTACACAGGTTACACAGCTAAGATCAGGGAAAGTTTAGGATTAGAAGTCATGTTTCTTCATTTTTTTGAGGCTTCTCATAGGTTGAAGACCATAAACTCTGTCTATTATCCTGGTTCAGTGAAGACTGGTGCTTTAGAAACCCTACAAACCTAGAGTGCTATGAAAGTGCAAGTGATGACTGTCCAGGGTGCAGTGGTCCTAGAGTCTGGCAACACCAGTGCTGGATCAGAGCTATTTCCACATGTACAGCCACCCTGTGCACAGACGCTAGACCACAGGTTCCCAGCAAAGAAAGTTAAACTGTTTTATTCACTCATTTTACTGCTGCAAGTTAACAGGAGTGAGAATTGGAAAGAGACCTAGGCCAAATCAGAGTTAATGGAGGGTTCACCCCAAAACAGGAATGTATGATAAGAACAGCAACAGGCAGTTAAACAACTCAGCATCTCAATGCTTTGTTGCTCCAAAAAGCCCCTCTGTAGTAAAAATAGCATCACAGCATCCTGGAGGGCATGCTAGCCAGCCCACCTACTTGATGATATTGGTGGTTCTCCATGAGATGCTGATGCTCAACTGTAAAGCCTCAATAAACATCTTATAGTCAACTATTTGGGCTTTTGAGTTCTGAAGGCACTTTATAGTTTACATATTCAAATCACTTTCTCTCCTTCTCCACTCTCCTTAAATGTCAAATAGAAGGACTGTTCCCTATTTCACTGTGGTTTAATGAGACAGATCACTAAATTTCAAAATGTCTGTTAAATAATTCTCAGCAATTGAGTTACATCAGAACAAGCTCATCCAAGTGATTGTTTCAATATTTTGATTTATTCTATGGGGTCCTGAGGTCATTTGAACATCATTCCAGATGTATACCAATCTGCCAACCACTGAAATGCTGCTACTTGTGGGGTGGAACTCAACAGCTGTCCCACAGCTGCACAGCAATATTAGTTGAGAGCAGGAAGTGAAAATGAATTCTGATTTCAACACGGGCCTCATTGGGATAAAAGACAAAGATTCAGAGATGAGCACATGTCTTAACACTGGAGCCAGTTACGCTGGCTCTTGAGAACTTGGAATAAGTATACAATCAGAACTTTGTTCCAAAATTGCAGTGAAATAACAGAAGTCAAAATACAACTAGCTACATCCTTAATACTGATAAATGCTCTTGGGTCATCCCAGGAGGAAAAGATACATCTACTGAGAGTCCCAGAGGTTTCCCAGATCCCAAGAGTTTGGAATATGTTTTCCTCATCTAACACTATATCTGTACTTTTCCTTTAACCCTGATTGACTCATTGACAAAACTTAACCTATTCCTTATTTCTTTTCAATGTAATTGTCTTTAAAATGTCAAAGAGTACCCAAAATACTTTTCCTAACCCTAGAACTATGATCTTTAGTATAGTTCAGTATAGGACTATGATATACAGTATATAGATAGGCTGAAAGAAGTTCTTTCTTTTCATAAGAACAACTTAAATACTTGTACAGGCTAAAAAATGGTACCTAGGGAACTTTTCATTCCCAGTTCTTCACCAAGAATGCTTCTTATCTCAAGGACATTAGAGAACACTTTCAACATGTATGTTGAAAAGAGAAATAATGGCCTAGGTGACATTCTCTAGTTGCCACTGGACTTCTAATGCTATAACTGAGAAATTATTTCTGGAAACTGCTTTTCATCTGCTCTTAAAGGATCATCTGGGAAGAGAAGAAAATTTATAAGAAGAAGCAGAAATACAGAGAAAGATCTGGAAAGACCCATATATTTAATTTGCAATATACCTATTAGAATTAATTGTTCCTCCTCCAACCTGCCAAAAACAATGACTCCACCCTAAACAAACAGAGTCTCCTATGGCAACATGTGCCTGGGAAGCTTGACAACTTGAGTCCAAAGTTACAATGGAAAAAATAGGAGGGGAAAAATGACTAATTGATCCAATGTTTTCAAAGCATCTGAGGGCTAGATGTAGACTAGGAGAGCTTAGTCTCCATAATTGAAAGATGTCAGATTTGGGACATGACTCTCCCAAGAAGGAAACTTTCCCTAGGGAGGATACTGGGCTTGGTTTCTCTGAACAATGTATACACAGGTAAATTTCACTGTTGATACATGTACCTCATATATCTGGCAACATCAGAAAATGAGTGTATACATGAGTCTATTTTTAAAATACCTGAAACCTATCCCTTTATGGGTTACTTTTTCATCTTCATTTCAACCACACTGATAAAACATTTTTAAATGCCCGTTTCCCTGCTTTAACAATGTAAAGAAAAGAAAATGTGAATTTTCCAAAAAAATAAAAGTCATCATCAACATTAATATTTATTATTTTCACTGTACAGGGAGGCTGTCTGCATTTGTCCATTCGCTCCTTTGGTAAATGTGCCTCCTCCAAAACACACACACACACATCCCTCATAGATGATATATCTTTGAGCCAAAAAGTCAAGCTTCTTACATTACATCTAAAATAAATCTAATGTCCGAGAAGAGAGGCTAGACTACTCTTTTTATGATATATGAACTTTATGATACCTGTTTTAGTTTTTATAGGAACACTTTTCTTGTCAACTTCTCGGTGTAGTTATGGTCTATATAGATGAGGTGGCCAAACAAATGACTCTGTGTAAGTGATGAAATACTAAGAGGAGATGATGTCAGTCTATTCTACTTATACCACATTGGAAATATCTCAAAGGTAAAGATAGCCTTCTCTTTATGTTATGTAACCTGGTGATTTTTGCTTATTTAACTCTGAGGAATTAGTTATAGAGATGGTGGCCCTGTTCATTGTCTATGAATGTATTAACTCCTTCAATCATTCAATGTTCTCTTTTCCATTCCTATTACATAACAGGTTCTGTTATACAGATACAGAGATGAATAAAAAATGGCTCTTGTCCTAGAGGGAAATACCATGAGCACAGTGTGACAAGTGCAAGCATAGAGATGTGGACAGGAGAGAGGACCTAAATTCATATTTAGGTGGGAAGTATCACCATGATCTTCTAGGGACTGACTCTGCTGCATCTAGCTCCTATGGAGTAAAGTTTAGGACTAGATGATTCTGAGAGGGAAGAGAAGCCTACAATAACTTTCTAAGAGGAAGAATGAGCTGAAAATAGAGGGTTGGGTGATCTAGGATGGTTTAAAACAGATCCCGCCTTCAGGGAGGGTTCCATAAGCTTTGACTGATTGATAATATCCTCATACTTGAAAAAGATTAAGAACCTTTTTTCTTCTACAATTTATAAGAGAACTCAAGACCAAATTGATGTTTTGAAAGGTAAGTCTGGCTTCAGACCAACTGTTCTGCTAACCTACAGGTTGGGCTCTCAGTCAGAAGTGACCATATCCCTATGGTAAAGAGTAGGTTAAAACCTTGAGGAGTATTTTAGACCAGAAAATGCAAATCAAAGTTTTGACTAATGTCTAATACTATTTTGTCTCTCCATATCACTTCCCATCAAAATCCCCTAGTTGTGTGGATAACAAATCACACACACATCCATTTTTCCTGCTAGTTAGGCTGCACATGGCCCAAAAGAGGCACTTTCCCAAGATAGTTGTTGTGTGGCATCCAATGGAGTCCTTGCAGCAGCTGGAAGTTCTATGTAAATGTGTTCAAATATGCACATCGGTTTTCTTTTTTCTTTGTCTCTCCACTGAATAATGGCTTCTGGCCTGACTTGCATTTTCCATCTTATCCCAAATGTCCTCCTGTTGTGTCCATATTCCTTATGTTTCATATCCAAAGACTACAAAGAACATCAAAAGTGGAGTCCTGCTTGAAAAGCTCTCTTAGAATCTCAGGGTCTATGTTGGGGAAGCCTCTGAGGCCCTTGAGGAACCACTAATGACTACAATTCAGGTTATCTTTTTTTTTAAAGGGCCATTGATACACAAAATTCTAAGTCTGGATGGAGCCCTGAAGACTAGTACAAAACCCTCATTTTACAGAAGATGAAATGGAGTCTTAGAAAACTGAAGATTCTTGTTCACAAAGCTAGTAATTGGTAATTCTGAAAATAGAGCCCAGGTCCTTTGATTCCTGATGTAATGACCACATTATATCCTTCTTGTGATTTAATTAGTGTTTTAGTTTGTTGGATATGTGTGATGAAGAATTAACTTTTCCCAAAAAGAGGTGTGTCTTTTGTCTTGGCTCCTCGGGGGTAACTTCTAAATATCTGCAATTTCCCCAGTGCTAGAAGTCCTTTTATTCATGGTGGCCCCCTCTTCCATGCCCTCCACCACATTTGATAATTTAAGCTAAGGAATAACACAGGATAAGGCCTGGCCAGGCCACACAGACCAGCCATGTGATTAGAGGTTGTGGCTTTATGCCACTGATATCAGCCCCCAGCCCAAGAGGGGTGGGGATGGAGAAAGAGATCAATTGCATGGCTAATGAGTCCATCAATTGTAACTGATAGAGACTCTGGACACTGAAGCTCAGTGAGCTTCCTTGGCTGATAATATTTTTTGAGTGTTGTCATGCATTGATATGCCAGGAGGGTGACATCCTGACTCCCCAGCGAGAGGACAAAGGAAGGTTTATATCTGGGACCCTCCCAGACTTAGCCCTATGCCTCTCTTCTTTTGGCTGGTTCTGATATGCATCCTTTTTGCTATAATAAATTGTAATCATAAGTATAGTGCTTTCCTGTGTTCTCTGAGTTATTCTACCGGATTATTGAACCTGAGAGAGTAGTGAGAATTCTTAAAATTAGCAACCAGTTAGGTAGAAGTGAGAAGACCCTGGGAACCCCTGAGCCTGCAACTGCTGTCTGAAACGAGGGGAGTCTTGTGGAGGACTATGCCCTTAAATACTAGGTTAGGTTAATTAACTTAACTCTGGGTAGTGTCAAAAGTCATGACAGAGGAACAGGATAACTTAAATTCCTTCGGTATCTCAACCAAGGGATTAAGTACAGGGGCATTAAAAATGAAGTGAGTTCAATGATCCAACACAAGAAACAAAGAAACAATCATATGCATTTTCAATTCTTCCCTCCCCCAACCTCACCTCTATTGTTGTAGGTCAAGTTTTATCCCAAATAACCAAACTGGCACTATAGCTCCTTATGAGGTTTGGGGCTTGATAGGCCCATATTTCCCTAGAGGCTGATATCCCCAAGAGAAGGCAGCCCTATGCACCAATCATATCAGCAGATGCCTGCACCCCAGAAACACTTATTTCCGGAATCCAAATGCTAAAGTCAGGTGTTGTACTGCTCACTACAGTCATCTGAGGAAATAGAATTGTTCCATTTCTCCAGTGTTCATCCCCTGGGAAGGGAGTGGAGGAATGTTAATGGCGGTACTTTTGCAGATTTGCTACAATCTTCTTGGAAAGGATAAGAAGAAACTAGACAGATGCCCTGAGATGGACTGTGGAATAATGGTGTCTTATATAGAAGAGAATGACAGAGTTATCCCTGCCTCTAATTTATAATGCTATATTTTATCTATATGCACATTACAGGATAATAAATGAAATATTAAGAAGAAAAGCTGTCTCTTTTACCTATTATCACATCGGAAACTTTTCAAAAGTAAAGAGAGTTCTTCTTCATGCTCTATAATCTGGTGGCTTACTTCCTTTTTAAGGTTGTTGTAAGGAGTTAGCCACAGAGAAGGTGGTCTGGAATTGTACCCAATTGTACTACCATGGGTTCAGAACCTAATCATCTTTGTCATTCCAGCTGCTAGCTCAGTGCCTAACGCACAGTTAGTTCTTAACAAACAAATAAATTTGATTGCCCTGTTTGGAGTGGGTAGCTAACTACATTTCACTGTCACAATTTATGACCAGATTCTTCCTTTTCATTATTACATAGTTGCTAGAAAATTTATCAAGCATGTTGCTTTATAATAAGGATCATATAATTTTGACACAGGTACAGCTTTTATGGGCATCTAGTCCTTTCCATACTGAAAACATAGATACTAGAGTTGCTATAAGGCAGATATACATATATATAATTTTTTTTTCCTATTAGGTGCAAAATATTGGACAAGGTATAGCCTTACATATTAATTTTGGGAAGGCATTTCCCATTTGAGATAGGCATTCTAAAATTTCTCCCTCAAATTTCCCATTTGAGATAGGCATTCTAAAATTTCTCCCTCAAATTTCCCATTTGAGATAGGCATTCTAAAATTTCTCCCTCAAATTTATTTCTAAATAAAACATTTAGAAATAGTGGGTAAAGTTTACCAATGTCCTCTCAGTTCCACAGCTGGGATCGTAAGAAAGGAAGAGAAATCCCTACAGGCCAAATACTAAAATGAAGCTGAAAATGAGAGCACAAAAAGGCCCTGAACTATGGTTGTCTTAGGAATGTTTATAAATATCTGTAATCAAATGGTTAGGTTTTAACAACTGATTAGGCAAAGGGGCCTAGGTCTTAGACCTTTGCAAGATGGGAAAGTTTTATGTGATTATGAAAGAACTTTAATAAGAAGATAGGCATGGAACAGCACAGCCATGCTGCATGGGTAGCTCAGCTCACTTGGGAGCCAAGAGGCTTGTTCCTGTTTACCAACCCCGAAGCCTCCTAATTGAAAACCAGGCCTTGGCAAAACCACTTAGCTCTCAAGGACCTTCCTGGTTACCATCTAAGAACTGAAACAGTAACCGGTATTTCTTTGAAGGCCAAGGGACTACTCTACAAACAATAGAGAACAGGGTGTAATTGAAAGAAAGGCCATGAAGATACGCATGATATGGGATGGTCAGAGGGAAATAACAAGTAGCATGGTTTGGTCCACAAAGTATAGGGGGAGCGAGAGGAACCTGGGGTTCAGTCTTATAGTCTATTGGGCATTACTGGGCCATATGAGGTCATATTGCTTCTGTGTACAGCCTCAAAACTCTTCCTGTGCAATCTACCAGACCCTCAAAAAAGGAAAAGCAAAGTTTAATTATAACTAGCTTATCTAGGACTGAAGCAAAGTCTTAAAGTAGAAAGCATCAATGAGTACAAAAAGTGATCTCCTCGGGGAGAAATAGTAGAGATAAATTGAGATGGAAAAAGAAAAGCAAATAAAATAGGATAAAGTGACTACTTTAATCTGAAATGTTTTCATCTGCTTCAGGGTATGTTTCAAGGAGCCCAGAGCTTAATAGATCCCAACCAGGAAAATGATCATGCATATTGAGTAATATCATGGAATATGGTATTAGAAAGCCTATGCTAAGAACCCAGCTCTGCTCCTTACTTATTATTAAACTCTGAGAAAGTTGCTTAACTTCTCTAAGACTCAACTTCCTTTTTTTGTAACTGACGATAACACCATCTACTCCTAGGATTGATGTGAGGAATACATGAGCAAATGGAGGTAAAATATTTAGTGCAGTGTCTGGCCCATGGTCAGGACTCAGTAAATCATAGTTCACGAAGGCAGCAGGAAAACTCCCATTGCTTTTGCCATAGAGGTCTGGTGTCTGAGTTCTCTCCATAGGGTCTCTGGTACAACAAACTTCAAGATTCTGCCACCAATATCTTAGAGTCAAAATCAGAAATGCTCTCATCCCTGCCTCACTCACTTTCCACACAAAGGCACACATTTGAGTCACAAAGGAAAGAGAGCCGGTGACAAGGGAAATGTATCTGGAGCTTGTAGAAAACAGAATGGGAAAGGCCTGACTGGCCTCAGGAAACTAGGACTCTCCTCGAAACCATAGTGATGATCTGGGTGTCTTGGCTGCTGAAAAACTCCCAACCATAGCAGACACCTCTTCCTTGACATGCCACAGGAAAACAGGAAGGTGAGAAGACTCTCTGTGACTTATTTTTCAGCCAAAAACAACCTCCTAGCAGCTCCTTTCATTTAGCTACAAATAAAGACCCAGAGTAACACAGACTCTCCACATTACTAGCAAACACACACATAACTGCTTCCCACGTAGCCTCTTCCCTTTGCCCAATATGACCTGAGTGGCTTTTGCCCACCCCAAGGCAGAAGGGTTGAATTGCCAAATGGTGAAGATGGGGTTGAGGAGTCTGCATATATCAATGCCAGAAAAATAGTGGCTCAAATTTAGAGCACTGACTCCTAAGAGATAGTGGTAGAGGAACAGAACATCCCTCTATAGCACCTTTATCAAACTATCTTAGGGACCTTCAAAACACACACACACACACACACACACACACACACACACACATGCAAAAAACTACAAGCTGTTCTGCAAGTGTTTGATTTTCTCCTTTGTGGGAAGCAGCACTGTAGTGAGCCACTGTTACTGATGGGAACATGTGCTGTTCCTCATATGACCCGGAGGTGTCACCTAGGTAGACTCTTCTACCTTCTGCCCCCAGCTGCCTCCTCACCTTCTGCTCAAAACTGTAGGAGATATACTTCGTAGATGGTGAAAGTACCAAATGCCTCACCTACTGCTACCACCTTTATTCCTTCCTCAGATCTCCACAACCACTATAAGGCACTCCCTGACCCCTCTGCATCATAACCCAACTCCATGTCCAAAAACAGACAAAACCCATCTCTCCCCTCCTCAATCTGTCCCCACTCCTGTCCTTTATGCTCTCTCATTTTCTCTGGAGCAGCAGGCTCAGTCCAGCCTGAGTCTGGAATTTATATCTATGATCCCCAATCCTTTGCAGTCAAAGCCTGATTTCATGGGCTCCCTCTTTCTCAAAACCAGAGGGCAACACTCCTCAAAATTATGTCTGGGGAGGGAAGCAGTTCTCCAGGTGGCTTGAGAGCTGGTCACCTGGAGAACTGATGTCTGATGTAACAAAGCCTGTGCTTGTGTTCCCGGTAAAATTTAATAAGTACACATTATCAGACCGCCTTTGGGTCTCCATTGCAAGGCTGGTGTGCCCATTAATCTCATGATTTCTTTTTCTTGTTTTCAGACTGGAAGTGGTATAGGTAGCCTGCATGGTTTTCTAGGAAGGTCTTGCTGGATGGCATTTGGCTCTCTTTTAAAAAGGAATGGATTAACAATTATTTTTTGGTGGCAATTTCCTGCCACCACTCTTTTTAGTTGGAGCTAAAAATGGAAAGGTTGAGATGGAAACCTTGAACACAGGACTTTAAAACTCTGCCAGGTCCATGGGGGCAGAGACTCTTACATTTTACTTACTTTTCTATCCTCCTTTCCTTCTATTAGCAATGAAACCCCAGCATCTGCATAGTATCTACATATAATAGACACAATGAAATATTTGGCAAGTGAAACTAGCAGATCCTCTTCAGAACTGACTCTTTCACACTAAAAATTTGGAACGTGTTTTTGTTTTCCATTCCTCTTGTCTTTCCTCCTAGGTACCTCATCCTGTCCCCTAGCCCCTCCAAGGTGTCTATGTGTTCTTATCACACTCTCTAAAATGGCTTAGCATCACCCTTCCAGGCATAGGTTCCTCAATAGGTTCTCAAAGACTCCAAACTTAAAGAGTGAGAGGAATGAAACACAGAGAGCAAAATTTGAGGCCACTGCAGGCCTCACCCCACCCCCACCACACACACCTATATCTGTAGTCTCTTGGCCCTTTTCCAGGTATTGTGTCAGGGGTGTGATCTGAGCATTAAGCAGCACATGCTCTGTTCAAGGACCGACATAATCCTGGAGGGTGAAGGAGATGAAAGGGTAAGCAGACAGGTATTAATCAGAGGTAAAAATAACCTGCAGCTGAGAGAAAGAGAAGGGAGAAGGAAAAGAACGCAAATCCCAGGAGGCAACACAAGGTAGATTGTTAAAACTACAAGCCCTGCTCACAGCTTTACTCTTTATTTTTCTCTGTCCCTGTCCCCCGTTTTCGTGGCCAGACTTCAGTTCATGGGAGGCGGAGGCAGGCCCAAGCTGGTGAAGGGAATGTTCCACCACAGCCCCTGCCATGCGTGCTCACCTCCCCCTGCAAATACACACACGCACGCATGCCAGGAAGCTCGGCATTTCTTGGCTCCCCAAGCCTGCCCATGGAAGATGCCTGGGAATGCAGACTGTGGGAGGAAACGACAATATTCATTGTTTGAATTAAATATTTTTCTTGGCCCTCTTGCTGTTTGCTGAGTATATTAATATTTTTTTCTTTCCCATTCTCTCTCATTCCCTCCATCCTCTTTTCTTCCACCCTCAGCCCCTTTCTCTTCTTCAGCACTCAGACACACTGAGAGAAACTGCGGCAGTAAACAGAGAACATCCCTATGGTGGGAAGAGGAGTTTGAGGAAACCAAAGTAGCTTACAAAGCCTTTTGCCATTCTTCACAAAGATAGATGTGTTTCACTTTGGGTAAATGAAAATCTAAACTTTCTTGTGTTTTCCTAAGTGTTCATGGGATATAGCTCACAACACTTGTATTCTCTTCCATTCTTTCATATATACATATGTATGTGTGTACATATGTATACACATACATATATATGTTCTCTCTCTAATATATATATAAGATATACATGTAAAATGGGTATAATAATTAATAATTTGCAATTATATCATTGATCCATAATATAAAGTATGTGTTTTTCTTATTACATGCACACACACACGCACATACACACAGAACTTCTCTGAGTATTCCAGATATAAGGAACAAACGTGGAGTTAAAAATATTTTTACAAACTACAAACATCATAAATAAGCAATATATCATTTTTATTTTCTTTATGGTATGTGCTGTGCACAAGGCACAGTACTACAAGGTTTTTGTACACATTACCTTTCTGAAACCTCACAACAACTCAGTGAGGAAGGCACGACTATTATGCCCAATTTGTAGATAAGAAAACCAAGGCCTGCTGTCCAGGCCTCTTGTAACGATCCTGACATGTTCATGCTCCTCCATCATTACTCTCATTGTCCCATTGCACTTCTCATTACTGTACATGTGGTCGAATCTCTGTCACTATGAGCATTAGGAAAAGTCAGTATCACAGAAATCCACAAGAAATGTATCATATAGAATACTTAATTTCAGAAGATCTACAATGCTCAACACACTGGCTAGTTGCTAGAATCCTGAGACATTTAATGTGTCTCCTATTTCAAGGCATGAAAATAAGTCTTATGCATGAAAAAGCCTTAGCTTTAATGAAGCTTTAGTGGCATAAACACCACATAAGGCAAAATCTAAATAACATCTGAGGCAATAGGAAAGAATCTAAGACAAACAGAGGATCAGTTGCTAATGTAATAAATGGTACTACTAATCGAAAAGAGTTGCAGAAGTTCAGAAGGGGAAGTAGGCTGGTGCATTTCAAAACAACTTTATAGAGGATATAGGATTAGATCTAATCCCGAAGGATGGTCAGGATTTGGGTAGAGGAGTTGGGAGAAAAATTTCAGCAGGAGGGCCAAATATAAGCCAAAATTCCACATGGAAAAATAAAAGATGCATCTGTGGTTTTCTGCCTCAAATATTAATGGTCCAAGTTTGGAACTAGGGTGAAATCATCTCTGTCCAAAGGAATTTTGGTCCTTATCCTGAAGATAATAGGGAGAAAATGAAGTTTTTTCTTTTTTTTTTCTTTGAGCAAAAGAACAAAATAAAAGTTGCACTTCAAGAGTTGGATCTGAGGTATTGAGGAGAATGATCAGAAGAAAATTGGAGGAATGCAGAGCAGTAAGAAGTTGATTCCAAGCAGATATGAACAGAGAAAAACAAAATTGGCTGGTCATAATATGAAATGGAAAAAAGCAGATGGAAGAGATACCGTAAAAGAAAACTGTCAGGACTCAGTGGACCTTTACACTTGGGTAGAGGACCAGAAGATATGGAAGTTTGTCAAAGACATTTTAACTATACACGTTATGGTATGTTTTTCTCAAAAAGTTTGCTCATTGAAAAAAAATAGTTAGAAACAACCTTTACTATGATCTAAGGACTGAGTCATGGAAAACAGAGCCTGATCTGTCAGCAAAACCCTGTCCTAGGCTCACAAAAAGCTCTACGCATTTTATTTTCCCATATAAACACAGGGATAGAGTCTCTAAGCACGTTTTCTACCCTGCCCAATTTCTGCCAAACTTTTCCTACAACTTAGAATTGACTATTTTATCACCCCTAATAATACTCATTTCCAGATGAATTGAAGAAAGGCAGGAGGGAGGTGTCATGTTTATTTTAGAACATTTTCTTGCCAATGGTCTTGTTTCTTTCAGTCTCAGTCTCATTTTTAGTTCCTTTGTCTGTGGACAGCTCAATGTGTGTGGCTGATTACTGTGATTCTCATCTTCAACCTGCCACGCCATCCTGGGTTGTCAGTATGGCTGTTCTGTTCCCCGTTAACTGGTTGGTCCATCTAGTCTCACTTTCACCCATATGGAACCTATTCTCTGAGTAAGTATCTTGTTTACATCCCTTTATCTACATGACGCTTGTCTGAGTATCTCATCCATTTGTCCACTGATCAGCTACATCTGTTTCACAACTTGTTCTCTAGTCTTATCCTTTCTTGGTCTCTGATCCTTGCTAAGCAAAGTCCATTGGTGCACCTCCTCTTTCTCTGGCCTAAAGCTTGCAAAGCCCAGGAGATGTCCTAGCAAGTGGTCAGCACCCCTACTTGAGTTTTCTAAAAGCCCTACAGTCCTATTTTGTGTGTTATCTGTTTCTTTGCTTTTAGACTTCCTACCAGTTTAAGAATTAGGCCACCTGGGTTCATTCACTGGCCCCACACTTGCTAACTCTCAGTTCCCTCATCAGTAAATAGGTGAGACAATATCAGTAACAATTCCTCACAGTGTGGACAGGATTGGGCCATGTAAATGTGCTTAACAGAGCACTTGGCATAAAATTAATACTCATTAATGTTGGCTCATAGTCATGTTTCATTCTACCCATCCTTTCTCCTCTCTGTTCTCCTGGGTTTTTTTTTTTTAACTTTACCATTCTTCTCCCATTAGTAACCCAATATACCATGTAGCCAGGAGCTATTTTATGTTTTCCAAAGCACAATAAGCCTGGAAGCTAGGGGTTTTGATGGCCTCATGTGAGTGGAACTGGGGAGTAGCCTTTTCAAATGTGGTGAATGAACAACCTTGTCATTCCTCTTCTCTCTTAACTATGATGAATAAACCCAGAGATCCCACCATTTACTTTGGCCAACTACAGAGACAGAATGTCTTTACATAATGTGGCCCCACAGAAGGCAAAATACTTAAGCAAAGTTATCCTAAATACTAAAACATCTTTATTATATTCCATTGTTGTTAGTTGAGGTATATTATTGCTGTATTAAATAATAAAATAAATGTTAAATTACAAAATATAAAAATTGAATAATTATAATAATGCTGTGTTTAAGTTTATCTTCAGTACACTGGTATCTCCTTTTGGCCATCAGCTCTGCCTCTGGGCTAGACTCTTTGAGTCCTATGACAGCCTCCATGGCCAATATATCCATCCCTACCATAGTATATTAATATTCTCCTACCCCTCTGGAAAATAGCTAACATACTAAGGGGTCAATGACTAATATGTATTTGCAGCTAAACACAAGATGCAATCTTAAGGCAGAAAAAAATAAAATTTTTGATTATAGGAAGTTTAGTACTTTTTAAGCCACATGAAGGAGATAAGTATTTGAAGAAGCAATAGAAGCATGTATAGGATCTCCAAAATTTCCAGGTAGAGGCAGCTACCTATTAAACAAAATTGGAAAAACCTGTTCTAGTATCAGGGCCCATTCAGCCTAGGTGGAGAAGGGAGAGTAAGCAAAACAGGTGAGTAGTTAGTAAATTTATCAATTCACCAAACGTTCTTGATTTATCAATTTTCAAAATTCCTAAACATCCTATTTAAGTAGAGAGAACATGAAGAGGAGGGAACAGGAGGATAAGCAAGAAGCAGCCATCAGAGGGAGAACTAAAAAGTAGGAAGGTCACTGACTTCTGCTGTTTGGGTGTGAGGCAATTGAGGATGGTCTGGCCCTCAGGTTGGGCATCTGGACAGGAAACCTGGACAGGTAAAATATGGCCTACTAACTGGGCAGGCTGCAGGCTTTCTAGTCTCAGTACAGTGTTATCAGAGTCACAAGAGGTGCTGAAGACAATGACCATTTCCAGAAATCGAAAAGCATCTCAGACATGCTCCACTGACTTTAATATTTCTCATATTAGAAAGATTCCAGTTGAATCTAATCTCATTTTTTAATTACTCCTCATATAGCCTGATGAGGCAGATTAATATGATTATCTATATTCCACTGATGAAGAAAATGAGATAAAGAGCCATGCATGCCCCAAGGTCACTCAGGGAATGAGCAATAGAGGTGAAAACTAAACTTAAGTATTTTAAACTTCCAGACCAACACATAAGGGAGAGGATATTGGGGCATAAGTTTTATTACCAATTGTTCAAGATCTTTCACATCTGGTTAATGGATATTCAATTTCCTATTTTTTCTCTAATCAAAAAATAAAGTACCAATTCCAATTTGAACTCCAATATTTACTAGAATTCACTAGAGAATATATGACAGAAGCAATCAAAGAAAGGGAGAAAACATGCATTATACAGTGAAATGTGAATATTTATTGAATACTCACTGTGTTTAATATTAAACTAGATTGAAGGGGTGTGTGTAAAAACAGAATTAAACATGGCCCCTGCCCTTCAGAAGCTGGTTTGGGCATTCAAAATAATTACACAAACAAAAGCACTTAAAAAAAGCACACACCTCTGAATGTATAGAAAGCAGCCAGATCTTTTATTTGTTCCCCACAGTAGATGTTTAAGCAATGTACATTGATAAAGCTTTGACTGAGTTTATCTCAGGGCAAACTGAGATGTCAATATTGGAGGCAAGTCATCATCCACCCACCTTCTAATCCAGTTAGCTTCTTCTTCAATGCCATTCCAGTCAGCATACCAACAATCAAATGTCTACCATTTTAACACACAAAAAAGGTTTTGTATTCAGCCTCTTTCCGCCCTTCCCATTCCACTTCCTCAGTTTAATGAAGTGGCTTTTAAAATAGCTCAAGTGAAAGATGATAAGGTTCTGATTTCCAAGGACCAAATTTGCCACTATGATTTTCTTCCTAAAATACAAATCCTGTCATCCTTTTTTGGTGACAGAGATGCTCGGTGCTTACCATATATCTGTGTGTTTCACTGTGTTTCGCTGCCTTGCAACCACATTATGGTAAACAGGAAAGTAAACAGAAATGATTCATTACTTCTAGTCAAAGGGCCCAAGAGTTACTAGTCTCCCTCTTTTTCTTTTCTGCTTTTTTGGAAGTAACCACAGAGGACACATTTTGAGTAGACAGGGAAACAATGCAGAAGAGATGGAGGATAGCTGCCTAGAGAGTCACCTGCCATGTATCAGACTTCACATGAATAAGAAATAAATCCTTTGTCATGTTAAATAACTGAGATTTAAGGGTTAACTTTTTACCACAGCCTAGCTTGATTAATTCATATTCTCCTATTTATAAGCCTTCTTTAGATCAACAATGGCTACAGGATAAATACCAAACTCCTTAGCTTGGCATGTAAGAATCTGAATAATCTATTCCTTGCCTGCATCTTTAAACTCAAAAGCTTCAACATTTCTTCATGTACACAAGGACCAGCCTCACTGAGAAGATCTATAAAATTTTCTGTTGTAAGCAACTGAGATTTGGGGGTTGTTTATAGTATGAAACTATTTCAGCAAAACTTTAGTATGGAAATTAGTATCAGAAGTGGGGTGCTACCATAACACAAAACTATATTATATAGCACTGGCACTTGGATGGAGCCACAGGCAGCAAAGAACTTTTGTAGGGGACTCTGAAATGCCAGCCCTCATGATATAGTGGCAAAATATTTGATAAAATGTTTCCTATAGTTACTTGGGAGGGAAGTTATAATGCTAACCATTATAATTTGTAGGTAAAAAAAATTAACTTAATGCCTTTAAGTCTTTGGGTAAAAAGGTTTTGAATTAGAATTTTATAAGGGTTTTCTTGTGGTTACTACCTTTCATTTGATAAGGTACTGCATGAAGAGATGAACTCAGAAATTGATCTGCTTTGCAAACAGAAATGACAGGGAATGTAGAGTATCAGAAATTCCAGGGCTTGTAGGCCTAAAAAACAAAACTTTTTCAACTCCAGCCAGTAAAAGATAAAACTGAGGAATGCTTTATGTTAGGCCTTTTAAGACAGAGATTATGACTCAGCCTCAGGTCTCAAGAGCTGGACCCTTATACTGTTTGTTAAGACCTTTAGTTGGCTTAAAAATACTGGGAGATTCTTCCAGCTCAACGAAAACGACTCTAGAAAAGAGACTAAGGTTTTATTCCAGAGAAGCCTCATAAAACTCAGAATACCTGTAATTAAATCTAAAGAGAGAGGGGTATCTTGAAAAGGCTTGTGAGTATAACTCTTGGCATATGAATTTGACTAGAATCAAATATATACAAACCCAATAAAGTTTGTGTGGATTGAATTGCAAAAAGCATCACTGGCTTGGATTAAAGGGGACTTCTGTTAAGGAACATAAAAATAACTTTGGGCCCCCAAATATTCTACCAGCAGAAAGCAAGCTGAGAAAGCTGCTCAGCCTCAAAAATGAATACGATCTCCAATGTTCTCTTCATATGTGAGCAAAAAGGATGAGGAAAAAGGAAGGAGTTCCAAGAGAACAGAACAAAGAGCTAAGAAGAACTGGTGCCTAATAAAAAAGGATTTCCTACTCCCAGAGTTTGGGTTTTTTTTAACTTTTGCTCAGAGGGATTTCAGAATTGCTGTGGGCCAGTAAATACTATAAGCCTCCCATTATTATTCTTTTTGAAAGGGAATATTTGTTATAATTGTCCTGTTCCTGTTCTTCTTTGTAGGTGAAGTGTGTGAGAGCAGGGGATTTGTGATTTTAGAACTTGGGATCCAGATTAAGAGATACCACAATGTACAGAATATAGGTTTTGAGATTCTAGGTTTCAAACATGATGCTATCATTGAATAAAACTTTTGGAGTGTCTTGGGGTAAAAGTGAGTGAATTTGTATGTAGCAAATGTTTTTGACTAGAAGGAATGACGAGCAGATATTATTATATCTTCACAATTCTATCTATTCTTTCCTTTGCCATGGCTTCACCACAGGCAGACTATAATTCTGCCTTCCACTAAATTTGCACTTAGTCAAGTGTTTGCCTTGGCCAACGGAACATGAATACATGTGACATATACCACTGATGAGGGGCTTTAAATATGTTTGCATGCCTTTGCATGCCCTCTTGTGCCTCTGCTACTCTCATGAGAAAAATATATCCTTGGTAGCTGCTGACCCTGAAACTCTGAAATCTGGCTCCCTGAATGAAAGACACAAGGAGCACTCCTGAGTCAAATCCACAACCTAAAGAAAAGCCACTTTAGCCAACCTGCAGATGCACACATTAGAAATTGACTTGTTATTAAAAATATATATTGATATTTGTTAATTATTTGCTATGTAACATTTTTCAGAAAAACTTGATGGCATCATGCCACGTCCTTTCACATATTTGCCTTTCCACATATTCCTATTTATCCTTCAAAATATACTTCAGATGATTACCCCTCAACAAGATCTTCCCCATGTGATCAGGAAGAATCATTTGCTTTATTTTCTTTGCTCTCACATGACTTTTTCACATCTCTGAATTATTACTCGCTGAGTGACAACTTGTTTTTCTACCTCTCTTTTCCATATTTTACCTTGGGACCTTTTTATTTGTTTTTGTAATCTCAATACATAGAAGACCCTCAGAAAACATTATTTTAAGTGGAAAAGTGAATGAGTGAATCTGAAGGAGTGATCACAGTTGAGTAACCATGGTGTAAGCTGGGAAAGGAGGCTATGACACTCCTACAAATCCTAGCCATTTGGGGGAGCAGCAAGCTTTAAGATTGAAAAATGGCACGAGGCTCACCTGAAAAGAGCTGGATACATTTTTTTTTCCCATTTGTTGGAATTTGGAACCCTAGTTTTTCTAGCTAAGCTTGGAGAGGTGGGAAGATGCTTTCCATGCATGAAGTATTGTACATTCCTGGGTTAGAACATGTTTTCTTTGGGGGGTTTTATGGTTTCTTTCTTTTTATTTTTTCTCCAGCTTTGGAAGCATTTATGTTTGCAATAACAATAACAGCAACAAAAATATGAGACTGGCCCAGTATGAATCAAGAGAGAATTTGTACATGCAGTGGGCTTAAGGGCTGGGGAAAGAGGACAGGAGGGGGCAGGAGGGGAGAAGAAAGGAAAAACAAGAGTTGCCAGGAGCTTAGCAAAGAAATTGCCATGTATGACACGTGGCTGGCACAGGGGGGCAGCAACATCTGTTCTCAAAGCTATGTGTGCAAGTGCATGTGTAAGGAAACACCAGGGTCTGTGCTTCAGGAAGCCTGGTCAAGGCTCCAGACTCACTACTCTGAAACACTGCCCTCAGTGGTGGCCTCTCACCATGGGTTAGATCTCCAGCGAACTTATTTTTGAGAAGTATGTTGTAGGCTAGAATGGACTGTGGAAAACAACCCCGAGAAAAGCCACAAGGGCCTCCTAACCCATTTGAATCTTTTTCCTGCCAAGTTCTCATTATGGATCTGAAGTAGAAAGGAAAACAACATATAAGACTGAAGAGGCTATGGAGAAACTACTGGGGAAAAATAAGGCTTACTGAAGGTCACTGGGCTAAGGGCATTAAGAAGAGAGAGAGTCAATGAGTTTGTGTTCTCAAAATAGGATGTGTTCTCAAAATAGGTCCACGGTTCATTTTGTTTTGTTTTGTTTGTTTTGTTTTGTTTCCAGTTTGGATAACCATTCAAAGACTCATTTTTTATTTTCCGCTTATTCCATTGAATGAAATCGAGACAAAATAAGGTTGAGAATGTGTATCCTCTATAGAGTGTGGGAATTCTCTTAAAGGGAACTTCTGAAGGTAGATT
This sequence comes from Tamandua tetradactyla, assembly GCF_023851605.1. Classification (NCBI taxonomy): domain Eukaryota; kingdom Metazoa; phylum Chordata; class Mammalia; order Pilosa; family Myrmecophagidae; genus Tamandua; species Tamandua tetradactyla. The sequence goes on along the minus strand of NC_135330.1, from coordinate 30,779,161 downwards.
ATCCCTAAACTATTAGGCTGGAAACCAGATAATGCTTGTAGCCCTCAGTAATCCTTAATCCTTAATCAGGATTCTGATGCCCAGTTTGGGTGCCTATCTTGAAAGAGTGGAAACAAAGAGATGAAAAAACAAGTTCAAAGTTGTAGGCCTGAAGAAATCATACTGAGCTGAAAAGAAATAAGAAAAAGCCCTTTTCTTCTTTATCAGTTTTTGCTGCAGCTTTACATACATGTAAAGCCTGGTTTGTCAGGACACAGTGGGCATCAAGCAGGATCTATCGTCTGCCATGTTAACAAGACACAGCCTGGCCTTTCTTTAGAAGACTTCTCACACAGGGATTATAATAATGACAATAATTACATCTGCATGTGCAGCATTTTAGTGTATACAAAAGCATTCCCAGACATTATCTCATTTGAGAGCCAAAAGAACTTTGTAAGTCAACCAGGGAAGAGGGGGGAAGATAATTTGCCCATAGGAGGTAAATGACTTTGATTGAGGACACACCCAAGGAGAAAAAGGGCAATATGTAGAACTAACTCTTCCTTCTTCAGTGCCCAAACAGCTTTCAAATTGCTGAAGGGCCTTGGGTAACCAAATTTCACCCTTCCCCAACACTCTAGTGCAGGGATAGGCTAACTACAGACTTAACAAAAAAGCATTCAGCAGTAAAGAATCTCAGAAGTCATAAAACTCAGGGTCTTCTAGCAATCTTACTTTACACAAGCCAGCAAAATTTTCCTTTCCCCACAGTAGTTAATTCAAACTTTAACTGCTTCTTAAGATTCCTACCCTGCTGCCAATTCTCTTACCAATCTGCGGATGCCCTTAACATCCTGCTTCATTCATTTCACTCAATAAATATTTATTGAAATGTCTATCATGTGCTAGTAACTGTATTAAATTCTTGAGATACAACAGTGAATAAAATAAATAAATAATCTTGGCTTGTGGAGCTTATAGTGCAGTGGGGAATAAGATATTACACATAAGAAATAAGTTTATAGTGAATTATAAACTGGTAATTCTTAGAACTTTCTGTGAAAAAAAAAAAGAACAATATAAGGGGAATCAGGAATGCTATATGCAGTGTATGTGGGGGGGAGGTGGCAATTGCAATTTTCAGTCAAATGGTTAGGGAGGTCATTTGGAAGGCCTTGCAAGCCACTGTAAGGACTTTGGTTTGTACTTTGTGTGAAATAGGGAATTGTTGGGAGGGCTCTAGCAGAGGACTGATATGGCTTAACTTTTATTTAACAGGATCCTCTGTCTGCTGTGTTGAAAATAGATCATAGGAGGCAGCGATAACTGAGAGCTGGAGGAGGCTACTGCAGTAATCCAGGTTGGAGATGATGACTCAGACCAGGGTGGCAGCAGATGAGATGGTGAAAAGTGGTTGGATTGAGGGTATATTTTAAAGGTAGAGTTAACAGGATTTCCTGATGAATCAGATGTAGAGGGCAAGAGAAAAAGAATAATTAAAGATGACACCAAACATTCTGGCTGGAGCAACTGGAAGGATGAAGTGACTTTCAACTGAGGTGACAAAGTCTGTAGAAAGAAATGAGAAACCACTACATAGGAAATACCTTAAAATCCTTCTCCCTTTATCTTTAGTCCTTTAACTCCCTTCTCACCTGACTCACAGGCAGCAATGTCTCTAATCTCTTTCATTCCTTTACCTTGTATCTCCAGACTCTCCACCAGATTATCAACTTCAGGCAATAAATATGTTCAAATCTCTCCCATCTAAAAGGCCTCCCATCTAAAAGACACTGCTTTCTGCTCAATCCAGCCTTACTGGGCAACTTGCTCCTTCTCTGTATTGGACACAATTTTTTGGACTTTTGGAAATTTTTATTTGCTGCTTCCACTTTCTTATCTATTTCTCAACCTGTTACCCTCACCCCACTCCATTGATGCTACTCTGTCAGAGATTTCAATGTGTGCATAAACCAAAAACCTAACTGTCTCTGGTCAATACAATACTCAATTTCTTTGGATGCTCTGCAGCATTCAACATTGTTCATCACCCAATTCTCTTTCCATAAGAGTCTGTTTTTTTATGGTTTTCCTATTGTCAGTCTCCTTTTTTCCCTTCTACCCCCCTAGTTACTTGATTAGCTCCTTCATTAGATCTGCATCCTATTTCCTTCCCTTATAATACCCTCCCTGCCAGGCCTTTTTCCCTCCCATCTTCCCATTCACATTCTCTGCATGATCTCACCCACTCGCCTGCCTTTAATTATCACCCATACTTTCCTCATTTCTCAATATGTCATAACCAGGACTGTGCTCCTGAACTGCAGACCTTTATTTACAATTCTACTAACCTCACTCTAAGGCCAGGTTTGTTATGTTCTTCTACAGACCTTCTCTTTTGTTGTCTTTACAAAGGTTGGCTAATGGCATTCCAAGTACCAGTCAAAAGGCCAGAATCTCACAAACAACGATGAATTGTTATTAAAAACAAACTACATTCTCCAAAGCATTCTGCTTGTCATTGGTCTCTTCTCCATGGACTTCATCTCCAACACTACCTACCAGAGACCATGCCTCTTATCTGAACATTTTTTCCTTCTATTGTCTTTTCTAACTTCTTAATTCATCCTAGAGTCAAGAAGTAACCCTTTAAAGGTATCTAATTCCTGAAACTGTAAGTTTTATGTAAAGGAGCATTTATTTCAGGAATATATTTTTATTGTCCATACACAGTGTTAGACTCCAGGGATATGTCTAGGAAAAGTAAATAAGACAACCTCTGTCTCCCAGGAATCTCCACTAGGAGCTTGGGGGAGGGGTATGTTCAGAATATTGTGGGAGTGAGATTTGTTTGCATTTCCTGATGAAGCAGAAGAGGATGTGGGAAATAAATTTGGAAGATTTCATTGCTGAGATTTGTTTGTTTTTAATAATAGCTCCATCTAGGAGCCACAATAATGATAGTAAATGAATAAAAAAAGGTATAAACCCACAAGAGAAAAGAGATCAGGAGAGAAGATGAAGTAGATAGAGAATTCAGCAACATTATGAAAATAGGAAATAATTGTATAAGTAGTAGCTGACTAAGCAAATTTGAGAAAGCTCACAAATTAGGGTATAAAGTGCCTCTAAAGGCAGTGGTAAAGGATGATCTGTGTGTGAGAGACAGAGAGAGTACAATTGTGTAAGAGAGCTAACACCCAACTTCTATTTAGGAAGTCAGTATATAATGTCTCAAATTTTAAAAATCATGATTAGCAATATAATATTACATATTATATATATACATATTTAATTTCCAGAAGAAACTAAAGAAATAAAAGAGAAAAAGAAAAAAAGATGTAAAAGGGTTGCCTCTGCTGAAAGTGTCCAAAGTTAGGAAATAGAGAGGCAGGTACTGCTAGTTTTCCAAATACACCTGGGGGTGCTAACTGGTACATTATATTAAAACTTGGTACATTATAACATTTATAGAATTAAAATTAAGTTTAAAATATATATCACATTAAAAATATAGCTAATAAGGGTGGACCTGATTTAAACCCAAGGTAGTCAGGATTTAGAGTGTATTATTTTCACTAACAGAAGCTGTTTACTGCAATTTGTAAGTATCTGCAATGAATACAGGAGTGTGCTAATTTATATCACTATTGGAATAGTCAGAAGAACAGATAGAACACATATAATGTACACAGAAATACATAGTACACATATACTTTAAGCTTTTTTGTGTGTGTGTGTGTGTGTGTGTGGGAATCGAACCCAGGTCTTCGGCAGGGCAGGAGAGAATTCTGCCCGCTGAGCCACCATGACACTCCCAATACACAGATACTTTAAAAAAGAAAACATGTAAGACACTTAATAGAATATCTACTAGCATATTCTATAGCATATAAATATAATATCTATTATATTACAATAAATATAATAATTTTTTATTATTATAATAAACAAGGGTTCAATAAATAATTCTACTTAAAAGAACATCTATTTTGGTAGCATGAAATAGAAATGGTTCAAAGTATAGAAACTTTCTGAAAGACCTGTCTATATGAATATTTAATAAAGGAGTTATGCCAATTACCATAAGAAATGTTAATCTAAGCAATGCTTCTTAGAATTCATGAACAGTCTCAATGAATATATTTGAGTCACGGAATGCATTTAAAACACTTTTAGAAGCACAGTTAGAAAAAGTCTCTGAAGAGAAGGTGGGAAAAGTTATCTATAGATATAACCTGATTTACTTACTTGCTGCTAATTCTTATAACCTTAGCATAATCATTGGGAAGCGGCTGAGAGGTCTAGGCAAGTCGAATAAAAGAAGGAAGCACTTAAATGATGAAAATTATGCAGGCAAGTAATATTTAAATTATCTGCAAGGCTGGTGTCACGGTCCAGTTCACGTGTCAACTTGGCAAAGTGGTGGTACCTATTTGTCTGATTGGAAAAGTGCTGGCGGGTCTGTTGTGATAAGGACATTTCATAGAAATAAATCATGGTCATGAGCTGCATCCACAGCTGATTCCATTTGTAATCAGCCAAGGGGAGTGTCTTCTGCAATGAGTGATGCTTAATCTAATCACTGGAAACCTTTAAAGGAGGATTCAGAAGACACAGGCTCTCTTCCTGCATTGGCCAGCAAGCCTCTCCTGTGGAGTTTGTCCAGAACCACTATATCAGAATTGTCGGCTTCACAGCCTGCCCTACTGATTTTGGACTCTGCATTCCCATGGTTACATGAGACACTTTTATAAATTTTATATTTGTTAAGTGTTTCCTGTTCATTCTGTTTCTCTAGAGGACCCTAACTAATACAACTTGGCACCAGGAGATTCATTCTTAAGAAACAGAACCTTAAAAATGGGTTTTGAAGAATGGTTTTGTACTCTAACTGGACTCAAAGGCACTAAGGACTCTGATTCCCATAATCAGAATGACACTCCCAATCCATGGAGTGAGTTGGCAAAAGAGATAGTCAAAATATCACCATTCGATTCTCCTAATTCATTGCTTATATGAAGCCAGGCTCTGGGGGATAATGCTTTTGACACCTTTATGGTGTTTTGTGTAAGTAAGAGGTATAGAGATGTTGGCTGGTTGTTAGATACACTGGATACATTAAGGAGTGAAAGGGATGGGCTTAAGGCTTCAAATGAGAAGCTTAAGTGCCGTATAACAGATGTAGAACTTTCTGTGAGTATCCTGAAGGAAAATCTTATTTCCTATAGACATAGACTTGAGATCTCTGAAAATCAGACTCAGAATCTTATTGTTAGAGCAACAACTTTACAACATAAACTAAAATCTCAATGTTACATGGTGTCTGCCATTAAAGTGAGGGCATTGATTGGAAAGGAGTGGGACCCTGAAAAATGGAATGATGACATGGATTGATAATGATGTCGGGGGTGAGATTGAAACCCTAGGTCATGCTGAGTATTCTCTAGATAACCCTGTAATAGTCTGCCCTGAGTACACAGCCACCCCACCTCCAGTTTGCCTTGAGGAGTTGGCCACCCAACCTCCTCCAGAAGGGATTAGTCCAAGAGTGATTAATCTTGTTTCACCAAATGAAACAGCAAACAAATGCCCTGAAGCAAATGGCTTGGAAGATATTTCTCATTCTTTTCATGACCCACCCCTACCACCCCTCATTTTGTCTAGACCTGCAACTAGACTAAAGTCCCAATGGGCCCCTAAATGTGAGGTACAAAGTATCACACATAAGGAGGTACGTTTTACTCCAAAAGAACTGTGTGAGTTTTCCAATTTATATAGACTGAAATCAAGGGAATATGTATGGCAATGGATTTGAAGGGTGTGGGATAATGGTGAGAGGAATATAAGGCTGGATCAGGCTGGATTTATTGATATGGGCCCACTAAGCAGAGATTCTGCATTCTATTTTACAGCTTGAGAGGTTAGAAAAGGAATTAACAGTTTGTTTGGATGGCTGGTTGAAACATGTATCAAAAGGTGGCCGACACTACCTGAGGTTGAAATGCCAGAACTGCCCTGGTATAATGTAGATGAGGGGTTCCAGAGGCTTACAGAGATTGGAATGTTAGAGTGGATTTATCATGCTAAGCCTGCTCTTACACCCCAGGAATGTCCTTAGGATGCACCTTTTACCAGAATAGTGAGAAATTAATTTGTGAGACTAGCACCATTATCCCTAAAGAGCTCTGTAGATGCACTTCTCTGTAGGTCAGATATTACTGTGGGAACTGCTGTCACTGAGCTGGAATCCTTAAACACAATGGGGATGACTAGATCCTGAGTTGGGCAAAGCCAGGTGGTAGCACTTAATTGCCAAAGACAGGGTAGACGTGGCTATTATAATAGACAGCAAACTCAAAGCAGCAGTCAAAATTATATGACTTGCAGAGATTTCTGGCATTGGCTAGTAATTCATGGGATACTTAGAAATACAATAGAAGGGCAGTCTACTAAATTCTTGTTTGAGCTGTATAAACAAAAGAGCTCTAGGGCAAGTGAACAGAAGTCTAACCTGAATTACAAAAATACAGAGTCATGGCCTATGTTAGTTAGATTCAGTTGTCAGGGCCAGACAACTGATGTCACTAGATGTCACTTGGCCAGGTGAGCATACCTAGTCTTGTTGCTGCGGATATAAGCCAATGGTATGTGAACCTCATCTGTTGCTAATTACATCTGCAGTTGGCTAGGAGGTGTGTCTGTTGCAATGAGTGACATTTGACTTAATTGGCTGGTGCTTAAATGAGAGAGCGCAAAGTAGCACAGCCTAGCAGTTCAGCATTCCTCACCTCAGCACTGGCAGCTCAGCACAGGCCTTTGGAGATACAGAAAGAAGTCACCCTGGGGAAAGTTGTTGGAACCCAGGGGCCTGGAGAGAAGACCAGCAGAGACCATTCTGTGTTTTCCACATAAGAAAGAACCTCAGTGGAAAGTTAGCTGCCTTTCCTCTGAAGAACTAACAAAATAAATCCCCTTTTATTAAAAGCCAATCCATCTCTGGTGTGTTGCATTCCAGCAGCTAGCAAACTAGAACATGGCTCCTTAATCAATTTCCAGACTTGAGACAGTTTACAGACCCAGAGCCCCTTGAATGAAGGGGAGGACAGGTCCCTTTGGGGGAGAACCCTGTTACATTGCCACAAATCTATACTGTTAATCTTCCTCCAAGACTTCCCCAAGGAGACCAACGGCCTTTTACCAGGGTAACTGTGTGCTGGGGAAAAGGAAGTGATCAGATATTTCAGGGACTATTAGACACTAGTTCAGAAGTGACATTAATTCCAGGGAATCCAAAACATCACCCTGGTCCACCAGTCAGAGTGGAGACCTATGGAGGCCAGGTGATCTATGGAGTTTTAGCTCAGGTCCATCTCACAGTGGGTCCAGTGGGCCTCCAGACCCATTCTTTAGTTATTTCCCCAGTTCCAGAATGTATCATTGGAATAGACATACTGAGCAAATGGCAGAATCACCACATTTGCTCTCTAACTTGTGCAATGAGGGCTGCTATGGTGGGAAAGGCCAAGTGGAAGTCACTAGAACTGCCCCTACCTAGCAATATAGTAAATCAGAAGCAATACCGGATTCCTGGAGTGATTGCAGAGATTACTGCCACTCTTAAGGACTTGATGGATGCAGGGGTGATGATTCCTACCACACTCCCATTCAACTCTTCTATTGAAAACAGCTGGATCTTGGAGGATGACAGTGCACTATTGTAAACTCAACCAGGTGGTAACTACAATTGCAGCTGCTGTATCATTGTTTGAGCAAATCAATACATGCCCTGGTACCTGGTATGTAGCTATTGATCTGGCAAATGCTTTTTCTCAATAGCCATTAGTAAGGACCACCAGAAACAGTTTGCTTTCAGCTGGCAAGGTCAGCAATATACCTTCACTGTCCTACCTCAGGGGTATATCAACTCTCCAGCCCTATGTCATAATCTTGCCCTCAGGGACCTTGATCATTTCTCCCTCCCACAAGACATCACACTGGTCCATTATATTGAGAATATCATGTTGATTGGACCTAGTGAGCAAGAATTAGCAACTACTCTAGATTCACTGATAAGGCATTTGTGTGTCAGAGGATGGGAGATAAATCCAACAAAAATACAGGGGCCTTCCACCTCAGTGAAATTTCTAGGTGTCCAGTGGTGAGGGGCATGTCGAGATATCCCTCCTAAAGTAAAGGATAAGTTGCTGCATCTGGCCCCTCCTACAACCAAAAAAGAGGCACAATACCTAGTTGGTCTCTTTGGATTTTGGTGACAATATATTCCTCATTTGGGTGTGCTACTCCATCCATTTATTCAGTGACCAGAAAAGCTGCTAATTTTGAGTGGGGACCTGAATAAGAGGAGGCTCTGCAACAGGTCCAGGCTGCTGTACAAGCTGCTCTGCCATTTGGGCCATATGATCCAGCAGATCCAACGGTGCTGGAAGTGTTAGTGATAAATAGAGATTCTGTTTGGAGCCTTTGGCAGGCCCCTATAGGAGAATCACAATGCAGACCCTTAGGATTTTGGAGAGAAGCCTTACCATCTGCTGCAGATAATTACTCTCCTTTTGAGAAACAGCTTTTGGCTTGCTACTGGGCCTTAGTAGAGACTGAATGCTTAACTGTAGGCCACCAAGTTACCATGAGACCTGAGTTGCCTATCATGAACTGGGTGTGTCTGACCCACCAAGTCATAAGTTGGATGTGTGCAGAGCACTCTATTATAAATTGGAAATGGTATATAAGAGATAGGGCAAGAGCAGGTCCTGAAGGCACAAGTAAGTACATGAGAAAGTGGCCTAAATGCCCATGGTCTTCACTCCTGCCACATTGCCTTCTCTTTCCCAGACCAGAGCTGTGGCCTCTTGGGGGAGTTCCCTACAGTGAATTGACTGAGGAAGAGAAAACTCGGGCCTGGTTTACAGATGGTTTAGCATGATATGCAGGTACCACCCAAAAGTGGACAGCTGCAGCACTACAGCTCCTTTCTGGGGTGTCCTTGAAGGACAGTGGTGAGGGGCAATCCTCTCAGTGGGTAGAACTTTGAGCAGTGCACCTGGTTGTTCATTTTGCTTGGAAGGAGAACTGGCCAGAGGTGTGTTTGCATATTGACTCATGGGCTGGATGGTCAGGGACTTGGAAAGAACATAATAGGAAAACTGGTGACAAAGAGGCCTGGGGAAGAAATATGTGGACAGACCTTTCTGAGTGGGCAAAAAACATGAACATATTTGCTTCCCATGTGAATGTGCACCAGAGGGTGACATTAGCAGAGGAAGGTTTTAATAATCGAGTGGGTAAGACAACCCGTTCTGTGGATACCAGTCAGCTCCTTTCCCCAGCAAGTCCTGTTATTGCCCAATGGGCTCATGAATAAAGTGGTCATAGTGGTAGGGATGGAGGTTATGCATGGGCTCAGCAACATGGTATTCCACTCACCAAGGCTGACTTGGCTACAGCCACTGCTCAGTGCCCAATCTGCCAGCAGTAGAGATAGACATTCAACCCCCGATATGACACCATTCCCAGAGGTGACCAGCCAGCTACATGGTGTCAGGTTGATTACATTGGACCACTCCCTTCATGGAAGGTATGGCAATTTGTTTTAACTGGAATAGATACATACTCTAGATATGGGTTTGCTTTCCCTGCACATGATGCTTCTGCCAAAACTACCATCCGTGGCCTTACAGAATGCCTTATCCATTGTCATGGTATTCAACACAGCATTGCTTCTGATCAAGGAACACATTTCACAGCAAATGAAGTGTGGGAATGGGCACATGCTCATGGAATTCTCTGGTCTTACCATGTCCTCCAGCATCCAGAATCAGCTGGATTGATTGAATGGTGGAACGGCCTTTTGAAAACTCAATTACAGGGCCAACTAGGTGGCAATACCTGGAAGGGCTGGGGTAATGTTCTCCAGGAAGCTGAATATGCTCTGAATCAGCATCTGCTGTATGGTGCTGTTTCTCCCATAGCCAGGATCCATGGATCCAGGAACCAAGGGGTAGAAATGGGAGTGGTACCACTCACTATTACCCCTAGTGATCCACTAGGGAAATATTTGCTTCCTGTCCCTGCAACCCGGAGCTCTGCTGGTCTACAGGTTTTAGTTCCAAAAGGGGGAGTGCTTCCACCAGGAGAAACAACAATGATTCCATTGAACTGGAATCTAAGACTGCCACCTGGTCACTTTGGGCTACTTATGCCCCTGATCAACAAGCCAAGAAGGGGATTACATATTGTCTAGAGTGATTGACCCTGACTATCAGGTGGAAGTAGGACTGCAACTACACAATGGAGGTAAAGAAGAGTTTTCCTGGAATATAGGCGATCCCCTTGGGTGTCTTTTAGTATTACCATGCCCTGTGATTAAAACCAATGGAAAACTGCAACAACCCAATCCAGGCAGGACTACCAATGGGTCTGAAACTTCAGGAATGAAGGTTTGGGTCACCCCACCAGGCAAAGAACCATGGCCAGCTGAAGTGCTTGCTGAGGGTAAAGGGAACATGGAATGGGTAGTGGAAGAAGGTAGTGATAAATATGAATTTCGACTATGTGATCAGTTACAGAAACAAGGACTGTAATGCTGTTATGTTCATGTTATACTATTTAAGTTGTAAGATATCAAGTTTGTGAGCGTTTCCTGTTGATTCTGTTTCTCTAGAGAACCCTAATTAATACACTGGGCTAGGTAGAAATGGAAAGGCAGTGAAAAAGAAAAAGAAGAGACAAATAATTCAGAAAAAAGGAGAAGAAGGGAAGGAGAAAAAGAGACAACGAATGTCAAAAAGAGACAATTAACAGTGTTAGAAAGTGGCCCACCCAGGAAGCACACAAGACAAATGAAGAAAATGCAGACTGTTAGAAAGCCTGCCAGAAGTCACAGTGTGGCTCCACGGGAGTTTCAGACATGCATAAACTTTCATGAACGTTGTTAATCTAGATGAGGTTTCACAATTTGCATGGTTGTACTTACAACGTTTCACTTTTCTAAAAAGCAGGGAAAAAAACAATGGCTTAGTTTTCAAAATGAAAACTCAGTTCTAATTAACATTTGGAGTTGGCTTTTCAGAGATCTCAGCTGGAGGATCTAAAATAGAGCCCTGAATCGAATGGGACTCCGGACAGACCTACAGACATGCTTGGATATTCAGCCTGGTGCAGTTATTGCACAAAACTGGCAGCAAAATTCACAAACAAATCTACAGGGGATTGGAATTTGGCAGGCAGTGAGCCTAGAAGACAGTTCCAACTTAAGCTAATTTTCAATTTTTCTCTGGATTTTAACACATCTAACACATATTTAGATTTGTTAGGCCCCACACTATCCCTACCAAAAGTAGAGTAGCTTTCCCCATAATTGTCTCCCAGGACATTATCATTCCTACTGTAGTTCAGTTTGATAATACCTTCTCATTCACAGAGCCTAAAGAATTTGGCAAGAATTTAAAAGAAAAGTAAGTCCATAAGATCTATCCTCTGAGTGGCAGGAAAGAATAATTATTATATCATTTTTATAAACAGAAAATGGCTATTATTTAGTTGTTGGCTATTATTTAAATGACAAGATACAAATAAAAATGAAACAAGAGAAGTGATAAAATTGGAAAAGAACATTTGGTTCTCTGTACACAGATATCATACTTAATAAGATTTATTTTTCTCTTTTTAATAAGGAATTTATAAAGACATACTCAGATGAGAGAGTTTTTGGAAATATTGTACCAAATCTATATGGCCATTTCTGAGCTCAGATTGCACTGTGGTAATACTATTAGGTGGGGGGTTTTAGTTTCCTGGCTGCTAAAGCAAAAACTATGCAATGGGTAGGCTTAAACAATGGCAATTTATTAGCTTATGGTTTTGAGTCCATGAGAAATCCAAAATCAAGGTGTCATTAAGGAGATGCTTTCCCCCAGAAGACTGTGATTTTCTGGAGCTGGCTGCTGGTGATCCTTAGTCCTTGGCTTTTCTGCCACATGGCAATGCATATGGCAGCCTCTTCTGACTTCTCCTTTCTCTTCCAGGTTCCAGTGATTTAGAGCTTCAGGAAGCTCCCTCCATTCTTCTCTATAAGGCCTCTGGTAATAGGATTAAGAGGCATCCTGTTTCGATTGGGCTATATTTCATATAAAGTAACTTCATCAAAAGGTCCTACTTGTAATGGTTTCATACCCATATGAATGGATTAAGTTTAAGAACTTAATACTCACAGTGTTAAGTTCTAGGATATGGAGTACATAGCTCCAAGCCACTATAATGGTATTTTAAAAAGTAAGTTAGGACTTTTCAGTGATTAAAAATACTTTGCTAAAGCACAGTCATAGAGAGAAATTTTATAAGATAGAACTAACAATAGCTTGAGAAAAGAAAACTGAATGAAATTCAACATGAAGTTGAAGGGAATGGAAAGGAGAGAAGTTTAGAATAAGAGAAGGGACCTTAGCATTGGGTGTTCTTCAAATCCCTCACAGTCAACACTATGTTGTTGCGGTTTTCACCAAACTCTAGACCAAGTGGCTTTCAGACCTGTGTGTACATTAGAATCACATGCAGGGCTTGGTAAAGCTGATTTCTGGAGCTCACCCACAAAGTTTCTAAGTCTGGAGTGGGAACTAAGAATCTGCATTTATGGCAAGTTCCCAGGAAATGCTGATGCCACTGGTTGGGCCTACAGCATCACCCTAGACAATTCTGGTTCTCTGCAGGTCCAAGCAGCAGGTCCAAATTTCACCACTCCCATTTACGAGTCATGAGTCTCAGAAAGCCATGTGGGTGGCATGGAAAAAGCCCAACTTACAAAAAAGTAAACTGTCCCTTTCTACATTCTCAAGGGAGAGCCTAAGCCTGGTTCAGTGAGTATGGGGCTTTTACACTTGAGTCTCCCAGACACTTCCATGTTTTCATTTCACCTTTTAGAAGAAAGATCATTTAGCTTCATGATTGAGCTGACTGGTTTACCATCCTTCAGTGGAGCATCACATGGTCAAAATAAGGACTATGACACTTTTATTTACTTTTTAATAAATATATCACATCTTGTCCTAAAAAAACAAAAACGGACAAAACCCTTCTCCCAGAAAGACCCCAAATTATGCTGAAGCCCATAATTATCACAATTCCTTAAGCATTATCTCAGGCAGGCTAACCTGGGGCCTCCCTTCACCATTCTTCCACCCCACTTCCAATCACCTCACTTCTTGATCTGTGTGCTGGCATTCTGTACTCCAGAATAAGCCATATATGCTAAACAGGGATTCTAAAAAGTCTAACTCTAGAGCCTCTCTATTCCTTGGCTCAAACTCTGAGTAAGAATAAAAAGGCACAATAGAAACTCAATTTCATGCAACTATTACCCCCCTCATGTTATATATTGGCCCCTGCATCCCACAGAGTTACAGCAGTAAACCCAGGCAGTGTCCATGAGTGATGAAGAAGCACACGTCCCAGATACAGCTAACAAGAGTCATCATCTGGATATAAATAATAAAAGGGAGGAAGAGAAGTCTAAGGCAGCACAGAAGAAATTCAAGGAACGGTGGAGCAGATGGAATGAATTAGTGACAGAAGCATTGTCGGTATCAACTATTAAATGTGTAAAAATAATACAACTGCTCACCTATATTGAAGCAAATGCAGCCACTCTGCTGAAGCTAAATTTGTCCCCTAGAGTCTTCTCACTCTCCTTTTTACTCTCAGTTCCCTCCTAGATAAATTCCTAGAGAGGCAGAACTTGTACGGTAATGACACCTAAAAATATCTCTACCAATTGTTTTACAAAAACACAAATATATTTATAATTAAATACATGGAGTGCTAGATTCATAAGGAAAGAGAATACCAAACCATCTCCTGTGTTTGAGATAGGATAGAACATTTAACCATCACAGGGATATAAGAATACAGCCCTTTAAAACACTTCATAGACTAATAATCCTCTAAAAACTTCCCTTATTAAACCTTGTTTCAAGTTTAACATTTTCAGAATAGTCTTAAAGCCATTTACATTAAATAGTTCACTCAGTATTTTAAACCCATTATTTTTTGTTCTGCTCACATTGGGGAATGCTGACATCGGGGCTATTCAAAATATTTACTACTGGAAAGTATTTACTTTAATCCTCTCTTCTTGGGCTCAAAAACTCAGATTTTTAAAATATTGCCCCAAAGGTATTATTATCAAGTGTTTGATATTATTTTTGCTATTTTTAACATGCTCCATATTTTCTAATGGCTATGGAAGCTAAACCAGAGAGAAAATAGCATCAGTTCAGTGGTGACAATACTACTCAGTTTTCTAATTCATATTCTATTTCTATTCATACTTCTACTTCATAGCATGTAGCTTGCTGTTTTAAGAACAGGACTTACTGTTGTTTGCCCAAGATGAGTTATAAAAATAATATATATATATATATACACATATAATTATATTTAAATTTGTTGTTCAAAAACAATCTAGCCTTTTCAGGCTTATAATAATTTCAGTCTCACCATTGTCTAACAGATATGTCTACCTCTATCAATGACTTTTCTTAACTTTATTTATTTCAGGTGATTTCTCCAGTTAATCAAAAATGCTTGGAAGATGGATCCTTTCCTTTCAAGGTGTGACCTGAGCCCTCCTGTATACAATTAGCATGAGTGTATTGGCCAATCCCTGTGTGGTGTTTTTCTCAGAACACAGTTGAGTACTACCTGCATCAGAAACACCTGGTATATCTGTTTAAAAAGGACTTTCTTTAACTTAACCCCAGACTTGTCATATCCAAATTAGGTGAGTAGGGCAGAACCTAAGAATCTGCATTTCAAAATAAGACCCTAGGTCATTCTTGCGCACTTTTAAAAAGAACTACCAGTAAAATCCATTTCCTGTGTGAAGTATTTAAAAACAAAGTACTACCAGAACAACGGCTAAGGGTTCCTCTTGACAAGCCTCTCCATTCACCAAAATCTGTGGTAATGGCTCTTCATGCAGTCAGCTGCTTAGATGCCTACCTAAATGTGAACTAGGAGGACACATCTGTTAAATTGAAGGAGTAACATTGCCTTTATCTCTTTGCCCAATCCTTTTGTCATAGAACATGATATCAGTAAAGGACAGTGTACAATTAATAAATGTAGGACTTGGACTCAGAGAAATCACTATTCCTTTAAGTAACAGAAGTCACTCAGCATTACTGATAAATAAAATTTGATTAATGCTTTTTACACAATGGAATTCAATCTATTTGTTGAATAAAGAAAGCTGTTGAATCTTTATACAACCGATACTTGAACATCTTTTATCAAACTCTAACTCTTATATCTATTCTATTGAAGGCTAAATTTTCTCTTGCCTAAGTGCCAGGATGGAAGTAGAAAAAACAAAGGCTGACTGGCCTTGGACTATCAAGGATGGGCTGTATCAACAGGTTTCCAAAATATAATGCTTCCAGTACATGAGATGGCAGGCTAACTAAGAAGAAGGCTACACACTGAACAGGGTCCTATAAGGGAAGGACCCATGGGCATAATTAAGACCAAAATGTACATGGATGGAAAAATATCCCAAAAAACAAAGGCAGAGGGCCATGTGATGGTGACTCAGTGGTAGAATTCTCACCTGCCATGCCAGAGACCCAGGTTCGTTGCCCAGTGCCTGCCCATGCAAAAAAAAAAAAAAAAAAAAAAAAAGAAAGAAAGAAAAAAGAAAAAAAACAAAGGCAGAGATATGTCATTATTCCTGAAAAGTTAGCAGGACTCACATTTTACTGAGATGTGACCTCTCTGAAGGCCCCAAGTTACTACCCTATGGGTGTGTTTCCACAGTTTTCTGAATGTAGCATCTGGCAACAATTTTAAGAGATAAATTTTATCCATCTAATTTTAAAAGCTGTGAAAACTTAAGTTCAGAAAAGTGAACTAACTTTCCCAAGGAAACATTTAATAAATAATAGAACTAAAGTTTGAGCCTGTCTCCAGTCTCCAAGCCAATTTTCCTTCTGCTGCCCCATGTTGCCTTCACTGTGTCTTTTCCCAGGCCTTCTGATTTAACCCATTAGAGGCTTTTCATTTTAGACTTATCCCTATATACCGTCCTTACTTTTACCTCCCCGTGCTACTTCACAGACGACTGATTCCATCTTTCCTAATGTAAGTTTTTCAAAGCCAAGGTTCTATATTCAACTCTTCATCCCTGTCTTTAAGGAAGTAGAAGCAGATGTCATGGAAGAATCAAGCCTGAGATTTCCAAAGGGGTATGAAAGTGAAAAAAACACAATGTCTGGCACTTGTGAGTTCGCAGACAGTTAGAAAGGTAGACCAATAAGATAATCTAAGATAACATGGTAGGTGAAATAAGAGGCATTTACAAAGATATTTATAAGAGTTTACAGGAGAATTGGAAACCAATGCCCATAGACATTTATTTGGAATTCCCTGCAATTTTAAAAGGCTTCATAAGCTTTATTGGAGGCTTCAAGAACACCAGTTAACACCATGCCCACCTGTGGTAAATAATAACTAGACTTATAAAGGTATAGATTGGTTGCAAGTGGCCTGTTTCATGATTCTTAATATACTATTTCAATATGACCCTGTCCACAAACAGTGGTATTATTTCTCAGGCACATTATACATTATATTATATGCCAATTTATGCAGCAACTTAACAGCAGTCCTTTCATTTGATTTTCACAGGCTTTCTGAGTGGAAGATGGACAGACAGCATACATATTAACAGGTCAGAATTGGAACCTAATTTTCTGCCATCATTCTTCCTCTTCTCTGCCTGACAGCTCACTCTTTTGAAAAAGAAAGGGTACACCTCTACAAAGTCCAGCAAAGGGGTGAAGAGAAAATATCAGGAACTATAATCCAAAATGGAGGTTGCTGAGAAGAACAGGAAGAACTTGCAAGAAATATATGCTCACAGAAAAAACAGAGTCAAAAATTAGGTCAATGGGTACTCAATTTTAATCATCCAGCACAAAGGAAATTAATCAGTTCTATGCAAAAGCAGCCTGTAAGTGTGGTCATTATCCCCTGCTGCATTCCCTAGAGAACAAGATGTTCTTAGTTTAAGTGGAAACTAGGACTGTGGACTTTGACAGAATTAATAAATATGATTTTACGAAAGGGAAAGAAAGAAAAAAATGGAAAGAGGGAGTGCAGAAGGAAGGGAGGGAGGGAGAGAAGGAGAGAGAGAAGGGGGTTAGGATAACCTTATTTTAAATGTGCTGTCACATATTTGATTTGATAGTATCACAGTATTCACATAAGGAATAAACACTCGCTTCAATGATTCTCTCACAATTTGAGAAAAATCTCTCTCCTCTCTCCTCTCTCCTCCCCCTCCTTCTCTTCACCTCCCTTCCTCTTTCCTTTCCCCTCCCCTCCCTTCTTGTCTCTCTCCCTTTCTCCTCTATGCTGGGAAAAGAGTGTGCCCTATAGGACACATATTTGGCAGGATAAACATTTGCTCTCAGCACTGTTAGGATAGAATATATGTATGTTTGCTGTAATTTTACAAGCAATGTGTAAATTCAATTATTCTCTCTAACAGTAAATGTTTAAGCCCCAGTTATTTCAGATGCTATGTTGAGTTGCTAAGACATAATGATAAAAAACACAGTGGTCTCAACTTCCAAGGCCAACAGCGTAGTGAGGCAGACAAGCAAGAAAACTGGTAACTTCCCTATGGTGATAAATGATAAAACAGAGATCAGAGTATGGTTGTACAAATTCATTCAAGGTTGGGAGGATAGAATGCTAGTCATTATATACTTCAAGGAGAAGGGATGGCTAGAAAATGTGTTGAAAGATGAATAGGAATTAGGTTAGAGCAGAATTTGTCAACAGCAGCACTCCAATATGGACATTGGAGCCTAATGATTCTTTGTTGTGAGTACTGTCCTGTACATTGTAGGATGTTGCCCTCATCCCTGGCCTCTACCCACTGGATGCCAGTGGCACCCCCTACCCAGTTGTGACAACCAAGAATATCTCTAGACATTACCAAATGTCCCTTGGTGAGAGGGGTGGGGGGTGGGCAAACCTGATCCCTGCTGAGAACATTGGCCTACAAGAAACAAGAGGCAGGGGTGGGAGAGCTAGGAAGGGGACCTAACATGTGCAAAGATACAGGGACAAGAAATAACATGGAGCAATAATAACAGGTATATAATAGATAATAAAATAGATGATATTTATTATGCACCATCAGATACCAGAAGGTAGGCTAAGAGCACTGCTTTTGTGATCTCGTTTATCCCCCAGACAACCTTAAGAGGTCCATATTTCTGATACCACCACCCTACCCCCTTACTGTTGACACAAGAAGGGGCACAAGAAGGCTAAGTAACTTGCCAAGATCACCCAGCAAGCAGAACCAATATTCAATCCCAGATCAAGTGGACCCAGAGAGCAAAGGCAGGTTCTTTCCAGAATACTGTATGATGACAAAGGCCCAATAAAGGATTTAGATTCAAATGCACAAACAATAAGGAATTCCTGAAACAGTTTTAGAAAAGAGAACTGATAGAAAAAAAAAATCTGAAGAAGCAATAGAGAGGAAGAGAAGAACTGATGGGCACAGGTCTGCGGGTGAGGAGAATGATTAGGAAACCACTGCAGTAGCCAGGCGAGAAATGGGAGAAGCATCAATTCCTCATATAAAGACCTGGTGACCCACTGACATGGGGAACTGATTAGACACAGCCGCTGATGAACTTGTAAATTAAGGATTTCAATGGGTCTCCAGAGGAATAACCCTTTTTCCCTGTTCTTCTCAAGGTTTGCATCTAATTATGTCAAGGCCACACCAGCAGCTCTGCCACATGCTTTCTGCTTTATTCATTCAGCAAGTGTTCACAAAGTGGCTAACAGCTCACAACAAATGCCACCAATGTATAAGCTGCTCTCATGGAGCAGGCAATGGTGCTGAGTGCTTTATGGAAGATGAGCACATGAAGCCCTCATAATAATGCCTGAACATAGCTCCACCATTGGTGCCTCCGCCTCCCATTACAAATGAAGACACTGAGGCTCATGCCACCCAGCTAACCAGGTGGCATGATTTTCTTTGACTCCAAAACCTTTCCACTAACCAAGCTGCCATTTCTTGCCCATTTGCAACTTAAACAAAAAGAAACAGAAAGCACAAAGAGTATTAGGTAAAGAAGGTCAACTGCGAAAAAAAAACAAATTTGAATTGCGGATATGGATTTGGTAGTACATATCCTGTTCGTGCTGAAGAAATAGGAACTTAGGTAACAATAAAAGAACAGTGTTATTTAGAGAAGTTTTTTTTAAGAGAAAACCTTAGAACTTACTCTTAAAGAATGTGAGCCGCACGGGATTGTGCTGAAATGAAGGCAAAAACTCTGTGGCAAAAGGGATAGGACACAAATAAAAGTACAGAAGAGACCAAGCAAGATGTGGGCTGCGGACAGGGAGGTGGTGGATTTATTGTCTTGGGCTTACTGGGACTAATAAAGAAGGAGGTACCGAACTCTTGTAAAGTTGAATGTCCAAATGCGACATCTTAGAATTATATTGAGTATTGAAAAGTAAAAAAGAAAATCCTTTTATACATAAAGTAACAAAGTTCCTATTCTGAGCTCAGACTTTTGTGCTGCACTTTTATAAATGTTCTCCTCTCTACCCTACCCTCTTGTCTTTATCTTCCCTCTGGGGCTGTTTTGCCTCAGTCTGCCTTTGATGCCCTTTAGGAATCCCTAAGATATTTAGCCAGCTTTGTTAAGTAAAGGATTAAGTGTGTTGAAGCTGTCCCAAGAACATGCCAGTTTCAGCCTCTCTTCTCCTTTCTTTTTCATTTTCACCCTCCATCTTGCATTTCTTATCCCTTATTTCTTCAGAGTTGTTTTTCTTTTTTCTTCCCTGTCCAATTCCCTTTCCTTTTTCTTTGTTTCTTTCTTTCACTACCCTTTGGGTGTTTTCCCCCCTCTTAGTGTTTGCTGGGAGACCCAGAGAGTCTCAGGTAATTGTGTAGAAGAATCAGAATGTAAATGATGACTTGAATTATTCCTGGACAAACAGAGTTTCAAAGTAGGTATCCACATGCTAGAAACCTCATCTGCTTCTGTAACAGGTAAGGGAGATCTCTCAAACCTAGAGATCATCAGAATCATCTGGAGGGCTTGGTGAAGCACAAATTGTTGTTCTACGCCCAAAGTGTCTGAGCAGGTCAGAGTAGAGCCAGAGAATCTGCATTTCAAGTCTCATATCATACCAATGGTGATGGTGCAGGGGCCATCACCAGTGGGAACAACTGGAGTAGGCAAACAACAGCTAGAAGGGGATCAAGGCTCCACTGTGCTTGGTCCTTGGGCAAGATAATCAGAGAGGATGGAGTTTTGTTCCCTATCACATCCACAAAGGGCCTCCTGATAGAAGCTTTGGAAGCTCTGGATAAGGGATCTAGAGGATGTGCTGGGGTACAGGGAGGAGGGGAGGACAAATGCGGAAGCTCTGAATTGTAACCTTCTGGGAAACACCAAAGCCAGCTCCAAACCCTGTCATCCAGCCTCCTACTTTCAATCATGCATAGAATCAGCAGAAGGGAATTCTCAGGATTCCTTTGATCTCTTTCCAGCTTCCTGAGTTTTCAATCTGTTTATCTCCCTCTTTCCCTGGCCTCCTCCTTCCCACTTTTTACCCCCTGCCCAGTGGATGATTCACTCTCCCTCTCTCCCGCCTACCCACCCCACTGCCATCTGTTTTTCTATTGATGGCAGAAGATGAGCTGTTTTGCTGGCTTACATCATAACAAAGCACACTCCATGCTAACATTTTTCCTGATACACTCTCAGAACACTTTTTTATTGGTATCATTTCCCCACCCAGTTTTCACTTTTCTCTCAAGCCTCACCCTTTCCCCCCTCTTTGGCCTCTTTTGCCCAGTTTCCCAGAATCAGATGAGGAGAAACACAGAGATGGAAAAAACTAGAGGGATTAACATGCATATAAATTGTGTGTTTGAGTGAGGGGTGGGGGCAGGGTGTTAGGAATCAATAGCAGTTGACCGCTCTCTCTCGATAGCATACAGGAAGGAGCCAGGGTTACCCAAGCATTGCTGCTAAGTGGCTTAATTATTTCCAGTGAGGGATTTGGATGACAAAACACTGTTGAGACTGAGACTTCTATATTAGCATTTGTCACTGGCTATTACCAGGGTGGGAAGGGCAAATAGGGGGTGAGGCATCCTCATTCTTGACTCTGCCTTGAAAGAACTCCAGTTAACCTAACTAAGGAATTCACAGCACCCTAGGACACTCTTCCCTGAACCCTGGTAGAAGAATCTGCTGTGTGAAGAAGCAGACAAAATTTCTTGAGATAGCAGAGCTCTAGTTCAAATTAATCAACAGTGGACTACCTTAGAAGTGGCAAACACAGATGCCCGCAGATTCAGCCAGTTAATACAAATGAGAGAAGCCCACCCAGTAAGAAACCATAGGAGGAGGTGAGACTGTGTTAAATTAGAGAGCAGTTGTCCTTCTGAAGTTGTAGTTGCTACTCAGACTCAGCCAACTGCTACCATGGTTGTGAAATATTCTCGTTTTTCATAAGGAAAATATTGCTCAGATAATTTCACATTTATTTTTATTTGTGTCTGTGTATATACCCTGTTATATATATGTATGTGAATTTTATGTAAAAACCACAATTTTTAAACATTCACACCCAAAATAAAATTGTTTTCAGATGCTGTGGTAGACCAATAAACCTGTCTGTGGGCCACGAGCTTATGAAACCCTGATCTAAGCTCAAGCAGGGCCCATTTACAGAATCCCAAAACCATAAACCTTTCTGACTTGCTTTTAAACTTATTTTTTATTGTCATTTTAAATAGAACTATGAAGATTTGGCTAAAAAATATATAAGAAATCTCAATTTCTGTAAATTTGGAGAGAAATTTAAAAGTGATTAAACAATAAGTCACAGAGTGGGATACAGGTGGGGTATTGAATTAGACGGACTGAAATCCCTGTGAGCTATGCAGGGCAAAATTCTCTAGCTCAGGTTCAGGGAAGGGGAGGTAGGCTTACCTCACATGACTGGATGCAGTGGATCAGGAAGGGGTCAGGGTGCCACTGTCGCTGCCCAGTACACATGATGCTCTAAAGGAGAAGATGCGAAAAAACAGAAAACAAGAATAAAGATGCTTGGTCAGTGAGACAGGGTGTGAATCTTGAGCTTATCCCACCAGTCCAGGCCCATCTCCCAAGAAGCACGGCTCTGACTGCTGAAAAACTCCTATGAAAACTACTAACTCTGTAAAATTGGTACCAAGGCAGAAATTCTCAGTGGAGGGGATTTTTCAGCCCCTTTCCCAATCCCCTCCACCTTTATCTCCAAAGTATTAACACTTCCATGATGGTATGGGTGTGGAAGAAAAAAGTATCCTCAATATTCTAATGAGTATAATTTGGTTTTAGTCAAAATATCTGTTCATTGGTTTTGAAATTTTAAATAACATAACAAGAATGTCTAAGATGGCTGTGTTGATGAGGCAGCACCATGACTTTTAAAAGGCTGAGAACTATAGCTCTACAAGAAGTAAAAGGCTTCAAGTAAACATGGATCTTAGACATCTAAGATCACAATATGTCAGTGCCCAAGCAAGGATAGGAGACTAAATTGCACTCTCTGAAACATGTTAGCAGCATCTATCCCTTTCTTGCAGAAAATAAATATGTCTAAGCACTGGACAAATAATGTGATACCACTGGAACTCAAAATGATACCAACATAAAGCTGCTGGGAGCACAACCCATAGGTGACTTTTCATTTCAATTGGTCATTTCCATATGCCCATGTAAAAAAATATCCAGTCATCTATTCTTTGCTAAAATAGTAATAACTCATTCTCACTGAACTTTTTCTTCTAATTTTTGGATTTTAAAATTTCAAAGGGTGCACTGCAGGAAAAGAAAAAGCCCCAGCACTGTAGGTTTCAAAGAGAAAAGGAAGTTCTCTTCAGAGCCTGTTACCAACCCATTTATTTGCACATTTTCATATTCACATTTTAATTCAGTAAAATAGGAATTCAGTGCAATCAGAAGAGAAATAACACATGCTGAGATATGAGCTTTACACAAGATAGCATGTTTAGTAACTGGAAGTTATTTATACATTCAAGAATGTGCAGAATGTGCAATAATCAGACTGGAGACTTGCATATATTGATATGCAGGTATACGTATTCAGTTAATAGGAATTTGTATATTTTTGTAGTTGTAGCATGAACCAACATTCCTCTCTCACAACTTCGGTAAAGTGGAAATTAATAGTATAAATTCTCATAAATTTTAAGATTCAAAACTCTATAACGTAATATTGTAGAACGTAACTAGGCTTAAGTGATCAATGCACTAAAAAAGGATTATCAAAACACATAAATTTGGTAAACAATAGGAGTGTGAATCCTACTGAAAAAAGTGAGCTGTTCTGCACATGAAGATACTTATACAGAACTGTTTGCATATAAACAATGGCTCTGGTAAATTATAAATGATTACTGTTTAATGTCTTAAAGCAAATTTCATTGGAACTCTACTTAGCACTGGTCATGATTTTTATTACTGAAAATATCAACCTGTTATACTTTGTGACTTTCCTCAGATAGTAGCAGTTGTAAAAATGTACAATAACTTGTACCCTTGAAATGGAAATACATGGCAACTTTATTTATTTTTATTCACTAAGGACAGGAGCCCTCACCCCAATTAGTCACTTACTCAATTCAGACAAAATATGTATAGGTATAGGTATAGGTATAGGTATAGGTATAGGTACAGGTACAGGTACAGGTACAGGTACAGGTACAGGTACAGGTACAGGTACAGGTACAGGTATAGGTATAGGTACAGGTATAGGTATAATCATAAGTATAGGTATAAGCATAGGTCTATACATATACATCACTCACTAGGAGTCATTTTCCCCAGTGAGCAATAGGGATCTCAAGATCCACAAATACAGTCTCTGCCCTCAAAGTTCTCAAAGTATGGTGAGAAAGGTGGTTAGAAGAACTGTAATTCCAAATCCTCCTCAACCTAAAAGGATAGTTGGACCTGCCACCCTCACTGATGACCAAAGCCAGAATTCACCCAAACATTCTGAGCTGACTATATCAGCTTCTCTTATGCCCTCCTATTTTAGTTTTCTAGGCTTCTCAAAGCAAGAAAACTTCATTTACATGAAACGGGATGGCTTAAACAATGGGAATTTATTTGCTTGCAGTTGAGGTTGGGAAAATATCTAAATCAAGGCATTATCAAGGTGATACTTTCTTCCCAAAGATTAGCTGCCAGTAATCCTGGACTCCTCTATCACATGACAAGGCACATGGTGGTGTCTGCTGGTCTCACCCTTCTTTACTGGGTGTTGTTGCTTTCAGTTTCTTGCTTCCATTTATAAAAGACCCCAGTAATACAATTAAGACCCATTCTGAATGAGGTGAGTTGCACCTCAACTGAAGTAGCTTCATCAAAAGGTCTCGCTTAGAATGGGTTTACAACCACAGGAATGGATTAACTTTAAGAATATGTTTTCCTGGTGTAAATACAGCTTCAAGACACCACACTCCACCCTTTGGATTTGAAAAAGGCATGTTCTTTCTATATGCAAAATACATTCATTCCATCACAATATTCCAAAAACTTTAAATCATTTTAGAAACAATGCTTAGTAAAGTCCACCAAAATTGGTTATAGGTGTGGTCTTTCATGAGGCACCATCAGTGGACCTATAAAACCTAGAGGGAAAGTTATTTGCTTCCAATATATAATGGAGACATAGGATAAGCATTCTCATAAGGAGAAATTGGAAGGAAAACAGGGGTCATGGATCCAAAACAATTTTGAAACCCTGCAGGGTATACTCCATTAGATTTCAAGGTCTGAGAGTATCTATGGAACGAATCTTTTGTTCTATGGGCATGGTGGAGTGGTACTCCCAAACCTTCTAAGTGTTTGCACAGTAGCCATGCTCTCCACAAACACTGAAGAAAAGGCTCCACCCTCTTCAATTATCTGAATATTGGTCAGTCTCTCCTGGAAAACCAAGGCACAGGTTCCACCCTATTCAAGCATTGGGTGTTGGCCAGACCTATGTAATCCCCAGAGTACAGGTTTCAAACTTTGAGAACACTGGGGTGGTAGCAATCTTCCTGAACAACAGGGTCAAAGGCCTGCCCTCTCCAAGCACTGAGGCAGACTTACCCTTTCCACATGCATAGGTGTGCCTACTCTCTTGGCCCAAACTCAACTTCCATCTTTCTGCCCTTGACACGATTTTTTCCTTCAGTCTATCTCTTTTAGTCCAGGCTGGCATTGGCCTCAGTGATACCAATCTCACACAAAAAAATTGTTAGTTTTACATGCAGTACACAGGGGTTCAAATAATCAGACAGTAGGACTTTCCTCAGATCTTTTTGGATAACTGTACCTCCAACCCTAAATTGTACTGAAATAGCTGACTGGATCCATATTCAGTTAAACCCCTAAAATGGATCACTATTCTCTGGGAACTCATTTTCCAGAAGCTCAGAATTTTCCAAACCATCAATTTCTGTTTTCTTTGTGCCCAGGAGCTCAGTTCTCAGCTTATCCTTTCCTCTTGCATTTTACTATAAGACACAAGGAAAAATCAGGCTACACTTTTCACACTTAGTGTGGAAATCTTCTCAGTTAAATATCTAAGCTCACTGCGTTTAAGTCTTGCCTTACATCTGACATCAGAACTCAATTTTTCCAAGTTCTCTGCCATTCTTAAACAAGGATCAAATTTGCTTCAGATTCCAATGACACTTTCTTCATTTCCATTAAAGATCTCATCAGAAGTACATTTAGCATACGTATTTCTACCAATAGTTCTTCAAGGCAACCTAGGCCTTTTCTATCAAGTGTCTCACAATTCTTCCCACCTCTAACTATTACCCAATTTAAAAGCCATTTCCACATTTCTGGTATTTGCAATAGCAGCACCACACTCCTGATACCTAAATCTGTTCTTGTTTCTTAGGCTTCTCAAAGTAATACCATGAAATGGGTTGGCTTAAACAATAGGAATTTATCCACTCACAGTTGAGCTGGAAAAATGTCTAAATCAAGGCATCATCAAGGTGATACTTTCTTCCTGAAGACCTGCTGGCAATCTTGGACTCCTCTATTATGTGGCAACGCACATGGCAGCATCTGCTGGTCTCTACCTTCTCTTCTGGGTTGTTGCTTTCAGCTTCTTGCTTCCATGACTGCTCTTTTTGTTTTACTTCCATTTATAAGGGACTCCAGTAATATGATAAAAACCTACCCTGAATGAGGTAGGTCACATCTTACCTGAAGTAGCCTCATCAGAAGGTCCTACTTACAATGGATTCACACTCACAGGAATGTGCATTAACTTTAAGAACATATTTTTATGGACTAACTTTAAGAACATATTTTTCTGGGGTACATATAGCTCCAAACTACCATACCTTCCAACCAACCACATACCAACTACAAATTTTATAAATGTATCAGTGTTGCCTTCTAGAGCTTTAAATATTCCCCAAATTCATTGCAAAAACAAAAAAGAATCTGCCTTATTTTCAATTATTTTTCTCAAATGTTCTTTTACTCTTATTTTTTCTAATTTATTTATTTAAACTTGCTTTGTTGCATAATTTTATGTTATAATTAGGTAATACCTGTGCTTCATATAAAATACAAAAAGCATAAAAGGATTGACATTTCCCTGCTACTCCTGCTCCCCAGCTACATAGTTTCCATATCCTATTTCTAGTTCTTTTGTATATCACTACAGAGATAATTTATGCAGTTTTGTATATAAATTCATAATTCTGCTCTCTATGATTATCTTTTTCATGTTGGTTTGTTGCTGTTTGCTTGACTGTCTCAATTTATTTCACTTAATCTTTAATTTCAGTGCATCTGGGATATTATAGTCTATCAGTTTCATAGTATCCATTGCATGAACGTACCCTAAATTACTTAACCAGACCCTAATGATGGATATTTAGGATATTCCCATTCTTCTACTATAACAAAGATTATGTATAAATTTCAAAATGTTGAAGTATATTTGTAGAATATATTCATGTAGTAGAAGTGAAATGTCCCTCATATTTTTTAACATTTTATAATTCAATCTTGAGGCTAATTCAGATTGTCAACCCTCCTTAATCTCTACAAAAATGGCAAGATATGGTGGCATATATGACCTATCCTTTCCTAGAATGCAAAATCCTTGAGAACAGGGGCTATCTCCTGTCCACATTTTTTCACCCAGTGACCTATACAGAAGATTGCTTAATAAGTTTTTGTCAACATCCAAATGTGATGTTGTATCTCTAGGGTTCCATCATCTGGCCTATGAAATTCATGCACCCCATAAAAATGGCCCTTATTTGTAAAGCTATGTGTATGTCATTAATTGAACAATTATTTATCTATCATAATTGAAAGCAAAACATCAAATGCTCCTCAGTACCTAAATTGTATGGGCACATTAGTGGTGGTGAGTGGAAAGAGGAAAGTGAAACAGGAAGAAAAGCAGTGAGAAAGACAGGCAGAGGAAAGTGGCTACCACCTACTAAGGGAAATAAGATTTTCTTCCTTTTCTGGAATGCCTTTAACAAATTGTAATCATATATACTACAACTATAAAGTTATAGAGGATAATAGAAATAAAATCTGCCTATACATGGCCCAATTTTATTAAATCTCAACATTTTGCTTTATCTAATCCCAGAGTATACCTCACTACAGATTTAATTAATGCTTTCTGTATACCTCCTTCCACCCTCCCTATTTTGTACATTTATTCTGAAAATTTAAACAAGTATTCTGAATACTTAAATTCTTATATAGATGATTACAACTATTACTATTATACTAACAAGAAGAAATTTCTCAGGTTAATTGTGAATTAAGTGTCAAAATTTTATTTTGAACTTTCTAAAAGAGAAAGCCAATTTTAAAGATTTTCTCCTGGCTGGGCATTTAATAACACATTAATTTAAAAAAAAAAGAAGGAAAGAATGAGTGAAGGTGGGAAGAAAAAAATAAAGGAAGGAAGGAAGTCCCATTGGAGCTTATTAGGATGATCATAAGAAATAAAAGCATGGCTAAAAGTCTAGTTAAAAGTCACAAGACTGGTATTTAGCCAGCATTAAGGTCTATCAGAGAAATGCTCACTTATTATTATTTTTTAAAATCAGAAACAGTCATTTTATAGAATGGGCTATTAGCCTTATTAGACCATGAAGTTCTGCCACTGAAAATGTGGGAACTCCCTCTTTTCTCTGCTCTTATCATAACTGCTTTAACTTCCCCTCTGCAATAAATTACCACTACCCCTAAACCACATGTTGCCTGAAACAGGCAGAAACGGTCCACAACTGATCTACAGGAATTCTCAGACAAACTCATGCAAACACTTGCTGTCAAGCACAGCCTAAAGTAACACTTTTCCCAAATTTCCACCCACTCCTCCTGATAAAGACACCATTTTCTGATAATGCAATGTATGATTTAGCATGACACCTATTTGTACAAGCTCCTCTTATATCCCCCCCCACATTAACACCCCACATACATTTAGTAATCCTTTAAACTAAACCACTCTACTGCCGCCATAAAAACCCTAAACTTCCTCAATTTGAGGAGACAGATTTGAGTTTCACTTCCCATCTCCTTGCTTGGTGGCCTCATCATAAAACTGGTGTCATGGCAATGACTTCTATGCCATTGGGCAATAAGTCCATTGTTTGTTAACAGCACTGCCCAAGTTTGTCGGCACAGGTATAATCCCATAAATAAAATAGAATGGTTTTGCACATTTATTTGGATCATAGCACACTGTCCTATCATTTGCTTTTTCATTCCCCTTTTCCCTTCTTCCCGGACTCTACTGTCTGCTCTTCACTAGTAAGGGGGTTGGACTTGATATCTAGTGACTTACTGAAACCAAGAGTGAATGACTCCATGTTTAAAACCAATGAAAAAGGAAGGCCTCTTCATGACCAATATCTACGTGATTTGTTCTTCTCCCACTGATTTGTAGCAAATATTCTACTGGGTTATTAAACACAATTGTACCCATCAATCCATCAAGAGCATTCCTTATTTTTTGGTGGCATGGGGGGGACTACAAGACAGGAGGAAGGATGAGATAATTTAGTTAGAAACTGTGGCTTCCAGAGAGCATTTTCTCCCTGCTTCTCTTTTACTTTTAAAAGATTTTTTTTTAATTTAAGACATTATTAATCCTTTTATGACCTATTTGGGAAAACAAAGTCAGAAATTATAAGATTTGAAATGACTGAACAATTCTGTTGAAGAGTCGGGGAGCTGAAACAGGGACTTCATGCTGCATCGAGGTTCTTCAAAACCTAACGTGTGTGCAGCCACAGGAAAGTCTCATTAATTTGGATCTCACTAATTCATAATTATAATATTTCTAAAAACAGCACTGTTCAGTCTGAAAAATGAATTTATGAAGCAAAATAATTGGGGAAATGAGAAGCTCTGATGGAGGTTTTGGTACTCAGAAGGTCATACTGTTTAAAATACAATTTAGAAAAAACTCACCTGTGTGCATACAATTATCACACTGTAAACAAACAAAAACCTCTTCATGAATTATTCAGGTTCCTGGATGAAGGAACACTACAAAGTGAGTAAAACATTTCCTGATTTTAAAGTCACAAGATGTAATGAAACACTCACTTGACACAGGAGTTGAGGGTAATTATAAAATTTTGCCTACCTACGGTTTTTGGAAAAGTAAAACGATTTGCTTTGAGAACAGGCTCTGTGGCAATAGGAGCCATTCTCTTCTACGGGGATGGCTTTGTTCTATAATCACATTCTCAGCGATGGATGAAATGAATCAGGTACTGAGGAGATACTGGAGATGTAAGAGGACTAAGATGGTTAAGCATTCTTACCCTCAAGAATCTACTATTTAGGTGGAACTGGGATTAGAATGACAGATAAAGGAAAAGGAAGACAAAGAAAAAACAGGGATAAGAAAAGTACAAAGTACACTCAGCAAATGAGTGAACATTAAAGTAAATTATGGACTTCGGTTAATAAGAATGCATTAATATTGCTTGATCGATTATATGCATCACTTTAATGCAAGAGAATGATAAAGGAAACTGTATGGTAGGAGGGAGTGTATGGAAATTCTGCATTCTCTGTGCAATTTTTCTGTAAATTGAAAACTAGTCTAAAATAAAGCCCATTGTAATTCTAAACTTCTAGAATGTGGCTTCCTTTACATACTCAGCAGAGGCACCTGAGACTGCAAGGAGTGCAGGTGCTGCCCACAGATGAAGGAGTTGCTGGGCAGAACACAGGTCAGCTATGCTGCCCTTGGTTCTGGGCATCTAAGGGGCATGAGTGATGGCACTGGTTGAACATTTGGCTGCCCCCTCCCTATCCCAGATGCCCATGTCACACTGCTCAGTCAGCTTCATTTGTAGGTATTTATTTCACTGTGATGCAGCTCTGTTGTCTGGTGTACTTGCTTTCTGTTGGGATACTTCTCTGCTGTACTTACCACAGAGAGGTCTAAATCCCTGGGTGTAGTAGGAGGAGAAAGACACCATTACAATGACAAAGCCCCAAAACCCACTGGAGAATTTCCAAACCTTTACCTATTGTCTCCCACAGCCAGCATGCCCTTGAGGCATTTTAAAATAATGTTGTATTTTCGTCCTTCCTCTCTTCTTAGTCTTATAGCAAAACCTGCTGGAAATTGCTTCTTTAATCAGAAGGGTCCCAACAGTAAATACTGAATGGCCATTAATTCTCTTCCCAGCCCAGCCAATTAGCTATAAAACAATACTTTTGTTTCGCATAGAAAAAAAAACAAAACAGGAAATGTCCAAGGTAATATCCGTAATAAAGCAATTGAAATCTCATTTTTACTATTTGCTAGACATTGAAAGACATTTCACATGTATTATTTTTAATGTTCATAACAAACCTGCAAGGTTGACAATATTATTTTCACTTTTGCAGATGAGTAGACAGAAACTCAAATGAACGTAAGTCCCATAGTATTTGAAGCCAAGACCACTTCACTATTCCTTTTATACCTATTGCTGCCTTGAGTTGTTTTTTTTATCAAAATACCAAACCACATAAGTCCTCATAAATCCTTTCTTTAACTGAGAGAATATTCTAGGAGCAGGGTATCATTTGCAGGTACAAAAAACCCAATAGAATTCTCAAAGAAAGGCAAAAAACTCAGTAGGCATTTAACAAATATACTTGATTGTTTCTTAAAAGCAAACAAAAAACTTGTTGGCAATAAGAAAAAGCAGTATTATAAAGAAATACATCTTTTATTATTTTTTTAGACTTCATGGGAAGGTGTAGGGAGTGTGGGAATGAAAGGGTTCTTGTAGCTGAGTGGAGCAAATTTGTTTTTACTGAAAGGCAAACTGCTGCAAATGTACACCATGGGGGTAAAAAGACTATAGCAAACAGGATGATTCAGGGGAAATCACACTGAACTGAGAGCCAAAAAGTTTGTCATAGTTCTTTCTCCATTTCTTGCCAGCTGTGCAACTTTGAACAGCTCACCCAAAAAGATCTAATTTATCTGTAAAATATGGATAATATAGTCTTACTTTCCTAGTTTATTGGTTTGGGATGGAATTCAAATGAAGGTATACACACACATACACACACACACATATATATAACGACTTTGAAGATAATAAAGTAGTATCCAAGTGTATGGTATCATTTTTATTTCAAAGAATGAAGTCATTAGAAAAAGACTAGAGAAAATGTTGCAATTTAATCCATTGTTCTGTAGTTTTACCAAATACAAAGATATTTGAAATATTTTACCAAATACAAAGATATTTGAAATATGGTAGAATGGCAGAGATTTGCATGAAATAGGCAATCACCTTTTCCTAAACAAATGAGCCATGAGCAAATAGGTGTGCTCATATTTAAAATATTTATGTTATCTTTATTTTATTACAGAACAGCAGTGTTTCTCACAAGGTAAAGTAAGAATTAACTTGTTACATATGCATAATTCAAGGCATCACCAGCCTCTCTAAAAGATAGAACCCAAGTCTGATTCCTTTTAACAAACTTCACAAGTGATTCTTATGGACACCAAATTTAATATTAAATACACTATGGAATGACTTCCAAGATAACTCAATTTCAGTTCTAGGAATTGGATTCTATTAGTTTCATTTAATACAATTGCTCTGGTTTATGAAGAATTTCTTATTTATAAGAGCAAAATTAGGTTTTGCTCTCCTCATGAGCTGCTGAGTCCCTGAAATGACAGATATGATGAGATCATCTATGCTTGGTGTATAATTTCTTTTCAGAGGATCTGAGGTTGCTAGCGTACAAGAGGAAAAATCTCATCATGATTTCCATTGCTTCCACTGACTTCCTTTTTTTCTACAATAAAGTTTCCATTTTCCAAACATGGAGCATCCCAGGTAAGCTTTGTCTTAAGTGTTACTCCTTAATTAATTACTCAATATGCAGAAGAGTTGAAAGAGGACAGGTAACAATTTGCATTGTTACTATATGATAATTAAAGCAACTAGATGGATTAATACTTGTTTTGTTTTGGTATAAACGATATTGATTTGGGGTTCAGAAATACACAAAATGTTAATTATGTTTTCAATTTCTGAAATTCCATCCTTTCAGGGTTTTTCAGGAGTCAATTACCCAAATACAGTAAGGATGATTCACTTTTGCATGTTACTTCAATTTTCCCCCACATTATTAGAAGTGGCTAATTGAATTACTTCAATCTGTTTTCATATAGAAATATGACACAATTTTCAAGAGTTCCACTGAAGCAACCATGCCTCTATCAATAGTGCAAACTATGACCAGCCACAGACAGAGTTTACTATTATCTGTGCTCCCAAATCTTAAAGAGCAGGGAAGTACCACTACAGATGAGAAAAGGCAGTCAAGTCAGAAGAAGCAACCTGCCTTGGATAAGAATAGCAACCGATCAGGAAAGGTTCCTGTGCACCAAGCACTGAATTAAATTCTATATTTATGTTTCTCATGTGATACATTAACTATATGAGATGGTATTATCTCCATTTTACACAGGAAGAAATGGAGGCACAGAACAATTAAGTAAATTGCTTATGCTTACCTAGCTGGTGAATGTCAGAGATCATGAGTAAAAACCCAGATTTTCTTTGTTCATTTGCTTGTTTGCAGTTGTTGCTGTTTTTAATTCCCAGGTTTATTCAATGTCATCATCCTTAAAAACATGCCTAGACAATCTATTTTCCAAAACCAGGTTTTTACTGACTAGATCATGCTCATGGTAACAGATGATAATATTTGATTTACTTACTAAAAAGTACATCCTCTTTGAGGTGAGCAACTAAAATTGACAAAGATATGACCACACATAGCAATAAGAAGCTGCTGAAGTGTGCCCATTTTGAAAAGACAATATACATTTGCATCTGGAGTAGAAAATGGTGCTACAACATTTTTGTTGCTCATTCTACTAATGTTTATAACACACCGATGGAACTTTATAGCTCACTAGGAATATAGAAATGAATTAAAAATGATAGAGGGTGGGCCATGTTGGCTCAGCAGGCAGAATTCTCGCCTGCCATGCTAGAGACCCGGGTTCGATTCCTGGTGTCTGCCCATGTAAAAAAGAAGTGATGGAATAGAGGTAAATAAACAACACTGGCTCCCCTGAAGGATAGTTGACAAAAGGCGGATTTAACAAAATACAGAATATTGTTTTTCAGTTCAGAAATGGTTAAGTCTGTAATAGGGATCCCTGCAGTCGTTATGAAGATAGTTAAAGAAATGGCAAATGAGCTGCTCTTCCCTGAATTCTCTATTGGAAAAACAGAGGTAAAAGAAACCCCACTTAATGAAAGGCCTGCACTCCAGCCTCAGAAACCCTACTTCTCTTCACTGTTCTTATGCGATGCCTTGTGAGAGCAGGTGGTGAAGTGACTACAGAAGGAAGAAAAGGATCATAAGTATCCTAAGCTTTTCTTAATTTGGTTGTTTACAGAGAAAGAGGAGGAATCTTTCTTCAGATGAGGTTGAATTTAAGGTACTGGAGGAAAGGATCTAAACAATCTGGCACTCCATGAAAAAGAAGGCAAAAGCTCTTTCTCCAGGGCACTGAGAAGAACTGCCAGTAATTCCAGTTAGTACAGTTTAGCTAAAGCTTAACAATAAACTGTGGAGAGTCTGGGAAGTCTGGAAAGGCCAAGAAAATGGGAGTGGGAGAACCAGCCAAGATATCTTTCCCTCTTTCTCTCTTCTCTCCAATTTAGTCTTCCCAGTGCCCTGAAACTTGCATTGTGCCTTCCGCCCCACTTAAAGAGTTGTAATTAGGTTCAACATCCTAATAGGAATATGCATTACCCTACAAGAACATGCCCACCTGCCTCTCATGATTTTGCCACCTGTCTTCTCTCTCCCTTTCCACCATACATACCCTGGTTTCTTTTTTATGGAAACTTCTTACCATTCCTTACCCTCTGCAATATTCCTTTGAGTCCTTAAAGATAAGACCCATAAATAAAGCTTCCTGGTCAGTTGATCCTTCCTTGTCTTCCCCAAGTTGCTTGCTCTCAGGTGTTCCCATAGTACCTCTAACACAACTGAACTATTTCCCATGATGCATTATTATAAATATCTCTTTCCACATTAAATTCTAGATCATGAATCCCTTAAAAAGAAGGACTACCATTTTTCATCTCCATATTCCCAGTACTTAGCATAGCTCCATGGCCCACAGCAATAAATGTTTGTTGAATGGATGCTTGACTTAACAGTGCTGTACTACACACTATCCTCCACTCCAAAAATCATACCTTTTGTACCTTTTTCCTTAACCTCCTGCTCTGACACAGATCTTTCTGGATAGAAAAGCACAATCAGCCTATGAGGACAAAAAGGGATCTGAGAATGATTTCTGAATGAAATATGGTATGTTTCTAGAGCCCATCTCTTGGTGACTCTATGGGAACAGCCTTCAAAGACTTTGATTTTTTAAATAGACTAATAAAAAATCCTGGGGGCTTTCTGACAGCCCTATCCTCTCCCATTCTAAGAGGAAATAAATAACTTACAACCAGATCTTCTTGATTTAGGTCTTATATGCCATATTCTTTATCATTTTCAAAGATAATTCTATTTTTTTCTTTATCTGAGTAACTGTGAGGATGGAGCTACTGCTAACCAACATGGTGAGGATTGTGGAACAAGGAAGTTTCGGATCAAGGTGGAAGGGTTGGGGCAGGTTAAGTTTGATATGCCTATTAAACATCTATGTAGAGACAGTGGGTAGGCAACTGGATATATATGTATCCATATATATAGAGTTCAAAAGGTCTAGGCTAAAGATATTTAGAGATAATCCATCTGCTGGTAGATGGTATTTAAAACTATGGGACCTGATATTACTTGGAAAGAAACAGTAGAGACAGAGAAAGGAAAGTGCAAGGCTGATGATTCACAAGGGCACTGCTTAAAAGATCAAGGACAAATTAAGGAATTATCAAAGGAGAAATAGGATGGAGTGACCGGAAATATAGGAGGGAAACCAAGCGTGGTATTGTAGAAACAAGTTAATAATGTATTTTAACACTGAAGTCTGAGGTTTGATTTTCAGATTTAATGGCCCAAAAATCAATGACTCCTTCAGAGCAGTTTATATGGAGTTGGGGGTGGGGTGGGCAATAATCTGATTGGTGGGAATCTAGAGAAAATGGAAGGAAAGAAATTAAATTAAGTAAGTATAAGATAGTTATTTCAAGGAGTTTGGTGTCCAAATCAAGGTGAAAAATAGGGTCGTAGCAGCTAGGGATCATAGAATCAAGATAATATTTTGTTTGTTTTTCCTTGTTTTGTAAATGAAGAGATTAAGTCTGCTTGCATGTTGTTGGGAATGATCTAATAGGAGAAAAACTGATGACACAAAAGAGAAACAGGGAGAACTGCTAGAGCAATGTTGTTAAGTGGAGAGATGGGATATAGTACACACGAGAAAAAGATGGTGTTAAGTAAGTTAAGGGCAATTCAGCCATAATCACAGGATAGAAGGCATCTGAACACAGCTATAGGGAATTAAAAAGACATGATAGTAGGACACTGTGAGAACTTGTGGAAGATCTTTTCTGATCACCTCATTTTATTCTGTGAAATAGAAATCATTAACTAAGTGTGATGATGGGAAAGGTAATGATAAAGATTATAGGAAGGAAGTATGATATAATTGTTTATTAAAGTGGAAGAGTAAATGGACCAAGGAAATGTAATATGATTG
The DNA here is from genome assembly GCF_023851605.1 of Tamandua tetradactyla. NCBI lineage: Eukaryota > Metazoa > Chordata > Mammalia > Pilosa > Myrmecophagidae > Tamandua > Tamandua tetradactyla. The sequence goes on along the minus strand of NC_135330.1, from coordinate 30,742,816 downwards.
CTGGATGGCCACAGACGCTTATTTGAGATTAGTGGTGATAGGCTTAAAATGATGTTTATGTTCTTAAAGGTTGAAGTCAAGGAAATCTTTCATATCATTATCTGGATACAAACTACAAATTTAGGACAGACATATCAGGGATTGAGGGGTATTGCAAAGCAAGAGAGGGTAAACAAGCTGATGATGACTATTAAAGAGTGATGAAAAGGATGGCCCATGGAATTGGGAGGCTTCTGGTTGACAAAGACAGCAGCATTAGAAGATCCAGGGTGACCTTCCTCCACAGAATTTTGAACAACTAACAAAAACTAAAAGACCTATCTTCCTCAGAACTCCAGAAAACAGTTAAAGGGTTACAGAAACTGAGTGAGTGCTGAATCAAGAAAACACAGCTAACAAAAAAATGATAGGAGAAATTCATGGTGCCCTTGCTGACCCCTCAAGCTGTGCTCCTGTTGAAGGTACCTGGCCCAATTACAGAGGGAACAGTGTAACCCCAATGCACATACTGAAGTACCTGTACATAGGTGACAACCTATAGATGCTGCCTTGAAAGATTGAACAAAAAAATTCTCCTCTGGCTCACCTCCCAGAACTACCCTCCAGGAAGAAACAGCTTTCAAATAATATAAGAAATGATTAAGACAAAGTGGCCTGGGACAGAGGATTACCTCCTTTAAGTTATTCAATAATGCTCATGGGAAGGGGACAAAGACTATTTGTAGAGGGAGCATTCCTATTCCTGTAAACTGGGGAATTCCTAAAGCCATGAGTGAGTACAAGTCCTGGATCAGACTAAGGCTCAGAAAAGATGGAGAGGAACCTACACTACATGTTTGCTTCAGGTCGATCTTTCTGATAGGAAGGCTAAACTCTGAAAGAGAACACTAACCAATTCAGAAGTAATTTTCAAGGACTATAAAGTGTGGTTTTTGCAGTGGTTTGTTTTTATTAACCTCTGACACTCAAGGAAATCTCTTATATAATTATCCGGATACAAACTTAAGAAATAGACTTATCAGGAACTAAACCCCAGAGTTCACACTTTATAATACTACAAGTACAATGTATAACAAAATACTACAAGACAAACACAGAATCAGGAAATGATGACCCATCCAAAAGACCAAGATAAAAATACAGAAACCATCAGTGAAGAATATCAGACTTTGGACATACTGGACAAAGACTTTAAAAAAATGATCCTCAATATGCCCAAGGAGATAAAGAAAAACATGGAGAAAGAACTAAAGGACATGAGGCAAACACAAAATGACTATGAGAATCTCACTTAAGTGATACAAGTATTAGAAAGAAACTAAACAAATATTGCAGTTGAAGACTATAATAACTGAAGTGTAGAATCCCCTAAAGGATTTCAACAGCAGATTAGAGCTGGCAAAAGAAAGTATCAGTGAACACAAAGACAAGACAATTGACATAAATCAGGATGAGGAGCAGAAGGAAAAAGGATGAAAAAAGGGAAACAAGTCTAAAAGACTTTAGAGCACAATCAAGGCTACCAGTATATACTTTATGGGAGTCCCAGAAGAAGAAAAAGATAAAAGGGCAGAAGGAATATTCAAAGAAATAAATAGCAGAAAACTTTCCAAATTTACTGAAAGGCATGAATATTTCTTCAAAGCATATTTCAAAAAGACCAACAAACTCAAAATAGGATAAACACTAAGAGAACCATACCAAGGCATATAGAAGTTAAATTGTTAAATAATAGGGGGAACAAATATTAAAATAAATTTAGTAGATTGAAATGCTAGTGATCAATGAAAGGAAGGGGTAAGGGGTATGGTATGTATAAATTTTTTTTGTTTTTGTTTTATTTCTTTTTCTGAATAGATGCAAATGTTCCAAGAAATGATCATGATGATGAATATGCAACTATGTGATGATATTGTGAATTACTGATTATATATGTAGAACAGAATGGTCAAAATAGGAATGTTTGCATTTGTTAGGTGGTTTTTGGTATTTAAAAGAATAAAATTAAAAAATTAAAAAAAAACTTAGCTTAAAAAAAAATCAAATTGTTGACTAACAATGACAAGGAGAGAATACAACAGAAAAGCAACATATTACTCACAAGGTACTCCCAATTAGATTAAGTGCCAATTTTCCCAGGGAATATCTTGTCAGTTAAGAATTGCTCAGCAACCTTACATCTTTCATACATAAAAATGTCCCTTTCCTCACCTGAACTTTGACAGGCTCCATCCAGTGCTCCAAAGTGTCAGTGGTGATGTTCTCAGGTAGCAGTACGGGATCACTTGGAGGAACTATGCACAAGGGGGAACACACTGCACCTGAAGGAACAGAAAATTATAACTGAAGTTTGAACATACCCAGAGTTCAGTCTTTTTCATCTTGGAATTCATAGCTTTGATTTTCAAGGGCATTTGCTCTTTATATTATAGGTCATCACATTTTTATGGTTATAGATAAGATTGATACTCATCTACAGTGGACATGTAGAGACACCTCTGTATTAATATAAAGAGTCACTGCCAAGCACTGCCCTTGTTCAAGCTGTCACTCCCTTGTATGCTCCATTATAGACCCTCCTCTGGGACCCCTGCATCTCTGCATGATCCAGCAATTAAAAGACCAATTCTTGTTCCTGCAGATTTACAAGACCCTACTCCAGCACTCTGGCTGGCCAAAGTCTATCTTCATTGGTTAGTGCCTGCTAAATATATTTACTGTAATTTCTACTTATATAATCTTTGGGAAGTTTATAATGGCAGCAATTACTACCTAAGAACTTTACTACTTAGGGAAAAAGTGATCTAGAAATTATGAAGGCAGATTTATGAAAACTGTTGCTACTCTGATGATCATTTCATTGGCAGCCAAGAAATCTATGTAATTAAAAGGAAGCAATGGAAAATCACAAGTAGAGACTGGGGCCAGCTGTTAACTTTTAGAGGGAAAATCTCGTTCTGCTACTTTGCATGTGAGGCCCAAGAGTATTCTGAAATTCTATTTAAAGAATTTATACTCTCAGGACCTATTTCCTCATCTACAAAGTTGATGATCTCCAAGTTTCTTTTCAGCCATTCTTTCCACATTTTTATGTTTTTCAGTAACATACAATAATCAAGAGAGCTACATCACTCTTAAGGACTCTAGATATGTGAGTGTACGATAGTTTAATGCAAAAATTCTTTGAAGATCAGAATTTGTTCATGAAACACCACTCAAGAGGCACAGTCTAAGAGCACCCTTATGCTTCATACATGACCACAAGATATCACAATGCAAAGAGCACCTGAAGATGGTAAAGAACCATTTCAGAAATGAATGAAGTTATTACTTAACTGTTATAACTGGCATTATACAGGTTAGAATGACATAAAGATCCCTTCTTTCCTGTGCATTTCAGAAGTCAAGGGCAATCTCACAAGGCTCTCTGTAAACTGCATATCTTTTTCATGATGCTTAGACCCAGTTTCAGCAAAGTTGAATCCACATGACTATAAATCAGATCTGGCAAAAAAAATCTCTAATTGCAAGTTGCCCACAGGAAACTGGAACCCAGTCCCCTGTAGACCTGAAGAGAAAGAATGACTGAAGTGCAGTGCAAGTGAGTACAATCTCTACTTGTTCTTTCCAGGAATTCTCCACTCCAGCAACAACCTGAGAGAGCATGGGGGATCTCAGCACATGGGTGGTGCATGTTTATGCATTCCCACCTTTCCTCTTGGAAGTATAGATCCTGACACAAATTCATCCACTCTCAGGCCCACAGCAGAGTGGGTAATATGACCAGATGTGATGCAAATGACTCTGCAGCTGGACCAACTTTATACACATGTGGAAAAGTAAATAGAAAAATTTTGCCATAAATTTCATTTTACTGAAGCAGTTAAGAGTCAACTTGAATTTCCATTCACTCCTCAGGGAGTGCAGTGATTCAAGATCCAGCCAGGCCTAATAAAAGGATTAACTGGAAACAAAATGCAACATCCCTTTCCATCCTTACCTATCCCATATCCCTGTTCACACTTGTACTCCACAAAATTCAGCTCTAAGGGAGGTGGTGGGCATTCCCCTTGCAGGTTCTCACACAACTTAAACTCCTTGGTCCACAATCCGTCCTTGGTGCAGAGGATGGGAAGCTAGAATAACAAACATAAGGAACATATCCATTACTGTTTTATTAACTTCACTTAGAGTGTGTGGGAGGGGAGAGTGGTCTGATTAGGTGGCAATGTTCTCCAACTTCTAGAACCTGCACTGAAAGACACAATTTAAACAATAAACCACATTATTATTGGAAAAAAAATGTCAAGAGGACCTCTTGCTGTTTTGGTGTGAACAAATCATGAATAATTTTATTATTGGTGAAATCATTAATAATGCTTTTTTTGATATAAAGATATGACAAGCTATCAACTGTAACTTATGCATTCTGAGATATTTTTTGAATTTCCCCCCAGATGGTGTTGTTTTGCATTGATTCATCCACATTATCACACAAATGCTGTTTTCCACAAATGTCAGATTTTTCAAGATGAATTTGATGCAGTAAAATCAATTCATAATTTTTCTGAAGGTGTTTTTGCCTTTCTATTTGAGTGGCCACATCTAGGAACATAGCTGCTTTTGATCTCACCAAAGTTTCTACTTCTTCTCCCAATGTATGCATAACTGTTTGCTGAACACCCCCAATGGTCACAAAGTATACTATATCTAGAATGTAAAGAATAGTACATACATCTTAAAACCAAAGTAAACAAAATTTCAGAATTACATATAACGCTTCTTTTGTCTAACCAACTCCTTGATTCTTTAACACATTAGTGCAACAGGTTTCTCTGGGGTCTCGTTTCTTGGCTTATTCTTTTCATATCTGTCCTACAGTGTTCACCATGGAGTGTTGGACATTGAGATGAAGATGTATGCCAGGAGAGCAATCCAGTTCACTGATCTTTGCCTAAGGAATCTGCTTAATTTCCTATCTCATGTACGCATGTGGTATTTGAAAAGAATCTAAAATAAAATTGATTTTAGTCCCTCAACCATGATAAGACTATGGTTTTCATTTGAGAACTCTTGTGCCAAAATCCTAGGAAGAATGATAGTCTGACAGAACTTTGAGCTTTGCCAAGGAATTTATGTTTCTGTTCAGGACTGTTCTACTTAAAAATATAATACCAGTGTTCTAGCCAAGTTAGGTCAGTAGCCATGCATGGAAGGAGATCATGTTGTCAAATCAGAATCCCAGCATTTGTTGGAATGTACCTAGGTACCCAACCCATTGGGTTCTTCTTATCCCAGAGGAAGTTCTGAACTCTGGAGAGAACATTCCAAAAGAATGATATCTTCTGAATTCTCTATCAGATAATATCAACACTCCTGGTTAGAATCCCAACTTGGTAAGGTATTGCCTATTGCGATTTTTTTCAGAGCATTTCTACTCAGCATTCTTGGATTTGCCATGGAGATTAGAGTATAGTTTGATCCAAAACAAAGTTCAAGAAGTCAAACTTACCCTTTCATTTTTCTGGTTACAGTTGAGCACACACTGGCTGTCCAGCTCAAAGCCATTGGTACATTCATACATGCCTTCAAAGACCGGAGAAGGAGCCTCACACACCACTGGGATGCAGCTGCCTTGCTCCCAGATCCCACTTTCCAGGCACTGTATCTTCAGGAATTTGCTGTTAAGACATAAAACAAAATAGCCTGTAGGATTCCCTAAAGGACGTCATGGGAGAAGACTGGATTTTCAGCACTGAGAGAAAGCTTAACAAACAGGCAGGGACAAGTGGTTAGTATAAGCTAAATGCCTCAACTCTCCAGTCTAATTTCTAAGTCGTGGAACCAAAAACATTAATGATTTAGTAGCAGTGGTAATAGTATTGTGTAGAAATACTTGATCTATTGCTCTCAAAAGGGCAAATCAGTGCAAGATCTAGACCATTTACAGTCGCGTTTTCTTTGAACTTATCATCTTGGGGCAGTCTCACATACTGAGGCTACTATCTAGAAGTGGATTGAGGATTGTCAGTGTTGATATGGTGATACAACTCATGAAGTTGCCAATAATCTTGGTTCTTAAGAGAAGGGAGAAAGTGCAGTGATCTGGATATTCTTTTAAAACGGAGGGTCTTAACCTGAGCTTCAGAAGGACAATAACCTCTCTGAGATTACTATACCCATTTTGTTTGTGCATTTGCAAGTTCATTTTTTTCCTTGAAAAGCATTCATAGCTTTCAATCTGATTCTCAAGGAGGACATGATTCAACACTGCTCTGGGAGAACTATCCCTCCCTCTCACGTACAGATGTGGCCTTCAATCTCAACCTCAGAGAGAATGCAGTTGAGGTGGAAGTGATTCCATTATGCTTCTAAATCACCATGATAAGAAAGTGCTTTCCATTATTTAAATGCATCCTCTTTGGATTCAGAGCACTCCTGGTTACAGGTAAGCTTGTGATTCTAAAACAAAAATAATCCCTTGGCTATTGACCCATTTAAGTGCATGGTAGCCTTACATTGCCATTTTCTAGAGCCATAATGCCCTTTTAGATTTAAATATAACCACCATTCCATGCATGCTGTCTTTCAACCAACTACTGTATAATGTGTTTTCCCAGTACTCTACTCTTATGTTAGTGAGTCATTTACCAAAATATTTTATAACTGTGTATATGTCTGCCTTTTTCCCTAGGCTGGAGACTTCCTGAAGGCAGGGACTGTGTCTTATTCTCATTTGTCATCCTCAGGAACTACAACAATGTTGGGCTTATACTATGTGATAAATAAAGATTTGCTGAATTGAACCATTTAACCCAAATTAGCAATTTTTCATGCATATTACAAATGCTAACAAATTGAATCATCATACTCCTTCTAATGAAACAGTATTACTATTCTCATTTTATACATAAAAGAAACACACTCAGAAATGTTAAATAACTTGCGTAAGACCTCAGAGTACAGAATGCATTTGATTTCAATGAAACTTTTATAATAAAATCTTTTAATAGTCAAGAATTTTAAAATAATATTTACTTAAAAATAAGTGAAGGATTTTTAATTATTAGAAATAAGTAAGGGAATATGCTATTTATATTCATTTCTTTATTCCCAGAAGTATTTTAGGATAGAAAGCTGATTTTACCACTGGAATACTTTAGCATCATAGTCTATATGATTACCTATTATATAGTAATAATAAATTCCAGTTTTGAGCTATGTTTCAGCTGTCTGGTGAGACACCTACATATATTATCTCATTAAATTTCCCTAACAATGCTTATAGTTAAGTATTATTAACTACATTTTAGCTATAATAAAATTGAGCCTCAGAGAGATTTAAAGCTTGCTTAAAGATCTATAGTTAAATCTGCAGGCAGAATTTGGACCTAGATCTGTCATATAGTCTTTTCTCTGTGTCAGGGTAGATCTGCTCATTTTATCTTCTACAACTCACTTTGGTTAGCAATTGCCTCGCTAACCTATTGAACATCTCAGATGCCCTTTATCCTAACACCCCATCCTTAAGTGTGACAAAAAAAAAATAAGATTTACTTTAAACTTTTATATTGAGTCGTAATTGCACAATGGCAAACACAGAAATCTAGCATCCATCTCGACGAACTTTTACATATGATAAACTGGGGTAGTCATCATTCAGATGACGACATTGAACATTTCCAGCCCCCCTACCCGACTCAAATCCCCCTTTGAGTTTCTTCTCAGTTAAAATGTGCTCCCTGCAACCTCCCTCACCTCCCGCCCATTCTGATTTAAGTTACCATAGGTCACTTTTATCTGTTCTTGAACTTCATATAAATGAAATCGCACACTATGTGTTCTATAGTATATGGCTTCATTCCCTAAAAGAAGATGCCATTTAAAAAAACCTTCTCAAATTTATTTTCAATGAAGGGCTTGCAGTTCTTTTTACTGTAACGAAACTCCTTTCTGTCCCTATCCTAGGCTGGATATTTTTCTCTCCTTCACACTCCAGAGTTCATATCCTCCCCGGGATTCTCTTCTTTCTACCACCACCTCCCACAGATGAAATCCTTCCCCTACCTCTGCTGAATTGACATCGCCCACAGCTGGAGAGGGCAGGCAATACCACTGACACCAGAGGAGAGGCAGGCTGTAAAAAACTTTGCATGTCAGCATGCTTATAAAGGAAAACCCTTGCTTGGCCAGGACTATAATATTTTGACTTCATGTGGTATTTTTCTCCGAATTGGTTGGAATACTTCAACCATGGAAATAGCCCTCCCCTTCCTTGCCCAGAGTGAAGAAGCATTCAAGAATGCCGATTTCAGGTATTTCTTTGCCAGTTTAGTAACCTCAGGAGTGAGGGTAGACCGATCAAACTTGGCTGTGGAAGTGCGAGTCTGGGTGTTCTGGGTGGTGCCCGGGCAACGTGACGGCGCGCCGTGAACCAGCAGGATTCCGGAGAGGAAGGCTGTGGGGCAAGTTCTCACCGGTGCCTCTCAACACCTGGAGGAGGCACCGCAGGCAGGAGTGACGAGGGTCTGGAGAAACTGCGACTCCTGAGGAGATCCTGTTTGCTCTCCATGCCCCTCTAACCTCATGGACTCCCCTTCCACACAGTTTCTCCTCCCGAGTGGCTGCGGGTATGGCCATTTCTCCATAGGATTCCTTTCACCTTCAGGGCCTTCCTACTCAGATGAGGCCCTCAGACTTCTCACGGAGCATTTGATTGGGTCAGCTCCCCACGGTCCAATAGGGAGGGCTGTCTCATTTGGCTCGACGTAGATGCCTCTGGATCCCTGGTTATGGCTCGAGTCCGGAGATCGCGTGCTGTAGAGTCTGGCGTGTAAGTGTCGTGGATTGGTTCTGGCCATTTTGTTCCAAAAGGGAGTAGGAGTGCGGCAGGGATCCGGAGCGTCTTGGGTTCCTCCCAGCTCTGGGAAAACTGGTTTCCAAGTGGGGCCATTGAAGGGACAGAAGTCTTGCCACCCATCTTGCTCTCTTATTCATCAGTGGCAGCGCTTTGATGTCCAGTGGTGCTACTCGTGCTTCTCTATTTCTTCTAGTTTGGTGATGTTGAGGAGTGACCCCTGACTCTTTTAAAGTTCTTAATGAAAACACCGGTTTATTTATAATGGTCCAACTCGACTTAAAATGTATGAATCAACAGCCAAAAGAGAGTCTTTGAAGTCATGGAGGGAGAAGATTTGCACTTCAAAGAAAGATGGCATCAGATCCTACACCAATGCACATTAGCAAGCCCTTACCAGGACAGAAATTCCAACACTTCTTTATTGTCTCTTCCAAATGCCTTTCACATGAAACATTCTACTCCATTGTCTATCAGCTTCCTATATTTTCTTCATCCCTGTGGGGTAAGGGAGGCTAAAATTTCTCCTTTTACAGGCAGGAAACTGCACTTTACTAACTGTGGGGTAACTTACCCAGGGCCACACAGCAAGCAAATGACTGACAAAGGCAAAAATAGAATTCAGTGTTCAAATCATACTGTATCATCCTATCTTTAGACCATCGGTTTCCAAATGACATTTATTGGCCAGCCCCATCAGCATCACGTAGGAGCCATTTTAAAAATCTAAATTGCTAGGCCTATTGAATGGAATATCCTGGGACTGTAGCCTAGGGTTCTATATTTTTAAATTCACCAGTAATTTTTATGTGCAGCCAGTTTGGTGAACTACTAAGATCTATGTTACCTTCCCACACTAGTTAAAATAAACCATAGGTGCAGAAATCAGAGAGCTAGAATCACTCACCTAACAACCCTGGCCAAAAGGTTTGATGCTTAGTGAAGACCTATTCACTTAGTGAAGACAGCTATTACAGAAAATGTATTCTGTAAATGGTATATGAGGAGTTGGGGGCAACTTCCCCAGACACATCACCAAAATTCCCAAGTTAGAAGGTGCTTTTCCAATTTCTAGAACTTGTGGTATCCACCTAATGCTAAGAATCCAGCTGTCCTCTTTCTGCTTCTTTTATCATTGCCAGAAATAAAGATCTCATAGTCAAAACTTGGCTGAAAGTTTGATTGATGTTGCTTGAGGCACACATGAGTTACCCCATACTTCTATCACCACTACAGCCTTTGCAAAAGCAATATTTATTTTCCATTGGAGAAAATAAAAGTATGATTTGTTGAGTCCAAGAGAATTATCATGTTTTTGCAGATGAAGGGCATCTGGTGTATCTAATGGGTAGTCCTTCATTAATAATAGCAATAATAGGAAAATTATAAAACATTGAGCACTTAAGTGCTAGGCATTATTCAGAAGAATATATATTTATATTACTTTATCCTAAAAAAATAGGAATTATTATTATCTAAGTTCTTGAGTCCCATATTTTCACACATGCTCCTGCCCAGACAATAATAGCACCAACAACCCTCTTGCTCAAACTTGAAACTTAGGTGACATCCTTGATTCCGCTTTCTCCATTTTATCCCTTCCCAAATTCCCATCCCGTGATAACACAGACCTGCCAGTTTTGCTTCCCAAATATCTCTCAAATCTTCCTTCATATCTCTGTATCTCAACTGCCAAGAGTGCTAGCTCAAACCACCATCTCTGGCCAACCAATTGGACATCTCATTTCTACCCTAACAACCCAATTACCAGCATCAGTCAGAGTGACCTTATATAAAACGTAAATAAATAAATTAGATTATGTCATTTCCCTGCTTAGGGCATTTCAATCGCTTCCTGTTGCACTAAAAATAAAATGCAAACCTCTCACTTTAGCCTACAAGGTTCTGCATGATCTGGCCTTGCTTTCTCTGCCCTTAGTTTATGCCACAGTTGCCTCCTTTAATGCACATCACCCACACTGGACTTCTCAGAGTCCCAAACATCACCCAAGTACTTTCCCATGTCAAGGACTTAGATGCCATTGTCTCTGCTTGTGATGTCTTTCTCTCTGCTTTTCTCCTGACTGGCTGCTTCTCCTCCTTCATATCTAAGAATAATTTTTACTACCCCAGAGCATTCTGTAGAGCTTTTTTTAAAAAAATCAAAACACCTTTATTTCTTTCATAAAATGTATACTCTTTAATTATTTTTTATTAGTTTTACTCATTTATTACCCTCTCTTCCCAATGGAATAGAAGCTTGATGAAGGCAAGATTTAATTTACTTATATCCAGTGCCCAGCACAATGCCTGGTACATAATTGGTGTCAGTAAGTTTTGGTTTCATGAATGTATAAATATTTATTTCATGGATAATGTAAATAAGATTTATGAAGTAAAATATCTTGCCTGGTTTCCTAACTAGTTAATGGAGAAGCAGGGATTTGTACCAGTAGCTGCCTGATGCCAATACCTCTGTTATATTACGGAAACATTTATATTCCTAGAAATGAGCTGGCAGATAAGGTACCTCCCCTTACATTTGTTTTGAGGATCTCAAAATCTCATCACATAGAACATATTATCACGTAGAACATCTTTTTAGGGAGAGAGATAACTACATTATCTCCATTATATAGATTAGAAAATTGAGGCGTTGTTTTGCCTGACACATTGTCAATTTTTACACTGAAGTTAGAAAGGCTCTTTAGTCAAAGCATATCCTAGCCCCTTACAACTCCAAGTCTGGTCCTCAGAGCAGCAGCATTAGAATCACCGAGCAATGTATTAGAAATGGATAATTTCAAGCTCCACTCCAGACTCAATAATCAGCATTTTAACAAGACTCCCAAATGATTCCTGTCTTCATTCAGGCTTGAGAAACACTAATCTAGAGCATTTTAAAAGACATAATCCTCTACCCAGTCCCCAAAAAGATCCATCAGTACTTCCAAACTGCGTGCCAATTTCCCTCTTAACAAATTGCAGACCTGGTTTCTCAAGCCAATATCCTAAATAAGGAGCAGGCTGACTTAGGCATGACTAGTCCACAGCCTATCACTCTTCTTCTGCACTCACTAATATGGGGCCTCCCAATGTCCTACCCCAACCCTAAAAACTACACAAGAGAGAGTATGAGTAGGACCATTCCACCAGACACATTGGCTTTGGACTTCCATTTATGCCCTGATTCAAAAAAAAGTGGTGCTTACAGAGTTCTTCTCCCATGGAAAACAGTGTCTCTCAGTTAGAATGAACAACTTGCTAACTCCTAAAAGTATGAAGACATTTCTGTGCCCCACTCCTGACTTCTCCCTTTGGACTTTCTGCTGTTAAATCTTATGCTTCTAGACTGGCAGGTGCAAATATGCCCTGTCCCTCTAAGTCTGCACACCTAAATCCAAATTTGGGTCCCCTTCTGTAACTGCCACTGCTTTAATTGCTCCCCCAAGTCCCCTCAGTACAGCCCCACTTCCCAGTTTGTCACTTCAAGTTCAATAGCCTCAACTTAATCTTTGTACCATGAATCTCTTGACCCATCTAATCTGTTCTCCATGCAGTTGACAGGGTTATCTTCCTACCATACATGCTCAGGTTACTCCCAGATTTAAGAACATCCAAGGTTTCTCCAGTGCAATTTAAACCCAAACTCTTAGAACAGCTACTACCATTATTCTGCAAAACTCTAATATCAATTTCCAACAATGTGTGTTTGAGAAAACTGATTATTCTGAAATGCAGAAGTGAACTGGGCCCAAAACATTGAACCATTAAATTGGAACCTTTTGCTTGCACTGCTTTTAACCATTCAATTATCTGTTCATTCATATACTCATCCGACCAATATTTATCGAGCACTTTACACATGTCCATGCACTTATTAAGCCTTGTAGTTGTAGGAACAAATATAAATACTATAATGGGGCTGGAATACTGGCAAATTAAGTATAAAGAGGGAGCAGCAGCACTGCCTGGGGACATGAAGGACATCAGGTAAGGAATACTTTGAGGTCGTTTCACTTGGTAAAGAAAGAGGAGAAGGGCATACCAGGCAGAAGAAACAGTGCATGTAGGAACCCAGAGATGAGAAAGGCTGTATGTGTTTGAAAGCCTTGGCCAGGAGTGCAAATGGACAAAATATGCGTATACATGGCACATGTAATGGGGAAGAGGCCATGCTAGGGAAGAGCCTGGGAAAGTTAGCTGGAACAAAATTCAGACAGAAAAGGGAAACACACTGAATTCTATTTCAGAAGACACTTTCTCTAATTTACAAGAAATTCTTTGGCCATCTTCACAAAATTCTCAGTCTAATAATTCCTCCAGGTTTTGATATCATCCTGTTCCTAATCAGTCCACCTCACAGAAATAAAAAGTCTTCATAAGTATATCTACACATCCACACATTCACCTGGAAATTCACTTAATCAACCACTGTATGTCACTGTTGTTCTTCCAGAGAGTGAAACTCTTTACATGGCTCCCTGTCCAGAAATTGAAGTACTGAGAGAACCTGAACCCACTTCAGAACCATCAGAACTTCTGGAAAGCTGTGGCATACCTAAGTACTTTGGAATTTACACAAGCGAACATGCTCTTGCAGTCTTCCAAACATCTGCATCACACTGATGTGGGCTGGAGTAAAAGGTCTGATTAACATTCTCCTTGCCAATTTCTCTGACCACATAGGAAGATTCAGAAGTAATGGTAGCTATAAGCAGCCTGTACTGAGTGACTCCCAAAAGAAAGACATAAGCTAGAGTGGTTAAGTGGCTTTGGAATCAGGAGACTAATATTAATGCTCCAGCTCTGATTCAATAATAATTACTTCACCTCTCTGTTCCTCAGTTTTCCTATCCGCAAAATGAGACTAATAACTTCCTTAAAGGGTCATTAGAAGACTATATGAGTTAATGTATGAAAAGCAGATAGTACAATGGTACATAAAGAAGGTATATAGTAAATGCACAATAAGCTGCAGAAATTATGAGCCTTGACCAAACTCTTTACTCATCTTTACTCAATTCTTGTCATACAAACAAGAACATACAAAGATGGCAGGGTGTTAAGGGATCACTCAGCCTTCCCATCTAATTTAATTCTTCAAATTTCTGTCCTACCCAGAATCCTTCAGGATATAGTTCATAAATCAGTTTGACCTGCTCTGACTCCATCAAGGAAGAGCAAAATGTTTACCCAGAGGCCAAATAGGCTGAAGGGGTTAGCTGGAACCCAAGACAGAAAGTGTGGTTAGAAATAGGAAAATAAGAAAAAGTAGCAGGGAGAAAAGTTATGGGTTAAAGAAAGTCCTTCTGGCTTATATATAACAGTCAAGTTTTTCCTCACATTAAATGTTAAAATTGATTTTTTTCTGATTAATAGAGAAATGAATGGCCAATATAAAATTGAAAAAAGGACAGTTTTACAAAAAAAAAAAAAAAAAAAAGCTCCCTAGCTTGGGATTGCAGGCCATAGTGGAACTTATGAATTCAACAAGTGCCATGTTTGAAGTGGGGCCTGCATGCCAATCACCAGAGCCCTGTAAAGTCTAAAGTGGGGAGCTGGCCTGCACCCAGGTGCGTATTTTAGTGGCCAAGTCTTGGAGCAGAGGTTCAGTCACTCTGCTGCCAAAAGAGGCTGTAATAAATTAGCCCAAAGCTCACATTATCCCACAATGGCAAAAGAATTGAGGATTTCAAGGATACACTTTGCATGTATTTACTATAAACACTAATCATAATGCCAGGCAAAGTCTTAATGGAAAGAAAACAAATCTGTATTTCTCACAAATGCTTGAATGTACATTGAGATTATAGCATGTCCCTCATACCAAACCCTAGGTAACATGTGTATGTGTGTGTGTGTATGTGTGTGTGTGTTTAGATCTATTCATGCATATATAAGTACACTTTTATGACACACATTTAAAGATTAGGGAGATTATTTTACTTTTTTTAAAAAAAATTACAAACACAGGATGCAACCTAAAGAGTTATGACATTTGCCTTAACTGCACATTTCCATTTCATTAGCCAAGTCTTTCTTTCCCTGTTTATGGTAGGAAAAATCAGTTGAGCATTACCTCAAAGGTTCAAGCTAAGGTTTGAAAAGATAGAAAGAACCTAAAAATTTAGGTGATATCTCTATGTCATGCCATTCCCCTTCTTCTCCCAGACAAGCCTGTCCTTATTTGCTTACCCTAATTTTGGAAGTATTTCCAGCTCTGTCTTTCTGAGTATTTCATTTCCATTTCTTTTCTCTTCACATCTACCTCTTTTCCTTTCCATGGTCTACTTGAAGCTTCTATAATACTTATGGGAGGAGATGAAGCATACAAAGAGGGTTTTGGTTGGGGAAGGGAAGTGCATTTTAAAATGAAATTAAGGAATGCTCTGATTTGATGTGTATTTTCTTTATAGGCAAAGGAAATGTACTTTTTACCCCTATGGGAGCTGAAGGCAGTGCCTTCCACCTTGAATTCAACTTTAGTTCTCCTGATTTCCATATTGTTTTTCTGGAACATGAATAGGAGACAATCACTACTGATAAAAATGTAGCTGAGTATATTCCTTGTTAAAGGAGAATATTCCCCATTAAACACACAGTAAGAGTGTACCCCAGGCATCATCAGTCATTTTGCTAGGGACATTAACCGGAAAGTGATGATGACAATGATGATGAAGATGATGATGATGATGATAAACAGCAGCAGCATCTGTTGAACTAAAACTTCATATGACCAAGAACTAGGCTCAGCTCCTAATGTCTATTATCTCATTTAATGCTCACAAAACCTGTGAGATAAGTACTCCTATTATCTCCATTTTGTAGATAAGAATAGTGATGTTCAAGACAGATTAGTAACTTTCACAAAGTCAAAGAGCTAATAAATAGCAAAGTTGGGATTCAAATTTAGATCTGGCTAACTCTAAACCCTATGTTATCAACCAATAATCTTGGACTGAAGGAAATCCTTCCTTAGTGATTTGACTAAATTGTATTTAAGAAGTTTTAGGAAAGTGCTCAATCTTTAAACTCAATTCTGAGTATATTAAAAATTTTCCCAGTAAGCATTCTATAGTCAAGGAAGAGCTAGATCCTCTTGGGTGCAAATAGAGAGCAACTGACCAAAACCCCTGGATAGGAAGAGAATGAAACTTTGGGGGCCAATGCAGCCCAGAAGTTCTCCAAGTATTAGGCTTAGATTAACCTAAGTATTGCCCACTAAAATCATGCCTCTGTAGCATTTGTGTTTATAATTTATGACTGCTTCTTTTCTTTTTTTCTTTTTAGTGATACTCTCAATAGTGTTATAACAAAGTGTTGGCTCTTCAAGTTGATTCTGTTAAGATAGAAAATAAAATAAAATACAGATTTTTAGAGCTAAAAGTCACCCAAAATTTACCCTTATTTTGCAGTTGTGAAAAAAGAGGCCTGGGTGGATGAATGATTCTGTTAAGATAGAAAATAAAATAAAATACAGATTTTTAGAGCTAAAAGTCACCCAAAATTTACCCTTATTTTACAGTTGTGAAAAAAGAGGCCTGGGTGGATGAAGTGATTTGCCCAATATAAAAAATGTTGTTGGTCAAGAGCACAGGCTTTGGGGTCAGAATGCTTTTAATCCCAACTTCACCATGTATTGGCTGAATGATCATGGGAAAACTACTAAACCACATTCTGAGTCTACTTTTCTCATTTATAATAGGGGATATTAATATATTAAAATTCATTACTATTATATTATACTATCATATATTATTAATACAATTTATTATTGTCATGAGAATAAATGGGTTATAAGTACTTAACACACAGTGACAAATTATCATGACTATAACCCAATAGAATAGAGCCAAGGCCTTATGCTTTTTAACCTCTGCCACAGCAAATGATCTTTTTCTGTGTGTAGAGACAAGTCAAGCACAAACACCTAGACCATTCCGGGCTCTCTACATTAAGAGGAGACAGATCAGACAACACACTGCTGGACAGATCCACCAACCAAATTTTTGCTAAAAAGATTCAACAGTCACAATGTGAGGACTATTAATTGCAGTCTTGACTTAAACTTACTTTTATAGAACTTAAACATGTTTATGTACTTGGAAAATCTGATAGGGTGGGCGACCCTCAGAGAGGATAGTTGTTTACAAGTACCCCTGTGAAGAGCTGACTCTACAGCACCTTTCAGATGGCATCTTGATGAATGGCTTCTTCAAGAGACTTTCCAAGTGAAATAAGAAGGTTGAAATAATTTAGAAGTTAAATTAATTATGGGCCCTAATGAGGTTAACCTAATCTTTACACACAAAGATAGTACCTAATGAGAAAAAGGCAGCCATGGAAATGAAAGATAACAGAGAATATGTGCTGGTCTTTTTGATAAAATATAAGTCAAACACATTTATTTGCACTTGACTAGGAAGTCAGGTTAATGAAACAGTGATGGAGTGATTAATAATTGCATGGTTGAAAAAAATTGCATGAGAGGAAAAAAAAGGGACTTCAGTAGAATTTGTGTGCATTATAAGAGGTGAATGGGAGAGAACTCCTGATACTACATAAACTTTACTAGTTTTTTTTTTAATTACAATTCAGTTTGTATTTTCTCTATTATCTTTAAAATAAAGAAGTCTCAAAAAAGATATGAAAAATCCAACATGAAAAAAAATTTTTTCCACTTATTTGAAAAGATACAAATCTACTCTGAATTCTTCAGGAAGTTCACCCATGACTTACATTTCTCTAGCAAGAACAAAGCTTCCACTAGACCAGTGAATTTTTATCTTGACCGCACATTGTAGTTATGTGGGGAACTTTGAAAAATACTGAACTTGGGTCCCATTCCCATAGATTTAGGGTTTGAGATGTGATCTGGATGTTAGGAATTTTTAGATCTCCCCAGGTGACACAAATGTAGCTAAGCATGAGATTCATTTCCTAGTGAGCTTATTGAGACATCTAATCCTTTTCTAGTTACTATTAACTATTGTTAATCAAGCTTAACTATGTATTGAATAAGTGTAATTAAAACCGTTTTTGGAGAATTACCATTCTTTGTTGCCAAAACAATTGCTAGAAGAAAAACACACATGTTTTTTAAACTTTTCTTCTACTCTAAAGCATTTGAAATAGAGATTTCCTTCACCTTATAAGAAAACCTACACTTTCCTCACCATTTTTCAACATAAATTTTAACATTAAAGTCCTATTGTAACTTTTCTTATGAATGCAATCCTTTCATCCTTCAAAAAGTACTTACTAATACTAGCCATTGAGGACGTCATGCTAAACAAAATATTCAGGGTTTACTGGAGGATAATGACAAATAACCAGATGATTTCAAATTGGTGGGATAAGTGAAGTCATCAGGGAAGTTCTGTGTGCACTTCATACCCTCTGGAGAGATCTAATAGGCTTATTGGTTGAAATCACACCTGTGCTAAAAACAAGAGAGTGAGAGCTAGTCAGGCAAAAAGTTACTGGGGAGCAGTGGGCAGAGCTCTAGGCAGAAAGAAGGGCACCATCTGAAGGGCCAGAGGCATGCTAGCTATGGCTTATCTGAAAAACTAAAAATAAGTGGCATTAGAGCCCATGGTATAGAAGTACTGCGTGTAACAGGTAGAGGGTAGTGGTCTCCCAGGGAAGATGAGAGATGAAGCGGGAGAAGTAAACAAGGCCCAGCCTGATAGTACAAAACCCTGAAAGCTATTTTAGGTAGTTTATTTTTCTTCAGTGAAATGGCAGAAAGGCTGACCATTCTGTTTTAATTAGGGAAATGCTGTACCTTACAACTAGATTGAGGTTTTGGAAGACCATTTTTGCTGCAGAGTGGTGAATGCATTGAAGGGAGGAAAGAATGGAATCAGAGAGACCAGTTCAGAAGTGAAAGATGATAGTGATCCATTATAGAGACATGGCAGCAAGAATGGAGAGTAATGGGCATATCTGAGAGCAAGATGATTGGGTGATTGCTCTGGATGAAAGTGAAGGATACTGAAGAGTGTCAGGTGGTGCATTAGCTTCTGGCTCAAGCAATCATGTAAAACACAGGAAGATGTACAGGTTTGAAAGAGATTATAGCGTGCCCTATTTTGTATAGTTAGAGTTTGAGATAGAGGTGAGATATCCAAGTGGCTATATCCTATGGCATTAAGGGACTAATGTTCAGTGTTTTGGTTTGTAAATGCTGCTGAAATGCAATATACCAGAAATGAGTTGGCTTTTATAAAGAGAATTTATTAGATTACAAGTTTATAGTTCTACGGCCATAAAAATGTCCAAACCAAGGCGTCTGGACAAAGATACTTTGACTCAAGGAAGGCCAATTTCTGTCACACGGGTAGGGACATGGTTGGTGTCTGCTGGTCCTTATTCCCAGTTCCGTGGCTTCCTCTCTAAGAATCTGTGGGCCTTTACTATCTCCTCCAGACACAACTCTGGGTTCTGGCTTACTTAGCATCCCATGGGAAGGCATTTGATGACATCTGCTAGCTTTCTCTCCTGGCTTCTCATTTCAAGTGATTTCCCTGGGGTTTTGGCATCTCCCAACACCACTCTGTGTTGGCTCTGAAGCAACTATTCTCCAAGTGTCTGCATCTGAAGTTTCTCCAAAATGCTTCCCCTTTTAAAGGACTCTAGTAAACTAATCAAGACCCACCCTGAATGGGTGGAATCACATCTCCATCTAATCGAAAGACACAGAATTCTGCGTGGCACATCTCCACGTAAATAATCCAATCAAAGGCCATATGCGCAATTCAGTCTTCGTGGAAGCAATCCAGTCAAAGGTTTCCACCCTATAAAGTTGACTCAGGATTGTTATTATTATTAGGTAGGGTTAGGTAGTATTTTATTTTACTACCTAAAAATAGCAGGGGCTTCCCCTCTTGGGATGGGGGCCGCGCGCATCTCGAGAACCCTGCCCAGAGCTGCGGCGACGCAGGACGAATCAATGAGGAAGGAGTCAAGACTGAGAACAACGATCATATTAATTTGAAGGTGGTGGGGCAGGATGGTTCTGTGGTGCAGTTTAAGATTAAGAGGAATACACCACTTAGTAAACTAATGAAAGCCTATTGTGAACGACAGGGTTTGTCAATGAGGCAGATCAGATTCTGATTTGATGGGCAGCCAATCAATGAAACACACACCTGCACAGTTGGAACTGGAGGATGAAGATACAATTGATGTGTTCCTGCAGCAGACAGGAAGTGTCTATTAAAAAGGGAGCCTGCTACTTTACTCCAGAACTCTGTTCCTACAGACCAAGAATACATTCTCAGTTAGAAAAACCGCAATTTGGTTCCACCACATCCTGACTACTACAGTATAGTTTTCTCTATTCTTTCATTTTACCCTTCCCTGTTCCTTTATTGTACATAAAGTAACTGGTGTATGTGCACAAGCATATTGCTTTTTTTTTTTTTTTAACTAAATGGCCAATGGTATGTTTTAATCGACATCAAATGGAGAGATGGGATGGGGAAAAATACTGGTTCTGTGAAAATACCCCCTTTCTCCATTAGTGGCATGCTCATTCAACTCTTATCTTTATATTCCAGTAAGTTATTTTGCTCTCACTGTTTAACAAAAACCAACAACATAAAAAAAAATCCTTGCATATCTTGTTCGATTGGAGAATTTTAATGTTTTTCATTTATCATTGTAAAACCAAGGACAATTTTATAACTTTTTTTGTACGTAGCTGTTACATGTAGGGCAATCTGTCTTTAAGTAGGGATAAATTACTCTAAAAGAAATGAATCCTAGATAGTTTTCCCTTCAAGTCAAGTGTCTTTGTTGTTTAAATAAAATTCTTGTTTAAAATGAGCTGTTTTCTTTATTCCAAAGAATGTTAAATAGAAAGTTGAAGCTTAGTAAAACCCTGATATGAATAGGCCTACTAGAAGAAACACTTTTTTTTATTAGCCTCTTCTAATAGTTATTTTTTTTATTAATTAAAAAAAATTAACTAACAAAGAAAATAGCAGGTTTATGGGGAATATAACTTTTCACTTCTGCCTTTTTTGTATTTTCTAAATTTTCTGGATGTGATATTCAGATAAATTGATAAACAATTTAAAATGAAATAATGATATGAATTATAATGAATAGATTTTAGTAATTTAGTGATTTCTGTGAGGATAGAGAGGAAAACTAGGCAGATATCCTTTCTAAATAACCAAATCAAAGAGAGATCAGTACTTTAAGACAGCACTAAGAAGGATAAGTGGTCCTTTCTTACCCTTCTATGTTTATGGGCATATATTGACCCCATTCCTGAGGGTCATTTCAATTTTTTCTCGTCCAACCCTGACACCTCTTCCCTAACTTTGAGCATGTCTCTTTACTCCCTAACCACAGATCCCTCATGCAACTGTCTGCCCACAGATGTGAAAGCCATTCTTCATCCCCAAACATGCCCTACTTCTCACTTTCTAAAATAAATTCCTCTACCTTTGGTCCAGAGGTAGAGGAATCTCCTTCCAGGAGATGCCTTTCAATCCATTTCCCTTCCTCTTTCCTACACCTGTCTCCTCTCTCTTCTTAGCTGGCTACTTCTTATTAACTGTGCTCAGGCATCACCCATAACAAGCAAAGTCTTTTCTTGATTCCATGTTCTCCGTCCAACTACCGTTCTATCTTTCTCTCTCCCTTTCATAATGAAAGGTCTTGAAAAGGTTGTTGGTACTCGCTGTCTCCATCTTACCATTTCTTTCTCTCTCCCTCACAGTGACACACATTTTTACTCCCATTTTCCCACTAATGCTTACCCTACCATGACCCAACCTGGAGAGAATTATTAATAATGTCGGAGCACATTTCTTTCCAGCTATTGAAAAAGAGCAATAAAATGCAGTTTTATTATAGAAACTAGGGATTGTATAACAATTAGTATCTTGCTTTTCTTCCCTAACATTGTACCATGAATATTTTTCCTATGTCTTTAATATCTTTCCGAATGTCTTTCATGGTGGCAAAACACATAATGGGCATTTATTTATGCTTTATTGAATTTTTGCCCCCCTCCCACCCTATCTCCATTTCTCTCTGGGAAATCCATGGGGTTTGAGTGATGCTGACTTCCCTCATAACTCAACTGTTAGGGTCCTTGACAGTCAGTTCATTGTATTTCCTGTCCTTGGGGACTGGATTCTGTGTGGGCAGTGCCACCATCAAACCCTGGGAAGAAAGAGCAAGGAATACAAGGAGCTTGGGGGAAAATGCCCACGTATAGTCCATGCTCCCTTCCAGACTTGGGATTTGGGAACTGGGTCCTGAGGATGTTGGTACCTGGGATCCTGAAATTCCATGCTCATCTATACCTGAAACCCACTTCCAGGGCCTGCACAGGAGTCATCTCAGGTCTCTCCTCTAGAGGCTAGATTGTGCCACCTGTGTGAGTACCTTAGTTCAGAGCTATTTGAAGGGGAAATGTTGACAGAATTTGGATGTAAGAACTAAGGTGTCCACATGCGCGCCCATAAGGTCTCTTGCAGTGTAGCAGGGAGCTGGAGGAAAGAAGATTCTGGACCAGAACTCGAAACCAGTTAGGGTTCTAAATTTGAGCCTGGTCTTCTAGGTTGTTATGATGGCAATTTATCAACTAGGGGGGCAGAAAACGTTTTAGTTAACAATTTTTTAATTCGATATATAATTTTTAATTACTTAGCCATATATGAAGCTCCTCTATATACTCTTGTTCTGGGACCATTTTGTTTTTGCTATTTTGGATCACATTTTCTGTTATAACAGGAGTCCTAATTGATATGTTCCATAATTTATATAATCATAAATCCTATTATAGGATATTTGGTCTTATATTTTTACATTTTTATTCTCTCCAAATTAAAGTCAAACTCACAGCCTCAAATTATTCACAATTTTGAAAGGCTAGAGAAATTAAGTTCCAGCCAGAAACTTCCTAATAAACAATAAAAACTTCTTAAATATCACTTACTACCTATTGTAACAACAGCTATGATTTTATAACAAAACTGCATGTTAATTTTCATAAGCATCATACTGTAAGGCAAAAAGAAAGGACAGGATGGAAAAGTTTTGCAGATATTTGGGGTCATAATAAAGAGAAATTATAGATCCTAAATGATAAACTAGACTCATAGAGACATATACATAGCTAGAGAATCTTTGTTTAGAGGACCATACCTGGTTTTGAACACTATTTGATGGGTGTAAGGGAAATCCAATCTTCAAGGACACATAATAGACATGAGAGAGGGGAAACTTAGAGGCTGTGCTCTCCCTGAGGCCAGAGCCAGGGCTTTCTACATGTGAGTAGTGTGTATTTTTATTCCTAACTCAGATCCTAACATAGAAAAAGCATGCAATAAACAAACAGGTAGGCTCTCAGAGAAAGTCAAATCCAATATAATTTCTTTTCTATTGAAACAATGTTCAACTGACATGAGAAGAAGCAGGGGTATAATATACTTGGATGATATTTTAGTGGTCATTTCCTTCATTTAAAAATAAATGACTGGGTTCAGTGGTTAGAATGCCTGTCTTTTATATAGGAGATCCGGGTTCGTTTCCTGGACCATTCACCAAAAAAATAATAAATAAATAAATAAATAAATAAACGAACGAACAAATGACAAACATGGGCAGGCCATGGTGGCTCAGCAGAGTTCTCACCTGCCAAGCCAGAGACCTAGGTTCGATTCCCAGTGCCTGCCCATGCAAAAAATAATAATAATGATAAATAAATAAATGAACATGGATAAACAAAATGTGGTATATCCACACAATGGAATATTATTTAGCCATAAAAAAGGAATGAATTTCTGATGCATGCAACAACATGGATGAATCTTGAAAACATTTGTGAAATAATCCAGACACAAAAGGACAAATATTGTATTATTTCACTTCTATGAAGTAGCTGGAATAAGCAAATTCATAAAGACAGAGAGTTTACCAGGGTCCATTAGGAAGAGGAAATGGGGAGTTATTGCTTAATGGGTATAAAATTTCAATTTGGGATGAATGCAATTAATGCCACTGAATTGTACACTTAAAAATAAGGCAACTTTTATGTTGCAAATGTATGTGATTAAAATGAAATTTAAAACATAAAAAAGAGAAAGAAAATGAGCAAAAATAACATCTAGCACACATATTACTTTCAGTACATTACCCAATTTCACCAATACTATAGAAATAATTTTTACTTCCATATTATGGATGCAGAAACAGAGACACAGAGACATTGAGTACATTATTTGGGGTCAAACAGCAATTTGTGAATCCAGCCATGAGGTAGTTTTTTCCACTGAACTGTCCAACTGCAGAAAATTAGCATGTGCACACTCTGTCTGGATAGCTTTCTCTGCATGCTATTCTGTTTCTTCTCCTCATGTCTCCATGTCCTAGAAAGAACTTTCAGGCCCCATTTGTACAACGCTGGGCTCTTTCCACCATGCAAGGAACAAGGCTGACATAGTTCATTGGATAAACACAAGCGGCAAGTGACAGAGATGTATGCCTGGCTGGCAAACTTCTGACTACCAATCCACAGCCTGCTATGTAAACAGGTGTAAACTCAGATTTAATCAGTTTACACAGCACAGTAAATAATTTAATCTCTCCTCAGCACGGTGCTTGTGAATGTAAATGTTTAGGCCAAAACTGATGCTGACATTATGATGCAAGCACCCAGTTTCTCAAGCCAGAAAAGCTGGCCGTCACATGCTGCTTCCCAGAAATGGAGAGGCTGGTGTCAGAGAAGCAGGGTGAGGCAGAAACCCCTGAGCTCTGGGTGGAGGCTTATTGTTCCCAGAGCGAAGTTTAGGCTTGGGCCCAGTGAACTGGTGATAATCCCTCCATCCTTAGTTCCTCCTGGCCTTCTGCAGATATCTAAGTTGGTCTCAGATGAGTAAAACGGGAGGCAAGAAGAGAGAGAAAAGCAAGAATATAGCAGTCTTCAGGCGAGCTTCAAAAGTATCTGGCTTGAGGATTACCTGAACATCACTCACTGCCTGTCAGTAGTTGCCTATGCAAATTGCATCTAGATCATGTGAAAGCACATGCAAATGTCTCTCTACTGTCAAAAATTTGTTTACTCCACCTGGTGGTGTCCATTGTACCAGAGAGTGCTGCCTCCTATGAATTTTTCATCAGCATTATTCATGTTCTAGTCACCTGGCTTTCCCCTTGAGCTGTTGGGACCAGGAGGTGGCTGGCCCTTCTCTTCCCATAAATGTGCTTTCTTGGGAGTGGAAGCCATTGCTCCAACAGCCCGATGTCAAGGTGGCTGGGGTCTCCTAGAGGAAGGGCAAGTAGAGCCACCGAGAAAGTTTCCTGGATTTCTTTTGCCTCCTTAGTAAATTCTAGTATACAGGCAAAGTCTGTATCTTCTGGCATCCTTGGTAATGCCATGGCTGGGATATTTGTTCATGCATTCATTCATTTTCAAAAGGTATTTTTTTTAATACTACGTCTTGGGGTAAGGAATGAATTTAATTTACTTCTGTCCTTGCATGGTTCATGACAGGCAAAGAATAGCTACTGAATGTGAGACATTTCTTTTCATTAACACTGCCGTTTATTGACAGTGGGTTTAATACATATTATCCCATTTCATCCTCATGTCAACACAGATATAGGCAATACTCTCAATTTACAGAAAAGAAAACTGAGGTCCAAAGAGTGAAGCAACTTGCCTGTGCTGACAAAGGTTGGGGGGGTGGAGGGGCAGCTGGATTTGAACTTCAGCCTTATTTCCTTGAAAGCTCTTCCCCTTATATTATGCTACAAAGTTTGTATTGGCCTATACCTTCAGAAGAAAGGCACTCCTGGCTTCTGCATCTACGAATACACCCACATAATCCCTGTAAGAACCAAAATTCAGGAAGGAGAAGGTAGAAAGATCATAATATATTAACAGATAAAATTGGGTATTTTTTTTTCTTTTTGCGTGGGCAGGCATCAGGAATCGAACTTGGGTCTCTGGCATGGCAGGTGAGAGCTCTGCCTGCTGAGTCACCATGGCCTGCCCGGGTTTTATACTTTATCCATAAAAAAATGTACTGATGGTGGCTTAGTGGCAGAATTTGCCCCTGCCATACCGGGGACCCAGGTTTAATTCCTGGTGCCTGCCCATGCAAAAAAAAAAAAAAAAAGATTAAAAAGGGTATTGAGTAGAAAGAATTTTATTAACTCATTCAGTCTCTACATCAATCCTATGAGGTCTGATAATATTATTATCACCATTTTACAAGTGAGAAAACTGAAGCAGAGAAAGAAATCTTCCCGACATCACATGGCTAGTAAGCGTCTGAACTGTGAGGCAGACCAGCTTATCCCAGATTCTACAATGTCAAGACTAGACTATGCTGATGAATATGTTCCAGCGCAGAGCTGGAATCAGGCAGCATGCATAACACTTGGGAAGCTCCCAACACTTTACTTTCAAGGAAAACCATAATTAGGGCAGAATGTTTTTTTTTTTGTTTTTTTTTTGTTTTTTTTTTGTAAACTAGGTAAGATTGTGGAACCTCCAATGGAAGACAGCATCTTTAAGAAGGCAGCTGGTCACCTCTCTGTCATGACTGGGGAAGACCCCTGTGCAGATGAAGATAGAGACAAGTGATCACAAGTGCCCAGTCACCCAGAAGGTCTTAATATTATTTCCCAAAATGTTCTGGGGCTGGAGGGGGGCGATGTTGCCAATGAAGAAACAGGAGCAAGGAGAAAAGGTGAGTAGAACAATAAAGACCAGCGACAATCCAACTTACTTCCTGACTTTACTCTCTGCACCTTCTACCACGTAGTAGCCTGGTTTGCATTCGTATTTGCAGACGGAGCCCACGTCGTGGTTGCCCTGGAGGCAGTGAGGCAGGAGGAGGTTGGCGTTCGGGATAAGAGGGGGAACGTCACACTCCAACTTGCAGTAGGCTTCTGGGAGGGACCAGAGCCCGTCTTCAAGGCAGGTCAACCACGGGCTCAGTCCTGACTCCAGGAAAGAGAAGCACAGGAGGCTCAGAATAGAGAGTCCAAAAAATACAATAATAACAGAAGAATGAAAATCTGTTAACATATTTAATTCTCAGGAAATCACATCATTCTTTGTTGGACAGCTTCTCTAAAATCTCAGATCAAATGTTTATCCTATACTTTCTTACCCACAGAGCATCCAATGTGGTCTCTTCCAAGAACAGAGGTCAGATAAATCATTCTTGACCTGAATTGAAAGAACTACCAACCAAGTCATTATCTTTCTTCCTACCTATAAATTATAAAAAAGTAGCATTGACGATATCATGCAGAGTATTATAATAATGATAGATGTCACTTTTAGAGTATCTGTTCTATGCCAGGCACTATTCTTAGCATTTTACATGTATTAAGTCCCATAAACGTCAAACCTCAAACAACCCTATGAAATAGATACTGTTATTATCCCCCATTTTGCAGATGAGGACATTAAGGTTAGGTAACTTGCCCAAGCTAGTAAGGGGCAGAGTAAGGGTTTGAATGCAGCCAATTTGGATGCACAGTTCTGTGCTAAAAACACTACACCATATGCCTCAGCAAACAGTATAATTCATGGTTTCTTAAAGTCTAATCCATGTACTACCCACAGTAGCCTCATTGGTCCAAACTGATCCTAGTTAATCATAAACTCTGGGAGTAGGGAATTTTTAATGCACCTCCTGGATAATTGTTATGCATATCAAAGTCTGAGAACACTTGATGAAATAAAGAGCAAAGTGTGGGGGTCAATTAGAGCAGGTTCCAACCCATCTTCATTTCTTATTAACAGGAGAACCAGGAAACAATTATATAACTTTGTTCTCATCTATAAAATAGAGCTAAGGGACACCAAGCTTGCAGGAGGACTATGAATTTTAAAATTTTAAATATACATCTGAATGCTATTTTGATTACTAATATTACCAGGAGACCTTTGTTAGTTGATTCGATTCCAGGGTGCAAACAATCAAATAAAAAGAGGCTAAGTTCTTTCATTAATGAGGTTCTGAGCCGGTGGACTTTCGGGTACTCAGGGACAAGGAATGGTTTGGCTCTTTGGGACTTTGTTGGTGTTATCAGAGGAGAGTGGTACAGCAGAGCAAATGGGGAGGCCACTGGGATGTGGGAAAGAATCCCAGAGCCTCCCAGACAGGGACAGAATTAAAGGAACTTGCATACTATTCCTGGCTAGTCAGACAATACCTTGAAGCTTGGCTGGCGGGACACATAAGATTAAGCAGCGTTTCAGAAAGTCCGTTCCCTCTGAGCAGGAGAAGGTTGCATAATTCACCAAAGACTGGTCAGGAATGCCACAGTCAAGGGACGAGCAGCTCACATCCTGGTCCCAGTACCCAGAGGAACATGTGAGCAGAATTTCCTTCTAGAAACAGAAAATTTTTCCTGTGTCAAGGTCACATAAGATGGTTTGACAGAAGAGTCTGCAGGCTTTAAAGAGTGTCAAGGATTATTTGTCCCAACATTCAAAATAGGTAAAAGTATTTTGCATTTCTTCCTCTTCATGCTAAATTGATTCAATATACAGTCTCATGCAATACCCAGGCAAGGGTATTGCATCAATGCATGAAAGGAGCACATTGGTGTAAGAGAATCATTAAAGGGAGATGCTCCTCCAGTTAACTCCATCAGAGGCCCTCCATTTGCTCTTCAGATCCGCTACCTACCCATTTCCACCCTGCTGTGCCCCGAGACATGATCTGTGTGGATTTCTAACCTCTGAATTGTGCTTAGATTCAGGCCCTGGGACATACATGCAGGAGATTACTGTCTAGGAAGAAAAGTAGGGTCAGTGTGCTTCCCTCCCCACAGGGTGCTACTTGCTGGCTGCATTATTTGACAGGCATCTCAACACAGTTCCTGCTCTTTTTCCTGTGGGTTCTGCTAACTGTTCCTTGTATTCCTCCTTTCAGTCCTAGAAATGGTAACAGAGCCCCTTTGTTTTGGAATATTGAACGATCTTATTGTGATTTCCTTATATTCTGCCCACACTTTTATAAATAGTCTCTTTATTAAATTTCCCGCTATTAGAGATGTCATCTGTTTCCTGCTGGGACCCTTACTGGTAAGCCAGTTGATAATGCTACTGAAAAAAATTACCTCCACTGAGAAGGATGCATATTATCTGAGGACAACTTGGAATTCTAACCTGGCAAAACTTCTGGTTAAATTAGCAGAATTCTGCTATTTCCCTAAGACTCTCATTTCAGTAGGACAGCCCTAGAATACATCACCATTAATTAAATGCATAAACATTTATCTAGCACTTAGAAGGGCCAGGTCCTGTGCTAGATTTGGATGGACAAGAAGCCCTCAAGGAACTAAAAATCTATTAGAGGAGCAAACTGCATGTTGAGACGAGCTCAGAAAATGTCTGAAGAAGAAAGAATGGAAAGAAAGATAGAGAGAGGAAGAGAGGAACAAAAGTAAGGAAAGAAAACACATGATTATGTATTTTGCTATATTCCCTACCTTCTTATATACTGATTTGAGAGAATGCAGTAAAAATAATGCAAACCATAAAATAAGTAGAAAACTGGGACCAAGAAGAAAGACAATAAAAATATGCAAGATATAAAGCAACATAACATAATACATATTGCTGTGTGGTAGTCACATAGCACTATGGACATTAAAGGAGGGAGTGTCCATCCTTGGGCAGAGAGAGAGAGCATTTTGGGGAAGTGTCACCAAGCAGTTAATACTGGAACTGGCCTTTGAAAGATGAGCAGGACTTCCTAGAAGCCTAGAGGAAGGAGGGAGGAGAAGGTTTTCAGAGTGGAGGGAACAGAATCAGCAGTGAGCTAGAGAACTGGTAGCCCATGAATTGCTTGGGAAAGAGTGTAGCAGTCACTTTAGCCACTGGGTTAACAAAGGCCAAAGACAGGAGATTCTGTAGTGAGCTAATCTGTCTGTGAGGAGACCACAGTGGTGCCAGAGCCAAAGGTAAAATAACTGGTGAAAACACCTGTCACCCCCTGACACCAGCTCCACACTAGCTCCTCCTCCCTGCCTACCCCAGGTTTCCCTGTTGCCTGCCTGAAGGACCCAGTTCAAAGCCCGACACATTTTTTTCTGCTTATTTTCAGTTCCTATATCAACGAAAAGCAAATATCCCTATTGTCTTGTGATCACGAGCTGCGGTTATCTAAATTCTTCAGTAGGGCCGGCCTCAGATGACAAGAACATTCAGAAGGAGAGCTCTGTTGCTTGACCCCACTACATGGCTGGCAAAGGGTGAGCTCCCCCCTATCTTCTCCTAATCCATATTCTGCCCCTTACATATTAAGCACAACCTGAAAGTATGGCTCATACCATTGTGGCGCACAGATCATTTAAAGAATGTTCTTCCAACTGCATATGCCTGGTTTTCACCTTGCTTCAACAGGTATTGTCCATTTTGTTTTGAGTTTCCTCTTAAGGTCAATGCTTTGAAATGTTGTCTTTTCTTCTTTTGCCTTCTTTAGCTCTTTTTATCTATCACACAACTGTATTTAGTCCCTCCCTTTTTTTTTTTTTTTTTTTTGCTCTTTTCCATTCTTTCTCTTTTCAAGTGAAATTAAACTGGGTTAAGAACAGGCAATAAGAATGCTGTCTTTCTAACCAAAGTAATCAGAACATCATAGACTATGAAGATGGTACCTCAAGATACAGTAAATCTGTTTCTCTCTAGGCAGAATCTAAACCATCTGAAACCAAAGATTGTCTTTAAATTCAGATGATCTCTAAGCAAGTGATTCTCTCCCATAGCTTCACAATCTGTTAAGGAGTCAATTGGTACAAGACAAAAAAAAAAAAAAATTCCAGTCTTCCAAACAATTGACATCTGGCTAACCAATCACACTTCCACTCCTTCCTCATGAACTGTATATTTTTGGTTCTTTCCTCAAGCACCATTATCTTTTGCCTAGTACATGCTTTTTCTATCTCATAATATGATGATGTTTCCTAATGGTTGATTTCAAGTTTAAAATTCCTTTGTAGAGTATTGGAAGCTATCTAAAGGAAAGATGGAAAACAAAACTCTTAGTGGGACTACTTTATCATACTTATAAAAATGGCAGCTAACAATTTCTTGTGCCATGAGCCTATAATTTTGCTAGAATCTGTTTAAGCTTTTCCCATCATCAAAGTAACACAGTGAGATAAGTACTTTGGTTGAATCATTTTACAAATGTAGAAATAAGCTTAAAGAGGTTAGTTTAGTTTGTTCATTTATCTGCCCAAAGATAGCACCTAGTATATAATAGGGCAAAATTTCATTCCAGATCTGTCTTACAAGCCCATGCTCTTAAACAATACATTTTGTTATCTCCCAGTCACCTTTAAAGTCCTGGAAATGGTGCTTGTGGAAGCTTGTAGAAATTCAGGATATTCATCCAAAGCTAGACTCATGAGAGAATCCCCACCTCTGGAATGAACTGAAGGCTTTTGGGGCTAAAATGGGGCTCTTCTTCACCAGCCTTCTTGGAAGGAGAATTGGAGGGCTAGACAATGAACAGCACACAAGCTGACTGTAGCCTACCTTGCTTGCAAATTGTGGAGAAGACTAAACTGTGGCATTTTTTCATCTTAAAGGCAAAGTGAGTCAACTACTTCTGAGAGGTAGACAAAAACAAGGAAAATGAACATCGAATCAGAATCACATGTGTTCTTATACACCATACGTTTCTATAAAGCCAAGCTTCTCCTTGCTTATTTTTTTTATTTCTTTAATTTGTTTTAGAGTCCTTATTTTTTCCTTCCAAATGATTTTAAGATACCTGTCCTTCCCCCAAATTATCCAGGGAGAAGGGCATGAGCAGTTTCTCTCATCAGGAACTTGGTCCTGATAGCCACGTGTTTCCAACTCACCTGTATGGGTCTGAGGTACTGCCCACTGCTGGCCTGAAGGGCAAACCCCCTTTCACAGGTGATAGCACACTTCATGTTGCCTGGGCCACCAGAAGTACAGTTCACCACATGAGCGTGATCAAGCAGCAATGGCACACAGCTGCCCTGCTCCCCACAAGGCCGATGGATACAGCTGAGGATAACAGAAACAGAAGCAACTTAGGACTGGCTCCAGATCAAGCAGTAATGACTTCTCTGTTCCCTCTGTGAAATGCTTTTAAACCAGAAAGAATTATTTTTTCCCCCAAATCTACATTAAACTCATTGCCTCCTCTATGTTATCTGGAAATGTGTAGAATTATCAACATGAACGCCAGCTAGCAAACAATGACGAACTGACTTTCAGTGGCTCTGCCAGGCAGAGGGGTGATGGGATGAGGTCGGGAGTGGATCCCAAGGGTTCTGGATGGCTTCAGAAATGAATAGATCAAGGGTGATACTCAAAATATTTAGCAACCAGTTCTGCTGAGTCCCAAACAATCAGAACAGACCCAGGACAAAGCTCAGGAGCTGAATCCTGGAGGCCCTTAGTTGTGTCAGCATCAGACTTTTAGATGTTTAATCACATGGAGGCCCCAGGTACCTGTATGAAGGTATTGGGTGTCTGAGACAGCAGAAAAGAGAACTCTATTCACTGATTGACATGGAAATATTTATCAACTGGTACAGTCAAAGCAGTATAGGTTACTGAATGTCAACACTGACTAAAGAGAAATTGAATGCATGATTAGGAAAAGGAAACTCACACTTGCCTGACATTTTTAGTTAGAAGCTTACAGAGACATCACCTCAGCAGAGGAGAGCTTCTGCCTGGCTCACTAAGACCAATCAAGCAGGAACAGGTGAGATAGATAAACTCCCTGGGATTCAGGGATCCCCAGCATTGAGTCAGCTGGGACCACAGCAGCAGCAGCAGCAGCAACAGCAGCAGCAGCAGCAGCAGCAGCAGCAGCAGCAGCAACAATGTGATAGAGCAAGAAGAAGATCATCCCTCACCAAGACAGAGCTGCAGAGTTTAAAAACTAGGACACTGGCCACAGGCTGTCTGGGTTTGAATTCTGGCTCCCCTGTTTACTAGCTGTATGACTTGGGGTTGATCACTCTTTCTCCTGTTTTAACTTCTTCCCCTGCAAGAGCAGGATAATAAGGTGCATACCTCATAGGGTTACGGTAAGGGTAAGGAGTTAATTCATGTTGAGATATGAAAAGTGCCGGGTGCATAAAAGTGCTCCAAAGACCTTAACTGTTGTTAATGTAGTGACTTTGGTAATGAAATGAACTAGACTTCCACAGCCCCAAGTCTTTTCAAGTGTCCATCAACGTTCCATTGCTTCTCATCCTCCCAAAGCTAATGACATGGCTAAAAGAGCTAGAATGGTTCAGATCCTCAAGACTTTTAGCTTGTCTTACCAGAAATTCTGAAAACACAGGCATCCCCAGGGACTTGTGATAATCTCAATACCCAATCAATTTGAATGAAAGGGTTATGGACATTCCTTAGACTCCTTTAAAGTGTTTTACGTACTTGAATTTATAAACTTGAAGTTGTCTTTCTTTCACTTTTGCTCTTACCCTAGTTCTCTGTCTGTCTTTTTCTAATTCTCTCTCACTTCCTCTGAGGAAATGACTTTGGTCACAGTTATAAGTTCCAACTCTGCAGTTAGTGACTGTGTGATCACAGAAAAATTCCTTAATCAACCCAAGTTCCCATTTCCGCATGAATAAAATGGGGGCAATAATAGTATCTACCTTCTGAGGCTACTGTAAAGCTAATATGTTATTTCTTTTTAAACACCGAGTCATGAGTGAAAATACAGCAAATATTAGTTGTCATTATCACAGATGTTGCTTTTGTTCTTTTTACCCACTCCCATGTTCTTACCTGCCACCTCTGCTGTCCCCCTTGCCTAAAATCCATTTCTGAGGTCTTTCCCTTTCCTCCTCCCTTCATTTATAAATGTTGTCTCACTCTCTCTCTTACTATATCTGCTGTATTCAAAACCAGATACTTCAACTCCCAATGCCCCCGCAAATATGTTCTAGCATCTGCTTTCATATTTCTGTGAAGGGAGACACCGCATTTGCAGTTTGCACCTTGACGGCTCATCTTAAATCTCTCCCTTCCTGATCCTATCTGCCAGGCTCTGGACTATATTAGTTTAGAGAGTTCACAGTTGGGGCAATTCCTGTGACTCCCTACTTCCTGCTATTCACACTCAACTATCCTCCCCAAGATCTTAACATTGCACATCTTCCTCTCTAGTGAGTCTCCTAATTTGTGTACCCAACTATGTTTCTTTCCAGTCCATCAATTCTACAACTCTAGGTTGGCCATCTTTCTAAGCAGACTATCTTCTTCTTCCATCTTCCCAGGAGGCTATCTTCCTATCATTAGACTGTGAGATCCATCGGGACAAGTCCTTTGTTTTTATTCACTACTGTATCCCCCATGCCAATAACAGAGTCTGGCACATAATAGGGCCTCTATAAAAATTTTCTGAATGAACAAATGAATGATTCCTCTGATAAAAGCAGTCTTCCATGTATCCCCACTATCTATTGAATTAAATCCAAGTTTCCTACTCTTGTATTCAACATCTTCTACAATCAAATCTCAATTTATATAGCAAATCAGGCATAAAAGTTTCAAATATGAGCTTTGTAATTTTCAACTATGTGACCTGGGACAGTCTACCTTTTGGGACTTAAGTTCTCTCATGCATAAGATGGTAATCAGATACACCTCATGGAAAGAGTTGTTGTGAAGATTATAAAAGATAATAAATTTATGTGAAGTGCTAGTGTGGTGCTGGCACATAGTAGGCACTCCATAAATGTTAGCTATTGCTATGACTATGCCCCAGTGGTTTCCCTCTACTACTCCACTGCAAATGGCCAAGGTTCCACCCACCATGGCCTATGAGCTATTAATCACACATACCTTTCAGTTTTCCCACTTCTGTACCTTTGCTCTGTATCTTTGCTTCCTTCTCCAAATATCTTCCTCCTTTAAATTTCCCAGTGAAATCTGAAAAATAATTCTGTTCCACTTCTTTTACCCTATCTTGTATCATAGTCATGTACATATAACCTTGTTCATTCATTCATTCATCCTTTATCCACTAGACAATTAACATCTGAGTATTTTCTAAATGCTGAAACTTCTATTTTTATTACAACAGATACGGACTCATCTACTTTTATATTCACCATACTCCTTGTTATAGTAGACACAATAAATTATTGTGCAATTAAATGAGTCCATATTATAGGCAGAAAGATAAACCAATGGCTATTAAAATGGGAAATACACTAACTTTTACGAAGACAGAGGGATCTGAAATATAAAAATTTCATTATCAAATAATGATTCAACTGTGTTTCCCCCACTGAGTACTTACTGTCTGCAAGTACTTACTGTCTCTAAGTACTGAGAGTATAATAAGGGTCGTGTTCTTAAGAAACTCAGAGTCTAGTAGAAGATACTGATAAGTTCAGTGTAGCATTTTCTTGCTTTTGCTGTTGTTGCCAGTGTTGCTAAATATTTGCAAAATGACTACTGGGAATCTTGCCATCATCAATTTGCTCTGTTTGCCCTTAAATTGTGTTAATGGTCAATGACTTTATCAAAAAAAGCTGGGCAACAACTGAAGGAAGTGGAAGATAAAATGAACAAAATGATATTGAATAAGGCACAAGCTACATAAACACTGAATATGCTCAAGTTGCTGCCCCTGACCTTGTACCCATAGGATTTAAGGCATGTGAGTGACATTCTCATTTATTTACCTACGTCTGTTAAGTGTTGGGTAGAGTGGTTGGAATTCAGTTGTGTGAGGTTTTTTTTTAAACTATTTTAAGCCTTGATTCTTCGGTCATGATGTGGTATCCTTTGGACTCACTTTATGGTGTCTGGTAGAGGAAAGACTATATCAATTGGGGAGTGTTAGTTGTCAGCATGAATTCTCCAAATCTAATTTGGTATACAACATAGGAAATAAATCTTTGTCTGTGAGTCTTTATTTGACTTGTTGGGATAAGGGAGCTGGGACCTGACCATGAGATCTGAATGCCTCATGAGTGAAGCTGAAGAATTCTGAGTTCCTGAGATGCTGTGTGCCATTGATGTCCATGAAACATAATATTTTCTTCAGGATGTTCAGCAGAAAGTACTAGGAAACAGGGTGTCATTAACACTTCTGGCTCATGTCAGCTTATTGCCAAGAAATTAATGTGAAATAGCACATGCTGTTTTTCAGTGACTCCCTCCAATTAATCTGCGTCAGGACAAATACGTGCTGTGACAAGACACAAAACAAACACTCTGAATAAGCCTCCTTCCATCAAGATGGGGGCCATTAACTATTGTTGCTATGACTACCATTGTGCGAAGTCCATCCAGCACTGGCAGCAAGAGAAGAATGGTGAGACAAGTGAGCAGACAACAGGCAAACAGTGGCACAAAATAAAATGAAAATAAATAAATAAAAAATAAAAACAAAACCAAAAGCACCAACCCCAGACCTATTTATGAAGTGAGAAATGATTTTAGGGCAGCTGCTGCAAATTCTTTCACTAGCTTATATTTCCATTTGCTTCCTTTTCAAGGAATTTGTTTTATGAGGATGATGTTTGTCAGGTTGTTAGCTTCTGATGGCATCTGGTACCAATTGTAGACTTCTCTCCCTTGACCCCCAACCCCACAGCCCCTTCTGTGTTCTCTTCCATTACAAACACTGCTTTCATGAATGAAGCTGTTGTGTTCTCCATTTTCCCACCCCTCCTTTTATATCCTCATTTCTACCTAATGCCACATAAACTCCAATATTATAAGGATAATGTTAATAGTAAAAATAATTCCTCTTGAAAGTTCTAAAAAGCTTTCTTCTTATAGTCTCTGGACACATGTAATGCAAGTGGCAGGAATGAAGCCTTATAATGCCCCAGAGAAGTGGGAATTTAGGTATTGATCTTGGTTTGACATACAAGGAAGCTAAAGCTTTTTTGGAAAATGGCTGGAGACCACACACAAGGGAGAGGAAAATCCTAGGGCTGGATCTCAGAGCCTACACTCTTTAGGGCCAGCCTAAACCACAAGGCCATCTCCTTAGGGACAAGTTTGCTTTCTTATTACTGTCTTTTGAAAAAGCAACATAGGCCTGAGCCAAGAAACTTCACAGCAGGGCAGGCTGGGGGAAAGTATAGTTATGTCCATCTTAGTTATTCTTTCTAACTATAGCAAATGGAATTGACAATGTGTATTTAGCTGCTGCTGTCTGCAAGATGCACTGTTGAGTTTGTTTACCTCCTCACCCTTCCACCCATTTTTCCAGCCTTTCCTGTCTCCACGTCGCAATGTATGCTCAGGTGTGATATACCAATTTGGATGTGATTCACAGGTGTTTCCATTTTAACAGGAGACAAAATTTCAAGCTAAAGGAATGACTTTTTCACGATGAAATTTTGAATCAGTAGGCAAATCACACTATGTAGATGGCCTACTGACTATCCCTAATTGTCTTGGCTCTTCTCTTGTAAGCTTCTACTCTTTCTCTCTCTGGTTAATCATTTCTCGAAGTTATTGAGTCTGAAGGTTTAAAAAAATGCCTTCAACTGAGGAATCCTTGTTCAATATATATATTATCCATAGAGTAGAGAAGAATATTTTGCATAACCTTCTTCAGAGAAGGCAGGCACATTTCCAGTATTGACTTGCCATAATAATGTGTTCTGTTTTGATCCTTTATTGGGCCTATGAATGATCTTTATGTACACAGAAATTCCTGTTGGCACAATTTCATGAAAGACTGGCCTTCAGATGGTATGAGGCAGGCTTTCTCAACCATATCTCTGCATTTGACTCACCTAGGGAAATTTAAAAATATATAGATATCTAGGCTTTACCTCCTGGGTATTGTGATTCTACAGCCCAGCTGTGGGGTCATAGCATCTTTGATATTTTTAAGTTTTAAAGGTTTTCTTGCTTATCAGGAGTGAAATTCAGCACCATAAAGCTCTGGATATATGTAATTTGAAAGATATGTCAATAAATTCCACAGACTAAGAATATAAAATAGTAAGGCTGATTTAAGAAGAAAAAAATGGTCTTTGTGCTTGATCAGAATGCTTTAGTGTATTAAGCATAAATTATCATACATCTGTACAGGGTACATCAAAACCATAAACATTTCCCCTTTCTGAAGAACTTTTCAATATAGCTGATGAGATAAAATAATTAAATCATATGTTACTGATTATAAATCCATTTCTATTTCAGATAAAGTTTCATAATGGGATTTGAGTTAGCTTCAGTGAATGAATAAGATTTAGAGAGGCAAACAGAATATGGGGAATATTCCTCAGAATTGACCTCTGAGGCTTTACAGTAGAAAGGTCATTCTCTAAATGTAGACAAAAGTAGCATTTCCTCCCTACCACTGCTAACTGAATAAAATTCAGTATATATGGATCTCTTAACTTCTGACTATCAAGAAGTCAACATATATATTTGAAGGTAGAATTAGGGAAAAGTTCCTAAAGTCTTCCTAGAACTTTCAGTAGTGAGTGAGGGATAGGGTAAGGCTGGCACCAGAAAACAGACATCATTCTCTGCAGATAGAGTGGTCAGACCCACTAAAAAACCTGTCATGAGCTGTGCCCCAGGGATTGCCAAATCAGGTACCTTTTCTAATTTTTTAATTTCTTGAGGCCATTACAGAAAAGTTGTCATAACTTTCAGCCCAGGTTCACATTTGGGAAGTTGGCAGTTCCTGAAAAACGACTGAGATCCTGGCTGTTCGGCCCACAGCTGCTCTACAGTTTTGATCCAAGGTTGCCCTGAGAGTCTGAGCCACCCTGGAGAAATTTGAGGATTCCAGAGTCAATTAAAATGTGCAGTGACATCCTTGTTTCTCCCATGTGATGGCTGATGGATGATTATGATCTGAAGATACTATTTTCTGAATGTGACTACCAGGAGACCTTTAAAAATGAACAGCAAGTACCATATCAACATGTTGGCAAAAGCCATCCTCTAGAAAAACCTCCCCTTCAGAAACAACTAATAAAAGGACAAATCCCATTTGTTTGAAACTGGAGGATGATAGAGACTGTATAAGAACTCCATAAATAATGAACTGAAGAAAAAGAAAAAAGGAATACCAAAAAAATGGTAGATGATCTAACCCAGATGCATCAGTCCAGATGCCTCCCTCTCATCTGGTCCCATGTAGCTTCAGAGTCACACCGCGGCAGCACAGCCTGAGTCCCTCTTGCTGTCAATGAAGAGCATAGAATCACTCATAGCAACAAGTTAAACTTCCACACATATCCAGGCAAAGGGACCTAAGTCTGCAGAGACCCAGGGAAGAATACAAGCAGCTGGCTAAGCATAAATAAAAATCCAGCCCCCTAGGAAATAAAAGTGACTAAGGCAGAACTGTTGATAAGAAGTGCACACACTCAGCCTAATCTCTGTTGGGTCACCTAAATGAAAAAAATGGGACTTTGTGGATTGACTCAATCTAGTTTGCTTAATGGGGAAATATCCAGAGACAGAAACCCCTCATGAAAAAGATGGGGGGAACTGAACTGCTGTAAGACAGGACATATTCCAGAACTGAAAAGTGTAAGGTAAAGGTAAATGAAGAAGAGAAGTTAAATAAATCATAGGAGCTGGGGAGAAAATTCTGCACAAAATCAAACAGAACAGATCAGGATGCACAGAGAAAGAATACAGGAAAAGACGCTTTCTCCTTGAAGTGAAACAATTGCACATGAAAGGACTATCTTAGAAGTCGTACAGCATATCCAGGACAAGAATCAGATGTAGCAGTACTGAAAATATTGGAACATTTAAACACAGTCTACTCTAAAGCTACTCTTGGTCCATTAAAGTTAGACCAACTGTCAAAAAGAGCCTTATGATATAGTCAATCTAAAATAAAAACCTAGGTGCTAGGGAGAAACTGAACTTTTAGAGTTAGCACATTAAAATAGCCAGATGCCTAAACATCAGCAAAAAATTATAAGACATACTAAGAAACAGAATATATGGATTAATTAAGGGAACAAATTAAAACTTCAAAGGAGACACAGATTTTTGGAATAATTAGTCAAAGAAGTTCAAACACATCTCCAAAATCAATCCAAGGAGATAAAAAAAAGAACAACATGGCTAGAAATAAACTGATGGTGGATTAAGAGCGAAATGATATTAAGAAGACAATATGTGAGCAAAAAGAATAATTTGTGTTCAAAGAAACTATGGGAATGAAAGGCACACTAAAGGATTTTAAAAATACACTAGAGGCATACAATAGCAGATTTGAAAAGGCAGAAGAAAGAATCAGTGAATGAGAAGACAGAATAATTGTAATCATATAGACAGAAGAACAGATAGAAAAAAGAATACAAAAAATAGAGCATGAAGCACCTGCATATATGCATCATGGGGGTTCCAAAAGGAGGAAAGAAGGGAAAAAGGGAAGAAAATCATCTGAGGAAATAATGGCCAAAAATTTCTGAACTCTTATGAAAGACATAAATACACATATTCAAGAAGCACAACATGCTCCTGACAGAATAAACCCTAACAGACCTACTCTAAGACACATGTGAATCAGAATGACAAATGCCAAAGGTAACAAGAGAATTCTGAAAGCAGCAAGAGAAAAATGATTCTTAACATCAAGGGATTCTCAATAAGATTAAGTGTCAACTTCTCATCAGAAACTGTGGAGACAAGAACATAGTAGTATCTCTATTTAAGAATTAAAAGTGAAAAGCTATTAGCCAAAACATATACAGAATATTATACACTCAAATAACAGGATATACATTCTTTTCAAGTGCACATGTATTGTTCCCCAGGTTAGACTGCATTTTGGGTCATGAAACAAATTTCAATAAATTTCAAAACATTGAAACTTTACAAAGACTCTTCTTTGACCACAATGGAATGGAGACAGAAATCAATAACAGGATGAATACTGGAAAATCAACAAATATATGGAAGTTAAATAACACATTCTTAAATATCAATGGCTCAAAGAAGAAACTACAAGAAAGATCGGTAAATATCTGGGGATGAATGCAAATGAGAACACAACATATCAAAACTTATGGGATGCTTAGAAGGAAATTTATAGCCCTAAATGCTTGCATTGTAAAAGAAGAAAGGGCCAAAAATCAAAGACCTAATGGTCTTAGCAGTATCTAGAAAATGAAAATCAACTTAAACCCAAAACAAGTGAAGGAAAGAAATAACAAAGCTTAAATCACAAATAAAAGAAATAGAGATAAAAATATAATAGAGAGCATTAACGAAACCTAAAATTAGTTTTCTGAAAAGATCAATAAAACTGACAAATCTTTACCTAGACTGATAAAGAAAAAAAGATAGAGGACACAAATAAATAAAATCAGAAATCAGAAAGGGGACATTAATTATGACCCAACAGAAATAAAAAGGACCATAAGAGGATATTATGAAAAACTGTATGCCCACAAGAGGGACAAACTAGATGAAATGGACAAATTCTTAAAAACACACAAATGACCTACATCAACTCTAAAAGAAAAAGAAGATCTCAACAGACCAATTACAAGTAAAGAGTTTGAATCAGTCATCAATACCCTCCAAACAAAGAAAAGCCCAGGACCAGATGGCTTCACAGGGAATTCTATCAAACATTCCAAGAAGAGAGCTCTGTTCTGCTCACACTCTTCCAAAAAATTGAACAGAAGTGAATACTCAATAACTCATTCCATAGACCAAAATTACCATGATACCAAAGCCTGATAGAGATATTAAAAGAAAAGAAAATTAGAAACCAATTTCTGTTATGAATATAGATGTAAAAATGCTAAAGAAAATACCAGCAAGTCAAATTCATCAGCACAACAAAAGAATTAACATGTAAAAACACTACGTTAACATGTTAACAGAACAGAGGGAGAACATCACATGATTATCTCAATCAATGCAGAAAAGGCATTGGACAAAATCCAGTAACCTTTCCTGATATAAACACTTAGAAAAATAGCAATAGAAGGAAATTTCCTCAAAATAATAAAGGACACATGAAAAACCCAGGCTAACATGATGATAGACGGAAACTTTCCCTCTAGTTCCTGGAACAAGGCAAGTATGCCTACTGTCAGCACTGTTATTCAACCCTGTGCTAGTAGTTCTAGCCAGAGCTGTTAGGCAAGAAAAAGAAATGAAAGATATCCAAATTGGAAAAGAAGTAAAACTTTTCACTATGTTCAGATGGCACGATCCTATATATAGAAATCCTGATAAATCTACAACAAAGTTACTAGAGCTCATAAATGAATTCAGCAAAGTGGTGGGGTACAAGATCAACATGCAAAAATCAATGGTGTTTCTGTACAATCGTAACAAGTAATCTGAGGAAGAAATCAAGGAAAAAATCCATTTAAAATGCAACAAAAAGAATGCAATATCCAGGGCTAAATTTAACCAAGGATGTAAAGGAATTATACATGGAAAATCTATAAACTTTGTTAAAAGAAACAGAGAAGATACAAATAAATAGAAGACTATTTCATGCTCATAGATTGGAAGATTAAAAATTGCTAATGTGTCAATTCTACCCAAAGTGATTTACAGATTTAACACAATCCAAATCCTAATTCCAGCAGCTTTCTTTGCAGAAATGTAAAAGCCTATCATAAAATTTATTTGGAAGGACGAGGGACCGCAAATAGCCAAAAGCATCTTGAAAAATGAAAATAAGGTTGTAGGACTCACACTTCATGACAATAACATTTATTAGAAAGCTACTCTGGTCAAAATAGCATGGTGCCACCACAAGGATAGATACAAGACAAATGGAATTTAATTGAGAGTTCAGAAATAGATCCTCACATATACAGCCAATTTATTTATTTATTTTAAGATTTATTTTGTATTATCAAACCACAACAACATACAAACATGAACATTTTTACTCTACAAACATTCTGTGTATGGTGTACAATCAATGGCTCACAATATCATCACATAGTAGTATATTCATCACCGTGATCATTTTTTAGAACATTTGCATCACTCCAAAAAATGAAATAAGAAGAAAAAAGAAAACATACATATCCCTTATCCCCTCTCTCATAGACCACTAGTATTTACATCTACTCAATAGATTTTAAACTTTGTTCCCACTATTTTTTCTATATCCCTTAACACTCCCTTTCATTGTGCACTAGTATTTCAATCTACTCAGTTTATTTTAACATTTGCTCCCCCTATTATTTATTTATTTTTAATTCATATTTTTTACTCATCTGCCAATATCATAGATAAAAGGAGCATCAGACACAAGGTTTTCAAAATCACATAGTCACATTGTGAAACCCATATCATTATACATTCATCTTCAAGGAACATGGCTACTGGAACACAGCTCTACAGCCTCAGGTACTTCCCTCCAGCCTCTCTAATGCATTTTAAACAAAAAAGGGGATATCTTTAAAATACATAAGAATAACCTCCAGAATATCCTCTCGACTCTGTTTGAAATCTCTCAGCCACCAACACTTTATTTTGTCTCATTTTTCTTCCCCTTTTGGTCGAGAAGTTTTTCTCAATCCCTTGATGCTGAGTCCAGCTCACTGTAGAATTTATGTTCCATGTTGCCAGGGAATTTTACACCCCTGGGAGTCATGTCCCGTGTAAAGAGGGAGAGGGTGGTGAGTTTGCTTGCTGTGTTGGCTGAGAGAGAGATAGGTCACATCTGAGCAACAAAAGAGGTTCTCTGGGGGTGACTATTAGGCCTAATTTTAAGAAGGGTTAGTCTATCCATTGTGGGTATAAGTTTCATCCAAACAAACCCCAAGATTGAGGGGCTTGGCCTATTGATTTGTTTGTCCCCACTGCTTGTGAGACAATTGGGAATTCCCTAAATGGGGAAGTTGAATTTTCCCCCTTTCTCACCATTCCCCCAAGGGGACTTTGCAAATACTTTTTTATTCTCTGTTTGAATGACTCTGGGATTTATCGAGGCATCACTCTGGACAAACCTACAAAATCTCATGCTCTGTTCAGGGTTCCATGTACTCATGGTGTTCAATTAAACTGTCCATATATGTTATATTAATAC
The DNA here is from genome assembly GCF_023851605.1 of Tamandua tetradactyla. Taxonomy (NCBI): domain Eukaryota; kingdom Metazoa; phylum Chordata; class Mammalia; order Pilosa; family Myrmecophagidae; genus Tamandua; species Tamandua tetradactyla. The sequence goes on along the minus strand of NC_135330.1, from coordinate 30,698,923 downwards.
ATGAACGAGTCAAAATATAAATTTTGTACCAAATAAATATTTTTTGCTTTAGTTTCGAACATAAGTTAAAATTTTTAAATATGAATTACCATCTATTTTCAACACCTTGCAATATTGACATTCCTTTGTTCTTTCTCACGCAAAAATATTTTTTTAATTTGTACATTTAATCACTATAATTTTTTGTACACTTTAGGCATTCCTAGATTATACCATCTCAGTCTTTATTGTGTATCTTTGCTTCTGGTTTCATTTATGCCCCATTCCTCCTTCCTCTATCATTCTCATATTCAGCTTCATTCAGTGTACTAACATTATTGTGCTACAACTAGGTAGTGTTGTGCTATCCATTTCTGAATTTTTACAATCAGTCCTGTGGCACAATCCTGTATCCCTTCAGCTCCAATGACCCAAAATCTACCCTATTTCTATCTCTTGATGGCCTCTGTTTTTAACTGAAATTCTCCAAGCTCATTCATTAATGTTAGTTGATATCAGTGAGATCATACAAGATTTGTCCTTTTATTTGTGGTTAATCTCAATCAGCATAATGTTCTCAAGGTCCATCCATGTTGTTACATGCTTCATTACTTTATTCTGTCTTATAGCTGTGTAATATTCCATCATATGTATATACCACAGCTTGTTTAGCCATTCATCTGTTGATGGACATTTGGGCTGTTTCCATCTCTTGGCAATTGTAAATAATGCTGCTATAAACATTGGTGTGCAAATGTCCTTTTGTGTTCTTGCCCTTATGTCCTCTGAGTAGATACCTAGCAATGGGTATTTCTGGATCATATGGCAATTATATACTTAGCTGCCTGAGGAATTGCCAAACTGCCTTCCACAGTGGTTGTACCATTTGACATTCCCACCAACACTGAAATAAGTGTGCCTCTACCTCTACATCCTCTCCAGAACTTGTTGTTTTCTGTTTTATTGATAATAGCCATTCTGGTGGTTATGAGATGATATCTCATTGTGGTTTTGATTTGCGTTTTCCTAATAGCCAGGGAAGTTGAGCATCTTTTCATATGCATTTTAGTCATTTGTATTTCCTCTTCTGAGAAGTGTCTGTTCATATCTTTTGCCCATTTTGTAACTGGGTTGTTTGTCTTTTTGTTGTTGAGTTGAACAATCATTTTATATATTCTGGACATTAGACCCTTATCTGACATATTTCCAAATATTGTCTTCCATTGTGTAGGCTATCTTTTTACTTTCTTGACAAAGTTCTTTGATGCACAGAAGTGTTTATTTTGAGGAGTTCCCATTTATCTATTTCTTTCTTCAGTGCTCGTGCTTTGGGTACAAGATCTAGGAAGTCACATCCTATCATAGATTTATAAGATATTTCCCTACATTTTTTTCTAAAAGTTTTATGGTCTTAGATCTAATGTTTAAGTCTTTGATCCATTTTCAGTTAATTTTTGTATAGGGTGTGAGATATGGATCCTCTTTCATTCTTTTGCATGTGGATATCCAGTTCTCTAGGCACCATTTATTGAAGAGACTGTTCTGTCCCAGGTGAGTTGACTTGACTGCCATATCAATTGTCCATAGGTTAGAGGTTCTATATCTGAACATGCTATTCAATTCCACTGTTCAGTATATCTATCTTTATGCCAGTACCATGCTGTTTTGACTACTGTAACTTCATAATATGCCTTAAAGTCAGGTAGTGTGAGATCCCTGACTTCATTTTTCTTTCTCAGGATATTTTTAGCTATTTGGGGCACTTGCCCTTAAGGTAAATTTGGCTATTGGTTTTTCTATTTCTGAAAAGTAAGTTTTTGGGATTTTAATTGGTATTGCATTGAATCTATAAATCAGTTTAGTCTTCCAATCCATGAACATGGTATGCCCTTCCATTTATTTAGGTCTTCTGTGATTTCTTTTAGCAATTTCTTGTAGTTTTTTTTTTATAGGTCTTTTGTATCCTAGTTAAATTTATTCCTAAATATTTTATTCTTTTGGTTGCAATTGTAAATGGGTTTTTTTCTTGATTTCCCCCTCAGATTGCTCAACACTAGTGTATAGAAACACTACAGATTTTTGAGTGTTGATTTTGTGATCTGCCACTTCACTGTACTCATTTATTAGCTCTAGTAGTTTTGCTGTGGATTTTTCAGGGTTTTTGGCATATAGTATCATATCATCTGCAAATAGTGATAGTTTTACTTCTTCCTTTCCAATTTTGATGCCTTGTGTTTCTTTTTCTTGTCTAATTGCTCTGGCCAGAAATTCCAACACAATGTTAAATAGCAATGGGGATAGTGGACATCCTTGAATTGTTCCTGATCTTATGGGACAGTTTTCAGTTTTTCCCCATTGAGGATGATGTTAGCTGTTGGTTTTTCATATATTCCCTATATCATGTTGAGGAAGTTCCCTCCTATTCCTAACAAGAAAGGATGTTGAATTTTGTCAAATGCCTTTTCTGTGTCAACTGAAATGATCATGTGGTTTTTCTGCTTTGATTTGTTGATATGATGTATTACATTAATTGATTTCTTATGTTGAACCATACTTGCATACCTAGGATGAATCCTACTTGGTCATGGTGTATAATTCTTTTAATGTGCTGCTGGATTCAATTTGCAAGAATTTTGTTGTGGACTTTTGAATCTATATTCATTAGAGAGATTGGTCTGTAATTTTCTTTTCTTGTAGTATCGTTGTATGGCTTTGCTATGAGTGTGATGTTGCCTTCATAGAATGACGAACTAAATTCCCCACCTCACTAAGTCACCATCTTGGATGTCTCCTCCAGCTAATTTATTTTTGACAAGGCTGCCAAGTCTATTCAATTGTGAAAGAACAGTCTCTTCAACAAATGGTGGTGGGAGAACTGGATAGCTATGCGAACATTGAAAGAGGACCCCAGTATGATACCACATACAAAAATAAACTCAAAATGTATAAAAGACCTACAAATAAGAACCAGGGCTATAAAATTCCTATGAGAAAATATAGAGGAGAATCTTGAGGATCTTGTGTTGGATAATGGTTTCCTAGACTCCACACCCAAACAACAAGCATCAAAACAAAAAAATAGATAAATGGGATCTCATCAAAATTAAAAACTTTTGTGCCTCAGAGGACTTTATCATGAAAGTGAAGAGACAACTTTCCCAAGGGGGAAAAATATTTGGAAATCACATATCCGATAAATGTGTAATATTCAGAATATATCTGAAATACTGCTCAACAATAAAAAGACAAACAGTACAATTAATAAATGGACAAAAGACTTGAATTGATATTTCTCCAACAAGGATATACAAAAGGCTACAGAGCACATTATAAGCTATCAGGGAAATGAAAATCACATCACATGAGATACTATTTCACACCCAATAGAATGATGACTATTTTAAAAAAACAAAATTAACAAGTTTGGAGAGGCTGTAAGAAATAAGAACACTCATTCATTGTTGGTGGAAATGTACAGTGGTGCAGGCACTGTGGAAAACAGTTTGAAAGTTTCCCAGAAAGATAAGCATAGAAATACCATATGACCTGGCAATCCTACTTCTAGTAATATTCTCCAAATAATTGAAAGCAAGGACTTGAACAGATATTGGCACACTGATTTTTATTGTGGCATTATTTACAATTGCCAAAAGTTGGAAGCAACCTAAGTGTCCATCAGCTGATGAATAGATACATAAAATGTGGCATATGCATATAGTGGAATATTAGGTAGTTGTAAAAAAGAATGAAGTTCTGATACATGCAATAACATGGATGAACCTTGAGGACATCATGTTGAGTGAAATAATGCAGACACAAAAGGACAAATATTATGTGATCTCAATGTTAATAAATAAATAGAATTAACAAACTCATATAATCAGAATCTGGAGTATAGGCTACCAGTCACTGGGTTGGGGGTAGGGAATGGGGAGTTAATGTTTGAGTTGTGCAGAGTTTCTATTTGGGTTGATTGTAAAGTTTTGTTAATGGATGGTGTTGATGGTAGCACAGCATTATGAATGTATTTACAGCAATGAATTATATATGTGAATGTGATTAAAAGAGGAAATTTTAGATTTTTTTGTTATTAGAATAAAAATAAAAAGCAGCATAGGACTGCTCCCCAGAAACACTGATTCCTATTATAAACAATAGACTATAGTTAATAGTAAAATTATAGTTAATAATACAATTATAAAATTGTTCTTTGATGAATTATTACAAATATACCACACTAACACAGAGTGTTAGTAATAGGGTTGTATATGGGAACTTTGTATTTTATGCACGACTTTTCTATACATCTACAACTTCTCTCATTTGAAACACACACAGACACATCTTACAGGAACCATAGATTGTTAAAACTAAAATGGACATTAAAGAAAATTTAACTGAAATTTCTCATTTTAGAAATGAGCAAACTGATCCCAAAAGAAATGATGACTTCTTACAATACTAAAAGTGCAAGCACTAACAAAGAAAATTTAATTGGGCTTTGGCTCAAATTCAAAATCAGAATGACATCAACTCTAGTACCACGCATGAAGTTTACTAAATCAAAATCCCACCTTCCCTTAGGCATCCAGAAAAGGGTGACTACAACTTGATATCTTGAATCTAGATTACTTTAGGAGAAAATGCCCCAGCTTTGGCACAGCACCTTTGAGAAACAGCATGGTGTGATTCTCTACTATCTAGTAGTAAATGAAGGCCCATGTGACCTGGGTTCTGGTCTTCGCTTAACTCTACTCAGCTCTATGACCTTGGACAAGTCTCTTAACAACTCGGTCCTCAACCTGAAACTTTGTAAAATGACAAGGTTGAACTAGGTTTTATCCTAGGTCCCTTCCAAATCTAACTTGGTATTTAATATCATAGACAAAATGAGTGGTATTGGGGTTAGAGTACAGAAAACCCATGAATAGGCAGGATGTGGTTGAAGATCCACAGAAAAGATTCTTACAATGTTTTTCACCCCATGTAGATTATTGCTTAATGTCCCAACTTTTCAGTTATTTAGCTAAAAAAATTTGCAATTCATGTATCCAAGAAGTGCCACCGTTGACCAAATAGCAATCCAAGTGGTTTCTCTAGAAACACTTTTCTTAAGGTTACATAGTAAAAGAAGACCAAATTTCTCTCCATTCCCTCGCTGTGTTTTATTGAAATAAGAGGGTATAGGATAAGAAGGAATGTATGCTTGGATTTGGCCACAGTTAGGGGTAGGATATACAGAATACAGTATGGACTGGAAGATTTGGAGTCTTCATTAATCTTTCCATCACCAGCTGCATTTGCAAAACAAATGTAGCAACAATAAAAGCACCTACCCTTAGAGGGATTTACTATTTCTCCAAACCAATTATAAAAAAAGAAAAAGGTCTATGCTCTGGATCTTTTCTCTCTCCTCCTCACCTCTGGCTCCATCTTTGCTTTGTAGGACAGAAACCAGGTCAAATATTAAGTATATTTTTATCAGCCTTCTTGGGTAGACCTATCCTGATACTTTGAGTTGTTCTGCCAAATGGCCATACCAACTAGAAAGGGGAAATTAATTCATGCTCTTCTCTGAAGATTCTCATCTAAAGGAAACAGAGGAATCTCAGCAATAATTCTTTTTCTTACTTCAAATGACATCCCACCATCCTAGGAAAGTGGAATTTTCCCCTCCCCCTTCTTTTAAAGTTTCAGCCCCTAGAGTAGTCCAGTTTGGAGATTTCTATGCCTTTCTAGAATGTGAACAATTTGTGAATTCAGAATTGGACTGTGGTGGCCCAGTACTCAGTACTGGGTAATTTGTTTCATTCATTTCTAATTCTGGGCACAGTTTTTAACCATGCCTGGCTGTCACACTAGAAATCCCATCCAAATGCCCCATCCTTAAAAAGAGAAACAGATTTACAACACAGAGCCAAAAGCATTCCCTTTCAAAAGCCTTGTCTCACCAAGTTTCAGAAACCATGATTTTAATGTAGAATATAAAATATGCAGAACAACAGAGGGTGCAAGGGTAGTTCAGTGGTAGAATTCTCACCTGCCATGTGAGAGACCCAGGTTCGATTCCCAGCCCATGCACTTCCCAAACAAAAAAACAAACAAGCAAACAAACAAATGAAAAACCAAACAAACAAAAAAATTCAACCAATGGTGCTGCAATAAGGGGATACTCACATGGAAAAAGAATGAGATGTGACCCATGCCATACAGCATACACAAAAAGTGGAATACCAAAGGAAAAGTCAAACAATAATTGGTTGATACATAATGATTATGCTTTCTAGGGAAGCACAAAGGAAGCAGAATCACCCATTTTGAGCAAGAAAAAATAAATATATATATATACACACACACACCCTTGCCTTACCTCACCTCCAATTTGCAGACAGTAGCCACCTCCATGTGGACATTTCCTAATGAGGAATAATCACTGGAGCCCTTCAAATGTCTGCCTATTGACTCCCCACTGCCTACTCTTCACCCCTGAGCACCAATCAAACTATTCATTAAGGAGTGACACTTCCCCAGCCCACTCATACTCTGAGCCTGGGGAATTGTGTAACATGTGAGATTAAGTGAGGGAGCAACATAGTTCCGTGGACAGAGTTCCAATAGTTTCATTTCTAAAATGGTACCTAGAATGTGAGAAGAAGTGGTAACATGGCTTCTCTCTGAGCTATATCTAAACGATGGGTAAACTGAGGTTTGGAGTGTTTGCAATTCACCATCTAGAATGAGTATCTAGAATTGGACACAACACATGTTCCGGGCCTCTTTGGGACTCCCCGCTCCTTCCAAACTGTCTTTGGCTTTCTTTCTCTGTAATGTCTCTGAACTCCCCAACAAAATGTTCATGTCGTTCCCATCATCTCCTAATCCCAGAATTTGCCAATCCTCAGTTGACATCAGATTTGGTGTATTATTCCCTTCTGTTCCTTAGCTCTTTCAAGCAGTCCTCAGCCTTGCAACATTAAAGATCAGTGAACAAATTAAGGTCCAGAGAAGGGGAAGGACTTTACTAAAACCATGTGGTGAGATTAGATGATGCAGCCTTAAGCAAGGAGTAGGGGTCTGGCCACTGGGCTTGTAGCAACTCCATTCACCAGATTTCCTCTGCCTCCAAGATTATATCTCCACACACACAGAACAGACTTGGCCCAAGAGTCATTCCAATCAGAGTTTATGGTCAAATCAGTCAATAGTGCCTGTCTACTTGGCAGACTGGCAAATTGACAGAATACTGGAAATATTAATTTGTTTTTATTTTGTGTGTTCTTTTTACCAGCTGCATGAATACATATCACACTGACTGGGTGAGCCTTGAGTAAAATTGGGAAGCAAGTGACATTTTAAACTCAACCTTCTTTTCAGCACCACTTTTTCTACTTCTCATGTTCTGCAAAGTTTGTCAAGGCCCATTAATTCAGGTATAAATAGTTGATCATGACTTAAAACATTTCTACTTCCCCCAAGTTAGTTACTATTTTTAAGAGACCTCTGAAGACTGTCAGGACCTGAAGAAAATGATTCTTAATGGTGGAATTTCAGACACTGTGATATGTCGTTTGAGTCATTATTTCAAAACAAATCTGGGTTCCTTGAAGATGCCAACCAAGCTGGTTGTGCCTGTTACTAGCTTTTGACAGAAAGCTGGTACACAATTGGTTCTTAGAACATATTCCACTAAGGATAATCTCAGACAAGATAATATTTTAATAAAGGTTATTTAAAAAATAATCTTAGCCATGCTTAGATATACCCTTAATGGAGACTATGTTCATGGCCTTTACAATTTTCCCTCTAAAACCTCAGGAGAGCAAACATTTGAAAAGACTCAAATAGGTCACAGTGTCCCAAAGGAGAACTGTCATTCATAAAGTCAGCTGCCATAAGCCAGGAGAATCAGTATCTATGCCAGTGGGTTCTTCTTCTTATTATTTTACAGACAAATCATTCTGGGAAAAGGAAGTTGGGTAAGAATGCTAGGGAACAATTGAGTAGCTATAATTCTTTCCTTGCTTAAAAGAAACTGGGAAGAAACAAAACCAGATTCAATGTTAATTTGCTAAACTGCTTCAGGGAAGAAGATAATCAAATGAGTAGAAATGCAATACATATTTCATTTCTATAGTGCCTTTCCCAACATCAGGAGAAAACATTTCCCATCACCCTGGAGCATTAAAAGGACACCCTCTGTTAAAAATTAAAGATGGGGAGCCAAAGAATAAACAAATGCTGTAACCTGCAGATCCCAGCAAAAGAAAGGAAGGAGTCCTTTATTTCGTAAGGATTTCAAAGGAGAGGTAAGCTGAAGGTTCTCTACAGGACCAAGAAGAAAGAAAGGCCTGGCAGGGCCTAGGGGCCCAATCCAGGCAGAGGAGGAAGGGAAGGAGCTGGCATTTCAATCTGTGCTCCAAATAATTGAAGCACAATAGGCACTGGTAAAGCAGCAGCAAAGAGGGTTCCAAGAAATAATGAAGCATGAAGCAGAATGACAGATAATATAAATGGAATGATCCTATTACCAAGATCTAGCTCAGAGACTGATTACAGAGGGATGGAATGCCAAGGTACTGAGCTGGGCTCTTGGCTACATGACCCTGAAATGGGGCTTGGAGGCCTATGATCCAGCCCCAACTTTACCCATAATCTAGTGTAGAAGCGAGTAGAATATCTTTTCCTTCCTGAAACTCCAAATGGAGAACACAGTTTCTTCCTTCCAGAAATTCTCTGGGAATTTTTAAGTCATAAAAGTTAGACTTCATAGAAAATTTCCTTTCCTTTCTACCACATCCCACCACCTCAAACCAAAACCCCACATCTGTAGTGAATTCTCCAAGGACAATGGAGCGTAACCCAGAAGTCATGTTTTTGACTTAGTGTTCATCTTCTCAGTCATTATGTCCACCTTTTCATGCACAGTTTTCTGAGAGTAAAGACACCTTTTGTGTCCATAAGCACAGAGATACCGCTGGAAAGGGGGTCCGAAAAGGCCAAGCAGCTGGGGTCAGTCAACCTGAGATAACATTAACACTGCACGGTACCAAAGTTCATAAATTGCAAATAGACAATTGAATTAGTAGGTGATAGCCAACTATTTATTTTTGCAGACCTGCTTCAGAAAACAGTAATCCAATGACTAGAGGCTGAAGAGAGACACGTACTGGTCACTCTGGTGTATATGTACCTAAGTTTGCCGGTCTCTGCCTTTAGGTCCTATGGCATTCCAAACCAAATAAGAATTTTTCTTTGATTGCTTATTTTTTAAAAAATTATATAACCCTCTTCTTTACACAAGCATGGTTAATGAAACATGGCAAATATATTAATTATAAAATTAATTGAATGTATATGTGCATGGTAACAGACTCCAACTGATATTTACAATAATGACCTAATTGTAAATGTTTTTAATGCAAAATGGTAAATTCTCAGTTTAAGATCCACTGCTTTGAATATAAACTCATATAAGAGCACAATATTTATGTTTATTATTTTCCATGCCTGAGACTTTATGTATTCACTTTTTGCTTGCCTTAAGTAAGTAGAAAAATGCAGATTTACAGAGAAAAGAAGGAGCTAAAGGAGGAAAGGAAAACTTAGGAGAAAATCTGGGGATGATACTATTCTACAGAAAAATATTTATATTTCACTTAAAAAACAATACTCCATCGAATGGCATAATAATGTATAAGTTAAATCATTTTAAAAAGTTTTACAAATCATGCAATTCACTTCTTCCAAAATATTGCCTTGTACAAACTAAAATGCACATACACACATATGTACATATATAGGCATATTTTACTAGACAAAAATTGCTAAGATAATTAATTTTGATTATTCATCATGATGAGAGAATCCATATAGATAGTCCAATTATTTCATTCAAACTTTTTATTTTTGGATTTTTATATAACGTAATGATTTTCTAGCAAGCTGTTATTACTGATTAAATTTAACTTTAGTCAATATTATAACAGCTCCAGTTGAGCCATGGAGAAAATGGCTCCGAAATAAGTTATGGAAGAGAGGAAATGAGACTGGGAATGAAATCTGGACAAGGATCATCTGCAAAGTAGATGTGTTATATCTGGAAAATGGAGAGATGAGAAGACATTCTCTGGTAGAGGACTACTTAGATAACCCAACTACCAAGAATTGGGAAATTTCTACAAAAAAGATCTTACTTTTGGAATCACTGTTCTTCCTTCAATCTTTTTCCCTGGATATAAATTCTTCACATGTTCCTTGTGGCTCAAGCTCTCCAATGAAATTAAATAACACAGGGTGTGTCTCTATCAGGCTTTGAGACACTTCCAGTTAGATACTTATAACTTCAGTCTCTATACACATGTTCATCCAGCTCAGTCTAACGTGTTGTGGATATGATCCCTGCCTCTTGGTATTCACATACTTGTATAATTCCTTTCTCTCAATTGTGGGTAAGGCCAGGGACTTGCTTCTAACCAAAAGAATATGGGGGTGACAAGTAGTCATTTCTGGAGAAACAGTTTGTAAGCTTGTCTTGCTGAGAGACTTTCTCTTGCTAGCTTTGAAGAAACTAGCTGCCATGCATAAGCTGCCCTATTGAGGGGGCCATGTGGCAAGGAACTGGGATAGCGTCTGTTCAACAGGCAGCAAGAGCCTGAGGCTCTCAGTCTGGCAGCCTTCAAGGAACTGACCACTGCCAACAACCACTTGAACTTGAACCATCCCCAGTAGAGCCTTCAGGTGAAAACTTAACCCTGGCTGACACCTTATTGTAACTTATAGAGGACCCAACTAACTAAACCTTGCCTGGACTTCTAACTCACAGAAATTGTGACATAACTGTATGTTGTATTAAGCTGCTGACTTTGTAGTAATATTGTTACACAGCAAAATAAAACTAAGAAGGAAGACATTCAAAAGTATCATTTCTCCTCCTGGTTTACCTGCACTTCTAATCACAGGGATGGTGGAATGTTGTTTTTGTTTTTGTATCAGGCTTTCTCTATAAGGAAGCAAGATTCTTTTTGTCTCAGCTAGATCCCATAGAAGCTAGTCTATCCATCATTTTTAATCCATTCTTTTTGCAATAACCCCAAATCCCCTGGATTCTTCCTGTAATTTAGAAAATCCATTTCCTAAACTTTCCTGAAAGTTTAAAGAAGCTTCAATCTTTTATCATTTCCAACCTTTATCACCTACACCATCAATCATCAGCAGAGCCCCTGCATTACTTTGAGCACACATCTTGATTTCATGGTTTTCTGAAAATAAAAATGCCCTTTTGCACATATGTATCTAAAACATAGTTACATTCAATTATTCTAGGGCCAGTTAAGCTCCTATTGCCTCAATCCAAACATAATTTGGGGAAGGAGGAACGATTTCTTGACAATAGTGGAATAGTATAAATGAGTATATTTCTCAATTTTTTATTCATATAATGGAAACTTTCCTTACTAAAAATGATGTACTTGGATTAGATTTTCGAATTATTTTTGCTAATCTCAAATAAGGTGAATTTGGGCACTGAGTCTCAGTTTCCTCAAATGATAAATGATTTCTGGCTCATTGTAGACACTTCATATTTTTGAATGCTGAAGAGTCCATCACACACATACATATTGCAACATGTAACATAATTAGCTTTACATATCAGTTTAAACTTTTCAGAAATCTTTCCTCTCCTTGAAAGTAAAATGCACTAACCTATATCCAGTGTGTACACACATGTGTATGTATGTGTGTATTCATTTTATTAGACCTAAATTGTTACAAAAATCAACTCTCAGTTTTCCACAGTAATGAAAAGGATCAGGGCATGACTAACATAGTGAGTCAGAAAAAATGATAGTGTGAATGAGACAGAAAAGAGAAATCAGGTTTCCACGTGGATATTAACTTTAAAAGATTAATTTCTATTTAATTTTGTTTTGGAATACTTGGCCTTGATAAGCTATAGTTTAAGATAAACCTAAGAAACCACTATAATTTTATATTCATGTATATATATTGTTTCCCATCTCAAGTAGAAGATGTATTTAGACTAAATAAGGTAATAAATTTGCACTTTTTGTTTGCTTCAGACATAAAATGAGTTCAAAACACTAAAAGAAGAAAACATACATTTCCATTTAGCCTAATCTACATAGACATTATATTGAAAAACGAACTTGGTATTAAAGCCAGAAAATTAAAGGAAATTCTACCTTGAATATAAAAGGCAGAGAGAAAAGGGTTTCCTTTTGGTTCTTTGACAGGACCTTTTCCTGCCAGTTATCAATTTATAACTTCTCATCTCCAAATCCACCTTTAATTCCTTTGTGATACTAGAGCTGGATCTATAAACATTTCTCCTTTGCCAGCCAGAGTGATATCAAGTTTTGTCAGCAGATAGCACTAGAAAGACACCACAGGAGGAAAAGGCTTCTCTTCTTGGTTCCTGTGTGCTTTCTTCTCCTTCCTCCTGCAATAAATGTCCAGCAGTGTGTGGAACAACCACTGGTCCTTAACCCCTGGTGAGTGTCAGTGACACCCTGTGTGGGGCTTTCACTTGAGTTCTACCACCATCCTAGCTGTTTTCCCACTGAATGACTTTCCAGCAAGTTTCAGTTGCACCACCAATTGGTGGCTTCCCATCTAAGTTTCACCAGTGCCCCAGTGGGTGGCCGCCCAGAGTTTCAGCAGCACCCTAATGTACTTTTCCAGTAAGCCCCAATAGAGCCCTAGCATGCAGCTTCCTAATCAGGTTTTGTCAACACCCCAGTGAGTAGAGTTTACTGCTTGCCAGTCACAGCCTATAGTACTCCACCATGCTTCTCTGCCATCCACACAATGTGCCACAGCCTTATCCTCTCCAATGAAATCTGAGTCTCAGTCTTAGATGGGGGACATCTCTGATATTTTTTTTCTTCTTCAAATACCCTTCCCTCAGCCCTAGAAGTAATGGCTGTTCCCTTTATCCACCATTCTTCTATCCTTAGGGTTTTCTTTACCCCTTAATAGTTACTCTCATGTTACCAGTTAACTCTTATTTATATTAAAGTTTCTCTGGGCTATTTAGTGTTTCCTGATTAGACTCTGATTTATAGAGAATTGGAATTGAGAATGGTCTAGGAGACAGATTCACAAAGATAATATTTGAGGATTGGTTTGTTGTACCATTTGCTTGAGTACAATGCTGAGCTCCTTGTCAATAGAAAATGGGACTAGTAACCATGGCATACAATGGCATCACAATAAATCATGCCCCTGTGTTGATGTGATGTACTGCCAACTGAAGCAAGTGCCTTAAAAGCCCAAGTGGATGCTATACCTAACTAAGTATTGGTGGCCAGCACACCACTGGTTATGCATGTGACAGGAGCAAAAACAGAAGAAAGGACACAAGAACAAGAAAGAGAAGCCCCTTTCTCCTGCAGGGTCTCTCCAGACCCCTCTGCTGACAAAGCTTAACATTTTGCCAGCTGTCAAAAGAGAACTGTTAATAGGTTCCAGCCCTAGTATCATGAAGCAGGTCAATAAAATATAAATTTTGGGCTGAGAGCTGATAAATTGATAAATGGCACATCTTCTCAAAGAAGGATAACAAAAAAAGATGGCAAGTGGTATGGAAACTTCATGGATTGTGTTCCTACTAGGTGTTACATTATGCTACAAATTCTACAAGTATTATTCTCAACTAATCTTTTGAGAAAACTATGAGGTCATTTTTTCCTGATTTCCAGTTAAATACCAACAATACAGAAAAATATGAAAACTCTTATTAATGCCAAAAACTAGCAGCCAGGCCTATGAGGATTTCCTCTTAACTGCAAAATGCAGAGGAATTAAATTGGGAAATACCAATGGAAGTTAAAGAATGCATTTTTTGGTTTCTGAAAAAAAAAAAAAAAGAAAGAAAGCAAATAAGGAATGAAGCCATCCTAAAAGAAGAGAAAAAACAGGTCATTCTTTTTTATTCCATGGTTCTTTTCAAGACCAGAAAACTGGGCACTGCTTTTAAGGAGTTAAAGACTTCTTCTCTATCCATCATCCTCCATATGTACAACTCTTCCCTCATTTCAAAATGCATGTCAGGAAGTGTAAAGTGTAAAGGTCTTTGTGGGTTGGGGTTGGGGATGAAATAGGGTGGGGAACTTTGACAAAAGCATTGTATCCAGTGAGATAAAAACCCCAAAGGTAAAAAGGACTACAGTCTTAAAGTATCCTAGAGGCTTGATTATCATAAAACACATTTTCAATATAAAAGCTCAGAGTGGTTTAAACTGAGATCCTACTATCTTTGTAAACAGTGCAATGAAGAAATGTGCCCTAGGCTCATTGGCAGTGAAGTTATAGAAAGGTTAAAAATAAAAGAAAGGCAAATATTTATCAAACAAACACAAACAAAAGGAAAGCAGGGATGGAAATTTTAATTCCATATATAGGAGAATACAGAGCCAAAAGCATTTAAAGGGGAAAAAGTTTGGCAAGAGGTAGGATCCTAATAAAGATAAACAATCATGAACATTTACACACCTAATTATGTAATGTCAAACTATAAAAAGCAAAAACTGAAATACAAGAAAAAAAGCTGAGGAAAGTATAGTAATTTAGAAGGTTTATAGAACATTCTCAGCTTTTTATAGAGTAGGTAGAAAAATAAATAGGAAAGAGAGTGAAAATTATTTAAAGAGATGAATAGCAGAAGTTTCAACCATTTTCAACCCTTGTTGGATTTATCCTATATGTATAAATGTAGGATATGGATTTATCCCCGTCTAGGCTCAGAGAAGTTATAACTTTTTCCATTCTACCCGTGTGACTGGAAGAACAAAATTCCATTTCAAGAGGCACCATATGCTCATGTTCCCATCAGTTAACTCTAGACTTGACTTTTTGAATTTCTAAAGTAGACAATTCAAAGTTTTGATTAATTGCAAGGTAATTCATGCAGACAAATGAAAATATTAGTGCCTGGATTAAAACTTGGACAAATTCCAAATTCCACTTCGTTAATCAAAATGATGGTTTCCACTTCTCAAAGTCATTAAACAAAACCCTAGGATGGGTGGAGGTCTGTCTAATTTCCCTACTCATGAGATGCTGTGCAGGTTGGACGATACCTTCACTGTCAGGTCCCAGAAAAAGAACTTTACATATAAGAGGGACTTTTTTTACTCAGGGGCCCCTCAGCTTCTTTTGGCAGAACCAGATGTGGTAGCCAGATGAACAATTACCAGGCATGCCGGCACCACACGCACCAGAACGGCTAATGAAGCAAGACTAGATATAATAAATAGGCAAGCAGTCAAGGCTTGTTCCTGCTGGATCACCCTTCCCTCCTGGTGCAGTTTTTCCTTTAAAAATGCAGCACTCAGAAAGAGAGCTGGAGCCATTTTCTTTCCTTTTGCTGGCAGGTTTCACTGGCTCCCATCTACTTTCTCCCTGTTCTCTCCCTTCAATAAATCTGTTAAGCTTTGACTCACTGTCCCGCATAGATTTCTTAATGACTCTGAGCCAACATCTGGTTCTGAAACTCGGGAATGGAGGTCAGACTGAGGTTTAGCTTTCCTGCCCTCGTGGCAATGAGACTGCCTTCAAGCCGACCCCATTCAGAGACTAGACTGAGGTTTGTGTCTCTGGCCCCTTGTGGCGATCAGACAGCCTTCCAGTCGATTCTGTTTCCTGAACCACAGTCATTCAGGTTTCCATGTGGTCAATGCTTGAGTCCACCAACTCAAACCGTTGATGCAATGCTGGCTCACACACATGGCACTCACACGCCTACAACTAATTTGGTCCTAGATAAGGGATGCTTTTCTGCCCAAATCCTCCCCTTGAGAGTTTTGTTAGGTGTCCTGGGAGCACCTCAACCTACCCCAGCATGCCTAGCCTAAATTTTGACCTCAGTCAAAATTTTCCAATGCTCTGGAAACATTTTTCCCCATTGCAGCAGTCGAAAGTAGTTTGGGGGATGCCTTGAGTGAAAGACTGCATGCAATTTCCTGGTCCCTGATGACAAATCGGGGATGCCTGCTTTGTAGCCGCAAAAGATCATGGCTCTCACTTGAGCTCCGGAAGCCCCATAATTCTCCAAGGGAGTTAATAAACGTAATCCTTCAATGGAGCAGTAACCCATAAGCCTCCCAACTTGCAGAATGCCATGGGCCTCCCATGAGCAAGGCCCCAATATATGTCAGCCTCACATCCCCAGGGAGACTGTAATCCTCCAAGGGAGCCACTAAGTGTGAAGCTCCCACAAGCAGAACTCCATAAGCCTTCCCTCCCTCACATAATCATGGGTAATGCCCAGTCACTTCACAGTGACCCTAAAACTACTCTTTCCCCTAAATCTATTCCTCTCAGATATTTACTCCGCATTCCCAATAAACTCCAATTAGGTAGGGAAATAAAACCAAAAAAAATTTATTTTTTCTATAATACAATTTGGCTGCAATACCCTTTAAAACAACAAAAATGCTGGCCAGAAGATGGCACTCTCGATTGGCAAATTCTTACCAAACTTAATAATTTTATTTGGCACAACAGCAAATGGACTAATGCTCCCTACCCACAAACTTTCTGGACTCTCACCTTCTCTGTGCCACTCTATCACTTCACCTTCACAAAAAGACTTCTAAGCTTTCTGCCCCTCTCAGAGCCCCTAATGCTGAGGAGCCCTTCATAAAAAACCTTCTAAACCTTCTACCCCTCAGCAAACTCCCTTAATGCTGAGGAGTCCTCTAATCACATTTCCTCCTTTGACCCCACTGACCATCCCCCCCCTAAATATACTCCCCTCCATTCTCCTCCCCAACCCTGTCTGCCCACTTCCCTCTTTCTCTTTGAGAAATTAATCAATTGCAGTACATTTTCTAGAACCTGATCGTCAATGTACTTTTAAAATTATTTATATTTCCAGATATTATGAAAACAGATTTTTTTCAACCTCTGATAACAGGGATTTTATTACAAATTTTGAATTGAACAAATGCAATTTCATTCTGCTTGGGTGTGTTCTCCCTAAATCTACATAAGCTTACTGATCAATTAAGCTAATATTGCAAACACATTCTTGAAATTCCTCTTAAAATAACCTAACTAGATAGGTTAGGTTAAGTGAACTGAGAATGTACCTGGCAATGATAATACTTATATAAAGTATAATAAAATTAAACATATGCTAATGTCTCAAATACTCTATTTAAGAAATCAATTAAGTTTAGTAAAAATATAAATATATTTTTTATAACTTTGATTATTTGAATTTCAAAGAATCTGGCTTTTGGTTACTTGGCCATTTGTGAAAGAATCTGAATTAGTAGTGGATTTGTTAGCATCAATCAGAATATCTCTGTTAGTGAATGCTGTCATAAATAGAGAAAACCTACTTCTTGGCTTAAAAGAGTTTATAGTCTATTTACAATATACTTGTAGCAGGGCATAGTGTAAATCATGATGAAGGAGTAAGAATGCTGGAAGAATTTAAAAAGTAGAGAGATAAAGAATAACCTAAGCAGTCCTCGTAGAGATGACACATGCAAGACCTTTAAGTAAGAAAGCAGCATTTAAACAAATAGAACTTTAAACTAGTTTTTAGAAACTGTAAGTTAATTTTGTGAATTAACACATTCCTGGCATTGTTTAGCAGTTGAGAATATTGTTGAGAAAAATTTGAGTTTTTTTCCTGGATATAAATCCCTTAAATATCAAAAAACTGATTTTATTTCAAACTTGGAGCTTTTCTGAACTCTGAAGGTAGTGCTGAATTGGACTGCGAAGTTTTAAATATATTATAAAGTAATTATTTATGTGTTCTGAATATAAAGTATATAGATGCCTGCTATGTTCTAAACCCAAGCATAAATTTGTTCCCTTCCTCCATTATTTTATAGTGTCTCTGCCTCTTTCCCCTTTGTGAATACTGTTATTGGAAGGAAATATGCTTTGTATCATACATTTAATGAGAAAGCTTTTGTGTTAAGCTCAGTATTCATATAAAACTAAAGTTTAGTTTCCTCCCTGTTAAAATAACGTAGACATCAGAATAATATCCTTGCTAATGCTTACATTGGCATTATCCTTTATTTCAGAAGACAAGTCGTCTCACTGTTAGAGAAAAACTGTTACAAATAATTTGTTCTTTCACCTTCTATAAGTAAGGTGATAAAATAACTTAACCTATTGTATAAGAAGTGTTTGGGAAATATTACAATGGTTAAAAGGGATTTTCTATCTGTTGCTAATTAAATTTGAATAAGTAAAATATTCACATATTTGGAGATTGTACAAATTCCTAAAAATTTGACAATATTCTCACTGTCAATGTTATATCCTGATACTAATCTGTATGATATTAAGCAATGGTTTGGTGTTGTTAGTTATGGTTTTAGTTATTCTAAAAAGGCTACAGATTGTAGAAACAGCCAAATTGTCAGTTGCACTGCTTTGCTCTAATACTTCTCTAAAAAGTAGATGTGCTCAACTTTGAAAGAAAGGTTTGAACAAATATATATATTATATTTTAACTGTTAAATAACATAACTCTGGTAAATGTGTAAAAGTGTAACAGAATAAAACCTCTGCTATGATTTCTTAATAGAAAACAACTGTCTAATGTTTTTATTTCTGAAAGAAGCGTCATTGAAAAATGCTTATAAAAATTAGAGCTCAAATTGTAAACATTAATCATTATCATCAAATTCTAAGGTACTTTTACTCTTTGTATAGCCCAACAGTTCCCTGGAACTTTAAGTATCTGTGTGACACCTAAAACTTAGATTTGGTTCTCCAGCTCTGAAAGTTATCAAGGGTCCACACTGCAACGGTTAAAAAACTAGGAGATCAAATTCCAGTTGAAGATGTGATGAAACTGATCTGGTTAAAATCAAGGTAAATTAATATACAAGGTAAAAAAAATAATATTGTCTGTATTTTAAGCTTTAACTTTTATGTGAAATTAAAGAAAAATGTTTATTTTGTCCAAAATTTGCACTAATTTGATCTGTCTGTGAGTTAAACAACCTAATTCAGCTTCATTTAATATGGAACCTGGAATAAGGAACAAAATCTTCGTGTTTTATGCAAGTTAATGTTTTATACTCTGCATTTCAGAATATTTGGGGTAGAAAATAAAAAAAAGTACCTGCAAAGTTCTTGAGGGACTGAGAAAGATAGAACTATTAGGAATTCCCCAGATGGGCAAGCTTAACATTTTTCATAAGAAAGAAGGGCTCCCAATTTAATAAACCAAGGCCTCAACTTTGAAGCTTGCCTTTATGAAACTTATTTTTGCAATAGTAAACTGAACCTACTTAGAATAGTGCCTAAGAGTCATCTGCAGAAAATCTCTGCTATTGCTCAAATGTGATCTCTCTCTAAGCCAAACTCTGAGCTTTCCTCCAATGTGGGACATAATTTCCAGGGTGTAAGCCTGGCACTGGCACATGAAACATATCTGACCCTGGCATCACAGGACATAGCTGGCCTTGTCATCACAGAACATAATTGGCCCTGGCACTGTGAGACATAAGCTCCAAGAATGACATCATGGATGAACTAATTGAAAGGGGAAAAAGAAATAGAGTGTCAATGGCTAAGACATTTCAAACTGAGTCTAGAGGTTATTCTGGTGGTTACTCTTGTGTAAGTTTCAGCTAGAAATTGCAAACTGCCACAATACAGCAAACCCCAGGCCATGCCATTACTTTGTCATATAACAGAAAAGTGGAAGGGGCTATTCAACATGCAAAGTGTTTAGATGATAAGGCTGAGCATTCTCTTTAACTATTAAAGAGAAAGAGGGGCATTGGCAACTTTGGGATGGCATGGTGTGGCTAATGCCTGGATATGGTAAATTAAGCCAGAAAACCCCTATGTGTTGGGAACAATGGAACCATTCACAATAGTATAACCCTTCCAACATGGGGAAAATGGGATGGCTGCCTCCAGAGCAATGTCTCCAAACCATAATATTCCAGGTGCTTCATGATTGGGAACTTCATAATAGATTTACACTCTATGCAGACGACCAACCTAATTTTATGAGTAACCAACCCAAACAAATAGCTCCCCCAAATGTGGTGTTTATTCAGGTAGCCGACTCAAACCCATGGAGCCTCAATTGCTTAATACAGATGACCAACCCAACCCTAAGGAGCTTTGTAATAAATGTTGTAATAGCGTTACACTTTGTACAAACAAAACTTAAAGATATTAGAAGAAAATGTAGCCATACTAAATAATAACTTAGCAAATGAAAATTCATCTTGGTTAGAAAATTGTCTCTCAAATTTTCTTTCATTCTTCTCTACCCCTTTATGAGCTATTCTGTTCTCACTGTTCTCTCTCATTGGGGCCATTAATTATCCTCATGTTAATTTTCCTCCTGCCCACCCTGATTTTACAATGTCTAACTAAGTTTTTTTCACAGGTCAATAGCAGCTGTAACGAACTAGTGAAATTTTGAAAACATACTCCTGCTACAACAGAAATTTGAAAATCTGCTCCTGTAGCAACAAAAACATCACTATCAGCCTGTCCCAACAGAAGATGTCCAAAAGCACAATTAATACTGCCCCTGCTCAGCTCAAAGCAATACCCCTCCCCAACTAAGCCCATACTCAGCTGGAAGTAGCCAAAGAAAGAAAACAACATCCCTGCTCCTTCTAAAAATTGCTTTGAGCTAAGCTAAGGCACTAACCTAAAACCAACCCCAGCTTCATTAAATTTTATTAAAAGAAAAAGGCAGGAATTTCAGGTCTCAGAAAAAGAATTTTACATAGAAAAGGAATTTTTTGACTCAGGGGCTACTCAACTTCTTTTGGCAGAACCAGATATGGTAGCAAGATGAACGATTATCAGGTATGCTGACACCACACCTATTAGAATGATGCAAGACCAGATATGATAGACAGGCATGCAGTCAAGGCCTATTCCTGCTGGATAACCCTCCCCTCCCAGCACAGTTTTCCCTCTAAAAACACAGCTCTCAGAAAGAAAGCTGCAGCCATTTTCTTTCCTTTCACTATCAGGTTTCACTGCCCACCATCCGATTTCTCCCACCTGCTTCCTCCTTTCAATAAGTCTGTTAAGCTTTGACTGCTATCTTGCACAAATTCCTTAATGACTCTGACCCAGTATTCACCTAATGTGACTAGAACTGGAAACATTGAGAATGAGCTCAACTCATTGAGAAAGAATGAGTTGAGCTCCTACTGAGTGCTGGTGACCCAAACCAGGAAAAATGAACTTGCTTTTCAAGACTAAGGAGTTTATTATCAGGAAACTAACCTCAAAGTGTCATAAACTAGGAAGCCATCATAATAGGCTAAAGGAACATATTAAGAGTGAGATTAAAGTTGAAGGGTCCAAGACAAAGATCATGAGCATCGAAGAAGAGACAGACTTGGGTTTACTGGCTTTCAGCTTAGAGTTCTATGAGCCTGACAGGCTGGTTTAATGATACAGTGTTGTAGGAAGTGCAGGCCACTGGGCATTCATGGTTAAATACAAAATAAATAACACATCCTTTATTGTCAAGCATCTATTGGCTCTCTCCTGTCTACATAAGTATTAATGGAATTCAGGCCACAATGTGCAAGTAAGAAAGAGGTAGTGAGGAATCCCTCTCACTATGCCCAGAATTTGAGGTTTTCACATGATAGTGTATCTACATATATAACTGTAATTTACAGAAGGCTACAAAAGACATCTGACTCATCTATCCTTTGAAATTACATAAGGGTTCAGATTTTAGATATGTTCACAAAGAAAAATACATGGCATCCATTAGGTTGCCTATTAATCAAAATTTACCACATTGCACTGATTTGCTGTTGAGAAGGAAAAGCCAATTTGCATGGCTCCTGTCAGTCACATACGGTTTGGAAATGCTTATCCATTCAAGACACACTCTGTGTAAACTGGAGGATCATACCCTATTTCTACTAGTTTGCATGCATGTAAAAAAAACAAACAAACAAGCTTTTCCCCATATTGCAGCCCCCAAATAAGTGAAGAACTAGCACCAGTGATTTTATTTAATCCTTTGTCAAAACATTACAGCTGAGATGGTCAGGAGGCCTCTTATTCCTCAGGGGCAAAGAGGCTGTGACTTCCACTTTTTTGGTTGGTTTGCTCCATTCTGTTCTTCAGAGCATTTAGAACTAGTCTGTGACTTTCACTCAGCACAGTCTCTGAGCACCTGTTCTGTGCCAGGTCCTCTGCTAGGTACTGAAAGATTTTTAGCAAAATTCCATAGGGTACTTAGATTTTTGGGTAAGGAACAAAAACTAAATAAAAAGTTACCACCCCATGTGATAACTCCTTTGATTGAGTCTGGGATATGTACTATGCCCTATGGAAACAAGAAGGGAGTTCACAGAAAGTTTCTCAGAAAAAGATGAATCCTGATGGTGAAGTGTGAGTTGAAGTGAAGAAGGGCTGGAAGGCATTTAAGAAAGTAGGGATATTATGTGCAAAGACATGATCATCAAGAATATATGTTTCGGGGCGGGCCGCGGTGGCTCAGCGGGCAAAGTGCTTGCCTGCTATGCCGGAGGACCTCGGTTCGATTCCCGGCCCCAGCCCATGTAACAAAAACGGAGAAACAGAATACAATAAAACAAGAAAATGTTTAAAAATGTTTCCCTTTCTTCCTTCCTTCCTTCCTTCTATCCTTCCTTCCTTCTCTCTGTCTTTCCTTAAAAAAAAAAAAAAAAAAAGAATATATGTTTCAAGGACCAAAAAAAAATTCTGTATGGCTTAGGTCAGAGGTAGAGCCAGTTGAGAAAATAATTTGAAAATACATGAGAGAGACAAGTAACAATTCTATTAAACAACATTAATAATCTACATTCTTGTGTTAATATTTGAAGATGCTTGTTCAACTAAAGCTTAAAAGTGACAGATGAACTAGTTAACATTACACAGTCCATTATCCAGACTCTACCCCTCATTGTTTTTCCTTTTCTAGCACTTAGAATAGTACTTAGCACATAATTAGCACCCAACAATATAAAATGCTATTTACCAGGTAGTCTCTGAGATTCCTACCAATGCATGTGGGATGGATTTATTGAGTCAATTCTAATGAATAGAATATAGCAGAAGTGATATTATGTCACTTCCAACATTAGGCTATAAAAAGATTGTTGCTTCCCTCTTGGGCACTCTCCTATGTTTTAAGCTATGTTTGGCTCTCTTTTTTCTCTTGGATCATTAGCTACCATGTCATAAGGACACTCATGAGGAGTGTTTATGGGGAGGACCTCATGGTGAGAAACTGAGACATATCTATGTGAACATACCACTGCCAGCACCTATGGGAGTCAGCTTGGATGTAGATATTCTGAGATCTGCTAACAGACATGTGAGTGAACTTTGAAGTGAATTCTCCAGCTCCACTCAAGCCTGAGGTAACTGCAGTCTTGGCCAACAGCTTTATTACAACCTCATGAGAGTCCCTAAGCCAGAAGCACTGAGCTATGCTGCATTCAGAACCATCACCCACAGAAACAGTATGATGCTATTAGGTTAAACCATAAGTTTTGGGATAATTTCTTACACAGCCATTGATGACTAATATTTTATGCAAGTATTGCCTCCTTATCTTTCATAATCAGGGCTGCTTTTCTGGTTTGTGTGGCTTGGGCATGGTGGTGCCAGAGTTCCTCCTTGGTGATGGATCACTGCTTTGAACCTCAGCCCTTATTTCTAGGATCTTAATTTCCTGATACCTCACTCCCTGATGGAATGGACTGTGTTACCTGCCATACCTCTCAATGATTAGAGTGATGCCTGTCTAAATACAGCACAGATTATTGTGATTGGAGTGCTCCCTTCCTGACCAGCACAGCCTCATGTACACGCATACCATGAAGCAGCTGTTGCTGAGAGTCCAGTGAATCTCCTAGGCACTTTTGTCTGGATAATGACAACCACAGAAGGACAGATGTAGCAAAGGCATTCCTGATTCCCATATGGAACCCTAATTATATATGGGTTCATATATGATTATATGACCTGTCTTAAGAAACTACTTGTTAAATTTGCTATATACATTAACCAGGTGGGAACAAGTAGATAAATATATATTGCTTAGAGAACACTGAGCTTTTTGCAAAGAATTTTTGGAAGTTTATATAACAATGTTGATTTGAAGTCAGTGGTCTCACATATATAAAAAGATTTTAAGAGCTTGTAAAGATGTTAAATATTTACATAAAATTATCTTCATCTAAGGAAAGAAGAGTAAAATACAAAACCCAGAGATGTCTTCTATAACTTGTTCTTTGCTTGCTTTTCTATCCCTTTAGTACTTTCTAGACCCATTTTTAAATTAATGATTAAGCACCTACTGTCTACACAGCACCATTTGACTAAATTTTAGTAAGACCTAACAACCATATAACCATCAGAAAAAAAAGAAAGAAAAAAGAGGGTGAACTGTGTACCTCTTTCCCTGATGATTTTGCCCCTCATGCTCAGGGATGCAGTTATTGGAAGCTGAAAGGTTGATGTGAGAAGATGTCCTTAGGGCCACCGCTGAGATGCCCACCATGGGGGATGAAAAATTCAGCAGCACTGAGGTGGTACGGTGGAAAAGGACATTTGAGTGATGGGTCACATTGATAACCAGTGGGTTATGCTGACATGACAGTTCATAGGTTCCTGAAGAGAAATAAGGGGGCAAATAAATATTTTAGCCCATTAATCTAATGCCATGTTGCCCTACCTTGAATTCATTTTATTCTTTCAACAACTGTGTGAAATACACAAGTTCCCAATAATTAGAGAGACAACATCAAACATACTCCTATGTCTACTGGATTATCCCTTAATGGCTTTAAAGGGAAAATTGTCAAACTCACCAAGAGAGTGGTTGCTTCCACTGACATCAGTCAAGTGGAGGGTCACTGTTGGCCGTTGACCTTCCCCAAGGGCCAGACCATCAGACGTCAGGAAAATGAAAATTGCTGTGGCCACTCCTGGTCTATTGAAACACACCTAGGCATAAGCACATATATATATATCTATATATGAGCCATAATTTCCATGGGGCTATCAAGGTATATGTTATACTATTTTTCTTCTCAGATAGCTCACCACTTATAAAATATGCACTTCCTTCTCCACTGCAAATAGAAAAATATGGAATAGTCACAGAAAGGTATCCAGAACACACCAAAAGCTTAAATAAGGAAGTGGAAAGAAGATAACTTTCAATTACTGAGCTTTTCAACTTTTTCTGGGATTGCTTACTTCAACTATTTTATTTTTACTTGGACTGGCTTTCATTAAATTTCTCAAAAAGATCACCCAATGCAATCTTTGCTGGAGATAATAAACCACCACATAACTAGCTGGTACATCCTGATATCCAATGAGAGAGAAGTGGACAAGACAATCACCACATTAACACTTAGTAATGAAGTGCTCTAAGCAATAAACTACCATGGCTGGTTGTCCCTTATTCATCAACTTTTCCCTACAATTTTCATCAGAATGTTTTGCTTAGCATGTAAACTAAAATGCAGGGGAAAAAGCTATTGTAGAGTCTGGTGTTTCTGAGACTAGAAGCTGTCAAACTGCTTGTTCTTATGCAGCTCTCCTGGTGTATCAAGCATATATACCCTGTCCAAGGCTGGAAAGTGAGCTAACACTGAGGCACAGGAAAATTCTGTTATTTATAAGGAATATTCCTAGATATTTAGGTGAGTGACACTAAAACTTTCAGAGTATGCTATGGACATTTTTCCCTTGGAAGTCCTTTAATATAAAAGAAAACATCTCTAAGGTTGGGGAATAAGGAAAATGATCTGAAGAGTTTATTTTATACTGTGAAATTATTTGATGTAGTAATTCAAGTTTGTTTGTTTGTTTTTTTTTCTGTTCTTATAGTTCAACATTGTTCCTAATGTGCTCTTAATTTTGGTTGAGAATACACCCCAACCTTCCTTGGTGTTACATGTCTTAGAATCCAGTATAGGGCCTTACAAAATTCTATGTGAATTTCTCTACCTTTTCACTTTGTTTCCAAGCATGATGAAGCCCCAGGGAAAGTGACCTCAGTGTTAAAGCAGGGTACATTTAATGGCAGGGACCTCCACTAAAAGGGGGGAACAAGAGAGTAAAACATGTTTTCCATTTTAGTAAGAATTCTTCCTTGTCCACAGACTGATTTCTCCTGGGTCTTGGCAACATGTTTATAGAGTGTCCATTTACAATGCTGGCTGAATTAGGGTGATTTTATGATTTTCAGTGGTCACAGTAGCACAGCTCTCCATATTTCCTCTCCTCGTTTGTGGGAGAGACCAGCCATACTCTTTTTTTTTTTTTTACAGAATCTTTTTCCCTCCTTTTTATTTCCCCTCTTTGAAGTAATAAATATTTCTTCATAAGTCAGAAGCCAGACTCATAGGTTATGGCTTGCAATACGAGATCCTTTGTCCCTGGCTGGATGAGAACTAGACATGAAACACATCCTAAGCTAACCAAGCACCTAACTCAAAGCCTTCAACTTCAGGAGCAAATAACATCAAAGCCCCCTAGGAACTCCCACAACCTCTTCCTTTTCAAACACCACAAAAGAGACCTGAGTATTGGAAGAAAGTTCTGGTTTGTTTCCTGAGCCAGGAACAGACAAGGTCTAGACAAGTACCTGGTGGTTTTACCCCAATAGGCCTCAAACCTGAAGAGTGGGGAAACTTAGAGGAAGAGGAAAGCTCACACATCCCAGTTTTCTTTTGCTTCCCTAAATAGACACCATACACCTGAAACTAGTTAGTAGAGGTAGGTCTTGTAAATGTTGTGTTCTCTGTCCTGATCGCCCACGTCAAGACCTCCAACTGATTTTGCATCTCCTAGCAATAGCCCTCTTTGCTCTAAGTGCCTTTGAGTACCAAACCACTTTGAATTTTAAAGCCTGTTCCTGGTGACAATGTGTCTATGCCTTGATTTGTGAGAAGCAGGTATGCTAGAATTTTCAGGTCCTGCCTTAAGCAGGAAAACCACCACTAGTGAGACTCATAAAGAAGGGGAATATTGGGCTACAAAAGAGAGAAATGGGTTTGATCAAAGTACAGGATGCCCAGCCTTGGGAATTTCCTGTCAGAGGACCACAGGAAAGGTAGCCAATTATGCTCTTCATCTGTGCACCAATATGTCTCAAAGTAGCAGTGAGAAGTATAAACTCTCTCATACACCTAGTGGATCCTCAAAGGCAGAGACTACAAAAAAATACAGAGGTAAGGGGGTTGATGGAGGAGTAGGGAGCTTCAGGACTCAGTTCTTTCACCAAATCAGTTATTAAACAGGTAGGAATTGTCTGAAACCGACACTGTGGAACAAAGGCCTGTGGGTTTCAGATACCTGGGAGAGGGAGGTTGGTCCCCTGGAAGACAGAGAGGATAACCTAACTCCTGTGTATAGGGAAATTCCTAAACAACTAATGAGAAAAATCCCAAGACAAAAAAAAGCCCAGTAAGATAGGGAAAATCCTGCATAGTGCATTCACATCAAGTAAACCTTCCTGATAGAAGGGCTGAAACTCAAGATAATGCTGTCTTATCACCAGCTGATTACAAAACCAATCAACAGACATCCCAAGTAGTAAATCCAAGAGTTAACATTTAAAAATATTAAAATGTACAGTGTACAACAAGAGTACAAGACAAACAGGAAATGATGGCCCATCCAAAGAAAGAGAATAAAAATACAGAAACCACAACGAAGAAGACAAGAGAGTGGACATATTAAACAAAGCTTCTTAAAAAGATGACCTTAAAAATGCTAAAAGAGGTAAAGGAAAGTACAGAGAAAGAACTGTAGGATATCAGGAAAACAATGAATGAACAGTATAAGAGTCTAAGTAAAGAGAGAGAAATTTTTAAAAGGAACCAACAGAACTACAGAAGTTGAAGACCACAATAACTGAAATGAAAAATTCCCAAGAGGGTTTCAAGAGCAGATTGGAGCTGGCAGAAGAAAGAATCAGTGAACTTAAAGACAAGACACTTGAAATGAGTCAGGCTGAGGAGCAGAAAGATTAAAAGAAATATTAAAAGTAAAAGTAGCCTACCAGTTATAGGATATTATCAGCCACACCAGCATATGCATTATGGGAGTCCCAGAAGGAGAAGAAAGAGAGAAAGGGACACAAGGAATAGTCAAAAGAAATAATGAGAGAGAACTTACTGAATTTAACAAAATAGTTGAATATTCACACCCAGGAAACTCAGGGCACACCAAAAAGTATAAGCATGAAGAAGAACAGATCCCATCATAAGTTGATTACACTATCAAATGCAATGAACCAGAGTTCTTAAAGCTGCAAGAGAAAAGCAGCCTGTTACATACAAGGGAGTTCAAATATGATTGAGTACCAATTTCTCATCAGACACCATAAAGCAAGAATGTAATGGGTTGAAACACTTGGAGTGATGAAAGAAAACAACTGCCAGGGAAGAATTTTATATATTACAAGAGTCTTCAAAAATGAAAGTGAGATTAAGACATTCTCAGCTAAACAAAAACTGAGGGAGTACATCACCACTAGATCTTCTCTAAATCAATGTTAAAGGGAACTCCTCAGATTGTAATAATATGACACTGGACAGTGGTTCAAAGAAGCATAAAGAAATAAAGACCTCTGGTAAAGTCAACCATTTGGGTAATTATAAATGCTAGTATTATTGTAGTGTTTGGTATGTAACTCCACTTCTTACTTTCTACAATTGTTAAAATTCAAATGCATAAAAAATAATGAAAAATCTAAGTTTGGGGACATATAATGTACACAGATATAAGTGGTAACAAGTACCAAAGTAATGATTGGGGCAGAGGGGTATAAGAAAAT
Source organism: Tamandua tetradactyla (assembly GCF_023851605.1). Classification (NCBI taxonomy): domain Eukaryota; kingdom Metazoa; phylum Chordata; class Mammalia; order Pilosa; family Myrmecophagidae; genus Tamandua; species Tamandua tetradactyla. The sequence goes on along the minus strand of NC_135330.1, from coordinate 30,670,107 downwards.
TGTATATGTGTGCTATTGAAGTTAAGTTAGTTTCAACCCAAATATAGTTATTATATATTTAGGATGTTAAATTTTAATCATTTGGTAACTACAAGTAAAACACATTAAAAATATATCCGTATAGAAATGTGAAGATACTCAATATGTTATACCCAATAGTATAACATAAGAAAGCAAATAAATATAAAGGTAGTCTTTAACAGAAGCCAAGGCCACAAAGGGCATAAGACTTGCAAAATTTAAATAACAAAATGGCAGAAGAAAAATCTGTATTATGGATTAATGGAATTAATGGATTAATTCTCCAGTCAAAAGGAAGAGATTGATAGAATGGATAAACAAGCATGACCCAAGTGTATGCTGTGTGCAAGAGGTTCATGTTAAAGTCAAAGATATAAGTAGGTTGACAGTGAAAGGATGGAAAAATTATACCAAACAAGTAGTAGCCAAAATATGGCCGGGATGGCAATGCTAATATTGGCTGCAATTAGACTTTAATTAAAAAACAGTTATAAAGCATAAAGATGGTTATTATATACCTACAAAGGAGACAATTTAAGGGGAAGATGTAACAATTATAAACATATGTGCACCTAATAGCAGAGCCCCAAAATTTATAAAGCAAATACTGAGAGATGTGGGGGCAGAAATTGATGGTTCTGCATTAATAGCATGAGATTTTAACACACTATTCACAATAATGTGTAGAACATCTAGTCCAAAGATCAATAAGGGAGTATAGGAATTGAGTGATAAACTAAACTAATTAGACCCAACAGAAATATAAATAATGCTGCACCAATGAAAATAGAATACACATGATTTTCAAGTGCACATGAGTTATTCTCCAGGAAAGTCTACATGTTCTGTTACAAAATAAGTCTTAATAAATTCAAAATTTTTAAATCATACAATTTTATATTCCCTGACCACAACAGAATGAAGCTAGAAATCAATAACAAAGGGGAAAAGGGAAAATTCACAAATATGTGGAAATTAAACATACTCTTAAAAACTGGGATAAAGAGAAAATCAGAAGCAAAATTGGGAAATAACTTGAGGCAAATGAAAATGAAAATACAGTATTACAAATCTAAAGGGATGGGGTGAAGGCAGTGCTGAGAGGGAAATTTATAGCTCTAGATGCTTACATTACAAAAAAGACAAAAGACTTCAAATCAGAGACCTAACCTCAATACTGGAAGAACTAGAAAAAAGAAAAGAAAACTAAACCCAAAGCAAGCAGAGAGAAGGAAATAAAAAGAAATAAGAGTGGAGATAAATGAAATAGAAAACAATAGAGAGAAACCATAAAAACAAAAATTGGTTCTTTGAAAGGATCAAGAAAATTGACAAATCTTTAGCTAGATGAAGAAAAAGAAAAAGACAGAATATGAATATCTGAATTCAAAAATGAAAAGGGGGTTTTTACAACTGACCTCATGGAAATAAAAAGGACTATAAGTGGATTCTATGAACAATTATATACCAATAAACCAGGTAACCTAGATGAAATGGATAAATTTTTAGAAACAAACTAACGAAATTGACCCAAGAAGAAATAGAAGATCTTAACAAACCAATTACTAGTAAAGAAGTTGAATCAGTAATTAAAAACAAGCAAACAAAAAACTCCCAACAAAGAAAAGCCCAGGACTAGATGGCCTCACAGGGGAAGAAGACTTAATCCAATTCTGCTCAAACATTCCCACCAAATTTTGAAGAGGTGGGAACACTCCCTAACTCATTCTATGAGGCCAACATCACCCTCATACCAAAGATGGACAAAGATAAACAAGAAAATCCTGAAAATTCACAACAAAGCTTCCAGAGCCGATAAATGAATTCAGCAAAATGGCAGGGTACAAGATCAACACCCCCAAATCAGTAGCCTTTTTATACAAAAGCAAGGAACAGACAAAAGAAGACAAGATACAAAATTACTTTCACAATAATATCTAAAATAATCAAATGTGTAGAAATAAATGCAATGTAGGATGTAAAGGACTTGTACACAGAAAACTATAAAACATTGCTAAATAAAATTAAAAACCTAAATAAATGGAAGGTATTTCATGTTTATGGATTGGAAGACTAAATATCATTATGATGCTAATACCACCTGTGCTAATTTGAAGTCGTTATGTACTGTAGAAAAAGTCATGTTGTTTTAATCAATTCCTGTGGGTGTACACCTATTGTAGGTGGGACCTTTTGATTAGGTTATTTCAATTCAGGAATTGCCCCTGGTGGTTCTTAATCTTTTTACTAGAGTCCTTTATGAGCGATGAAACAAAGAAAAGTACACACAGAGAAAAGCCTCAGAAAAGCTAAGAGAAGACCCACAGAAGGTCAGAGAGGAAGCCACTGGCACCAGAAGCTAAAGCAATAAAACCCAGGAGTGAAGGACCAGAAGAGGCTGGCCACATGTGTTCCTGTGTGACAGAATCCTAGATGCCAGAAGCCTGTTTTCAAAGTCCAGGTATCATCCTATTGATGCCTTAAATTATAAATGAATAAATCCCCATTGTAAAAGCCAACCCATTTTTGGTATATTGCATTCTGGCAGCTTTAGCAAACAGAAAAACACTACCCAAAGCAACTTATCGATTCAATGCAATCCCAATAAAAATTCCAACAACTTTCTTTACAGAAATGGTAAAGCCAATCAACAAATTTGTTTGAAAGAATAAGGAACCTCAAATAGCTAAAGGTATCTTGAAAAAGAAGAATGAAGTTGGGGGACTCATCACCTTATCTTAAAATTTATTACAAAGGCATAGGAATAAAAACAACATGATTCTGGCACAAGGACAGACATATAGATCAATGGAATAGAAATTTGAGAGCTTAGAAATCAACCCTCACATTTATGAAAAACTGATTTTTCACAAGATGGCAAATGGAAAAGAACTGTCTTCAACAAATGGTGATGGGAACATTGATCTCCATCTGCAGAAACTTTAAAAAAAAAAAAAAAAGGAGGGCCGTTACCTCACACCAAATACAAAAATCAACTCAAAATGGATCACAGACTTGGAAATAAGGTTACCAGGAGCAGAGGTGGAAGTGGGAAATTGGGAGCTAATGCTTAACTGGAAGAGTTTCCATTTGGGGTTATGGGGTAGTTTTAGCAATGAATGGTGGCTGTGGTAGCATGAAACTGAATATAATTAACATCACTGAACTGGATACATGAAGGTAGTAAAATGGAAAATTTTAGGTTGTATACATGTTACCATAATAATAATAATAATAAAAATAATAGTAATGTACAGCACAAATGGTGAGCCCTAATATAAACTATGGATTATAGTTAATAATATAATTTTAATGGTATTTTAAATTAAACAATTTAAATTGTTTCAGTTGTAACAAATTGTAATCACACTGATGAACAATGCTAATAATAGCAAAAACTGTATGTGAGGTGGGGGGTTGTAGGAGGTGGGACATTATACTTGCTGCATGAATTTTCTGTAAACCTACAACTGCTCTAATAAAAAACAAGTATTAAAAAAAGGCAGAGAATGGTTTGAATCTGTACATGAATGCAAACTGATACAACTAGGACTAAGAGGAATTGAGTAAATTCATGGTTTTGGAGGGATAGCAGAAGCCCAGGTTTGACTCTTGGATCAATCCTTATTCGCTGAATTAATCCAAGCAATCCACCTCCTCTCTGAGCCTACAGTTCCACTTTCTCTAACCTGTGAAACAGAGATACTGCTTACAGGGTTACTTTGAAGATTAAATGAAATCATATGAAAGCACATAAGACAATACATTCATACATTGTAAAAACTGTTCATATATTCTCTTTTAAATTGACATTTGTACATATATAAATTGGTATTTTACATTTTGCTTCTGTAGAAATTGGCAATATTCAAGGCTCTTGGTATAAAACACATCTCTACCTTATATATGGAACCTAGGAAAACATATTTTATGCACGTAATGCTTTAATAAACTTCAGCAAATTCAGTTCAACATATTTATCGAAAACCTACTATAGCTGTACATGCAGAAACTTCTAGAAGTAAGAGAGTAATTAGAAAATAAAGTGTGTTTCTTCTTCAAAGATGGCTTTAAAAAGTTGATCTTTCCACAGCTAAGCCACAGCTATTTTAATTTATGTTTTAGTCCAGACTATTTTTATGTTAAATTAAATAAATAATGAAATTTATTTTCCAAGCAGTGAAAGAGAACTAGTAGTTGGAGCAGAAACTATGGTAACACAAAAGCTATACTTAATTTGTGTCCCCTCTGTCACTACAAATGTGATGATTCTTTAATCACCACAAAAAAATGCATTATGTGAACAGCTGCTCCCTTCAGGACAAGGCTGTCCAGATGACCTGCCAGGGCTACCCAAATGCCAAAGAAAAAAGCCAAAGTTCTGGGAGGTCAAAAGGATCTTTAGCTGCATCTGTAATATTTTATTATTTTTAACAAGAAGATTACGTTCATGTATTACTTGGGAAATTTCAAGTTAATTTGAGCATGGCTCCTACAAAAAAGAAAAACAATAGCCAGATATTAGGAAGAAGGCAATGCCTTTTATAAAGGCAAATGCTTCTTTAGGACTGAGGAACTGTTATAAGATAGATTGCCAGTAAAATTAGCTCAGTGAATCCATTACAAAATGCTCTGAAACTAAGAGAAAGCACAGATAAGAGAGAGAGAAAGATAGTAAGAGAGCGAGATGGCTGGATAGATGAATAGACTATATTCATCTATATATGAATATATATGTATAGTCTATATATATGTATGACTGATAAACAGGGAAAACCAGCCTCAGGCATTCAGTTGTTTTTTCCTCTAAAGACTGCATACTAACTACCCGATCTAACTTTGGGCCACTGGTGAAAAGCATGATTGAAAGAATGTTCCCCTAATGTAGAACTGTTTGATCTTAAGAAATCCCTCGTCAATCTGCCTGCTGGGCACAGGCACACTTAATACATTCCCAAGCCAAGCATTTCAACTTCCAAGTCATCTTTTGTGGTAGTCACTTGAGAGCAGATCCTGAAACTACACCACAAACTTTAAAAGAATCTTCTCTGCAGTTTTAGAATGTTTTTGGTTAGTAGCTTGCTTGCTTTTTCTGGGCCTTTCCATTTTCACTCATTGATGGCGCTTCCTGATTCTAGAGGGAAATGGGAAGCCCTTGAACAAGAATAATGGGCAAAAGCCCTATATTCTATTTGCACAGAACTTTACAGTTTATCAAGCATAACCACATGCTTTGTCGGAGCCTTCACCAAGTTCATTGCGTTATTATTTGAGATTTGTTAGTCTATACTAGCCCCAAGATATAAAGATGATATTGCAGAAGTAGAAACTATGATTCTGACAGCTTAAAATAACTTCTGCTATGAAAATGCTGGAGAGGAAGTAACTCTGGCCTTTTGACCTCTATTTTCTTTCCATTGCACTAATGGTTTTTAGTTTGGGGTGAGTAGGAAGTCATAGATACCTTGGAAAATTTGCTGCAGACACTTGAAAATTTGTTGATATCAGAAAAATGAAGCCACAAAAGCACTTAGGCATAAATACTTTATACTATTTTAAGGAGCTGAGCAAACCCTTTAAAACCCATTCATGGTCCAATTGGGGGTCGATAGAAATCAGTAAGTTCTTTAAAATAGTACTTTAAGTTCTATTAAAGAATGCCTTTTTTGGTAGGTAACAAAATCATCAAATTTTGGCAATTTCATATGGTACAACCTATTAATATTTCTATCTAGGTAAACTTAAGAATTTTTGATAAGAAAGAGGTTAACTTTCAAGTTTCTGGGGATCTCTTATCTGGAGTCCAAATCTAATAGGTGAGGAGAGCATGTGAGACTAGTCTTTTGCCACTGAACTGTCTTAGTTCTTACTCCGTGCTTGAGAATTTGAGTCAAAATGGAGACGGGGGAGTTGAGCCTGGTTTGAACCTGGTTTGAGTCTATTCTTATGTTCAAGCCCCTGCCCATCTTGGGGTCAGTCAAAACGCTGCTGATTTCCTTCATATTACAAGGCAGGCCATGGAAACTAGGAGCTTGTATGGTTCTTACTTCAGAATAGTGAGGTTGACTTCTTATTTCATGAAATAAATAGTGAATCACTACTATGACCCCCACATTCAGAGGGAGACATTGGAAAATGTATCAGTTGACAAGTCAATGAAAGAGCTTGGACCAGAATTAGCCCAGTGGCTCAATTCATTCTAAGACCATTTCTGCAAAATGTGATTGTGGACAAGGCAAAGTCTATACAGACTCTGTGGCAGAAGAGCTTGTGGAATTCAGAAAGAGGGTAGGAAGGAGACAAAGACAAATGGAGTGGTTGTTGTGGTGCATCGCCCAGATGCCCTCCTTCATGACTGAGGCTTCAGTTCGCAGCGAAGTCTTTTTTCCAGAATTATCTCTCAGAGGAAGAGAGACTCCTTTCACAAAACCTTACAACTTCCCTGGAGTCGGGGGTGGGATGGAGATGTTTGATGATCTTTCATAGGAGTAAATGGTATATAACGAAGGACAATTCTAAAGGACCATCCCAACTTCCTACGGGATGCTGAACCCTGCAGTTATTTCAAAATTTCCCTCCTCCTTTCATCTAATCCTATTTCTTTCACTTTTCTACATGTATTCATCCCCCAGCCACTTCCCATAAGCTTTCTGCCTGCAAAGCTTCATCTCATATTTGCATCTGAGAGTGATGCATCTCAGATGTGTATCATCCCAGGGAAACCCCATTTAAGACAAATGCTAAAAATGAGAAAAGATGTTATGAAAAGCTGGAGAAGGTTCCTTTCAGAACAAGAATGCATAAGTGAGGGGATAAAAAAGTAAACTGTAGAGCTGAACAAGCTTCCACCCTAGCTGGAAAAAATAATTCCTATCCCAATTATTCATGCAACTTAGAGTTTGCTAAATTGTCATGTCTGGAACCTGCAAAAGCTTCCATAGTAAATCAATAAAAGTTAGAATACTAGTAATCAAACAAGAAAGTGGGAAATTAATATACGACCCTCTGGGAAGAAACCATTCAGCCAGAGGGAGATGGAGGTCTTCTTCCAGTGCAACAGGCTAATTTTTGAATGAAATGAAAATCATATATACCATAGTAATCTTTACTTTTGCATCATTGCCAGGGAATGCCCGGATCTACGTAGGTTAATGTTCCAAACAAAAGATTTTCTTTTGAAACATAAGAACTTTTAATAGTTTTCAATTATACACAATAGAAATAATTGAAATATATTTTACGTATTTTTTCTGCCTTTGAAGCAAAGAATCCTGTACTTAACTGAACTTTCACTTGATGACAGGGAAACATCACTTGAACATCAATTATTTTACTAAATTCTAAGATAACAATCCTTTAAAGCAGCACTCCCCAAACCTGAATGTGCATATAAATCACATATAAATAATATGCAGATCTGATTCATTAGGTCTGATTTCATAACTCTTAAGGAGCTCTCAGTTGATGCCACTGCTGCTGACTGCCAATTATATCATGAGTAGAAGATTCTAAAGGAATCATTTTGTCATATTTTGAAGGAATTAATAATCCTTATTTTATACAAGCAATTTTAGAAAGTGAAAAAAAAGGAAACTGTCCAAGAAATTTTATAAGACTTATATAATCTGATACCACAAAGGGCACTATATAAAAAGGCATATATAAATTAATTTCACATATGAATACAAATACAAAAACTTAAAAGTTGGCCAATAAAATCCAACAGCATATTTAAAAGATAATTCTAATAAACAAGTAGATTCACTCCACAAAGGCAAAAATAGTTCAATAACTTTAAAGCAAAAATCTATCAATGTGATTCAATATAATGATGGATCAAACAAGAAAAGTCACATAATCATATCCATTGATACAAACCAAGCATTTGATGAAGTTCAGCTGACATATAGAGGTATGTTTTTCAAGAGCCAAAAGAAATGATCTACAATTTATTCTAAAATTTATGTGGAAAATAAATGTTCATGAGTAATGAATAGCCAATTCCCTTTCTCAAAATATGTGCATAAAGGGAGAGGAGGAATGTGCCTTTCCAGATAGGTTTACATATTAAAAACTAGAATAATGAACAAAATATTGTTGGTGTATGGAACAGGATAACAGACTAATGGAATACCACAGAGAGTTAAAAAAACAAACTCATATATTTTCCAGTATGTAATCAATACTGGAAATAATCAGGGTACCACAAGTAATCAGGGCAAGGATGGATGTTTTAATTGATGGTGTTAGAAAAATTGGTTTATATTTTTTTAAAAGTGAATTTCTGCTATATACAAAATGAACTTCAATTATATTGAAAGTTGTAGTTTAAAAGGCAAAACTATAAAACTAAAATAAATAATGTTTTTGTGACTTTAGCAGAAACTATTAAATTTGACATTACAATTAGAGAAAGGGAGAAACTAAATGCCTCATAATTATTACGTAAAGGGGTGCTCTATCCTATTAGTAATAAAAAAATAAAAAATGTAACAATGACATAGCACTTTGTTCCCATTAGGTTGGTTAAATTTAGGTTATTGAATATCAGGTTCAGGTAAGGATATATGGAAATGGATGCACTGCCGTAATTTTATTAAAAATGTTAATTACAATTTAAAGTCCATTTGTTCACATATATATCTAGATATTTGAATCTGTTTCTGGACTTTTTTTTTTCTGCTCCAGTGACCTGCCTATTCACCTACCAGAATCTTGCTGTTTTAATCACTGTAATTTTATGATATATTTTAACCTTTTACAGTCAGGCATCCTTCATTGCTCATCATTTTCAGAATTTTCCATAAAAATAGATTTTTAATTCTCTACAAAAATACTCTCAGATATTTCATGGTAATAACGTGATGTCTAAAGATTTAAGGAGACTTGACATTCATATGATATTGAGTCTATACAGGGTCCATTCATTCCTCTTCATTCAACCAAACCTTCATTATATCTCTCAGCTTCATTCTTTCATACAGATCTTTGAGATTTCTCCTTAGATTTATTCCTAGATATTTTATTGCTACAATAAATGACCAAATGATATATTTTCTTTAATCATATTTTCATAGTTCTTTAAAATTAAGGCACATAGTTATTTTCATCCTAGTTTCATACTGAACTACTATACTAAATAATTTTCCCATTGTTCTCTTATTTTTAAAAAGTCAACTCAATTTATCATAAAATAACTAAAATTTTACTCATTCCTTTAATATTCATATTTAATTTCTTTTAAATCTCTTAAAAATTAGAATTAAAATTTGTATTGCATTGGCCATTTTTCCAGGAAAAGTAAAATAGCAGTGATGATATTGGGGTTTTGTTTAACTTTTTGTTTTTAGTATTCCTCATTAAGACTGATACTGGGTTTTCTATAACTATATATTGTTTGTTCAATTTCTATTTCATTGATTTCTGCGCATCTCTGTTATTTCATTCTTTCTCTTTACCATGGTTTTAATTTTATCTTTTCTAGTTAATTAAGGTGGAAGATTTGATTATTGACGCTACACCATTTTTTCTAAATATAGGCATTCAATGATATACATTTTCCTCTAGGTATTATTTTAATTGCATTGCACAAATTTTGATAAATTATTTTGTTATCACTCAGCTTGAAATGCTTTCTAATTTTCCTTATAAAACCTTCTTTGACCCATGGATTACCTCGATATACTTTGCCTCAATTACCCAAAAGAGGGAGGATTTCTTAAATAGCTTGTTATTCATTTCTAATTTAATACTGTTGAGATGAAAGAATATACTTTGTATTATTTCAGTTTTATATTTATACAACTTGTTTTATGATCTAACATGTGGTCTGTGCTGGTGAATGTATCGTATGCATTCTGCAGTTGTTGAGTATAGCATTCTACAAACATCAATTAGGTCAAGATATTTTATAATGATCTTCAAATATTAGCTAACCATCCTTTTTTGTCAACTTGCTATATCAATTACTGAGAGAGGGATGACAAAAATCTCTAACTGTGATTGTAGATTTAGCTGTTTCTCATTAGTTCTGTCGATTTTTAATTCATTTATTTTGAAGATCTTTTATTAAGTGTTAAAAATTTAAAATTGCTATATCTTCTTGATAAATTGACCCATGAATCATGATATTCCTCTTTCACTCCAGTAATACTCCATTTTTAAGTCTATTCTGTCAGATATTAATATGGCACATCAACTTTCTTATGCTCAGAGCCCACATGGTGTATAATTTTCTGCCCTTTAAATTTCAATCTGCACGTCTTTATATTTAAAGTGTCTTTTCATAAATAGTATATAGTTGGTTCTTCCTATCTCATCCAATCTGATAACCTCTGCCTTTTACATGACCTTTTCATAAATTTACATTTTATGTAATGAATGACATAGTTGAGATTAAGTTTTCCATCCTGGTATTTGTTTTTCCTTTGTTCCATTTGTTATTTGTTTCTTACTTCCTCTTTTCCTGCCTTCTTTTGGGTGATTCTAATTATTTTAGTATTCCATTTAATCATCTCTTTTGAGTTTTTAGCTATTTGAATACTTGTGTATTTTTATCAGTTGCTCTAGAGTTTATAATATGCACCTTTATCACAGTATACATTAAAATATTACTACCTCATGAATAATATAAGAACATTACAATAGTATAATTCCATTTGTCACTTTTTATCTTTTGTGATAATGTATATTATTTCTTCACAGGAGAGGTCAGCTGAATCTATTGTTGGGGTTGCTGTACCTCTTTCACCCATTCATGCATCCTTCCTTTTCCACTAGTGTTGACCCCTAGACTGTTTCTTAATAATATCCTACATACTAAATTCCATTTCATAAACTTCTTTCTAGAGAATCCAATCTATCACAGCCAAGGAAAATATCCAGTTCTCCCCATTCTTGACAAATTCCCTTTGATATGATTTCCATTTAAACTGTAATCCACCATTTGAAAACTTCAAAAGGAAGAGGCTGTTGACCTCTTTTTCTGACCTCTGTCACTTCCTGTTTTCAGTCTAGCCCAGCCCACAGCCTTACTTATTCACCTCTATTCTGTGTCACAATTAGCATTATCAACATCTTCCTAATAGCTGAGGCTAAGGCCTAACATCCCATCATTTATTCAAGCATTCACCAAACATTTTTAAAGTTTTCAATAATCAAGCTCTGTGCTTAGTGCTCAACATACAACAATGACCCCACTTGGCCTCTGTCCACAGTCTCTTAGAGTTCATAGGCTGGAGAGACTGGCATGTAAACAAGAACAGTGACTATACAAACACGGTCATTGAAGCATGTATTGACGAAAGGCACCTAGGAGGAAGTGATCAGTTATACTAGGAGGGCTTGGGAGAGAATTTCAGAAAAGGCTAAGTTTTATATAGGAAATGATCCTTGAGCTAAATTTTAAGAGATTACTCTGTCTCAGGGAGAAAGCTTTTACAGAGAAGGAAAAATATAAATTCCCCACCTGAAATGTTGTGGAGATGTGAAAACCCTGGCATGTTCCACCAATGAAAAGTCTCTTATGACTAAAGCCTAGAATGTGAGTGTGTATGTGTGTGTGTGTGTGTGTGTGTGTGTGTGTGCATGTGGGTAGAGGAGCATAGAATAGAGGGGCATAGAAGATGGTGGAAATAGAGAGACTCGATCACCTGAGATAAGGTTTTTCTTGATCCTTTATCCAATCAGTTGTCAAATCCTTTTGAGTCTGTTTTTTAACTTTACTGTATCTGTTGCATATGATATGACTTATGACATTCCACCTTCTATAATATTTGTGTTAATATGCCCACAACATTGCACCTTAAGGGTGAAGATGGTGACTCAGTGATCCTTGAATCTTTCCACAGCACAATATTTTGTTCATATTAGACATTGTTTACTGAGCAGGATTAAAAGTAGGTCCTATTGTGGTATGACAAAGTGAACATCCATAAATACCGTTAGTATTTATTGGAAACCTGATTTAGAGCAGGGGTTAGCAAACTATGACCCACGGGCCAGTTCTGGCCTCCTGCCTGTCTTTGTTTGGCCTATGAGCTAAGAATGACTTGTGCATTTTCAAATAACTGAAAAAATCAAAAGAAAAATAATGTGAAAATTATACGAATTTCAAGTTTCAGTGCTCATAAATAAAATTTTATTGGAACACAGGCACACCCCTTTGTTTACATATTGTCTATGGCTGCTTTCATCAACAATGGCAGAAGTAAGCAGTTGCGATAGGGATGGTATGGTTTTCAATCCTAAAATGCTTACTATCTGGTCCTTTACCGAAAAAGTTTGCTGACCCCTGGTACAGAGGAAGGGACAAGGACTCTAGAATAAAATGGATATGAATTTGAATACTATCTATAGCTCTTCCTAGATGTATTATCTAAAATGCTTTGCATCCCTGAGTTTTGAGTCCATTTTTAGAGTGAAGGAAATCATATCTCTGATAGAGGATTTGTATGAGATTAATATAATATCTGGCCCAGAGAAGATCTCAGTAAATGTGAGTTTCTTCTCCTTATGTCTACTGTTAGAGATTTTCATCTTTGAAGTTAGATCAACTAAATATGCACTGCATTTTCTGTTAAAGATTCAAAATCAGTATTTGACTAGTTGAAACCAAACCAAGAAATAGAAAAAATGATGGTTAACAGGATTTCGGCTCTATGAACAAGGGTTTCCAAGCAGTGGTTCATAATTTATAACTGATGTGGAGGTCTCTGGTATTTAAAATACTGGAAGCATATGATGGTTTCTGCTTAGCTAATTAGTCTACCCTGAGTGAGAACCATTCCAAATTGGAGACATTTTAGAACCATCATGAAGATAGACAGTAACACATGAATTTGCATATGTTGATGGCTACCTATGAAACTAAACAAGTGCTTATTGAGTGTCTGCTTCTAAAATTGCCTCATGTGTTTCCTATCTTGCTTAGATTCAAAGTACCTTCTAAGATAGATCATACCTTCTGTTTCATTCTCTATCCCCTCATGGCACCTAAATTTTACAATGTGCACTTAATAATTTCCCTATGAACTAGATTCATAGATGTTTTTTCTTTCAAGAATTGAGAAGAATCCAATGGAAGAAGGCAGGAAGCCTTTACTTCCAATTCCACACATATCTTGATTTGTTTCCTTTCTCATGTCACATTCCCTTTCTAACACCAGTGCTTAGCTCTAGGTTTGGCATATTGCAGGTGATTAATCAATGATAATCGAATATGACAGTATAGGACAGGGGAATAAACATGGTGTTAAAGATTAAAGTCAAGAGGTGTGAATTTAAGCCTCAGGTTTACCATTTAATTCTTGACTCATGGAGAAAACACTTTGAGTCTTTCAGACTTATTTTTTCTTTCAAACTTATTTTCTTCAACCGTAAAAACAAACAAACAAACAAAAACCTGCCTTGTCAAGCTCACAGGGCTAGAGTAGGGACCATAAAAGGAGTGCATGAGAATGTACTTTGTAAACTTTGACATGGGCTTATTATTTTAGGAAATAATGAAAAGAACCTATAGAGAAAATCTTTATATTATTGGCCTATTGGCTCAAGAGTAGAAGAAAACTAAAGAGACAAGTTACTTTAGTAAGTGTGGACAGAAATGATAGCTAATTTTGTTGGCTAAGTACATTTTAGTAAACCCAGGATTTGGAAGAATATTTTCAGGGCTTCTGTTTTCCAGTACAGTTGTTTCTCACTTGTGCAATAAGTTTGTCTCTGATCCATTGCATACAAATCAAATTTGCATATCAAATCAAGATTAGTGTTCTAGAAAGGAAACCAAGGTCTCAGAAATCCTGTGATACTCAGAAAACTTCAATTAAATAAACAAAACTGCTTGTTCTCTAAACCACTTCCAAATTTATTTGGTACCATATGGATTTGTGCAAACTAAATGTTCTTAACCTGTTTTATAAAGTACCTTAATTTTTAATGATAGTAGTATTTTTTCTTATAAAAGAACATGAAGCATCTACAAAATTGACCACATGCTGTTCCATAATTCAAGGTCAACAAATATCAAAGCATTAAAATCATACAGAATATATTCTTTGAATGCCGAAGAATCTAGTTATAAATCAAAGCGAAAAAGATAATTAGAAAATTCCCAAATGTTTAGAAGTTAAGCAGCATACTTATAATAATTCAGTGCTCAAAAGAGAGATCACAATGAACATTAGAAAATATGTTTGAACTGAAGATAACAAAAATAAGATTTTTGAAAACTTGAGGGATGTAGCTAAAATAATTCTTAGAAAGAAACTTATAGCCTTGGATGCATATATAAAAGAAGAAAGGATAAAAATTAATTATCTAAGCATTATCTCAAGTTAATATGAAAAAAAGAGTAAGTTAAATGTAAACACAAAAGGAAGGAAACAATGAAAATAAGAAGAGAAATACAATATATACATGCAAAGCCCATACAACATAGAAAATAAAAAGACCCAAAAGTTGGTTCTTTGAGATTAATAAAATAACGAAATTGATAAACTCTTATCAAGATTAAGAAGGAAAATAAAAGAAAAAGTCACAAATTTAAAGCACAAGTGATATAGATCTTAAAGACCCTAGAAACATTACAGATATAACTAAGAGTATATTATGAAAAATCTACTGTCAAAAAATTGAAATTTTAGAAGAAATGGATAAATTTCTTCAAAAACTGAACTTACCAAAATTAACCTAAGAAAAAATGGAGAGCCCTAATTTTTCCAATTTTATTTTTTAAATTGAATCCTTAATTAAACATTTTGCCTCAAATAAAATTTCAGGTTCAGATAGCTTCATCATGTCTACTTCAAAAATCAACAGCAATCTTACACAAAATCTCCAGAGAACTGGAAAATAAAGGAAATTTTATCAGGAGTCAAAGATAACCTTGATCATAAAACCTGACCTTAAAAATAACGAGGGTTAGAAGGCAAGCTCTAATAAATATGAATCAAACACACTTTCTGAAATAGAATCCAAAACTATTTAAAAAGGATAATGCAACGCCTCAAAGTTTTATATTCCAGGTATTGTAAAGTTGGTTAAATACATTAACACAACAAAGGGTAAAATTGTATGATCATCTCTATAGATGCAGAAAAAGCACTTGATAAAAAGTCAACTCTCTTACCTCAGAAAATTAGGAAAAACACATAAATTGGACTTCATTAAAATTTGGAACTTCTGTTCTTCCAAAGATATCATTAATATTTTAAAAAATAAGCAACAGCATGTTCAAAGATAGTAAGTAACATATAAATGAAGAATATTTATATTCAGCATGTATAAAGAAATCTTATAAATTAAGAAATGACAGATAACCCATTGGAAAAATTGACAAAAGAATTGAATATGCACTGAAAAAAAAGAGAATGTATAAACGGCCAATATACAGAAAAAGGTTCCCAATTTCATTAGTCATCATGCAACTGGAATTCAAACCCCAGAGACATATCATTACAGAATGGCTACAACCATCTTAAAATACCAAGCACTGGTGAAATGTGACACAATGGAAACATTCATAGACCTCTGGTGGGAGGTACCACCACTGTGGAAAATTACTTGGAATTATCTACCAAAGCTGATCATATGCCTACCTATGAAATGAGATGAACTGCTTATAGCAGAACTATTGCAATAGCAAAAAAAAAAAAAAAAAAGGTAGGTAATAACCCAGATTTTCACTGATATTAGAGTAATAAATAAATTGTATCTTCATACATTGGGATGCATAGCAATATAGCAGTGGAATGAACACACTATCATTAAATGAAGAAACATGGATTAATCACACGAACATATGCAAAAAAAAAAAAGAATCAGACACAGAGTACATACTGGAGAATATATCATATAAAGTTCAAAAACAGGCAAAATTAATCTGTGGTGATAAAAATAGAAATAGTAGATTCCTCTGGGAATAATGGCTGGGGAAGAGTCTGAGAGAGCCTTTTGGGGGTGATGTTATACTCTATTTCTTGATTTGAGTGGTGATGATAAAGGTGTTCACTTTGTAAAAATTCACTGAGCTGTACATATTTTATTTGTGCACTTTTCTGTATATACTCATAAAGAAGTCTAAAATTCTAAAAAGGAGAAAATAAATTCAAAACCTAAAACTGTGAGGTAGTACAGGAAATTTCCTCATGAACAGCTCACACACATCTTTTATGCTCACACACACACACAGTCTATTTACAGGCTTCACAAAAAACCATTTGGACCACTTACTTTGAGCCAAACCTCATCTTCTCTCTCCAAGCTACCTTCTGGCTGTTTGCTTCCTTCATCCTGAGGTCTCTTCCCATTGGTGACACAGGGAAACCAGCCAGTAAGGGGATGGTGTTCAGGTAAATCTGGATGGTATGATGTGCAGATCTGAAATACATTTTCACCAAAACTTAAGTGATGAGTGATAAGAAAAGACAATGCAACTCTCCATCTCAAAACTAAAGTTTTCTTTTTCTGAGTGTACTTAATGATTATGTTATTGGCAGAAAACTTTTCTAAGTACTGAAGAATTTCTAAGTGTCCTCCATTAGCCTCAAGATATAACTTACCAGGGTAAAAACAAAAAACAAAAAATACATGACAACTCTCAGTGGACTGGTGGCCCAGAGAGCTTGATCAAAGAATCATCTTGGCATATCTCAGGCAACATCTCCCAAAACTAGCCACAGAAATCTGCACATGATGATGGGCAGGTTCTCACTATGCAGGACTAGCTCACCCCAGGAGGGAAGCTGCTAAGTTGGAGAACCACAGTAGCCAGCTGGGTAAAGGAGCCAGGGCAGTGAAACTGTAGGAAATTTCCTTCATTTCATTTAGGGAAGATCGGCAGGCTAAACTTGAACTACTTGTGAGAGCTGTCACCAACTTAGAATCTCCCAACTTTCCTGGATTCCTGTCATTGGACACGAGGACTTTTAATGAGAAAAGTCGCCAGAATTAGTCTGAGGGAGTGTGGCCATCACAGCTAGTTGCCTACTCATGTCCATGTTTCCTTTTTAAAAATCCAAATTTTATTCAAGGTAATAGTAGATCTAGTCACAAATGCTAGACTACCTCAGACTTCCTTATGGCTAGGGGTGATAAAGTGACTGGCATCTGACCAATGAGATACTGATGGAAGTCTACAGTGTTAAATACCCAGAAAAGCTGCTATTTTCTTGATAAAAAGGAAAAAATTTCTGATAGCATGCACATACTTCCTTTGGCTTTTCCTCTTCCTTCTGCATGAAATGCTGACTTCACGCCTAGGGAAGCAGCAGCTACCTTAAGAATCTGAGGAGAAAAGCTGCAAGCTAAGGATGGAAGAGCTGAAAGCTAGAAGTTTGGGTCTTTGAAGAGTTCCTTGAACTAGAGTTCCAACCATGACTGATTCCTCAATTCCCTTGGGGATGTCTCCTCAGATCTAAACTCTGAGGATGATTTCATCTCTGCCTAAAATACTTCTGTTAAAGGACTATATTAACTACTGCTATGATGAATGAAGGAGTTTGTTTGGAAATTGAAACATCTGGAATGGTACCCAAGAGCCAAGAGGTGTTCATTTCCTTCTCAGTTTTCAAATATAATTCATAGACATAATTGATAAAGCATCTTTGATAGAGTCCATAGAGGATTTCCTATCAATACAGGTGGAAATTCAGGGAAAATGGTATACCTAAGGAGTTTGTTTAGTACTAATTCTAGGATATCTCCAATAATATTGGTGTTTCTACATTAAACTTTGTAATTTAACATGTTTTAAATGTTATTTGATCTGTGTAATAAGCCATTTAATTAAATGCAGAGATTATTATAATACCCATTTTATATATCAGAAAACTGAGGTCCAGAGAGATTAATTGACTTCCCAAACCTTACTTGGTAATAATAATAATGATGATATAGGTGGATCTAGTAACATAATCAGGTCTTCTGACCCTTGGCTGCTTCACTTTCTCTTTTAAAAGAAATTCTCCCAAATACAAACCCTAAGTGTAATTTCTGATATGTGTACTTAGAAGTTAAATTTAGAGATGCTACTCCATACTTTTGAGTCAGCTAACTGCATAAAAAATTTTTATGCATTTTTGCATAAAAATTCCAAAATTTTCCTAGATGAAAACTGGTGAGGGTAAGGGAAGTGGGTAAGATTTAACTATTCCTCTAGAAGCTCTTCACTTAACATTATCTTGTTCTGAGTTCAGTTAGGCCTAAATTTTTATGGTGAAATCCGGAGAGAAATGCAGTCTCCTATTATGTATCTCAGGGAATTGCTTTACAGTTTTGTTTAGCCTTGATTCTAGTCATCTGGCTTAATTTACCATGGAATGAGGTTCTCCAGTTGCCAAGGAAGCAGGACATTTCTTCTCGTTCTCATGTGAAGAGTAAGCCTGGGTAGCCCACTGATCCAAGTATCCTTCAGGAGTGTATAGTCCACAGTCCAAGATGCTGCTTTCCTTCTCAAAAGGCTCACAGATCCCATCTCCTTCATATATGTAGCACAAGCTTGGTTCCCCTGCCAAGAAACATTGTATGGGGAGTGGTTGTTTGGAAAAATAGAAAGGAAAAAAAGAAACATTGGATGACATTTGAGCAATTTTTTTTATAAATGTCATGGGAAAAAATTCAACATGGAAGTATTCACAGCGTTGTTCCTCCATCCTATTGAAGAGAATCCTGTAATTGCCAGCCAGTCGCTGCCCACCTCAAACAACAGAAAAACAGGTAACACACACACACACACACACACACACACACACACACACACCATCTACATACCACAGACACCTAAAGAGGAAGGACCATTTTTCACTAGGAGAGGAGTAGAGCCTCTCTACATAACGAAGGCATGGAAAGGGTACAGGAAGATTAGAGAAGGAACAGGAGAAAAATGCAGCAGATGATTGGATTTAGAAAGGAACTCTAAGGATTAGGTATGAGAAATACTTAGGAGAAGCTGGGGATATAAGAAAAGTAAGTAAAAGAAGAGTAATTTAAATAAATGATATAATGTATTACGCATTTGGACCCCCTTCAGGGTTTTTGAAATATTGACTTATTTGAGGTGTTTTATCCCACCAATTTTTTTTTTTTGCTGCTAAATTATGTTTCTTCAACTGTATAAATGCTTTATAGCTGGACAATATGATTCCAGGTTCATAAGGGTTACTTAAGTGTTCCTTTTATACTTATGACAACCATGTAAGCTGTGTGTTTTTGTTCGCTTGTTTCATAGTTGGGAGACTTGCCAAAGGCCACCTGCCTCCTAAACAGTGGAGTTTGGATTTTAGTCAGGCTTACATAATGCAGGGTGAGTGGGCTCTACCAGGCCGCGACTGCTTCGAGTGGCTTCACTTGACTTCAATAGCAAACAGGTGAGAAATGAAGACGGAAGAAAAACTGTTGGGCTGTAAAGCAAGCTTTTGAGTGCTGGATAAGCTCCATACCTGCTCACAGGATAATTCCTACCAAGTGAATGGTACTGGCTCTCTATAGTTATATAGACTTACTTTCTTCAAGAATAGGAAACTGAGAGGCAGTTATAAAGTCATTATTAACTTCTATTATTCACGGGACGATTCTAATTTCCAATTCCTACTAAAATAATAGGACATGAAAATAAGATCAAGGTTGAAAACAAATCAGCATATTCAGCAAAATCATTACTAAAATTGACTGTGCTATTCTTTACTTTTTTAATCCTCCAGAGCAATACCACAGGACTGTTGCTGTAATTTGTCAGTAGCTCATCAACATCTAGTTATTATTTTCCTTAATAATCTCAACTCTAAGACCCTTCTGTGGTAAATCTCTCTCTACTTGCCAGGAATAATCTAATGTTCCTAGGACTTGGTTCTAAGCCTTTTATGGTCTTTCAACCCCTGCATTTTATTTAATGATGACCTAACCAAACCACCCCCTCAAAGCCAGTATTTGTGTATTTGAAGTGAAAAATTTTCCCTTAAGGATTCTTCCATATGGTACATATATATATTTATAACCCAGCCACTGCTTATTCTTTATAGTTTTTCACCACGGAAGTAAAATTTTTTGCTATGTTTCTCCCAGTCCATCTGAAAATAATGCCACTTTTAAAATGTATTTCACAATGGCTCTTTGAAACCTAATTTTTTGAGAATTAATAGAACAGAACTAAGAACTATGTGCTCAGCATACCATGAATTAATTATTCACTGAATAATGTCTACCTGCAAGTTGGTAAAGTTAACATAATTTGCATACAGTCTGCCTGGAGTGGGAGGCTATTGATAGATGTGTCAAACTTAAAGGGTTCAAATGTGATTGAAATAAAGGGAAGCTTTGCCTATAAGTAAAACTTGAGCTACGCTAGAGAAGGCATGTTGTTTGAAATTGTATATCCATATTTATATAATGCATATATATATATATAATGCAAACAGGATGTAAAAATATGATATATGTATCGTGAGAACATAGGTGGCATTAACAAGTACTTGTGTCCAGTGTACTCTGTACAGCCAGACTACATCTGGAGTATTGAATTCCTTTCTGGGCATTGACCACATGAAGCATGCAAGGTTGGGGTAAATAGGAAAGGGTCTGGAAACCTAATCATATGAAGGGATGTTTGGTTTGGAAAGGAGGATAATGGGAAGGTATTTCAAATATCTGAATGGTAGTCAAATAAAATAGGGAAAAAGTTATTCTCAGTTTCATAACAGAGGAAAAGCATTTGACTAAGCATTAGAAAAGCCGAGTTCCAGTGCTGCCTCTGCAGAAGTCTTGTTGGATGAGTCACTAAAATTCTCTGGGCCTCAGTTTCCCAATCAGAAAAAGGGAGAAGAAATTTATAATAGATAAAGCCATTTTTAAACAGAATAGCCTGTTTCAGGAAATATTCTGCATTGCTAGAAATATGTAAGCAGAAACTAAAGGTACATCTCTCAGGAAGTAGTGGAAGGGATTTCTGTAAGGGAGGGATGCTAGACTCTAAGTTACGATGAGACTGTATGCATGGTACACAGTGGGCATCGATTAAAAGTGTGTTGAATGGATGAATGGATAGATGGATGGAAGACCTCTAATATTCTACAGAGCAGAGGCATTTGTGTGTTCTGTAGCGTACTTTACACCATAATAAATTTTAGAAAATTATAAATATATCCTACTTTATCTAGAGATTGCTAGACATTAAAGTATTTTAAAAATGTACTGGTATTTAAAATAGCTTTAATGAGTAGCTATAGCTATATGCTTCATAGAACCATTGCAATGTATGCAGATGGAAATGGAAAATAATCTGCATCAAAGCAAACTTTTGGTGGTGGTTTTAACCAGAATTGAGAGAAGCATCCTAAATCACCTCCCTGAGTGGCAGAGACCTGGAGTCCAGTGATGAATGGATGAATTGTGTCCAGTGATGAATGGATATGAATTCCAGTGATTCTCCAGAATTAAGAAACCTGTGACCCTTTGTCATTCTTCATGATCTTATATACTAAGCACAGTCACTGAGAGACATCTTGCACTCCCTTGGCTTAGAATGTTTGTTTGTACGTAGAATATGTCTGATTGCGGTGTTTATCTGACATTTTGATGTTAGACATTAGGAACCAAGAGAAATCCTTGGTAATATTAAGCTAAGAGGCAGTGTGGCCTACTGGTTTAGCAGGCAGGTTTTAGAGCTGTATTTCTTTGGTTCAAATCCTAGCTTCACCTCTTCTAATTGTATGATGGAAAGCATGTGATTTAAGCTCTCTGTGTCCCAGTTTAGACTCCTTATAATTACTGTAAGGATTAAATGAGATAATATAGGTAGAACAATTAGAACAGCAACTGGTATATCATGAACACATTGAATAAGTGTTATTGCTAACAAAAAGCTATATGTTATAAGATGTCAAGAGCTCACAAAAGTAAGACACTGAGATACCTCCAAGCTCACATTGCTAGTCTGATTCTTCCTTCAAAATACGTAATTTTGAATAACTAAGTTCTGTCCAAAGTTTTGATCATGTGAGATTCTGCAAGTACAATCGCTGTCTTCCTTAAGTTTGTTTAGGACATCAAAGGATGGTGGCTATTGAAAATAGGGTCCTGGTACTGAGAACAAAAACTTGACATAATCCTAGACAGGTTCTCCTAAACTCACCTACACAGTTGAAGCCTGCCTCCAGTTTACATGCTCTCGAGCAACCATCTCCATTTAAGAGGTCTCCATCATCACACTCTTCTCCTAGGCTCCTAGAAAGGCAACACAAAGATAAATATAGAATGAATGAATGAATACAATTTTTCTACCGTCATTTAAAACGCTTAATGCTTTTAAAATTCCTCATTATCAATTAAAAAGTGCAAGCTGGGGAAAAGGAAGCATAAGAAAAAATCAAAACATCCGAACATTTAAAGGAGAAGCAATTTAAACAATGATTGTCAATAAGAGTGTTCGATGGGCTATGAGAAATACTAGAAGTTAAGTAACTTATGGCTCGGCGGTATCTGGGAGGTCCATGTTAGGCCCTGACAGTGTTTCTGTTGTAAGGTCTTAAAGTTTAGGAGAGGCCTAATAACCGTATAATGAGTGGAGTCTTAAAAATAGCCAAGTGATCTGGTGAGGAGAAATTCTACCTATATGTGGTATTGTTTTCTATTTATGTCATTTTGATCTGATATTTTCCATTGTTATAGTCTATTTCGATGGAATTGTTGTAAAAGTAATGATTATGTAGAACTGAAATCTCCACCAGGAGACTTGAGCAGCCAGATTGTCGTGGTCCCTTGGTCTACGACATTCCTAGGGTCAGCTGCCTGTACTTACTCTCTACCATCACCTGGTGGCCACTAGCATATATTGCAGGGGAGAAACAAATTCTGGGGGAAGAAAAATGTTTGTTTTAGACCTCAAATCCTATTGAAACTGATGACTGAATTTGGATCCAGCTGTAGGAGCTTATCATAGTGAAGGGGACATGAAGCATATTAGGGGAACAAAATAGATAAGACTTGAAGGCTTTTTGAAAGATCCAAAATTTTACTATTGCAAAATAAGTTGAGGGCTCATTTTTTTTTTCTCCTTGTCTTTTCATCATGTTCAAAATGTACACACTTTAACTCAGTAGCTAAAGGACTTTGGAACACCTAAGTGTTTTCAGACCCAGAACATCACTAATAGCTTAAATTAATTTACAGTGCACCATCTCACAAGGTCAAAGTAGTAATTAAATAATTAGATATAAATTATTTTAATGAATTGAAAGCATGCTACAAATGCGATTATACAATTAATCATAATTTTGCATTCTAAATTGTAATGGAGAAAGAATAAAAGAAATATGGAAAAAAACACCATAATTGAAGAAATTCAGGAAACTTCAAAGTCTCTTTCTTTCAAAGGCAATGTGGTTCAATGCACTGAGCACCTAATCAGTTGTGTGATTAGGTGAAGTCTCCAAATGCTCCACACCTTGATTTGCTCATCTATGGGAAGAGAGGACTTACTAGATCAGTCTGTCTTTAAATAGGGTCCAGAAGTCACCTTGGAGGCCAGTGATTTTG
Organism: Tamandua tetradactyla; assembly: GCF_023851605.1. NCBI lineage: Eukaryota > Metazoa > Chordata > Mammalia > Pilosa > Myrmecophagidae > Tamandua > Tamandua tetradactyla. Next base: position 30,646,560 of record NC_135330.1, on the reverse strand, counting down.
TATTTTCATTTTGAATATAGTATGATCAATTAATATAGGGATACTATGTTACCCTATGTAATATTGCCCAGTAGAAACATAAGACTCACTTGTATACTTTTTAATTTTCTACTAGTCATGCTAAAAACATAAAAAACAAGTAAAAGTTACTTTAATAATATGTTTAACTTGACCCATTATATCAAAAAAATTATTATTTTGATATATAATCAATATAAAATATGCTAATAAGTTATCTGGTAAAATGGATTGAGGGTTGCCATTTTGAGGAGCTCAGGATGGCCACCATCTGAGAACTGCTGTGGGAGATACTAGGGCACAGGGCAGAGGGTTTTGCTTAAAGAGGCTCCACCAGTACATCAGTGGTAACCAAAACCCCTACCCCTTACAACACACATACACATCTTACCTGGTGGGTAACAGACCCAAAAGGAGGTAGCAAAACAGAAAACAAAGACAACAACTGTAAAAACATTCAGACTTCTTCTATGCACATAAGAGGCATAGAAGAAATTTCCCCAGGAAGAAATTTGATTTGAGTTGAGGGAGAAGGGGTGGAAGGTTGAGGTTCTGTTAGCCAGGAAGGAGCAGCAAGCTAGTAAGCTTTGGGTCTTAAAGTGACTTTAATCATCCCTACATATTAACAAGTCCTGGGAACATTTGGTATATGTACTTTTATGAAAAGGAATAGACTTACACTATAGTTTAAGGATAATATAAGATTGAGAAGAGAAACAATGTTTAGCAACTCCTAAAAGATGGATGGGATACCAAGAAAGGCTACAGAATTATTTCCCATTAGGAATTTAAGATACAAACTATGCTTACTTAGTCTGGGAAATTGAAAAGAGGTCATCTTATTAGGATTCAGAATCCAGAACAAAGCATAGGCCCTGGTCTTCCAGCCTCCTACTCTCAGCAGCTTTATATAAGTATATAGGAGGTTACAATGAGCATCAAGGAAGGTTGCTGAAGGGTGACAAGCTCTCCTGATTTTCCCGGGATGTGGAATTTTCAATGCTAAAATTGGAAAAGTTTCAGGCACACCAGGATGAGTTGGTACTCTAGGTTGATATTGCAAAAAGGCAACAGTAAAAAGAACATGGCATATTAAAAAACAGACAGGAGTGCTTCTGTCTTTCCCTTGTTGAGGCTTTATACAATAATGGAAATTACATTGTGATCAGTTTTTCCATGGGTTAGGTGAACAACTGAAGCTTAGAAGGCTTTGCTGGCTTTCTTCAGGTCACATAAACGAGCTAGTAGTGCAGGACAGGCCATTGATCCAAAAGTTACCCTAACATCCTGTCTTTTCAACATTCAACAAGTAACTTTCTTCTCCACAAATGCTTTCCCTGCCTCACTGCCTGGCAGTTGTCCACTGAAGTTTAGGAAGGCACTCAGAGAATTAGCCCCAATATCTCAATACTGCAAGGTGTTTTCTAAGTAGAAGTTGGCCTCTCATGGACTGTGAAGAGATGCAAATGACCTCTCAAAATCATTACCAGGTCCCAGACTTTTTAATTTTATAACTTTATTTAATTGGACTTAATTTTATGAATGCTGGAATTGCACAGTGCTCTGCCCCCTACATTTCTTAAACAAATCAAACTCAAACTTGAGGCTAAATCTCGTGGTCAGAGTAGGACAGAATGTCCTTGCTGGCATATTTCTATGCATGCACTACTCACTCTGCCACCTTCCCATCTCCACAATAAGAAGCTCCATGGATGTGGATAAGAGGAGGTGAAGCTTCTCCCAGTTCTTCTCCAGCTTCAGCTTGAACTTGGTACTGATACATCTGCCCAGGTGTGACCTCCCTGTGGAAACCAAGGGGGTTGTGACTATTGCATTTATAAAGTGAGACATGCCCCAGGCCCTTTGTAGATAGTCTGCAGGAGTTTAAGGGAAATACCAGGGAAACTGTAAACATTAAATATACACCACATCATATGAAACAAAGATCAGGACACACAGTCTTACAAAACAACTGAGTGTTTGAAAACTTTCATTTCTGTATTCCCAGTACATTTCACATAGTAGATGTATAATAAATGCTTGCCAAATTAACGCTGAATTTACCAATCCTAGAGAATTTAGGAGGATAGCATTCCAAGTGTATCTTTACCATGTTAAAAAAATTACTGAAAAATTAGTCTCCAGTATCTTAGAAATAACCAAAGAACCTAGAGACGAAATCATAAGGGTTTGGCCTTAGCAAGGGCTTTCTTGGATCTGTGGACTATAATCAGTTTTCTTGTCTTTCAAGAGAATTCTCATCTTAATCCTTAAGGGGAAGTGCACCTCTTCCATCACCAGTTTTGGGATGCAAGAAATTCCACAATTAAAAATATATTAAATTGCTCTCCATAGCCAAACCTGCAAAAATACAATTTACAACAGAAATGAGTTTTATAGGTTGATGCCAGAAACGGAAGGGGTTTATTAGACTCTCTAGAGCCTGAGTGCAGTGATCAAGCAGAGTGTGACAGACAGAGTACTTAGAAGAAGAAAAGGGCCCAAGAAAAGGGATGGCTGGTTCCAAAGACAAATTCATCCTTCTTAATTTTATCCAGTGCCTGTCATAACTGGAAAACTATCACCAACATCAAGCTAGGATGAGAGTTATTTAAAACTTAGAGAACAAGAATTTGGGACTGCCATGAGCAGCTACCATAAATCTGCCAAGATTCTCTCGTCTTTACTAGACTGTTCTAACTCAACCACAAAGCCACTGCTCCCTCACTTGATGCCTGCAGCCAGCAAACAGGAAACGTCTTGGGGTTTAAAAATTCTTTCAAAAACCTCTGTACTAGCTTTAAGGCATTTTAATAGAAAATTAAATAAATATTAAAGACTTTTTCAATGTTCAAATTATCTTTCCTTTTTAGGCAAGCAAATCCTCTCATGAGAATGCCAGATATTTCAAAACCAAAACCAATTTTATATCTTAAACAATGCCGATGGCTTCCCTTTATGGGATTGTTTCTGTTAGACGTCTTGTCTTACACTTTAAGAGTCTTACACTGTAAAACTCTTACACTGTTCTGTGGTTTGGAAAATAATAGGATGGAAATGTCAGCATGTGTTTACTCTTCCTGGGGGAAAAACTCAGTAGCAGGTAGCCTGAACCTTCAAGGATCTGAGGCAGGGTTCACTGAGGAGAGAGACTGAAAGGGGAAGTGATGGGAAAATTAGATTTTAATCCTGAGTCTGCCGCTTACAAATTAAAATTAAGCCTTAGTGTTCTTTGTTATAAAGTGGGATATTTTCAACCTCAAGGGTTTGCTTGTTTGTTTTTTGAGATATCCAGTGAGAGAACAAATGTCAATTTACCTGTCTTCTTAGAGAAGCTCAAAAATAATATATTTTTTCTTTCTAAATCCATTTTAGACCTCACCCTCCCATTTTTGACCATTTCACCAACTTCTAGTTTGAATTCAAAGAGCAAATATGGTGACAAAAATACAGAAAAACTTAGGATGGACATTTTTCTTTTCTTTCTTATCACTGCAGTATACTGCAAAATGGTCAGAAATTCTTCCCATCCTGGCTGTGCACTCTACTGAGATGTGACTTTCCTGCTCTTTCCATCAGGAAGAGCTATTTTCACACCCCCTTGAATCTGAAATTGGTCACGTGACTTGCTTTGGCTAGTGAAACATTATTCCCATAAGCAGAGACTTGAAAGGTACAAATGCTGTAGGGTTGGCCTGTTCCTGCTGCTAAAAACCCTTCTGCCACCAAGTGAACAAACCCAAGCTATCTACAAGAGGATGCAAGAACATGCAGAAAGAGGCTCCAGTCTTCCCTGCCAGACCGGAAATCATCTCAGCGGAGGCCTCTGACATGTGCATGAGGCCAATCTTAAGCAATTGAGCCATGGCCAAGCCCGTACAGTTGAGAACACCCAGGCAACCCATAGAATCATAAGGACTAATATGATTGTTCGGTAAGGCCACAATTTTGCAATGATTTCTAATACAGCAAAAATGAATCGATACAGTATCTTTCATAAAACTTTTGTTTTACCCTTAGTTCTTCCCTGAAGGCAGACTCTGAGGAAAGTGATGAGGTGGGGAGAATTTGCCTTTGGATTTACCAGTATCCCACTCTAGATATGTAGAGTTCAATACCTTATCTTTATTCACAGCACTGAGCACAGAATGCCAGGAACATAGTAGAACTCACTAAATATTTGTAGAAAGAAAGAACTTGAGAAATAACAGAAGAGAATGAGGAGAGTTGAAAGAGAAGTAGGGAGAGGAAGGGAGAAACAAGAAAAAGGAAAAAGAACGAAACAGGCATCCCAAATGACACGTGAAATTGAGGGTAGTGTTTGCAGGGTATTTGGCCTCTTTGGTTATCTATGGAAGCATTGACTGTAGCCTTTGAACGTTACAGGAGCTGTGGAAGACCACCAGAAAAATGCAGCGAGGAATCACACAAAATTACATCACAAGATAGGAGTCTCTGATTTTAATTGGCTTATATTAGAATTACATTCAGTCCAACTGAAACACTGAGTTCATTCATACACTAAGCTCTTTTTTTTTTTTCTCATATTGTAGTAATGCATTGGCAGTCAGAATACCTGCTTGACCCTTTCTGGGAAATATTTTTCTTCATCTCAGATGTGCCATTTTAGAATAAAATCTCTGAGATTTTAAACACTTCTTCAACTAGGCGTGTCAGAACATTTAAAAAGTAGGGGAAAAGGAAAGAAAATCCACCCCAAAGCCCCAGGAAACCCCATGGCTTAGAAGACCTTACTGCAACTCACATGTCCACGAACTTCCTGTGAGGATGTGTCACCACCACGGGCAAGCCACTGGCAAATGGGGGCTCGCGGAGAACCTGGTACGTCACAGGCCTGCAGTCAGAGCACAGGGGGCTGTGCGGCTGAGATGTCAGGAGAGCTGCATCAATCTCCATCCGCTCATCAAAGGTGTAGACTTTCACTCCCAAGACTTTCCCATCTACGTGAAGTTTGATAGTGAGTGGGGTGTCACAGAAAGTGTCTAAGGGTCCCAGATGCACAGACTCCTTGTGCTCCAGCAAGATCTCTGTGTCAAAGAGTGCCTGGGAGGAGTCCATGGAGAGGTAGGTGACCCACAGGGTAAGAGTGTCAGCATGGACCGGGTACTGGAAGAGCAGCTCCAGGCTACAGCCTTCTGCAGGGCAGGGGACTGTCATGTTCATATGGTACAGGTGGAGCTCAGGGCTCCAGGCCTGCAAGCTTGGCTCGCAGGGCTGATCCACATCTGGAGGCCCTGCAGGAGATGAGCAGAAGGACACATCAGGAACCATGATGAAAAATGAGTAGCCCCTATCAGCAGTCAGAAAGAGGAATGAAAAATATGGTACTTTTGAACCTGGAATTCCTATAGAAGCCAAACAGCTTAGTCTATTAGATTTTAAATACTACCAAGGACAAAGTTGTAACAAGTCAAATATATTACGCTCTAGAGGCTGTATCACCTTTATGCAGTGCCCTCTAACAAGAGAAGGGCATCAAGGATTTGGGGATGAAGTACCCCAGATCCTTGCTGAAAACATGACGCTCATGCAGAGCCATTAACTCATGTCCTTAATGTATCTTTGAACAGAGGAGAATTATTTGTGCTTAGTTTACTAATAATTTATGTACAATTAATGCTTCTGAAACTCTGTTTTATTTATTAATAAGGCAAACATTGATTTCAGTCCATTGCTACATCCTTTGTTTAGCTAACCTCTTCACAAAACTTCTTTCATTCCCTAGGATCTACCTTGGCAGTCCTTCCAATTGACTCTAAGCCAACCTTCAGAGCCATACATTGAATTTCATTTTCAGTTCAGGTATATGTGGTCAGGGAGTTAACGGTAGGGAGGAAATGGCAAGCAGGAAATATAAACACATTATTGAGTGGGGGAAAAAGTAGAGATTCAGTAAGCATGTTCAAACGCAATGCTGAAGGATCAAATATTACTCATATATTAAAGTCAGCTTTGTGGGGATAATCCATTCATGGTGGTTTCTTTTATGTTTCATGAGCAGAATCAAAGAGGAAGCATTAAATTAGGACTCAGCAGAGTTGGGCTCTTGGTATGGTGCCATTAGCTGTGTGACTATGGCAGGTCTTTCAAGCCCTCCATTTTCCCATTTATTAAATAAGTATTCCTATTTAACTGCCTACCTTACCAGGATGGTGCAGAAACTCTATACATGATGTTACATGGAGATTAAGTTTCTACTTTTGCAAAAGTATATTTATTTAGCGCTTCAGAATTTGGAAAATTTAGAGTATCCTAAAGCCCAGGTAAAATAAGTTCAAATGGGTGAGTTTACTACATCTTATGGTCTTTAAAGGTTTTTTTTCTATATTATAAGTTTGTTCATTCATTCAGTTAGTCTGTGAGTATACAAAAATTAACTATGTACCTATTTATACCTGACAGTGATCTAGGTATGGGAGATAAAGCAGTGAGCAAGAGAGATGAAGACCTTACAGTAAGGTGATAGATGCAACACAAATAGATAAATAATAAATAGATAGTATGATTTCTTTGAAGAAAAAATAAAGGAGGATAAGGGGATAGAGAATGATGGTATGGGATTGGGGGCTATTTTAGACTTTAGATCCTTGAAGTTCTCTCTAAACAGATAATAGGTAAACAAGGACAATGTCTGATTAAATTTTCTATTCCCTATAACATTTAGATAGTATTTGGAGGTAAATAAGCATCTCTAAGAGTTGGTAAATACATTGTGATTGTATCTGTAAATCCATGTGTTTGTGATTCTGTGCTTTTAACACATATCTTAAATAGGACTTGGCTCTTCACCCTTTCAAAGCAAAAGAAAATCAGTATTTCTTAGCAATGTTTCCCAATGCTTACCCCCAAATACTAGCAGAGTAAAGGTCCTTTGAAAGCCCACCCAACAGCAGCGCTGCCTGTCAGAACACTTTTTATTAATATCTCATGTCAAAAGATGAATTTGAGGCCCTAAAACTTGACATGGTTTGCCTCAGGACACAATACTAGAATTAGAACACAGAGCTTCTAGTTACTCTCCAATATCATATAATTTGAACTTTTCCAAAAATGTGAAGCTAAAAGTATTTTGTTGTGGGGCAAGATGGCAGTTCAGTGAGGTGTGGAATCTAGTTAGTCCTCTAGAGCAGCTATTAAATAGCCCCAAAGTGTCTGGAACAACTTTTGGGGGCCATCCATGACTGGACACACATGATCCAAGTCTGGAAGGGGTGGAAGGGCTGAGATCACAGCACAGAACTGCAAGTAAAGTTCTCAAACTGTAGAAGCTGGCACTTCTCCCCCACTGGCATGGCAGGTTGTTGAAGACATTTCCCCTTGAGAACCAGAAGTACTCCCTACTAGGAGCAAAGGAAGGTAGCTTAACCAAGCTTTAACTTGTTTTTTTTCAACTGTGGTTTTAATGAACAAATCTGGATTGCTGAGTATAAGCTCTGAGCACAGATGAACCCAGAGAAAACAGGAAAGTAACCCTGAGGTCTGTCCCAACAGAGAGCAGATGGGCTGTCAAAGGAAAAATAAAAGAGGCTTTTTGGAGTCAGTCAAGCTCAGAATACTGGAAAAGGGTTGTGCCCCAAGAAAGGGGGCACATAAATCTGGGTACCAACTCTAGTTCTTGACTGGCAAACCTTGGGGACTGAGGAAATTTGATTCTGAAAAGGGAATTTATTTTATTATTTTCTTCAAGTATTCTAAGGAGCTCAGTAGAGAAAGCCTCAAGCTTTTCAATTGTCAGTACTGATCCAGGGAGAGCAGAGTTAAGGTTGGTCTGAGAGACAGAACAAGTGAGAAAGATATTTTCCTTAAGGGTGTTTTCTCCCCCTAGAAAAGGTGGCAGGTTCAAGCTCAAGTGGTTGGCTGTTCTCCTTCAGAGAATTCAGACCCTGGGACTGGGAATCAGAAATAATTTGTTTGCCTTCCACCTCAGCCTCTGCCACACCCCAGGCAGGCTCAGAATGAACGGCTCCACACCACTGTACACTGGTGGGAAGCTGTGGGCAGACAAGCACCACCTTCTGGACAGGATAGGAAAAGCACCGAGTCTTGAGGTTCCACAGGAAAATCAGACAACCTGCTGGGACTCATGTTCAGGGAAACTTGCTGCAGATTGCACCCTCTTCCTGAGATCTGACACCTGGGTCTGCCTTGTCTGGGAAAATCTGATTGGGATTGAACATATCTTGAGAGAACCTCATCCAAAAGAGGTTTCATACAGGCAGGGCAAGAACCAGAAAAACAAGAGCTGAAGAATTCTGATTAGTTAAACAGAAGCTATGCTAGAGGTCTAAAATAAGTTGAACTGAATGCCAAAGAACAAATAGAGAACAAAGCCAACCAACAAGAAAACCACAGGAAAAAGAGTGAGAACAGCCTCCTGAATAAACTAATCAAGGAAATCTGATGCCTAGGCACCAGCAAAACGTTATGAGTCATACTTGGAAAAATAAAGATATGGCCCAGTCAAAGGAATAAACCAACACTTTAAATGAGATACAGGAGTTGAAACAACTAATTAAAGATGTTGAAATAAACATGCTAAATCAAATAAAAAATCAAATTAATGTGTGGAGGGAAGATATGGCAAAAGAGTTGAAGGATATGAAGAAGACATTGTGAGACCATAAAGGAGAGCTAGAAAGCTTGAAAAAACAAATGGCAGAATTTATGGGAAGGAAAGGCACATAGGAGAAATGAAAAACACAATGGAGAATTACAGCAGCAGATTTGAAGAGAAAGAAGAAAGGATTAGAGAACCAGAGGACAGATTTTCTGAAATCCTACATACAAAAGAACAGATAGGGAAAAGAATAAAAAAATATGAGCAGGTTCACATGGTATTGAACGATAACATGAAGTACACGAATATGTTATAGGTGTCACAGAAAGAGAAGAGAAGAAAAAGGGGGCAGAAAGAATAATGGAGGAAATAATTATTGAAAAGTTCCCATCTCTTATAAAAGACATAAACTTACAGATCCAAGAATCACAGTGTACCCCAAACAGAACAGATCTGAGTAGAACTACTCCAAGACACTTACTAATCAGAATGCCAAATGTTGAAGACAAAGAGAAAATTCTGAAAGCAGCAAGAGAAAAGTGATCCACCATATACAAGGGAAGCTCAATAAGACTATGTGCTGATTCCTTAGCAGAAACCATGGAGGTGAGAAGGCAGTGGTATGATATATTTAAAATACTGAAAGAGAAAAACTGCCAACCAAGAATTCTATATTCAGCAAAACTGTCCTTGAAATATGAAGGAGAGTTTAAAATATTGTCAGACAAACAGAAACTGAGAGAGTTTGTGAATAAGAGACCTGCTCTACAAGAAATACTAAATGGAGCACTACAGGCAGATAGGAAAAGACAGGAGAGGGAGGTCTGGAGAAGAGTCCAGAAATGAAGTAAGGGTAACAAGAGATAAAAAAAATAGGCAATGATATATCAGAATAAAGTCATGACACATTCACAATGTGGATGAGCTGTGAGGATATTATGTTGAGTGAAGTTAGAAACTAAAGGACAAATACTGTTTATGAACTGACATTGACAAGTGACAGTTAAAGTCGGGAACACAGGTTATCGGGAGATAGAAAGAGGGTAGAGATTGGGCGTTTGATGCTGAAGGAATACAGAATGTTCAGAGGATTAATTGTAAAGATAAGGGAATGGATAGCACAGTACTGTAAGTACATGGAATGAAGCTGAGTGTGAGTATGGTTGAAAGAGGAAGGCTAGTGTCATGTATGACACCAGAAGGAGAGATAGAAGATAAAAACTGGGACTGTATTACTTAGCAAAACCTAAAGTGGACAATGATGGTGATTAAATGTGCAAAGATAAGAATTTTTTTACGTGAGGGAGGACAAATGAATGTCAGCAGTGCAAGATGTTAAAAATGGGTTTTATATAGAAAAATATACAATCAATGCAAACTAGTGTCTATAGTTAACATAATATTGTAATATGCATCGATTAAGTGTAACAACGGCAATATACCAGAGCAAAATGTCAGCAAGAGGGGGAGATAAGGGGGGGGTATGGGATTCTTGGTGGTGGTGGTGTTTATCCTTTTTATTTTGTTTATTTTATTTTTTCTATATTTTTTCCTCTTGTTGTTTCTTTGTAGAAGAAATGGGAAATGTCTTCATATAGATTGTGATGGTGCATGCATAACTATTTAATTATACTGGCAACCTCTGAATATGTACTTAGGATGGATTGTATGGTGTGTGAATAAAACTTTAAAAATAAGCAGAAAGAAACAAGTGCTGGGGAAAATGAGGAGAGAGAGATATAGCTATTCACTGATGGTAGGAAAGTAGAATGGAAGACAATGAGGTGGTTCCACAGTGAGTATAGGTTGCCATATGATCTTGTGACCCATTATTAGGTATACACTTGGAAGAACTGAAAGTAGGGACACAAATGAACATTTGCATACTGGTGTTTATGGCATCTGAACTCATGATCGGCAATGGATGGAGGTAGGCTAAGGGCACATTGATTGATGAATGGAAGGGCAAGTTGCAGTGTATACATACAATAAAATATTGAGCAGTTGCAAGAAAGAATGAAATTGTGAGGCCTGCAACGAGGTGAATGAAACTTGAGGGCAGTCTATTGAGTGAAATAAGGAAGAAACAAAAAGATAGATATTATAGTGCCCACTAATATGGGCTAAACACATTGTTCAAACTCTTAGAATTGAATTCAAGAGCATAGCTTATCAGGGGAAGGCTTATTGTGAAGGGTCCTAGATTGTAAGCTCTTCCAGCAGTCACATCTATTTTTGAGCTGTAACTGCTATTTCTAAATTCTGAGATGCCGAGTACTTTGTGTATAACCTGGCCATTCCTGGAGGTTCGGGTATCTGTATGACACCTGAGACTCAGAATTAGAGTTCTGCAGCTATGAAAGCCAGCATTAACCCATAAAGCAACTCTTTAAAAAGCTGAAAAAGAGATCAGACTTCAATTAGAAACATGAATGAAACTGAACTGGATAGGACTAATATAAATCAGACTAAAGGGTAAAGGATGATATTGACTGTGTTTTAGAACTTCAACTTCTGGGTGAAACAAAAGGAAGAGATGTATATTTGGTGGAAAATTTATATTTCCTATAGCACACTATCTAATTTAACTTGTATGGTCAGTTTATCTGAACACCATAATTACATGGAACCTTTGAATAGTGAGTGAAATTTTGTTGGTTTGTAGAGGTTAGTGTGATGCCCCCAATACATCCCAGAGTAATCTGGGAAGAAGATAAAAAAGCATTTTCAGAGCCCATTTGAGGGATTGGAGGAAACTGTGAAAATATTCAACATTCCCACTTGGGGAATCCCTGATATTCTCATAGCATTGTGGTCAACCAATTTACTACACAACACCTTGATCTTGGGGTTCACCCCTATGAAACTTATTCCTGCAAAGGAGAAGCTAAAACTACTTATAGTTATAGCTAAGAGTCACCTCCAGAGAACCTCGTTTGTTGCTCAAATGTGACCTCTCTCTAAGCCAACTCTACAAATAAACTCACTACCAACCTGCCTACGGGGGATATGACTCCCAGGTTTATAATTGTCCCTGACAACATGGGGCATGAGCCTGGACCTGGCATCATGGGATTGAGAAAGCCTTTGTAACTAAAAGGAGGAAGAGAAATGAAACAAAATTTAAATCTCAGTGCCTGAGAGATTTCAAATACAGTCAAGAGGTCATTCTGGAGGTTATTCTTATGCATTAAATGGATATCCTTTTTCAGGTTTTGGTGTGTTGGAGTAGCTAGAGGGAAATGCCTAAAACCACTGAACCATAATCTAGTAGCCTTGATTCTTGATGATTGTATAACTATATAGCTTTTATGATATGACCATGTGTCTGTGAAACCTTGGGATTGACATTCCCTTTATCCAGTGCATGGACATAAGAGTAAAAAAATAAATAAATTATAGAGGGGGGATAGGTTGTATGGGATGTTTAGGTGTTCTTTTTTAATTTTACTTTTACTTTTATTCTTATTTTCATTGTTTATGGAGTAATGAAAATGTTCTAAAATCTATCATGATAATGAATGTGTAACCATATAATGACACTGTGAACCACTGATTGTATACTTGGATATTTTATGGTATGTAAATATATCTCAATAAAATTGCATTTAAAGAATAAATATAGTGCTAGGGGAGTCAAACGGCATGAAAACACCAGCACAGGATAAACTGTTAGCCACAGAATCGCCTTTTATGAAATGTAAGTTTCCAAATGAGCCCAATGCAGTGCCAATGAATGCTTATATTCATTTTTCTTCTTTATATGAAAACTCTCATTTGAAAAAATCAGTTATGATCAATTAAGCAAATTGCCATTTTCCATATTTCTCCTTAAGATGCCTTTCACTTTAATAACTGTGGGCACAACTAACATCATGCAGATGCTGTAGACTTTTAGACTAACTTGCCTTTTCATTTTCTTGTCAGGGACAAGACTGCAAACTGACTCAGATAGGACTTGTCCAATGTATCTCACTGAATAGTTTTAAGGATATGGATAAATGAAAGAAAAAGACAAGGAAAAAAGATGATGCTCAGGTTAACATTGAAGATGGTGATGATGCAAGGAGCCATTTCATTCATCCAGAGGTACTAACACTAAAATTTTAGAACTTCAGATGTGAAGAGTGTCATGCTATAATTCATCTGATGGGCATTGATATACACATTTCAGTGAGGTGTATAAGTGCTTGAGAAGCTGAGCAAGAAAGAAAGGGACAGTTAACAACATCTTCATCCTGGTAGTACCTAGCTTAGAGAGTCTCCAAAGGGCAACCTGTATCAATGATTAATAGATTCATAAAATAGCATAGATCAGAAGGTTCCATGCTAGTTCACCCTAACACCACCAAGATTTTCTTAGCCAGTGTACAAGTGTTCATTACAATGTGTTCTTTTCCATTGTCCTGATACAGAAGAATGACAGGTCAGGTCACCCTGTCAGGTGCCAAGGCAGCTCTAGTAGGTACATGTAATACTACATTCCTGAACTACCTCACTCTGAAGTCATTCTTCAAGTTCATCTGACTTCTCTTTCCCTCTGTATGATAGCCTAACTTCTGCTTTACCATAGCCATCCATCAGGTCTCCATATAAACCACACACAGTGTACCCAATATACAGTGGTAGTGGGCAGAGTCTTTCCAAGTCATCTGGGGTTGTCCAGAAAATCATAAACCATAAACACACACACGCACACATGCACACACAAACACACACACTGCCTATTTCTCTCCTTGCCACTATTTTTTCATAGCAAGAGAATATTCCATCATTTTACCCTCATCCCCATTCTCATGGTATAAATAAAAAAGCTATGGTACTTTCATATCTACAGGACCAAGATGGCAGTGTAAGATGCTCCAGGGTGCCATATCCCCCACAGAATCTTTGAACAAGTGGCAAAAACTTGCAGAACCATCTTCCTCAGAAATCTAGAAAAGCATAACAGGGCAGGTATCAAATAAAGAAAATACAGTTTTACAAAATGGAAGGAGAAGCTCATAGCATGCTTGCTGACCCCTTTTGCACTCCCTACCCAATGTAGTATAGAGCCAGTCTAGGCTCGCATTGTGGGTGCCAGGCTCTTTCTCAGAGGCAGAAGAATAACCAACCCCTTTGCACATACTGAGGGGCCTGTAAATGGAGGTCATTCTGTCAGGTGGCAGCCTGAAAGAAAGGAAGCTTAAAAGAATCAAACAAATACTGGAGTTGAAGACTACAAGAACTGAAATGAAAAATTCCCTAGAGGGTTTCAACAGCAGATTGGAGCTTGCAGAAGAAGGAATCAGTGAACTCAAAGACAAGACAATTCAAATAACTCAGGCTAAGAAGGAGAAAGAAAAAGGAACGGAAAAAGTAATGAACAGAACCTAACAGTCATGTGGAAAGCCATCAAGCATACTAATATGTGTATTTTAGGAGTCCCAAAAGGAGAAGAAAGAAAGAAAGGGGTAACAGGAATGTTCAAAGAAATAATGATAGAAAACTTCCCCAAATTAAAAAAGATATGAATATACAGTTTCAAGAAGCCCAACAAGCCCCCAAATCATACAATATGTCCATTTTGATCACAATGAATGGAGATATAAATCAATAACAGAGGGAGAATTGGAATATACACAAACACATGGAAATTGAAAACACATTTTTAAAAAACTAAAGGGTCAAAGAAGAAATCATAAGGAAAACTAGAAAATATCTTGAGGTGAATGCAAATGAAAACATAAAATATTAAAACTTATGGGATGTAGCAAAGGAAGTGCTACAGGCAGTGAGAGGAACATTTACAGCTCTAAATTCTTACATTAAAAAGGAAGAAAGATCTCATATCAGAAACTTAGCTTTACAACGGGAGGATTTAAAAAGAGAAGAGCATGCTAAATCCAAAGCAAATAGAAGAAGGAAATAACAAATATTATAATAGAGATGCATGAAATAGAGAATTAAAGAAAAACAAAACAAAACAAAAAAAGCAAGAGAGAACCAACATGACTAAAAGTGGATTCTTTGAAAAGATTAATAAAATAGGTATACCCTTAGCTACACTGACAAAGGAAAAAGAGAGAAAACTAAATAACTAAAATCAGAAATGAAAAAGGAGACATTGCTACAGACCCCACAGAAACAAACAAAAAAAGGATTGTAAGAGTATACTGAAGCAACTGTACACCAACAATTTAGATAACCTAGGTGAAATTGACAAATTCCTAGAAAAATACAAAGTTCCTACACTGACTCAAGAAGAAAAGAAAGAGTACAACAGATCAATAATAAATAAAGAGATTGAATAAGTAATCAAAAACCTAACAACAATGAAAATTCCAGAACCAGATAGCTCAATGGCGAATTTTACCAAGTATTCCATGAATAATTAATGACAACCTTGCTAAACTCTTCCAGAAAATTAAAGGGCCCTTTCTAATTCATTCTATGAAGTCAACATCACCCTCCTACCAAAGCCAAATAAAGATACCACAAAAACAGAAAATTACAAACCAATATCCCTTTTGAATGTATAGGCAAACATCTTCAATAGAAAATGCTGGCAAATCCCAACAGCATTAAAGGAATTATATACCATGATCAAAATGGTATTCATCCCAGGGATGCAAATGTGGTTCAACATAAGAAAATCAATTCATATAATTCACCATATTATCATAATGAAGGAGATAAAATGCATGATGATCTCAGTCGATGCAGAAAAGACACTTGACAAACCCAGTACCTCTTCTTGATAAAAACACTTAGAAACTAGAAATAGAAGGAAACTTCCTCAACATGATAAAGGGCACATATGAAAAAACTACTGATGACAGCATACTTAATGGTGAAAGTCTAAAAGCTTTCCCTCTAAGATCATTAACAAAATAAAGATGCCCATTGTCACCACTGTTATTTAACATTATACTGGAAGTTCTAGACAGAGCAAGTGGGCATAAGAAAGAAATAAAAGTCATCCAAACTGTTCAGGAGGAAGTAAATCTTCCCCTATTAGCAGATAACATGAATCTATATATAAAAAATCCTGAAAAATCCACAACAAAGCTATTAGAGCTAATAAATGAATTCTACAATGATGAAGTGCAAGATCAACATGTAAAGATCAGTAGTGTTTCTATACACTAATAATGAACACTTTGAGATGGGAATCAAGAAAAAATCCTATTTAAAATAATAACTAAAAGAATCAAATATCAAGAAATAAATTTAACCAAGGATGTAAATAACTTATACATGAAAACTAAAAAATATTGCTAAAAGAAATCAAAGAAGATAAATAAATGGAAGGACATTCATATTCATGGGTTGGAAGGCTAAAAATTGTTGAGTCAATTCTTCCCAAAGTGATTTACAGATTCAACATGATCTCTATCAAAATGCAAACAATTTTATTTGCAGCTTTCTTTACAGAAATCATCTAATTTATATGCAAGTATAAGTGGCTCTGAATAACTCAAATCATCATGGAAAAGAACATGTTGGAGGACTCACACTTCTCAATTAAAACTTACTGCAAAGCTACAGTAATCAAAACAGCACCATACTGGCACAAGGCCTGACATACAGACCAATGGAGTCACATTGAGTAGTCATAAATAAACCCTCAAATCTAAGGCCAGTGTATTTTGACAACGGTGCCAAGTTCATTCATTAGTGAAAGAAAAGCCTCTTCAACAAAAGGTGATGCAAAAAAAATGGATACCTACATGCAAAGTAATGAAGGTGGAACACTATATCACACCATATACAACAATTAACTTGAAATTAATCAAAGACCTAAAGGTAACAAGAAAAACTATAAAACATGTAGAAGAAAACATAGGGGAGCATCTCCAGAATCTTGTGTTAGGCAATGGTTTCTTAAATTTTACACCAAAAGCATGAGCAACAAAAGAAAAAATAAATGGACATAAAATTAGAAATGTTTGTGCATCATAGGATGTCATCATGAAAGTAAAAAGAACCTACAAATGGGAAAAAAATCTTTGGAAGCCATATATCTGATAAGGGCTTAATATCTAGAATATAAAGAAATCCTATAACTCAACCACAAAGAGACAAACAACCCACTTACAAAATGGGCAAAAACTTGAATAGACTTTTCTCCAAAGAAGATATACCAATGGTCACAAAGTAGATAAAAAAAAAAAAAGCCCAACATCATTAGCCATTAGGGAAATGGAAATCAAACCCACATTTGTTATCATTTCACACCTACTAGATTGTCTACTATTTTTAAAAAATGGAACATACGTATTGGAGAGGGTGTTAAAAAATAGGTACTTCCATTCATTGTTGGTTGAAATATGAAATGTGTGGAAAACAGTTTGTGTTCCAAGCCCCTGTGGAAAACAGTTTGATGGTCTCTCAGAAAATTAAGCACAGAATTACCATATGACTGAGCAATCCACTTCTAGGTATTATGAAAAAGAATTGAAAGCAGAGACTCAAACAGACATTTGTACACCAATAGCAGCATTAGTCACAACTGACAAAAGATGGAAGCAACCCAAGTGTCCTTCAATAGTTGAATGGATAAAGAAAATATTATACATACAATGGAATATTGTCACAAAAAGTAATGAAGCTCTAATACATGTAACATGGATGAACATTAAAGTCATCATGCTGAGTTAGATAAACTAGATGTAAAAGGACAAATATTATATTGTTAAATGATGGGAAATAATTAGAACAAGCAAACTCATAGAGTCAGAAACTAGGAATACAGGTTACCAGAGGATAGGGTGGGGCTAGGAAATGGAAAGTTAATGCTTAATTGGTGTAGATTTTATTTTTGGGGTGATGGAAAAGTTTGGGTAATGGATGCTGGTGATGGTAGTACAACATTGTGAATTTAATTAATACCAGTGAAGAATATGCTTGAATGAGGTTAAAAGGGGGAAATTTCACCTTGTATATATGTTATCAGAGTGAAAAAAATTTTTAAAAACAACACAGGATGTAGAACACAAATAGTGAACTCTAATGTAAACTATGTACTATAATAGAATCATTACAATAATATTATTTCATCAATTACAACAAAGGTGACACACTAATGCAGATTGTTATTAACAGGGAAATTGTATGAGATGGGTTTTTAGGAATTCTGTATTATTTACACACTATTTCTGTAAACATACCACTTCTCTAACAAAAACAAATTAATACTAAAAGCTATGATACTTTACCCACAGCTTCTTCTGGAGTCCAGTAGCCTGAGGAGTCACATACCCGCCGGGAGGAAGCTACGTGTACATACTGACGAAAAGTCCCATCTTCAGTGCAAGCTCCACACAGGCTGCCAGGGTCCCTGAGAAGATGAATGGAAAGAATCCATCACAAGAACTGGGATAAGGAAATGTGGACTACCTTTAGGGGTGGGGAATAATTGTTAGTGAGGCTCTAGACAGCAAACGGAATACAACTATGGCTCAACTCATTTCCTTCTTGTGTAGACTTCATCTTTGCAAAATTCACAGCAACATTAAAATCTCAAGGTCATGAAGCAGAAAAATTTAACCAAGTCCATAAAGGATGCCTATGGAGGTGAAAGTGGGAATCTTCATCTAGGAACATTAAACACAAAACAATTACAATTCTGATTTTTCAACATAAAACTCCTTTCTATGCTGACTCTCACTAAGTCATCCAAAGACCCTTTGTATTCCCCCTACTAATCTAGACAACAATTTTCAGAGTAAATCTATTAGCTATGTGTTCTTATATTTTAAACTCCCTACTCTTAATCACACACATAAAAGTTATGAAATATAATGTCCTTTGGCTCTTCATTGTCTATGGGGATATATCCAAATTCCTTATGATGACTCAGGGTCACAAGCTAGCTCCAGCCACAACTGTTAGAGTTCTTTCATAAATTTTGTGCCCTTATCACAATGAACTTATATACATCATGCCCTTAGCACAACTCTGTAAATCATGCTGTTCCCTCTGCTACCAAATAGCCTTCCCCAGTTTCTCTGAAGAGCAAACTCTTACTCACCCCTCAAGACCCATTTAAATGTAATCTATTCAGTGAAACTTAGTCTGACTCTTCTGAGTGGCTGAAACTTCCTGCCCTGTGCACTCATCGTACCTCATGGCTTTTTTCTTAGGGCACTGCTCTATAACATTGAGGATTTTCATTCACATTCTTTCTTCTCATTCACCTGTGAGCAGATCCAGACAAGATCTACCTTTCCTTCTATCCCCAGCTGTCCTTCTGTAAATGCTTGTGTTATGACTGTCTACAAGACCATTTTCAGTCTATAAGGAGCTCTTCAAGCTAAATAACAAGGGGAAATGACTTCACGGGACTTGTCTCTGATACTTATCTTTATAGAGGCCCATTATGAGTGACAGATCTGAAAATGGATGCATCAAATCAGGATATATCAACAGGTCAGGGGAGGAAAAATATCTCATAAATTGCCAGAAAAATACTGTTGTTAAATAGGGGTAATAATCATGAAACCAGCTACCATTTATTAAGTGTCTTCTACATATGTCGCGTTATGTTTCTAGGTCCTTTTTTGTACATTATCTCTAATCCCTATAATAATCCTGTGTTTCTAAATGAGGAAATTTGGGCCCAGAAAAGTTAAGTAAATTTCCTAGGATCACATAATAAATTATTCAATTCCCTTGAACATGTTCCCAAACACCATCTAGTGTCTAGTACTTTGGCAACTAAAAGGTATAGTTAAGCGCCAACCTCTGACTCCCATCAGCACTCACTTCTAATATAGACATAACTCAAAATCACATTTCCTGGATGCACTCAGCCCTTCTGGTGCCATTGCTGAGTGCGTAGCTAGGGCTCCTCTCTGACATACAGATTCCAAATACCTACTGCGGTGGAGTAAACACAGCTCCAAGCATGACACAAATTGCCGGTATGTGACGTAAGTGTCCTAGACACATTTATCGGGAGACCTCAAAACTGTAGCCCACCTAGCTGAGAAAGGAAGCAAACTGTAACCTTTTCTGCCAACAGACTTGCAGCAAGCCAGTACTGATGTATGCTTTATCGTAACGTTTGTACCAGAAGGAGAATTGAAAGATTAAATTGTTTACACATGTTACATAAACTGATGTAAATCTCTGGTTTGCATAGACCCACAGAGGACTTACTGTTCAGCCAGTCCAATCAAAGCTGCACAAGGTCACATTTGCGGGAAAATGATTCTTACACACATCACATAAATGTGTGTTGACTCATACACAGAGCTCGTAAGAGTCCGTAAGAGCCGGTAAGAGCTTGGGTGCTGAGATAAAAACTATTTTATCAGGTTGTGAGTTCTAAGTGATATAAAGTATTAGATATATATCAAGATACCAAGGGCAGGCATCGAGACCGCTGGGAGGCTGGAAATACCACTTTGGAAAAGAACTCACAAGCGTCCTGCCATCCCTTGATATCCCTTTCCTCTTTCTGCAGGTTTTCAGCTCAAGTCCATGTTTATGTTCCAGGGACATCATGCTTCTTCCAGGGGCCTGACAGTCAGACAGGACATGTGGCAAGTAAAAGACAGGCTACCCACCTGTGAAGTGAGACAGCCCTTATTGCAAAGAAATCTATTGCCTCTCCCCTATTTCTGATATTCCAACATCAGAGTTTTCCCCCAAACCACTTCTATTTAGCCATGGGGTCTTGGAGTAGCAGCCGAATGCTTCTCTGTGCCTTGGATTTCTTATTTACACCCACTGCAATGACTAAACACAACTGCACAATCCTTCACACATAGTAGTACCAAATAAATGAAAGTTACTTTTGTTATTTAGAATACAATGTCAGGTTTTGGAAGAGGCAAAGGGTGGGTGCTCCATTCACTGTTGGGATTCTGGTCCTTGTCTGTTAAGCCACAGCTCCTCATCCCCCTCGCTGATTGTGAAATGTCATGTTTTTCTTATCTCTTCTCCTCTTTATAAGAATTTCCCTGCTATTCATTCATACCGATATGCAAAGGATGAATGAAAACTGAAGTTTTAGATTTTCTCTTCAGTAAAAATCTATTAGATATCTATTCTGGCAGACCAAGAGACAAAGATACAGAAAGGAAGTCTGCCCCCAAGGGGTTCCCAGTCCAGTGGGAAATATAGAAAAATAAATAAATAATAACTCCACAAGATAATCACCATAAGAGAGGAAGACTGGGATACAACAGGAGGCAGAGACAGTGTGAGAAACACCACATGAACCAGATCAAGCCCTGGTGCCCAGTTTGTGGCACTGTGTAACCTCCTACCCACCAATCCCAGAACTCCAGGGAGGAGTGCAAGTAGCATGTCACTGTCCCACCCTCATAGCCAGGAGGCATGGCCCTTAGTCTACCTCCTCACCCCTTAGCTTTCATCAACCTCTTCCCAGCTGCTGGAAGCCTGTCAGATGTGACATTTCCAAGGACATGCTTGACAGACACCTCCACATAGAATGAGTCCACGTGATGAACCACTGGATACTGCTAAGAAGATGAGTACTGAGCAGGGTGCAGGAGGCGTCCCTGAGTAGTGGGGCACACATTGATAGTTCCAATTTGGGTCCTCTTACTTCAATTCTTCCTTTTTTCATTAGAAATGCCCATATACTTTCTATGGGCTCCAGAGAAAGTGGTACCATCCCCACCCATTGCAAGCACCTCTCTCACCTGTCATAGACTACTCCACTGATTGCAGGCAGCCAGTGGATTGTGAGGGACTCACGGGTCTGTCCAGTGACCACAGGCGGGATGGGGATGGGGGTGGGCTTTTTATTTTGACTCCACTGCTGATAGACAAGGTCCAAGTAGCAATGCATTCGGGCCACTTGGTTAGGGGTGAAGCTGTCAGTGCAGTCATCATCTATGGAGACAAAATGGGAAGCATGAGAGATGGAGGTTTTAACCTGTGAAGTCCAAAAGCCAGACTAAATCTTCTCTTTTTCACAGTTGATTCACCAGCACCTGTCACAACACCTTAAGCTTAATTAGGTTCAGTAAACACTTGTTGAATGAACCAAGGTATTCTGCTCCAGAAACTATAATAAGTTAGAAGTGGGAAAGAGAAGGTAGAGATGTAGTGCTTACTTATCTCTGAAATAGAATCCTTACTTTGAGATTGATTGGGGTGCAGAATTGCATTGAGCTGACGACTGCTTCTTGAGCAAACCACAAGATGGCAGTGTTATAGTATATGGTCCTTTCATTTGGGTATGTTTGTGGCTCCACAGATACCTGTTTTGTTGCTACTGACTTTGACCTGGGTTAGTAAGTATTCGGTGGAGATGCTCAAAGCAATAGAAAGCCAACATGTCAAGAAGGCATGAAGGCTGGGAAGACTGGTCCCAGCCTTACCCAGTATGGATACATTTTTCATTGGGTTAGTGAGGGAGTTATCTTAATTTCAGAACTTTTCCAGTGAAAACACTAGTCATACTTTCCCCTGTTGACTCTGCCCATTTCAAAGCTGGCACCTAAATAGCTCTGCCTTTTGAAGTCCAGTGTCAAATCTCTCTGCCCCTGATAAAGGCCACTGAATATGTCTTGGGGGAAGAGGGGGTACTGGTGTGCATGACTTCAAAGCACCTGAATTAGTCACTAAAATGAGACTTGGATAGAAGCATCTTGATATGTCACAGAAGAGACAAATTCATCATTTCTTTCTCCTTTAAAAGTATGACCAGGGTCTGGTGGTTTGTCATTTTTTGATAGTTCCAGAAAAACTTATCACCAAACAAGTTCCTGGATCTTATAGAAAGAAAATTGTCTCTTCCTTCACCATTGCAGTAGGTCATCAAATCAAGTATGCCCTTAATTTTAAGGATAAATTTGAGTCTTGTCAAGAGACTTTTTGACAGAAATGAAGAAGGTATAAGAGGTCAAGAAAGAAGGATAATCCTGGAGTTGGATTGAGGAAGGACAAGTACACCAGATAATTACTGCCATTCTTTTTTGGTAGGAAAGCTGAGAATTGGTCCTTGGTTAGTGCTGGAATAATAGAATTTAATACTTTTAAAAATTAAATAAAAAGAAATCTTAAGCTTAAACTTGGCCAGATGTCTTTTTAGGCAACTTCAAAAATAATACAAAGAACCACCTTAACCTAGAAATAGGGCTTTTGGTCTTTTCCTCTTTTGCAGCTATCCAAAGTAGAAGTACTTTTTCCTGTCAATATCTAGTAGAGGACAGTTAAGTCAATGAAGCCCCTTGACATCTCAGTAGTTCTTTAAGTTCTTCAGAGACTCCCCATACAAAAAGACTACACTTCAACCCTCTGAACCAAATGATACCTTCATAGCCCTTTAGCCTCCCACCCCCTAAAGGGGCCTCATATAATCCTCTTGGAAAACAAAAGCCTTGTGGCTATTGTGATACCTGTATAGCTCATATAGTTGTTGAATGGAGCCCCTGGAAAGTAGGTGAAGCCACAGGTGTCGTTGGTAACTTCTGGGCTCTTGCACAGCTTACTCTTGGGAGTTGGGGCTGTGTCAGCACAGAGGTCTCCTGTATCCATGGATGGCACCATCTCCCTGCAAGGGTCATCGCAAGATTCTCCCTCACTGACCCCTTTAAAGACATGGTAGAGTCCCAAGACATGCCCCACCTCATGGATCATGATGTTGGTATGGCCAGGCATGCCATAAAGGGAAGGATCGAGGACAACGCCACCTGCAATGGAAGATTTGGAAAACATCTCTTAATTATATCTTCTGATAAACATCAAATGTTCACTTTTCTGATTCTAAGGAGAAAATTTATAACTTTCCTGCTCTGCTTTCTGGCCACAAACACCCTCTGACCTCATTAATAAACATTTATTTAATCCCCACATGAGTGAGCACTATTAACTGCCAGGGATAACCACAGGGACAAGATAGCATGATTTAGGTTGAGGACCAAGATTCTCAACCCTGGCTGCACAGTAAAATCACCTGTAGGAATTATTAAAGAGATATCCAAATGCCACTCCAGACCAATTGAAATTAAATATTTGAGGATAGGGTTGAGAACCATCAATAGATGAAAAGTACATTGGGTTTGCAGCTAGCGAAGTCAGGTCTGGTCTGAATCCTGGTCCCTGCACACACCAGCTCTGATTACTTGAACAGCTGCCTGACCTTCCAGAATCTGTTTTGTTGACTGTAACATGGGGATGTTAACACCTACTTCTTTAGACTTTTAAAGCATTTGGTTCATTGTAGGAGTTTAGTAAATGACAACTCTTGGGTGCTGCTTCTGATTTCATGACTCCTACTCTTAAGGACAAGTGAGACATAAGACAAATCCAGCTGAAGCACCCAGAAATTCAGAACGTCATGGGTATAATAAGAATACCTCCTACCCTCACTGCCCTCAAATTTCATGAGAACACCAAGGGAGGTGTTTCAGAGAAGAGAATCTTATATTCAATCTGGAGTTGATGAAAGATCTGGAGATATCAGTGTGAACTTACAAAAGAAAAGGTTAAAGACTGTTGAGTGTCCCAACTTCTGTTGAGCTTGCTTGAGTCCCAGTTTTTGTTTCCTTCCTTTTCCAATGGTTGGAACCTCTGACTTTCCTTTGTTACTCCCCAAACTGGCAGGGTTAAGCTCAGCCTCATGCATAGAACTTGAGACAGGAGATGTCACCAGCTATGGACCAGGTCTCTGGGATCTCTTTTCCTGTGTTGTCAGGCTGACTATGCCTTTCTGTCCTAGGTCTGACCCAAGTCTCCAGGACCTGCTTTATTCCTCATACCTGGGCCTAACCTATGTTAATAGCCAGCTGAGTGTAACAGGCCTTCTAGAAGAATATCCCTGCCTTTTTCTAGCTGGACATTTCCCTGGAAATATGTCCTGTTCTTGAACCCCATACAATGCCTTATAGACAACTATATACATGGCTTATGGGCAGAACACAATCACTTGGGATCTGGTGGCTCTTCCACTGGTTTCTGCCTAAAGGATGGCTTGATATATCTTTCTAGGAATTATTTTATGTAAGGAGAAGTTTCTAAATCCAAGTCTTAGACTCCCCCAGTCTACTCAGACATTCTGACTTTAATTCAGTCATGCCAACCTCCTTCTGAGAAATGATACTTTCACATCCAAAATATACCTAGACCTCTCTCTCGTTATCATTTCTACCACTCCCAGTCGAAATTCTTGGCTTCCAGCATTTTCTTTTCCTTTTATAAAATTATCTTCTGTATATTTCTTTCATTTGTGAAACATTATGACATCAATCAATTGAAGTACCTTGAAAACTGGTTTATTTCAAGAACACCCAGGGTGCTTGGCATTTGAAAACACCTGGTACAATGCAGTATCTCTACTTTTCAAGATGTCCACCATGTTTTGCAGATTCAATTACATAAAACTTTATCATCAAAATCCATATACTATATTTCTCTCAGCTCTCCAACAGCAATATCAATCTTCCCACCAATGTAAATGGCCTGGGAATAGCTTCTGTTCTCTCCCAGTTCATTTCCAGTGCTTTCACCTTCTTCATCCTTCTTCCCTCACCACACCCTTTACCTGTATATACACTTAATCCTTTTTCCTTTTTCTCTTTCTTTTCTTTCCCCACTTTCAATATCCCTCCTCTTTCCACCTTCAGGTAAGCTTTGGATTCAAAAAACAAATATGCCAGAAATGAGACCTTGAAAGACTGTAATTCACACAGAAGTTTCATGTATCTAAGATGAGCAGTTTTTCCCAAATTGTGTATTTAAACTCTGGTCCTGGGTAATACTTTGCAAAAGAAAAAAGGCATGGTGCAGTAGGAATCAGAGGTTAAATATGCTCAGGGAAATGCAGCATAGTATACTATTCCTCCTGAAAAGTCACAATGTGCATTAGTATAGTTAAATTGAAGCCCTGAAAAATCTTGCAGCAACTGTGTTTAACTTATTGCTTCCCAAACTTGGCACTCAGCAGTGACTGTAGCCAGGTCAGCCTTGGTAAGCAGAAGTCATGTTGCTGAGTCCATGCATAATCTCCATCCCTACCACCATGACCACTTTGTTCATGAGCCCATTGGATAATGACAGGAGTTGCTAGAGAGAGAGGCTGACTAGTGCCCACAGAACAGGTCATCTTATCCACTTGATTATTAAAATCTTCCTCTGCTGATGTCACCCTCTGGTGCACATTCACATGGGACACAAATATGTTCATGTTTTTAGCCCACTCAGAAAGATCTATCCACATACCTCTTCCCCAGACCTCGTTGTCACCAATTTTCCAATTATGGACTTTCCAAGTCCCCAACCATCCAGCCAAACCATTAACAACAGCCCATGAATCAGTATACAAATGTTCCTTAGGCCAGTTTTCCTTCCAAGCAAAATGAACAACCAGGTACACTGCTTGAAATTCTGCCCACTGGGAGGATTTCCCCTCACCACTGTTCTTCAGAGACATCCCAGAAATGGTTTAGTGCTGCAGTTGTCCACTTTCGGGTGGTAACTACATATCATGAACCATCTGTAAACCAGGCCCAAGTTTTCTCTTCTTCAGTTAATTCTGTAAGGAACACCCCAAGAGGCCACGGCTCCAGTCTGGGAAAGAGAAGGTAATATTGCAGGAGTGGGGGCCATGGGCAGTTGGGCTACTTCCTCATGTAACTTACTTTTGCCTTCAGGACCTGCTCTGGCCCTATCTCTTATACACCATTTCTATTTTATGTTGGAGTGCTGCTGCACATGCCCAACTTTATGGCTTGGTGGGTCAGACAACACCCAGCTCATGATAGGCAACTGAGGTCTCATGGTACCTTGATGGGCTATGGTTAAGCATTCAGTCTCTACTAAGGCCCTGTAGCAGGCCAAAAGCTGTTTCTCAAAAGGAGAATAGTTATTTGCAGCAGATAGTAAGGCTTTGATCCAAAATCCTAAGGGTCTACATTGTGATTCTCCTATAGGGAACTACCAAATGCCCCAGATAGTATCTCTATTTGCCAATGACACTTCCAGCACGACTGGATCTGCTGGATCATATGGTCCAAGTGGCAGAACAGCTTGTACAGCAGCCTGGACCTATCACAGAGTCTCCTCTTGTTCATGTCCCTACTCAAAATTAGCAGCTTTTCTAGTCACTTGATAAATGGGCTGGAGTAGCACACCCAAATGAGGAATATGTTGTCGCCAAAATCCAAAGATACCAACTAGGCATTGTGCCTCTTTTCTGGTCATAGGAGAGGCCAGATGGAGCAACTTACCCTTAACCTTAGAAGGAATATCTCAGTATGCCCTATACCACTGGACACCTAGAAATTTCACTGAGGTGGAAAACCCCTGTATTTTTGTTGGATTTATCTCCCATCCTGTGACATATAGATGCCTTACCAACAAGTCTAGAGTATTTGCTACTTCTTGCTCACTAGGTCCAATCAATATGATATCATCAATATAATGGACCAGTGTGATGCATTGTGGGAGGGAGAAATATTCAAGTTCCCTGTGGACAAGATTATGACATAGGGCTGGAAAGTTGATATACCCCTGAGGTAGGACAGTGAAAGTATATTGCTGACCTTGCAGCTGAAAGCAAACTGTTTCTAGTGGTCCTTACTAATAGCTATTGAGAAAAAGCATTTTCCAGATCAACAGCTGCATATCAGTTACCAGGGGATGTATCAGTTTGCTCAAGCAATGATACCACATATGGAAAAGCAGCTGCAATTGGAGTTACCACCTGGTTGAGCTTATGATAATCCACTGTCATCCTCTAAGACACATCTATTTCATGCACAGGCAAAATAGGAGAGTTGAATGGGGATGTGGTGGGAATCACCACCCTGCATCCTTCAAGTCCTTAAGAGTGGCAGTAACCTCTGCAATCCTTCCAGGAATCTTGTATTGCCTCTGTTTTACTATTGCTTGGTAGGGGCAGTTTTGTGGCTTCCACTTGGCCTTTCTGATCATAATAGTCCTCACTCCATGAGTTAGAGGGTCAAGTGGGGATTCTGCCAGTTGTTCAGTATGTCTATTCCAATTACACATTCTGAAACTGGGAAAAAACTACAGAATGGATCCGGGGACCCACTGGACCCCCTGTGAGATGGACTTGAGCAAAACTTCATTGATTACCTGACCTCATATGCCCCCACTCTGATTGGTGAACCAGAGTGACGGTTTGGGTCCCCTGGAATTAATGTCACTTCTGAACCAGTGTCTAATAATCCCTGAAATATGTGACCATTTCCTTTTTTCCAATGCACAGTTACCTTAGTAAAATGCTGTTGATTTCACTGGGGAAGGATTGGAGGAAGATTAACAGTATAAATTTGCGGCAGTAAAATAGGGTCCTTCCCCAAAGAGACCTGGCCTCCCCTTAATTCAAGGGGCTCTGGGTCTGTAAACTCTCTCAAGTTCAGAAATTGATTAAGGGGCCACAATTCTGTGTTTTTGTAATTCAGGTTAGACTTCTGCTCACTTGACCTAGAACTCTTTAGCTTATACAGCTCAAACAAGAATTTAGTAGACTGCCCTTCTATTGTACTTCTAGATACCCCATGATTTACTAGCCAATGCCACAAGTCTCTGTGAATCAGATTATTTTGACTCCTGCTTTGAGTTTGCTGTCTATTATGTCTTTGGCGATTAAGTGCTGCCACCTGGCTTCTGTCAACTCAGGATTCAGTCATCCCCATTGTGTTTAAGGACTCCAGCTCAGTGACAGCTGTTCCCACAGCAGTATCTGATCTACAGAGAAGTGCAACTACTGAGCTCTTCAGGAATGATGACGCTAGTCTCACATATTTATTTCTCAGTTCTGGTAAAAGGTGCATGCTCCAGACATTCCTGGGGTGTAAGAGCAGTCTTTCCATGATAAATCCACTCTAACATTTCAATCTCTCTAAGCCTCTAGATACCCTCATCTACATTATACCAGGGCAGTTCTGGCGTTTCAACCTCAGGTAATGTTAGCCACCTTTTGATCTATGTTTCAGTCAACCATCCAAATAAACTATTAATGCCTTTTCTAACTCTTCGAGCTAAAACACTGAATGCAGAATCTCTGCTTAGTGGGCCCATATCAATAAATTCAGCCTGATCCAACTTTATATTTCTCTCACCATTATCTCACACCCTTAAAACCCATTGCCATACATATTCCCCTTATTTCTGTCTACATAAATTGGAAAACTCACACAGTTCTTCCAGAGTATAATGTACCCTCCTCATGGGTCATATTTTGTACCGCATATTTTGGGGCCTGTTGGGACTTTAGTCTGTTTATAGGTCTGGAAGAAATGAGGGGTGGTGGGAGTAGGTCATGAAAAGAATTAGAAGTATCTTCCAAGCCATTTGCTTCAGGGCATTTATTTGCCATTTCATCTGGTGAAAACTTGATTAATCACTCCAGGACTAATCCCTTCAGGTGGAGGTTAGGTGACGAACTCCTCAGGGCAGGATGGAGGTGGGACAGCTATGTCTTCAGGGCAGACTATTACAGGGTTATATAGAGAAGATTCAGTATGACCTAGGGTTTCATCCTCTCCACCAACATTATCAATCCATATGTCACTATCCCATTTTTCATGGTCTCCTTCCTTTCTAATCAATGCCCCCACTTTAATGGCAGACATCATGCAAGATTGATATTTCAGTTTCCGTTGCAAAGTTGCTACTCTAATAATATGATTTTGAGTCTGATGCTTGGAGATATCAAGTCTATGGCTACAGGAAATAAGATTTTCCTTCAGGACACTCATAGAAATGTTTACATCTGTCAGACTGTGCGTAAGCTTTTCATTTGAAGTCTTAAGTCCATCCTTTTCACTCATTAACGTATACAGTGTATCTAACAACCAACAACATCTCTATACCTCCTATTTCCACACAACTTCATAAAGGTGTCAAAAATATTATTCCCTAGAGCCTGGCTGCATACAAGCGAAGCATTAGAAGAAGCCAATGATGATATTTTAACTATCTCTTTTACCAACTCACCCCATGGATTCACAGTATCATTCTGATTACAGGAATCAGGATCCTCAGTACCTTTCAATCCAGTCAGAGTGGAAAAACAATCGTAAAAACCCATTTTTAAGATTCTGTTTCTTAAGAACCACCCCACTCCTGGTACCAAGCTATATTAGCTAGGGTTCTCTAGAGAAACAGAATCAGCAGGAACTATCTATAGATATAAAATTTATAAAAATGTCTGATGTAACTGTGGGTAGGTAGAGTCTAAAATCTGTAGAGCAGGCTGTGAAGCTGACAACTCCAGTGAAAGGTCTGGACGAACTTCTCAGGAGAGGCTCCCTGGCTGAAGAAGGAAGAGAGATTGTCTCTTCTGAATCTTCCTTAAAAGCCTCCCAGTGATTAAATTAAATGTCACTCATTGCAGAAGACATTCCCCTTGGCTGATTGCAAATGCAATCAGCTGTGGATGCAGCCGACATGATCATGATTTAAAAAAAATTTTTTTTTACTTTTATTAATTAAAAAAATTAACTAATACAACATTTAGAAATCATTCCATTCTACATATGCAATCGGTAATTCTTAATATCACATAGATGTATGATCATCATTTCTTAGTACATTTGCATTGATTTAGAAAAAGAAATAGCAATACAACAGAAAAAAGAAATAAAATGATAATATAGAGAAAAAAATAAAAATAAAAATAAAAAATACAAAAAATATATATAAAAAAACAAACAAACAAACAAAAAAACTATAGCTCAGATGCAGCTTCATTCAGTGTTTTAACATAATTACATTACAGTAAGGTATATTGTGCTGTCCATTTTTGAGTTTTTGTATCTAGTCCTGTTGCACAGTCTGTATCCCTTCAGCTCCAATTGCCCATTATCTTACCCTGTTTCTAACTCCTGATGGTCTCTGTTACCAATGACATATTCCAAGTTTATTCTCTAATGTCGGTTCACATCAGTGGGACCATACAGTATTTGTCCTTTAGTTTTTGGCTAGTCTCACTCAGCATAATGTTCTCTAGGTCCATCCATGTTATTACATGCTTCATAAGTTTATTCTGTCTTAAAGCTGCATAATATTCCATCGTATGTATACACCACAGTTTGTTTAGTCACTCCTCTGTTGATGGACATTTTGGCTGTTTTCATCTCTTTGCAATTGTAAATAATGCTGTTATAAACATTGGTGTGCAAATGTCCGTTTGTGTCTTTCCCCTTAAGTCCTTTGAGTAGATACCTAGCAATGGTATTGCTGGGTCGTATGGCAATTCTATATTCAGTTTTTTGAGGAACCACCAAACTGCCTTCCACAGTGGTTGCACCATTTGACATTCCCACCAACAGTGGATAAGTGTGCCTCTTTCTCCGCATCCTCTCCAGCACTTGTCATTTTCTGTTTTGTTGATAATGGCCATTCTGGTGGCTGTGAGATGATATCTCATTGTGGTTTTGATTTGCATTTCTCTAATGGCCAGGGACATTGAGCATCTCTTCACGTGCCTTTTGGCCATTTGTATTTCCTCTTCTGAGAGGTATATGTTCAAGTCTTTTTCCCATTTTGTAATTGGGTTGGCTGTCTTTTTGTTGTTGAGTTGGACAATCTCTTTATAAATTCTGGATACTAGACCTTTATCTGATATGTCGTTTCCAAATATTGTCTCCCATTGTGTAGGCTGTCTTTCTACTTTCTTGATGAAGTTCTTTGATGCACAAAAGTGTTTAATTTTAGGAGCTCCCATTTATTTATTTATTTCTTCAGTGCTCTTGCTTTAGGTTTAAGGTCCATAAAACCGCCTCCAATTGTAAGTTTCATAAAATATCTCCCTACATTTTCCTCTAACTGTTTTATGGTCTTAGACCTAATGTTTAGATCTTTGATCTATTTTGAGTTAACTTTTGTATAGGGTGTGAGATACGGGTCCCCTTTCATTCTTTTGCATATGGATATCCAGTTCTCTAGGCACCATTTATTGAAGAGACTGTTCTGTCCCAGGTGAGTTGGCTTGACTGCCTTATCAAAGATCAAATGTCCATAGATGAGAGGGTCTATATCTGAGCACTCTATTCAATTCCATTTGTCGATATATCTATCTTTATGCCAATACCATGCTGTTTTGACCACTGTGGCTTCATAATATGCCTTAAAGTCCAGCAACGTGAGACCTCCAGCTTCGTTTTTTTTCCTCAAGATACTTTTAGCAATTCGGGGCACCCTGCCCTTCCAGATAAATTTGCTTATTGGTTTTTCTATTTCTGAAAAATAAGTTGTTGGGATTTTGATTGGTATTTCATTGAATCTGTAAATCAATTTAGGTAGGATTGACATCTTAACTATATTTAGTCTTCCAATCCATGAACATGGTATGCCCTTCCATCTATTTAGGTCTTCTGTGATTTCTTTTAACAGTTTTTTGTAGTTTTCTTTGTATAGGTCTTTTGTCTCTTTAGTTAAATTTATTCCTAAGTACTTTATTCTTTTAGTTGGAATTATAAATGGAATTTGTTTCTTGATTTCCCCCTCAGCTTGTTCATTGCTAGTGTATAGAAACGCTACAGATTTTTGAATGCTGATCTTGTAACCTGCTACTTTGCTGTACTCATTTATTAGCTCTAGTAGTTTTGTTGTGGATTTTTCCGCGTTTTCGACATATAGTATCATATCGTCTGCAAACAGTGATAGTTTTACTTCTTCCTTTCCAATTTTGATGCCTTGTATTTCTTTTTCTTGTCTAATTGCTCTGGCTAGAACCTCCAACACGATGTTGAATAATAGTGGTGATAGTGGACATCCTTGTCTTGTTCCTGATCTTAGGGGGAAAGTTTTCAATTTTTCCCCATTGAAGATGATATTAGCTGTGGGTTTTTCATATATTCCCTCTATCATTTTAAGGAAATTCCCTCGTATTCCTATCCTGTTTTCAACAGGAAAGGATGTTGAATCTTGTCAAATGCCTTCTCTGCATCAATTGAGATGATCACGTGATTTTTCTGCTTTGATTTGTTGATATGGTGTATTACATTTATTGATTTTCTTATGTTGAACCATCCTTGCATACCTGGGATGAATCCTACTTGGTCATGATGTATAATTCTTTTAATGTGTTGCTGGATTCGATTTGCTGGAATTTTGTTGAGGATTTTTGCATCTATATTCATTAGAGAGATTGGTCTGTAGTTTTCTTTTTTTGTAATATCTTTGCCTGGTTTTGGTATGAGGGTGATGTTGGCTTCATAGAATGAATTAGGTAGCTTTCCTTCCACTTCGATTTTTTTGAAGAATTTGACCAGAGTTGGTACTAATTCTTTCTGGAATGTTTGGTAGAATTCACATGTGAAGCCGTCTGGTCCTGGACTTTTCTTTTTGGGAAGCTTTCGAATGACTGATTCGATTTTTTTACTTGTGATTGGTTTGTTGAGGTCATCTATTTTTTCTTGAGTCAAAATTGGTTGTTCATGCCTTTCTAGGAACTTGTCCATTTCATCTACATTGTTGTATTTATTAGCATAAAGTTGTTCATAGTATCCTGTTATTACCTCCTTTATTTCTGTGAGGTCAGTGGTTATGTCTCCTCTTCCATTTCTGATCTTATTTATTTGTGTCCTCTCTCTTCTTCTTTTTGTCACTCTTGCTAAGGGCCCATCAATCTTATTGATTTTCTCCTAGAACCAACTTCTGGTCTTATTGACTTTCTCTATTGTTTTCATGTTCTCAATTTCATTTATTTCTGCTCTAATCTTTGTTATTTCTTTCCTTTTGCTTGTTTTGGGGTTAGTTTGCTGTTCTTTCTCCAGTTCTTCCAAGTGGACAGTTAATTCCTGAATTTTTGCCTTTTCTTCTTTTCTGATATAGGCATTTAGGGCAATAAATTTCCCTCTTAGCACTGCCTTTGCTGCATCCCATAGGTTTTGATATGTTGTGTTTTCATTTTCATTCACTTCGAGATATTTACTAATTTCTCTTGTAATTTCTTCCTTGACCCACTCGTTATTTAAGAGTGTGTTGTTGAGCCTCCATGTATTTGTGAATTTTCTGGCACTCTACCTATTATTGATTTCCAATTTCATTCCTTTATGATCTGAGAAAGTGTTGTGTATGATTTCAATCTTTTTAAATTTGTTGAGACTTGCTTTGTGACCCAGCATATGGTCTATCTTTGAGAATGATCCATGAGCACTTGAGAAAAGGTGTATCCTGCTGTTGTGGGGTGTAATGTCCTGT
Source organism: Tamandua tetradactyla (assembly GCF_023851605.1). Lineage (NCBI taxonomy): Eukaryota > Metazoa > Chordata > Mammalia > Pilosa > Myrmecophagidae > Tamandua > Tamandua tetradactyla. The sequence goes on along the minus strand of NC_135330.1, from coordinate 30,612,824 downwards.
AAATGTCTGTTAAGTCTAGCTCATTTATTGTAATATTCAAATTCTCTGCTCTTTATTGATCTTCTGTCTAGATGTTATGTCCATTGATGAGAGTGGCGAATTGAAGTCTCCAACTATTATGGTAGATGTGTCTATTTCCCTTTTCAGTGATTGTAGTGTATTCCTCACGTATTTTGGGGCATTCTGATTCGGTGCATAAATATTTATGATTGTTATGTCTTCTTGTTTAATTGTTCCTTTTAGTAGTAGATAGTATCCTTCTTTGTCTCTTTTAACTGTTTTACATTTGAAATCTAATTTGTTGGATATTAGTATAGCTACTCCTGCTCTTTTCTGGTTGTTATTTGCATGAAATATCTTTTCTCAACCTTTCACTTTCAACCTATGTTTATCTTTGGGTCTAAGATGTGTTTCCTGTAGACAGCATATAGAAGGATCCTGTTTTTTAATTCATTCTGCCAGTCTATGCCTTTTGATTGGGGAATTCAGTCCATTAACATTTACTGTTATTACTGTTTGGGTAGTACTTTCCTCTACCATTTTGCCTTTTGTATTAGTATATCATATCTGATTTTCCTTCTTTCTACATTCTTCTCCATACCTCTCTCTTCTGTCTTTTTGTATCTGACTCTAGTGCTCCCTTTAGTATTTCTTGTAGAGCTGGTCTCTTGGTCACAAATTCTCTCAGTGACTTTTTGTCTGAAAATGTTTTAATTTCTCCCTCATTTCTGAAGGACAATTTTGCTGGCTATAGAAGTCTTGGTTGGCAGTTTTTCTCTTTTAGTAATTTAAATATATCATCCCACTGTCTTCTAGCTTCCATGGTTTCTGCTGAGAAATCTACACATATCTTATTGGGTTTCCCTTGTATGTGATGGATTGTTTTTCTTTTGCTGCTTTCAAGATCCTCTCTTTCTCTTTAACCTCTGACATTCTAACTAGTAAGTGTTGCCGGAGCCCCTCCCTCCCTCCTTTCCGGGCCGGCTGGGAGCTTTGGATCAGCGGTCCCCCAAGCCGCGGTGGCCGGCGCCCCTCCCCCACATGTGGCTTCCCGAGCCAGCTGGGACTTTCGGAGGGGTGGTTCCCCAGCACCAGGGTCAGATTCTGAGTAGCTATTGGTGGATTCAGTCCTTTCTACTGCACAAGACATGTGTATCACAAAACGGACTTTGGAATGAGCAGGACTCTTCATTTTCTGTGGACACATATTGGAAATGTATTGATCTTTATCACTGGGGATATTCCTTAAAAGTTCTAAAGATTGTTTCTTTATCTGTTCAATGGGAATATTAAGGAGTTTCTACTTCAAAGTGCTGTTACAAAGATTAAAAGAGGTGATGTAGATGAAAAAGCACTTAGCTTATTTCCTATAACAAAGTAACTCAAGATAAATACTACACCCTTCATTGATATTGCTAAAATCATATCAATAACACAGGCTGAAAACACACTCACTTTCCCACACTCCTTACTCACTCCCACCTAACCATTTTCACTTATCAAGAGAACAGAAGCTGGGCTCTGAACATGGAAAGGTCAAATTCCTAGAGTGAAACCAGGCATCACCAACCAAGGAAGATACTTACCCTCACTGAGGAGCTCTGGCTTGCCCCTCAGCTGTTCACCCTTTGCTCCTATGTTATTCTGATCCTGAGACCCACAGGCACCCAGAAGACAGACAAGTCTTGGACAGGATTACAAATAGACAAGTGTCCATTCTTTTCATAGAAAACATATTGGTGTCCAAAAATTATGCCTAGTGGCCTTAAATTAGTGATTATGAGAGGCGAAGGAATCTTATGGGATTGAGACTGTTAGCGTAATTCTTTACAGATCTTGCTGGTAGGTCAGATTTACATAAGACACCTCTTTTGATTAGTGCCAATAATCTTTTCTTTCCTTCTTCCCTACTTATGGAGAATATAATTATCATTTCCTAGGTTCAAAATCATAATTTGTTTTTGTATCTCCTCATCTTCAAGGATGAAATTAAAACAGACATAATGGATAAAATATGGCAGTAAGATGAAGCAGAGGGATTCCCTGCCCTGGCACTGGATCACTTTGTTTGTGCTGTCTGAGCTCACTGGCCACATTGAAACAGAAAGTGAAAAGACATGATATGTTTTCAGCTAAATTCTCTGAGACATTATCAAACTGTATTCACTTAAATTCTCTTCCCCAACATCTTTACTGCTAGATTGCTTAGGGATTGATGTCAAAGCCAGGAAAAACTTTGAAACAATAGTATGGAATAGAAGGTCAAGCGTTAAGAAATACATTTTTCTCCAGTGGTTCCTTGCCTACCTATCTCTTATCCACTCCCAATTCAGGAAGCCAGACTCTTCTGCATTCTTTACCTCACTAGGAGGTATACAACATTGTAAGAAGCAAGGGAAGAAGTCCTTTCTTTGGCTGCAAGGTTTCCAAAGCCTATGGCCCTATGGACCTGAAGACTCCACAGTTTGGCCAGCATGATAAATAAATTGAGGAGAGCAATCCTGTCTTCACACTACCACCACCACCACCACCACCACCATCTCAGCCAAGAAAAGGTTCTCCTAAGCTGCAGACAGGGGGAATAAAAGCGAAACAATAGGATGTATAGACATGTTCCATGTCTTTCAAGACACTGGAACAGGGAGAAAAATCCAAAGCATGTTTTTGTGATCTGATAGCAAGGAAACCTGGCCTCATTACAATAATGGATTCCTAGGTAAGTAACCTAGTTCTGGAGACTGAATGGCCAATCTGAAAGTCTAAGGAGGAAGGACCATGCAGACCTTCCAAGAGATTCCTTGAAGGTGAGGCCTGTGGATGGGAACAAGGGTCATCTCAGAAGATCAGCATTGACTAACCCTCCCCCTGTTGCTTGGTATACAACAATTCTACAGTTGAATATAATCCCCAGGCAAAAGAGGCTCAACTGACTGAGAGTAAATTTCCACCATCTAGCAATGTAGGGTTCAAAAAGGAAATTAAGTTCAATTGTAGAAAAATAACTTTACATTTGTCACATACCTGAATGTGTATATTGAGACTTGGACTCAGTACATTCCAGGGCCACCAATTTGTACATAGAATGTGAAATGAATGTTGCTTCCTGGATTTAGCAACTAGTGGCCATATGTGGTCCAGCTGTTGCTTAATGGACTGGTAGGGGAAGCACAAATGCCTTCGTAGAAGACCTTTCAGCCTTGATTATGAGGAACAAACTAAAAAAATAAGCGGGTTGCTGTGTGGTCTAGGAGATGGTATAGGGGAAGAAAAGAAAGAGAAGTTTCTGATTAAAAGATGAAATCTCAGTAGCAGACAGCCAAGCTCCCAAAGTGATGTGTGCTTCCAAGTTTCAACTGCTTTTTGCCAGCTTTAACACAAGCCTAAAGTGATTCATGGTAAAGAGAATGATTCCCAAAGCCACTTCTATTAAGAAAACTTGGGAAGTCTGAGAAAAAGACATTGGTTGAAATGACTTTAAAATAGTTCTATTAAACTTTTAGTGCTGAATGTTATATGCCTATAAAACAAGGAGGTTGACGGCTGGTCTGCAGGTGCATGCATAATTACTTCCAGTTACTTGCTAAAAGACACATCACAAGTCTCCACAATGAAGTGTAAAGGACCACGTTGAGAAAGTATGCCTGATGTCCAAAGAAGGAGCACTGGGGACAGTGTAAGGGAAGAATGAGGCAGAGGTGGACTGATAGACAAAAGGAGAGGAAAAAAATAAAGGAGAAAAAAAAAATAACAAGAACTAGAAAGAGAAGTGAGCCAATAATAGAACCAACCCAGGAACCACTCATCTCCAAAGCCTGTACTGGCTTCTTGGTTTTACAGTCTGTGGTTTCATTTGAAGGAGGTCCTTTTTCCAGGCAGGACTGAACCAAGACAAAATTACAGAGGATTAAGATTTAGCAAAGTCTGATGTCACTTTCTGTCTACTTTTACACTACTACAGCCACTCCTACTCCCAACTATCAATACTTGGTGCTTTCTATCCACATCATGGGAGAAAAGTTATCTGATACATTAAAACTAAAGATAGTATTACTAAGTCAACAGACACTTAATATGTAATCAACTCATTGCTTCTGCATGAGGGAAGTGCTTTAAAAGCACACATGCATATATATACATGCACAACCTGTGACAGAATTTTAGCCACTACAATATATGAGTGGTAGGAAGACATTTTCTATAGGTAATTTATTCATTCATCATTTATTGAGCATCTACTGTATTTCAGGTACTATTCTAGGGCACCAATGAGTCACTGATTTTAAGACATATTCTAAACAGAAGACCTTATAAGTCATCACATATAAAAGTGATTATTTATTCCACCTAATTGTAAATGAATGAGCCCACCTTTGGAGTATGCCAATTTCAGGGCAATTTTGTCCTAGGTTTTTAATATCCAAGGGTGTTGAGTTGAAAACTCCAAAGCATCCAGAATAATCCTACATGCTGAATGCCATCTTCTGACAAATAAATAATCTACAATAGTAGCTTGAGGTTAATTCCCACGAAAAGAACTCATTTTGTCCATGTCATGGTAGCCTGGCTGATTAATGATTCTATGATCCCTCATATTTATATGAAATACTGCTTAAGACATCTTATCTCCAGGAAGACTCACTCTGCTCTGGGACAATAAAGAGAATACAAGCAGGTAGAAGACAAGATTGGCTTTGTCAAAAAATGTTTCTTTGGTATAAAATTTATATTTTGACTAGTGCATTTCCTAATATAACTTATGTAGACAGCTTAATTGAACACCATAAGTATATGGAACCTTGAGTAGGACATGAGATTTTGTTGGTTTGTCCAGAGTGATGCCCCAATCAATCCCAGAGTGATTTGAACAGTGAATAAAAAAAGTATTTGCAAAGTCCCCTTTGGGGAATGGTGTGAAAGGGGGAAAATTCAACTTCCCCAAGTTGAATTCTTGATATTCTCACAAGCAGTGCGGACAATCAAAGCTATAGGCTGAGCCCCCAGTCTTGGGGTTTGTTCAGATGAAACTTAACCCCACAAAGGATAAGTCAAGCCTACTTAAAATTAGGCCTAAGAGTCACCCCCAAGAAAACCTCTTTTGTTACTCAGATGTGGCCTCTCTCTCCAGCCAACACAACAAGCAAACTCACCACCCTCCCCCTGTCTACATGGGACATGACTCCCAGGGGTGTGGACCTTCCTAGCAACATGGGACAGAAATCCTGGAATGAGCTGAGACTCAGCATCAAGGGATTGAGAAAACCCCTAGAATGAGCTGAGACTTAGCATCAGGGGTTGAGAAAACCTTCTCCAACAAAAGGGGGAAGAGTGAAATGAGAGAAAATGAAGTGTCAATGGCTGAGAGATTCCAAACAGAGTCGTGAGGTTATTCTGGAGGCTATTCTTACCCATTAAATAGATATCACCTTGTTAGTAGTAAAGATGTAGAGGAGAGGCTGGAGAGACCTGCCTGAAAATGTGGAGCTGTGTTCCAGTAGCCATGTTTCTTGAAGATGATTGTATAATGATATAGCTTTCACAATGTGACTGTGTGATTGTGAAAACCTTTTGTCTGATGCTCCTTTTATCTATCTTATCAACAGATGAGTAAAACAAATGGAATAAAGATTAATAATACGGGAAACAAATGTTAAAATAAATTTAGAGTGAAATGCTGGTGATCAGTGAGGGGGAGGGGTGGGGGGTATGGTATGAAAAAAAAAAGATTGGCTTTGCTCAAATCTAACTATTTGCAACAAAATACATGGAATCCATGATCTATAAATGCGTAGTGTTGCTGAGCCTGATATCTATCAGGCTTCCCTCTTCACTAGGATCCTCCCACAGCCTATACACATGTCCAAATCTTTTTATATTTAAGACTTTCTCAAATTTACCATCACCTCCTGATTATCACATTTTCCATATTAGCTCATTACGCCCTCACAGCTAAGGTTCTTAAAAGATCTACATTCCCTTCTTCAACTTCTGCAGACTCCTTAATTTACCCCACCTTGGTTTCTGGGCTTGCACTTCCCAGAATCAATATAGCCAAGATTAATAAAGACTTCCTTCTAGTCAAATGAAGGAATGTTTCTAAGCACTTGAGGTTTCATCTCCAGTGTGTGCAAATGCATCATAATGAATGTACTACTGTAATCTCAACATCTATGTTGGTTAGGAGAATTCAAGGTTTGTCCTCTGGACACCCCTATAAGACTTCTGGGTGAAGGAAGGGTATCTCATCTCTATCTGGTTCTTGTTGCTATCACATTTCCCTGTTTCCCACACTGTTGTTGCTTTGCCTTCCAACCCACCCCCCTCCTCGCCAGATAACTGCCATATCTGCATCACTCCTGTGAGTGTCACTTTCCTCCAGTCCACTGGGCTCCAGGTAGCTGTCCACCTTCTCAAACTGCCAACCACCATTTTACTTATAAGGAAATTCTCTGTTTCTTATGAGCAGCTCTACCATCACAAGCAGTTATACTCTTAAAAAACACATTTTGGCATGGTACTAAAAAAACTACAGTTTGGAGGTGAAAGTTAGGGGTAAGGAATGTTCAGGAAGGTCAACACAGACACACTGTATTTAGAACTTCTACTACTAACAATGAAGTCAATATTTATTGAGCCCTACCATGTACCAGACACTCTTTGAAGTGCTGATTATCTCCATTTTATACATTGAAACTAAGGCTCAGAGACGTAACTTGCTCAAGATCCCATTTGTTCCTCTCTACATGAAGTCATAGCTCACTCTATCATCCAAGATTTGCTTTTCACAGATTCACATTGTCTGGTCTCATTTGAAGTTCCTATGTTTAGCCTCCTATTATGAGCCAGGTTCAGAGACCTTCCCACAGGGTTCTAGAGTCCATGCATGCTACTCATGGCCTGATTGGGATCTCTGAACATTCTCTGCCAACATAGATGTTCCCTATAACAGCCAGTGACAATTAGAAGGCTTGTTGGTCCTGAGCACTCTAAGTGTCTAACTGCCTCTGCCAGGCTGGCAGACTCTCTTCTCTAATCTGGCCAAAATGCTCTTGTACTTACTTCATCTCTCGCAGCAGTTGTCCTTGTGGACTTTGGAACACTTTCTTGAACCTCTCTCTCCTTGGTGTCCGGTACACCCTTGATTCTGCTCTTCCTCTAGCTTCTGTGGAAGCCCCTTCTTAGTCAGATTTGTAAAGAACCCAAGCTCAACATATCATAAATCAAACTGGATCCCCACTTGCTGCTTCTTTTCCTGTACTTTGTACCTTAGCACCACCAACCACTTTGTCCATCAAACATTCTGTTTGATGATTTTTTCCCCATAAACTCATGTGTGTGACCAATGTTTCTCCATATGGAGCTATTTAAAAAAAAAAAAAAAGCAATAGAATTGATGCCAAATCCTGTTTCATTATGGCTGTAATTAATATTTATCCACCAACATAAGAACTAATTTTGGAGAAAAAAAGCCACATTCATCTCATTAAAATATGCATTTCTCATATATCTTATTTTTTTCAGTAATGATTAATCATTTAAAAATACTATTTTGATCAATTGTGGACTAGTGCTCATTTCAAATAACTCAATTGAGAAGAAAATTTTAACACTTTAAAGCTTATGATCAGCTCTAATGTCAATATCCTGATTGTAATATTGTGTTATCGTTTTACAAGATATTACCATTCGGGCAAAGTGTGTAAAGGGCAACAACATCTCTTTTATTATGTCTTATAACTATATGCAGATGTATAATCATCTCAACATAAAAAGTTTAAAAAGCATATACTTGTGGAACAGTTGTTTTAATCAAAATATATTTTTAGTAGAGAAGTAGATGACCAACTAAACTTTAAATATATGTGTGTATGCTACATTAGTAGAATGTTCTATGGGAAAAGTGAAATGGAATCAAAATTTTAAAAAAGGAACAATGAACAACTTCCTAACAAAAAAAGTGCATGGCCATATATTTTTTAAATGAATGATGGTGATTGTGAAATTATTGTAGCATTGAGAATACATTTAAAAGAGTGACTTGCCAGTTTTGTTTTAATATGTACAAAATGCCAGAAATTACATTCTTTGCTTCTATTTAAACTTATGATCAAATTTTTAGATGTTACTCTAAGAACTTGTAAAGGAGTACATAGTTTTTCAAAAATCTTTGAGGGGGTACAATAGAAAAAATAAATTTGAAGAGCACTGCTCCAGCCATTCCAAGTACATTCCACTTCTAAGCATGTCCAGGTTTTTAACAGTTCTGAACCTTGGCATCCAACAGTTCTTTCACTCTGGAATGCCCTCCCATTGTCTGCCAAGCTCCTGTTTATCCTTAAACTCTCAGCTAAAGCCTCAGTCCCTCTGGGAAATCTTTCCTGGCACCTTCAGCACAATTAGGCACTCTCTCTTCCATACCTCATCTCATTTGCAGTGAGATAGCATTGCATTATAATTATGTATTTACATGTCTGCCCCCCATTGTGTTGCATGCCCCTTAAAGGTGGATTCTTTTCATTGTTCTATCACTGATATTGCCACAAAGCAGAGTCAACAGTTTTTCTTTGAATGAATGAATGATCGTGAGTATGGTATTAATGTTTTGTGAAGGGGATGGCTTGCTACGTGTTTCAAAAGTACTTTTATTGAGAAATATCCACACACAGACAGTCCAACCATATTATACAATCAATGGCTCACAATATCATCACATAGCTGCGTATTCTTCACCGTGATCATTTTTAGAACATTTGCATCACTCCAGAAAAGGAAATAAAAATAAGAAAAAAAAAACAACTCATAAAAGGACAGACGAAGCCTACTTAAAATTAGGTATAAGAGTCACCCCCCAGAGAACCTCTTTTGTTTCTCAAATGTGGCCTCTCTCTCTCTCAGCCAACACGGTAAGCAAACTCATCACTCTGCTCCTCTCTACATGGGACATGACTCCTAGGGGTGTAAATCTCCCTGGCAACATGGGATAGAAAACCTAGAATGAGCTGGGACTCAGCATCAAGGGATTGAGAAAACCTTCTCAACCAAAAGGGGAAAGAGAGAAATGAGACAAAATAAAGGGTCAGTGGCTGTTGAGATTTCAAGAAGAGTCGAGAGGTTAGCCTGGAGGTTATTCTTACCATTTTATAGATTTCCCCTTTTTAGTTTAAGGTGTATTAGAGAGGCTAGAGGGAAGTGCCTGAAACTGTAACACTGTGTTCTAGTAGCCATGTTTCTTGGAGATGAATGTGTAATGATATAGCTTTTGCAATATGAATATGTGATTGTGAAAACCTTGTGTCTGATGCTCTTTTATCTATGATATTGAGAGATGAGTAAAAAGTATGGATCAAAAATAAATAAATAATAGGGGGAGCAAATATTAAAATAAATTGAGTAGATTGAAATACTAGTGAACAATCAAAGGGAGTGGTAATGGGTATAGAAAAAAATAGGGGGAACAAAGCTTAAAATCTATTGAGCAGATGGAAATGCTAGTGGTCAAGGAGACGGAGGGGTAAGGGGTATGGTATGTGTGAGATTTTTCTTCTTTCTTTTTATTTCTTTTTCTGGAGTGATGCAAATGTTCTAAAACATGATTATGGTGATGAATATACTATGCGATGATATTGTGAGCCACTGACTGCACACCATACATGGAATGTTTGTATGTTAAAAATGTTCATATTTATATCTTGTTTTGGTTTGATAATGCAAAATAAATTACATTAAGAAAAAAAGAACTCATATATCCCACACCCCTTACCCCTCTCTCTCATTGCCCCACTGCATTTCAATCTACCCAATTTTTATCTTTTATCTCTCTCTATTATTTATTTTTATCCATTTTTATTTTATTCATCTGTCCATACCCTGGATAAAAGGAGTATCAGATGCAAGTTTTTTTAACAATTATATAGTCACATTGTAAAAGCTATATAGTTATACAGCCTTCTTCAAGATTCAAGGCTACTGCAACTCTGTTCAGTGGTTTCAAGTACTTCCCTCTAGCCACTCCAATATACCATAACTAAAAAGGGATATCTACATAATGCCTAGCAATAACCTCAAGGATAACCTCTTGACTCTTTGAAGTCTCCCAGCCACTGGGACTTTATTTTGTCTCATTTCTTTCTTCCCCCTTTTAGTCAAGAAGGTTTTCTCAACCCCATGTTACCAGGTCCTGGCTCATGCCCAGGAGTCCGGTCCTACGTTGCCAGGGAGTTCTACACCCCTGGGAGTCATGTCCCATGTTAGGGAGAGGGCAATGAGTTCACCTGCTGAGTTGGCTTGGAGAGAGAGGTCAAGAAAAGAAATTCTCTGGGGGTGACTCTTAGGTATAAATTTAGTTTCTCTTTTACTGGATTAAGCTTCACAGGGGCAAGTCCCAAGATTGAGGGCTGAGCCTATTGAATTGATTGTCCCCACTGCTTTGGTTTGCCACATTTTTAAGTATTCTGCCTTTGAAGATACAAGTTCAGTTTAGGTATTGTGTACTGCAGCTTAAAGATGATCAAATCACCAAACACTAGAGCTCAAAAGGATTTCGTTCATCCACTCACCTATTAAATTTTCTGCTCTGCATTAGCACAGTGGTAAAAGTATAACGTTATGCCAAAAAGCAGAAATGGTATTGATGACAAAGTGGGGCCACAATTCACATTGGTTTTTCTACACAGTGACGTGGGGGTCAAATCAGATTCAAATTTGGAGGCTAGTGTGCTTATCTGCTAGGCCACTCCACTGACCATCAAAATGTAGGGGTTGTATGTTGACACAAACAGATAACCTTATCTCGAATCTTGAAAACACTCTACTTAGAAAATCTTAAACATATTCTTCTATCATGTTCATCCAACTGTCTGCATTATCTTACAACTGGTTTAGGTCAATATGATTGCTTTATTCAATCAAAGCTGTGATTGAACAAGAAGAAATAAACTAAGGACACAGCAATTTCATACTGAGTCAGATCTGTGAGCTGTTCAGACCAGTCTTCCACTTCAGTAAAGCACCTAAAGAAACATGTTGTAGATCTAGGAACATGGTTATTCCTCAGAAGTTTAAGAATAAAATATGAATATTCCTAGTTTCTTTTTGCAATTCATTATGTGTCAATGATTCATGTGATAATTTAAGCATTTCTTGAAACCACTTAAATTTAATAAATTCATTCTTTTATTCATTGCTTCATTCAGTGAGAATTCACAGAGTACCTGCTCTTTGCAAAGTACTTTGTTTATGCATAGAGGTCACAGACCTTTTTCAGATTTTACCAGTTTTTACGTGTACTTGAGTGGTACGTGTGTGTGTGTGTGTGTGTGTTTCCATGCAATTTTTTCCCAGATATGTGGAAACATTACCATAGTCAACATACCAAACTGAGCCATCACCATTATCTCTCTTCTGCTACCCTTTTATGTCACACCCAAACTCCCTCCACACAACCCTATGCCCCATCCCTAACCCCTACAACTGCTAATCTGTCCCTTTCTCTGTACTTTTGTCATTTTTAAGTATACTAAATAAATGGAATCATATAATATGTCAACTTTTGAGATTGGCTTTTTTTTACTCAGCATATTGCCCTTGAAATCCTTCATGTATTAATATGTTGTTTCTTTTTATTGCTGAGTTGCATTCCAAAGCATGATTAAACAGTCAGCTCTCTAGACATCTTGGACATTTCCAGTTGGGGACTACTGCAAATAAAACTGCTATGAAGATACATGTGTAGGCTTGTGATTGGTCATAAGTTTTCATTTTTCAAGAGTCCAATTGCTGGGTCATATGATAACTATAGATTAATTTTATTAGAAATTGCCAAACTTTTTTCCAGAGTGGATGTTCCATTTTCCATTCACATCAACAATGTAAGAGTAATATAGTTATCTTTGCAACCTTGCCAACATTGGCATTGTTAGTATTTTTTATTTTAGTTGTTCTCATAGGTATGTAGTGATATTTCATTGTGGTTTTAATTTGCATTTCTCTGATGGGTAATGATGTTGAACATTTTTTTCATGAGCTTATTTTCCATCTGTATATTCTCCTCGCTAAAATTTATGTTCATGTCTTTGGTCATTTTCTAATGGAGTGTTCTGTTTTGCTTGTTTATTGCTTAGTTTTAAAAGTTCTTTATGTATTCCAGATACAAGTCCTATGCCAGAGATGCAGTTTGTAAATATTTCCTCTCACTATGCAGTTTCTTTATTTATCCTCTTAACAGAGTCTTTTGCAGAGCAAAAATTTTATTTTGATGGTGTCCATCTTATCAGTTTTTACTTTTATCATCATGCTTTTGGTGTCATGTATAAGCACTATTTGCCTAGCTTTATCCTGAATATTTTCTCCTATGTTTACTTTCAAATGTTCTAGTTTTACTTTTGACATTTAACATTATGATCACTTTTGAGTTAATTTTGTATAATGTATGAGGTTCAGGTTAAAATTATTTATTTTATTTTATTTTTTGCCAATGGATGGCCAGCCGTAACAGAATGATTTATTGAAAAGATATATTGTCTATTAATGCCTGTAGTATGTGTACATATACTTCTTTCATTCCTCATAGTAGTAATTTATTTCTTCTCTCATGTTTTTTCCCCTTGATCCATCAATATTGCTGGGTGATTAGCAATATGTTTTCCAAAGAAACAAATTTTGACTTTATTTTTCTCTACTGAACATTTGTTTAACTTTGCTAAAGTTTTTGGAATGCAATATACCATAAATGGGCTGGCTTTAACAATTGGGATTTACAAGCTCATAGTTCATAGGCCAAGAAAATGTCTAAATCAAGGCCTCAAAAGGCAATGCTTTCTTCCTGGAGGCCAGTTACCTATGATCCTCAACTCCTCTGTCACACAGCTTAGCACATGGCCAGTGTTTGTTGGGCCTTCTCTCTAGGGGTTTCATTCCTTCTAGCTTCTGGTTGCTCCATCTGTGACTTTCTTTCTGAGCATCTGTGTGTTTCTCTCTTTTTAGCTTCTCTCTGCTTCTCCCAAATGCCTCAAAGGAAATAACCTAATTTAAAGGTCCCACCTAAAATTGGTTCACACCCACAGGAATGGATTAGCTTTAAGAACATGGTCTTTTCTGGGTACATACAGCTTCAAACGATCACATTTATTTTCCATTTCATTCTGTTTCTTCTGTTATTTTTATTACTTCCTTCTGTCTTCATTGTTTGGGTTTAATGTGTCATTCTTTCTTGGAATTTTGAAATGGATACTTAGATCAGACTATCTTCTTTTCTAATTTGCAAGGCTATAAGTTTCTTCCGTGAAAGACTTTTGCTCTACACCACCTTTTGATATACAACACTGTCATTATCATTAAGATTAAAATATTTTCCTATTTCCATTGCTATTTGTTCCTTGAACTATGAAGTAGTTAGATGTATATTGTTTTATTTTCAAACATTTGAGGGCTTCCTAGTTACTTTTGTTATTGTTATTGTTTTTAGCTTAGTGCCAATGAGATCAGACAGCAAGGTCTTTGTGATTTCAATCCACAAAGATAACGCTTTTTGGTCCAGCACTGTTTTGATGAATTTCCCATGGCACATGAAAAGAATGCACAGTCTGCAATGTTTAGGCACATTGTTCCAATTTTGCCATTAGGTCAAGTTTATTAATCATGTTTTTCAAATCTTCTATGTCTCTACTGAATTTCTGCTTGTGCATTCTATTATTTTCTGAGAACATTGTTTTAAAAACACCAACTTTGACTGTGGACTTGTCTGTTCTGTCAATTTCTGCTTCCTGTTACTTTTTGGGCATGTTATCAGGTATATATAAATTTATCATTGTTATATTTTCCAACTGAAATGATTCTCTTATCATTATAAAATATTCATATTTATTTCTGGTAATACTTTCTATGTTGAAGCTTACTTTATATCACATTAGAAAGCTACACTGTCTTTCTTTGGGTGAGTGTTTCCAATGTATATATTTTCTCACTTTAATTTTCAACTTTTTTGTGTTCTTATATTTAAGATGTGTCTCTTATAACTACATATAGTTGGGCTTTGTTTTCAGTTTGACAATTTCTGGTTTTGAATAGGTGTGTTTAATATACTTACAGTCAATGTTATTACTGATATATCTAGTTTGAATCAATATTTGTTCATATTTATTCCTATTTCCCTTCCTATTCATTGCCTTCTATAGGTTATTTCATTTCCTGCTCTATTATTAGCTTGTTAGCAAGAGATTATTTAATTAGCATTTTAATGGTTACCATAAACATTACAATATGCACTCTTGACTTATTGTCAAAAATTAGTATTTTTTCTACATGTAGGCAAAGAAAGAACCTTAAACTCTTTAATTTCATTATTCCCTTCTTCTGTTTTGTGCTATTATACTCATAGTTTTAATGCTACATATATTTTAACCCCCCAAAGACATTATTGTTGTTACTTTTAATATTATTTTTACCCTATCAGTGCTCTCCATTTCTTTCTGTATTTCTCTGCTTCCATCTAGGATCATTCTCTTCTGCTGCATAACTTCCTTCAGTATTTCTTTCAGTGCTTTTATTAAATTTGCTCAGATTTTATTTCTCTGAAAGTCTTTTTTTTTAATTCATTCTAAAGTATATTTTTCTTGGGTGTAAAATTCTAAGTTGGTAGTCAATTTCTTTTCACACATTAAAAAGGTATCCATCTGCTGTCTTCTGACTTCCATAGTTTCTGTTGAAAAGTCAGCACACCAGTCTTCATGCTGCTCTTTTTAATGCACTGTGCCTTTTTTCTCTGAGGACTTCTGAGATTTTTCTCTTTGTCTTTGGTATTGAGCACTTTTGCTATAATTGACCTAGCTATGATTTTTTTTCTATTTATCCTGCTTGGATTTTGGATAATATACTGGATCTGATTTTGATTTTATTTTCTGCTCCCAAATCTCTCTCCTCTTCTTCTGGAATTCCAATTGTGTATACTATAGAAGTGTTTCATCAGATCTCAAATTTCTCTTAGGCTCTTTTCTATGTTTTCCATTAATATTTGTGCTTTAATTTGTATATTTTCTACAACCTTTTAGTTTTATAATTCTTCTGTTCATAAACCCATCTATTAATGTCATTCACTGTATTTTCAATTTTAATTATAAAGTTTCTATTTGATTCTTTATTATAAATTCTAAAGAAACTCTCCATCTTTTTATCTACTTTTGAAGTGTTCAATAATTCCAATATCTGTATAGCCTGTGCATCTATATCTGTTGTCCATTTGCTCATTTATTTGTTTTGTTGGCTGATTTGTTGATTTACCATCTTTTGGCCCTGATTCCTGGCATACCTCCTGATTTTTTTTACTTATTGCTGGACATTGTGAATGAAAATTTGATGATGTTGTCTGCTTCCAGGGAATACTTAATTATCTTCTGCTAGGCTGCTAGAATATAGGCAGATAAACTTTCTCCAATCAGAGATTGAGAGTATTTCAGGCTCAATTTTAAATTTTGTGTAAACTAGTATATTTCTCTTTGAACTTACATGTAGGGTGTCTCAGAATCCCTCCTCCTTGAAAGGAATTCGACTTCAATTATTTTTCCCCTATACTCCTTCAGACTCCTGAAACCATGCTTTAGCTTTTTACATCTTAGCAGTTATTTTATACTTGTTTTCTTGGTCACTGGTTTAAAAATGCAGTTTAAAAATTAACAAATATCAGATAGTAAATTGAGAACAGACTATCAGTCTTGATTTTCTGTGATTTCTATTTCTCTGGGATCTTGGGCACATAAGTTTTGGCTACCTTGGGAGACCTGAGCTCTAATTTCTGTCTCCTCCGTAGTGAGACCAATGAAATCTCCAGGCTGCTGCTCTCTGTTCTACCTCTGCTCCCTTCACTGAGAATTCATCAATTTTCCTTAAAGGAAAAAAAACTCTCTGTTAAATATAGGGTTCATTTCAATACATGTTGCTTCTCTATGGAATTGGGTCTTTCAGGTATTTTTGCCTGGTCTGCTTTCTGATGCCTTCAATTAGCTATTTTTGGTATTTGACACAGGTTTTATAGTTGAATGAGTCTTTTCAATGCCCCAGTTCTAATAAAATTAGCAAACTGTCAATGGTATACCCCCAACTCAACAAGGTTCCTATTAAGGAGCCCAGATATGACTCCATAGAGAGGTAACTTTTATGATTTTTCAACCAAATAGATTCGGTTCTCATGACAGACCTAAGGCTTGTGGAAACTTTTGCTGGGCAGACCTTGCTGGAAAAACTCCCTCAAGCACAACATTAGAACTTTACCCTTCAGGATTTAGGTGTATCAGTTTGGTGTAACTTTCCTATATTGTTATATGCTCTCTCTGCTACTTTTGATTTTGATGAGGATACTTCAAAACATCCTACCATGAAAGGGACTATTAAAATATGACTTCCAGTCCACCCACTACTACCATGAATGTCAGAATGACTCACATTAGCATTAATCTGGAAAGTACAGGGATTTACCTGACCATCTTAGAAACATATAACTGAAACCTACAGCTCTAAACATCAACCATATCAATAATCGTTTTACCCTTTTAGCGTTTTCCTAATACCCCTTCTAGCATGTAACATAGCCTACACTTTACAAGTCCTTTCTTTTCCATAACCAACAAAAATGCCCCATTGCACCCACAATAAGTGGTTTCTCGATCACAATAGTTGAAGATGTATCTGAATATATTCTTTGGTCATACTTGACCCCTGGAGATACCGTGGCCTTATTTGGTAAGCCTGGAAAGAAGTGATCAGTATATGCAATACTCTTGCCTTGGTAGCATCAGATCACCAGTAACATCACAAATTTTTGGCTTCTCACCTACTAAGAACTGGAATAAAAAGTTTAGTGATAAAAGGCCTGTAATGACTTAAAACTGTATCAGACACTTTAGAGTCAACAAAACCTGGCCATGCATGCTAACAAAGCATTCAGTTTGGGTTGCTACATGTTTAATCTCTTCTTGTCTCATCCATTGCCTGATATTTATAAACCTCTGGATCTTTATTTTCTGATTCATCCTTTGTGTTCTTTTCCTCCTTGAATAGCAATATTTTTTCACCTATTGCTGACCTACTTCTTACCTGCTTCCTTCCCTCCTTTGCAAACCTAGCTATCCTTTGTACACTTGACCATATTTTCTTTGATTATCAGTTCAACAAGTTCTGAGCTCCACTTCACAAAAATCCCATCATACCTAGGTTTGACATATTCAATATTTTGTGGTCTTCTTTCAATTTATTTCTCCCTGCTTCATGTTTACCAATAATATTAACCTCATGTAACTTATTTTAAATCATTTTTAAAATTGTTTCTGGGCTCTACAATCATCTTTTTCCACCAGAATGATTCCTCCCAATTATGGTACCTAGGTTTTAAAATAATTTATGGCTAGATCTCATCAAAGGCTCTTTGAAATTATATATAAGTTATATTCAACAAATACTTTATATTTATATGTTTATAAACCTGATTTAATTATTCTTGTTGATTGAACAGGAAGATCCTCATTATAATAAGATACAAGGTCTCCATTCTTTTTCTAGGTGAGTAGGACCTTCATCAGCTTGAATCCCAGACCCTCCTCAGAAGCCAAACTCATGAAGAAAACCACCAATCTTCCTGCACAGGAACTATCACAAACCAGGTTTCACAGTCTAACAGCCTGTTCCTTTTTTAGGTTCTCCAAGACTTAAAGTGGATCTTATACCATGCCAGTAGTTCATTTACATCTAAATTATAGATTTAAACTAGAACATTCTGAGTGTTTGCCCTGTTTGTTCTAATACTTCTTACTTGTTTGCAGTGAAACATTTGGACAGACACTTCGAAAATCCATTCTCAGCCCAAAGTAGCTAATGCATGAGTAACTTTATTTTCTCTCTCTTTATTTTTTTCCCCCAAACTCACTTTCACAAACCCTCTTTGTGCCTCCTTCTTTTTCCTTCTGTATTTGGTCTTTGCCTCACTTACCCAGGTAACTGATGGCTTCCTTGTCCCAAGGCCAGGTGGCAGTTCCTGCAAGATCTTCTAGTACTGAGCTGGCAAAGTAGACATTGAGAAAGTGGGTACTGTTGAGCCGTAGGGCCTCTTTCAGCTCCTTCACGCTCATGTATGCCCTGGGAAGCACAAAAAAGGAAAAAGTGTCACACCAAGGTATGAGTACTTAGAGAACAGCAGAACCAGACCTAATCAGATTCTGGAACTCCCAACCAGCATTGCCTTTTGGAGGGGCAAAAAGGCAGAGAATTGGCTCTCATGAGAACCAGCATCCATAACTAAAACAGCTGCTGTTTTTCACCCTAGGATCACAGGAAATGTTTGACATTATACATATCTCATCAAAATCTATTCCAAGAAATTTAAAAAGATAGGATTTTATTTTCAATGTATCACCAATGCATATTAATGTCTTTTTTCTTTTGTGAGAAAAATAAGGAACAAAGTGATAAAACAATAAATTAAAGACTTTGTTCTGTTTTGATTATGGACTTGGTTGGTATTCCACTTGTATTAACAATAAAACTAATAATAACTAATATTTGTTGAGCAATTGCTATATTACCAGAAAAATATGGGCATTACATCATGTTAATCTTCATAACTCTATGGGGCTATGAGTAACACCATTATTATTACTATTATTACCATTATATAATGAGCAATTTAGTCTTAGAGAAATTAGTAATCTACCCAAAGTCACAAAGTTAGTAAGTAGCAAAGTTGGATGTAAACACTAGTCTTTCCAAATGCCAGACCCCACACTCTTAAACCACTTCAATATTTGCATGAATACTCAATATTTGACATCGTACTTAATTTCCCATTTGAAAAAAAAGGAAACAAGCACTTGGTTTCTTTAGAAGCTCATATATAGTCAAAGACCTTCAATTTCCTGGCATCAGCTGACTTAAAACTTTACCACAAGCAAATAGAGCCTCAATCATCTCCCTGAAGAGTTATTTTAAGAAGGAACAACAAAAGCAGAGCTCAGTGGCCCTTTAGACTCATTGGATGCTTCCCAGTGATCATGGACTACCATTCCAAACAGAGGAATGTTCCTAGCACAGGCATAAATTGGAAATTTTCTTTATAGATTATACTTCATTGTTGCTATTCTGGTAGAAAAGCTGCAGACACTGAAACTCCCAACCCAAAAGCTAATGTTAGGACAGCTTGACCCTTCAGAGAAGAAGAGAGAATGTTCTGCCTCTCTACTCTGTCTCTCCAACCTTACTACTGCTGCCTGTATTCAAGCCACATGTAGGATATGCTGACAAGAAGCATTCAAGAAATGCAGAGATTTCAAAGAAGATTGTTTCAGTATTTTTTGGAACAGAATCAAGAAGTAGAATAAAAGTAAATAAAAAAACAAAAAATCTTGCTTTAAAACCAAAGATGCTTGGGAGATAAGAGTTTTATAAATATCACTTTTATTGTTTATAATATCTTGGAAAAATTCTTCTCAATTCCAAGAAACCATCCAAATTCCATGAGGTGACATCAGATGTGATCAGAGGAATATTCCTTCTGCTGCTTTGTTGGAGACACAATATTTTGGGGGCTGTCACTTGGTTTTTCCTTGGACATTAGTCACAGTCCTTTCCTTTTCTCCTTTATTAATAAATTTAAGGTCTGGAGCTGTGATGGCATCAAGTAACTCTTCCCCATGGAGATGTTTCAATAGAGCAGAGAAAGAGACAAGAAAAGAAAGAAGGAAAGAAAAAAGGCACAGAAAATCAAGGACTGAGTCACTGCCAAGCCTAGGGTATACCAAAGAGGAAAAGTTGTACACTTTCTCTGTTCCTATTCCAGGGTTCCAATTAAACTTAGGTTGGTAACTTGACAGTTTTCTCTCTTTTCTCCTCCTTCACTTTTCCCAAATCCCCCTGTCCCTAGCAGGACTGGAATTGGGCTATCTGTGGGTTACTTGCTTCTCTGAATGCCATTTACCAGTCTTGGCCACCACTCTTCTGTCCTCCCTCAACCCAGCAGTTCCACTAATTTCTCTTGAGCACTCTCCAAGAGGCCTCCTCCTCCACCACCAACCTCATTTGCTACTTCTGGTCATCTCTCTTTTCTTCGCCCTATCCTCTCTCCAGCCATAAATTATCCTTCCAGATGAGAGTGTTAGGCCATACTGGTGGCAAACTGAGTTTGAGTTGCTCAAACTCCTGCACTTTCTACAAAGATACAGGTAAATGTCAGTGAGCTTAAGGGTGAGAATGGAAAGGAAAAAAAAGCTAAAGCCAGATGGAAAGAGGCAGCAGTTCACCAGATAAAGGAAAAATTGATTTTAGTAGAAACAAAGACTGTTGTCCAGATTATTCTCTAACCAAATAGGAACAATATGTAGATATCGGTGTGTCTGTTTTGGATGCAGACTTACCCATTATAATGCATACACACCAATTCAGAAGTTAGTCAAAGCTACTAAAGGTAAACATCTTAGCTCCTCAGCTCATGTGGCCAGAAATTGGCTGAGGCTAGGGTGAAGAAGAATGGACATTATTCATAAGCTCACAGCTTAACATCTTCTTTCAGAACAGATTTATCCAGAGACTTGCCATCCAAAAGAGCTTAACGCTCAGGGGAAAGGAAAACAATCTACATAAATGCATTCAAAAGTACCAGGATCTAACCTGAGACTCTGAATCAGGGCACTGAAGCTATGAAAGTCAGCATTACCCCATACAGGAATTGTTTAAAAAGTTGAAAAAATGATCAGACTTTGACTAGAGTTATGACTGAAACTGAGTTGGATAGGACTATGATAAATCAGAATACTAGGTAAAGGATGATATAGTCCATATTTTAAAACTTCAACCTCTGTGTGAGACAAAAGGAAGGGTGCAAAATTTATATTTTGGACACCACATTATTTTATTTAACTTGTATGGTCAGTTTATTTAAACACTATAATTATAGGAACTTTGGAACAGGGCGTGAGCCCTTGTTAGTTTGTACAAGTCATTATTATGCCCAATATATCCCAGATTAATTTAAGCAGAGAATAAAAAAGTATTTACAAAATCCCCTTGGAGGGCTGGGGAGAAAGGAGGAAATATAAACTTCCTTACCTGGGAAATTCCTGATATTCTTGCAAGAAGTGGGGACAACCAGTTCAAGAGGCTGAGCCCTTGATCTTGGGGTTCACTCTGTGGAAGTTATTCCTGCAAAGAAGAAGCTAAGCCTACATGTAATTATGCCTAAGCATCACCCCTAGAGAACCTCTTTTGTTGCTCAGATGTGGCCTCTTTCTCTAAGTCAACTTGGCAGGTGAACTCACTGCCCTCCCTCTCATGTGGGACAAGACTCCCAGGAGTGTAAATTTCCCTGGCAACATGGAACAGAACTCCTGAAATGAGCCAGAATCTGGCATGATGGGGTTGAGAAAGCCTTCTTGACTAAAAGGGAGAAGAAAGAAATGAGACAAAATAAAGTTTCAGTGGCTGAGAGATTTCAAACAGAGTTAAGAGGTTAGCCTGGAGGTTATTCTTATGCATTAAATAGATATCCCTTTGTAGTTGATAGTGTATTGGGGTGGCTAGAGAAAAGTACCTGGAACTGTTGAGCTGTGTTCCAGTAGCTTTGATTCTTGAAGATGACTGTACAACTATATAACTTTTACAATGTGAAAACCTTGTGTCTGATGCTCCTTTTATCCAGGCTATGGACAGAGTAAAAAATAAGGGTAAAAAATAAATAAATAATAGAAGGGGGATAAAGAGCAAAAACTTGGGTAGATTGAAATACTAGTGGTCAATGAGAGAGAGGGGTAAGGGGTATAGGATGTATGAATATTATCTTTTCTCTTTTTATTTCTTTTTCTGGAGTGATGCAAATGTTCTAAAAATTATCATGGTGATGAATACACAACTATGTGATGATATTGTGAGCCTTAATTGTATACCATGTATAGACTGTATAGGTGTAAAGATTTCTCACTAAAATATTAAAACAAAAATCAAAGAATAAATATTAAGTATCTCATTTAAAAAGAAAATACAAGGGTCTAGAACTGACCAGAACTAAGTATAAAAAGGGGGATTAATTGCATTCATCTGCTTGTTTCCTATAAGGATCTACATCTACTTATACACTACATACTCTACATAGAGAGAGACTCACCATAGACTTCTTCTTGAAGGACTCAGACCAACCAAAGTGAGGTTGCCAAGTGATTTTTCTTAGTTCATTTCAGAAACAAGCACTACTGGAGGCTGTCATATCAAGTTATTCTGCCCCCTTTGCTCTAGTCTGTTGTTTCCGACATGGCCGCTAGCAGAATGCATGTCTGCCTTATCATTCTATGATTGTGACCTACTGGTTTGAGACTAAACATTGCCTGGTTTCCTACCCACCCGTTGCACTACCCTCCAACCTTAGTACATTCACTCTGATTTCTGCCACCACCCCCCACCCACCGACTGCTGACCCTCAATAACTCCTACCCCAGGATCAAACTGTACATACAGTTCCTCTCTCTTGCTTAGTCTCTGATCGCTCCTTAAAGGGAAGGTAAGATGAATCAATGAATGTATCTGCATTCTAGTTCATTAATGAGTTGAAAAACTCCTTTACAGGCTGATAGAAATAATTCAACAATGAAGCCAGAAATAAGAAAAATATTCTTAGCTGTCTGAAGGAAATGGAAGCCAATATCAAAAATTGACAAGTTGAAAAGCAAGATACAAAGAATGTAGTTGCACATAAGGGACCCACTGTTCCATGTCCCTTGCTCAGAGCAAGCCTTCTCCTGAGGAGGCGCTTCATTCTACTGCACAGGTGGCAGGATTGCCTCCAGAAGAGCTAAGCCTGATGCCCCCAAGGAACTTCAGGTGATTTTCATTAGAGAAACAACTTGTGTCAAAGCTGGGGTATTTTAGTTTAGTTAAATCTAAACTTTCCTGTCATCACTATAAATCACGGTTCTCTACCCAAAATATGCAGAAGGGTTTCACTGGTCACCACTATCCCCTAGCCCTGCTGCCTCTACACTTCCTTCCCCTAACCCTTTCATGGTGTCCACACCTTGGGACTTGCAGGTCCCCAGAAGCACCAGCTAGCATTTTACCATCTGCCCAGTGCAACTTCAAATACTTAGCTTTCTCTCCTGCCAAATCCTTCTTCTCTTAGGCTCATGGCACTCTGCTACATCACCACACACTTTCGTTCTTTTGATTTTCATTATCATTCTTCTGTTGCCCCTCTTACCTCAAATTATTATTCCCTTGACTCCTTTTTTTGTGTTAAATGAAACTTTTTCACAGTATGCTATAAGTCACATATGCTACACAGTTTTCAGAACTAAGGGAAATACCTCTTTCACTTTCCCTTGATTCAGAGTAGATGATCACTCTTCCTTTGATGATAAAAATGAGGGCATTTGACATGAACTCCATCATCCCTCCCATCAAATACGAGCATAAAGACAGACACATACATACAAACTCTCAAACTTACTTACTTATTTTTAGCTATTCCTCTTGTCCTACTGGGTAAAGTTTTTCAGAGCAAATCATAACTAACACCTCTTCTTTCTCCTTCTTCCATTCCAATTCAAACTTCTTGAATGAGTAATTTCCTCACCTTCCATTCACTTCTTTTTTCCATGTGCTAACTAATCCCAATATAACTTGGCTTTCATTCTTACCACTTGATCAAAACTGCTTTAGCTAACATTATCTGTGGCCTCCTAATTGTCTCTCCCCACAAAATGAAAATAACAATTCTGTCATTCTCTTATTGGAACACTTGGTTGCATTTTTATATTATTAATTACTTCCAATCACTTCCTCCTCAAAGTTCTCTACTTCCTTTGTTTTCATTACAACACTCATTAATGATTTAAAGACCACTTTAAATCACTGCTTTAAAAGCCACATATTTTCAATCTCCATTGGTATCTCTTTTCCCCTATAATCTTTAAACTTTATACCCTTGGGTCCTGTTTGTGGCCCTCCTCGTTTCTCATCCTTTATGTTCATCCACGGGGAACTCATCCACTCTTGAACTATTAAGTACATTACTATTCAGATAACACTCAATAGATAGCTTTAACCCACCTCTCTCCTAAGATTAGATTCTTGTTTACCCCAAACAACCGTACATCTTTACATGAATCACCCACAGACATATTGAAGCTAACATACTGGTGCAGTAGGATGGTTTTAATTGAGCCTAAAAGAAATTCAGACAGTGAATTTCAGCACATCTGAGACAGTAATCTAGTTGGTGAATCTGTGGACATCTTTTTTTCATGATTAGAGCAGCAAGAATTAAGTTTTCAGTTATGTGTGTGTGTGTGTGTGTGTGTGTGTGTGTGTGTGTGTGTGTGTGTGCCTGGGTCCATGGAAATGTGGGGAATAAGGGAACACAGTGGCATCCTGTCCCAAACCCAGCTTTACAGACTGAACTTTGAGCTCTTTAGGAAGAATCTAAAAGAACCCTTTTCAAAAGAAAATTTGTGAAACCCAAGCTACATGCAATTCTGCTTTAGGATTCAGTAACAAAATATAACACTGCATGAGGAAAAGGGACACCCTCTCCATTTCTGACAAGAACTAAGGAATATCAGCAGCATTCTAGCACATGAGAGTTTTGCAGCCTTGGGTTGCATTGGAAGCCATTATTCAGAGAAAGCCAGCTTCTCCCCAAGGAGACAGTTAGAGCAGATCATCAGCTGGATTGTTGAGTGTCAGCAGACAAGGTAAAATATCATTACCAGTGTTTAATGGCAAACAGCAGGAGAACTACAAATACCAAGGGGCATGACTTTTTAAGGACATTGCAGAACTCCTAGAAGTACTAAAGTAAGAGGACTTTGTATGAAAAAAGGTCTTAAAATTGTGTATTGAGAGAATGCAATTTGTTTGTTAATGATAGTCAGGCCTTATTCATGGCCACAGGATTATGTGAACTGTGAGATATTCAGTTTATCTTTAACTCTGAACTCACATATTCTTTCCCACACTAATTTTCTCCAACTGGGTCCCTTTATGAATTGGTACCACCACTACTACTCTCATGATGATACAAAAGGGAAACCTAGAACTCATCTCTCATTCTTCTTTTCACTTCAAAGTGCTCCCCTTAATATAACCAATCAACCACCCGCTAATGACCCCATGATGAAAAAACATATTGGTTATTATTTTTTTCCCTTCTGAAGTCCTAAAAAGAGGCTTAGATATCATCACCAGGACATCATCAACTGTGAATATTTATTTAAATCCAAATATGTAGGATGCGACAAGACTTAACATACCCAAAACTTTTTTCTAATCCACACATAAATGAATATTACTAGAAATAAGATGAAATTTTCTCTAAAAATATTAAAGTGTAAGAATTTGAAGTTTAAATAAAATGAGGAACTGGAGATTGAAAACACTTCAGGTCCAGTGTCATGATATCATATGTTGTAGGCAGAATTATTCTCACAAGGATAGCCACATCCTAATCTCTTGAACCTGTGAATATGTTATCTTATGCAAAGGAGCTTTGCAAATGTAATTAAGGCAATAGACAGTGTGATTGGAGATCTTTTTAGGTTAAATGAATGTGCCCAGCCTAATTATGTGGGTCCTTAAAAGCAGAGAACTTTTTCCACCTGTGGTCAGGAAAGAGCTGTGGTAATAGAAGCAGGATCAGAGAGATGCTACGTTGCTGCCTTGGAAGATAGAAGAAGGGGGACCAAAGCCAAGGAATGCGGGTGGCCTCTGGAAGCTGGAAAATGCAAAGAAGTACATTCTTCCAGAGAGCATAACAGAAAGACACCCAGCCCTGCTGTCACTTTGATTTTAGCCTGGTGAAACCCATGTCAAAGTTCTGAGCTACAAAATTGTAGAATAATAAGTTTTCATTTCTTTAAGCCACTAAGCAAATGGTAACTTCCTACAGTAGAAATAGAAATCTAATACATCTTTTGCTTAATACAAAACCTTTGGGAAGGAATAGAACATACAGGAAATGAACATCTGGCTTGAAAAGATGATGTCAAAAAAAAAAAAAATGAGGATTTGTTTTTAAAGAACCTGTCCTGTGATACCAGAATTATGTGCTCAAGGAAAGGAAAATAGTGTGTCCTACCATTCCAGCTCTTGGCAGTGGTTTACCTACCTCACCGAGAAGTTAAAATTTATTTGGAATGGGAGAAGGAAAATAGCCAGATAATTCATTAGATCCACATTTTAAGAAGGACAGGGTATTGGAGACAAAAAAGAAACACATAAGTGGTAGAACTTAAGAGAAAATGACCAAGCCAGTGTGTGAGAGTCCTCGGGAGCACTGCTGTCAAGCCAGAATGACCTGATCTCAAGGTCCACCTATTCCACTTGGCCATGTGGCACTGGCAAGGCATCTACCCTTTCTACACTTCAGTTTTTTCAACTGTGAAATGAGAATAATTAAAATGCCTATGTCATACAATTATTGGGAGGAAAAAGGAAGATAACATTTGTAAAGTGTTTCGCACATATGAGCATGCAACAAACCTTATTTTAATGACAATTCCTATGACCTCAGATGACTACATCTGAGTGCAGAAATAACTATACAGGAAAGCATCATCTCAAAGACTCGGTAGGGAGCTAATTATGGTCCATGTCCAAGGAGACATACCTTGTTTACAAGAGTCAACTAGCATGAAAAGGAGGCAATAGCACAGTACAAAAAGGAAGTGAACAAAACTTATATCTAAGACCTGAAGGTAAACCCAAGATGGAAACATTTGTAATGAAAATAAAATAGAAATGAAATAGTTACAGGTAGAGACTACAGTTACCCTGGTCAGGCAAATAATAGTCATAATATCTCTCAAAAGCAGGTTACATAACTGACACAAAGTAAAGATGCTGTGACGATTCTGAATTTCAGCTGAGAATACCTAGCAGAAGACTGATTCTGCTAATAGCAATTGTCACACTTCTAATGAAGTCTTTTCTTTATTTCCTAATACGATCCCACTAAAATTTCAGGAAACAAAAAGAGATTTGCTTGTTTGTATTTTTTTTTGAGGGGGGGAGTGGAGGGGTGCATGGTCAGGGACTCGAACCTGGGTCTCCCGCATGGAAGGTGAGCATTCTACCATTGAACCACCCATGTACCCTCACTTGATTTTAACTCTTTCCAATAAAAAGAACTAGCTGGTAGCATGGAGTGGATGAGTTCCTTCAATGAAAGAAACTATGACCCTTGGTATCCTCAATAGCCAATCCTGGTAATATACAGACTCAAACTTTAGTAAGACAGATTTCAAAAAAAAGAGGGAGTGTTTCCATGATCTAGGATTCTCAAGGAGGCAATGTCTTTTGGAGGTGGAAACACTTAAACCTTGAAAATCAATTTAATCCCATATTGTCCCAATAAAGCAGAAAGGAGTTATAAAGTATCCAAAAGAACCAGACTCTGTAAGAGAATTCTTTGCCAAGCCAAAATTTTAAGAGAACACATGTAGATTTTGGAAGGAAGAACAGCATAAAACTGTAAAAAAAAAAAAAAAAAAAGGCAAAAAGATAAAGCCAGAACTAACATAAACATGAAAAACAGCCAAGAATGATAAATTGTAAAATTTATATTTTTCAGGATAATAAAAAATAGAAAAAGAGTAGAGTGATACAGAAGACAAAATAAAAACGAACTCTTCAAAGTCTGGTTTGCTACAAAGATAATCATTAAAGTGAAAACTCATTCAATAAATTTACCTGACAACCATTTATTTGTTCCTAATAATAATAGTGATCCCAATTTAGTGAGTCTCAACTCTAAGCTTCATATATATTTTCCCACTTAGATAGTACAACAACCCTATGTGGTTGATAAAATTGCTCTTTTTTTACGGATGAGAAACTAAAGCTTACAGAGACTAAACAACTTGCCCCAAACCACATGGTCTATAAGTCTTGGAGGCAAGTTTTAAACTCAATTCTCTCTACTCGGAAGCATACATTCTTTCTTCTATTCTTAAATTAATTGAGCCACCATGTTGGGTCCTGGCAATGAAAAGATGATTCAGATATGGCTCTTGTTTTCAAGAAGTTCAACTGGGTGGGTAAGACAACCACATAAATGAATAATTGTACAATAAGGGCACAGACACTATAGTAGATGTATGTGCAAAATTATATGCAAGAATAGAGGACTGAGTGAAAAATCTGCTTAGCAACCAGGACATTAATAATACATTATAGAAATTAATGGTGGATACTGTGGATTGGTTTGTTCATATTCATTCTACTCTCCTTCCCATGTGTCTTTTTGCTCTGCAAGACAGAAAACTAAAATGTACATTTCCCCAACTCCTTTGGAGCTAGCCGTCTGGATGTGATGTACAGTTTGCAGTTAGGAGTGCGCTTCTCAGAGCTGGAAGGTGAAAGTGAGGCACAGACCTGACTTCTGACTGCTTTTGCTTTTTCCACCTGTAAGCATAACTGTGCAATAGTGTTCTCATTTGCAGGCACCAGCACTGTGGGTCTGAAGAAGTAGACTGTGGGGCAGACACCCTGCTGACTCAGATATACCAGGTACAGTGGCAGTGGCTTTCTGATGCCAGGACAGCGGCACAGTGACGAGGCATTGTGTTCCCGAAACCAGCAGTCCTGCTGAGACTTAAGGATCCCCCACTTCCTGTCTGTGGCAGAGGCGCCACTTGCAAGTTCTGCACTGTTGTGCTGAGAGGTATTCCTGGACACCTGTGCTGGTTTGAAGCTGTTATGTTCCCCAGAAAAGGCCATGTTCTTTTCACCCATTCTTGTGGGTGCAGACCTGTTGTGGGTGGGACCTTTTGATGAAGTTGTTTCATTTGAGATGAAATCCACCCAGTTCACTATAGAACTTAGTCACTAACCACTTAGGACTGCCCAAAGGGAGGTTTTTGATAGCTTAGTTCATGTCTCTATTTTTTGTCCCTATTTCATTCAACAGTGTAATCAATGACTTGAAAGAATTCATAGGACGTAGATTTTAAAAATTTGCAAATGACATAAATTTGAAAGAGACAATATGTGGGTGGCAGGATAAAGGTTCAAATTGCTCTCAAAAAGCTACAATTACGAGGGCAAATTCAGAAGAGAAAATTGAAAAGCTTCAAATGTAACATTTGAATTTAGGCACAAAAACAATCACTAAGATACAGTGTCAGTGACTCTGGGCTTAATAGCAATTATATTAAGAAAATGCCTATAGATTTAGGCAGCCAACAGTGTTCTGTGGTTCCCTGGGATGGGGGAGGTGGCATAAAGGCTTCTAGGTTGCAATCACAGCCACAAAGGCAGTGTACTGCAATGAACCGACCTGTGCTTGGCTAGCGCTACCCATGTCCAAGGACACTGGAAGTGTAGACATGTCCAGAAGAGAGAGACTAAGAAGAGGGGAGAAGCCATGCCATTCAAAGAATGGCAGAAAAAACAAGGTATATTTAATTTAGGTGTCAGGAGTGGGAGGGCAGCTTGGAAAGTCTGTTTAAATATGTACATGTAAGAGCCTTGCTCTGTGTAGCTCCAGAGGAAAATGTAGGGCCAATGGGTAATTGTGAGGAGCCATATTTTGCCTCAATATATAGAAAAACTTGCTAAAGTTTGGTTGTTAAGAAATTACCTCCCTAGGCAAATTCAAGCAGAAGCCAAAAAGGTTACTTTTCACAGATGTTGAAGAGAGAATTCTTATATTGACCAGAATATGAAACCCAACATTTCTCACAACTAAATTTTCACATTTTTGAAAGGCTAATATGGTCTCAATATTTCAACAATTATTCACTACAAATTATTTTACTATCTACAACACCCATTCTTGATTTTCTCATACTCTTTGAATATTTCTACCAGGATAACCCTTGTCATCTCCAATTAACAGGGTATATATCTCGTTCATTTCATCTTCCTATCCAAATCAGATCTGCGGCCTGTGTTAATTTTCTTTTCTGTTCATATTATTATTCTGCTAGTTGCTTAGCCCTTAAATTATAGCTAGATACCTCACCCATCCAATTAGTCACTAAGTTGTATAAAATCCTCTCACAAAGCCTTTAAAATCCAGCCCTCTATTTTCCTTTCCATTGCACTATCTAGAATAGATCCTTTTATTTTATTTCTGATGCACTAAAAAGTCTTGTTTATCATCCTGTAGTATCACATCCACTCTAATCCATTCTGTGTGACATCAAAACTGGTGTTCTCCTATTTACTCCTGGTTCCCTGGGGCTCACGCAATCAAGTCTTTTAGGCTTCCTTAATCTGCCATTCAAAGCCCTCTCAATTGACCCCTATAGCACTCTCCAAGTTTCCCCCCAGCATCACTAAGTCATTGGTTGAGTTAAACTGATTTACTTATTGTCACCAAACATACCTCCAGTTTCTTTTTGCCTCTCTGACTTTACTTATTCTGTTCTTCCATTACATTTCCGATGATCAAAATTCTATCTGGCATCCAAGGCCCCTTTTCTAACTCATCACTTCCATGAAGCCCTCACTGATTCCCCCAGCCTGAAGTGAACCCTCTTAACCCCGCCATCAGTTAGTCCAGTCTTTAACATGCAATAGAAATTATAACATTTAAGCCTGCTTTGGCAAAATTTGCCGACAGTAGCAATCCTAACACTAGAAGTTTAAATTAAGGAGCTGCTTCTATGAATGTCAAATATATACCAATAAGAGTATAATAACAAAAATGTATAATGTAATACTATAATAATATAATAGCATGTTATATTGCAGTTAAGGAATAATATAACAGCCAAAAGGAGCATAAGAACAAAATTTAAATAATTAAAATTTCCATTAACATGGATATGGTAAGAGAAATTAAAAATATATAATATTCATGCCATGAAACCATTAAAAGTTCTGAACTCTGTATCTATTAAAACGGGAAAACACCTTCAACATAGAACATAATTTGGAGTGAAAAAGCAGACTTTTCACACATTAATTAATAGGATAATAATCCTATTTAAAACTATATACAGATGTCAATATGTATATGTTGAGAGTTATCTAGAAGGAAGGGAAACAAGTAGTAAGATTTGAAGTGATTTTACTTTCTTCTTTGTATTCTGCATTGATATATATATATATATACATCACAAACAATGAAGATATATAGATGCATATTATGTATTACAGTTCCCAGAAGGCAGGCAAGCACTATGCCTTTTCTCCATATGATAGCATCTTAGTACACAATCTTAGATTCTGTCACATGCTCCTTCATTATTAGTTGAATATACTAATGGTGGAAATGAGCTCTAGCTGAATGATGAGAGAGAGAGAAACCCCTATTTCCCCCCTCTGAAGTTCGCTGCTATCATTGCTGCAGAGCCCCCTTAAACCTGGGGGTCCAGTCACACCTGAAAGGGCTGAATGTCCAGGAACTAGCACATATGATCTGCTGCCTCTGGTAGTCAGGAAGAAACATAAATATACCAAAGTGCAATCTCTCTTTCTCTCTGTCTCTGTCTCTCTCTTGCTTTCCCTGTCTTTCTCTCTCTCAACTCTTTGTATGGTGACTAAAGGCAGAGCAGGTTCTTGGCAAAAACACTGTATAACCATAAACTCTCGAGGCCTGGATAGGAATGGGCAATGTAATTCCACAGGCATTACACTGGTTTTAAAAATAGGAAACTTTTCTCCAGCAGAAGTGGTCCTTATGACAACTGGAGCAGACATGATGCGTTCCAGCTAAGGGTAAAAGCCCATGGAGCTGCCTGCTAGTTCAGTCATTCTTTTGTGTGTGTGTGTTTGTGTGTGTGTTTATTTCTTCTCCCAAAGCTCTTTTCTCTGTTGTTTTAGAACATTTTCAAAGATTTTTTTCAAATCTTGTTTTCAAGCAAAGCTTTCTTTCTGTAATATGTCATGCACACACACATGCAGTAAATGGAACCTTTGATTTATTATTTTGTTGAAATGAAGAATGAATTAATACTATCATACTGATAATTGAAAATTCTTTACCCTTGACTTTAAAAGGCAGTGCACCATACTCATTATTAATTCAGAACGCATTTACTGAGCATCTTCCAATGTCAAGCTCTGTGCTGAACTGGCCCAGACAGTACTCCTACCCTCACGGAGTTTGGGACCTCACAGGAAAGAAAACAAGGAAACAGGCCATCAGGCTGCAACAGCAGGCTCTCTGACAGGGAAGGTAACAGGTGCCAGAAGAACCCATAAATAGGAGCACCTGGTCAGGATTTGGAGCATTAGGAAAGTCATTGCAGCTTTGACATTTACACCAAGACCTGGCAGATGAGGAATTAGTCTGAAGATGAGGGAGGCTGGGGAGCAGGAAGCAGCCACTGATGCAAAGCCCAGTGGCCTGGGTAAGAGAGGGGAGATAGTTCAGGGGTGCAAGAGGAAGAGAGGTGATTCATGCAAAAGAGGATAACAGCAGCCAGATCCTGGGAGGCCCTGCAAATCATGGTAAGAATTTCAGGGTTCTTTAAAGCAGGGAAGGAATGGATTTAGATTTGCCTTTTAGAAAAATCAGTCTCAAGAAAGTTTGGAAAATGGATTCTGGGGTGCAGAACGGGAGGTAGAGAAGCCAGTTGTAAGATAGTGCTCAGATTTGAGAAATAGAGGCAAGAGAAATTAGTAATCAAATAGATTGATTCCTGGAGTGAGCAAGAAGAGTTTAAAATGATTCGGAGTCATAAAGACTCAGAGTAACTAGGTAGAGGATAATGCACTAAGGTGAGAAACATGAAAAGGATCAAATTTGAGTAGCAGCTAGAAGCCCCTGCCATAATCAAATTAGAGATGCTTATTAGACAACTGTGTATATCGTTCTGTAAATCTAAGTAGGATATAAAATTTAGAAAACATTAGCACATAAATGATAATGAAAGCTACGGAATAAATGAGACGGTACACTCAACGCAAAATGTGTTTAGGGAACCTAAAAATGAGAGAGAGAGAAAGTTCATTTTCAAAAATACATCCTGTAATTGTGCAATCTGAAAATCTAGAAAGAGTCAATATTCACTTTACTTTATTTTTTAGAATTAATGTATGGAATTACATACTAAGTGGCAATGAGGGTGGGAGGGTGGGAATCTTTTGTTGGAGGCCTCAAAGGCCTCAGTTTGGCCCAGGAAAAGGTGTACAGAGTGAGAAGAGAAGGCATAGGCTCAGACTCGGAGGTACAGAGAATTTTAAGAAATGGACATACATCCAATCCAAGTAAATTCTATATTCTGAACATTTCTAACGTTTCTCCCCTCAGTCCACACTGATGTTGCTTTAGGCATCAAACTTGTTCTCATGGTTTATGGAGCAAAATCAGTATCAGTTGGCCTATCTCCAATCGTTTTCTTCCCTCTTCCCCAGGGAAACCTAACCAAGCCTCTCCCCTGCTTAAAACCCTTTGATGGTGTCCCAGTGCATTTGCCTTAACATGCAGTGCAAATATCTTACATTTTCAAGGTCTTCCGTGAACTGGCCCCTCAGTACTTGCCCAGCTTCAACACTGGCCACTAGTTCTCTTACAATCTATATTCCCCTTGTACCTTCCCCAAGTGTAGCTCTACATTTGTGTTATGCTCTCTCCTGATTCTGTGCAATTGCACAAATATTTCTTCCACCTAGAATGCTCTTTTACTGTCTACTGTTCTGCTAACAACTACCTATCCATGAAAAGTCAGCACAAATGTCACCTCTTCCAAGACACTTTCCATGACATCCCTCCCAGACTAAGTTTAGATTTGGTTCCCAGTCAGGTTCTCCCTTTGTATACCCTGAGTCCCTCAAGCCCTGCATTTAACCCATTGCAGTGGTAAAAGCTGAAACAGGAACGAAGATCTTTCTGACTCCAGAGTCCTTTCTCTAAATGTGGTGTGATTTTGCTTCTATTATAGGCTAAATGGATCTTAATATTGACTTCTTGAAGGGAACAAAAATAAATCCTTCTGTGGTATATACAGAGTGTAATGCAGAAAACAGACATTTCCACATCCATATTTAACTTTTTGATGAAACCATTAAGTGCTAAATTCAACTAGATAATAAAATAGACAATAAAAATATATATTCTGAGTGCATGGGTGTGGTTCAGTGGTAGAATGCTCACCTTTCATGCAGAAGACCCGGGTTTGATTTCCAGACCATGCATCACCATCACCACCCCCCTACACACACACACACACACACACACACACACACACACACACATATATATATATCCTGTCATCCATAGACTTCAGGATAAGTCCTACTGGTTGTGAGGAGATACAACATAGGAAGATCTAAACCTACCAGAGCACTCTGGGTCCTCCTAATGGTGCTTCCAACCCCCTGCAGCTGTGTGAACGTGCAGTCAAGGCCTGCTTCTCATCGTACCTCAGGGGTTAGAGTGCCCTCATCCCTGCCCCTCACCTAGTTAGCTCTCAAAAGCCCACAGACTCCATGGGGATAAACAGTACAAACACCTCCTGATGAAGGCACAGAGCTTTTGAGGGGAGAATTTCTGCTGCCTTTTGTGTTATCCTTTGTACACCTGGATTCTCTTCCCCAAGGATTGTCAAATCATTCTCTACCACCTGAAAGTTGCAAGTGTTGTGGTAGCAAGAAAGGGAATTCTATGCACATATACAGATGCACCCCTCTTCTACACCCCCACCTCTGGCTTGTCCCTCATCCTCTCCTCTCCTCTGAGGGGAGGTGCCCAGACAGGCACACCCTCTCAGGGCCTCCACTGGGCTTTCTTTCCCAGAAGGACAGGGCCAGCATTCTAGCTGGAGAGCACACTCCCCTCCTCAAGCTCTCTCCCTCCCTCCCTGGCATTAAGGCTTCGGAGCCATCTGAGGATCAGTTGGCTGAGAGAATGCACCCAGGCTGCGGCCTAGTGATGACTCACACTCTTGTGGTCTCTGTGTTTACCATGGATATTCTTTCTATTCCAGCTGGATTTCCCTTTCCCCAGGAAACCTGGAGCTGTTTCTCCATTTTCTCCTTCCCCTCCAGCACTTCCCACATGATCCTTTCACCACCAACATATTCTATAAGGCCTGTGGGGGGTGGGGGAGAGGGAGGGGGTCTACAGCAGGGGTCTGCAAACCGTGTGGTCTCTGAGCCAAATCCAGCCTTTTTGTAAGGACTGTGAGTTACAGTTGGTTTTCACATTTTTTTTAAAGTGTTGTAAAGAAAGAGAAGGAGGAGAAGAAAATGCAAGAGACACCATATGGCCTGGAAAGCCCAAAATATTTACTATCTGGCCCTTTACAGAAACAGCTTGCTGACCCCTAGTCTATACTGCGCATCTTTCTAAAGAAGGGGTCTGAAGCCAGACAGACCTAGGTTACAGTCCAGCTCTGCCACTTATTAGCTATGTGACCCTGGATGCGTTACTTAACTTCTCTGAGTCTTGGTTCTCTCATCTGTAGCATATAGTAGTGATTAACTCTTGTGACCAGTGGGAGGGCTAATGGTGAAGCACTTAGCATAGTGCCTACCCATGAGAAAGAAGGATTAAAGAGTAGCTATTTTTTGTTGTTATTTTTGGATTCAGCAGGGTCTACTACACCTCTTACACTACCATAGGAAAAGCTGACTCCCAAGAAAGGCAATGCATTTTCAAACCAATAGGTGAGCCAGTCTCGAAACTTTATCCTCTGATTGGATTTCTTCACTCTCAGAATGAAGTGATTATCATAGCTGTGGTTCTATAAAGATGAGTGGCAAGTAAGGCACATGCTTGATTATTTGGTTGGAAAATGACTTAATGGGAGAAGATCTCAGAGTTACATTTTCTGTCCCTTTTCCCCTTACGTAGAAACTTGAAAGTCATTCTTATACCTCCTTATCATTGATTCACACCGCTACCATAAAAGAGGTCACAGAGGCTTATCTATTTTACATATGAATTACTTTGAACTCCGTCCCCTTCACTCCAATGTCACAGCCACTGGCCCTCAGTATCCTTTGTCCCAACTCTACAGTGTTTTATTTTTTGTTTTCTCGCCTACAGTTCTAGCCTTCCCCAAACTGTTATCCACACAGCTGCTGGGGTCACCACCTAATCCACAGATCTGAGCTGTCAATTATCAAGGTATTCTTCCTTAACAGCCACCTCATCTCGTCACTTCCCACTCTATCAACATCAAACTATTTACAATTCTTTGTCCACCACCCAACTGTGCTGTTCAGTGTCTGTCCTTTTGCATGTTATTCTTTCTGCCTAAACGCTTCTTTTTTAATTATGAAAGCACTACATGCGAAGACTTCATATTCAGAATCTTCTTAATGATATAAAATATATATTAATATACAGTTAAGCCTAGGAAAAAGTTTGCAAAGAAATATACCAAAACGTAAAGCTCATTGCTGCAGTGGGAGTGGGAAACAAGTATTATTTCCAACTTTTTACTTTTCTATGGTTTCGAATTTTCTACAATAAGTATGTACCACTTCCATACTTTGAAAAAATACAGATTATTAAATCAAATTATCTTTAATAGGTCAGCCATCCCCCTAAGAAGGATTTTTTGTATAAGACCAAATAATTTAGTTTGGTGGAAATCAGAAATCTATAGTAACGAAGCAACGCTTCACCTTTCCTACCCAAGCTGCCATGCAAGGCACTGCCGGGAAGCCCTGAATGTTTCCAGTAAAGAAGCTGTGTTTGCTTGAACCATCCACACTCTTTCCTGATGAACCAGCAGAACCCACCCACTAGAGCCAAACTAAACAAAAATTTTTCTTTAATTTAAAAATTAAAAAAAAAAATGATTATACAGGTTGCTGATAATTTAAAATATAAAAATAATTAAAAGGAAATTATGCAGCATTCAACTTCCCATCCCTCAGAAATAACTATTTCTATTTGTATGTATTGTTTCTTTTGTTCTGTTATATATATGTAAACACAATTATTTACATAATTTGGGGCATGCTATTTCCTTGAAACTTGAGCTGTGGGTGAGCCACCATTTTGTTGCGATCTATGCAATTTGCTTTGTTCAACAAAAGATACATGCAATCAAGTAGACTTTGCAATTACTGTCTTTAAGTTGCATTAAAACAGAAAACTTTTATACCTTCCTCTTATTCTTTAGGGCAAAAGGTTCTTCTGTGTCACTCAGAGGCATTTCAGCAGAGGAAAGGACAGCTCAGACGCTGCCCAGAAAAGTGGAGTGTTAACCTTTACTGGTGCAGGGAATAAAAACAGCATTTTTTTTTTTAATTTTATGTTATGTAAGTTTGGTTTTAGAACCAAGCAACAATTTGGTTATAGAGTCAAGTGGCAATTCATGTGATTCTTTGAGATGATTTTGATGCAAAATTATGCACAATAACCTACACCTCCTGACTTACCCAGGTGAGCATGCAAACACTTCTAAAAGTCTCAGTAACAGTGTATCACCCAGAGTTCCATGGGACCAACATGATAAGGCTGACTTATCCTAAACTGAGGTTTATAAGTATCAGCAGTTCTTCAAAGGGCTTTTCAAAAACGTGATTCCATGGTCAAAAAGAATGGAAGTTGGGTGCATTCCCTTCTTTATTCTAAATGTAGGATATTAAAAGTTCAGAGATCTCCGGTTCTGCATAAAACTCAATTCTGTCTAAATTACTGGGGGAGGGTATAAAGTAGTGATAAGGATTGTAGCTCTGTATCAAAATGAGCTAGGTTAATCCAGGTTTTGCAATTTTCTTGTTATATGATTTGGGGCATATTATGTAATATCTCTAAGCCTCAGTTTCTTGATCTATAAAGTAAAAATAATAATAGTACCTAGTTTCTAAAATTGCTACGCAGATTAAATGAAATAACAAATGTAAAGCACATGGCATAATATCAAGCACATAAAAATCAATTGTTATTTAACCCAGTATTCTTCAAACTTATTTGAAAATGGCACACTTTTTAATCGTTTTCAAATAATGCTCATTTAACTACCAATGGAATATACTTTCATTAATTGATTTAGACGTACCATCAGACATGTTTTAAAAGATGGTTGATAGGTGAAGAGAAGTAGTTAAGGAAAAAGGAAAAAAAAACAGAATTTATGATTATTCTTTACTATTTAAAAATGTACAAAGAGTTTCCTGGACCATGCATGCAGAAAAAAAATTATGAAGAGAATGTATTATTTTGGAAGACAAAATTAATTTTTAAATAATAAAAAGGGCAAACTGGACAGTGGTTAGAATATTCACCCCAAATCCTGTAATTTTTTTGCATGATGAAACAAATCCAGCTTCACAACTGAAGGGCCAATAGGCATGAGCTAAACCAGGATGCCCTGCAAACAAATATAAGATGGGGCAATGCTTCCTTCTCTAGGTAGATGAAGAGCTTATTTAGTCTTTATTATTCTAACTGGACTTCAGTATTTCATACCAAAAGATGAGTACAGAGAAAATAGAGATAAAAGGGAGAAAACACCAAGTGATTTCATCCTAATTTTTTTTTCACCTGGCATTTCTCCCAAAGACTCTCTGACAAACTGTAAAGAAAGGATGGATGGGTCATCTGTTTAGTTTCATCCTTTGTTTAAAAAAAAAAAAAGTCAGCATTTCCAACCCCAGAATCTA
Organism: Tamandua tetradactyla; assembly: GCF_023851605.1. Lineage (NCBI taxonomy): Eukaryota > Metazoa > Chordata > Mammalia > Pilosa > Myrmecophagidae > Tamandua > Tamandua tetradactyla. The sequence continues at coordinate 30,574,295 of NC_135330.1, read as the reverse complement.
CTCACAAAGTATTTCTGAGATTCAGCATACCCTGTTTGCCTCCCCCTAAACAACATACACACACACAATTTCTTAAAATCCACGTTTATTTTTAGGCCAGAGAGATTGGATGTTTCAGATCTGGGCCCTCTGCACCTAAGCAGGACATCTAAAAAGGCTTCACTGTCAGATATAAAAAGGCCGCTGTATAATTTATTAGGGGAACTTTCACAAAGCTCTGATTACTTTTTAACCAGAGAGTAAAAAAAAAATAATAATAATAATCCAAGAATCCTGATCAGATCCAATATTGTACTTGGCACATGGGAATTTTTAGGGGCTAAGAATTCTCAGCTGTTCCCAGCTTTCCAGACTGTTCATCCACAGAGCCCTATGAAGGAGGGCCTGGGTTTGTTGGCATTCACTCTTCCCTCTTCTCTGCGAATGTACAATTCCATTTCCTTAAATAATGGAGGAGGCTGGGCCAAAGAAAATTCAAAACAATACATTTGTTTAAAGCTCTAATGGCTTTGCTGAGGCCTGCCAATGAAAATGCTGCCTAAATTGTTCCAGAGAGACCTTCTACCAGAGCTGGAAAAAACCCCACCAAATCTCTACCCACCACCTCCTCCTTCCAGCCATTCAATCTTTTTTTTGTTTGTTTGTTTGTTAACTTTCTTTCTTTTATTTATTTATTTTTTCATTTTGGCCTTTTCCAGATGTGCTGGTTTGAAAGGATATATGTACCCTAGAAAAGCCATGTTTTAATCTAATTCCATTTTGTAAAGGCAGCTGTTTCTTCTAATCCCTATTCAGTACTATATGTTTGAAACTGTAATTAGATCATCCTCCCGGAGATGTGACTCAATCCAGAGCGGTTGTTAAACTGGATTAGGTGGAGACATATCTCCACCCATTCCAGGTGGGTCTTGATTAGTTTACTGGAATCCTATGAAAAAGGAAACATTTTGGAGAAAGTGGGAGACAGCAGAGAATGACATAGCTATGAGAAGCAGAGAGTCCACCAGCCAGAGTGCCCTTTGGAGATGGAGAAGGAAAATGCCTCCCGGGGAGCTTCATGAAACAGGGAGCCAGGAGAGAAAGCTAACAGATGACACCATGTTCACCATGTGCCTTTCCAGATGAGAGAGAAAAACCCTGACCCTGTTCACCACATGCCTTCTTAAGGGAGAGAGAAACCCTGAACTTCATCAGCCTTCTTGAACCAAGGTATTGTTCCCTGGATGCCTTAGATTGGATATTTCTATACACTTGTTTTAATTGGGACATTTTCTCAGCCTTAGAACTGTAAACAAGCAACTTTTTAAATTCCCCTTTTTAGTAAGCCATTCCATTTCTGTTATATTGCATTCTGGTTGCTAGCAAACTAGAATACCAAAGGACTATGCAAAATACCCAAAAAATGTTCTCTTTTTGATATGTATTATGTTTGGGACATGGATTCATGATAATTTTTCATTGATGAGGTGGGCATATTTTATTTGATTTAGACCATTTTGGGCTTAGACCAAGTTAAGACATGCTTTTATAGCATAAGGATATTTTATAAGACAATGGAAAAGATTATTTGAAATCATGACTGTCCTGAAAATTCTAAGAAGTAAAGTAAGTCATCATTATTAAGGATACAAATGTGCCTACAGTCCTGTGGTATAAAAAGTTCCTTTCTTTCAAAAATCTTTTCCTTTTTTTTTGTTTAAGAACTTATTTCCTAGCTCTGTGCAAGGCACTTGGGATGACACTGAAATAATTCAACTGGAAAGAAAACATCTCCACCCTAAACAATAATTAACAAATGGTCCCCATCTCCTCCTTTTCTAAGGAAACGGGTCATGGTGACCCTTTCAGCAGACCTAAAGAAGAGGATGGCAGTCAGGAGAAAAGAAAAAACAATGAGAAGGAAATCAAAGAAGTTGCAATTTGAAGATAAAATAAGAAAAGAAGCAAAAGAGTAGACAGAGAAGAGGAAGAAAAAGTGTCCATGACAGAGCAAGACCACCAGCAGTTGATTCAGGAGCCACAGTGGTACACAAGGACCATTCTTATCCACCCTTGTGTAAGAAAAACAATTAAAACCAGAGAGTTGGAGCTAGATCCCATGCCCTTTCGCTTTCAAGATTATCAAGCGAACACCATCACATTCTTTTATATTCTTTCAACAGAATGTAATTCTGTCATTCTGATTTGGAACATTGTTTTCCAAGGTTTCTCATCAAGTATAATCTCTACAAAACCACAGAAGTTTCCTAACTATTTTTATTACCATCCGTGTGGCATACAAAATAATGATAGTGTCACTTTTCACTGGTACAGTGAAATATCTCAATCATAAGGACTCAGACTTCATTGAATCTGTTCTGCTGATTCAGTGATTAAAAAGGCAGGGAAGGAGCACAGGAAAAAATATTGCCATGTGCATCATTACGATGACAGATCTTGAACAAGCAATGGAGTATTAGCCTGAAACAACTGAATAAGTCTCCTCACCCACCTGCTCACCTCCAGGTTGCCACCCTCTAAACCATCCTGTACCCAGTCACAGATAAATTTTTCAAGGAATAAGTGCCAACCATGTTAATCTCTGTTCAAAAACCAAATGTGGCTCTTTGCTGCTCAATAATTTCAAAATTTTTAGGTTAATGTTGGTATCTCTTGTGCTTTTGCTTGTGAATCTCTTTCCCTGTCCTTTTCTAAGTAAGTACCCCTGACCCAGTTGAATGAGCTTGCTCTGTATTTCCTGAATACATCTAGAAACTTTCTTCTTTCTTTCACCCATTCTATTCCTGTTGGCTGAAAGCACTCACTTCCATCTACCAAGATCCAGAGGAACTTTCAGGAATATAACCTAATTCCTACCTCCCCACTCTGGTTGCATATACCTACAATGAAATCCATATATTGCTCAAAAGACATAGAGACATAGCCATATTTTATGTCTTGAAGAACTTAGGTTGCTATGGAATACGCTCAACAAGTATTTATTTTTTAAATGCATGAACCTAGGTCTTTCAGCTAGTCACGTCTCATCTACTCGACCACTGATTTCCAAACTTTTCTCTGCCTCAAAATCACCTCTGGACTTTGTTAAAAATATTCTCAAATAGATCTCAGGCATCAGTATTTTTTAAAGCTCCATAGGTGATTCTGATGTTCAACAAAACTTTTCAGGAAACGATCTACAAAATTTTAGTAATGGAAAAAATTTGTATCAGTGATCCTAAATATTTAATTTCAAGTTTGAAGATGAAATGAACCCTTCAATTCTACCAACATTCTCAACCATAAGAAATTTTTTTTGCCCAATTTTCCCACTCTGACTTCCTATCTGACTGGTTACAATATAGCCAAACTGTCTGAGAAAGCAGAACATTTAGAGAGATTTGCTAGCTATTTAAATTTAGAGTTTACTCTGATTCCACCAGGGGGGTCCAGTCCTGCATGCATAAATCAGTAGCTTTGTCAATCCTAGTTCAAGGCACTTAAATCGTCAAGCCCTAGTTTTCCCAATTAAGAGAGGTAAAGTAAAATGAGGACCTTTCGATAAGTGCCCCACTAATTTATGTGACTGTCATTTTGGGATTGTGTTCGTTGACAATGTCCCTATCATATTCTCAGTAGCACAGTGCATCAATAGGAATCCACTTTATATGGATACCCCCGAGGGAGGAAACACCATTGAGACAAAGCTGTTTCGTGTTATTTACTCGGATTCCCTGCTTTTCAGAACTGATGACCAACTTCATTTGGCATTCCTAGATCTGTGGGTTCTGGGTCTTCAGGATTCATTCCTAGTAATGTCAGGTTAACTCAGGGCATTTGGCAGCATTGTATGAGGTGCTGTGAGTAACATTCGTTTTGCAACCTCATTTGTCATATAATTAAATTATTATATAATGAAAACTATGCGCCACACAATAAAATGTTCATTCTCCTACTGTGTGGTACAGTATAGTGAAGCATAAAACAGCCACAAAGGAAGATTGGAAATGACATGGAAAGGTCAGCCTTAAAATTACTTTAATTCATTTAGAAAAAAACAATAAAAAAGAAGAACAAACCCAGGAAGAATTAATTTCTAGACCAAAGGGATGAAGGAAAGTGAGTGGAAAACAGGAAATTAAGGGAGGAGAAAACAAATATTGGGAAAGAGAAGCAGAAAGAGAGTGGGTCTTAGAGAAGGGGCTATTGTCATGCTAAAGAATTGAAGGCCATCATTTGAGACTCTTTAATATTTGTTATTATTCTGAGATGACTGACAAAACCTGAGAACTCACAGCATTGCCATGTCATCCTGATGTATGTGGGTAGCTATAGGGCAATGTTTTTCAGACTGAAGAGTAATTAATTGTTAAGTTATGAAATCAATTTAGTAGGCTTCTAACCAACATATTAAAAAAGAGAGAGAGAGAAGAGAAGAGGAAATATTAGCATGCATCATAGAGTATTAACAGGAAGCATTGTATCTGGAAACTTCAGTTTGTGCCTGTACATAAATACACATTTATACACATGCTGGGTTGCACCGCAAAATGATTTTCTGAGAGACATTAAAAAAAAAAAAAAACTAAAGCTGCTGCTATAGAGTCACTTTCTTCTGTTTCTTAGGACATTCTCTGTCTTCTTAGAGAACTCTTTTGCCTCCTGTCTTCTAACATATGAGTGTTACCCCATGTTAGTCCCCCATCCTATATACATAGATGATAGATGTGTGTGTGTATGTGCACGAGAGAGAGAGGGAGAGATGCTAGCTCTTGGAAATTTTAACTACACTTATCAATTCTAAGTGTATTTATACCAAATCTGTAGCTCCAGAATTTATCTCTTTCCAGGAAACAAATATCGATCTCCCTCTACCCGCAGTATAATGCCTCATTCTTATTCCTCAAATCAATGTATCTAAAAGTGAAATCATCTGGATCTAGGTCCTAGCACCATCATTTACTGGGTATGTCAATTTGGGCAAAACATCCAATCCCTGAAAGCCTCAAGTTCTTTATCTGGTGAAGTGGATATTAGCATCATTTTATATTAAATACAATAATGCACATTAAATATCATAGTTCTTGGTACCCATTAGGTATTTTATAGCACTTAATAATTGCCTTTCCCCTCAAACCAAATTTCTCAGTAGGCTTCCAAATTTTTGCAAGATGCAGCATTTGTCCAGAACTTGAATATTGGGATACTTTTTGACTCCATGTTTCCCTTTATCCAATATCACTCACTAGGATCTATTGATCTTGTCAGGCCCAAACCTCTACATCCTCATTCTCTCTAGACCTGGGGTCACTTGATTCCCAGATTCAGTCTCACCTATAGCTCCCATCTTTGGCCCAAGGCAGGATTTACAACCTCATCATTCTCAGAATGCAGCATTAAGCTATTCTCATCACTTCTGGCTGCTCCTCCCCTTATTTGTCAGATGCCCTTGGACAAAAGACCAATGTCCTCAAATGTATAAATTGAGATAATTGTGAAGATTAGATGTAAAGTACCTAGACCAGTGTTGGCGCAAAGTAAGTGCTCTGTAAATGTTTCTTCTTTTTCCTTCAGTTATTATTAGTGGTAGCAGTAGTACTCTCCAGTATGCTCTTTTCACTATTCTACTTCATTCAGTCCTCCATACACCAGTGGTTTTCAAACTTGATTCTAAGAACTCTGGAACCCCATGCAGTGACTCGGGGGATGCTGAGGAGGGAATGAGAGCTCCGAAACATAGGCTTCCAGGTTGACCATCCCTGTCTCTACTAGAGCGGTCCCATTTTGTTCTCTTTGGAGGTGTTTATGGAATTGATTTCATGAAGGAAAATAGCCCCATTGCTAAACTAAGGTTTGAATAACCTTCTCCTAGACCTCTAAGCTACTATAAGCATCTTCTGTCTTCGCTTTCTTAACTATCCCCCCCCTTCCATCACATTTGTCAATCATTCATCTTGACATTTGAATCTCTGATACTCTTCACATTCTGTGCCCAGAAAAATTCCAGATTTGAATTTATCAATGCATTCATACTTCTTTTGAGGTTCCTAAGAGCTACTGGAAAAATATATATATACACTACCACAAACATGGATGTTACTGCTAACATAATTAAGACTAATTCTTAGTCTTCAATTTCAGTTGAACACTCATGGGGCCTAGCTACCCAACAGGTCTCTAGTTAGTTCCTTCCTACATTTCCTCCACTATTGCAAATTCTCATACCTTCCCTAAACTATCTACCAAACCAAATTTCAATCACTTTTAGCATATTTGTGTCCCACATTGTTGAGAAAATAGAAGCTATATGGCAATATTTCCTTTAACTTCTTCCTTCCCAACTACAAGTATTTCCATCATCATCCATCCTTTCTCCTTTCACTTATGTTCCTACTCCCTTCTTCTCCTCCTATACAATGAATTCCATCGCTTTTCACAATTTCCTGTCAATCACTCTTGTATCTAGTATTCATTCTTGTATCTTGAAATGTTCATGTTCTCCTGGCTCTCTCCCCATATAAACATGCTGTCTCCCCATTTTTAAAGAAATGCTCCTCTTAATGTCCAGTTCTCTTATTTCCTTCTCAGCCAATTCTTGAAAGAGTTCATCTGAATTTTCAACTACCAGTCACTCTTCAATCTACTATCATCTGTGTTCCTCTCCCGCATATCACTGATTTTATCCACTAACTCTGTCAATGACTGCTACTATTGTCACATGCAGTTGAGGTTTTTCTGTCTTATTTTACTACATCTCTATAATGCATTTGATGATTTGACCCACATTCTTTTAAGAAATTTTCTCCTTCTGAAATTTCCAGAACACCATATCCTTCTGGGTTCCCCCTTCCCCATTTCTAACTATACTTTTCCACTTCTTCAAAGTATATCTCTTCCAACTCCTCACCACTTAACCGTCTGGTTTTCACACTCCATAAACGTTCCCTGGAAGAAATCACTCAAATCTATGGCATCATTATCATCAATTTGTTGGGAACTTTCAAAACAATATCCCCACTCCACACTCTGTTCTCTAAGTTTCAAACAATATATCCAATTTTCTACTGGACATTTTTAGCTAGGGATACTTCTGGGCATTTCAAATTCAGTGAGCTCAAATTTGAATATATCCCTCACCCTAACTCCTCACTCTCAAACTTGCTACTTCTCATCAAGTCTCTATTCTTTAAGCTGTCATTTAGTAGTTTATGCCACAAATGCATGAGTCATCTCCTCCCTTTTTCTCTATCCTGCTCTCCCCATTTTCTATCCTGATCAAGGCCTTTATAGTCCTTAGTTCCACTAACACATCCATATTCTCTCCACTTTTACTACCACTACCTTCTTTAAGTTCAAGCATTTGTCGTTTCTCTAGGAATTACAAAAATATCCTCTACACTTTCCCCTTCCAACCCATTATACTTACTTCTAAAAAAAATGCTAATCTTGCCACATCATCCATTTAAATAATATTCAATGATTTCTCATAGGTTAGTACCTAAGATTCTTTAATCTCTGGCCCTAACCTAATTGTCTAGCATTGTCAACAGGCTTTTGCCCAATACATCCTTTGCTCCAGCCTCACACTCCCTTGATTGCCATTCCACCTCCCTGTGCTTTTGCTAAAACTTGTTATTTTGCCTGGAATGTATTTATCTTCACCTTTACCTAACTCTTTATCATCATTCAAAGCTCACCACTTATAAGAAGCTTTCCCTAACCCTCCTGTCTAACGTAGATAACTCTCACTGGTGCCATCTGATTAAGTATTGAACATGTTATATTATGAGCCCTTGAGGGCAGGACCCACCTTCCATTTAACTTCCTATCCTCCAAGTGCTTAGCCCATTTCCTGGCACATATCTAACCTTCAATAATGTTTTAAGACTCTTACATCCTCAATCTTCCACGAAGTCTTTTCTTCTCTTTTCCCAAGTCTGTTTTAGATAATCCACCCAACTGCTTTGACAACATAACATATCTACTCTTTTACCACACCTGTCACATTCTGATAATCATTGTGTTTGTCCTCATATCCCAGAGTCCCTGCCCAGTGACTGGGAGATAGCAGATGTTCAACAAACGCATGTTTAATTAAAGAATGAATGCATGCCTTCATCATGAGACCCAGCCTCTGATATGTGTCTGATCACTGAACTTATACCTGTGTCTTTATCTCTAGGCCCCTTTCCTATTACCTGCTGGATTCCCTAAGGCCACACAGAATTGGAACATAGCCTAGTACTTGCAAAAATCTCTTTCAGGGTTTGAAATTCTACCCCCGATCATTATATCTGAATCTCTGATATTTACTGACAGACTTGTCTCATGCCAGTTGATCCCCTGCTTACCTCCACATCAGGATTTCCAAGGAACTCACACATATATAACCAAATTTTCAGTCATCACTGTGACTACCATTGGACCCTCCATTTAATCTTTTGATCCGTAATTAAATGGTTAATAAAGTTACATTTTCTTTTTTACAGGGGACAAACTCCTGTTTGGCTGAAATCATGAAAACAATGTTCTAACTGTGAAATTTCAGGTATTATCAAGCTATTGGGAGGAACCACTTTCTGATGAATAAGCTCTTTATGGAGGATCTGAAATTATGCCACCTGTGTGTTTACCTATATCTACCTACTCAAAAAGAGACTGGCTCTGATACTGTGCATAACTTTCTGTTAACATCAGAGGGAGTTATTGGAGCAAATGTCTCTCTTGGGAAAATATTATAAACTACAACAGATGGGGGTCAGGTTAGTCTGTTTATACTAATTCTTGTTTGCTTTTTCAATGCGGGTGAAGGCCTTAAGTTTTACGGGTAGTATAAATTGCAACTGCAGTTTAGGATTCCATACTCAGCTCTTAACATAAAAGACTTGTCAAATGTAATACATCTTGTGAAGAAAAGAACCAGAAAGAAAAATTGAATTTTATCTATAAGCAAACTCTTTAAAATAGAAAACTGCAAACCCTTACTCAACACTGGATGTCAGCTTCAGTTCTAGATGATAAACCAAATGAAAAGGCAAATCCATGATTATATTTTTTAAAAGAAGCATTAAAAACTAGTTTACAAAGACTCATCATATTTACTTCTACTTTGCTTGGATTTATCAACCAGAGACCAACCTGTTATTGCATTTGTTCAAGAGATATCAATCATTTTAAGAAAATATCAAATACAATTAGATAATACATTATAAAACAAACACACCCATATGCACAAAAGCCTTTCCTTTTCTAATTTCTAATATTTTTGCATCATGCCATATTTATAACTTAGATTAAGAAGCCTGTAGTATGGGAATCATGGCATATCTCTTTATATATCTCTCTTAGCACTAGCATGTTCATGCAAACATATGATTAATAGTGATTTTGCTAATTAAAACATATACATTCAACAAGTATGTACTGAGACCCTAGAATGTCCCAGTCTGAAAACAGTGTGGCAAATGGGTCATAGGAAACAAAAATTTCTGAGACAGACATCACAATTTTTCATCATTAGATCACTTGGTTGCATATATTATCGACTGCCTTGACTTTCCTTTCTCTTATTTTATTATACTCCCTTGGCAAAATCCCAAACTTGGTCAAATTAAACTTTCTTCAAACTATCTCTATACCAATGTAGTTTAAGGTGACCAGAGGAAAGAAAAATTGCTCTCTGGACTCATTTAAATGCCTGATCTTTAATCTTAAGTGGGGTCTCCCTTATGCTGTTCAAACCCTTCTACATTTCCCTCTTCCCTCCATTCTCCTTCTCACCCAGCTGACAATTTCACACCTTCTTTTCTTTTCTCAAGTCTCCAACACCTTCCCCTTCACATCTTGTTCTCAACTAAGTATTTTATGTCTATTTCAAGAAGTAAATAGAACTCAAAAGAACATTCAGACAATCCCACCATCACATTTAGCCTCACCTATCCCTTCTAACCCTTATGCTCTGCCTTTCTGACTGTTAGACAAGTAAACTGAATAGGCTCTGACCTAAAATCAACCCTTCCTTGTGCACTAGATTCCATCTTCTCTTACCTTCTCTAGGATATCTCTCCAGCAATTCTTCCTCTTCTAGTATCATCAACTAATAGTCCATATCTATCACAACATTCTCATCAACATAAAACTTATAGTTTTGTCATGTTAAAAACAAATCCCTATTGGGCCTCTTTTTTGCTCCAGCTGCCATTGCATTTCTCCCCTACTGTTCCTTTTCAATAAGGCTACTGACATAAGAATCTAACTTATACTTAAGATGTAACTCCACTATCTCTTTCATTTATAAGCAATGAACAATCCACTAATATCAATTGAATCTGTAGATGTCTAATAAGTTAAAACAGAATGGCCTGTCAAACCATATGCAGATCATGTCAAGTCATCCATCAGAGCTTCCCAAAAGAGTCCCATTTCATTTAAATTAAAAATTCATACAATGGTCTATAAGAACTGGAAAGATAGATTTTCTCATTAGTTATCTGACCTCATTTGCAAAATTCTGTCCTGTCTTATTCCATACCAGACATATTTGCATCCTCATTTCTCTTCAAACAAGTCAGGCACATTACAACCTCAGGGTATTTGCACTTCCTAATTATTCCCTCTGCCTGGAATGTTCTTTCCCTGGTATCTGCAGCACTGCTTCCTCATCTCCTTCAGATCTTTGCTCAAATGGCATTTTCTCAAGGAGGATTGGCTTTCTAGTACTCTCCTATTTTAAATTATACCCTTACACTCCTTTGAGCCCTACCTGTTTTATTTGTTTTCATTAGCTCTTTTTACACTCTAACATACCTATTTATCTTGGTTGTGGTCTATCATCCCTGTTAAAATGTAAGCTTTGTGAAGAAAGAGATTTTTGTCTGTTTGACCATGCTGCATCCCCAAAGCCTGGAAAAGTGCCTAGCACAGAGCAGGTATTCAATAAATATTTACTGAATTAATGAATCGATGAGCCCTATCCTACCAGAGAAGTCTTTACACATTTCTATCACATCAAACAAGAGTTACTCAAGACAGATAAAATTTTACAATGACATGTTCCTGAAACCTAGAGGGACCAGCCTCTCCAAGAGCATCAACCAATTCCAGTTTCATCCCTATCTTATACTTGTGACACCATTTTCAATATGAAAAGGTTAGAGTGGCATAACCCAAAGACCCCTATAGATTGGGAGAAGGTTTAAAAGGGAAGGAGAAGCTATAACAGAGAATGATAGGATTTAACAATTGAATATGACTGCTGAATTACTACATAGTTTTGTTTTGCTGTTTTAAGTCCCCAGTGCTCTGGAGCAGATAGAGGAAAAAACCTGAAACTGAAATGGTAACCCATATCAAAGTTTAAAATCTGTTCTGTAACTACTTATTGAAATGTACTTTGAAAATCATTGCTTTTTTGTGTATATGTATTTCACAATAAAAATGTTTAAAAAGATTGCAAGTTGAAAAACAAATGAAACAAAAACCAACAATAAAAACAAAAGGAAGCAGTTACCTTTCCCAGAGACAAATGCTGTTCATATTTTGGCAAATACTGTTTCAGATACTTCAAAGCATATATATAGATAGATAGATAGATTTTTCAAAACAGGATAATGTTACAGACATTCTTATGAACTTTTCAAATTTAAAAGTATAGCTTGAACAACTCCCTATTTCAATAAATACAAATATTACCATTAAAAATAATAATAAATGAAAACAAAAGTGAAACCAATTCTTTACTACTTATCAATACACTTATAACAAATAATGAGAAATAAAGTTTTATTTTAGTATTCCTCACCCCCACTCCCCCTGAAAATCGACATGTTCCTGCGTCAGAGGATATCTAAAGTCTTCTTTATAGATGAATACCCGGAGTCAATGGAAAGCACTTTGGACCCAGAACCGAGAGCCCAAAAAAACCAAGAATTTTTATTCTTACAGTGATTTGCTGAACTTTTCTGAGTCTTAGGGTATTAGACTCAGACATTTTAGCTGTCCCATTGAGCTCTGAGGTCCTTTTCTAGAATTTCAATTCTGTTCAGTGATCAGCTTTCTTGAAAACAATCCACGAGTAGCAGGTTGTTGACTTAATCCAGTTAATTGTTTTCAAAACAACTGGTCATTTAGTGAAAACATTTTGGGTTAGATGCCAAACTAGTGGGTCCATATGGACATAGTTTTAGACCAGGTCTACACAGCTGAAGTTAGTAGAGTGATTAACAAGGAAATGCACCTTTCTGAGAGCTGAATCCTTCAGACAACAGTGCCATTCTTTATCTTGGTGTCAACAGCATAGGCCTGGATGTGTAGGACTAAATTTTTAAAGAAGTAGGAAAAAATAGTGAAAGATTCCTCAGATACAAGAAAAAAAAAAAAAAAGAGGTATGATCTGCCAGCAATCCACACACCAAATCCTATTGCCAAAAAATACAGTATTTCCTTCTGGATATTAAACTTCCATCTGTCCTCCTAATACTCATTCTAATTAGACACTCTCTTTTCTTCTTCATACCTCAAATGCCTCACTTTTGATTTCCACATGAGACCAGTTTAACTCTATGGATAAGAATTTCCAAACCACTAAATCTTTAGTTTTTAACCCAATCATATTTTAAATGGCTGGTTGTGGTAGATCCTTTTGTAAATAATCACCCTTGACATTTGTTTTGTCAGTTTCACTTTTCTGAAGGAAGGTCATTGGTGCACTTTTTAGCTCACTGAGAAATAATCCACCCCAAAGGTAGAAGACAGATATACTCTCCAGTCATCTCAGCCACAGAAGCATTAAAAAAAAAACAAAACCTCAAAATAAATTAATAGTCTCACATTTACAATGTTTAGTGGAAGAAGCAAGTGGTGCAAAAATGCGTATAGAAAGATTCTATTTAGACAAAGGTCAAAAACAGGCAAACTATATATTTTAGAACTACATACATATATGACAAAACTGTAAAGAAAGGTAAAGATATTATTACCACAAATATTAAAATAGTGGGGAAAAGAATGAGATGAGATTAGAGAGAGAGTGGACAGATGTATACAGGACCTTGCTGAGGTGCTGGCAAGGAACTAGATCTCAACACAGGTGGTGGGTACTAACTTCATAATTATTCTCTAAAGAACATATATATGTTTGATAACAGAGTATTAGAAAATTAAAACAGAGTATATAAACAGAGTATATAGAACAGAGCCTTTATATACTCTGTATGACTTTCTTTACAACAAAAAGTAAATTACACACTTTTTGAAATGAATTCAACTTGTAATTTTCAGTTTGCTACAAAGAGTGGGATAAAAAAATGGGAAGGGGAATCATACTCAAACAATTATGCTACAGCACTAATATAATGGTTTTGTATTCTTATTCAACTGATAGTAAGTTGTGCATGAAAGACTGCATGTTTTATAGAGACTGAGGACTATACTTATTTATTCATTAATCTGTGGCATTTGTTTAAAACCTATTGCATATCACACACAGTGTTAGGGACCAGGGATGCAAAGGCCAGCAAAACATGACCATGCTCAGGAAGAGTGTACAATCTGGTGGCTAAGACTAGTACCTTTCCAATTTTGCCAAAAGGACAGTCCCTCCCTGTTTTTCCCACCCTTCTTAGGTAGAGGTTCTGACACTCTCCTCCTGTTGGCTCTTACTCTCCAATTTCCAAGTCAGCTATCCTGTTGGGAGTTCTATTGGCAGCCTTGGGGCCCACTACTTGGTAAAGTCGGGAATTGATAGTGCTGTCAGACTGGGAATCCAGCAGGTCAGAGTGACCCTGGGCTCCTTACCCCTATGATATTGACCAAGTCCTCTGTCTTAATTCTCAGTTTCCCTTCCTAGCATTGGCCTTGAACTCTTCCTGCCAGCTGCGTGGCCCACTGACTGTTGCCCTACTTTGAGTTGAGCAATCTCCTAGCATGTGGACCCTCTGTAGGAGCCCCAAAAATGGCCCTCAGTATCTTTGGCTGGTTAAGCTACCTATTGCTGATACCCACCCTAATATATCTACTGACTGCCTCTTTCCTTTTCTCATTGAGGCTCAACCATCCATCTGGTTAAATCACCCAGTTTTAGACATGCCAACTTTTCACTTTTTCCAGCTTTCTCCTGAACAGTCCTCATAGGCTTTGCTCCCCAAACCTTTAAAATCATCACAACAATGTAAGAAAAATAACAATAGAGGTGCCTACAGAATGATAATAAAGCACGAAAGAAGCTTGGGGGTTGAGGCTGCAGGCAGAGGGAATAACCAAGTTGAGTCTTAATCAGAAATTTCCCAGCAAAAGGGACAAACTTTTTCAAAGGCATACAGATGGAAAAAAGCCTGACATGTCTACAAAACTGAGAAATTTTGTACATTCAGAAAATGATGGGAGATGAGAATAGAAAGGTAGATAAGGGGCAAAAGAAGAAAAATCTTGAATGGATTGCTGATAAAAATCTACCCAATTTGGCATGCATTTATTATAGTCTGGTCATAAAAAATGATGAGCTGACCTGAAACAAATCAATGCACTCTGTTATTTGGGGATTAGTGTGGGATCACCCACTCTTGATTGGCTCAGCTTTCAATGAACTCTGAACACTTTTAGCACTATTTCAACCATCCACATCATTTCCTTTGTTAGGTGATAGAAGCAGGTAGAGCCCCTGCCCATTTCACAGTGAATTTAATGAACTTAAGGTTACAAAGTAAAGGGAGGAGCACATTTAGATAAGTTCAATAAGTTATTGGTATATATATGTAAGTTGAATCAGGAAAAAAACTGATCCTTTGGGAAATCTCTCCAGAGGTCTGTATACTTTATTCTATTTCTTTAAGTATAGGACAGCTCCTCTTGTCCTATAGAAAAGACAGCTGTTCAGGGAGGGAGGTCTTCAACAGGGACAGTCCCAGGTGAAATGAGGACTGGCTGCTTTATTGGCTTAACCATAATGAAATTTGGCTCTAACTCTCCCTGGCACTGTTGCAGTTCACACTATTCATTTTGATGGCCTCCTGGTTGCCAGAACCTTTTACTGCCCAGTGACCCACATGGCCAATAGTGAATAACTAGAGGCATATGGGCCTGTTCACTTCTCTGTATTACAGACATGCTGACTCAACCAACCAAAAAAACTTGGTGCAGAACAAAATGAGAAAGGGAAAGACATTAAGTCAGGGAGTAGGCACAAAACTGAAAGCTCTTGAGATGAATATAGAGTGGCTATAATAATACTAAAGGGAACAAAATATCTTGAACTACTAATTTTGCCAATGACTCTCCTTACCATTTTACCCCATTTCTACTTCTCTCAGAATGAGATGTACATGACTGGAGCTGATGAGAGCAATGTGATTTTGAAGTCCCATTATACCGCAGCAAGCCTACCATCACGTTTCACAAACTTTTTGCACCTCAGCTACCACCTCGGAAGGAACCCTGCATCCTAATGGCTTCACAGTCATCGGGTTTGTTGGTAACAGCACTTGCTTCATTGTCCCTTGTTCTCAAACAAAAGGAAAAATAGTTGAATAAATGACTTCTGGGGGCAGTCTTTGGCCTAAAGTGACCATTCTAGGACTGTCAGACCTTAGGAATCACCCCTGGCCTCCTGTAGATCACAATTATGTATTTAAATCATCAACAGATTTAACTAGCACAAGTCTGTTGAGTACCTATCATATCCTCTGTGCTAGATTACACAAGGCAAACTGTGAGGGATTCAGATTTTTCATCTATCAAATGAAGATAATCCCATCTCCCAGAACGGTACTTGAATAATGCAATAAACATAAGATACTTACCTCAGGGCCTTGACACAAAACCAGGGCTCAACAGTCATTCCTGCATTTACAGCAAGACAGAGATGAGTTGGTATATTTCTCATCCCTTAGGAACTCACAGTGTAAATTGTGCCTGAAATCACCTCAATATTCCAGAATTATTATGAACTGGAAGTGAAATATGGTTGGACAATACATTAAGGATTCTGTTCAGGTAGAAACTTAATTCTCAGTAATTCGAGGCTGAAAACCCCTGAGAGCTTTTTTCTGCACGAATTCTAGATCCTAACTCTTCCATCACCTTTAGGTGTTAAATGAAAAGAAAAGTGTGGAATATTTTTAAGTATAATAGGTTTGTAGGGATACCACAAGAGTGCTGTCAAATGACTATAGACATGAGTAACAGCTCTGACCCAAAACACTTCATAATTTGTAGAAAGTGTTTTTAACTTCTATTTATAAAAGAGAGAAAAAGAGAGAGGCAGAGAGAACAAAGTTTCCTGGCATGAGGTTATGTTGTGTTCACTGCAAGCAGTTACTACAACAGACAGGCAATTGATCCCACTCAACTTCTCACTGACAGAGCAAGTGCCACGTGGGAGTCCTTCATGCCAGAGAAAACTTGCTGCCATCAATTGGCCCTTCTTATAATTTTCAATGGACTTTTAATCTTTACGCTAAAGAAAGTGGCTTTATCTTGCCATTGCTTTCTTCCTCTTTTCATTTTTTAGATTGTTTTTAATGTAAGACCTGATATGCTAAATTGCTTGCAATATTGAAGTTTGACTGGGAAATAGGGGTAAGAACTAATAGGAGTGTTCAATCATGCTAGACATTGAGTGAGGGAGCTCGGGCACCAGGGATAATGGTGATGGAAACAGCAGCTTTGACAACCAGGTAGGATGTTCCCTCTTTGTCCATAATTGTGCCAGAGAAACTCATCTGGGTTTCTCGATGAACCCATTGCATGCTGCCTGAAATCAAGCATGTTATCTTCCATTATAATGAATGCTTGGTGAATAAAAGTATAAACCACCTTATAGCCGGGGAGCATCTCAGAAGACCTAGAGTACTTAAAAGATGTCCTAAACCTCAGAAGAATAGTTTGAATTATTAGCACATCCATGAAGCCACATTTTTCCCTCTAAAGAATATGTGACTGATCCCTTCCCCTACATCTTTAACAACTGACCTGGGGTACTCTGTTGCTGCTGTCTTCTCTCACTTAGGAGCCACACTGTTGTCCCACTTACCCAGCTACTCTCCTCCCTCTGTAGAATCTTTCACCTCTTCCCTGGTATCTCTGTACCTGAAGACATAGAATGTGCCTTTAGTGCAGAATGTATAAGGATATAATTGTCTATATTAGGAAAATATGGAAAAGGGGAAATTAAGTAATGACTATCACAAGAATATATACATGACTTTTAAATACAAATAGAAGTTTATTTTACTTTTGTACTTAGTCCCTTCTGAGAGTATTTTTTTATAGAATGATTTTCTATAAATTGAAACTCACCTGCAATGTTTTTTCATTGACTCCCATTACCTAAAGAAACTTGACAATGCCAGGTAGTAGCATGACATCTCAAGAATTAATATGGTAAATATTTGCCCAAGAACTACTTCTTTATCAAACAAGGTATTAACAGAAATATGGCAATAAAATTGGTCCAGGAACATATGTTTAATATGGTCCCTTGTAATGACTGTTACAAAGCATTTTCATTGAATTGGCCCTAAGTAGATATTCCTGTATATACACATGACCTGGTCTTGGAAATTGCTATGAAGGTCAAAGTGCCTGCTAGCTTTCATACCTCCCTGCCCTAAAAGGAGCAGATTCACATCATTTTTGTGGTTTGCAAAGCCATCTACTTAGACTGCATTAATTGTATTACGATTGGATTGAGGATTAATGTGCAAATCAATAAATCAATAGCTGCCCAGTAAAAATGCTGTGTACTGGATTGTGACTGATTGACCCTATCAGATCTTCTCTTTTGGGGGAAGATGAAGGTATCAGGAGGGGGAAAATAACTGAGTATACAACAAAATATTTGGAGCCACCATGGGTGCAAGAAGAAAAAGTTATATCCTTGTAATAATCCCCAACATGCGAGGTCACTAGGCCACCTGATGCAGCTAAGCTCAAATAACATGATTGTTTAATTTTTTCATATCCTAAAATGTTCCTAATGAGGGTCACTATGTGGCCTACTGTAGGCAGCCTGCGTGAAGGTCCCCAGTCATCCCACCTCTGGACATTCACTCTCATGTGTGATTCCTTTCCCTTGAGTGTAGGCTGGGCTGCATGGTTTACTTCTAATAAATAGAATATAGCTGAAGTGATGGGATAACGCTTCTGAGATTAGGCTAGAAAAAGACTGCAGCTTCCATCGAGAGTTTTCTCTCAGATTGCATGCTCTAAGGAAAGCCATGTGGTGAGCAGCCTTGTGGTGAGCAGCCTTATGGTGAGGCTCATATGGTGAGGAGCTGCTGCCTTCCATCACCAGCCCCATAAGTGAGCTTAGAAACAGATCCTCCAGACCCAGCCAAATGTCAGAGGACTACTGCTGGGCTTGATACCTTGAGCGCAGCCTCCTGAGAGACCTGGAGCCGGAATCACACAGCTAAGCTGATCTCAGATTCCACACCCACAGAAACTATGAGATTATAAAGGTTAATTGTTTAAAGCTACCATGTTTGGGGGCAACTTGCTATTCCGAAATAGATAACTTATTTGTAGGGATAGATTTATACAAAGGTTGATAAATTATAGACCACAGGCCAGCTACCTCTTTTTTACGTTAACTTGTTTATTGTAAAATATAACATATATACAAAGCAAAGAAAGAAAGAAAAAAGCAATAATTTTCAAAGCACACTTCGACAAATGGTTATAGAATAGATCCCAAGAGTTTGTCATGGGCTATCATTCCACTATCTCAGATTTTTCCTTTTAACTGCTCCAAAACATTGAAGGCTAGAAGAGATATTGGTATAATGATTCAGCAGTCATACTCATTTGTTAAATCCTATTTTCTCTGTTGTACCTCCTTCTTCTCCTTTGAGCCTTCTCCCAATCTGTAGGGCTCTTTGGGCAATGCCTATTCTGAATTTTTCATGTTGAGAAGGGTGTAAACATTAAAGGATAGGAGGATGTAATTAATTGATAATCTTGGAGAGGCTCGTCCCTCTGGGTTTCAGGATTTATTTGACCTAGGAACCCTCCAGGAATTATAGGTTCCAGGAGAGTACACTCAGTGTATGAAACTTTTATAGAGTCTCAGTTTGAGCCCTAAGTGTTCTTTTTTTTTTTTTTATAACAACTTAGCGAAATAAAATTCCAGTTTATTGTTGGACAACAGTCTTTCACACATACATCAAACAGACCAAAGAATAAAATAAAACAGCAACTTCATAGACCAAACGAAAAAAAAAAAAAACTTTATCTTTGGCCTTTTCAACCATCCCATACAAACCAACTACTTATAGTATAGCTAAGTACATACACAAAATAAGTTATTGGAATGCTCGGAATAAGAATGTATTTTTTTGTTGTTTTTGATTTATTTTTACAAGGTCGTTTTTCTTCTTTGAGATTGTAATAAACATGGTCACACCACAAGTAAAGTCAGAAGTAGGACAGAGAACGCTCCCAAGGTTGGTTAAAAATGGCTGCCCCCTAACAATATGTAAAAAATACATAAAAAACGTAAGTTAAAACTACAAAATTTTATTTTTTTTAAAGTACTTTTAAGAAAAAAAACAGGGCTTTGGAAGTCTGGGTTCCCCCCGTTGCAAATTCACGTTGTGGTTTTGGTCCGGTGGTGGACAGGGCGAGTCACCGGCAGATGGCGCTGCCCGCGGTGGGCAGGAGGACAGCCTCTCGACTCCAAGGGGACCTCATTTAGATTCTGAGACCGGAAGTGGAGGCTGAATAGCTCATGGCGCCTTGTGGGGTTTTTCGTATTTTTTTTCTTAAGTTTGTTTCCTTTTTTGCTGTCTAGTCATCCTCACTGGTCTTCGGCTTCTTGGTGTCCACATCACCCTTCTCATCGGCTCCAAGGGCCGGTTTGTCCATAGCTGCCTCAGCCTCATCTTCATCTCCATCCTCTTCCTCACCATCTCTTTCTTCCTCCTTCTCTTTCTCCCACCTTCTTCCTCTTCATCTACCTCATTGTCAGCCTTATGTTCCCCTTTTCCCTCGTAAGAGTTCCCATTAGCAGGTGCGTCTCTTCCATTCTCCGCCTCTTCAACAACTTCCTTCTCCTCCTTTAAATCCTTGGTGTTTATTTCGGACCTAGTATCCACGTCTGGTCTGACCTGGTGGGGCATCTGGTAATCCAATGCAACGGACTAAAAAGAAAGTGAGAGCTGGAGACCATGGCGATAAAGCTGCCGGTGTCCCCCGCACAGCCCACCGGGAACAATGCAGAGGTGGCTTTTCCTAGCAGCCTGTGGGCCCCAGGTGTTCTTAAGAGTCAACAGGAGTGAGGTTGATCTGAGTTTAGCAGACCATGACAATTAGCACTATCTAACTGAAGCTTGCATAAGAGAAGCCTCCAAAATAGCTTCTTGACTCTATTTAATCTCTCTTGGCCACTGATGCCTTAATTTATTACACTTCTTTTTCACCTTTTGATGGGGTAATGATGTGGCTTGCACGTGCCAGGGCCACCCTCATCCCCAGAATCCATGGCCCGCTTGTCAGGACGATTTATCACCCCTCCATGTCAAGTCCCAGCCACCTCGTTTTATAAATAAAGTTTTATTGGAACACAGCCATATCCTCATTTATGTATTGCTTTCATACTACAACAGGGTTGAGCAGTTGTGTCAGAGGCCATATGGCCTACAAAGCTTTAGCTATTTACTGTATGCCCTTCAAGGAAAAAGTTTGCTGACCTCCTGAATTTATAGAATAAACTTGATTTGAAATGACCAAATAATACTGATTTTGATATCAAATCTAAGTAATTCCATTTCTTCTTTTTACAGATTAATTAGCTATGGTTTTCAGAGGTAGATGGCCTGTCTAGAGTCAAATAATTTAAAAATTTGCTGGACAAGAAATTCCAGTTTCCTACCTCCCAATCAGTGGTCTCTTCAATATACCACACTGTTCCTGAAGATGAGCCAGGAAAATCAATATGTTGTTTACCATGTTTCCTGTTACCATGTTATTTAAATAAGTGACTGCAAATCCCTTTGCTTGCTTTCATAACATAATAGTATTTCTAAAGTGCTGTCAAAGTCTTAGCAAATTACCATATTACTTGATATATTTAAGCTCATTCAAAGGTGTATGAAATGTCTCTCACAGAGAGACCCATAGAAAAGGTCACTGAAAGGAATTATTCAATTTAATTTCATTATTTATACTCTTATGAGTGATTGAAAGCAAATGAGTGCAAACAACTCAACTTCCTGTGCCCACCGCAGACATTGCTAATTAAATATAGCATTCTTTCCTACTGAGCATAAATGCAGTGTTAGACTCTTTCTCAGCGCAGTGCTTTAGGAAGCTACCAGCACTCAGTTAAAATTGGCATCTGAATTGAAACTCATATGCCTTCCCTAATGTAGATAATGACATCTTATCTTTATATATAAAACATTGATATAAGTTGACTTTAGATCCCTTTTTAAAACTGGTGACTGAAGTACTGAAAGAACATACCTTCCATCTATTTAACTCTGTCAGTAATAAGGCATAGATGTGAAGGACAGGCTAAAGGTACAATATGTTTAATAAAGGACTGTGATTGTGGCTTACATGGACTCCACAGTGCAGCTTTAATGCAATTTCTTCCATGAAACTTTCCCTGATGTGTGACCATATGTCCTTGTTTACTTGAACAGTTTGATACAGTATGCCTTGTATCCTTCCATTATCATTAACTCTACCACATTTTATTCTCACTGGGGTCTTGCTCTGTATGAGAAATTATATGGTCATTTCTATTGATGACTCAATTTGGAAATGGCCTTTCCCTCCTCCAAATTTAATAATTCTCATGTGACAAATTATTTAACTTATCGAATAGCTATTTTTAGTTATAATTTATGCCCCCACACCCCACTTCCCAGTCTAAATTATGAATTCCTTGAAGGAAGTTGTTTTTCAACATACATGGTTACTAAAATAGATAAGTAATGGCTCTATTCCCAATTAGTCTTTTAACCTAATTTCTTACATATACTAGAGACAAAGAAAGCATTTGTTGAAATAATGACTGTTTGAACTTGTAGGATCACTAATAGCTAAGACTATCCTTTATTCACCTTGGTAAACCTCAATGAGGTACCAAGCACCTTGGACATCATAGGTGCTTTACAGATGTTATTTGAATGAATGGTTACACAAATGAATGAATGAATGCTCATAGTACAGTCTCTAACCTCACTGTTCAATTTTTCCCATGTTCACAACACTATAGAAGAGTATACTGATAAAAGTTCATCAATTGAAATATCAATTTCTTTATGTACCAAACAAGAGCAACATATGCCACAGGGCACAATCCTTTCTTCTTTCCTGGTCCCTTTGAGAGCTTGACTGAAAGAAGGCTAAGTCTCCCTGTCTGTGTATCTTGGTATGGTTATTAATAAACACTGGCCCAATGATGTCCCAAGACTGAGGCAGAGCATGGAGCAGATGACCTCTGTCACATGAGAAAGCACACGATGAGGCCGCTGACATTCCCTCCTGGTGTCTAGGTTCAAACGGCTTTCCCCCTGGACAGTACCTTTCTGCATCTACAAATGTCTGGGTTTGAGC
Organism: Tamandua tetradactyla; assembly: GCF_023851605.1. NCBI lineage: Eukaryota > Metazoa > Chordata > Mammalia > Pilosa > Myrmecophagidae > Tamandua > Tamandua tetradactyla. Next base: position 30,551,756 of record NC_135330.1, on the reverse strand, counting down.
TGGCTTCCAGCTCTGAGCTGAATTGTACTGGGCTATGGAGCTGTGCTGGGCTCTTCTTTCAAGCCTCCAGCTAATTAAATTAAACTTCACTCACTGCAGAAGGAGCTCCACTTAGCCGACGTCAGATGTAATCAACCATAGATGAATTTCACATGCTGATGATTTAAGTCCACAGCAACAGAACAACTTGGCACCATCACCTTGCCAAGCTGATATTTGAATATAACTACTACAGTGGGAAACAACTTAGAGCCAGAGATCACTCTTTGGGCTATCCATTCGAAAATCAGCTAGTTCTAGAACATGAAGCATTTTATTTCATCTGTAAAATAAAATGAAAGGACTGAACCACACAATCTCCAAGTCCCAGCTATGATAGTCTACAACTCTGAATCAAAGGAGGCTCACTGTATGTTCCAGACTTCATCTTTGTTGCAGCTCCTTAGGGGGTTGTAACAGCTATTTTCAGAATCTTTCTTTTACAAGTTTGTGAAAGAAGGAAATGGGGTTAGACACGTGAGGTTCCATCTCTCTTGAGTAGTAAAAACTAACTGGAAAGAGGCTATTCTGAATAATCGCCACTTTCCTCAAGCCTCTATCCTGCCAAAAATCCTCTCTCTCAAGAGACATCTGCCTCCTTCCTCACCAAGAAGAATGAGACAACCAAACAAAACTTCTCCCAACTCCTGTCCTTGCGTCAACAACTGATATGTCAGCATCTACCCTCTCCTCCTTCCCTCAAGTCTCACTTAAGATATGCTTATTTTTCAGTGAATGGTTGCCTCTGTTGCCTGGATTCTGAATGCCTTCCCCTCCTAACTCCAAAGAATGATACTTTACTGATTATTCTTACTCTTTCTTTTGAAACTTTCCCCCCTTTAAAATTGTTCTAGTATAAAGCTATTGCAGCCATGCTTTAAAAAGTGAAACTTGAAAACATAAGATGTCTTTTGCTTGCTCTTAGGAGTAGATCAGTGCAACCGTCTCAGTGCGTTGTCCTGGGAGAAATTGTCATAGTATGAATATCTAAGCCAGCTGTTCTCTTGAGCAGGTTATTTTTTTCATATCGTAAAGGCATTGAACCATATAATCTATCCTGCCTGTTATTATATTGATTCTGGAATGTTTAGAGATAAATCCATGGCCTAATTCTAGCACTCTAATTTGTATGCACTAATTTTTGCAAAAAGGCCTCATCACTGACATAAACTTTTCTCACCTATCCTCACTTTCATTTTGTTCCCTCTTATCCATATGTTTCTTATTTTAAATTGTTGTATCATGTGAAAATAAAAAATGCCATCTTAAGTCTCACCTGCAATGAAGTGTGGTAAAATCCAAACATGTAAACAAATGAATAAATAGCTCTTCCAGACCCCTTTGTGCCAGTTTGAAACTGTCATGTACCCCAGAAAAGCCATGCTCCTTAATCCTCATTCGATATGGTTGGGTGGGATCTTTTTTATTGTTTCTATAGAGATGTGATCCACCCGTGGGTGGTAACTTTTGATTAGATGATTTCCATGGAGATATGTCTCCTCCCATTCAAGGTGGGGTTGCTTACTGAAACCCTTGAAGAGGGAACCATTTTGGAAAGAGACAACAGAGCCCACACAGCCAGAGACCTTTGGAGATGTAGAGGGAAAACGCCCCTGGGGAAGCTTTATGAAACGAGAAGACAAAGCTAGCAGACTTGACTATGTGCCCTCCCAGCTGAGAGAAAAACCCTGAACTTCATCAGGCCTTTCTTTGGAGTTAAGGTATCTTTCTCCAGATGCTTTAATTTAGACATTTGCATGGCCTTAGAACTGAAAACTTGCCACTTAATAAATTTCCTTTTTAAAAGTCCTTCCTTTTCTGGTGTATTGCATTCCAGCAGCTTATAAACTGAAACACCAAACACCTAAACAAGTGAATAAACACTTCTTCCCTTATTTAGAAATATATATGAAAAATATAAAAAGGTTTCTTGAGCCATGGACATAAAGTCCAAATATACAAGAAAATAAGACTAAAATATGCATTGGAATAATCTTAGAAAAGTGTTTTTTAGATTTGAGCTTTCATATTGTTCACAATAAACTTGAAATAAGGTGATTTACTAAAAGTTGTTGCAGAAAGATGCTGTGACAGCTTAGCTGGGAGACTTAAAAATAGGAAAGACAAGTACTGCATAGACCATCTTCACTATCTGTTCATATAAAAAGTATCAGTAATGGGCTAGGCAACTAGTAAATTTAAAATGTGATTTTTATCTATATGCTGACCTAGAATCTATGATCATGCAGGAAGGTACACAAATGATAGAATTAAGGATAAGTTTTTTCCATTATAGCAAAATCCATGGAAAAGTGATAGAACCAAATTATTGAACAGAAGAGTTAGACATAATTACAAAACTGAAAGTATTATGGGTCACATGGATTTGGTTTGATTTTGTCCTTCTAATATTGGACTATGAATGCCCAAAATGCTTGTCATATTTTCATAGTCAATGGTTAGGTCTTTGAATAAATGGCAGTTATTGTCATCATTATCTTAAATCTTCTTATATTAAATGCCAAGCACTGATCCTCCATTGACCTTACTCCCTCATCTAACATACTCTCCCTTCTGCTCTCTACTACCCAGGGTTTTTTTTTTTTTTTTTTTTTTTACATGGGCAGGCACCAGGAATCGAACCCGGGTCCTCTGGCATGGCAGGTGAGCATTCTTGCCTGCTGAGCCAAACTACCCAGGTTTTAAGAACAATCTTAGATTCCCTCCCCTCTCCTATTGAGCCATTCCAGGGGGAAATCATTAAATGTGTAAGTGATTCTTAGAATGATTATTCTGATGACAATGTGCAGAATTAATTTTTGAAGTAAGGTTGAAAGAGACTAGAAGCAGAAAGATAAATTGGTTATTTACTATAGAAATCCAGGTTTAGGGAACCAGAATATTAGAGGTAGCATTTGACTTTATTTTGCTCAGTATTATATGTCTGCATATCTCTCTCCTCACCATGAACTCTTAGAGGACAAAGATTCTATCTTATTGCTAATTTGGATCCCTTGTTTCTACCACTGTGTCTAAACATAAAAGGCATTCAATAGATGTCTGCTAGAAATTGAAAAAATAAATGATTGAATAAATAGAAAAATGAGACTCAAAAGAGGCCATAGTGACTGTTTTAAATTTTCTCCCTTTTTTTTCTGTTTTCTCAATCATTCAGGGAGAAGTTTAAAATCCGTACTTGAAGAGGAACAGGACCGTTTTGTCATCTTGATCATCATCACTCTCCTCCAAACTTTGGATGTGCTCCAGGTTGTTGATATTCCTCATAAAACCTGCTGCCCAGAACTGAGCACAGACTTCAGACACGGTCTGAACAGAGCTGTGTCTAGTTGGAGCATCTCTTTCAACAATCTGGACACACTGTCCCTTTTTAATGGAGCCAAGATAGTTGGCATATTTTTAACAACCACATCATGCTTTGCTTCATATGAAGCTTCTATCCAGCTAACACCCTAGATTATTTCCACATTGACTACTGCGAACTCAGGTTTCCAACAGCTGTAGTTTACACATTTTTCATACCCTAAACTCTAAGTGCATCCCTGTACATTGTCATGGTGTTGTGTTAGGCTGGCATTCAATCCTTTTGAAATAACTTTGACTATCATAGTCCTCAGTGTTATTCCCCACTCCCTAGCATTGTAGCTTTCATTCAATAGGCACTTCTGAGTCTTACAGGGTACTGAGCGTAGTTGGTTGGCCCAAGCTTCCCTGAACTGTAAATCTTTTTGAAAGGATAGCAGAGAGGTGACATTCATCGTACTCAGTTTTCCATTTTTAGACTCATATATAAAAGAGGCCTAGGACGGGAGATAGGGTACAGTCAGAGTGATGAATATCTCATGCTTTCTCTTTCATGATGAATCCTTATTCCTATATAAGGCATGATTTTGCCTCTATAAATTCAACACCAAAGATGAATCCTTTTTTCAAATTTCTTTTTCAGTCATCTCCCTAATGTCTCCTTAAGGAGATCTACCTTCTCTTCAGCTCACCCTGAATCTGAGGCAATGTCTTACCAACATTTTCACTCATGAACTATTTTTCAATTTACAAAGAACTATCAACAAATATGATCCCAGTTGAATCACAATTTATCTCTGAGATACACAGGGCAGGTAGGCACTTTTCTACTCTCCTCAACTAATGTCTTTCTGCTACTTATGTCACTGTACAGCTTAAGTCCTATTATAGCTTTCCAACTCATTAATAGTAAAAGCTAAAATCCACACAATGGAATACTAGGTTCCATATGACCTTCCCCACTAATTATCTCTGCTTAATTCATTCTACTCAAACCACATTAGCTCTTTCTCCTTACTGCTCCCTCTGCCTGGAATAATCTCCCAGATTCCATATAACTTACTCTTTCACTTCCTTTTGGTAGCTGTTCAAATGTCACCTTGTCAAAAAGACCTTCCCTAGATCCCTTTTATTATGCTTCCATAGCAATCACTCCTTACTCTCCTTATTCTGCTGTATTTCTTTCTACAGCTTTTCTTACAATCTAGCAAACAATGCATTGACTAATTAAATTTCTTTACTGTGTGTCTCCTAACACTAGATTTTAAGTTTCATTAGAGAAGGAACTATTTTTTTTTTTGTTCTCTGCAATATCTGAGTGCCTAACACAGTGCCTTGCCCAGAATAAGTGCTCAATTAATATGTTGACCATGAATGAATATAAATATGAATGAGAAAATGGTTAAATTATGTGACTAGGGTGGATCTAACTTAGAATCCAGTTCTTCCCCTTTCTAGTTCCTTCATTCTTCTACTATGTTCCAGTATTTTCCATAATCATGTTCAGCTAATTACCCAGGAACTTACTAATTCATTTTCCTGATTCCAGTATTCTTGACTCCAAATTAATTATTCATGTTACCTCCAGATTAATCTTCTGAAGAATTACTCAAATATTCAATGGCTTAAGACTTCCATTTCTGGAAATAAAAAGTTTAGAAGTCCTGATAATCATCCCACCAAAAAACAGTTTAAAATGCTTAATAAAATATAAAAATAAAATTCAAATGCATTGCAGAGCTGGAAGAAAATCAGATCTCCTCAGAGTTCAAATATAAAGAAGAAACAGAAATCCAAAAAAGTAAAAATTTTCTGCATCCACTAACTCCCCTGAGGACTTTTCCTATTCCTAGTGCCTTTGAATTTCAGTTTGATGGTCTTGTGAGGCTTTGGGATAGGAAGCAAAATTTATGGACTAGCAAAAGTGAGGCGTTTACTGGGAATGCTCCACAAAAATCCAGGATTTCAAAGGACTGTATCATCAACAAAAGAGAGTCTGCAAAAAATTAAAAATTAAAAACCCTATTTTATCAAGTAGGCCAACAAAGAAACTTTGTTTACCCCAACCTTGACCCAAGATGTAAGGGGGAAATATTCCTTGAGAAACTGTTACCATGGCCAGTCTTCACAGGTTTGTACCCCAAATTTGTGCTACCCCATGGTCCAAAAATCCTCATGCCAATAATACAACTTGAGTGATTTCATGTTGATAGTGCCCTAGACATTTGGCAAGAAGCAAGAGAGCATATTTTCAGTCCAGGCCTGAAAGAAATATGATAATTCAAGTTTCAAGGATCACGGGCTCACAAGAATTATAAAACACAAAAGGAGAAAAAGCACCACGAACAAAAGTCAGCAGAAATAACAAATAGTGGAATCAGACTAGCTGATATAAAAGAAGTATAATTAATGCCTTTAATAAAACTTTTTATTTCAAGATAACTATAGATTGACATGTGGCTGTAAGAAATACCACAGAGCAATACCATTTGCCCTTTGCCCAATTTCTCCTAATGATAATGTCTTGCAAAACTATAATATAATATCATAACTGGGATATAATCCATCAACCTTGCTCAGATTTCTCAGTTTTATCTGTACTCATGTGTATTTAATTCCGTGGAATCCTATCACATGTACAAATTTGTGTATCTACCACCTTAATATGGTTTTAGAAATAAAGAACATACCCGAACTATGAATAGTAACAAGAATATATTTTAAAAATTGACAAAGTACACATAAAAAAGAACAAAATAGAACTTTAGGAGATGAAATGTATAGTAGTTAAGATTAAAAATGTATTGATCACGATGGAATATTATGCAGCTGTAAGATAGAATAAAGTTATGAAGTATGTAACAACATGGATGGACCTTAAGGACATTATACTGAGAGAGATTAGCCAGAAACAAAAGGACAAATACTGTATGGTCTCACTGATATGAACTGCATTAGTGAATAAACTTGGAGAATTTCATTGGTAACAGAGACCATCAAGAGATAGAAATAGGGTAAGATATTGGGCAACAGGAGCTGAAGGGATACAGATTGTGCAACAGGACTGAATGTAAAAACTAAGAAATAGACAGCACAATGCTACCTAACTGTAATACAATTATGTTAAAACACTGAATGAAGCTGAATGTGTGAATGATAGAGAGAAGAGGGCTGGGGGTGCAAATGAAATCAGAAAAAAGATAGACGATAAAGACTGAGATGGTATAATCTAGGAATGCCTAGAGTGTATAATGATAGTGACTAAATGTACAAATTTTAAAAATGTTTTTGCATGAGGAAGAACAAAGGAATGTCATTACTACAGGGTGCTAAAAATGGATGGTAATTAATATTTTAAAATTTTAACTTATGTGTGAGACTAAAGCAAAAAATGTTTATTTGGTACAAAATTTATATTTTGACTAGGGCATTTCCCAATATAACTTTTGTAGACAGCTTAACTGAACACCATAAGTACATGGAACCTTACTAGGACATGAGATTTTGTTGGTTTGTCCAGAGTGATGCCCCGATAAATCCCAGAATGATTTGAACAGTGAATAAAAAAGCATTTGCAAAGTCCCCTTTGGGGAATGGTGAGAAAGGGGGAAAATTCAACTTCCCCAAGTTGAGTTCTTGATATTCTCACAAGCAGTGTGAACAGTCAAAGCTATAGGCTGAGCCCCCAGTCTTGGGGTTTGTTCATATGAAACTAACCCCCACAAAAGATAGGTCAAGCCTATTTAAAATTAGGCCTAAGAGTCACTCCCAAGAAAACCTCTTTTGTTGCTCAGAGGTGGCCTCTCTCTCCAGCCAACACAACAAGCAAACTCATCACCCTCCCCCTATCTATGTGGGACATGACTCCCAGGGGTGTGGACCTTCCTGGCAATGTGGGACAGAAATCCTAGAATGAGCTGAGACTCAGCATCGAGGGATTGAGAAAACCTTCTTCACCAAAAGGGGAAAGAGCAAAATGAGACAAAATAAAGTGTCAATGGCTGAGAGATTCCAAACAGAGTCGAGAGGTTATTCTGGAGGTTATTCTTACACATTGAATAGATAGCACCTTGTTAGTCAAGATGTAATGGAGAGGCTGGAGGGAACTGCCTGAAAATGTGGAGCTGTGTTCCAGTAGCCATGTTTCTTGAAGATGATTGTATAATGATATAGCTTTCACAATGTGACTGTGTGATTGTGAAAACCTTGTGTCTGATGCTCCTTTTATCTACCTTATCAACAAATGAGTAGAACATATGAAGTAAAAATAAACAATAAGGGGAACAAATGTTAAAATAAATTTAGATTGAAATGCTAGTGATCAATGAAGGGGAGAGGTAAGGGGTATGGTATGTATGAATTTTTTTCTGTTTTCTTTTTATTTATTTTTCTGAATGGATGCAAATGTTCCAAGAAATGATCATGATGATGAATATGCAACTATGTGATGATATTGTGAATCACTGATTATATATGTAGAATGGAGTGATCAAAAGTTAAAAACGTTTGCTTTGTTTGGTGTTTTTTTGGTATTTTTTTAAAAAAATTTTAATTAGTTAAAAAAAAGAGTGGATCATGAGTGCATCCACCTGAAGGGGAGTAAAAAAAAAAAAAGTATTGATGGAGAAATCACAGAGCCAATGGAAATGACAGAAGCCTCAGAGCTGACAGAGAGCAGATGTTTAAAAGACAGAGACACAGATGTTTGGAGATGATTGGAGCCCAGCAGACATCACCATGAGATGTTAAGTAAGCCAGAACCTGGAGAGAGCTAAGGGAAGCCAAGAGATGAAAGCCAGCTTCAGAGAAGCAAAATAAGGAACTCCCATAGGAACAGAGGCTGAAAACAACAGAGCCCAGGAGTAAGGGACCAGCAGATGCCAACAACATATCTACCCAGTTGACAGAGGTTTTCCTAATCCATTGGCCTTCCTTAAATTAAGGTATCCTTCCCTGAATGCCTTAGTTTGGATAATTTTATGGGCTTAGAACTGTAAACTTGTAACTTTTTTAATTCCTCTTTTTACGAGCTGTTCTAGTTCTGGTATATCACATTCCAGCAGCTTGCAAACTAACATAGTGAGGATAAGATTTTCTGTTTCTGAGGGTGTGATTATCAGTTATTTTTCTCTTGGGAGCAATGAAAATTGTCTAAAATTGAGCATGTTGATGGACTATTGACTTTGAACATTATACATGATGCCCAAAGGATGGAGGCTTCTCTCTCTCCAGCCAACACAACAAGCAAACTCATCACCCTCCTCCTGTCTACGTGGGACATGACTCCCAGGGGTGTGGACCTTCCTGGCAATGTGGGACAGAAATCCTATTATTATTATCCATCCAGGGGTAATAATATATATATATATATTATTAAATATTGTGCTGCTACAGAAAGAAATGAAGTCATGAGGCATACAACATTGTGAATGAACCTGTGGGACATTATGTGATGCAAAATAAGCCAGAAACAAAAGAGCAAATATTGTATGATCTCATTTAGAAAATACTCATAAAAAGATTGGGGCCTAGAGTGTAAGCTCTTATTTAGTCAGGAGCGGTAATTGTAACTTCAAGATTTTTAGAGGCTGTGATGCATATGTATAATCTAGTATTTCCCTGGAACTTTGGGTACCTGTGTGATACCTAAGACTCAGAGTAGGAGTTCTGCAATTCTGAATGTCAGCATTGCCACATACAACAACTGCTAAAGACATTGAAAAAGATCAGGCTTCAATTAGAGATAAGAACAAAGCTAGTCGGGTTGGAACTAAGATAAATCAGAATTCAGGAATAAGAAAGATATGGTCTGTATTTTAGAACTTCATCTACTCTATGAGGCCAAAGGAAGGGATGTTTATTTTGCCTAGCATCTAAATTTTTGTAGCACATAATCTAACTCGATCTGTCTGGATAGAGTATTTAAACAACCCAAACACAGGGAGCCCAGAATGGGAATTAAGATTTGTAATTCTCAATAGCTTGATGTAATGCCTAGATACATCCCAAAGTATGTTAAGCAGATAATTAAAATGTATTGGCAAAGTCCCTTGAAAGATGGGAGAAAAAATATGGCACTATTAAATTTTACCACTACTTAAACCCTTGATACTATCTCAAACATTAGGGACTCCCAAGTTAATAGGCCAAGCACTTGACCTTGAGGCTTGCTCTTGTGAAGCTTATTTATGTAGAGGAGATGCTTAGCCTACTTATAGTTATTCCTAAGAGTTACTTCCAGAGGACCTCTTTTGTTGCTCAGATGTGCACTCTCTGTCTCTCTAAGCCCAACTCCACATGTGAAATCATTACCCTTACCACTATGTGAGACATGACATCCAGGGGTAAAAGTCTCCCTGGCAGCATGGGATATAACTCCTGGGGTAAGCTTGGCCCTGGACCACAGAATGGACAATGCCTTCCTGACCAAAAGGGGGAAAAAGATTGTAACAAATAAGATATCAGTGGCTTAGAACATTCAAATACAGTTGAGAGGCTACTCTGGAGGCTACTCTCATGCAAGCTTCAGCTAGACTTTGCAACTTATCATGGTTGGCCAGATCCCAACCAAAACCATTCCTGCCAATCCTACAGAAAACCTAGAGCTTTATTTGAGATTCTACAAGGGTCCCATGCACTATGATTACTTTCCAGAAAGCTACAACCTCCAGATGGGTTCCTAGGACAGATAAATCCTGAAACCCAGAGGACCAGCCTCTCCAGAACATTAACTAGTTTCATCCACTATCCCATATTATCGACAGCCCTTTCCAACATGAAAAAGTTAGAATGGGCATAGCCCAAATACCCTTAAATATTGAGAGAAAGTTCAAAGGAGAAGATGGGGTTTTAACAGAGAAGATAGGATTCAACAAATGAGTATGATTGGTGAATCCATTATATTGATATTTCTTTTAGGCTCCAGTGTCTTGGAGCAGCTAGGAGTAAAAACCTAAAATTTTGGAATTGTAACCCATACCAAACTCTAAAATCTGTTCTACAACTAACTGTTGTGATGTGCTTTGAAATTTACTGCTTTTTTGTATGTATGTTATATTATAAATAAAAAAAATGTATTGATGAGCATATTAGGAAACCAAAATAAAGAAATAGTCAAGTGGACAATAAATACAAAAATATCTACTCAAAATAGAATACAAATAGTCAAAGATATGGAAAAAATGAAGAGATATTTAGAGACATGAGGACAGAGTGATAGGATGTAATACATATTTATCAGAAAATCCAGAAGGTGATAATAGAAGCATTAGAATAAGGGTATATTTTAACATGACTGATAATTTTCCTATAATTAATGAAGGAATGAGTGGTCAGACTCAGAAATGATAAATCTCAGGTATAATAATGAAGACAGAAAAGAGTCCCCATCAAACATATCATAATGAAACTTCAGAACAGTGAAAACAAAAGGAAGATCTCAGAAAAAGTCAAAGAGAAAAAGCAAGGTAAATACAAATGAATGACAGTCAGACACCTGATCTTCCAACAGCATCCATGGAAACCAAAAGACAGTGGTATAACATCTGCAAAGTAATATTAGATGGTATGACAACAAATCAACCCAACATTGCATACTTACCTAAGTTATAATTTAAGAATGTTGGTAAAATAAACACATCTTCATATACTGAGAAGGTATATCATTGGCAAATCTTTAATAAAGGAACTCCTAAAGATGTCATTTAGGGATAATTAAATTGACCCCTGAAGAAAGATCTAAGATTCGAGAGAGAACAGCAGCTTCTAAAACAGATGTATTTCAGGCCCATCTCCATGTATTTTCCATGGATCCCAACATAATATTTCCAATTTTCTTTCTTTCTTGCTGTTCCTTAGAAAATCTCTCTCCTTTAAAGTTGTTCTTCTTACTGTGGCCTAAATATATTTGCTTGTGACTATTTGTGTTGTGGTTACTATTTTTGCCCTTGCCTAATAAACTCTTTCTCTTCTCTCTATTACTTATTTTTCAAGGACCCTACCTCTTAAATAAAATCCTATTTAATCAGTAAGCCCATAGTGATATCTCCTCAAGTATATATTCTCTGAAAAAATCATTATATAATTAAAATCAATGAATATTTATTGTCTCCTTTATGAGCTAATTAATTTGCTAGGTGTATAAGAATTCTACCTAACATACAATACAGAATAGTGATTAATACCAGAGGTCTGAAGTCAGAATTTGTTTCCTGTTCTATCGCTGCATGATGACCGTTATGTAATTAAATCTCAGTTTTCTTACATATGAAATAGAGATAACAAAAATACTTCTTAGGGCTGTTGTAAGAGTTAAATAAGATACTCCACATAAAATGTTTTGTTTCACTGGTGGTATATATATAGAGAGAGAGAAATAGAGAAAGACAATATTTACCATGATACCATGAACTGAACAGTCTATCAGGATTATCCTGACATCTTTGGTTTTGAATTGCTCATGGAACCCCAGGAATAAAATTGGAGCTAAGCAACTGTGGGAATTATATCACCAGGAGTACCAAGGTCAAAAGTCCAAAGAACAGAACAATACCAGGAATTACGCAAACCAAGAGTTTCACTCCAAAAGTAAAGAAAAATCCAGCACATTCTACCCAGAGGGTTGACACCAGCTAAGAGAAGATGGCTGCCTTGCAACAACGAGAAGCTCTCCTTTCAATTCTGCACTTTCAGCCACAGTTGCTTAAACCCAAGGCTGGCTAGAAACCTTGACTTCTGGCCTAACATGTAAAGATAAGTTGGGAAAACTCACATTGACTGTCTCTAGAATTTGAACCAAGATATTACAAGAGACTGAAGCAATTAGCAATGGGATATGAATATGAAGAAAAACCTCAATGAGATAAAATAGGAGCCACAGCAAGCAAAGAAATATTTTAAACTAAAGCTAAGAAATAGCAGAAACTATGAGTAATCTAGCAGCTTGGTAACAAGATACGAATGGTGCAGATGCACCAAGATATAATCATGTGGCCTTTGAAAGAAATGGAGTGCCTGGAACTGCTTCAGTCCCAGCAGACTTCTGGCTCTACTCTCAGCTTGTACGTGATTATAAATAAATCCATTTTCTTTAGTAAGTGGGTCTCTGTTCCTCACAACCAGAAAGCATAATAAAAATGCTTGGTAAGGATCCTGGTCAAATTGTGATACTTCAAAGAGGTTATATCTGTCTGGAGTGCCCGTATCCCTTTTTTGGTGTCTGCCCTTTCTCTATATCACTGTCTCTCTAGGTAAAGAGTGATTCATTTTGTTTCCTCGTTATTGAAGTTGACTATCCAATCATTGAAATTTATTTTGTGTTCCATCTGTTCAGCGATCAACTACTCAAATAAAGGATTAATGAATAAAATGGCTTGAAGCCATTCCCTCCTCAACTAACACATTCACACCTTCATGGATATCTTCAGTTAGTGTATTAATCTCTGAATGTGGTAATTCTATCACAGCAGTAGAAGCAGTAGGAAAGGATTATTCCAGTGTAGATTCTAAATAGGCTTCACACACTTGCCCAACACTGTCATTTCCCCAATGTCACTGATTTTCATTCACATATACATTAATTGATTTTTAAAATCTTAGTTTAGCTCTCCCTGTGTTCCACAAACTATGAACAGAGAGCCTAAAGTCTAGCGCAAGAGACAAACATAATGGGTAATTACAATATAGTATGATAAATATGTACTGAGGCATGGATCAGCAAACTTTTTCCGTAAAGGGACAGATAGTAAATATTTCAGAATTTGTGAGCCATGCCATCTTTGTCATAATTATACAATTCTTTAGCAAGGAAAAATCCATAGACAATATGTAAATTGATAAGTGTGGCTGTGTTCTATTAATTTTTATTTACAAAAAAAAAGCTATTGATTTGAATTTGGCCAATAGAACACAGTCTGACAACCATTGTACTAGGGTCAGAATATTTATTTCTTCAATAATTATTTGCTGGAGACATATTCGGCTCCCTTTGCTCTCCTAAGTGCTGGGGTACAATAGTAACCAAAACGCACAAAATACCCTCCCCTCATAGAACTTAATTCTAGTGGGGCGCCCTTCCCTTATGGAATTTAATTCTAGTGAGGAAGATGGACATTAAGCAAAATAAACAAATCTAAAAGGAAAAATAAAGGTGGAAAGAAGCTGTGAAGGGTCAGTGGAACGTGCAAAATTTTAGATAAAGTGACTAGGGAAGGCATTAGTTCGAAGGTGACTTGGCATAAAGATCAGAAGAAGTGGGAACGACAGGCATGTATAAAACTGGAGGCAGAGCATTCCAGCAGAGTGAAAAAAAAAAAAACCATTGTAAACGTCACGTGGTAGGAGTATGTCTGGCAAGTTAATGGCCAGTGAGGAACCCATTGTGTCTGAAGTGGGGTATGTGAGAAGTATGGTAGGAGATGAGTCTATAGAAGGAATTAGTGCCAGTTCAGGTCATAGTAATACCCGTGACTTTGATCTGAATAAGCTGGGAAGCAACTGGAGAATTTTGAGTAAAGGAGTGATTTGATCTGACTTGTACTCTAATATCCTATACTCCAGCTGCTGTGTTAAAAATGGTCTGAATTGGGCAGGCCACGGTGGCTCAGCAGGCAGAGTTCTCGCCTGCCATGCCAGAGGACCCAGGTTTAATTCCCAGTGCCTGCCCATGTTAAAAAAAAAAAAAAGGTCTGGGTGAGGGGGCGGGTCATGTAGCTCAGCAGGCAGAGTTCTCGCTTGCTATGCCAGGAGACCTGGGTTGCATTCCCGGTGCCTGCCCATGTAAAAAACAAAAACAAAGATCTGGGTGAGGGAAATAGAGGAGCAAAATTGGGGAGATCATTTAGGAGGCTTTTGCGATAGTCTTAGAGGGAGATAATGGACGTATGGAGCAGGCTGACAGAAGTAGAGTGATGAAACGTGAAACATAAGAGACAGCTAGTGTATATTTGAGGACAAAGGAATGTTCCCAGGGATAAGAGGCATCCTGACGGAAACTCAAAGGATAAGTTGGAGGTATCCGAGTAAGAAGCTTGGGCAATCATGGCCAAGCTCAGTAGACAGAGCACCCAGTGAGAGGTGAGAGAAACACCGAGTTTCAGGAAATTAATAGGTTAGTGACTTCCCCAAGGGGTGGTGCTCTAATGAAATACATCCTCAGGAAATACCCAATAGTCAGACTAACTATACAATCCTTCCACCCCCTGCTACATATTAGAAGTCATGGAAATAAAGGGACAGTCTATTATCGGGCCTGGGCTAGGGGAAGGAAGACCCAGCAATAAGATTTTATTTTTATTCAGACATCAATGTAATCATACATACAGGTTACTAGAGGCAAAAAAAAAAAAAAAAAAAAAAAAAAATATGTAAGCATGCAGCTGAGTTTCAGATCCCTAGGCTTCAACCCTAGGAAGGGATCCCTAAGTGAAATTATCTGAGACAGACTAGCATCAACTGACCAGGGTACAAGAGGGAGCACTCCAACTCTTAGGAAAATGCTAAAGTATCTTGAACTGAATATGGCTGGAATCTAGTGCCTCTCCTGAAAGTTTTCTAAGAGGAAATATTTTAACCCAGACAGGAAATTTTATTAAATCAGATGAGCAACAGCAACAAAAACATGGATTTCATTTACTATAGAATATGGTAGCTCTTGGAACTATGGAGAAATCGATCTCTAGGAAATCAACAAGACACTTCTATTCATAGGTAAATACTCTGAGCTTATCTGTAAGACGTTCTCTTATTTCTTCTCTCCTATTCTCTTTGCTAGGTGAAGTGAGCATGAAAAGGTAAGACTCAACTCTTTGGAGTTTGTGCTGCTTGTGCATTTAGAAGTGGAGGAATTGAGACGTTTTCTTACTGTTTAAAGTTTCTTCTCACTTCTTTTCTCTGTGCCCTCTCCTACCCCTTACAATTATTTTCCCTGTGCATGGTTTTTTTTGGCTGCAGGGAACTTTGAATTCCAACTTCAAAAGAAGCCTATAATGAAGTTTGGCTGATGTTTAACAGACCCACCAGTGCAGGGACCCGGCCCAACCATTCCTTTGGCTCAAAAGCCACAGAATGAGGGTGAGCAGAGTACAACTAATTCAGAGCATCCAGGTCTGCGTAGCACCAATTTTTCTACCTGTTCTCTTTGACGTTCTGTACGTCAGCCTTCCTGTCCCCAGGATACAGACCCTGCAGTGGAAACTACAGAAATCACTCTCTTTTATGTACCTGCAGGGCACACCCCAGATCCCGCCCCCTTCAGAGAACTCCCCACACCAACCTCTCGAGGTCCTTTTTTGGGGGAGATGGGCCAGTCCTGATAATCGCTATGTATAGCAGTCCTTCTGCCCACATACTTCCCACAGTAAAACTCGGGAAGTGAGGCAGAGAAGAGACAGTCATTCATCAACACACAGACACTGAAGCCCACCAAAGTCTTTGGAAAACAAAAGTTTGGTATCCCATTGTATGACAAATTGCATGGTCTGAAACTAGGTGATTGATGGCCTGGTTAAACTGTGCTCTGTCATTTGTTTTTATTTAGTGAATTTTCTCCCCATGAAACAATATTATGGGATTTGAGACAAAGAAACCAACAAATTCCAGATTTGGTTGGATACTTAACTCTGATATGAAAAGGACAGAAAGCAAGGGATGGAAATTAGGTTCAGAAGAAAAGAATCCTTCATCTGGGAGACATAATTTTAGCAAAGAAAATAACAGCTACTAATGGCATTTATTATTTTGTTAAGATGTACATTAAACTCTTTCTTCCCGTAATCCTTGTAGACCCTCTCTCAGGGTAGCTACTAAAAGAAATAGACATTTGGCCAATGTTATCTTCAACCTCCATGAGCCAAGTTGCTCTTTCTTAGTAATTCTGTTCAACTGGCTGGGTAATGTATCCATAATTCATATCTCCTCCTGACAAGCCCCAACCCTCATAAATACTCTCCCTTTGATAGGGGGCCTATCTGGGTTACAGATGTTTGATGCTGGATTCCATAGCCTCTCTCATGCTCTCAAGAGCCTCTGGGAGATTAACTCCTTTGGGCTAGACTTCTTGTTTTGTACCGGGAACAGGGGAGTGGAGAAGGACAAGGCTGTGGGTAGGATTTGAGAAGTGAGGAGGATTGATCACATACCAATTTTTGTACTAGTAGTTAGTAGTCTACTTAGAGGTCTGTCCCTCACTGCCCAACCACCCCCCACTAAACTGTGAGCTCCTGAGTGCAATGACCCTGTGCTTGGCAACCTCTCTTTGCTCAATAAATGTCTGCCATTGCATTTGTTGAATGTGGATCTCTTCAGAGCCACAGTATAATGGAATTGTGAGTTTGAGCTCTGTGATATAATTATAATAAGAAGGACTATGTATGGGCAATTTCAGATACCCACTAACTCCACCAAGTCTTAGGACTTCATAGAACATCACAGATCTATATCTCTATGAATTTAAAGTCCTTTGAAACAATCCAAGCCACAGCTCAGTAAAGCATTCTATGCTCCATATTATGTTCTTAGTGCCTGCATCTGGACTTAAACCAAGAGTATATAGATGAAATTACTAAACCTCTCCACTAAATCGTTAGCACATATTCTTTATATATTCCTTATTTTGCCCTTCTGCCTAGTTTACCATGCCTGACTTGCCATAGAATTTGATAAGTAATTTTAATAAAATATGGTTGTTGCCAATAAGAATAATGGAAAATACTCAATACTTTTAATAATAAAAAGTCATCATAAAAAGATACAAGTAGAAGATGAGGGAGGGATAAAAAAAAAACCTATACATGAAATAAATCAAAGGGAGTTTGGAAAGAAAAAGCTTCTACTCTGTGCTAAGTTTACACCTCCATATTTTCTTTGCCAAAAAAGAAAATACATAGATGACTACCCTTTTATTAGCTCATTGTATTTAAGTGTGGTTCCTACTGTAAATAATCACATTAGATATTTGAGAAAATTCACCAGCATGAAAGACAGAAATTTTGAAAAGGAAAAACAAAAGATGATTCAGATGAATCAGATATAATGTGAACAAAAAAAAATCCAAATTTATCTTATTTTTAGCCTCAAAGGTTTCATCTTAAAGCAAAAGCAAGTTAACATTTTTTAAATCATAGAATAAAAGGTCTTAAAATACAATTCCTGAAATAAAAATTTCAATAGTAGAATTGAAAGATAAGCTCAAAGAAATATCCCAAAAAGAAGTAGAATAAAATGATGAAGAGACAGAACATATGAAAGAAAAATAAGAGACAAAGAATAAATTGATATTTTCAGTTTCATGAGAAACTAAAGAGAACGGTGAAAACTGAAAGAAGAAAGATAGAAGTAATGATTTATGAAATTTTTCCAGAGGGGCATGAGTGGCCAAATTGAGAGTGTCCATCAAGTGTTCAACAATAAAAGGCCAAAAAAAATCATGACATCTCTAAAGTATCAAATTCCAAAATATTCTTCGAAATGAAAGAGAAAGTTCACCTTAAAAAGACACAATTATCAGAACAGAAGCTAGAGGCAATTCATGAATTTCTTTAAAAGTTTGGAAGGGTTTTCTAATCTAAAATTTTATACCAACATAATCTATCAATTTCCTCAGGACAGAATAAAAACATTTTGAGAATTGCATTTCCAGAAAAATCTACCTAAAACATCCTTTCTAAAAAAAAGTTACTTAAGGATGCTCTCCAGTAAAGTAAGATAGATTAAGAGATATTCATGTAATTCAGGGCACAGTGGATCCATTCCAAGAGAGCAGTGGAGAGAAGTCCCAGGATGACAAGTATGCGGCAGACCTAGAGACAACTGGT
The DNA here is from genome assembly GCF_023851605.1 of Tamandua tetradactyla. Classification (NCBI taxonomy): domain Eukaryota; kingdom Metazoa; phylum Chordata; class Mammalia; order Pilosa; family Myrmecophagidae; genus Tamandua; species Tamandua tetradactyla. The sequence goes on along the minus strand of NC_135330.1, from coordinate 30,533,586 downwards.
CAGGATTAGAGGAGGAAGATGGAATGAATCTGAAGGGAGAGCTCGAGAGGGGGTAAGCACACACATACATACCAAGAATAGTAGGTATGATAAGCATTTGGAAAGAATTGAGGAAATAAAAGAAAGAAAGGAAGGAAGAAATGTAGGAAGAAAGGAAGGAGGAAGGAAGGGAGAAGAAAGAAAGGAAAGAGGGAGGGGAAGGAAAAAAGAGAGAGGGAGAGAGAAAGAAAGAGAGAAAAGAAAAGAAGAGACAAAGGGAAAATGTGGGGGGAAATCTGTGCCATCAAGGAAATGTAGTAATAGAATAATACTTTCTTCTGCAACAAATACTATTTTATAGTCATAATATTATAAATTCATTTTAATTTAACTAAAAATAGTAAAATACCCATGTGGGAAGGATAGGGGAGGGGAGATGGGGGACTATGAAGGAAGATAAAGTCTCATCTCTATCATAGGAGGAAGTCAATAGATAATGCTGATGATTCAAATAATATGAATATAATAGTTACAGCGATGAATGCAACTACCAAAAGAAACAGGTAAAAGAATTAAACATAGGTACACATGGGGAGCAAGATTAGAGAGGGAAGAAGGATGGGGAAGAGTCAACAAGGAATTGTGTCTTGATTTTTTTTTAACCACATTGATTACTTTGATTTAAATGTTTTTAACTATCAAAAGTATAGATCGTAGCTCCTCTGTATTCCACCAGGCAGGTTTTGTATGTTGAGATAAAAATGCCCCATAAGAATAAAAATTTAAAACACTTCTGCATCAACAAATATAAAGGGATGAGTTACCATGTCAACTCTGCAATAGTGAGGGAAATAAGTTATAAACACCCAGATAAATGCAATGGCAGTAGGGTTTTAAACAGATAAAAGGCCATGCCAAGAAGAATGGGGCTTGAGCAGCTACTGAGAAGGTTCTTTCCATCAGGATAGTGGGTTGGATTACAGAGCGAGGAGACAAGTGGGAGAAGGCTAGATTTCCCAGTCTCTCCTGGGGATCCTAAGACTTGGCAACCACTCTTGTTGGTGAGGTTTAGCCCCTGCTTAAAGTTACCAAAATCTGAAAACCAAATCCAAACAAAATCATTTCTATTCAAATATTTCTGGTAATGTGATCAGTTCCTTGCTCATCATTAACTAAACAAAGACTTCCGATCTATCAGTTGTAACAACGGTAAAAAACCAATGTTAGTTTAGGATTATTTTGGTACATTGAACAGTTTAGCATTACCAAGCACTTTACTATACCTGTATCATCGGATTCACAAAACAACCCTAGAGTATAGATAATGCATGCTCCTTTTACAGACAAGTCATTTGAGGTTCAGAAAGAGACTTACCAAATTTACATAGCCAGTGAACTAGCAAGGAGTCTCAGTTCATCTGTGTCCCTTGATTCCAAATGCCACACTCAATCCTTAACACCACAAGGCCTGAGCTACAGGCCAGTTGATTAGTGTTAACTGACATCAAAGAGGATATTACATAGGGATGCCAGGAGACAACTGTACAAATTGTGGCCAACACAAGGCAGTCACTCAGTTATCAGGTGGGAACTGAGATCTAGTCCACCTGCTTCTCACCAGCCTTGCACCCTAGCTCAGTTGAGTCTTTTTATAATTTGCCCAAAGGCACCAGTTGTGTTTTAGAGAGGCTTTTACCTCATTTACCACATACACCACCTCCATTCTTGCATCTCTCCTATGCTCCCAACCCCTTCATCAGCCATCATATGAGAGTCCTCTTATTGGCTTCTGTCTCAGAACAGAAGACATGTCAGATTAATTCATTAAAATAAACATGAGGTAAAAATAGTTTAGAGTCAGGCACTGTTCTAGGTACTGGAAATACAGTGTTCAACAAAGCAGATGAGGTCCTTGAACTCACGGAGCTGGAGACAGAGGAAAGACAGGCAAATCAAAGAATATCAAAGAAAAATATCAGATGTGATGAGTGTTATACAAAGAATTAAAAGTAGTTCATGTAATAGTTATTGAGTAGCTACTTTAAATAGGGTGATCAAGAAACGTCTCCCCAGGAGGTGCCATTTAAGCAAAAATTTGAAGGACAGGATAAAACCCACCATGACTCAATCAAGGAAAGGTGGATTCCAAAAAGATGGCACAGCTGTAGCAAAGTCCTAGGGCAGGAAAAGCATGATCCATTCAAAGTAACCAGAGTGAAGTTGGGGAGGCTGTGCCATGTGGGTCGGGGGTGGTATGCCTGTACCAGAACTTCATAAGCTAGATGGGGAGATTTTATTTTATTGTAAATGAAATAAGAAAAATATTTAAGAAGAGAGGTGACAAGATCTGACTTACCATTCCCACAAGATCCTTCTGGATGCTCTCTGGAGAGTGAAATTTAATGGGGCAAAAGTGGAAGATGTCAGTCACCTAAAGGAGACTTGTAACAAAATGTCTCTTTTGTGCAGATACGGAGAATGGCTTGAATTTGTGAAACAGCTGAACTGCTGAAACTATGCCAGAGACTAATCAGACCTGAGACCTCTTCATAGATGACTGCTGAAAACCTAAGACTACAGAAAGAGGAGTTTTGCATATCTCTATATACATGTATATTTTGTGTTGCTTGTTTCAATCAACATGATTTATTTGTTCTCTGTGAAGACTCCCTGGCTGCCTCTTGTAGAATGGGCCATTCAGCTTCCCAGTGCCGCTGTTACGTGTTGCACACATCTGCAGGTGCACACCACGCTTTGCTACATCGTAGACCTGTAAACATAGTTGTCCTGCTCCAGGATAATAAATTCAGTGAGGCTGCCCCATGTCTTCTCCATGTCCCTAAGTACCTGATACAACATCTAGTATTTCTCAAAAGCTCAAAGATGTCTGATGGGGTGGATCAAAGGGTTGTGTGAATCCTCTTTTGTCTCCAGAAACCACAAGGATAAAAAAGAGTGCTACAAATGTACCCTACAGGCAGGATACCCCTGAGCCCCAGTCCCTTACCTCTTGAGAGAGTCAGGGTCAAAACAGGTCTTGTGCACATCAGCCACCTCGGGGTCACAGCAGTCACCATCATCAAAGTCGTTGAGCATGTTGTTACACTCCACCTGGCAGGTCCTGTCCTTGCGGTTCCAGGAGTAGCAGCGGCCCTGCAGGCGGCAGTCACCCCCATCATAGCCGGTGAGGGGGTGCTCACACTCAGGGTCACAGTGGTCATTGCCAATCTTGCTGGGCTCACAGTCCACAAGCACAATTCGGTGGCGCAGGGTGGAGTTGTAGACCCGGTGGACGCTCAGCAGCCAGCTAATATTGTAGCGGCTAAAGGCCTCATTCAGCACCTTGTGCTGCCTCTCAATCTGCTCCTGGCTCACAGTGGGGTTCAGACCTTCATCATCACAGATGTTCACCACTCGATAGTGGATCACCTTCTCTCCCCGAAGAGGCCAGTGCCCATTGTACTGGGAGATCAGGTCCACATTGTCACAAGCAGTTTTCCCACAGAGTGGGGGCTGCAAAGGTGATAGAATCTCTGGCTCTGGCTCATAGTCCTGGAGAACCTCAAGCCGTGGGTACTTCCCTTCCCTAAAGGGAGCCCACTGTTCTTGCAGGGGCTCAAAACTGGCTGTCAGGATCAAGGCGCTTAACTCCTCCACCCCACTTGGATGCTTTGGGCTGTGCTGCAGGTGGCTTTGTGGGAGAGCAGAGGACCAGAAGACCAGCGTGCCCACATGTCCACGGAAACTGTGTCCATCCTCAGAGCTATCACCCCCCAGGAGCAAAGAGCGGCAAGACGCCATGAAGGGGCTGTTCAGTGGACCAGACTGGCCTGGCTGACTGGCCACCTGAGTTCCGTCCACATACAGAGTCATTCGCTGTCCATCGTAAGTGGCTGCCAGGTGTGTCCACATGCCTGGTCGGTAACGACTGTGGCTAGTCACGACAGTGGCTGCCTTCACTCGGTCAGTGCGGAGGGAGAAGAAGAAGCGAGCATCTTGCCTTCCCTGGTCTTTCGCTGAGCGGATACCCAGGGCCCAGCCCTTGTCACTGATGGTGTGGGAGCAGTTATCAAATACACCTGGAAAAGAAGGACGACATGAGGGGAGAAATACCAGATACAAAGAGGGTTGGAAAGAGGAAGAAGAAAACCCATATAAATAGCAATAATTTAGGTTTCTAATTGAGAAAAATAAGCAATTCATTTTCCCTGCCTGGAATGCCTGTCCAATGCCCCATATCAGGCTGTTCCAACAGCATCTGTTGGGAATCTGGTTTGAGATGCCACCCAATTTAAGCTTATTCTGGTATTTTTAAATAAATAAAATGGAGGCTGGTGAGGGGATGACCAATAAAAGCCATCCTCTCGCACTTCTTCACAAATGGTCTTCATGCTAGGATAATGAATAATAATCAATAAATAAATCAGTTATTCTCCAGAGCAAGCAGAGTGGCCTTGCCCCCATGGACCTTGTGCTGGTTTGAAATGATGTGTGGGCCCTAGAAAGGCCATGTTTTAACCCTAATCCCATTTTGTAAAGGCAGCTGTTTCTTCTAATCCCTATTCAGCATTGTATGTAATTAGATCATCTTCCTAATGTGATGTAATGAGATGTGATGTAATCGAGAGTGGTTGCTAAAATGGATTAGGGGACAACATGTCTCCACTCCTTGGGTGGGTCTTGATTAGTTTCTGAAGTCCTATAAAAAGAGGAAACATTTTGGAGAATGAGAGATTCAGAGCAGGGCAGAACGACATAGCCATGAGAAGCAGAGTCCACAAGCCAGCGACCTTTGGAGATGAAGAAGAAAAATGCCTCCAGGGGAGCTTCATGAAACAGGAAACCAGGAGAAGAAGCCAGCAGATGATGCTGTGCCCTTCCAGATGAGAGAGGAACCCTGACCATGTTCAACATGTGCCTTTCCAGATGAGAGAGAAATTCTGACTGTGTTCACTATGTGCCCTTCACCTGAGAGAGAAACCCTGAACTTCATCAGCCTTCTTCAACCAAGGTATCCTTCCCTGGATGCCTTAGATTGGACATTTCTATAGACTTGTTTTAATTGGGACATTTTCTCAGCCTTGGAACTGTAAACTAACAACTTATTGAATTCCCCTTTTTAAGAGCCATTCCATTTCTGGCATATTGCATTCTGGCAGCTAGCAAACTAGAACAGTACCTCACCTGAAAAACTAGGGAAGTCAGTCATCAGAATGATTCCTCTAAAACCCACGATTGCCCCCAAAGCATAGAAGTGAGAAACTTTCCCAGATAAATGAAGCCTCCAGCTATGTACGACATTCCCACCTTGCTCATAGCAGAACCAGGACTATTAAATTCAATTGATAAACAAAGGACAGGACACCTATAGATAACTAGAGCATTAATAAGTCTGTAGCAGGAAGGAACGGTAAGGTCAGGCTCATGATGAAAAAGTACGCCTGGAGGCAGTTTGGAGGCTTTGAATGTTCCCAGCAGCCCAACTTGATGGGGAATTCTCCACGTCTTCCATGCACCTCTTCTGGTATGTAGCTAGGGCCTCAGGAGCAAATTTCATTCTTAAGTTATAGGAAGGCACTATGGTGACACGAGAAGTTCTTATTAAATATTACTTGAACTGCTGAATGAGTGATAGAGAAAATTGCTAGCCTTTTGATCAGATACCTGGATTAACATCAAGCCCTCTTCTCCTTCAGACTGTTAAAAATATAGTCTTATTTATTCTCTTGAGCTTCTATCTAATCCATTCAAACAGTACTTCTCAATGGGTGATCTGGGTTCATTAACCACGAGGCATCCCATTCTGATCTGCAAGCAAGTGTTTCAAAAGTAGCTGCGTTTTCATACATGATAGTATATCTTCTCTTTTCCCTCTAGAAAAAAAATCACTTGTGATTTAAAAAATAAAGAATTCCTTTTAACAGAAGTAGATCCTCCCCAACCCATTTATTCTAGCAATTAGGCTTTGAAATGCTGGCCATGATTAGGTACACGCAATGGGGATGTTTCAGTGCTGTCTTTTTTATTTTGTTTGTTTGTTTTTACATCAGGGTCTGTCTACTAAAGAATTGTAAGAACAGCTGCTTTTCAAATTTTTGTATTGGGTAGATTTTCAAAAAAAGCAGACAACTTAATGAAATCAATATAAATATTCTTTCATATCTTGTTTACTTATTTTAGCCACAATTATTTATGCCCATCTGCTAAGCCTGTGAATAAATGTGATGTGCACACTTAATATCTGGGTCCTGGAGTTCTAATCTCTCAGCCGGTAATTCTCTCCTAGTGTTTAAAAGGAAGACTTAGGTAAGCTAATTTCTTGTTCTTTTTTTTTTGCATACACACAATTATGTTTATGTGTTGGGATGAAATTATTAGGCTTGACATATGAATTACCAGATAATTAACTTGCTTACCTCCAGTCCTCTAGTTACAATTCTGAACACCTTAATTTACTGTCCTTAGCACCTCTATTATATCATCAATTAAATAATTATTTCTACTTATATGTCTCATAAGAAGCTGTGGAATTGCAATAGTGTGTCTAAATGGTATTTCCTTCTTCTTGAGAAAATTTTAGAGAGGATGGAATATTTGATCATACTAATATAATTGTGATTACTCTAGGTAATGGTTATTATGTCAAAAAGGGATTTATTGGTCAAGATCAGTAAGATAATCTATTTCAGTTCAGAGTTCTAGCAACTTTGCACAAGTATTATTTTCCAAATGATTGACAGAGTAATGATTCTTTGATTTCTAATTTATTAAGATGGATAAGCAGCATGTGAGAAACCTCATGAAGTGCTTTGATAATTACATTTTCTTTTTCAGATTACCATTCTTCAGACTTCGTCTACAAGAAGAGAGAGTGAATAGTTGCCGAAGAACTGCCCTGTACTCACTCAAAAAAAAAAAAAAGACATATTTAGCAAATAGAATTCTCCAGCCAAATGTTATCGACTCTAGCTGTGGATTAGAATCACATGTGGAGCTTTCACGAAAACAGATTCTTGTGGAACCATGACTTAGCATTTGCAACCAGTCAAGGGAAATTGGAAAGATTTTTATCAATGGTAAGTTAAATCAGACATGAAAGTAGAAAGCTTGTCTGAAAATTTTTAAACCATTTGTTTAAAAATCATATCTGATCAAGCATCGTAGGTTTTCTGAGGTCTCTATGCAACAATAATACATACTTGCTTAATTCAGCAAACTAACAGAATGAGAAGTAGCTAAAAGTAACGAAGTCCTACTTTGTGTAAGTACTCAGATATGTTAGGGAACAAGGCAAACTGGTTATCTAGGATTGATAAGCATTGTGGCTTTTTATTATTTATAATAAAAACTCATATTTAAGACTACTGACATGAAGATAAATACCACTTGCTCAAATGATAAACTCTATTATTCCAAGGAAGGAAATTGTGGTATTGAAACATAGTGTGGCTTACATCTCCCTGTGAATCACTTGGATTCGTCCCAGTCTCTTTCATGAGATTGTAGGCCTATGTGAGGGCTTACAAAATTCCAAGGAAAGAGTAAACAACTATTCTGTCCTCTCTGAATCTTCTGTATTCTGTGCTGGTAATAACCTACTCCCCTAATACAGAGGTTCTAAATGGAGAATTTTCTGATTCCCTTCCCCCTTAAGAGCAAAAAAGCCAGTCCACAGTTAAGCTAGAACTGCAGCTGGTGCTCAGGCAAATGGAGACTTGACCCCAAATTTGAGCATGTGTCCTGGAAGCTCCAAGCTCCTGCTGGAGCTGGAGGAAAGAGGATCATCCTTGAGAACTTGAACTCTGTCACCTTGCTAACCCACAAAGTTGCACATTTTATCTTACTGTTTCTTTTCCCCTGAAAAAAAGGAATTCCATTTGGAATCAATCAGTTCAGCTCATCAAACATTTATCAAACACCCCACTCATGCCAGACATGAACATTGCTCTCAGCTGTGGAAGAAAAAGATGGTCTGTTCCTTTGATGAGTTACTGTCCAACAGGGGAGTGAGAAACATAGGATACAATTTCAGTGTAACATCAGAACTAAGATCAAGGAATGCATAGGTGAATGAGAGCACAGAGGAGGGGCCCTAATCTCAACCCAGGGGTTCACAGAGGATTTCCTGAGGAGATGAGGCACAGACTGACTCTTGAAGGGTGTGTAGGAGTTAGCCAGGCAAAAGAATTACAGAAGATTTTTCCACACAGTGGGCACAGTAGGAGGGACAGCACAGGGTTGAAGCAGTTTAAACTATGGGGGCAGTGATTAGTAGTTTCATATTGACAGAGATGGAAAATTAAGACATATATGTCAGGTCAAGTCAGGCTTCATATGACACAGTAAGGGGTTTGTACCATTCTCTGTTAGAAAATACCTGGAGATTTTCCTACTGCAGTCCGATGCCTCTGGTACCCTGAAAGCACACAGAGTGCTTGTGACAAGAAACATTCCACCATGGCCCTTGCTCTGCATGCTAGGTTCAGCTGCAATTAAGACATCCAATGAACTCCCCAAAGTTTATCGACAACTATGGCACAAGACATACTTGAACACCACAGAGGTTCCATGTAGTCAGTTCATTCATGCATTTGCTCACTGGTGTTTATGAAGCAATATTAGCTGCTAGTCTCAGTACTTGGTGCTGGGGAATCTCTAGTGACCAATTGATTATTTGACACCAGGGAGAGTTCAACATGGCACAGGAGATAAACCTTACATAAACAAGTACTATGAAATATGCTGACTGTTAGAAGTATAAATCGTTATGGGAACAGATAGCAAAAGGACATCTTTTTTGAAACATGGGCGTAATGTTGCAGAAATTCTCCCTTAAGTCTTTACATGTCATCTTTCTAGAGCCGACTTATTTTGTTAATAATTTGATTCCTAGAAAGCATCCATCATCCAAATTTGCCCATGAAACTAGAGCTATGCTGGTTACCAGTCAGACTGTCTGGTAAAGGATTCCAAACAGTAAGTTTGGGCATTGCCAGATCAAAAGACCTGCCAGTTCACTGAGAAATGGAGAAATACTAGTTTATCTGTAAGGTTCCTTAGAAGCTGTATATATATATATACAGAGAGCTGTATATATATATATATATATATATATATGTATATATATATATATATATAGAGAGAGAGAGAGAGAAGCTGTATATATATATATATATATATATATATATATATATACACACATATATATAATATATACATAATATCCACTTCATTCGAGTCACCTATAATGGGAGGTGGTGCTCTTTTGTGCATATCTTTTCCTTTACTTCTTAGCATGTCATGTTATTGTCCATTTATATAGCATTTGAGCAATCTTATATATACTGTTATTTATGTTATAAAGTCATCCTGGGTCTAGGCAAGGTTATTATCACTAATCTTGTTTTATAGACAAAAACACTGAGGCTGAGAGTATTTAGGTGTCAAGCTAGGTGCAGAGAGAGCCTAGAACCAAAGCACCATAATTCTAACCCGGGACAGTTCTCTACCACACCTGTGCTGGGAAGAAAACCATTGTGCATTGTAATTGCAAACAGGAGTCAGTCATAAGCCTTACTTCTTACTGCACAACTCAAAGGCTCTGTGACCTCAGAAAAGTTACATCATCTTGCTAAGTTCCAGTTTCCTCATTTGCAAAATGTACCTGTGAAATAAAATAAAAAGAGATACTTTTCTCTTCAGTATCTGTGGCAGCCTGGACTTGAGTACTCCAGAAAAAATATGTTCTTAATCTTTATCTAATTCCTGTGGGTGTGAACGTGTTGTGAAAAGGAGCTTTAGATGACGTTACTTCAGTTAAAGTTTAGCCCAACTGAGTCAGGATGAGTCTTTATCCTATTACTGGAGGCTTTATAGAGAAGGCCACAGAGAGAAAAGCCATGGGAAGCAACAGGAAGCTGGAACCTGGAGGGGAAAGGAGAAGACTTCATACACACATATTCAGAAATATTAAGGGCCAGGGATCACCAGCAGTCAGACCCAGAATTCCACAGTCTTTTGGGAGGAAGCCTCACTTTGCTGATGCCTTGATTTTGGACTTCTAGCTTGAAAACCATGAGTCAATAAATTCTCCCTGTTTAAGCCAACCCACTGTATGGTATTTGTTTTAGCAGTTAGGAAACCAAAACAGCACTCTTCACAAGCTGAGATCATAGACCCACCTCCTAAAGTTGTTGTAAGAACTAAATAAAAGAACACATGTGAAAGATCTTAACACAGCACTTAACCCATATAAAGTAGCCAATAAACATTAGCTTTGATGATAAGTTTGATGATGAGGTATACAAGGGAAAAACACATTAGATTTAAAGCCAGTGGTATGGTAGTAAGTACTTAACAATTGAAGGTCTAAGAAGCTATCAGATATAGCATTTGCCAATATCTGATGTCACTGAACATGGAGTTGGGAAGAGATGTATACAATCAGCTCTTGTGAGACAGTATGAGCCAGCTCCAGCACTTTGAAAAGGAAAGCAGATGCAAGTTGCCAAATGTCTCCTTCTCCCTCTGACTCCTAATGAGGCTGCTTTGCTGATGACCTGACTGCTTTACAATTTTAAAAGGGTTAAATGTTGCCTCTATTGTGGGCTTTTAGCTATAAGATGTCCACCTGGGCACCAAGCAACCAATAGTACCCATAAAATAAAACATGTTCATCCCAGGTTGCTCTTCAGCCTTTTTCAACCACAAGCTGAGATCACAGACAAACCTGCACAGCTTAACCACATGCTCTCAGGAGGCATCCCCAGCTGAGCATCCTTGACCCTATTAAACAGGAACAGGACAGGCTTTATCTTCAAAGAAAAATTATGGAACTCCCCCATTTAGGAAACTTCTCTTTCTTTCCAATCTAGCAGAGCAAAGGATGAAAGAGCCAATGCAGTCTAAGCCAACATAATATATGCGGTGAAATGATGAGCTTGTGCAATGTTTGGATTTTTTAACTTTGGATGTACATGTGATAGAAGCAACACATTATTATTATTATAACTGTTGTTTACTCATCAAAAGCCACATTCTTGGGAGGAACAGAGGGACTAGATGATGAATATGAATTATGAAATCACTCAACACCGAACTGAACTATGATAGCCCATGGGTTAGAAAAATCAGATCAAATGTTCATGGTGATGACATAAAGCCAAGAATTTGGGCCATATTGTCTTAAGTTTTAAGAACTATGCTTCAGCTCTTCTTGCAGCTGACTTCCATTATATATCAAATACACTTTACCTTGTATTTAACATGAGTTTTGAGAGAAAAGAAAATAAATTTAAGCAGCAGATCTTTTACTCATTGAACTCCAGCCCTCAACTCTAAAACTCATATTTAGAGATCATGATTATCTTAATAGAATAATATACTCATATGGTCTTTAGCAAAAATTATTTGCATCCAGTTCTCTACTATTATCAATTATGAGCATTTGGAATTAATAGAGTCAATTTCCCTCAAGGAGAATGGCCTTCTTTCAAACTGGAATACAGTCTTCCTTAATGATTATGAAAAATTTTAATAAAATGATGAACATCAGAGCTAAAGAATTACAAACAATTGCTGAATGGGGAAATTTTACAATGTGGTCCTGTAGAGGGCTAATCTCATTTCTTCTAATTCCTTGGATACTTTCTTTATATTCAGGGAACCTGCTATTATGTCAAGAATAAAAACTTGAAACAATAAATATTGGACTACTTTTATTAAATGCCTACTATGCTCCAGACACTGAACATGTGCCACCTCTATTAAACCTGACCAAAAATGTATGGACAATGTTTTATTATCCTCTCTTTATAAATCACAAAACTGAGGCTCAGAGAAGTTAAGTAACTCATCCACTCTCACATCTAGCAAGTTCAAGAGACAGATAGGGATCCAAACCAGATCCATTCAAATGAAATCCAAAATTCATCCACTACTCTAAAATACTAAAAAAAAAAAAAAAAAAAAAAAAAAGCATTAAGTTATTATATGTGGGTGAAAAGAGAAAAGTGGGCTGATGAGTATAGTTTTATCAAAAACTTGCAGTTCACTACTTAAAAGCAACTGGAATCTGACTCTCAAAAAAAAAATGTAAAGACTAAAATCCACACCTGGAAATAGTTTGAAAGAGGAAGCAGTTGGCTAGTACAGTTGTTAATATCTCCACATTGGCTGGTCCCTACATTGACAGTCTATCTTGCTGAACATTAGGTAAAATTTCTTGATGATAAAATTTCTGCAGGGCTTTCTGTGGCACAGATACTTTTAAATCAATTCTAGAAGACCCTGTGGCCAAGGATGGGCTTTGACTGAAGTTTTGTAAAGGTGGGAGGGAAGTTGTTGGGAAGAGCACACAACTGAAAACTCACTTCCAAGGCCTGGTTTCCATCTCCATTTCTTCTTTTTTCTTCATTTCCTCATAAGGTATGTAGGTGGCAGATTAGGAATCTATGTTTTTAGAGAATTTGGTAAAAAGAGAAAATGTGGGATGGTCCAAAGATGAACTGTTACCAGTTCTCAACTGTTCCAGTTAAATGGTTGTGATATCTTGTCTCTTTCTCCACCCAAAATTTCCCCTCTCCCCTATTGGAATCTTACATTTGTTGGTTTTGACAGAATGAAGTTCTCCCTGGCCACAAGGCCTCTAGACTGAAGGAATTTTATATCTCAACCTTGCTCTTGGAAGCATAATGAGAAGGAAAAATACAATCCACCATAAGAGTTCAAAGATCAATAAAAAGCAATGAAAAAATGGAATCTTCTGAAAGAACTATCAGGAGCCCAACTGCCCTTGGCATTCTTATTTTATAATTACACAAGGGAGGAAATAGCATCTCATATGCTTTACTTCCTCAAAGAGGAGGGTTAGCTGTGTTTCGAGAACATTATGCCAGTGTATTGGAGAGTGTTCAAATAAATGTAAAAGTAAAAAGTACCCTTGTCTGAGAGGCTACATAGGCCCAATACTGAGAAAGTTGCAGAGACCTGCTTCTCTTATACCATCCCAATTAAAATCCTTCTCTCTAGTTAGTGTTTCATTTTCCTAAAACCAACATTCCAAGTACAGTTCCTGCCCCACAAATTATATCATATTTCCCTTTGTCTGAAATACCTCCCATCTATGGACTTCAGCAATAAGCTTAAGTTTTACCTTATCTATGAAGTCCTCCTTGACTATCCCAGTCAAAGTGATTTCCATTTATGGCAGTTTACAAAGCCTAATTGTACTGCTGATACTTTCTTTTTTAATCTGCATAGCAACTTGAAAATCCCTGTTAACAAAAGCTTATATTAGACATCTGTGAATTTCCCACAGGGCCAAGAATGAAGGGTTTTTTGATTACTGTGTCACACCCATTTTGTTCCTGAAGTCAAATTGAGTCACAGGAGTCTTGGCCTAGAGAAAGAGCATTTCCTACAAGTCTTGGGGAATCCAAATTAACCTTCAATTTCATCTGACCTAGAAGAATGATTCAAGGGGAACCAAATATTCTCCTTATTGTGCAACTACAGCAGCTTTGATTTTCCCCAGGATGTTAGATGTGCTTTGTCCAGTCATCACATAATAAGTTGTTTTCTTCTGCATCCTACACAGTTGGATTAAAATCTATTGAGAGTAAGCCCTTATAGCAGTCACAGCTACTCTTGAGCTTTAAGTATTATTTCGAAATTCTGAGATGCTATGCTCTATGTGTAGAACCTGGTATTTCCCTGGAACTTTGAGTCTGTTTGACACCTAAGACTCAAAATTAGAGCTCTGCAGCTCTGAAAGTCAGCATTACTCCATACAACAACTGTTAAAGTCTTAGATTAGAGATCAGAATGAAGTTGATCTGGTTGGGACCAAGGTAAATCAGAATACAGAGTAAAGGCAGATATTGTCTATATTTTAGAATTTCACCTTCAATGTGAGACCAAAGGAAGAGTATTTATTTTGTCCATAAATTAAATTTTCTATAACACGCAATCTAACTTAACCTGTATAGCCAGTTCATTTAAATAATTTAAACATATGGAGCGTAGAATAGGGAATGAGACTTTGTAACTCTATAAAGCTTAATGTAATACCCTAATATATTTCAGATTACTTTGGGAAGATAATTTTAAAAGTATTGGCAAAATCCCTTGAGGGAATAGAGAAAAAATATGAAACTATTAAACTTACCCACCTGGGAAATTCCTGATATTCTCTCAAGCTTTAGGGACTCCTAAGTTAATAGGCAAAGCCCCTGATCTTGAGGCTTGCTTTTAGGAAACTTACTTCAGTTATAGGAAAACTAAGCCTATCTATAATTATGCCTAAAAGTCATCTCCAGAGAACTTCTTTTGTTACTCAGATGTGACCTCTCTCTAAGCCCAACATTGCAAGTAAACTTATTACCCTCCTCTCTATGTAGGACATGATGTCCAGGGGTATAAGTCTCCCTGGTAATGTGGCTCATGACTCCCAGAGATGAGCCTGGCCCTGGCAGTGAGATTGAGAATACCTTCTTGACCAAAACAAGGAAAAGAAATATAACAAAACAAGGTTTCAGTTGCTATGAGATTTCAAATAGAGTCGAGAGGCTATTCTGGACCTTACTCTCAAGCAAGCTTCAGCTCGATATTGCAAACTGCCATAGTATGCCAAGCCCCAATCAACAGTATTCCTGAAAACTCTAGTGAATGCCTAGGGTTCTATCTAAGGCCCTATTAAAGTTTCACTCACTGAGGTTATTTTTCAGAAATTTAAAACCTCCAGATTGTTTCTATGCCAGCAACGCAGAGGCACCAGTCTCTCCAAGAACATCAACTAGCTGCATCCCTTTGCCCTATAATGTTGATATGCCTTTTCAACCTGAAGAAGTTAGAACAGTCAATATCCAAATATTCCTGAAGGATCAAATGAGAGGAAGGAGTTGTAAGAGAGAAGATAGGATTTAACAAATGATTGTGACTACTGAATCATTATATTAATATCTCTTGTTAGCCTTTAGTGTATTAGAACAGCTAGAAGGAAATACCTGAAATTGTGGAACTGTAACCCATACCATACTTTGAAACGTGATCTATAACTACTTGTTAAACTATATACTGAATTTTTTTTTTACTTTTCTGCACATGTTATATTTTGCAATAATAAAAATGTTTAAAAAAACTAAGTGAGTTCTGACTATGTAAAACAATAATAATAATAATTTATGGAGATATAATATACATAAACATGGAAAGATTCATAAATGTATAAAATAACAGCAGCATTGAAGTTAAGGAAGATAAATAGAGATAAAGTGTTCAGAGTCCTTGCACTTTTTGGAAAGATAGAAAATTTACTAATAAATATATTTTGATAAGTCAAAAAAAGATTTATTGAAAGCATTTCTTGGACTAAGATCCACCCTTGTGACAGCATCTATGTGAGAACAGGGCAGAGTCTCACAGAGTAGATCACTTAACAACAGGCCAAGGTGGCAGAGATAATAAGTTCCAAGAAGAAATGCTGCTTTTGGCACAGACATGACCACAGAGCCTCACTTCCAGGAAATCCCCATGGCAGAGTTCTTCTCTGCACCTTTAGGGGGATTAAAGTCAGTAGTGAGAGTCCTGCTTCTCCAAGAATCCTTATCAGCTTCCAGGAAGGTGAGGTTCTATTCAACAAAACAGAGTCACGTAGTGTCATCAGCTCTGATAACTAAAAAAATATGGTGTGGGGTGTGAGTTTGTTTTTAGAAGAGAAATGAACAAAACACAGGGCCAGGTTAGGTCATGACCATAAATCAACCTGATAGAGGCAAGGTCCTTTTGCAGGATGTTAGCCTGTGGCTCCACACACACGTATCAGCTGCCTTCTGGGGAACTACTTACCCAACACTCTGACTCTTCAGAGAGGGCAGAAGCACCAAGAGGGTGGAAGAGAAAGGCTATCCATCAAAGACATGCAAGCCTGGCAGAGAGCAGGACTGTGTCAGCAGGAAGAGTGGGAAAAAAGTGAGAAGAGAAGCCTGGGGAGGTATTTTTCAGCTGTTCAAGATAACTTGCCTTCAACACAGGATTAGACTCGGTCTTTATCTATGAGTCAAAGCTTTTACAAATTAGAGCACAGAATGTGGAAAACCTCTTGGGGACTGTTTTACTAATATCTTTCTGGCAAAGTTTTCAATCTCTCCTTACAGTCTACTTTTCATCATAGTCATGCTTTCCTCATGTGCAAAGATGATAGAAACCAGGTGGGGTGCGGGCGGTTCTCTGGTTTTCCATCGGCCAACATACCTAGGATGAGAGTCTATTAGGCAGATTTTGGGAGAGAGGAGTGGGCTTATTTTGAAGTTGTCTGAGAGAGCAGGAAAACATGGAATGATGAGGCAGGGGATAAGAATCCAAAGATGATTAGAACCTTAGAAGAGGCAGACTATAGATGATATTCATAGAAAGTAGTGAGGAAAGTTTCTAGCACAAATGTCAGTAAATTTTAGCTACTCTTAAAATTATTATTGTTATTGTTTATGGAGAGGGAACTAAATAGAAAGCATAGAAAGTACTACCACCTTCTGCATTCACCTATAATCAGTAGCACTGTCTGGAGTTCAGGCTAAAAGTGCACAAACATCTAAAAGAGCAATTCTACATCTGAGATTTTCATATTTTACTTTGCCAGATATCTGAATAAACGCAGAGTCTGATTCAGTAGATTGTGAGTGGCACCTGGAATTCTGCATTTTAAAAAAACTTCCAGATGATGTCAATGTTACTGATCCTCTGACCACAGAGCAGCAAGAGTCCAAATCAGAGCAGATTGAGATCTTTGCCTTTGAGTATAAAAGCCTTTTCACTATTGAGCAAGGGAGAGAGACTCATCTAGTGGCTTAAATGCAATTAACATCAGTCTGCAAATTCCCCTCTATTCCCACCTTCACCTCACTACACACCTTGTTTCCTCACCTTACACACACGTATACACATGCACACACATAGATACACACACATCCTTAAACATTTTTGCATAATGACTACTTGTGACACTTCTTTTGTTCGCATATCACCTTCATGGCAATATTAGGTGTCAGCAATATATAAGAGATACAGGGGTGTAAACATGAATGGGGAACACATCAAAGAAGAAATAAGGGTTTTACATGTTAAGCTTCAAAGAAATGTGAAGTAAGACAAGATTTTTAAAACATGTCTATCAGGTTGCCAAAGATAAAGAAAAAATTAGTATCCAGATTTGGCGATATGGAGAAATAGGCAACATGCACTGCTGGAAAGAGTGACAAGTGGTAAACCATTCTAGACAACCATTTGGCATCCCTATAATTTCACTTACAGGAATCACCATAAGAAACTGTCTGAGAGGTATGCTCACAAGGATGAACAAATATGTCACATCAGCATTCTTTACATAGAAAAAAATAGAAAAGTCTAATTTCCAACAACAATGTGATCCATCCATACAATGGAATACTATCCTGCCCTTAGAAATCACATTTTAGAAGAGTATTGGGGGACATAAGAAAATTTTCATACTTTATTTATTAGAAAACAAAGCATGTTCTAAAGCAATATATACACTCTGATCCAAATTGTATAGCATAATGTATGTGCTTATTTTCATATTGTAGATTCAGAGGGGAAAAAAAAGGATTTTTAAAATATTTACTGTGATGGTTAAGTCCATGTGTCAATTTGGTTAGGTTATGGTGTCAAGGGAGCCTGGTATGATTGTTATTGTGAGTGTATTTTGTGAATTTAAGAAATAAGTAAGTAGATTGGATCTGCAGCTGATTATTTCTACAATCAACTAAGGAGATTTCCTTCAACAATGAGAAAATTATCATCAATCGGTTGAAGGTCTTAAAAGGAGAACTTATAATTTCAGCAGTCAGAAGAAAGAATTTCCATTTCTACTTTATCCCACCAGCTTCTCCTGATGAATTCATCAAAAACCTTCATTGGAGAGCGGGCCACGGTGGTTCAGCAGGTAAGAGTGCTTGCCTGCCATGCCCGAGGACCCGGGTTCGATTCTCGGTGCCTGCCCATGTAAAAAAAAAAAAACCTTCATTGGAGTTCCCAGCATATGGCCTGCTCTACAGAATTCATACTGGCCTATCCCCACAGCTGTGTGACTCAATTCCTGGACAGCTCTGACTAATACATTTGCATGTACCAAATTTTTTGCAATAAACAACCTCTCTTAGTCTCAATTGTAAAATGGAACTAGTCATAGCACCTACTTTATAAGATTGTTCAGAGCATTCAATAAGTTAATACTGGCAAAGCCTGACTATAGTAAACATTAAAAAAAATGTAAGCTGTCATTAATTGTGTCTATTTTTGTCTTGTTTTGCTACTGCAACTCTCTGTCTAGTACTCAACGTATCACATATTACCTCAAATGTTTGTTGAAAAAACAAATTAATTAGTGAATTATACATTGCATGTAGGATTATGGTAAAATGAAATCATATATGTTGGCTGGAATAGATCATAAAGGACAACTGAATAAAAATTAACCAGTTTTTATTTCCCTGGAACTTTGGGTACCTATGTGGCACTTAAAGCTCACAGAAGGAGTTATGCAGTTCTGAAGGTCAGCATTGCTACATACAACAACCATTAAAGAAATTGAAAAAGAAATCAGGCTTCAATTAGAGGTAAGAATGAAGCAGATTGGGTAGGGTCTAAGGTAAATCAAAATATAAAGGTAAGGAGGACATTTATCTGCATTTTAGAACTTTACTTACTCTATGAGACCAAAGGAAGAGAAGTTGATTTTGGCCAAAATCTAAATTTTCTGTAACACATAATCTAATTCAACCAGTCTGGATAGATCATTTAAACAACCCAAACACAGGGAGCCCAGAATGGGAAAGAGGGCTTGTAATTCTGTATAGCTTAATGCAATGCCCAGATACATCCCAGAGTATCTTGAGCAGATAATTAAAAAGTCATGGCAAAGTCCCTCAAGGGATGGGAGAAAAAACATGGAGCTGTTAAACTTTACCACCAGGGAAACCCCTGATACTGTCTTAAACATTAGGGACTCCCTAATCAATAGGCCAAGCCCTTGATCTTGAGGCTTGCTCTTGTGAAGCTTATTTATATAGCAGAGAAGCTAAGCCTACTGATAGTTATGCCTACGAGTTACTTCCAGAGGGCCTCTTTTGCTCCTTTTAGTGGTCTCTCTCTCTCTCTAAGCCCAACTCTGCAAGTAAAATCATTACCCTTCCACCCTCTGTGGGACTTGACGTCCAAGGGTGGAAGTCTCCCTGCAGTGTAAGATATGACTCCCAGGGATGAGCCTGGCCCTAGCACCAGGGGATTGACAATGCCTTCCTGACCAAAAGCAAGGAAAGAATTTTGACAAATAAGATATCAGTGGCTGAGAGAGATCAAATAGAGTCAAGAGGCTACTCCAGAGGCTACTCCTTTGCAAACTTCCGCTGGAAATTGCTATTTATCATGGTTTGCCAGACCCCAGTCAGAACCCTTCCTGCCAGCCCTAAAGAACACCTATGGCTTTATCTGAGATTTCACAATGGTTCCATGCACTATGATTACTTTCCAGAAATCTACAACCTCCAGGTCTAGGCCAGATAAATCCCAAACCCAGAGAGGCCAGCCTCTCCAGAACATCAACTAATTCTATCCCCCCATCCCATATTACTGACAGCACTTTCTAACTGAAAAAGCTAGAATCTATGGGATCTTTAAAGATTGGAAAAAACATCCCAGGAGAAGGTGGAGTTATAACAGAGACGATAGAATTTAACAAATGAGTATGACGGCTAAATCGTGATATTTGTCTCTAGTGTCTTGGAGCAGCCAGAAGGAAAAACCTAAAAATTTGGAACTGTAACCCATACCAACTTCTGAATTCTGTCCTATAACTAATTGTTGTGGTATACTTTGAAATTTATTGCTTTTATATATACATATAAAAAATATAAATATAAATCTGGAGCCCAATGGGACCAGAAAGAGCTACCCCCATAGCCAAGCTGGAGTTTTGGTGCACCTTTCAGAGAGTGGCCAATGCCTTCAGGAGTTCATAAGTAGACCTTTGCCCCACTTCAGTTTTCCCCAGCCTCTCCAAGGCCTTGATCCAGACCCACAAATGACCAAAGGCAGGCCGCCCAACGGTCAACTGTGAACCACAGCATTAGTTCATTAGGTTCTAATTTTTTAAAAAAAGCAGACAGTGGCGCTACATCCACTAGATCCACCACTTAATAGCTCTTCAAATTTGAACAAGATTAAGCAATTTGATGTCCCTCATTTATCTCTTCATAAAATGGAGATAATAGTACTTAAATTACAGAGTCTGGGAAAGATTAAATTGTAAGACAACGCTTACCACTAAGTAAGTGTTTAATACTATCATTGCTAATATTATCATTTTAACATACACAGCCTTATCTATTCAACTGTAATGTAGGCTCCTCAAGAGGTGGTAATCCTGTCTTGTGTTTGCCCCACTCCCATTTATCAAGGCCAGCATCTTGTTCATGGGAGGGTAAATCATTCACTAAGGTTTTAATTCATAAGTAGGAGTTGGCCGAGCTGCCAGAGAGCACCCTTCCAATTACAGGACACTCTAATAACGCCCATGATGCTCAAATATGTCCACGACACTCTAATAACTTCATTTCTTCTAACAAAGAAAAACCCCTTATCTAAGATAAAGCAAAGCCCTTCCCCCTCCACCTGTACCACTCCCTCCCAGGCAGGGTGCCAGTTGCTGACAGAGCATGGCTCTGCCCACAGCACCCCCTACAGAAGGGCTGCTGCCTCTTCACCACTTTGGCCACCAGAGGCCCTTAGGAGGCAGGGGCAGTGGCTACGCTTCTGTTACCAGCCCCATGCATCCTGGGCAATTTCCTCTACTTTGCATTGACATTGTCCATTATCTTAGTACATTTGAGCAACTTAAAATTATTGTCCCCACATAAGGAAAGTAATTGAAACTGAAGTTCAATAAGTACTGAAATTCTCCTTTTGTATAGTCTTTCCCACTTACAAAACAAACAAACAAACAAAAATGGTCTCCGGGGTAATTTTAAACAAGTGGATTCCTTTAAATGTCCTTTCAAATATTTTTAATAACCTTTGAGAATGAACGTTATGAAATGTCCTGAGCATTCAATAAGCTCTGCTGGTTCTGTGACCAGGGAATTACATAAATAGCACGTCAGCACCCAGTGGTACCGGCTGTGGTTTGCACCATGAGCATATGTGGTGTGGGGTGGTGTGGGGCAGGGCGGCTGACCCTCAGAAGAGGTGGAGGCTTTGCAGGCTTTTCTTTCTACCGATTTGATCTCCCACCTTACTAAAAATGGGAAAATCATGTGCTTGGAATTCCGGCCACAAAACAGAAAAGCTATAAATCGCCAAATGCAGAAAGTAGGTCAGGCAGATGCTGACAGCAGGATGAGGTCACACACCCTAGAGAGCGTGGCGTATATCTGAATCTCCTAATCCTGGAAAAGACCCTTTCAAACTCAGAGCATGGGAGAGACAGGGTGGTACCCAAAGCAAGCTGCCGTGACCCTTCTTCGGCTTCACCCCATTTCTATCAAGATTCCTCTGAGAACTCTCTTTTAAAACCCCAGCTAAGCAGCACCAAAGCCAATTTCCTGTTTTTTCCCTCTCCTCCACCAAATAAACAACTCTGAAGTCCATCTCAGACATTTGTTTTGGCATTTCTTCTACCAGGTACAGCTTACAGCACCAATGCTACCTTGAAAAGATATGTTTAAATAGTGCTAAATACATACTCATTGACCCAGAGCCATTTCAGCAGTTGTTACTGAAAGGAAGCTTGAAGAAGATATTAGTCAGCTAAGGTTGGATGCCCGCATATCAAGGTTTCTTAAAGTGAGGCATCCTTCAGACATTCCATAGCTTTAGGATTTGTCTCATGTTCATGTTAACTCAGTGTACATATACAGCTCACATTTACTTAATACTATTTAAGCACTTTTGTTTGTACCTTGTGGTCACAAATAATCTTACTAGAAAGTCTCTTACTACTTTCTAGGAAGCAAGTTATTGGTAAAGTCAGGCAACCCTGGGACCACACCCAAACCCAAGTATCATACCTATCAGACCCCAAGGGCTCAGAATCCTTTCTTCTGCCAGTTTGACAGTCTGAGAGGAAACCAGAGTATACAGGGTGGGTGTGTGTCTTCTCAAAATGAACACAGATAAGTCTTCAGATCCTGGTGTTCAACGAGGATGCTATAAGCTGACCTCTGAGAAAATCCCCCTACTGCAAAGTAGATTCGACCACTGGCCCCTGAGTGAGAAAGTCAAAGGACAAGGAAAATACGTGATCTAATTCAGTGACATTGCTGGTTAAAGGAGGACTAAAGTAAAAACTGTTTTCTTTCCTTTTTGTGTTGAAAAATCTTTCTAAAATGTTTTCTTCTGCTTTCTAGTGAGGGATTTATATGAACCAGAAGCAACCTGGAAAAGTTGAAATAATACCAAATCGGGAGCCATGACATTTGAATTGGGATCCCAGCCCCTGCCAGTGTAGGATGTCTTGAAATAGCATTCTCCTCTTTGGGACTCAGGGCCTCTTCTGCGAAGGAGGGGCTGGGCTGGGTCACCCTGGCCCTGTTGTTCGGACAAGTCCGATAAACCTGGAGCCTTTGTCTCAAGGTTTATTTTGAAGGTCTTTAAGCTGATCATCCTTCTAACTCTCCTCACTGTTACACAGCTGTTAACTATGACCACACAAGGCAGAAAAGGTTTGGGATGAAACTGGACCACAAACCCAGGCCACACTCTCTGTTTTAGTGGACACTCATTTTGAATGCAGCTACCTTTATCTCCTAAGAAGTGGAATAACTAAAGCATTATGGTTAGTTCAGAACGTTGGTTATTTGGAGTAGTTTGGATTTTCCTATAAATAATTTAAAGCTAAATCATGTCACACAAATAGACATGTAAATTGAGCTCAGGAAAAGAACATTTGCATGGACTAGAGTGGGCAGGGGAGGACTAGGGAATGGAAGGGCATTAGCCAAGCCTGGCCTGCTCTTCTGGAAGCATCTTGAGGGCAAGGCTGTCACTCGTCTGTCACAGCAGCATGGAGGAAAAATGGAAAGAGCAGCTGGCATTGACGGAGCACTTACTACATGCCAGGCAGGGCTCTAAGACGTGATTTGCATTAGCTTATTCGCCATCACAACAACTCTATGAGATAGAAAATATTACTCCAATTTTACAGCGGAGAGGACATTAACTTATCAAGTTCCTTTAGATAGTAAGGGGCTTGAATGCAGAATGTTTGAATCCAGATCCCAGATTCCTAACCATTACTTAAAGGAAAGAATGCAGATAGGTGAAGGCATCGAGGTAAGACATTTAAGTTGGGGAGACAGCAGCTGCAGAGCCAAGGAGATGGTAAGAGGCCAGTCATGTGAAAAGGAAAGACTACCTTGACTCAGCACCGTGATTCATACTACAGAATCAGAAAGGGTCATGTTCTGTGTGTAAACAGGAGCTGGATTATTCTTCAGTCACTTATTCAACCCAAAGTGCCCACCTGGCTCCCAGCTCTGTGTGGGAGCTGTGCTGACATAGAGGGCTCCCAGCTCTGCATGGAAGCTGTGCTGACATAGAGGGCTCCCGGCTCTACATGGAAGCTGTGCTGACAAAGAGGGCTCCCAGCTCTGTGTGGGAGCTGTGCTGACATAGAGGGCTCCCAGCCCTGCATGGAAGCTAGGCTGACATAGAGGGCTCCCAGCTCTGCATGGAAGCTAGGCTGACATAGAGGGCTCCCGGCTCTGCATGGAAGCTGTGCTGACAAAGAGGGCTCCCAGCTCTGTGTGGGAGCTGTGCTGACATAGAGGGCTCCCAGCTCTGCATGGAAGCTAGGCTGACATAGAGGGCTCCCAGCTCTGCATGGAAGCTAGGCTGACATAGAGGGCTCCCGGCTCTACATGGAAGCTAGGCTGACATAGAGGACCATGACCTGGAGAGGTCCCCAGAGCCCTGCAGGAGATCCAAAGCCTTCAACTGCTGGCCCTTCAGTTTCTGGACCTTGCTGTGGAAAGAGGGAAAGTAGGGTAGAACCACCCCCTTGTGCCACCTTCCCTGCCATGGCTATTTCCTGGCTAAAGTTAGGCCAGTGACATCCTTCCCTCTGTTTGGTGACCCAATAAAATTGTCACACTCAGAGAGGTACTCAAGATTACCTCCATCTTCAGAATTCATACCCTCGACTGTATTATAAGAATTACAAGAATATTCTATTATGTAGTTGTCAAATCATGAAGGTGCCTTGAAACAATGTCTAAAATAGATCTCTGCTGTGGTTATTGTTTATCATTATTTCCATAAAGTTGGAGTTTATTTCATAAATAGTTATTTAACACCTACTTTGAGTTCAATAAATACCTGTTGAAAAGTGAATTATAATTACAATAAGTGAATTATAATTACAATACCTGTGTAATAAATATAAATGTAATTTATATTATATTTATATATTTATATAATATAAATATAAAAATAATTATAATTATAATTACCTGTGAAAAGTGAATTATAATTGCAATAAGAAGTAAACTGTGCTAAGTACATCTTCTAAGAATGTTTTATATTAAAAGACCTTCACACACCCAAAAAGAGCTTTGGAAAAGCTCCAGATTTTGAGTTTCACATGAGGAGCAAAAGCTTGAAAGACTTGAAACTCAAGAAGTTTCCTGGACCTCTGGTTGCCTTTATTCACGTTGGCAAGATTTACCTTTCTCTATGTGTCACCTCTGCTTCTCTTCTTTCTGCAATCAGGAGAATTGTAACAAAGGGATGCACAAAATAAACATCCCAGGATAATATTGTGAAAGTAAAGAATGATATGTACAAACCAGAAAAAGCAGATCAATAGAATAGATAGAATTTCTGGAAGTTTAAAAATAAGTTAAACTAAGTTACAGATTATGTTCAAATTTTCTAGGAGACTAGTTCTTGGTCTGTATTTATCAGATATAGATAGATTTGGGGTACTGCAAAAGGGAGAATTGAGGTAGGAATTAAGAATAGCCACCTTCTAATAATTATTGAGTGATTATCCAACCTCTTAGCCATCTTCCTAATCAAGCAAGATTGCCAGTTTACACAGAAACTCCTGTGCCTACATTCAAATAGAATAATGCAAGCTATGGTTTTCAAGATTGAATTTTGCCCTTCATTTATTCACTCATTCATCCTTTTATCAAATATCAATTGGATGAGTTTTATTTGCCAGCATGAGCTATATGCTATGGGTACAGCAGTGAATAAGGTACTCCCTTATCGAACGCAAACAGCTTACAGTACAGCTGGGAAAACTAAGCTAGAATAGAATGAGAGTAGGGTCGTCCTGTGTGCTTGATGTCAGCACCTAGCACAGTGCCTGATACACTCTAGGAGTTCAACAAGTATCTGCCAAATGAGTAAAAAGGGAATTGTGATAAGTTGTTCCAAGTGTTTTGATAAGGGTAAGTGCAGGGTACCAAGAGATCATATCAGAGGACAAAATTAAACCGCCTTTAAAGAGACCTAGATAGACTTCCTGGAAAAGATGTCATAGCAACTAGAAACCTGGGAGTGAATAAGTGTACCTCAGGTGAATGTGGGTTTATGAAGTGGTTTCCTATTAGGAGAAAAAGTACAAAGGATTTGGTAATGGATGGTGGTGAATATAATTAATATCACTGAATTGTACTCATGATAGGTTGAAATGGGAAATTTTAAGTTGTGCATATGTTACCATAATTTTTTTTTAGCTGCAAAGGGCACAGTTCCATGGCCAGGGAAAATGTGGTACCTCTGCATCATTGCTAGTTAATGAGCCTGAAAACTGAGAATGTGTGTGCATGTGTGCGTGTGTGTGCATGAGAGAGAGAATATGGTTGTGACGGTGTGTACTTGCTTGATAGCATATGTGTGCATGTGTGCATGCACTAGTGAACATATGGGTATATGTGCCCCTGTCTCCCCCGAAGACCAAGAGGGTCCCCTAAGGCATATGAAGGAACCAGAATTTTGTCCTGAGAACAAAGTGGAGGCATCTGAGGATTTTAGGCAGGGAAGTGACTTGAGCTATTCTGAATTTTAGAAGATTCCCTCTTGCTGCAAGGAACTGGAGAATGAATTGATATAAAGTCTGACAGCCAGCAAGAATTAATGTGGGATGAGGAGAATAAATCCAAAAGATACTATAGAAGTGAAACCTACATGATTTGGTGATTGATAAATAGTATTATATGTGATGTTGTGGGGTAGTGATGCTGGACAGAAACTTCTGGAACTCTAGCCTCTGTGGATCCAACCCTTTCTGGGAAAGAGGAAACAGTAAAAGGAGTGTGTTTGAAATAGAAGAAGGGTTCAGTTTGAGACATGTTGAGGCCCTCTACCTCTTTTGCTCCCACAGCCCCTGTGACTCCAGAAAAAAATTCAAGACAGCATCACATAGTGGGTAAGAGCATGCAGTAGGGACAGAGCACTGAGGTTCAAGCTTTAGCTCAGTGTGGAATAGCTGCATGATGTAGGCCAATATCCTATTCCGCTCTGGGCTCCAGTTTCTCAATCTACTTTCTCAATTGTTCTGAGGAGTATGTGAGTTAATATTTGTCAAATGACTGCAGTAGTGCCTGGAACAGAGCTAGTACTACCTAAGTATTTGTTAAATAAAAATGTGCTCAACAGTTTCCTGGACTATTACTTTAGCTTCCACAATTTTCATGCGTTTATCCTATCTCCCACATTAGATTACTAGTTCTTTAATACAAAGTCTTGTCTTGAATCTCTCCTACCGTAAAATAAAGCCTTTCTGAACCTGTATCTAGTTCTGACATCTCTGACCCTTCCCTTTGTAGTCAGGTTTCTGTAAAGAGTAGACTAGACTCTGCTCTCTGTCTCCGCTTCCTTAATTTGCATTATAACTCTGTAATCCAGATTCTTCTCCCATTTTTTACTTAGTGCTGAAGTAAAAAGGCTCCCTCTAAAGTCACCAGTTATTTCCAAATAGCTAAATAATGAGCTTGCTGCAGGGTGGTGACCTGTTTGATGCTCCTGTCTACACTTCTGACAACTCTGTCCTTTTCTCTTTTCCTCAATTTTGCTATCTCCCAGTCTTCCTTCTACCTCACTGGTCATAGGTTCTCCTTCGCTACCTTCAAGGAATACTGCCTTCCTGAGTCACCTAGGGATTGATTGCTCCCTGTGCCTGAGCTGTCATAATCTATTACAGGTCTGCTCCCTTCTAGACTGTGAGCACCTTTCAGGCCTGGTTCCTGCCTTGTTCAATCTTGTTTACCCAGCATGTGGCTCAATGCCTGGGTATTATCTCACCTAGTAGGAATTCTAAAGGGTTGAGTGAATGAATGAATGAATGAATGAACAGATAGGACCATACTGTTTACTTCTTTCATAATGCTGTTCAGAATGTACAACCATTATTCGTATGACATGGAAAGTCAGCAAATGCTGAATCATTTCTAGAATGATGAGTGACTATGCGATTGATTAAGTTTTCTGCTCTTCAATTTTGTCCTTGATCGAGTAACTGCACCTCTACTCCAGAATTAAGCCATAATTCCTGATCTTGAGACCCCCGTTGTGCTTCCATGGTAATACTTCAACTTCAAAATGTTTTGAGATTTTGAGATCAGTTACCATATTGCATATTTAGGCAGAATCACTTTTCTTCCTCCCTCAGTTATAACTCATAGTGAGAATTGAGATGTTTCGGTTTGCTCACTGAACTTTATCTCCTGGGAGTTCTCTTTTTAAAACAAATCTGAAGAGTATGGTTGCTTTAAGGCAGGTACTTAGCAAGGGAAGGAAAGGATGCTATTTTGTTGTTGTTGTTTTTTAACACAAGCTTTACTAAAAAAGGAGAAAGATATCCTTTCTGGGTCATGGGGTGTACGATGTGAGCAGAAATGGTTTTGATGGGTCCCTAGAGCAAACTGATTCCATGTATTCAAGGACAAAAGCATGGAATTTATGTACTTGTTTATGGCATAAGGAACTGAAGCTAAGAGATATTTAGAGATATGGGCTCCAAATCCAAACTAAGGTGTTTCTTCTTTTTTCTGTTTATTTAGCCTCAAGGCAAGGACTAAGACAGGAAAGAGGGAAAAAAAAAAAAAGAGCCAGGTCTTCTGGCTCACACATTTTGAATGAATAAGGTAGAAAGCTCCAAAGGAACAATAAAAAGAGGAAAACAGAAGGTGAGGAATGGCCAAAAGTGATTTCTAATTCCTGCCCTGCCTCTGTGTTTCCTATGCTCCAACAAATTACTATATTGAGATTCCTAGAGAGTCCCCCTCCTAGGACACCCCCATCCTTATCCCTGAGGTCTGGGAAAGAGCACACAGCTAATGGAGGTTGAAGGAGTGACAGCGACTGATGGCACCTGGACAGTTAAAGCTTCAAGCCCACTACACTGCCTCCCGGATATCAAGGAGAGGACCAAGAAAAGAGTCTTTTATAGTAACTGAAAGTTGAGTAATGAGGACAGAAAGAGGAAGAAATATCAGGCGAAGCTGGAGTCTGAAAAACAGGATAGTAACCCAGTTAAGCTCAGAATAAACTCCTTCTTGTGCTATAGCCTAGAAGTGCTTCTCTTCATCTTACCCTCACCCAAGACAACTGGTTGGCTCTAAAGTCCCAGATCTAACTCTGTGAATCAGAGGCCAGACTCTGAAAGCATCAACTACAGGTGGACAGCGATGCCCGAGCACCCAGCTGGGGCCAGGCCTCATGCCAGGAAAAAGTTCGCAGCATTATAAGGAAGCTATATGCATTTTTAAAAAATTTTTCATAAGTCTGGCAAATATTTATTCCTGCATGCTTTTTTTAAACTTTTTTTTTATTGTATAGTGTAACATATGCAAAGCAAAGAAATAAAAAAGAAATAGTTTTCAAAGCACTCTTCAACAAGTGATTACAGGACACATCACAAGAGTTTGTCATGGGCTACCATATGATCCTCTCATATTTTTCCTTCTAGCTGCTCCAGAGTATCAGAGGATTGAGGGCTTAAGTTTTTTTTATTATCACAATCTACTTTTTCCCTTCTTTTTTTGTGAAAAATAACATATATACAAAAAAGCTATACATTTCAAAGCACAGAACCATAACTGGTTGTAGAACATAATTCAGAGTTTGATATGGGTCACAATTTCACAATTTTAGGTTTTTACTTCTAGCTGCTCTAAAATACTGGAGACTAAAAGAGATATCAATTAATGATTCAGCACTCATATTCATTTGCTAAATCCTACCTTCTATGTATAACTCCACCATCACCTTTGATCTTTCCATATCTCTCTTTAGGAGTGTTTGGGCTATGGCAATCCTAAATTTTTAATATTGGAAGGTTCTGTCACTAATATGGGGTAGGGAGATGGAACTATCTGATGTTCTGGAGAGGCTGGGCTAGTTTTCAGGACTTATCTGGACCAAGGACCTATCTGGAGGTGGTAGGTTTCTGGAAAGTTACTCTAGTGCATGGAAACCTTGTGGAATCTTATATATTGCCCTAGGTGTTCTTTAGGATTGGCTGAAATGGTCCTGGTTGGGGGTTGGCAGGTTATGATAGGTAGCAAGCTCTACCTGAAGCTTGTGTAAGAGCAACCACAAGAGTAGCCTCTTAACTCTCTTTGAACTCTCTCTGCCACTGATACTTTTTTAGTTACACTTCTTTTTCCCCTTTTGGTCAGGATGTAATTGTTGATCCCACGGTCCCAGGTTGGGATTCATCCCTGGGAGTCATCTCCCATGTCACCAGGGAGACTTTCACCCCTGGATGTCTTGTGCCTTGTAGGGGTGAAGGCAATTATTTCATTTGCAGAGTTGGGCTTAGAGAGACTGAGGGTCACATCTGAACAACACAAGAGATCCTCCAGAAGTATCTCTTAAGCATGCCTATAGGTATACTAAGCTTCTCTGCTACCTACATAAACTTCACAAGAGTGAGCCTCATGATCAAGGGCATGGTATATTGATTTGGGTGTCTCTAAAGTTTGACACAGTATCAGGGGATTCCCTGATGGTAAGGTTTAATAGTTCCATATTCTTTCTCCCCTCTCTCAAGGGACTTTGCCAATACTTTTTGATTATCTGCTTAATATATATAGGATGTTTCCAGGCATTACAGTAATCTATACAGGATTAAAGGACCTCTTTCTTATTCTGTGCTCCCTGAGTTTAATTGTTCAAATAAGCTATACAGATAGGTTGAATTACATTATGCACTATGGAAAATTTCAGTTCCACATCAAATAAACCTTTCTTCCATTGGTCTCAAAGAGTTTGTGTGGTTCCAAAATATAGACACTGTCTTCCTTACCCCTATGTTCTGATTACTTTAACTCCAACCTGTTCAGCTTCATTCTTATGCCTAAATATCAGGTTACAGAAATAAAATAGCTTCTCAAAACCCAGAAATAATAGTCACCACTCCAGACTTAATGTGTCTGCTCTAAAAGCTTGCAATCTAGGCCCCCGTTTTCTCAAAAGCATTTTCTAAGGGTGACCATACCATTATTGTTCTTTGTTTCTGGCTTATTTTGTCTCACCAAATGTCCCACATGTCCATTCAATCGTTGCATGCCTCACGACTTTGTTTCTTCTTGTAGCAGCACAAACTTCATTCATAAGTATACACCATCGTTTGCCAATCTACTTCACTGTCAGTGCATACTTCAGCTACCTGCATTCATCGGGCATCATGTAGAAGACCCAAAGACCACAGTCCATCAACATTCTCAATTTTAGATAATTTCATTGTTTCCAAGAGAAAGAAAACCAATAAACACATCCTCACCAAATAGGAAATCTGAACCTTCTCTTAACTCTTGTCCCTTCCCCCATTATTGACCTCTGTTGTTGCTGTTGTAGTGCTGATGGTTTCCTTTTGAACATAACTCATAGCATGCAAAGCAGTTTTCCATATATACTCTGGACTTAAACACTCTTAATACAAAAATCATATCTTTGAAGTAATTCTTATGAGAACTCATTCATATTTCTAGTGCAAGTCAGTGGGACACGTAAGTCTATACAACCCCTTTTAATCTTGTTCATCTTCAAATATGGTAAAATTACTTAAAGACCCACTAGAGAATCACCTTCACTCCTATCTATTCCCTTACGTTGGAGTTCAACCTCATTAGCTAATGGTTCACCCATCTCTAGTTCCTATGTACCTCTAAGTCCCCTATATTCTGTATTATAAGCCTCTGATTATACTTTTATGCTGGTCATAAAAGTGAAATCATACAGTATCTATCCTTTGTGTCTGGCTAATTTCATTCAGCATTATGTCCTCAAGGCTCATCCATCTTGTCATGTGCTTCAGGATATCATTTTGTCTTTTTTGTTATTTGCTGTATAATATTCCATCATATGTATATACCACATTTTGCTGATCCATTCGTCTGTTGATGGGCATTTGGTTTGTTCCCATCTTTTGGTGATTGTAAATAATGCTGCTATGAACATCCATGTGCAAATGTCTGTATCATTGTTTTTAGCTCTTCTGGGTATATACTAAGTAGTGCTATTGCTAGGTCATAGGGCAACTTGATATTTAGTTTCCTAAGGAACCACCAAACTGTCTCCCATAGTGACTGCACCATTATAGATTCTCACCAGCAGTGCATAAGTGTCCCCGTTTCTCCACATCCTCTCCAACATTTATAGTTTCCTGTTTGTTTAATAGCAGCCATACTTATAAGTGTGAGGTGGTATCTCATTGTAGTCTTGATCTGCATTTCCCTTATAGCCAATGAAAATGAGCATCTCTACATTTGCTTTTGAGCCATCTGTATTTGTTCTTCAGAATAATGCCTATTCATATCTTTAGCCCATTTCATACTTGGATTGTTTATTCTCATGTTGTTGAGTTGTATGATTTCTTTGTATATACAAAATCAAACTTTGTCTGATATGTGATTTCCAAATATTTTCTCCCATTGAGTTGGCTGCCACTTATCCTTTCGACAAAGTCTTTTAAGGTACAGAAGCATTTGATTTTAGGTGTTCCCATTTACCTATTTTTTCTTTTGTTGCTTGTGCTTTGGGTGTAAAGTTTAGGATGCTACCTCCTATTACCAGGTCTTGAATGTGTTTACCTACATTTTCTTCTAGAAGCTTTATGGTGCTAGTTCTCATATTTAGGTGTTTGATCCACTTTGAGTTAATTTTTGTTTAGGGTATAAGATAGGGGTCCTCTTTCATTTTCTTGGCTATTGATATCCAGTTCTTCCATGCTCAATTATTGAAAAGACTATTTTGTCACAGTTCAAAGGATTTGGGGGCCTTGTCAAAAATTGGTTGACCATAGATTTGGTGGTCCATTTCCGCACTCTTGATTCAATTCCATTGGTCAATGCTTCTATCTTTGTGCCAGTACCATGCTGTTTTGACCACTATGGCTTTATAATAGGTTTTAAAGTCAGGGAGTATTAATCCTCCCATTTTGTTCTTGTTTCTTAGGATCCTTTCAGCTATCCAGGGCCTCTTTCCCTTCTGGATGAATTTGGTAGTTAGCTTTCTTCAAAGCTAACAAAGATTTCTTCAAATCTTCAAAGTAGGTTGTTGGAATCTTATTTGGCACTGTGTTGAATCAGTAGATCAATTTGGGGAGAATTGACATCTTAACTATATTTAGCCTCTTATCCATGAGCAGGGAATGTCTTTCCACCTACTTAGATCTCCTTTGATTTCTTTTAGCAATGTTATGCAGCTTTCTGTGTACAAGTCCTTTACGTACCTAATTAAGTTCATTCTTAAGTAGTTGATTCTTTTAGTTGCTATTTCAAATGGATTTTTTTCCTTAACTGACTCCACAGCTAGGTCATTGCTTGTGTATATAAATGCTACTGATTTTTGCACATTAATTTTATATCGCACCATCTTGCTGAATTTATTAGCTTAAGTAACTTTGCTGTAGATTTCTCAGGATCTTCCAAGTACAGTATCATATCATCTGCAAATAATGAGAGATTTACTACTTCCTTTCCAACTTGGATGCCTTTTATTTTTTTGTCCTGCCTTATTGCTCTAGCTAGAACTTTTAGTACAATGTTGAATAATAGTGGTGCAGTGGGCATCCTTGTATTGTACCTGATCTTAGGGGGAGAGCTTTCAGTCTCTCTACACTGAGTACAAATGCTGGCTATCAGTTTTTCTTATATTCCCTTTATCATGTTGAGGTAGTTACCTTTGATTCCTATCTTTTCGAGTTTTTTTTTCTTAATCAGAAAAGGATGCTGAATTTTGTCGAATGCTTTTTCAGCCTCACTCAAGATGATCATGTGATTTTTCCCTTTAGATTTGTTAATGTGCTGTATTACATGAATTGATTTTCTTGTGTTGAACCGTCCATGCATTCCTAGTATAAACCCACTCAGTCATGCTGTATAATTCTTTTAATGTGCTGCTGGATTCAATTCACTACTATTTTATTGAGAATTTTTACATCTATGTTCATTAGGGTGATTGGCCTCTAGTTTTCCTTTCCATATCATCTTTACCTGGTTTTGGTATTAAAATATTAGTGCCATAAAATGAGTTAGGTAGAGTTCCTTTTTCCTCAATTTTTTGGAGAAATTTGAGCAGGATTGGTGTCAGTTCTTTATAGGATGTTTGATAAAAATCCCCTGTGAAGCCATTTGGCCCTGGGCTTTTCTTTTTAAGAAAAATTTTGATGACTGTTTGAATCTCTTTACTTGTGATTGGTTTGTTGAAATTTTCCATTTCTTCTTGAGTCGGTGTAACTTGTTTGTGTTTCTCCAGGAATATGTCCATTTCATCTAAGTTGTCTAGTTTGCTGGCATATAGTTGTTCATAGTATCCTCTTATGATTTCTTTTGTTTCTTCAGAGTCTGTGGTAATGCACCTCTTCTCATTTCTGATTTTGTTTATTTGCATCCTCTCTCTTTTTTTCTTTGTCAGTCTTGCTAGTGGCCCATCAATTTTATTGATTTTCTCAAAGAACCAACTTTTGGTTTTATTGATTCTTTTTATTGTTCCTTTGTTCTCCCATTCATTTATCTCTGCTTTAATCTGTGTTATTTCTCTTCTTCTATTTGCTTTGGGGTTAGATTGCTGTTCTTTCTCAAATTCCTCCAAGTGTGCTGTTAAGTCCTTGATTTTTGCTCTTTCTTATTTTTTTTATTATAGGCATTTAGGGCAATAGATTTAACTCTCAACACAATCTTTGCCACATCCTATAAGTTCTGATAAGTTGTATTCTCATTTTCATTCATCTTCAGTTAGCTACTGATTTCTCTAGCAATTTCTTTTTTGACCCACTGTTTTTTAAGAGTGTGTTTATTTAAGCTCCATATATTTGTGAATGTTCTTGTTCTTTGGTGGTTATTAAGATCCAGCTTCATCCCATTGTGATCCAAGAAAGTGCTTTGAATAATTTCAATGTTTTTACATTTATAAAGACCTGTTTTGTACCCCAGCATATGATCTACCCTGGACAGTGTTCCATGAGCACTACAGAAGAACGTATAACCTTGTGCTTTGGGGTGCAATGACCTATATATGTCTGTTAAGTCTAATTCATTTATTAAGTTATTTAACTTCTCTATTTCCTTGTTGATCTTCTATTTGGTTGTTCTATGTGTAGAGGAGAGAGGTGTATTGAAGTCTCCTTCTATTATTGTTGAAATATCTATTGCTCGCTTCAGTTTTGCCAGTTTCTGTCTCATGTACTTTGGAGCTCCTTGACTGGGAGCATAAACATTTATGATTGTTTAATCTTCTTGGTGAATTGTCCCTTTAATAAGTATATAGTGTCCTTCTTTGTCTCTTATGATGTCTTTACATTTAAAGTCTATTTTGTCTGATATTAGTATAGCTACTCCTGCTTTATTTTGGTTACAACTTGTGTGGAAAATCTTTTTCCATCTTTTCACTTTCAAACTATTTGTACCCTTATGTCTAAGATGAGTCTCTTGTAAGCAGCATATAGCTGGATTATGTTTCTTAATCCATTCTGCCAATCTGTACCTTTTAATTGGTAAATTTAGTCTGTTAACATTCAAAGTTATTACTGAAAAGGTGTTTCTTGATTCCACCATCTGATCTTTTTTATTTTATTTGTCAGACCTATATATTCTTTTCCCTCTTTCTCTTTGTATTCTTTAAATTACTGTTAATGGTACTTTTCAATTCTGTGCCCTCCTCCAGACCTCCCTTTTCTGTCTTTTTTTTCACCCAGCAGAACGTTTTTTAGCATTTCTTGTAGGCCCAGTCTCCTGTTGACAAATTCTTTCAGGACATCTTTGTCTGTGAAAACTTTAGTCTTGATCTCAATTTTGAAGTACAATTGGGCTGGGTACAGAATTCTAGGCTGGAAGTCTTTCTCTTTCATGATCTTGAATATATATACCACTGCCTTCTAGCCTCTAGGGTGCTAGTTGAGTAGTCTAAACTCAGTTCTATTTGGTTTCCCTTGTATGTAGTAGATTGTTTTTCTCTTGCAGTTTCAGGATTTTCTGCCTCTCATCAACATTTGACCGATTGATTAGTATGTGCCTTGGGGAAGTCCTATTTGCATTTATTCTTTTTGGAGTTCATTGGGTTTCTTTGACTTGTATATTTATATTCTTTATAAGGGTTGGGAAGTTTCTCCCCATTATATCCTCAACTATCTTCCTAGCCCTTTACTCCTCTCTTCTCCTTCTGGAACATGAAAGATTATTACATTTGTGTGCTTTGTTTTGTCTATCATTTCCCTGAGTTCCCATTCAATTTTTTCCATATTTTTTGCCATTTGCTGTTTTGAGTCTTTGAAGTCAGTCATCTTGTCCTCTATATCACTTATTCTTTCTTCTGTCTCCTCAAATCTGATATTCTGTGCCTCTAATATGTTTTTTATTTGGTCAACAGAGCCTTTAACCTCTGTGATATCTGCTATTTTTTTCAATTTATTATTTCAAATTCCTCTTTATGCCCATCTACAGTATTCTTGATCTCCTTTATGTCATTTGCTATCCCACTTATTTTATTAAGTAGAGTTGTATGAACATCTTTGATTAGTTGTTCTAATATCTGTCTCCTCTGGTGTTATAATTTGGTAATTAGGCAGGGCTATATCTGTCTGCATTGTGATATGCTTAGTGATCTGCTGTCTTCATGGCACATAAATATATTGATTTATTTACATTAGGCATTGATTTCTTTCAGTAGTCTAAGGCCTTGCATTTGCAGGATGGTTGTACAGCAGGGATCAGGACACAGGGTGGGGCACTCAGTGTGGTGGTTTGTTTCAGGGCAGGTATAGGCACAGGTTGGCGATATCGCACTGATGCCTGTGAACGTGGGCACCCAATGGCCAGGGAGGATGTAGTTGTGTAGGTGCAGTCTGGGGGGTGTAACCCTGGCGTGCACTGGTCAAAAGCACAGGGCCCTTTGTGCACATGTTTAGAGCTGTGGCAGCAGGTCAGTATTATGCCTTCATGGACTGGGGGCAGATGTGACCTGGCCATGCAGGTCAGCACTTTTTCAGAAAGTGGGAAAGGGTGGCTGAGGGCTGTGTGCATGTGCAGTTTTAAGACTGCTATAAATGTGGGTCCCAGAGCTGAATGATATGACTGGGGGCCCATGCACATGCGTGGGCCTGGGAGTGATGTAAATGGATGTGCAGAGCTCAGGCCAGTCATGCTCAGGCAGAGTGAGGCTGTGAGGACACTATGGCCAGGGGGGAGGGGCAGGAGTAACGTAGGTATGGAGGTTAGTGCCTGCAGCCTTTATGCACTGGCAACAGCCTGCAGGGAACAGGGAGTGGGAGGAGGTAGTGCTCAGGAGGGGTTCAGGAGAGGTGGGTTGGGCTACACTTGGGGTTTTGGGGTGTGGGGCAGGTACATAAATTGGGGACTGGTGGGGTGGGGGTGCTTGCAGCATGGGGAATGGGAGCAGGTAATGGGATTCAGGTGCATGGGGTGTGGGGTGAATGGCCAGTCACGGGGCTGTGCTGGTGAGGGTAGCACACCCAAGGAGCGTAGCCTATCTTACTTTTTAATCCTGGGCTCCTGTCCATACACCCCTGCAGACTCTGCAGCTCTGAGCCTCTATGCCTGGCTCCAGCTTTCTGCCTCTCAGTTCCTTGGCCTCAGCAACCACGGCTACCCCATGTGGTGTGGAAGGCTCTCCCAGGTCAGCTACAA
The DNA here is from genome assembly GCF_023851605.1 of Tamandua tetradactyla. Taxonomy (NCBI): domain Eukaryota; kingdom Metazoa; phylum Chordata; class Mammalia; order Pilosa; family Myrmecophagidae; genus Tamandua; species Tamandua tetradactyla. The sequence continues at coordinate 30,496,438 of NC_135330.1, read as the reverse complement.
TCCCGAATCACCACTTCAGTCACCTCTTGTCCCTTCTCTAGCTTTTCTGTGGAGCAGGGCTAATCTCGAGCTACTCTAGCAGGCCATCTTCCTGGAAGTCCCTTCTTATATGCATTTTATTTTCCCTCCTCCCATCTGTTTTACTTATTGTTTTCTTCCAGAAATTGATACACTGCATTTCTGAGGACCTCAGTGTTCCTCCACATGCATGTCACTCAGTACTCATACAGGTAGAAAATAATGTGAGGTAGTGCAGTTTGGGTCAAAGATGAACCTCTTCCATGCAGAGCTTGGTTGAGGGAAGAAAAGATCCATCTTAGGGTGCCCTTATAAAGCTAGAGGAGGGAAGTTGGTAAAAGCACCCATCTTAACCATAAAGGGCTTGCTGTGGTTTCAGAGCCTTCAGCATAAACATCCCAAGTGTCCCTTCTCATTGAGCAAGAAGACAACAGTACATTTCTCAAAGTCATTAGAAGTTCTATCAGATATAAACTGTGGTCAAGCTTATGTGATGCCATAGAAACCCATTTCATTTTAGGTGTCAATATGTAAAATTCAACCCTCATACATTGTTGGGGATTGTAAAATGGTACAGCCATTTCAGAAAACAGTTTGGCAGTTCTTCAAATGATTAAACATGAAGTCACCATATGACCTAGGAATTCCACTCCTAGGTATCTAATCAAGAGAAATAGAATGCATATGTGCCCTGGACCAGGGATTTTAGGCCTAAGGTCCACAGAACCCGGCCATCAGGAAATTCAGAAAGTGCTGAGTGTTCCGCAAACTATGTGAATATATATATATTTTCCCGGAGAGTTAGTATAGCTTTCGTTAGATTCTTCAAAGGGTTTATGACCTTCGGCACCATTATCCATGCTTTTGAAACAGCACGACTTTGGTTAAAAGGAAGAAAGGATCTTTTTTTTTTTAAAGAGTGAGTCCTTTCAGACCTGCCTCTACAATGTTGTGAATCATCTTTAGACCATTAAATAACAAAGCCTATTCACTACCACTCCTATTTTATTAATCAGCAAACTAAATTTATAAGACATTAAAGTTAATATTCCACCCATGGAAAAATTATAGATTAATGGGCTGGGAGCAAAGACAAGTTAACACATTGCTCTTAGTAATGATTGTCCCTTATGGTCAAAACCTACCATGTTATAAATGTCTAGCATAGGGAGATAACCAAGTAGGAAGCTCCCAGATTCAGTCTCTTCACCAGAACAACTATTAAACAGGCAGGAACTGTATGAATCAACAATTTTTGAAAGTTTGGAGTCCAGTAAAACACTGTATAGCATTCAGGGAAGAACAGGAGGAAAAGGCTGATAAATTATAATAAATACCACATTCAGCAGTTACCATTACCCATCCCCAACTCTTGTGACAGGACACAGTGGGGTTCAGCTTGTGACACAGCTTGCTGGTGCCAGAAAGGGATTAAAAATGCACTTCTCCAAGATTTGGGGTGAGCCACAAGCTAATGGCGATCATGAATTTTGATTAGTGGATTTGGATCATTGAATTCCCATGTGTGAGGGCAGCCATCATTCCACTATACTCCAGACAAAGGAAACAGGGAGACTTGAAAGAGTACACCTCCTCAGAGTTGAGGAGGTGGCTAAAGCACTCCATTTGCTGAACAGTATAAGAAAGCATAGCTCTGGGGAGCTGTGGAAGAAACTTCTGGAGCCCTTTCTGACCTCTCCCTCATTCCCTCTCCAGGACAATTTGAATGTAGATGGCCATCCCTTTGCGGGTCCTGAATGTTGCTCTGTCTAGGGAAGAATGACTTGGAAAAGCCCTCTCTGAGAAGCCCCACTTCTGAGAATTTGCCCTCCAACAAAAGCAGCTTGAGACAGTGCATACAGTGTAAGAAATAATTGAGATGGATGGCCTGAGGCAAAAGGCCTACCTGCTTTAAGTCAGGCATGGAACACCCAGGAGAAGGTCTGTCTCCTGGAATCTAGAGAAGTCATTTGAAATACTGAAAAGGGGAACTCCTATGCCACTAGCAAGCACAAGCCCAGGACAAGGCAGAGGCCTGGAAAAGAGAAGGAGGATGCTACACTTTGCATTCCTCTTGGGTAGACCTTCCTGATAGGAAGGCTGGCATCAAGAAAATATCTGTCATATCACCAGCTAGTAACAAGCCCAATAAACAGATATCTCAGGGAATAAATCCCAGAGTAAATATTTTTAAATATTAAAATGCAACGAAAGTATACAGCAAAAAATACAAGGCAAACAATGAAACTGGAAACGATGGCCCATCCATAGGAAGAGGATAAAAAATACAGAAAATACCAGTGAAGACAATGAGACTATGGATGCACCAAAGATTTTTTTTTGAGTGATCTTTAATATACTCAAGGAGATGAAGTAAAGTACAGAGAAAGGACTAGAAGATATCAGGAAAACAATGAGTGAATTAAAAAAGAATCTTAATAAAGAGATAGAAATTTTTAAAAGGAACAAAACAGAACTAATGGAATTGAAAACCACAATAGCTTAAATGAAAAATTCCCGGTAGGTTCTCAGCAGCAAATTGGAGCTGGCAGAAGAAAGAATCAGTGAACTCAAAGACAAGACAATTGAAATGAGTCAGGCTGAGGGGCAGAAAGAAAAAAGAATTATAAAAAGTGAAAATAGCTTAAGAAACCTCTGAGACACCATCACACATACTAATATATACATCATGGGAGTCCCAGAAGGAAAAGAAAGAGGTAGAAGGAATATTCAAACAAATAATGACAAAAAGACTTCCTGAACTTAGCAAAAAACATGAATATGCACATTCAAGGAGACCAGAGAACACAAAATAATGAACTTGAAGAAAAATATACCCCATCACACACTGATCAAACTGTGGATTGTAAAAGCAAAAACAGTTGTAAAATCTGCAAAAGAAAAGCAACGTGTTATGTACAAGGCAGTCCTAATTAGATTAAATGACAATTTCTCATCAGAAACCATGGAGGCAAGAAGTCAGTGGAATGAAAGAATTAAACTGATGAAAGAAAATAATTGCCAACCAAGAATCCTATATCCAGCAAGAATTTCTTTCAAAAATGAGAGAGAAATTAAGACATTTCGAATAAATAAAAACTACGGGCGTTCAACACCCCTAGGCCTGCTCTACAAGCAATGTTAAAGGGTGTTCTTCAGACTGAAAGGACAGAACACTAGACAGTGTTTCAAAATGGCACAGAGAAATAAAGACCTCTGGTAAAGGTAAACATTTAGTAATAACAGGTGCCAATACTATTGTATTGCATTTATTGTATTGTATCTTTGGTATGTAACTTCATTCTTCTTCCTAAAATGCAAATGCATAAAAAAGTAAGAGTAAATCTATGGTTTTGAACAAACAATATACACAGATATCATTTGTAATAAGTACAAAAAAGGTGAGGGAGCAGAAGGGTATATGAATAGAGTATGTATATGCTGTTGAAGTCGGTATCAAATCAAACACGATGGTTGTATATTTAGGATGCTAAATTTTAACTCTATGAAAATCACAAAGACAATTTGTGAAAAATATATCCAGACAGAAATGAAAAGGGACTCAATACAAAAGATCAAATAAACAAAAAAGTAAACATTAATGGAAAAATTGAAGGTAAAACTTATAATACTTACAAAGAAAAAATTAAAAAATGGAAGAAGAACATCTTGCTTCACTAGCAGTGACTTTAAACAGGTTAAACTTTCCAGCCAAAAGGCAGAGATTGATGGAATAGATGAAAAAGCACGACCAAACTTATATGCTGTTTACAAGACACTCATGTTAATTTCAAAGACATAAGTAGGTTCAAAGTGAAAGGATGGCAAAAAATATGCCATGCAAGTAGTAACCAAAAGTAAGCTGGGATAGCTATACCAATATCAGATAAAATAGAAATTGAGGTCAAAATGTGTTACAAGAGACAAATGGTCATTATATATTGATAGAGGGGTCAATTCAACAAGAAAACGCAACATTTAAAAATATATGGTCACCTAAAAAAAAAATGAAAATATGAACACCTAACATCAGAGCCCCAAAATATATGAAGCAAATAATGATGGCTTTGAAGGGGTAAATAGATGAATCTTCATTAATAATAGGAAAATTTAATACATCACTTTCAATAATGGATAGAACATACAAACGAAAGATGAAAAAGCAAATAAAGCAAATACAAGACTTTGACAATATTCTAAACCAACTAGACCTAATAGACATATATAGAACTCTTCACATAACAACAACAGAATACACATTCTTCTAAAGTGCTCATGGATCATTTTCCAGGATAGAACATATATTAGTTAACAAAATAAGTATCAATACATTTAAAAATATTGACAGTATACAATTTGTCTTCTCTGACCACAATGTTATCAAGATAGAAATCTTGTGGACCTTCCTGGCAACGTGGGACAGAGATCCTGGAATGAGCTGAGACTCAGAATCAAGGGATTGAGAAAAACCCTAGAATGAGCTAAGACTTAACATCAAGGGATTGAGAGAAACTTCTCGACCAAAAGTGGGAAGAGTGAAACAGGACTAAGTGTCAATGACTGAGAGATTCCAAACAGAGTCAAGAGTTTATCCTGGAGGTTATTCTTACGCATTAAGTAGATATCATCTTGTTGTTCAAGATGTAGTGGAGAGGCTGAAGGGAACTACATGAAAATGTAGAGCTGTGTGTGTTCCAGTAGCCATGTTTCTTGATGATGATTGAACAATGATATAGCTTTCACACACACAAAAAAAGATAGAAATCAATAGCAGAGAGAAATAAATGGAAAATTCACATATATATGGAAATTAAATAATGCACTTTATACAACCAATGGGTTAAATAGGAAACCAAAGGCAAAACTGGAAATATCCTGAGGCAAATGAAAATGAAAATATAACATACCAAAACTTGTGGGATGCAGTAAAGACAGTGCTGAGAGGGAAATTTATAGCCCTAAATGATAACATCACAAAAGGAAAAATATTTCAAATCAGAAACCTAACCTTAAAACTGGAACATATACAAAAAAGAAGGGTAAACTAAACCCTAAACAGCCAGAAGGAGGGAAATAAAAAGATTAGAGTGGAGATGAATGAAATATAGAAAAAACAGTAGAGGGAATTAATAAATCCAAAAGCTGGTTCTTTGAAAAGATCAATAAGAATAACAAACCTTTAGCTAAATTGATGGCCAAAAAGAGAGAGAAGTGACAAAAAACTAAATTCAGCACTAAAAAGGGGAACATTACTACTAATCCCACTGAAGTAAAAAGACTATGAGAGGATACTATGAGCAATTACACACCAACAAATTAGATAGCCTCGATGAAATAAACAAATACCTAGAAGCACACAAACTACCTACACTGACTCAAGAAGAAATAGAAGATCTCAACAAACTAAAACCCAGTACAGAGATGATTCAGTAATCAAAAACCTCCCATCAAAAAAATCCCAGGACCAGGGGAATTCTACCAAACATTCTAAAAACATTTACCACCAATCCTGCTCAAACTCTTCCAAAGAATTGACGAGGATGGAGCACAATACAATTCATTCCATAAGGTGAACATCAGCCCCATAACAAAGCCAGACAAATTTACCAGGAGGAAAGAAAATTACAGACCAATATTTCTTATGAATATAGATGTAAAAATCTTCAACAAAATATTAGCAAACTGAATCCAACAGCATATTAAAAAAAATTATACACCATGGCCATTTAGGATTTATTCCAGGTATACAAGGGTGGTTCAACATAAGAAAATTAATTAATGTAACAAACCACATTAACAGAATGAAGGAGATAAAGCACACATGATCATCTCAACTGATGTAGAAAACATCTGACAAAATCCAGCATCCCTTTTTGATAAAAACACGTAGAAAACCAGGAATAGAAGGAAACTTCCTCAACATGATAGAGGACAAACCTACAACTAGCATCACACTTAACAGTGAAAGACTGAAATCTTTCCCCCTAAAATCAATAACAAAACAAGGATGCCCTCTGTCACCACTGTTTTTCAGCAGTGTACTGGAAGTTATAGCCAAAGCAACTAGGCACGAAAAAGAAATAGAATGTATTCAAATTGGAAAGGAAGAATTGAAACTTTCCCTATTTGCAGAAGCCATATTCCTATATGCAGAAAACACTGAAAAATCCACAGCAAAAGCTACCAGATCTAACAAACGACTCCACCAAAGTGATGGAGTACAATAACAACACTCAAAAACCAGTAATGTTTCTATCCATTAGCAGTGAAAAATCAGAAGAAACTGAGAAAAAAATCAGTTTACAATAGCAACTAGAAAAATAAAATATCTAGGAATAAAGTTAACCAGTGATGTAAAGGACTAGTACGCAGAAAACTACAAAAACAGTGCTTTAAAAAAATCAAAGAAAACCTAAATTAATGGAAGAACATTCCATGTTCATGGAATAGAAAACTAAATATTTTTATTTATTTATTTATTTTTGCATGAGCAGGCACCAGGAATCAAACCCAGGTCTCCATCATGGCAGGTGAGAACTCTGCCTGCTAAGCCACTATGGCCTGCCCTAGAAAACTAAATATTAAGATGTCAATTTTACCCAAAGTGATTTACAGATTTAACACAAGCCCAATCAAAACCCCAGCAATCTTTGCAGAAATGGCAAAGCCAATAATCAAATTAATATGGAAGGATAAATGGCCGCAAATACTCAAAGCCATCTGGGGAAAAAAAATCAAAGTTTTTTTTCTTATTTTAAAACTTCACAACACCACAGAAATCAAACAGCATGGTATTTGGCACAAGGACAGACATACAGATCAATGAAATTGAAATGAGAGATCAGAAATCAATCCTCACATTTATGGTCAACTGGTTTTTAACAAGGGGGCAAATATCACTCAGTTAAGAAAGAATAATCTTTTTAACAAGTGGTGCTGGGAAGACTGGATATTTTACATGCAAAATAATGGAGGTAGACCCCTACCTCACACCATATACAAATATAAACTCAAAATAGATCAAATTCTTAAATAGAAGTGCCACAACTATCAAAATTCTAGAAGAAAACATAGGGAAGCATCTTCAGAACCTTGTGTCAGGCAATCGTTTCTTAGAATTTACACCAAAACCACAAGCAACAAAAGAAAAATAGGTAAACATGACCTCATCAAATCTAAAACTTTTGTGCCTCAAAATATTTTAGCATGAAAATAAAACAGCCCACACAATGAGAGAAAATATTTGGGAACCACATATCCAATAAGCATTTAATATCCAAAATATATAAAATAAATTCTTCATAAGACCCAATTTAAAAATGGGCAAAAAACTTGAAAAAGTATCCCTCCAAAAAGATATACAAATGACCAGAAAGCTCATCATCATTAGCCGTCAGGGAGAGGCAACTCAAAACCACAGTAAGATAACATTTTGTACCCATTGGAATAGCTGCTGTTGGGAAAAAAAAACACAGAGAATTACAAGTGTTGAGAAGATTTAGAGAAATAGGGACACTCATTCACTGCTGGTGGGAGTGTAAAATAGCGCAGCCCTGTGGAAGACTGTTGGGCAGCTCTTTGGAAAGTTAAATATAAAATTACCCTATGACCCAGAAAACCCTCTATAAGGCATATACCCAAAATAATTGAAAGCAGGAACTCTAACAGATATTTGCATGTCACTGTTCAAAACAATATTATTCACAATTGCCAAAAGATGGAAACAACCCAAGTGTCCATCAATCAATTTATGGATAAACAAAATGTGATAATCACACACAATGGGGTATTATCCAGCCCTAAAAAGTTCCGATACTTGCGACAAAATGGATGAATCCTGGAGACATCGTGTTGAGTGAAATAAGCCAGAAGCAAAAGGTGAAATATTATATGATCTCACAGACATGAAAAAAAATTAGTATAAGCAAACTCATAGAGTTCAAATATAGAATATAGGTTACCAGGGGACAGGGAGGGGTTAGGGAATAAGCTTAAAATATAGAGTTTCCATTTGGGTAATGGATGCTGGTGATACTAGCACAATGCTGTTATATTATATATTGTATAGTATTATATTATAACCTAATTAGCAGCACTGAATTATATATTTCAATGTGGTTAAAAGTGGAAATTTTAGTTTGTATATATGGTATTAGAATACAAATTTAACAAAAGTTCATGGAACTGCACAATGCAAACTGAACCCTAAGTTAAACAATGAACTGCACTTTCTCCTAGTAAAACTATAAAAATGTACTTTCATCAGTAACAATGCTCCATACCAATGCAAGCTGTTATAATAGGGTGGCACATAGGAATCCTGCATTGTTCTGTGAACCTCTTTAATTAAAAATATATGTATGTATACACACACAAACTTCAGGTAAGTCTCATGTTGTGTGTTTTAAATATATGACTTATTTAAATATCATGACTCTGCAAGACAATCTCATTTTTCAGTTTGAAGAAACTAAGGCTCAGAAAAGTTCAGTGAACAGCCAAAGATCGCAGCACTAATAAGTGTCACAGATGAGACTTCATTGCATGTCTGCCTGCCTCCCAAGTTCATGCTCTCTGATTTTGCATTACTAGCATACATGCTAAAACTTGGATCCTCAGAGGCAGAGGACTCATCTCCCAATAGGGGACAATTTCTTAGACATCTTTGTATTCAGTGCATCAGGAGGCACTCAAATACATATTTGTTGAATGAAGAAACCTGGGCTCAGGCTCCAATTTTGCCATGGTCTTAGTGACTTGCTTTCCTAAAACTTGGAGCTGCGGGTGGTTACTCAGCTGGGCAACTTCAGGGAACATGTGAAATCAATGATGGGTGAGGAAGAACCTATTAAAATGTTTTCTTGTGTTTGTGTTGGAGTTGAAAGAGAGGAAAGAAGTTGGGAAGGAAGGGAAAGGAACAGATTGGTTTAAGGGTTGAGTTCTAGAGTTTTAAGATTTCATGCCTGGATGGGACACTTATTCCACCGCTCGGTTCCAATGGCCCATCTAAATGGATTCTTGACCTTGGCCCACTCCTGGGCAGCAACATATTCCTTTGCCAGGCCCTGAGTAATTACTTTTATGGAGGACCTGACAGGAGAAAAGTTGCATATACTTCTTTCCTAGGCCTCAGTTGCCCTGCTTCAGGGCTACAGGAAATAGGCAACCTCAGAAGGTCTAATTTGAAGGGACCCAGACACCCTCTTCCCCCCTCTTAGAGTCACACTCTCAGCACCTAAAGACTGTGAAGCCTACATTGTCCTCTTCCCTAAATAAAAGTATTCTGGCAGTCCAATCTGTAGTCCAGCTTCCTATTTTGGAAAAAGGTGTGTGTTTGGAGTAAGGACCCGAGGCAACTCCAACTGATTTCATTTTCTTTACTAGTTGTTGCAAGTTGTAAGACACAGCAGGGAAAAAAAAACCACTTTAGCCCTTTCACATAGGCCCTGCAGAAAGACTTGTATGAAGCGGATCCTACCAACAAAACTCTGGGGTGATGGGGGATGATTAAATACAGCCCACAGGCCAGGTCAGGGACAACCCTCCAAGATCAGACACATTAGCACTATGTGGCTTCCAGGCTCACCTACTTTCCTGTGCATGAAGCAACACTGCCACCTAGTGCCCAGTTCAGGATATATTCCCTAAGGCCCCACATCTCAGGGGGGTTCCTGTGCAATGGCTGGTGGTGCTGTATTGCATGACCTCTGGGCTGAAAAGAAAGTCTTCCAAGTTTGGTAGAATGTGAACCAAGAAACTTGGCTTAAGTTAAGTATATAGTAGCTGAAGTTTGAGAGCTGTTGGTAAAGAGCCCTGGATCATCGTCTGCAGAGGAGCAGCAGAACTACCAGTTGAACCGTATTTTTCTCCAGAAAATGCTCCTGTGGTCATCATTCGGCATAGGTGATGGCCAGCAATCCTAGGAATGGATAGTGACCAGCTAAAGAGCCAGTGGTAGGGTAAGGGAGGGAAGATTGGCTCATCCGTGGGTGAAAGGGAGTGAACTGGTACAAATCTGAGGCCTTTATTCCCTGGCATCCTCATGATTCTCAGCCCTGGGGTTCTTGGTGAAGGATAAGTAGCTAAGTACAACAAATAAACAAGATGCCTGAGCCCTCAGGAGCCCAGGTGCCAGAATAGGGAAGAATGAAGTCTTCGTCCCAACCCCCATCCTTCCCAGACTTTTACAGCAAATCTGCACTGAATTTTTTTGATGTGCCTGAATCTGATAAAAGGCATAGTGTAGAAGATGGAGAGGAAATAGACCTGAGCATTCTCTGCACTGGTGGGTCTCCATCCTTCCTCCTTCCTGGAGTGGACCTAAAATGGAAATACCAGTACATCATAGGGGCCACTCTGATTTGAAGAGAAAGAAACCTCAGAAGCTAGACAGTCTGCAAAAGATTTCCTGCCCCATTTTGCATGCTTGAGGAGGTTAGGAGAGTTCAGGTGGAGCTAAGGGCATATATTTTGGAAACGGGGTGGGTTGGGGGCTCGTAGTGTTGGACAGGTGAGCAAGAGAGGATGCTGTGCTGGGACTTGGAGGTGGCAAGGAGTGCTGTTAGTGAAATTTTTAAAAAATCCTGTGTGCATAATAAAAAGTCCTATGTACAAAGTATGACAGGAATACATAGATGTAACAGGACAGGAGTCAGGTACCTGCACTGTCCTGAATCTGTTTCCCCCAGTTTTACGTTTTAATGACCCAGTGCGAGAGTTTCTTGGAGCCCTCCACATACATTCTTTCTGTATCCCTCTCTAACTCTATGCAGCCACTGGAGCTGATTCCAGGTCCTTGAGTTGCTACTGCAAGAGGAGGGGTAAGCAGAGTCGTGGGTCTCAGTCTAGATGGCAAGCACTCAGTTTCCCTGGCAGATGGGTCCTAGGAAGCAATATTAGGCAGCAAGAAAATGTCATCTGGGAAAAAAATTGTGATGCTGCCAACTCTGATCAGATAATCATCTCATTATTTCTTCCATTTGGCCTCAGAATAAGGATTTCCTTCCACTCTTTCTCTGCCCCCCTCCCACCTGTCTTACAGCAAAACCCTTTCTCTCTCCCTTGTCCTCACCACCTCTTCCACCAAAAAATAAGATAAAGCAAAACCGCAAGACTCTAGAGTGCTCAGTGTCTGGGAATCCCAGCTTCCAAAGAAGAAATCACAGCCAAAGAGGGGAGACAGAGTGTTCAGAAAGGATGTTCCAGCAACACCCCATTGAAAGAGGCTCCCTCATTCCAGATTTCTTTCCCCTTCGTCTAAAACTTATTTGCAGGCATCCAGCAACCTGAGAAGTTTTTTAATTTTAGGAGTCATCAAGCAATCTGAAGGCTCTGGCATTCTGTTCCCCTGCCTGCCTCTGGCACACATCTTATTGTCTCCGTTTTCTGATAGAGGTAATGGGTCCAGCAAACATCAAAGAGTGCTGTGAATGACCCCAAAATTAATAAGATTAAAATGGTTCTATCATATCATGTGGCTAGCTTTGTGTTAGGTTCTGTCCTAAGGGATCCAAAAAGGAAATGAGATACTAAGTAATGAAATAAGTTTAATTTCCTACCCCTTGCTTGAAACGAACCTTCCCAGTGACGCTATGGGATACAATTTTCTAATCCCACTCTTCTCTCCACCCTTCTGGGTGACTCTTTTTGAAAGCCAAGATCTGGGTATAGTGGAAAATAAATTAGGATAATGTCTCCAGGCAGGTGCCTTCAGTTCAAACCAGAGTCATGCAAGTTTTCATGTTTAGGTCCCTCTTAAAATAACCGGGACTAGAACCCAGGATACTGATTCATGTGTGTCCTCCTATTCTAGTAGACCCCACTCATCCTGTGCTGGACCTACGGCTGCTGGGGCAGAGTGAAAGGGACTCCAGAACTGGACCCAGTGATACCACTCTGCCAAGGTACACGGCCACTCAGTCAGTGATGCCTGTGTACCTGGAAGCCTTGTTCCCTCACTACCTGGACTAACCAGGAATGATTCACTGCCCAGGTGTTTGGACTCCCAGCTATGTTCCAAGCTGCCTGGGTTTCTCATACAAGACTATGAAAAGCAGAGATGATACCCCTTCCCCATTCATAAAAAAAACAAACAGAGCTTCCCCTTTAAAGATGGCTAAGAGGGCTGAGCTAGCTGCAAGTACAACATGTAGAGCTACATTTGAGACCAATACGAAGGGCAAATGCTTTCCTGGTTAGATTCATTATTGTCAACGGTGTCTGGAATCCTGTTGTGCAAATGAATACCATCCTGTACCCCTCCTCACCCCAGCTAGCCTTTCTGGCTTCCCTGCTCTGTTCCCTTTCCCTCTTTTCTCCCTACAGTCTAACTGGATCAGAAATGGTATCAACCATACCTTGAAGACCACAGAAAGCCCAAGAGGGGGGTTATTACCTGCTATGATGGCTGGGTTGTTCTGTCCTCCCTCTGGTTTAACCCAGGCTTCCACTGTGAACGCCTCCCGGGGAATCTCAGCCAGCACTTCTGGACGCAGCAGCAGTCGCTCCCGCCTCCCCGAGAAGTACAAGACAGGCAGTTCTCCTTGGGGGCTAAAGGTCTCTCCTTCCCAGTAAGGGGTACCTCCACCGTTTTGGATGCTGTCCGCCAATGGACGTTTTTTGGCCCCATGCATAAGGGAATGCTTAGGCCAAAGGTGGAAATGGTGAGAAAAGATATCAGAGTCTTCCCGCATATCCTCTGCCTGACTCTTCACCACTTGCCGGGGATGCCTGGCCCGTCCCTTCCTTTGGATGTCTGGTTCAGGTTCCTTCAGGTGTGTAAAAGTGGTGGTGAGGGTGGCAGCAGTGACTGCACTTTCCTTAGTCCCAGCTTCACCTGGAGATTCCTTGGATCCATGACTGCCAAGATAAGTGTCATCATCTCCCAGCAGCTCAGCTTGCCCAATAGGACCACCTCCTACCCATGGGGCAGCTAACTGCTCAACCTCACTCCTCAATGCACTTTTGGTCAGGTCTTGAACATCTGGCTTACCGTGACCTGCATGGTGGGTCCCCTGTTCCTCCCCAGGATAGGGTCTCAGGTACTTCCCAGTCCTACTGGGGTAGACCCCAAAGAGGTGATGCTGAGGAGCAGTTCTCGGTCTGTGAACCTTGGCCCCCAGCCAACAGCGTTCTCCTTCCAATAGCACCTGATTCAGATGTCTTTTCTGAGCTAAGGATTTCTTGCGTGTCCAGCCCAGCTCAAAGCTGGTGGTATAGAATGCCCACCCAGCCAGAATCACCAGGCTTAGTCTCAGAATCATTGAGCACATCATATCTCCCCCAGCTCCTTGTAAAGAGCCAGAAGTCAACTTCTGGGTACCACGCTGGAACGAATGGGAGAAGAGAAAGAGACAGCTAGCACTAGCAATAGATTTGCAGTCTCTAAGGAACCTGTTTGTTCAGGGACCAAACTTCTCCAAGCAGCCCCAAAAGAATGCCTCTTCTTGCTACATGTGTTGGATCCTTCCCTGCCAATGTGGCTTCTGCACCTTGTCGACTAGATGTGATGTCCCTCACGCTGCTCTCCTTTGATCTCTCTCTTCTTGCTCTATTTTAGACCCTTGCAGAATGAAGTTTATTTCCTTCCAGGGAGCTCAGGTGGTTTTTTCTTCTCCTCCTCTTCGTCCTCCTTCTCCTCCTCCTTCCCCTCCTTCTTCTCCTCCCCCTCTTCCTCCTCCTCCCACCCCTCCTCTTTCTCCTTCTTCCTCCTCCTCCTCCTCTTCCTCCTCTTCTTCCTCTCCCTCTTCTGTAGCTCCTCCCCTCACCAACACTAGAAGAGGTTCACATGGGCTCCAGCGAAATTCTCTCATCTACACATTCACTCACAAACACAGACTCCTATTTAGCTAAAGTCATTAAAAATAATCTTATTCTCTAATTTTCATTTCTCTCTTGTTCTTTCTTCTCTTGGAGTTAACTTCTCTCGGTAGTCCTTAATCCAAAATGTGTTTACCTTCAAACAAATCGCTAGAAGAACTTTGATAGAGGTAGATGCACAAGATGATGTTTCGTACCTAAAAATGCAAAAAGAATCCAGGAGCACAAAAATCCAAGCTTGTACTTAACTTGCACTCTCCAGCTGTCCTTCTCAGTCAGATCCCCGTCCAATCGGCCCGTCCTGGTTAGAATCGAGGGTAGCTCGAGTGTTGGGGTTGTTGACTGTTGAAGGTGTGTTATCCCCTTCCAACTTGTTGGTATATTGCAAGTCTCTGTGAAGTTCTCCTTTAGGGTGCCAGTCTGATGTTCTAATAACCATATCAGCTTGAGAGCCCTTGACTTCACCTCCTGGGAGCCTTGTGGGTCCCTGGGGATATTGGAAAGAGAGCGAGAAGAGCATATACTTCAGGGGACCTGTTCTCTCTGGTCTCCTTCTCCCTTTCTCTCTGCCTATAATGATCTACTTGTTTGTTTCACTTCAAGACAATGATGATGTGAAAATGGATCAGTTCGGTGCATCACTCCAAATACTCCCTGTCCCCTCCTTCCTTCTGAACCCTCCCCACCTCACTGAGACAATGGCCAGAGAGCCAGGACAGACGCCACTCTTGGTTTCCCAAGTAAACATCTTGGGCTTTCTCTTTCAGCAGCCGCAGCCTACATAATCAATAGCAAACAATCAATACTGTTTTGAAGCACTCTTTTCTGCATAAATTCTCTCTTTCTCTCACATATAGACACACACACACACACACACTCACACTCACAAACGTGCTGTGAACAGACATGCCAACTGCCCAATCCATCCAAACTAGGCTTTTAGGGACTACTCATATCTTCTTGCTTTGTTTTGTCACAAATCCCCTGTAATTTTTTCTTATTTCAATCATTTGGGATTTAAAAGAACAATCTCCTAAATTCACTTTATTTTGGACTTTGGGAAGAAGGAGAAACCAAGTATCCTGCTATGAGAAGCATCAAATGGAAATGCCATGAATTCATACTACACAAAATTTCTCCTTCCCTCTAAAGTTATTCATTCTGAAGTTACTGGAAGTCACCATATGCTGAGTGAGCAAATAAACAATGAGATGCTCGAAATAAGCAATTTACAAAAATGAACAACTAGACCCAGGAACTAGATCCATTATTTGAAATGAATGGATTGGATGGAGAAGGAAATAATGTGATTTTAACTTCTGTCATGATTTTAGCCTAATAATTTTAGGCTGTCTCAGAGCAAGCCACCCTTAAACACACGTGCACACACACACACAGACTGACACACACCACATACACACAGAGCATGGGTCTGAATTAGCAACACATATGAGGACCACAGATGGGGACAGAACAGGTAGAGAAACACATGGGTCCTTCATTCAATACTATGAAAAATCACTTACACTTTTAAAATCATTGCTCGTGTTATCCGCATATAAAACATACAGCCCACACAATTTGGCATAAGATCATACTGCCTCTTCTGCCTTAGGTCTCCTCACTGTCTTCTAAAGTGTAGAGAAGTCAGCTAATACCTGATTTGCCTTAAGAATGCTGTACTCTGGACACCTCAACTCCAGCATGCCCTATTTCCCTATCAGCCAACTACTGGAATCTCAAAAGCAAGCTCTCAAAAAAGATGTCATTTCAGGAATGTGGATACTACTTGAGCATATATCCGTGTATCTTAGACATGTTCTCTTTCTTTAGTCATTTCCTTATATCCCTCATTTTTCTGACTCAGTCTTTCTTCCCCCTCTCTCTCCCCCCACCCGGAAACAGCTCAAGGACAGAGCTTGGGGCTGTGTGTAGTTTGTTTGGTTTTTTTTTGGGGGGGGGGGGGGGGCTAAAGAAAGCCAGAAAAGCAGAGAAGAGAGAAGGAGAGAAAGAGAGAGAGAAAAGGATGAAAGAGAGAGAAAGAATGAATTAAAGATAGAAAGAAAGAGAGAGAGAGAGAGAGAGAGAGAGAGAGAGAGAGAGAGAGAGAGAGAGAGAGAGAGAGAGAGAGGAAGGAAGGAAGGAAGGAAGGAAGGGAGGGAGGGAGGAAGGAAGGAAGGAAGGAAGGAAGGAAGGAAGGAAGGAAGGAAGGAAGGAGAGTTACGCTAGTTCAGATACTCAGGTAAGAAAAGGAGAAGTTAACTCCCCCTCCCCGTGCCACCCCCACAACCCTCAGAAAAAGGTTTCCTACCATTCATTTCAGGAAGGAGGAATAACAGAGTAAAGAAGAATTCCGCCGTGCTTTTCTCCCCCTTTTAATGTGTAAATGATCTTGCATCCCCTATAGGTCTCTCCTGGCTCTCTGCTGCTAGTAATCCATTCATAAGGTTTCAAGAAGCTACACAAAACTCAAGCTTCCAGTTTAGTTTCTCTCTCTCTCCCCTTCATTCCTTTGCTCACCACTCTCCTTCAGCTCTTGGCAGTCCAAAGTTTAAAAAAAAAAAATGTTGAACCATTTCTGTGTTTTCCTCCTGTTGTAACTTTTGCTGTGACATCATAACCCTGCCCACCAACACCCCACCTCTCTCTCTCCTTTCCATCCCACTCCTCACCAGCTCCATATCCCCAAATCCCAACCCCCCACAACACAGAAGGAGAGCTCCTGTCAGTTCCAACGTGTGAAAAACACAAAGCTACTAGAAGGTGCCCCCTCCCTCCCCTCCATCCCCCTCCCCTCTTCCCCCTCCCTCCTTTACCCATCGCTCAGCCACCGGCTCTCTCAGGGCTTTTAACAATGATCCCATCTGTTTGACATGTGCGGAAAGGTAGGCTGGATTCAAAGAATCTGTCAAATGAATCAGATCAAAAATACATCAACCCCATCCTCAATTCCAACACACACACACACACACACACACACACACACACACACACCAAAGCGAGCAAAAGTGTGAGAGGAGAAAGGCTCGCCCTGCACCCACCCTCGATGCCAGAGAGAAAGACACCAAATGTGCCAAAGGAAGCCCCAAATTATACACACACACATCTATATGTAAATTCTGTTGCTTGTTTGTTTGTGACAAGCACCCATCCCCCAAGTTCTCTGCCCCTCTCCCCAAGCCCTGCTAACTCCGCAAGTGCACAGATTTGAAAGCTGGTAGAATCTGTTTTGAAATCTCCAACGAGAGGGCTTTTTCCCCCTTTTTCTCACTCCCAAGCACTATCTGTGGCGATCAGACTAGAGCAGGGTTGCCAGCAAATGCTGGAGGCCCCTTCTAGGGTACAGGCTTTCAAACCAAGGAAGCTAGAGGGAATGGATTTAAGGACACACGGCAGGAGCTGGCTGGATTTATTTTATTTTGACGGGGGTAGCTGGGGGAGGAATATCATTTCTGAAATGCTCAAGGAATGAAGGGAGAAGATATGGATTTCCCACACAGTTTTTGCAAGAGGAGCGGTGTCTTGTTCTGCAGGTAAATCTATAAGGCAAGAAATTAAAGCTTCCAGATACACAAGGACCAAGAGGGAGAGGGAAAGAAGGAGAGAAAGGAGAACAGAGAGAGGGGATGGGGAGATGGGAAACGGAAAGAGGAAAGAAGGGGAGAAGGACAGATTGGGGTGAGGTGAAAGGAGAGGAAAAGAATGAGGAGTGAGGAAAGAAAAGAGAAAGGGGTAAGAGTGGATACAAGCAGGAAGGAGAAGAGAGGCATGACATAGAAGGAGAAGGGGAGCAAAGGAATAAGAGAAGAGCCTGGGAAGAGAAAGGGCTGAAAAAAACAAGCAGGGAAAAGAGGAAAGAAAAATGAAAACAGTGAGAAAATAAAAAAAGAAAGAGTTGATGAGGCATATAAAATATGGAGGCCATGAAGCAGTTTGATTATATTGTTAAACGTAAAGAAATCGCAGGGGCTGGTGAAGAGAGAAATTATAAAACGGAGCAGAGGTTAGGTTTTCCGTAGAGAAAACAAAAGACATACAGCAGAAGGACTGACTTATAGTGACTGCACACATTTAAAATATCAGATTGCATGGCTTCAATGCTGTCTCTTTAAGTGGATCCCCATTGCCTCCACTGCAACATCCACCTCTACCTTCCTTCCTTCACCTTTTTGCTCCCAGTATCTCTTCCTCTGGGAAATTCACAATGAAAATTCAGACAGGCACCCCTGAATAAACCCACCTTTAATAAATCTCTTTTTTTGCTACTATCAGATGGACTATCCAAAGAGGGTCTCGGGTCCTTGTCTCTAAAGATTGGACGATTTGTGCACTCACTTCGACCCAAATTATACCATGCCTCCTTTAAAGCACAGTCCACTAGGGCTGTTTTGCTTGTATTTGTTGCTTTGGTGGGGCTGGTCATTTTCCATTAGCTTTGTCATCATTATTAATAAGTCTTTGAGCAAAGGGAGGGGCCAGTCCACGCTGGCGTCCACCTGCTGAATAGAGCATTAGCAGAGAAATAGAGGGCGATGAGACCCCTTCACAGGGCCACGAATCCTCTCTGATTTTCTGATTCCCAAATCTCATCTCTTGAGGGAAAAGCTCATCTGGGAGCCAGCCAGGGAGCGTAGTAATAAATGCCTCCCAGAGTACAACCAAACGCAGTGTCTATATATAGGAGCCAGATCTGTTTTAGCTACTTGCAGTCTAAAATGACACCCGGAAACAAACATTTCAGCAATATGTTTATTGGAATCTTATTCAGCTAGTGCTGGAAAGAGTGAGCTTCTCTGAAGGAGTTCACTGGAAGACTCAAGATCGTTGCTTTCTGCCCCTCTCCCTGTACCCCATGCTGGAGACAAGAGCTGAAAATCAGTGGGGGTGACTTGGGATTCCTTGAAGGTGGTCTATTGCAGTCCCTTTTCCATCGGTGAGGAAACAAAGGTGAAGTCACAGAATTAATGTCAGAGCCAGATAGAGCATCTGGATCTCCTGAATCCCAGTCCGGTTATTTTCCTCTTCTGGCTATCCCCACGCCTGTCTGCGGGGCTGCCAAGCACACATCAATTGGATAGAGAGGCAGTGTCAAAGACTGGTCTATGTTTCACACTGATGCAAAAATGCCCAGGGAATATATGTTGGTCATATGTGTTCTGTAACTCAGAATCACACAGCGCTCAGAAGGGAATGCAATCTGGATTTCACGCTCCTCCCTGTGCATTTTGAGCCAAGAGAAGCCCTATCTTCTTGTCAAATTGTTCGGTGCTCCATATGCTAGTTAGTCATGCTTTATTTTTTCCACTACACAATTACTTTTATAAGTTATCATTGATATTAATGGTAGTATTTTGCAAAGCTCCTTTCATCCAAATAGATCAAAATATTTCATAGACAGGTTAGGCTTCCCAGTACCTTGGGAGATTGACAAGGTAGAGGCAACATGCCAGGGATATAATTCCCCTGTGGCAGTCCCTACTGGGTAAGTGTTTCCTGTAACATTTTGAGCCTTGGAACTAGCTTGTGGAGCCCTTTGGCTGCAGAAGTGTTTTACAGTGATGCTGAATCTTGTTCTGTTCATCAGAGGAACAAAGGCTGTGCAGAGTTTGTGCTTCGAGAAGGATTGCTTCTGCACCTGGAGTTTCTTCAATAGACAACCACCTAATAGACTTGTACACTTGCTTTTGCTTTTACATTTCTGCATTCTTTCTTCTGAGCCACAACAACATGAATGCAAAGCAAGTGTATTGCCCATTTTGCAGATGAGGACATCGGAGCTGAAAGAGGTTAAGCAACTTGTTCAAACATCTGTAGGCAAACAGATTAGAGCTAGGATGAAACCTCAGAGCATTCTGTTAAATGAAAGAAGCCAACCTCAAAAGGCTACATTCTATATGATTCCATCTTTATGACATTCTGGACAAGGAAAACTATAGGGAAAGAAAATATTTCAGTGGTGGCCAGAAGTTTGGAATAGAGGAAAAGGGCAAATACAAAAGAGCACAGAGAGATTTGAGGGGTCATGAACTGTACCCCACCTTGATTGTGGTGATTCTACATGGATGTATGTGTTTGTCAAAGCACAAAGAACTGTGAACTAAACAACTTTATTGTATATTATATTTCTGATAACTTGGTAAGGTTTAGGGAACAAAAGAAAAATGGAGCAGATGGAGAGCAAGGGTCTTCTGATTCTGAATCCAACATCTGGTTACATTCTTCAGGTGTCCAAAGGTCAAAGGAGAGTGAGGCACTGCTTGATCATGGTCTGTGCCTGAACTCTCACCTAGAGCCTCAGAGGACACTGAGGAACTGAACAGAGGACAAAGCTGGCTTCTCATCCCAGCTTCAATCACTCACATGATTCTAACATGTCAAATAACCAGTCACCAAACGTTCACTGGTCAAGGATTATGTCCCTGTTCTGCCATTCATAGCTGCCTGCCCTTTAGACAAGCCAACGAACTTCTCTGAGCCATCTCTAAATGAGGATATTGGAATACATTACCTCTAAGTTCCCTTCCAGGTCACACTTGAGCTTTTCTAATTTTTCAGTCCAACTCTTTTCTAAGAGTTGCTCACTCAGTTGTAAAAGTTTGGCAGTGACTGCCTCCTATAACTATCATAGAGACAATGGCGTGTGCAGCAATGAGAACCAAAGTCATGTCTTCCTGGAACCTGAGAATGTGACCTTATTTGAAATAGGTTCTTTGCAGATATAATCAAATTAAGATGAGGTCATGTTGGATTAGGGTGGGCCCTAAATCCAAAAACTGGTGTCCTTATAAGAAGAGGGAGACTTGAACAGACACACAGAGGGAAGAAAGCCATGCAAAGACAGAGGCAGACACTGGAGGGATGCAACTACAAGCCAAGGAATGCCTAGGATTGCCCGAAACTACCAGAAGCCAGGAAGAGGCAAAGAAGGATTCCTTCCTTCAACCTTCAATGGGAGTGTGGCCTTGCCGATACTTTGATTTTGGACGTCTGGCCTCCAGAACTGTGAAAGCATAATTCCCCCTTGTTTTAAGCCACCCGGTTCGTGGTACTTCGTTATGACAGCCTAAGAAACTAAGATGGTAGTCCTTAGAGAAAAACATGTAGCTCCATTATAACACTATTATTCAGAAACAGGGGTAGCATGTGGGAAGTTTTAGAGTTCCCCTATTCTAATGAGAAAGATGTCCTATATATGTGAATCATTATCAGGTATTTAATGAATCAAATATTGGAAACATATACTAAAATACTTAAATAGGGACACTTTGTAAATACAGAACTGTGCTGGAAAGTTTAAATTTGATAATGTCCCCATGATGACAATAATAACAGTAATAGCAACAACAATAATAATAATTAAAGCTAATATTTATTACTCATGATGTGCCAGGTACTGTTCTAGACCCTGTATATGTATGAACTGATTCAATCCTCATGGCACTTCTGTGAGATCGGTGCTTCTATTATCCCCACTTTCAAATAAAGAATATTATTAATGGCCGACACTTATTGACATTACTCTATTAATAAATATTTATATTACTAATCAATGTAAATATACTAGATGATTTACATAGAATGTATTATTTAACCCAACAACTAACCTATGCGATAACTCCTCTATGATTCCCAGTTTTAGATGGGAAAGCCAAAGCACAGAGGGTTTAATTAACTTACTCATAGAACCTCCAACTCCTTGTAAGGCACTGGTTCTTCATAAAGGACATACTATACCCCAATTACAATTTGACTCTTGGCATACAGAGACAGGTTTTTTCTGATAAGAAAGTCACAGGGATATCCCTGGGGCAGAGGAAGAATCTTTCTTAGGCCTTTTTCTAAAGTCTCTTATGGATGAGGGTCTGATGCCTCCAAGAAATGTGGCCCCAGATGAGAGCAGCAGTTAATGGAAAACCAGTCATTTCTCAACTCCTTAACTATATCTGGGAGTAATTATACAAGATGGATAAATGTTGTGTATTCATTATTACTAATGCAATATTTTAATTTTAATGATAATGAGTAATAAGTTGATTGCCTACTAGTGCCAGGCACTGGAAAACATTTACTTCCTTTTTATCTCATTTCAAATAAACTATAACTATGTCCAATGTGCTCTGCTTTTTCTTCTACATTTCTGTATGTCAGCTTTTACTAGGGTATAACAACCTAGGTAACAAACAACCCCTCCCAAATCTCAGAGACCTGCAAGAGAAAAGATTTATTACGTATATTACATATCAGTTGTGAGTTAGCTGCAGCTCTCCTCCCCATTTGTGTGTGTGTGTGTGTGTGTGCGTGTTTGTGTGTTCTGGAATTGAGTATAAAGGAGTGGCACCTATGAGCCATGCCATTCTTGTTGTAGAGCAGAGGCTTTCATCCAAGGATGATTTTGCCCTCCAGGAGAAATGTGACACTGTCTGGAAACATCATTGAGTATTAAAACCAGGAGAGGGATGCTACAGGCATCTAGTGATAGAAGTCAGGGATGCTGCTAAACATCCCACAGTACACATGATAGAAGCTACCGCCCCCCACCTCTCACCCCAACAAGGAGCTACTCAGCCCCAAATGTCAATAGAATCAAGGCAGAAAAATCCTGAAGTAGAGGGAAAATGAGCAACGGCAAAACCGATATGGTTCTTAAAGCTTCTGCTTTGGTGCAGCATAGGTCACTTCTGCTGATGTTCCATTGGTCAAAAGAAGTCATGACCAACCTAAACGTCAGTGAGGTAGGGAAGAAGGCCACTCACATAGAGAAATATTGCAAGTCACTTGGCAAGGGGCGTGGATTTATAATCTTCCCACAGAAGTGAGAGCAAATTATTGGGGACAATAATGCAATCTCCTCTAATTTAATTAACTGAATTGAGGCAATAAACCAAATGATGCCCAAGGGTTTTGAGTATTCCAGGATGGTGGATGACAGTGGAGTAGAATGCAAAGAGTACTTGGGAGACAGACCCATAGGGGACAGAGCCTTTTGAGATGAGTTAGATAACCCGGGAGACCTAGATCTCTTCTTCAAGAGGGAGAAGTTAACAACTGTCACATAGGATTGTCTGAAGGATTCGTGAATCGGAATCATGACTTGAGTCGCAGTTAGTGCATATCCTATGTGCTCCATTCTTAATACACACACGGTTCTCCCTCACAAAGTTGTCATTTCTTTATAGTCTTTCAAATCACACTTCTCAAACTGGGGAAGGTGCCAGGGGGCAAAGGGAAGGCAGGGTCATAGGATTAACACGGCATTTGCTTCTAGAACACCATTTTTTCTAAAAGATGTGTTGAATCAAAATAAGTATGGATGAATTGTTGAGTAAACTGCAAAATTTATTTATTCATCCGTTTTTAACGATAAAACATGAGGTTTTCTTTCCTTTGCCTAGGGCTGGTTCCTGGAAAAGTCTGAGAAAGAATGCTTCAAAACCTATAATACCCCTTGCTGAAGCAGGATATTATTTTTTAATATAATTTTTTTATTAGAGAAGTTGTAGGTTTATAGAAAAATCATGCAGAAAATACAGAGTTCCCATAGATTTGCCTCCCTTATTAACATTTTGAAGCATCAATCAGAGTCTGGCACAGAGAAGCGCACGAGGCGTGTGGTTATTAACTATTAAGTGGACAACTTCTATGTACAAGCCAAAGACTCAGAATACTTTGGCCCACTGCTTCGATTGATTTTGGCCTCATCATTCTGCACACAATAAATCGTTTGGAAGCTGCCACTTTTGGCCCTAGGGGATAATTTGACATTATGCTATGAAAATCAACATTTAAACCAGCATTATGCCCAAACTGATTATATTTCAAGAATAAAATGTATTAAGTCACTTTATTTCTGTGATCAATTTCTACCAGTGTGTTAAATTACTCCCATTTTTTTCTATTAAATGATTATTTTATTAAATCAATTTTCATCCAGTATCAATTCTTAGCTTTTGTTTGATTAAAACAAAACTTTGATTCATAGATCAGCTTTTGTCCACATGAAATTTAGCAGTTACAGCTTTAACCATTATAAGTTTTCTTTCGTGTTATTTCAGCTAAGACCAAAATTCCTAGTAGAAACCTTTCAGATTAATTCTGACATTATGCAATTTTATGCTTTATCAGATTTCTTTTTCATTGATTATTTCTGTTGATAATATTCATTGTGAGTTGGATACAATTTTTGACTCCTTGCCTTTATTTTTTGGCAAATTTCTGAGAAAAATTTCCCTGATTGTTCCTCTTATCTATGACTGATTGACCTATTGAGTCCTCAATCTAAATTGTTTCCAATCACTTTGCTTGCAGTATCTTATCTACACCTGAGAAGAAGCAAAAGAAAATAACAGCATCAAACTGTCCTAGGAGAAACAGAGGTCTAAATCATAGGGTCAAAATGGACAGTAAAAAAAGTACCTGCTTCAAAATGTTAGTAATAAGGAAAGCGAATCTATGGGAAACTCTGTATTTTCTGCATGATTTTTCTATAAAACTACAACTTCTCTAATAAAAAAAATTATATTAAAAAATAATATCCTGCTTCAGCAAGGGGTATTATAGGTTTTAAAGCATTGTTTCTCAAACTTTTCCAGGAACTGGCCCCAGGCAAAGGAAAGTAAAACTCATGTTTTATCATTAAAAATGAGTGAATAAATAAATTTTGCATTTTCCTCTACAATATATCCATACTCATTTTGATACAATAAATCTTTTAGAAAAATTGGTGTTCTAGAAGCAAGTGCCATATTAATCTTGTGCCCCTGCCTTCACTTTGACCACTGGCACCTTCCCCAGTTTGAGAAGTGTGACTCAAAAGAATACAAAGAAATTAAAACCTTGTGAGGGACAATAGTGTGTATATTAAGAATGGGGCACATTGGTTGGGTACCAACCAAGATTCAATATTATGATACCAGAAGGCAAGCAGAAAGGAATAAATTATGATCGAAGAAAAGAATGAGAAAGAAACTATAGTTCACTCTTCACTCCCTTCACCTCAGCTAAAGAAGGTATTTGATTAACAATACAAGTACCATTTAATATTTAGAACTGGGCTAAATAAAATCTGGAGTTCTAGATCAGAGCTGACCCTAATAGAAATGATCAGTGCTAATATAATAACTAATGTGTATAGAGCACTATCTACATTCTTATACTAAGAACTAGGCATGCATCATGTCAACAGATTAATAGCAGTTACTATTAATATTATTATTTTCATGACATTTATGAAAGCAGAAACTGAAACTTCCAATGGCTAAGGGACTTGCCTAAGTCATCACACAGACTATAAAATGCAGGATCAAGGTAAATCAGCAGGGCTCAGTTACAAAGTCTCTCTGAGAGCCCTGGAATCAGTAAAGCTGAGGTCTTCCTTAGGCTGTGGCTATGCCAGTACAGGTCCAGAACCTAGGAATGGGGATACTGGGAACACACTAGGGAAATGCCAGCTTTCAAAACTGGTAGCCTCCCAAACCTCAGTAGCTTAAATGATAAAAGGATTTCCATCCCCTAAGGTCCATGCGAGTGTTCCTGGTGATGAGTAAGGATTCAGCGCCCAGGCCCCTGCCATCTGGCTTCACCTTCCTTTCAGCTGATGGATATCAGAGAGATGGTCCACTTCTTAACCACCTCAGATTGGCAGAGATACATCTCACACTTCATCGGAAAGAAACAGCCAATGCCATCAGCTTGAAGCTAAGTGGCTAGAAATGTAGTTCCTGGCCAAGACTTTGACTCCTTAGAATTCTACAACATGGAAGGGGAGCACTATTCTTTGACAGATTACTTGTTGCCCCTGCCACAAAGGGCATGTTCAATCCTTCCACTATTTCAGCATTGGAGTGGAGATAGAGTGGGAGGAGTAGGGAAAGTCCTGGCCTGGGCCATGAGGTTCTGAAAAGCCTGGGTTAGTTTCTCAAAGGAGAAATCAAAATTGAATGAGTAATCTGAGCTAAAGCTCCATGAAGAGACATAAACCAAATAAATAGCCAGAAGGGGAATCTAAAAAGCAATTGAACAGAAGAGGTTAAGAGCAAAAATGATGTTGGAATATGGGGCACAAAATCTAGAAAGAAGAGGCAAGAGAGCAAAAGGATGGAGAGGAAACACAGAGAGGTCGAGAGGGATTTTCTTGAACAGAGACTACTGCTTAACACAAAGGAATGGAGTAGAGAGTCAAGCTAATTGCAGAAGCAGCGCGAATAAAACTTTGGCACTTTTTCTTGGACACATAAGAGAACCAGAGATGGACTCTCCTTAGACACCTGGCTGCCTCTTCTTCCTAAGTATGCTTCTGCCAACCCCAACACTGTGGAACCTTGAAGCAACCAATACTGATGATCATTTTACCTCCATCTGAAATGGACAAAGTAACAGAGGTGTCATCAGTGGCTGTGAAATTCCTTCCACACTTTGAAAGTGCAGGGTTAGGAGCCATAGTCCATAAATGTTGGGAGATGAAAAAGTTAAAATTACCCTTTAAAAGGAATTAAAGGAACTCCTACTGGGAAAGTTTTGTAGATCCTAAGGCATTTAAAATCCTTTTAAAAGGAGTTCCTGCTACTGGGCTATGCCATTAAAATTTTTTTAATTGCTGAAATATAGTTCATGTCCAAATATCATTTCAAAATGGATATTTCCTCCCAGATGTCTTCAAGAAAGGAAGCAGCCCTGTGGAAAGGGAATTTATTCTCCCCTATCCCAGCCTAGCCCATCCTTTCTGTATATACAGTCACAGCTGGGGGCAGGAAATCAAACCTAAGTTTGTCAGATGTCCTCCAATCTATCTGACAGAGATTCTGTCCAGTAAATAGCCAGTCACGTTCCATTTTCTCTTCTACAAATTCAACTCTACGTGAGGTGGTATGCTGGTTAAAAGGGCAGGTGTTTTAGGCTGACAAGCATGGGTTCTGATCTGTGCTCTGGCCTCACTGCCTGTGTGATCTAGAGCAGGTTCACTCCCTCCACTGGGGATAACAGCATGCCTTTGCTATAGGAGATGGAGAGGTAAGGGGTACAGGAAGTATGGGTTTTTCTTTTTCTCTTGATTTTTTTTCTGGAGTGATGCAAATGTTCCAAAAATGATCATGGTGATGAATACACAACTATGTGATGAATTTGTGAGCCATTGATTGTAAAATAAGGTTGGATTATATGTATGTGAAGATTTCTCAATAAAAATATTTTTTTTAAAAAAGGAAATTTCTCAACAACGTATACACAATGGGCAGAAAAAAACATTTAATCAACATTAGTTTAACTAAAGAGGTCAACTCCAACTTTTCAACCGTACAAGTTTCATCCTTATTTTGAACTTTCTATTGCTTCCAAGAATCCATTTTTTATGTCACTTCTCACTATATTCAAAAGATAATCCATCCTTTCCTGTGTCCCAATTGCTCTTTTGTTTATCAAAATCTGTTGTTCTCAATCCCGTCAGTCCTACAAACCTCATTTTTATAACAAATATTTTGTATTGAAAATTCAAATATAGTATGACCTACTTACACATGCAATTTTTATAAACTCAATGTGCTACCTACAATGTAAAAGAAGTATTAAAGAAAATAATTTACAATGAAATAATATGACTTTAAATACGTAAATATTTCTGATACAAATACTTTGGAAGACAAATTACTTGTATCTACTCATTATGAATGTTTAGATTTAGGAGAGATAAAGTATTCAATAAATATTAAAGATTCATATTGACATTTTGAAATAAGAGCTAACAAAGTAAATCAGCAGATATCTGTACAGTCAAAATGCCTATCGTAATTCCAAATGCAGACTACTGCAGCCATGGGGCATGGATGACTCAGAAAGTGTGAACAACATTGCCATCAGTCACATGGCTTCCCGAAATGGAGACCGCACTTGTTAAAATTTGTAAACAAATCAAAAGACAATATCCCTTCAAATAAACTGGGCAGTCACATTCCTGAGAATACAATTAAATTGTGCAAAAAAATACTTTATATTTTTGTGTTTATATTTGCAATAGAATTAACTTGTAGACTGGGATCATTATAAATCGGTTTTCATGTTTAACAGGTACATCCAAAGTCAAGCAGGATGTAGGAAAATCATTTTGTGGGACTCTCCATGCATTATAGGGCATCTACTATCTCTGGTGCATCCATCAATTGCAGTCACACTCTCCAATCATTGTGATGCCAAAAAAACCCTCACTAATTCCCAAAGTGACTAGGGGCAATACTTCCCCCATTAAGAACCACTCATCTAAACCAAGGTCAAAATATTACACAGACCAATCTGTTTGACTCTTTATATAAGTATTTGCTCTTGAAACACTGTCAAAATTCACAGATGAAGAAGTCAGGTCAGGAGGCTTCTAACTGCATTTTTTAAACATTATTTGGTGATAAAGCTGAAGCACATAATCCTCAATTGTGATTTGAATTGTGTGTGTCTTATACCCACATTAGCATGTAGAGAATACATTCTGTCAAATGATTACCTTTCTAAATATCATCCAGTGATCTCTACCATGCTCAAGTGGCTGTTTACCCAACTGCATTAAGCTCCCTTTACTAAAAAATAAATAAATAGAAAGCGATGTCTGGGATAATGTACTTCAAAATTCAAAGTATCAATTCTGTTTGATCAGCTCCCAATGCTAAATAATGTACCTCAAATTACCACTGGAAAATATCAGTTTCAGAGGCCAGGGCCAACATATACTTTCAGTCCATCATCAGGACTAAAGCAATGGGGTCTGGGAAACCATGGTGAAGATGCTGATCTTCACTGGAAACAGGTGTTTTCCACAAAATGCTACCCATGCTTTGCTGGTCAGTTTGAGTTCTCACTTCGCTTGGTCTGGATGAGTAGGTCAGCTTCCCAGAGCCTGGTATGCATGCAGAGCCTCATCTTAACTCAATGTTTCATCCTCTTCTTGCCCTCTGAGTTAGGTCTTCCTTCAGTAAAGAAGCAGTTCAATCATTATTGCTTTACCCTATCGGCAAACTAGTTGAGCACCTTCTCAGTACTAGGCATCACATTATATTCTTGGAATACTGACAATAAGATACAGGACCTACCTTGGATTGCCTCACAGACGTGTCAGGGTGAAAGACATGAACACGGATAAAGGGTGGGACACTGCAGTAAGTGCTGTCTCAGAAGTTTGAATGCAATGCTACTGAAACAAAAGCATATAGCAATTAACTTCATGCAATAATTAAGGGGGATTTCACAGAAGGGATGACTTTTGAACAGTGTCTTAAAAGGCGACTAGGAGTTTGCCAAGTGAAGGGCATTTCTTGAGAGGGAATAACCATGCAAGAGGCCCAATTGCGCCTTATTTAAACCCCTGAAAAAGAACTTATTGCAATGTTCAACCATTTATCCATGTTTAAATCTTTCTCTCTAATGACTCTGTAAGGTAATTCAGAGCGGTAATTGTGTCTTATCATCCATGCATCCCCCGAGTTCTGAGAAAGCCAGGTGCAATTGTGGAACCATGAAAAATTACAATCACTGGGGAGAAGAAATTCCTAGAAAGAAACAAATGGTTCCTTTCTTTCTTTTGAAAAGCCTGGAGCCCTTTCCAGCCTGATGAGACCAGAAAGAGGTTATAACAGCTGCCATACCTCTCAAAGATTCAGTAAAAATTTGCATTTGAATGACAAAGGACTATCTGTTTCTCATTCCTCCTTCTAGCATCCATCTCAATCAGGTTCAGAGAAGAGCATGGCCACAACCAAAATATTCTGTGACTTCCTGCCCAATATAGGTTCTCCTGGAAGTTAAACAGGGCCTAAGTGGAGTGAAATGAAAGACAGGAAACTATGTTTCCAGAAAAATCTTCACTGGCCCAAAGAGAAGATTGTTTTATTTGAGCACAGCACTCACATCCTGATGCACAAATCTCCTATGCACATGCCCAAGTGCTATAAATTGAATTATATCTGCCAAAAAGACATGTTCAAGTGCTAAGCCCCAGTTCTGTGAATGTGAATGTACTTGAAAATCAGCTCTTTGAAGGTGTCATTAGTTAAGACAAGGCCTAGCTGAATTTGGGTGGGCCCTGATCCAATATAACTGCGCCCTTTAAGTAGAGGAAATGTGGACATAGAGTGATGGCCATGTGACAGAGACAGAAACTGAGTTATTATGTGACAGACCAAGGAATGCCATAGATTGCTGGCAACCTACAGGAAGCCAGGGGAGAAGCATGGAGTAGATTCTCCCCTAAGATGAAGCATGGCCCTGATGACACATTGAGTTTAGACTTCTAGCCTCCAGAACTATGAGATAATGAATTTCTGATGGTTAAGTCAACTAGTCTATAGTATTTTTTTATAACAGCCTGGCAAGCTAAGACACCAAAAGATGCCATAGCTTGTGTGGAAAATCCCACACACTACTCAGCTGGAGTCATAAGCAGCAGTCTGGTCATTCCTCTCTCTTCCTATGTGTCTTCCCTCTGCCCCAGTCTATGAGTTACTTAAGTGCATGGACCTTTGCTTACTCACCTCTGTGTTTCCAGAGCTTAGTACAGCACCTAGGTAGCAAAATAGGAGCCACATAGGAACTGAATGGAAATAGAGGCCATGTGTAAGGGATCCACTCTGCAGAGAGTGGCAGCAACTGCAGCATCTGCTGGGTTAGGTCACCGTGACCTGAGCCTGAGCTTCCCTTCATTTTCCTTCACCCTTCTCCTGGCAACCTTCTTTCTGTCAGGGTCCTGTACAATTTAACCAGTCCCAGCTCATGCCTACACTCTATACTCCATACCAACTCAGGCAGCAGATGGGAAAAGTGGAGCAATTCTTAAGCCCTCTAAGCTCTGCTGTCAGAATGCCTCTCATCTGCCTGGTCAGGCCAGCATGAACTGAAAGTGGTGAGGGACTTAGCCAGCAAGGAAATGAAAATCATTTACTTAGTATGAGATTTATTAAACTTAAATCCCAATCTCATTCATCACTGTGTGAAATGCAGGTAAAAGAAAGAGGGTTGATACATGACTGAAGTCTCTTCAAGAATCTGAAGGATAATCTATAAAGGTTATGTAAATAGCCATTAACTTCAACCAAAACTTTTTAAACCCATGAGGCCAACCAAGCAAAATGACTGTAAGACTTCAGAACCAGATTTTCGGCTGGTTTCTTATATGAACCTACCTTTTAAAGACCTTTGAATGTAGAGCAGGATGCAGTGTTTATAGATGCCTTCAATTTGTGAAGTATAGTCTAGTGATGAGGTAAAGGGACTTCAAAAGAAAAAAGATTACCTGAGTGTGAAGTCTGCTTAGGGGATTCAAGGCTTGATGGAGGTCAAAAAGGCATGATGGAGGGGTCTGAAGAAAAGAGAGTCGATCCAAAAGAGATTAGAAACGTTATATGTTCCATTTCTTCTTTCCTTATCTCTAAAAGCAATCATATGAGGTTGTTTAGAAATAACCAAACTTGGTTTGGCTTCATAAAATAACTGAACTGGAGCACAGTGGATCAAGACTTGGGCTCTGGAGTCAAAACAGATGTGGTTCTAGAGGCCAGGCCTTGTCAGTGTAATTTTGAATAAAATTCTTTGCCTCCCTGAAGCCTCGGTTAGACATTGCTACTTATCATAAACTGCCAAACCCCAACCAAAACCATTCCAGCCAATCCTAAAGAACACCTAGGACATTATATAAGATCCTACAAAAGTTCCAGAAAGTTGCAATCTCTGGATGGGTCCTTGGACCAAAAAAGTCCTGAAACCTAGAGGGCCCAGCCTCTCCAGAACATCAGATACTGTCATCTGCCTACCCCATATTATTGACAGCCCCTTCCAACATGAAAAAGTTAGAATAGCCATAACCCAAATACCCCTAAAAAGTGTGATAGAAAGATCAAAGGTGATGGTGGAGTTATACAGAGAAGGTAGGGTTTAATATGCAAATATGATTGCTGAATCATTAGATTGATATTTCTTTTAGTCTCCAGTATCTTTAAGCAGCTAGGAGTAAAAACCTAAAATTGTGGAAGTGTAACCGTACCAGACTCTGAAATCTGTTTTACAACCAATTGTTGTGCTGTGCTTTGAAACTTTTTGCTTTTTTGAATATATGTTATTTTTCACAAAAATGAAAACAAAAGTCAATTGTGATGATAAAAAATATATATTTATTCCTTCTAGTCTCCTATGTTCTGGAGCAACCATAAGGAAAATCTGAGAGGATGGTATGGTAGCCCATAATAAACTCTGGGATCTGTCCTGTAACTACCTGTTGACAAGTGCTCTGAAAATTATTGATTTTTTCTTTCTTCACTTTGTATGTGTGTTATATTATACAATTTAAAAAGATTTAAAAAAAAAAAAAGATCTTTGCCTCCCTGAATCTTGATTTGCACTTGTATAAATGGAAAAAAAATAATACTTTAAAGGGTTATTTTGAAGAATAAATGAAATGATGAATGCAAACTACTTAGTACACTCCTGACACCTTCACATGCTCAAGACAAATTGAAAGTGTTGACTCTAGGAGTTGTACTGGCTTTATGGGGACTGAGTGGGAAAACAGAACGGAGAGGAGAAGTTTGGAATGGGTAACCCTTTCACTCAGGAGTTCGATTGGGTAGAATAAAATGCTAGGAGGGGAGAATGAAAGGCAATGGGATCAAAATAAGTTTGTAATGCAATGATTCACTATTGTTGAGATGATTAATAAGCAGAATTGAGGCAAAATCATTCCTCAAAGCATCAGGGTTCCCCTCCCCCACCCCATTCCCCCCAAAAGAGGCAGCAGACCTGGACTGGATGGTTGAATCAGGACATGAGGCTCAAGTAGGAGGAAGGAATTCATGAATCACAAGGTTAAATTATATAGGATTGCTTAAATTATACAAGAGAATTAGTAAAGCTCTAGATGGCCAAGGAAGGTCAAGCTTACATTTTGGTCTGGGCAGCAGAGCCAGGGTCCCAGAGGTCAGAGCACTAACAATACAAGTATAGAAAATGCCTGTTTCTTGAACAAGGCTTCTTATTCTGTGTTTGCATTGACCAAGCACTCAGGTGCATGATGGTGGACAGAGGCAAAGAGAGAGCTCCTGATTAAGACACTCAAGGAAGTACTTCCACAGAGAGTTTAAAAAGTTGCTCCTTCCACATTTAGCAAAGTACAGTACTTAAATCTTCTCCTGATTATTATTATTTTTAACATGGGCAGGCACTGGGAATTGAACCCAGGTGAGAAATCTGCCACTGAGCCGTCATTACACAGCTCCAGATTAATATTATTCATTTATTTATCTGTGCCAGAAAAAGAAACATGTCTGTGCATGCATCGTACACACAGACATGCACATGTATACACACACACACACACACACACCATATCACTTTAGCCTTTGCCTTGAAATAGCCATCTTTTCTCCTTTCTCTTTTGAGCAAACTGTCAAAAGATTTGACTCCTTAAGCATTGGACAAAGAAGGAAAATAACTATGTGAACACAGAACTTGGTACAGGGTGTGTTCCAGTCTATATGCCAATATCTACCGTGTAGGACAGATAAACAGAAAATTTGAAATGTCAGCTTTTCAGTGCTAAAACTGCCAGAATGCAATACACCAGAAAATGGACTGGCTTCTACAAAGGGGATTTATCAAGTTACATTACAATTCTAAAGCTGTGAAAATGTCCAAATTAAGGCACCAACAAGAGGATATCTTCTTGGAGGAAAGGTTGCCAGCATTCAGCGTTCCTCTGTCATGTTAAAAGGCACATGGTGATGTCTGCTGGTCCTTCAATCCAAAATGCAACTGTGGGTGTTTTCTTTCTTAGCTTCTCTCAGCTCTTTCTAAAACTTCTCTGCCTTAAAGAACTCCAGCAAGCAGATTAAGACCCAACTTGAATGGGTGAGGTCACAGCTCCATGGAAACAACCTAATCAAAAGTTCCCACCCAATAATAGGGCTGCCCCCAAAAGAGATTGGATTAAAAAAGTATATAGGTTTTTGATCAGGTTGGGGTTAAAGTAATTCAGAACATAGGGGTAAGGAAGACAATGTCTAAATTTTAGAACCACACATACTCTTTGAGACCAAAGGAAGAAAGGTTTATTTGGTCTGGAACTGAAATTTTCTGTAGCATATAATCTAACTCAACCTATCTGTTGAGTTTGAACAATTGAAACACAGGGATCCCAGAATATGAAAGAGGTGCTTTAATCCTGCATAATCCAAGGTAATGCCTGGATACATCCTAGGGTATATTAAGCAGATAATCAAGGGAGTATTGGCAAAGTCCCTTGAGGGATGAAAGAAAAAATATGGAATTATTAAACTTTACCATTAGGAAATCCCCTGATACTGGGTCAAACTTTAGGGACACTCAAATCAATAGGCCATATCCTTGATCTTGAGGCTTATTCTTGTGAAGCTTATGTAGGTAGTAGAGAAGCTTAACCTACCTATAGGTATGCCTAAGAGCTACTTCTGGAGGACCTCTTTTGTTGCTCAGATGTGGCCTCACACTCTCTAAGCCCAACTCTGCAAATGGGACATCCAGGGATAAAAATCTCCCTGGTGATAGGGATGACTCTGGCCCTAGCACCATGGGATCCTGATCAAAAGTGGAAAAAGAAGTGTAACGAGTAAAGTGTCAGTGGCAGAGAGAGTTCAAATAGAGTCAAGAGGCTACTCTGGAGGTTGCTCTTATGCAAGCTTCACTTAGACATTACTACCTATCATAACCTGCTAAACCTCAACAAGGACCATTCCAGCCAATCCTAAAGAACACTTAGGGAAATACATAACATTCCACAAGGGTTCCATGCACTAGTATAACTTTCCAGAAACCTACAACCTCCAGATGGGGTCTCTGGATCAGATAAGTCATGAAACCTAGAAGGCCCAGCCTCTCCAGAACATCAGATAATTCCATCTCCCTACCCCGTATTATTAACAGATGCTTCCAGCACAAAAGAGTTAGAACAGCCATAGCCCAAACATCACTAAAGAGTGGAATAGAAACATCAAAGGTGATGGTGGAGTTATACAGAGAAGATAGGATTTAACAAATGAATATGACTGCTGAATCATTAAATTGATATATCTTTTAGTCTCCAGTATCTTAGAGCACCTAGAAGTAAAAATCTAAAATTGTGGAATTGTGACCCATGTCAAACTCTAAAATATGTTCTACAACTAATTGCAGTATTGTGCTTTGAAACTTATTGCTTTATTATATATATGTTATTTTTCACAAAAAAAGAAAGATAAACAAGTCAATTGTGATGATAAAAAAAAATATTTTTTCCTTCTAGCCTCTTATATTCTGGAGCACCTAGAAGGAAAAATCATATGGTAGCCTGTGATGAAATCTGGGATCTGTCCTGTAACTACTTATTGCAGAGTACTTTGAAAACTGTTGCTTCTTTATTTCTTTGCCTGGTATATATATGATCTACTATAAAATAAAAAAGTTAAAAACATATATATAGGCTTTTCTGGGGTACATAAGAGATTCAAACCAACACATCAATATATTATTAAGATTTCTTGTATTCAGAGAACTCATTTGAAATATATGCAGGTGATGTGGTATATCAGTAACTCAAGTCCCATGAGAATAATTACAAGGCAGTGGAGGAAGAGATCAAGGTGGTATAGCAAAGATGAAATATTTGACTCTCTTCACCTTCTAACACCTGCATAGTTGTCCAGTACCTTGGAGGGAGAGGACAGTGAGCACTCAGTGAGTCAGCATTGGGACACAGAATTGAATCTGTGAATCAGAACAAAGGAGGACTCACAGCACAAAATTATTTCCAGAACATGCTTACCTTCATTATCAACCCAGTCTAGAAGAATCTACAAAGAAGGGTCCTGTTAGAAAATAAATCCCTTGGGAAATAAATGCTGTACCTCATCAGGGCTGTGAATGGAAACAGTATGGCATGGAGCTTAAATGCACATGCTCTGGTGTTATATAACTGATGGCCAAGTCTAGCTCTACCTTATATGTGCCCTCTTCTAAATTTCAGTTCTTCATTTACAAAACCAGGATGGCAATTGCACCTCTGTCATAGGATTATGGGGAGATGAAATGAAAAAATATCTGAACGGGTGTTAGCTCAGGACCAGGGTGGATACTGTATAAGCAATACCTGTAGTATAATTATCATTTGTGGTATATTTGTTGCATTAATGCCCTTCATCCCTCATTGTATTTAACTGTGCAGTACTCCACATGTACACACACACGCACACACTGGGCTTAGCCCTCTAACGTGATTTAGCCAATAGTATGTTAGTAAATGTGACAAAGCAGAGGCTTGAAAAGTGCTTGCATGGTTGTGTATGCTTGTCTTGCTCCTCTACCACGGCCTTGGGAACATGCCAAGCCTAACCTGCTGGAAAAGGAAAAACCGTGGGACACAGATGTGTGATTCCAGTCATCCTGCTTGAGGCCATTCTAGATCAACCAATGCTAGCCAACCCCCAGGAGAGTAAGCAAATGCAGCCTAGATGAACAAAGCCAACCCAGCTAGCATCAGAAGCGTGAACTACTCCAGCAGGGATCAGCTCAAGTCCAGTTTAGATCAACTAAATGCCACACTCATGAGCTAAATATAAATTTGTATGGTGTACCATTGAGATTTCGTTATACGATTGTTTGTCATGCACCATTATTGTGGCAAGAGGTGATTGATATACTATCATTATTACTGTTGTTATTGCCATTAATATTGTAATCATTGCACACAAAGAGCACAAAGAGGCTCACCAGGACTCTACTGTTGTTGTCAAAAGGAAAACATCTTTCTCACAACCTGCTATTCTTTCCAGAGAAGAAAAAAAAAAAGTATTAGACAAAAAGAGCAGGTGGTTGCTCCTTCAGAACTTTGTGTCTTGTTTTCCTGACAGGTTGTTGCTAATGATGCTATTATTTTTCTTGTGAATGAAGATCCCCATGACAGTGCAACCTCACAGGCTATTATGATGACTTGCTAATGAGTTTAATTAGTGAAGAGTCCTTCTTCCACCAGCTTAGACTGTAGCTTAGTATGTTCTCACAGCAAGTTGTGGTTTGAAGTCCTATGAAAACACTTGTCAGGACACCTTCCAAACCAATGACACTAGATGAAATCAACCCTCAAGGCCTTCACTGTAAAATAATAACAGCCGACACTCAATCCATGCCAGCACTATGTTGAACACTTCACGAGAATGATCTCATTTATTCCTTCCAAAAATGTAAAAGGCAGAAACTATTCTAATCCCCACTGTATTTAGGAGAACAATAGGGATCAGAGAGGTGACATACTTTTTCAAGACCACAGAGCTACTAAGTAATGTAGCTGGGATTAAAACTCAGGTCTGTCCGGTCCCATCCTCATAATTGCCATAGGATGCTGCTTCTCTGGCCTCATACTATACCCTCAGACCCTGAGGAAGGGGGGTTTTTTGCTCTATCCATGTTCCCCTTATAAGCCTGCTCTCAGAAGAATCCCGAACTCTAGCCCCTGGACCTCTCAAACGTATTTAGACCATTATGCTTCTTTCCCCAAATAATCTGCATGCCATGCCTCTGTTATTAGATTAAGTGCTAGCTGGAGATTAATTTGGGTTCACTGTCCTGTGAAGGACAGTGAACCCAAAATGGTAGTCGATGAAGCAAGTTGGGAGATTGTCATTTATCTCTATGAAAGCAAAAAGTGGAGATTAGCAAAATAAGGCAGGGGTGAGATCCCTAATTTTCAGAGATCAAAGTTCCTTCTTTCTTGTTGCACAACACACAAACCTCAGCATGTTTCACCTTCGAAGTTCAATATAACTACTTGAATTCCAGATTCAAATAGTCCAAATACATTCACATTCCAGCCCAGTGGAAACAGAAAGAAGGCATGAACCTTTCTTTTAGGAACTCTTTCCCTTGTTTTTATTCTTTTCCCCTTAACTTATTTTATTTTATTTTGCTTTGTTGCTCCTTTCTCCCCATCTTTCAAGTGGAGTGGTCTGAAGAAACAAAATACTTATCTCATTAACTCTTCAGCAGCTGAAGGCCTCCCAGTAGCCTTAATGAAATGGCTTAAGGTAACAGTGACCCAGACCTAGCCTTTTGCCAAGGCAGCATCGGGGGACAGAATTACACAGTATATTTCAAGAAGAACTACCACATGCCCCAAATAACTCTCCAAGCAGCTAGTCCAGGTGGCTAAAACCTTTGACCATTTGCCTTATCCCTTCAGCTCAAGGGATTATTTCCAGAGAGCCCCTGACAAAATGCCAAACTCATCCCCGGAAAGGGGCTACTGATACAGGGTTGGCATACGCCATGCTGAGAATTTGTTTGTAGCATACATCCAGGAGGAAAGTAGAAAGCCATTGTTTTGACGAGACCAGGATCAGTTTCGTGGTATGAAGTGCAGCAATGTGCGGCCTAGAGGGAGGACGTTAAGGATGAAAATCAGCATTGGGGAATGAAATGCAAATCTTGCAAATTTGGGTTTGCCTCATCATAAACCACCCATATCACTGCTATGAACAAATCCTCATTAACGTCTCCAGTGCAGAGGCCACTGTGGTGATCAGAGAAGTTTCTTTTCCTAGTCCAGGGCCCCTGAGAAGATGCTCCATAAAAGGTGGGGAAATGAATGATGAAGTTGCATCAGAGACTGACAGAAACAGAGGCAGAGATGGAGCTGCAAGGAGCATAGAGCAGACATAGTACAGCAAGATCACAAAGAAAACAGGGCAAGGATGTGTGGGTCTCCTGCATGGGAGGAGTGCGTGGTGGCCTGAATTATGCTCCTGCTATTTCTGAAGTGAGGGGACGGTGCTGCGTTCACCCACAGCTGGGGTCAGGAAACTGCAGTGCCCTTCCTGCCTTTGGCCATGATTAAAGGTGACTGCCCAGGAAGGAGATGCACGTAAGACTTCCCTTAGCACATATTTGTGACTAGTGGCCAGGAGGAGAAATCAAACAAACACCACCGCGAGGAAATCAGTCATTATTTGAGCAGGTGCCCTTTTCCGAATGAAATTGCGTGTGTTATTTTTACTATCACTTGTCCATCTGCTCTCGTTATTTCCTCTGGCCTAGATATACAGGATCCGTCACATTACCTGGACAGAGATTTGACCATGCAGTCACCTTCGCAGAGCTGCTGGGACATGCTTGGCTTTCCTAATACATAAACCCCAGGAAGTATAAATAGAAACGTTGCTTTTATTTGTAGATTTAATGCTTATGGGGAAGCTGGCTCACAGGCATAAAAGCTTACCTCTTCCAATTCACTGAACTTTGGGCCCATAATTCTTGCAGTTCAGAAAATTAAATAGAGGTCAGCAATTTATGCCTAAGGTACCGGAGGTGGAGAGAGAGAGAGAGAGGGAGCAGAGCTATTAAACCTGGCAAATGTGCTTATGTGTTTTCAATTTTCTCTTGTTATTTCTGCCGGGGTCTTCCACACCAAATGGCTGCTGGTTTATGGACTGAAAAACTTCGGTATGAGAGACAGCTTTCCTTCAGTGCCTCTGTCAAATGTCAGGGCCAGTTCTTGAGCCCATATTCTAAGCTACAGTTAACAACTATCTGTCCATGTCCAAATTTTCCAGAAGGCAGGCTAATTTTCAGATTGAGTTCCATAAAATACCAAAGACTATTTGGTCTATTTTATGTTTATCTCTCTTTTTTTTTTTTTGAAAATGGCTTTGTATAATGTTCATACTTCAATTAGAAATGGAGAATGATTTAAAGAGAAACATGGACACATAGAACCTCTAACCAAAGTCAGATTTCGGTTGTTAAGCAATAACCTTAACACATTGTTGTAAGGAGTTCTTACAAATACTGGAAAGGAATCCGCTAAGCTGCCTTCCTTTATGAAGGTAAAACAGTGACCAGTGTGCTTGAGAATATTAATTGAAAATCCAGACTCTGTGAAAATGCTTGAAGAGGGCAAATGGCACTTCAAAAAACATCATCAGAGCTGCAGCCCCAGCACCTAGGACAGGTCCTCAGTAAATATTTATTGATTCTTTGACTATAACTTCAGCTTCTGATCATTCTTATACTATGCTTATAAACATTCTAGTACCCAAACAGAGCCTTTTCTCAGATTCCATCCTTGTTCAGGAAGTCCTGCAGTCTTTGCCTTTGACACAATACACTGAAAACCAATGATGGTGAACCTTGAACATCCCACAGGAGCGAGTTGGATTGACTTGCATCAACATTAATGAAGAGCTACTGGAAACAGGAAGAATCCAAGTTGGCTCTGGCTTGCCTGCCTGCTGTTAGGAGCTGTGTTGGTGGTCGGTGTGAACACTGCTATTTACATCAAAAGAGCTCCATATTTACTTGGCAAATAATTCAATACAAATCAGAACATTGAGTTCCAGTTTGGCCTGGTTGCTCCTGTAGACTAAGCTCAAACTTTGGTTGTCCTTTATGAACTACCAACATGGCCTAAGAAATTAAGCCTGATGGCACTTTCATGTGGTCATAAAATTGATTGTCCTAGTTTGAAGAAAGAAATAGAGATGTATGAAGTGGCGAGAAAAGGAAAAGGAAAAAAATGCCCAAAGTCCTTAGCCTTATAAATCCTTGGGTTCACTAGCTCTTAGATCCTGTTTTCTGTATACCAATTCAACCATAATCTCTGGGAATACCCCCATGAAATATTTACCCCTGCAGTGTGATACTATGATCTCATGCAATTTTTCCATCTCAACCAATTTGTAAATAAGGAAATTAAGATCCAGATATTTTAAGTGAGTTGTTCAATATCACAAAACTGTTCGATGGAAGTCTTCATTTCTCAGTCTAAGCCTCATTGTTCCACATCACAATTTAAGGGAATAAGAAGTGTCTTCCACAGTTACTCTTTTCTACCTCTAAAACATGGATAGGTTTTAAGCTTAATAGATTTTATAGTTCCTGAATTGAGATAGAGTTCAAAGCCTGAGAAAAGAATGTGGTTTAACTTCTCATCCTTGAAATTATAGTTCTTATGCCTAGCCATGTGAAATCACTGGGGTCATCTTGTCTTACAGAGACGCTGGGTCTATTCATATATGGTCTAAGAGCGCTGGCCTCTGAGTAGGGCTGAATTGTTTGTAAGCCTTATATTCTTTTGTGGCCCATGTCATGCACCCACTTGCAAAAACTTTAAAACTTTCCAGAATTTGTGTCAAGTAATGTTTTGAGTTTTATGGACAGTTTCTATGCATCAAGCATTGCAATTGCTCCAGCCCATTGAAATTAGTTCTCCTGGCATCAAAGTCAGGACTAAAGAAGAAAAACTCTGAAGAAATAAAGCACAGATGGTACAAATAAGGAAAACCTTGACCTCAAAGGAGAGTAAATTGCAACATGGATGCAAGCATGCTGATAAAAAAGGCAATTGGCTATCTTGCAAATGTTCCACAGTATTTAAAACAGAGTTGGCCAGCATTATTTACAATTGCCAGAAATGGAAACCGCCCAAATGCCTATCAACAGATAAATGGCTAAATAAGCCGTGGTGTATACATATGATGGAATATTACTCAGCTGTAAGACAGAATAAAGTCGTGAAGCATGTAACAATGTGGATGGACCTTGAAGACCTTATGCTGAATGAGATTAGTCAGAAACAAAGGGACACATACTGTATGGTCTCACTGATACGAACTAACATTAACGAATGAATTTGGAGAATTTCAGTTAAGAAGAGAGGTCATCAGGAGATAGAAATAGCGTGAGTATTGGGTAATTGGAGCTGAAGGGATACAAATTGTGCAACAGGACTGATTGTAAAAATTCAGAAATGGATAGCACAATACAACTGATTGTAGCACAATAATGTGAGTACACTGAATGAAGCTGAATGTGAGAAGGATAGAGGGAGGAGGGTTGGGGACACATATGAAACCAGAAGGAAAGATAGACAATAAAGACTGAGATGGTATAATCTAGGAATGCCTAGAGAGTACAATAATAGTGACTAAATGTACAAATTAAAAAATGTCTTTGTATGAGGAAGAACAAATGAATGTCAATATTGCAGGGTGTTGAAAATAGATGGTCATGCATATTTTAAAACTTCAACTTCTGTGTGAGACTAAAGCAAAGCATGTTTATTTGGTGCAAAATTTATATTTTGACTAGTGCATTTCCTAATATAACTCATATGGACAGGTTAACTGAACACCATAAGTACATGGAACATTGAGTAGGGCTTGAGATTTTGCAGGTTTGTCCAGTGTGATGCTCTGATAAATCCCAGAGTGACGTGGAATAAAGAAGTATTTGCAAAGTCCTGTTGGGGGAATAGTGAGAAAGGGGGAAAATTCAACTTCCCCACTTGGAAAATTCCTGATATTCTCACAAACAGTGGGGACAACCTAATCAATAGGCCAACCCCTCAAACTTGGGGTTTGTTACATGAAACATATCCCCGCAAAAGACAGGCTAAGGCTACTTAAAATTAGGCCTAAGAATCACCCCTAGAGAACCTCTTTTGTTGCTCAGATGTGGACTCTTTCTCTCAGCCAGCATGGCAAGCAAACTAACTGCCCTCCCCCTCTCTACATGGAACATGACTCCCAGGGGTATAAACTTCCCTGGCAACACGGGATAGAAATCCTAGAATGAGCTGGAACTCAGCGTCAAGGGGTTGAGAAAACTTTCTCGACTGAAAAGGGGAAGAGAGAAATGAGACAAAATAAAGTGTCAGTGGCTGAGAGATTTCAAACAGAGTTGAGAGGTTATCCTGGAGGTTATTCTTATGCATTATATAATATCCTTTTTTAGTTTGTGGTCTATGAGAGTGGCTAGAAAGAAGTGCTTGAAATTGTAGAGCTGTGTTCCAGTAGCCATGTTTCTTGAAGATGATTGTATAATGATAGAGCTTTCACAATGTGACTGAATGATTGTGAAAACCTTGTGTCTGATGCTCCTTTTATCTACTGTATAGACAGATGAATAAAACATATGGATTAAAAATAAATAAATAATAAGGGGAACAAATGTTAAAAAAATAGATGAATACATGGGAAAAATATACCTACTGCAAACTATGAACTATGGTTAACAGTAATATTTTAATATTTTTTCATTAGCAGTTAACAAATGTACCACACCAATATTATCGGTCAATGCAGGGGTAGGGAGAGATAAGCAGTATGGGAAGATTTGGGTTTCATTTTTCATTTGTATTTTCTTTTTGGAATAATGAAAACGTTCCAAGATTGGTCATGGGGATGTACGCACAATTACGTGATGGAGCTGTGAGCCAGTGATTGCATACTTCTGATGATCTATATGGTGTATGAGTGTATCTCAATAAAACGGTATTAAAAAAAAAAACAGAGCTAGCCACAGGATCATTTTTCTCCAAGGTTTGTGTTGGGTTGGGAAAAAATGCACCACTAAGGGCACATTTGGAGGAGATAAGTGTGTGAGGGAAGACAGAGCTGTCCTTTTCATAATGCATTCCTCTTGGGCTGATAACTCTCTCATTCCCTTCTTCCATCACCACCCTCCCTTCACCCTAGGAAGGAAAAAAATGCTATATAACTTTATATGTGGACCTCTGTTAATTCAACAGCCAGGAGATTAGAACGAGAGCATTTATCATTGTCTGCATCCTGCAGTTGACTTCACGCTGGTAGAAGAGTCCCAGAACAGGCTTTGTAAACCACAGGGAGATGTGTTCTGACACTTGGAAGAAGATCAGAGAGATCTCTGGCTCTTTCTGAGATTTTCAGGGACACACTTAACAATGAAATGGGCAGCTGGCTGCACTCTCTCACTGTTATTTCTATCCTATTTTT
The DNA here is from genome assembly GCF_023851605.1 of Tamandua tetradactyla. Taxonomy (NCBI): domain Eukaryota; kingdom Metazoa; phylum Chordata; class Mammalia; order Pilosa; family Myrmecophagidae; genus Tamandua; species Tamandua tetradactyla. Next base: position 30,452,828 of record NC_135330.1, on the reverse strand, counting down.
TCCTGCCTGATTTTCCTCAAATTGGCTTTTATTGCAATCCCAAATCACATTCTGGGGAAATTCTAAAGACTTCCTTCCTTCCTTAATCCTCTCCACCACATTTCAACAAATTGTTATAGAGTGCCTACTATGTACAGATTACTGTACTAGATTATCTTGGAAGTTATAAAACAGAAGATGAAAGACATGTTTCCTGCCCTCAAGGAACTTGGAATCTGTTAGCAGAATAAGATACTGTGGTCATAACTAAATGTGGGATTATTTAGCTGCAGGAGATCAGAAGAAGAAAGATGAGGGAATTCTTCACAAGGATGCTTTTTATTTCTTCAGAACTTTATTGTAGATATTGCTTCATTGTCTTTTTCTTTTACTTTTTAATTGTATAATATAACATATATACACAACAAAGAAAGAAAAAGGCAATAGCTTTCAAAGCACTCTTCAACAAGTAATTACAGGACAGATAACCCAAAGTTTGTCATGGGCTACCATACCATCCTCTCAGAGTTTTCCTTCTAGCTGCTCCAGAATATAGGAGGTTAGAAGGAATAAATATTATTTTACCATTACAATTACCATCTTTCTTTCTTTTTTGTGAAAAACAACATATATACAAAAAAGCAATAAATTTCAAAGCACAGCACAACAACTAGTTGTAGAACAGATCAGAGTCTGGCATGGACCACAATCTGCGATTTTCAGTTTTTCATGAGAATTTAAAGGGTGGCTTGCAGGAAAGGGCATTTTAGGAAAAAGGCATAGCAGAAGCACAGAGGGAAGGTACAAAGTGCTTGGCTAAAGTACGGGGACAAGGAAGAAATTATAGACAATAAGCCCTAAAAGATAGATTGGGGCTAAAACCAGGAGAGTTTTGAATGAGGAATTTGGATTGGAGGAAAGGGAAACTGATCTTGTAGTATAAATCAGATGACACAAAAGAAAGATAGGTTGCTGTGGTTGTCAACAAGTTATACACCACTGATCTTAAGAGATGACACTTGTGAATGACAGCATGTCCAAAAGTCCACTTGAATGGATAAATTACTGCTTTCCTCTTCACTCAGTGTTTGGAGCCACTATGCCTCCTCTGGTTCTTTAAGTATAATGGAAAGAAAACCAACATTTGAGTCAGACAAACACATTTTGAAAGGTAGTTCTATCACTGTTTAGCTGTGGACCTTTAAGCAAGGTTTGTTTTTTGTTTGTTTGTTTTTCTTGTTTCATGTGATTTTGGGGGGGTTTCTTTTTATAGTCGATATGAATTTATTCACTTCCTTGGGTTTAAGAAACCTCTCATCACTTTAATTTTTTAAATCAAGCTAAATCTGGCTCTGGATCTTCACCAGCAGGTAAGAAATGTATTCCCTGTAAGTAAGAAATGCTGCCCCTCCACAGGAATGTTCAAGCATCTCAGAGGTCTTGTGCAGTCCAGATCCTCCCTTCCTCAGCCTGTCTTAGGTGATCTGAGTTCTTAGTGTTTGAGCCCTCATGATCCATTAGGACGTGGATGGCTTCACTTCCTCCATGCCTTGGCATGGTCATCGGTCGCTAGAGATCTTCAAATTTGGCAGTAGGGAGTGACCAACTGTCCCAGTTTACCTTGGACTGAGGGTGCTAATCAAATGCAGGACTTTCAGTTTTAAAACTGTGAAAATCCAAGTTACACTGGAATGAGTTGGCTTCCCTTCCTGAAATTCAATGTTCAGATCAATAGCATTCACATGCCCCACCATCAGAGCACTGTCAGGGAACAGGACTGAGCCCCCCCAGCACTCATGGGACTTGCTACTACCCTCCTAATTCTCTCTCTCTCTCTCTACTTCTACCTCTTTAACTCAAAGCCCCAAGTTGGGGGTAGCCGGAGTTGGGTGGGGGAAGTTTCTCCTGAATATCTGGCAACTTGTTTTTTTTAGCTTTGAAATAAAGGCCATCAATCAACTCCAGGGGCAAGGAAGTCCAAAAGTCTGTATATACAGACTTGTCGATCCTACCTCTAGGTAAGAGGAAAAACCTGAGCAGAAGAAAAGGAGCAAATGACCCTTTCATTCTTCTAAGGTTTAGTTAGTCAAGCAGTCAAAAAATAAGCATTGAGCATATATTCTGTCAGGCATTGTGTTAGGTGCTCAGGATAGAGTTATGAAAGCACAGCCAGTAGCCATCTCCTCATACAATTATGTTCTATTATTATTATTATTATTATCCTGAAGTGAGAAGGAAACAGGTAGAAACATCTAAGAAAATTACCCAGCTGCAAACTTAATCTAGATAAGCGTCAATTTCACCTTCTCCAAAGTGGAAATAATAATACATACCTCATGGAATTGTTGTAGGGTCAGATGTGATAATGCATGTAAAGTACCCACTGTAGAACCAGCCAGACAAGATGCTCAATATAGCGATAGCCTTGGCACTTGGACATGCTATTTGAAGCAACAAATTTTTCCTCTTTGATACTTCCTTCAATGCTTGTTAACTCTTGCTGCATTTCTAAAAGTTCCTTAGATTTAATAGGCTTTCTTGAGCCCCATTGTCAGATTCTTTTACTTATGTTACCACCACTTCACAGGAGAGGAATACATGGTAGAAAAAGCAATTAGTTCAAGTCACACGATTAGACAGTGAGAATTTGAGCCCATTTCTTCTAAGTCCTATCCTTTATTTCCCATTGCTTATCACTCTCATAGTAGTTCCTTTAAAGTACATTTTTAATTTGCCCAGTTTTTTAAGCTGTCAGAATAGAAGTAGGTATTATGGCTGCAGAAGTTGTGGAACGAAGACCAGTTGTATTAGTAGTGAGGGGAGGTTCACTGCTGTAACAAACCACTACTAAATCTCAGGCTCTTAACTCAGCAAAATGTTATTTCTCCCTGCATAACTGTCTAATGAGTTAAATCCACACAACCACTCAGAGACCCAGACTTCTTTCATTGTGTAGTTCTGTCATCTTTTAGGTTTTTTGTTTTATTGTTATTACTATTATTTACTTCTGCTGCATTCAGCCTGCAGAAAGGGCCCAAAGGATTGTATTGGAGTTTATGGGCAAAGCTTAGAAGTGGAATGCACCAGCTCTGCCCACATTCTGTTGACCAGAACTCAGTCATATGGTCACACCTAACCGCAAGGGAAGTTGGGAAATGTAGTGTAGCTGCATGCCCATGAGAAAAGGACAACAGGGTTTATTGAACACATAAAAGTCTTTACCAGAGCGGCACATGGGCAATAACCCCAGTCTTTGAATGACAGCCATCTCCTGGGGATTATTAACTCTTCAAACACTCCACCCACAGAATGGGGGACTCCAGAGACCATTTCCTTTGAGGGTTTTTTGCAAGGTCTAGAGGAATCAACACCAAAAACCTTGTAAGCCCTCAGTCACCAGTGACTGAGGGGAGGCAGCAGAGCGTTGTGTGAAAAACATGGCCTTGAGTTCCCCTCAGCAGCTTTGTATCAGTGGGCAAGTTTTAAAATGTCCAAGAGCATGGAAATCTAACTCAAAAATATGGATACTAGTAATCCAGCTCTACTGATGAGAATAGCAGGGAAGGTTACTTGAAATTAGAACCAGCTCGAAATCCCAAGTTAAATGGTTACCTATACCCATCCAGAGAAACACATAATAAATCCATTGTTGGTGGAATACCAGAAAAGCACTTGGTGAATGCTTGCATTAATAAGTATAATTTTAGGGGTGCAAGGATAGGTCAGAGGTAGAATTCTCGCCTGCAATGCGGGAGACCTGGGTTCAATTCCCAGTTCATATACTTCACCAAAAACAAATAAGCAAAACAAAAAATTCAATAAATGGTGCTACAATAACGGAATACTCACATGGAAAAATAATGAAATGTGACCCCACCATACAGCACACAGGAAAAAATAACAGTATAATTTTCAGAAAGATCAGTATTTCCCTCCCAAAAGTCACACCCTCAATGTGTTGCTCATATGTGATCCATTTCTAAAAATTTGTGAGTAGATAGGATGCTTGAAATGTTAATCATATCTTGGAGATTAAGACAATGGTTCTCAAACCTGACTCTGCATCAGTATCATCTTGGAAAACCTTCAAAATTACAGAGGGAGCAGAGTCCAGAAACCTGAATTGGTTTAAGATTCCCAGGTGACCCTGAGGTAGTCAGACCAGCACTGGTTCATTACCCACATTGGGAACCACTGGCCTAAAGTAATCAAAGAAATCCTGAGTGCCTTTGTGACACACACACTTTTCTACTCTGTAATATTTTAAATAATGTAAAACACTTCCCTAATGTACTATCCCTTTCAGAGTGTTGAACTAACAAGCAAATACACCATAATGTAAGTATAGAAGCTTTGAATGAGAAGTGTCTGAATGAAGACATTGGGATAATTAGAAGTCAGAAGAGTTTGACTAAATTGCTGATTAAATCAGTCACTCATTCAGCCAAACTGTCAACAGATTATTATTGAGCCATTTGGTAGGTTCCAGGCTCTGAGATTATAAAAATGAATAGAATATAGTTCCTATGTTTTTAGGAGACAAAGAAAGGAAAGCTGTAGCTATAGCTTGCTTCCTGAAAGTACCTATCACAATGCTCCTAAAATTGAAACCTATAATATTTTATTAAAAGCAAATACAGGCTCAGAATAAGAGCCTACACTTCTGCTCTCTTGATCACACTTCATTCACCTTGAGATTACTTGTGTACCCCACAGTAAGTGTCGTTAGTAGGCAAATAGATAATGCCCTATCAAACGCTGCTTCCTCCAGGAAGCCTTTTATAATCACCAGAGCCCAAAATAATAAACTTTTATGATAACATGTTTTATTGATTTGAGGTCATTACCTTAAACATGTATATTACTTTAACATTATCTCCCTCTGCCTTGTAATGCTGACTTGTTATAAGGCTGTTTTCTTTGAAGTATTTTCAGGGAAAAAACTTGCACTAAAGTTTTTGTATGCTGGTCGTACAGTTCTCTTTCCCGTGATCTGAGTGCCAGCCATTAGGAGCAGACTGTTCCCTCCTAGCCTGTTATTCTCTTGGTCACTGAGTCATCATACCAGATCGCAAAGGTTCCCTGCTAAGGAGGGTGACACCATGCAAATTAATTATAATTTCAACAAGGCATAAGCTTTTTCTATGGTATATATTTTAAAAGCCTCAACCTGCTACTTTGAGCTGAATGAATTCTGCAATGGGAATGCCTTACTCCTCTGTCTCTGCAATTTGCTTTGGATTTATGGAAAACAGTTTTGAAACATAATGACTAAGCGATTTTCTGCAAATGATAGTGCTGGAAAGAAAGAAATGAGTACTAGGCCAGATGTTAAAAGGTAAGTAAGTTTTGGAGAAGTGTAAGAACTCGTCAAGGAAATAACCATGGATGAGAAAATAGGGTAAAAGTCAGCAGGCAATTAGAAATTGGTGGGAATCCTTTGATTTAAGGAGGGGACTAAAAATATCACTGGAGACTGAGAGGACTGACAAGCAATTGTATGAATGGGACTGAAGGTCAAGCCTTCAGAGATTTTGCAGGGGAGAGACTAGCCATTTGCCAATATACAAAAGCAGGAGCCTAATTCCACAGTGACTGTGCCATGAATAACCTCTATATCTCTGATTCAGTTAGAGCTCCCATTTCCAAGAGGACAGTAAGCCTGCTAAAATGATTGTTTTATTTTTCCTACTGAATTGTAAGCTCCTTTAATAAGAGACTCCATGTCTCATTCATATTTGACTCCCTCAAAGTCAACTACAAAGCTAAGCCAAAAAATTTTTTTAAATGAATGAATAGATGAATTTCTAAATGAAACAGATCACTCACCATCTCTGAAAATGAAAAAAGAAAAAGAAAAGAAAATTGGGAAGTTCTGAGTACAAATTGTTTTTAACAAAAATTTCCCAAGTGACAGAGATTCCCCCAAGGAGGCTAGCAAGACTAATAATGCAGAGCTGGTGATGAATTTGACTTGAGCTGTGCAAAGAGGCCTAAGTTAGTCACAGTCTTATTTTCATGGACCAGAGATCATCTGACAGTCTCCAGGTTCCCAGCTGTGCTCCATACCTACTGTCTTAAATGAGAAGGTAAGGTAAAATCTGGCTCCTATCCAAGGGAGTAGTTCCCTTTAGGCCCCCAAAACAGACTTCTCTAGATATTAAGACTGGGCCAATGGAGTCCTGGGGAGAAGATGCAGTGGGGAGTAGAAAGAGCTGATATCAGCGAAGATACAGCAGTAGTTATACCTTGGATGTGGTTCAACTTCATATAAAGACTACCTACTTGGCAACTCCCCAAGAACAAAATTGCTCATATTTGCTCTGGATGAGGTGCTCTGGAGATTTAGCTCACCAGCTCACAAAGAAACAAGGCACACATTAACAGGTACACAAAGAAATCCATGCATATCCATTGTAGCAGAGAAGAACCTTACCTAGTGGTTTCCACCCAGTGGCAGGAGAGGCTTCATGTTGAACCAAGAAGTTACCCATGCCCCAGTTTGCCAAGGCCTACAAAGATGCTCTGCCTGACTCTCCCCAGGCCTCCAGGAGGAGGCTGATGTGAGATGGGAGAGACCTTGTGTCAGGAGATCCAGAAGCTCTTCCATGCTCATTGAGGCCACTAATATAGAAGAGTTGGAAATAAAGCAAAACCTTAAAGGGTGCCTAATCAAGCATTATCTCCACCCTCTTAGGAGGAAGGATGAAGATATGTGGCAATGCATCAGGCCAGGGCCAGGTTTCTTATGTCTGGTTTTCCTCTCACCCAACAGAGAAAGAGAGAGAAACACATTGGGCTCCTTGGCAGGAAATGGCAATGAATTTAGTAGGAAAGAAAGTGAGTGAATGAAGTATTACTGTAACAGCTGGCATCGTAATTGCTCCTTGGGGACAACTGTCTTTGTTGAGTAAAATGCTCTAAGATGCTTGAGATGGAAGTTGTGACTTTGAGCATATGAGAAAATATGGGGAATTTGTTTTGCCACTAAAAGACGGAAGGGAGAGATTGGAAGCATGTCATAGAATAGGGCTAAGATAATGCCTGTGAAAATTCCCAGTGGCAGGGCTTCCAAACACATGTTAAGAATGAAGGTAGTCTCAGGTTCAATTTGCATTTTATATTGCTACAATTTAAAATCCTTTTCTCACTTCCCCTAAATTCCATAATGTCTACTAATCATACAAATTGCTTTCATGAGAAGAAATTGTGGAAATTAAGGGAAGGTTTGAATTTTGTCCTTAGGTTTATAACATGAAAAACAGCAGCACAAGAGAAACAGTGAGATTATCCATTAATGGAGGAAGCAGGAGTTTGGAGCCAGGGGAAACAAGGAGAATATAATTTCCCAGAAATTCATGGTAATCCTGAAGAGTCTTTTAGTTTTTCACAGAACATGGAATTTGTGGTTCAAGCCAATCTTATCCAGATCTCAAAAGAGAGGAGGGGGCCCAGCTAATCAGGGTTTTAATACTAATAACAAAACCCTGTGTAGCCTGAGGTTCTCTAGTTATGCCTGTTCATTATTGTGAAATCTGTAGCTCTCACCCTCACTCCCATAAAAGTTACACAACTTTTTCTGGAAGTTCCCAAGGAGCATTGCATATAGGTTCTCAAATAAGGACTCTCTGCCACTACTTGGTGGTCATCACTTTTCCTCCTTCCCTGCTTAGGATTCCTGAGGTGTCACAACACCCTGCAAAGCCCCATCACAGCTTACTTCTTACCACAGGCTGTCCTTCCTATCCCCAGATCAAAGCTGAAGTCCAAATAAGTCACTCCTTCCAAACTGGGGTAATTTCACATGTATTTGGTTATCTGTCACAGTGTAACAAATCATCCCAAACCATAGTGGCTTAGAATGATGATTTATTTCTCATAAGTCCGTGGATTCACTGGGCATTGCTTCTGCTTCTTGGGCCAGGTTGGGCATCAGGATGACCAGATGATCAGAAACAGCCTCACTCAATGGTTGGCAGTTAATGCTGGCTGCCAGCAGGGATCTCAGTTAGGGCTGCTGGCTGGGATCTTTATTTCTTCTCCAGATGAGTTTCCCCATGTGGTTTCTTGGGCTTTCTCAAAGCATGGTTTCTGGGTTCCAGGAAAGAGCTTTCCAAGACAGGTGAAAGTAGATGCTATCGATTTCTCAATGACTGACCTCGGAGATTATATAGCATTATCTCTGTTATGTTCTAATGGTCAAATCTAAGAGGAGGGGAAATACACTCTCTATTCCTGGATGGGAAGAGTGGCAACAACATCAAAACAATTTAGCCGTCTTTTACACACCATATCAACCTACTTTGCCACACACACACGCACACACTCCAGTCCTATGCCTTCTTACATTGTATCCTGGATCCTCACTCTATTTCAAATCTCTTGCTGAAAATCTGTATGAGAATCACTTGAGTTATTTCTGTTGGCAGCTCTCTAAGCCTTAGAAACACATCCAGGAGAGTCTGGCAGGAGGACTCGCCCGCTGAATCAACCCTTCTCTGCCAATGGGTCTCCTCCCCAAACTCCACACCTTCTCTGAGATTAGGCTATTTATCATAGGGTCTATGTATCCTTTTGAAGCTGTTTTTTTTTCATGTGCTTACCCAAAAAGCATGAGTTTGCCTTAACCAGAAAGATATACATGTGCCATTTTTGATAAGGACTTAATTATGAAATACATGTGCTACTTATCCAGTGTTGGCACAGAGATGACAAGGTCTTCAAAGCATCCATGATAGCCATTTGTCACTGAAATTTCTCCAAATCTAACTCAGTTCAGCAATTCTGCTCTCTGAAAATGTGACTTAACTGCCTGAATCTGGACTACTTCAGAAAGACTCCCATGAGTCAAGTCTCTGAATTCAAATGGGTTGGAGTAGTTCCAGAGTTCTTTGGTAGTTCTGGGAAGCTAGAAGGGTGGAAAATGCCCCCCCCCCCCCCGAACCATGTCACCAGTATCATTTGGAGCCCTCAAGAGGCTCTGCAAACACCCCTACCCTCCCAGCCTCAGGGAGATCTCCCTGTTCCCACCCCAGCATCACTGGTCTTGCATATGGATCCAAGACCAGCAAGAGGCCTAAGAAGGAGGGCATAAAAAAACATAGGAGATAAAGCTGATTAAGGAAGAAAAAAGAGTGTTACATTTCTAATCCCATGTTTGTCCCTAGTTAAGGGACTGTAAGGTTAAACTCCTAAAGCTGCAAAAGGATGACTTTCCTCCTTTCTTCTCTTCAGACAACTAAGAATCTGACCTGGGCCAATTGCTAAGACCTTGCCCCAAGGATAGTTAACTATTAAGCAAGTTTAACCAAGATAAGGTAAACTCTTTTCCAAGCCCAAACTTCTCAATTCCAACTGACCTGCTACTCTCTCACCTTATAGAAGAAGTGCAGTCAGGGAGAAGGACACTTGATAACAACCAAAGGGACCATGACAGAATTTCTTCCTATTGTAGTTTTCAGCCAACCATGGATTTTCTGCTTCACTGTCTGGTTATAAATATTAAAAAGGAAAAGATGTTATCAGCAAGCGTGGAAAGCTCATGATAATTCACCATGCCTTGGCTTATATTGATTAATTGCAATTTGTTATCCAGACAGGTGATGGACATTCACTCTGTATCCACTTCCTGGAGATTATCAGCAACTAAATTTTCCAAATACCTTGATGGGAAAACAGGAGCAATTCAGAACAGTGAATCATGGGTTGCTGAATGCTCTGTTTAATTAGTTTTGCCTATCATTCCACAGAAAGGGAAATTTCTAATTTGGATGACCTTGGACCTCCATCTGGAGGCAGGAACAGTAAAGTAGTTTTACCTCTAATGAGAAAAATGGTACAGAGCAGGAGAAGCACACAATGTTTTATACTGTGCACCTTTGCTCCTGCTTTTGTTCTCAGATCACATCTCTCCCTTCCCACCTCCCTCCTTCCCTGCACCTCCACCTCTTTGCCCATCCAGTTCATCTTCAGATTCTATCTTCTCTAAGAATCTACCTTCCCTTCTCTCCTGCCTCCTTCCCTCCCTAAATCCCACAGTTGAGGCTGAGTGCCTATTTGTGTGCCCTTTGTAGCTGTGCACACCTCCACTATTGCATTTATCCCTAGGTAGTGAAGTTACACGGTCATGTGTTTTACCTCTCCAGTGGGCTGATAAAGAGCTTTGCATCACTAGATCCTATCTCCACGTCTGACACATTGAAGGCATTAAGTGCATGGTGAACTGAACTGAACTGATATCTAACATACTCCTGTATGGCTTTCAGCCTCGTCTTCCTTCTCTTCAATCTACCAGATATGCGATATTAACATGTCTCATGTCACAGTGTTAAGTGCATCTCAAAGAAGTTTTAAGCCTGCCTAGCCTCTGCTCTCTAGAACACTGACATCATTGTAGCAAAGCAACAGTACTTTCCTATTTTTTTTTTACATACTCTTTGATTTGCTTTCCCAATAAGAAGTATGCTTTGCTAAATCGTCTGTATTCTCTCTTGAGTTGCTATTGCGCTAAAGGCAGATGCACATTAGTTGTCTGTTCATGCTGGGAACGCTGTCTCACTGACTGATGGGATCAGACTTTTACATATACATTTTCATATACATACATGCTCAAGAGAGTTCTCATTTGCACATGGTTTCTGGATTAATCCTTGAAATGCCCACGTAGTATTTTCAAAATCATAAGGACTCTGAGCAGTGTGACAGTGGCTCAGTGGCAGAATTCTTGCCTGTCATGCCAGGAGACCTGAGTTTGATTTCCAGGGCCTGCCCAAGCAAAAAAAGAAGAAAAAGAAAAAAAATCAGAAGGACTCTTTATTGGCTTTCAAAACAACAGAATTTTAAAAAATGCACTTAACTATTTATTTTCTACTTCCTTTCAAGCCACCAAAGCCAAACTTCAAAGTCTGAGTGTTTTCAGGTGTCTTCTGGTGAGTTTCTTTTTTGACCTATTAAGCTTTCCAAAATCAAGGGTAATCTGCAAGTGCCCTGCAGTCTTTTGACTGACATTCCGGTTGATTGGAATGGATCTTACAGACTCTGCATTTGGGTTGAACTATTTTGGCCAAGTACAGACCAGTACTCTCATGAGTGTATAAATATGCATAGTCTTTGTTTCCTCAAATGTGTTGTTATTTAAATTTAGCAAAATCAACTCCTCTAAACTGGGGAGTCAGGAGACCTGGATGAAATTTCAAACATTTTATAGAAGGAGGTGGGACATGAATAGGTAGATAAGTAGGTGGTATAAAGGAAGGTAGCTAGCAGAACAGGATTCCCTACCTATTCTACTAAGAAGGAATAGCATCACTCAAGTCATTCCTACCCACTGGGCCTCAGTTTCCACATGCTTAAAATGAGGAGAGTCGGACTAGTCAATCTTTAAGTTCAGTTCAAGCCCTTTGAGTCTGCAAAATAATGAGTGAAGTGCTTTCCTTTCCATCTTCCTTTCCCCTTTTCACAACCAATGTCTGTCCATATTCTCTGACATCCTCCTTCATACATATTTTTGAGGTGACACTAGACCTATTGAAATCTGCCTTCTTAAACTTCCTGTATTTTTTGCCCTGGAATTCTGAGCTCACTCAGTTTATGGTCCCTTCCCCCATGGTGGCCATTCACCCTTCCACTTTTAAATGCTTCCTTCATGTTAACAAGTACCAAAGAAGGGCACCTGACTTCCTTGTTTCCTGTGATGAATGATTCTGAACTGACCTGAAAAGTTATGTAAACTTCCCTAAATGCCTCACTCACTGACCTACAGAGAAGGTGAGCCTCTGGCTCACCCTGGCTGGCAATCATCTGTTTTTAATCACATCGGTCCCCATATTAGCCACAGACTTTCGTTTCATTGCCTGGGAGGAGCAGTCGAAGGAGAGCGCCTGCACCCAAATTCCACAAACATCTCCAACTTGAGGGGAGCTGTCATGGATCTCTCCTCACATTGATAATTTTCTTTTTAATATTTATAAGCATGAAAGTATTTTTCTCTCCCCCACTTGAAATGTATATATTCATTCATTAAAAGGCAACGTTGCTGAGGTAATGGCCTGTTGACAGATTTACAGCAGGAACTATCTCACTGCCTGCAGGCTTGTGCATTTTAATATAATTAAAAGGCTTCTGTTTGGAATCTTGGCTAATTAATATTCATGCTTCCCTCTTTCCACCTGCCATTCCCGATTTGCTATCTTTTAGGAGATTGATCATGATCCAATTAATCTCACGACCAGTCTAAAGCAAGGCAGGCAGAAGGAAGAAATGGGGAAATGCCATTGCACTATTGACTTGTAAATGAAAAAAAGGGCATTTTTAATTAAGGGAAATATTTTTCTAGTTTAAGAGGAAAAGTCTCTATAAATATGGAAATTTTGTAGGGGTGGAAAAGTTGGCTGGGAATTGTAGATTAAATTGCTTACACTGAAGTAAATTCAGTTTGCTAATCTATAAGAGTTTCCACAAGTTTCTCTCCATGCCAAGAGTCACAGAGCAGGAACTTAGAGAAACAGTACCAGATATTTTTAATGGTAAAATAAAGGTGAAAAAAGTAGCAAATGTCAGTGTTCAGTAGCTGAAAAAAAACCATCTAGACAAATGCTATATAGGACCAAAGAGAGCCAATCTGATCCCTGAGAATAGTCACACTGATGCTTATTTTGCTGTGCCTTTACAATCCTTTAACACCGAGACATATAAATGGAAACTTTTTGCCTTAAAAAGTAAAGCATAAAGGTATGTGCTGGTGAGGAGGTAGGGTGTGGGTAAGCCATGAGGATAGCAGTGCGTATGACCAAACTTGCCTCAGATATGTGAAAGCCAGCCACAGAGGAGGGTATTGAGTTTTCTCTGTTTGACTTCAAAAGATAGAAATGGAAATCTTGGCAGCATTTATGATGAGACACTCAGTAGCCATGGAACTGGGCTTGGGGCAGATAAAATTAAGAGAAAGAAGAAACAGTTTTAGGGCTCTTCCTCCCCCCCCCCACATAGTTGCTTTTCCCAATATTTAGTGCCTTAAGAATGTGCTGTCCAGTGACGAGAGAAAGTACCACAAAATAAAGGCATCAAACAGAGCAACTTGCACTTGAGCTAGCTGACTTTGGCCAGGTTACTTAACCACTTAGAGGCTCATCATAAAATGGTATAACATTACCTCCTTCAGAGGGTTGTTGTGAGGACTAAATGGGAAGGTTCTTAAGGTGCCAACTGCTAGTTTGGTAACTATTAGTTCCACTGACAGATCCACAGCAAAGAGGTTACGTCTTCCACACTATGGAACAAACAGCAGAAGTGATAGCTTCTTTATCTCATAATGAAAGATATTTTCCATGAAGGAAGAAAGGAAGATGGGGTGGGGAGGAAATCAATTATCTTGGCTACAAATATGCATACCTGGTAGAAAAAGCTCAAATGGAGTTTTATCATATCTCTATGCCTGGTTTGCCCAGTGCATTGAGCATTAATAATGGAACAAAGAGGAGTTACAGAAGCAAGATAAAAATAAACGAAAAACACCAGTTTCACTCAACAGGTACATATAGTCTATTCTGCTGATGAGTCACCCATCTGAGAAATGTGTTTAGTTTCAGCAGAAAGTCCATGAACAGGCTGCAGCTTAATTGTCCTTCCACTGCGGTTGTTCATTAGTGAGCTTGGGGCTCTCGATCTGATAAAAGCCTGGGAGATCACAATCCTCTTGGATGAGTTCATGTAACAACCGTATTGCTGATTTATGCAACCACAATGCTTTTTCACAGTCTCCAGCCATCAGACTCCCACTTGTCCTTCAGGACAGTTCAAGTGACCCCTCCTCTGTGAAGCCTTCTCCATGATCCTGGTGAGAACTTTGCTCTTTAACATTTACAAGTCCCCCTGCCCCAGTGGTAATGATGATATTTGCTAACAGTTACTGAAGAATTTCCAAGTACCGAATACTGTGCTCAGTGTTTCATAGAGTCTGTTTCAGGCACTAGAAGGTTTATACTTTTATTCTCTTCATTTTAATGATGATAAATCTTAAGTTTAGGAAATATCTTGCCCATCCAAGATTTAGTGTCAAGGCAGTTTGACTGCAGAGTCCACATTCTTAATCATTCTTCTCTCTCCTACAAGGCTTAGTACACATTAAGAGCCCAATAAACATGTGGACATTGAGCAAAGATAACTATGTTGGGATGGAGATACCTAACCAGTGGAACCAGCCTGAAAACTCTACTGACAAAAGGCACTGGATTTATAGACTCTCAGCAGTTCCATCATCTGTGTTGCTGCATTTCTACTGAGCCTCTCTTTTGGTCCTAGTTATGCCCAAAATTTGATTCAAATTCCAAAATTTTCTTGAAACATTTATCCCATGAAGAAGACTGTGAGGCACTGGCATTTATGTTGGCAGTGTTCAGGATTCACAATGGATGGTGGTGGCCTAAGGGTACAATGACTGAGGAATGGAAGGCAGAACCATGGTGTTTACATACAACTGACTACTAAGCTGCGGCAAAAAGGAATGAAGTTGTGAGGCATGAAACTAGGTGAATGAGCCTTAAGGACTGTTATGTTGAATGAAATGTCAGAAACAAAAAACAAATATTATCAAACTCATATGGACTAACTATAATATAAAATTCAGTGAACTGAAATCATGAGCAAAGGATATCAGGTTGGGGCCTATTGTAAAGAGTCCTGCATTGTAAGCTCTTATAGCAGTCACATATGTTCAGGAGGGGTCGCTGAGATACTGAGATAAATTCTGAGATATTGTGCTGTTTGAATAAACCTGGTCATTCCTAGAAACTTTGGGTAGTTATGTGACAGTTGAGACTCAGAGTTAGAGCTCTGAAGCTGTGGAAGTCAGCAGTACCCCTACAGGAACTGTTTAAAAAGTTGAAAAAGGGATCAGACTTCGATTAGAGATATGAAGGAAACTGAGCTGGATAGGACTAAGGTAGATTAGAATACAGGGTAAAGGATGATATTGTCTATATATTAAAGCTTCAACTTCTGTGTGAGATCAAAAGTAGAGATGTTTATTTGGTGCAAAATTTATATTTTGGGTAGTGCATTATCTAATTTAACTTGTATGGTCAGTTTAGTTGAACACCGTAAGTACATGGACTCTTGAATAGGATGTGAGATTTTGTTGGTTTGTCCAGGCTAGTTTCATGCCCCAATATATACCAGAGTAATCTGGGCAGTGAATAAAGAAGTATTTGAAAAGTCCCCTAGGGGGACTGCAGAGAAAGGAGGGAATATTCAACTTCCCCATTTAAAGGATTACTGATACTCTCATAAGTAGTGGGGACAACTAAATCAATAGGTTGTACCCTCGATCTTGGGGTTCACCCCGATGAAACTTATTCCTGAAAAGGAAAGACTAAGCCTACTTAAAATTATGCCTAAGAATCACCCCCAGAGAACCTGTATGGTTGCTCAGATGTGGCATCTCTCTCTCTCTAAGCCAACTTGGCAGGTGAACTCACTGCCCTCCCCATTACATGTGACCTGACTCCCAGGGGTGCAAATCTCCCTGGCAGAAGGGCACAGAAATCCCAGGATAAGCCAGGACCTGGCATCAAGGAACTAAGAAAGGCTTCTTGACCAAAAGTGGGAAGAGAGAAATGAAACAAAATAAAGTTTCATTGGCTGAGAGATTTCAAATAGATTTAAGAGGTTATTTGTATTCACTCTATAGATATCCCTTTTTAGTTTATGGTGTATTGGAGTGGCTGGAGGGAAGTACCTGAAACTGTTGAGTTGTGTTCCAGTAGCCTTGATTCTTGACAGATGATTATATAAAGATATAACTTTTACGATGTGACTGTGTGATTGTGAGTAACTTCTGTCTGATGGTCCTTTTATCCAGGTAAAAAATATGAATAAAAAATAAATAAATGATAGAGGGGATAAGGGATAAAATAGATTGGGTAGATGGAAATACTAGTGGTCAATGAGAGGGAGGGATATGGGGTATAGAATGTATGAGTTTTTCCTTTTTTCTTTCATTTCTTTTTCTGGAGTGATGCGAATGTTCTAAAAAATGATCATCGTGATTAATACACAATTATGTGATGATATTGTGAACTGTTGATGATATACAACAGTTGGACAGTATGAGTGTGAAGATTTGTCAACAAAGTGTTTTGGTTTTTTTTTTTTTAAAGAAGACTGAGGAAATAAGCTTACACCTCTTTTATAAGTCTTGTTATGTTTGATCAAAAGGTGAGTCTGGACTGAAATGGAACAGGGGTTGATTGTTAATCTAAAACTCATATGCTAAAGGGAACACTCCAGAGACAGACCTGGGTAAGGTCTAAGGAATTGGGGCATATCTTGAGGTCTCTCTGGGTATCATCCATAAAATTGCAGTAATAAGCCCTTCCCCACCCACTCGTGTGTAAGAGCCCTTAATGTGTGTAGGGCTCTTGGGAGAAAGTTGTTCACTATTGTGCTCACTCAAGTTGCCTGCCTTTAAACCAAGACTTAGAAAGATGCATGAAGTGCATCTTCTTTCCTTGCCTGAACTACTAACAAGATGTGAATTGCTATTTAACAGAAGATACGATATTTGAATAAGAATGGAGTAACTTGAGGCTCTTATAGGTCTTTTAGTGAAGAACTATAAGAGGCCTAAGAGATCATAGTTTCAACCTATTCATTTTACAGATGAGGAAATTGAGCCCAGAGACAGGGAGAGTCTGTTTTATCAGGGATTAGCCAACTGGACCAAAATAACAGAATTGGTTCATAAAAGAGCTAAAATGGGAACTCAGATCGTTGAACTTCTATTAATGTTGTGCTGTGCTTTCCCTTCTCAGTGGTACTTAAAGTTATATTTTCTATTGTTATAAGTGTTTCATTAAGCAAGAAGTAGAGTGGAAGTCAAATGGGGCAAGAAAAAAGAAGAGGTAGACTTTTCTCTTTGAAGGAATAGGAAAAAGAACCAGGAAATAGCTTTGTTGCTTGTGGTAAAAGAAAAAAAAAAAAAGGAAAGAACAAATAAGGGAAACTCTTATTTGAAATTTGGATAAATATAAGCAAATAACAACATGCAAATAAAACAAGTTATAGAATACCAGGGAGAAAACGAGCACGTCATAATCGTTCAAAATTTGTGGAATGATGAGGTGATACCCTCAATTTAGAAATCCCTGAATTTTGATAGTTGTCAAAATGTACTGGCTGCCCTCAAAACATTGGTGAGATTGATGCTCAGTCTAATACCCAGAAACATCGTTCTTATGACCTAGTATTGTACTTATTACATTGCTTTTGTTAATTTAAAGACAGGCAAAAATATAAAGGGCCCAATATGTTATATCAATGTTTTAGAAATGATTTTTAAATACTTAAATATTTTATTTATAATGTATATAAACTAAAATGTCCATTTTAAGTATATGGTTCAATGGGTTTTCACAAATATACGGATCAGTATAATAATCAGTACCATCACAAAAATATA
The DNA here is from genome assembly GCF_023851605.1 of Tamandua tetradactyla. Lineage (NCBI taxonomy): Eukaryota > Metazoa > Chordata > Mammalia > Pilosa > Myrmecophagidae > Tamandua > Tamandua tetradactyla. The sequence goes on along the minus strand of NC_135330.1, from coordinate 30,435,394 downwards.
GAATATTTCCATTACCCTAAGAAACATTCTCATGTTCTGCAGCCAGTGTCTTCACTCTTATACTAGACAACCAATGACCTGCTTTCTGTTGCTATAGATTAGTTTTACCAATTCTTAAACTTCATATAAATGGAATCATAGAGTACGTATGTTCATAAAGTTCCTTTCTTTTTATTGCTGAGTGGGGATTCGTTGTATAAACATCACAGTTTGCCACTTGACGATAGATAGTTAGCTTGTTTTTGGTCTTGGGCCATTATGATCTAAATTGCTATGAACATTCATCACAATTTAGTCTTTGTGTGGACATATGTTTTCATTTCTCTTGAAATAGAATTTTTGAGTCATATGGTAAGTGTATGTTTAACTTTATAAAAAAGTGCAAAACTGTTTTCCAAAGTGTCAGCACCATTTTACATTCCCACCAACAATGAATGAGAGCTCTAGTTGTTCTACATCCTTGCCAACACTTGATAAGGTGTACCAGCGAAGGTGCGGTGGTGTCTCGTGGTTTTAATTCCTTCTGATGAGATATGATGCTGTGCAATTTTTCATGTACTTATTGGCCATTCATATATCTTCATTTGTGAACAAAAAATATTTGTAAAAATATTTTGCTATTTTTAATTAGGTCATTTTTCTTATTATCAAGTTGTGCGTGTCCTTTATACATTCTTAACATGAGTTCTCTTTCTGGTATATTTATTATAAATATTTTCTCCCAATTTGTAGCTTGAATTTCAATTTTCTTAATGGTGTCCTTCAAGGAGAAGAAAAGTTCAATTTTAATACAGTTTACATTTTTTCTTTTATGTTTCATGTTTTACATATCAAAAAAAAATCTTTGCCTATTTCAAGTATAGAAAGAATACCTCCTATGCTTTCTCCTAGAAGTTTTAGAGTTTTAGCTTTTATGTTTAGACCTATGATACATTTCAAATTAATTTTTGTTTATGATGTAAGGTAAGGATCAATATTCTTCTTTTGCAGATGAATATTCAATATTCCATCACTGTTTTATTCAAATTCTATCATTGTTTATTCAAAAGATATCCTTTCCCCATTTAATTATCCTGGCTCGTTTGTCAAAAATCAGTTGACTATATAAGTTTGGAGGCCTTTATCTGGACTATTTTGTTCCACGAGCTATCCCTACACCAGTATCATACTGTCTCAAATACAATCGGTTTGTAGTAGAACTTGAAATCAGATAATGTAAGTCTTCATAATTTGTTTTACTTTTTAAAAATTGTTTTGGCTCCTTTAGGCCCATAATATTTCCATATAAAGTTTAGAATGAGCTTGCCAATTTATACAAAAGGGCATTCTGGAATTCTGATTGAGATCAGTTTGGAAAGAACTGACTTACAAAATGAATCTTTTGATCCGTGAACATGATCTACTTCTTTTGGTGGTTTGAAGCTATGTGGATAGCAGAAAAACCTGTTTGCAAACTTAATCCATTCCTATGGGTGTGAACCCATTGTAAGTAGAACCTTCTGATGTGTTTTCTTCAGTTAAGGTGTGCATGGCCTAGTCAAGATGAGTGTTAATCCTCTTACTGGAGTCTTCTTTTAAGCAAAGCAAAACTCAGAGAGAAGGCTACAGGAGGCAAAAGGCTGAACATCCACAGAATCTGGAAGAAAAGGGAAAGGATATGAGATGCCATCATGTGCCTTAACGTATAACAGCATTGACAAGGATTGCTGGTAGCCAGTCCCAGAACGCTAGTCTTTGAGGAGAAAGCATAGCTTTGATGACACTTCAATTTGAGCTTACTTTCAGCCTTAAAATCATTAGTTAATAAATTCCCATTGTTTAAACCTGACCCATTTCCTGGTATTTTCTTGAACAGCCTAGGAAAGTATAACACCCTTCCTTTTATTTACGCACTATTTAATTTCTCCCATCAATGGTTTAGTTTTTATTGTACAAGTATTGTAAGCATGTTGCTAAATTATTCCTAAGTATTTCATGATTTCATATGTTTTGTTGCTGCTGTAATGGCATTGCATTTTTATTTCATTTTCCAATTGTATGCAGCCAGAATTTAGAAATTCAATTTTTGCATCTTGAATCCTTCGATTTTGCTAAATTTGCCTATTAGTTCAAATAAATTTCTTAAAGTTTCCTTAGGATTTTCTATTATACAATCATATTGACTAAAAATAATGATATTTTGTTCCTCCTTTCCAATCTTCATCAGGACTTTTATTCTTTTCTCCTGCCTTATTGCATTGCCTAGAACCACTAGTAAAATGCTGAATAGAAGTGGTGAAAATAAACATTCTTGACTTTTCACAATCTTAGAGGGAAAAGTATTCAATTGTTCACTAGTAAATGTGACATTTACTGTAGATTTTTGTACGTATCCTGTAAGTTAAATTAAGAAAATTTTCTTCTAATCCTAGTTTGCTGAAAGTTTTGATTATGAATGGCATCGCATTAAAAAAAAATTCCTGTATATATCATTATCCCTGGTAATACACTTTATTCTAAAATCTACTTTTTCTGGTATTAATATAGCAACTCTAGCTGTTATTTGATTAGTCTTTGCATGATGTATCTGCTTCTTTTTTTACTTTAAAACTGTTCAAGACTTTATATTTAATGTAGGTTTTTATAAGTAACATATGATTGGTTCTTACTCTTTTTTTATCCATTCTGACAATGCTATCCGGTTGGAGAGTTTGCATTTAATGTTATGTTTATATAATTGGGTTTAAATTTACAATTGTGCTAGTGGTTTACTACTTGTCCCATCAATTCTTTGCCTCCTGTCACTCTTTTTCTCTTTTCTTTTGGATCCAATTGAATATTTTTTATAATTAGATTTTATCTCCACTATTGTCTTATTAACTCTACCTCTATGCTTTTTATTTTAATGGTTGCTCTAGGGTTTAGAACATACAGTTTTTACTTATCACAATGCTATTATACCACTTACATGAGTATACTTCCACGTCCTCCTTCCCATCTTTTGTTCTATTAGCATATATTTTACTCCTAAAATATGCTATAAATAACACAATATATTATTATTTTTTCTTTAAGCACTTGACTATCTTTTTAAAAAATCTAAATTGAGTGAAAATATATATTTTTAATTTATCCACTTTTTTTACTATTTATAGGACCCTAGTTCTTTGCATAGGTCTCAGTTTCTAACTTAAGACTATGTTTTAAGATATCTTATAATTCAGATCTGTTGGACCCAAATTCTTTCAGCATTTGTTTCTCTGAAAAGTCATTACTTCACATTCATTTTTGAAAGAAATAGTCATTGGATAACTGAACTCTAGTTCAGGGGTATTCTAGACAGGGTATTTTTGCTTATTTGCTTTTCTTGTTTTGGTTTGTTTTTGAGCTTACTTGTTTGTTCAGTTTCGGCACTTTAATGATGTTATTTCATTGTCTTTTGGCTTACACAGTTTCAGATGAGAAAACTAGTAATTATCTTTGTTCATTTCTTCATAACATGTCTTTTTTCTTCGACAGCGTTTTAACATTTTCTCATATCAGTAGTTTCTATCATTTGATCATGGTGTGCCTTCATGTGGCTTCCTTTGACTTTGTCTTGCTTGTAGCTTCTTAAACTTCTTGGATCTGTAGAGTAGCATTTTCATGAAATTTGAAAATTTTTCAGATATTATTTTTCCAAATATTTTTCTATTCTCTCCCTTCCCCATTCTCTGAAACTCCAATGACTTCTAAATTTGACTCCTTAAAAACTTCTCCAAGGTAACTGAAAATCTGTTTTTTTTTTCCAGTCTTTTTTCTCACTCTGTTTCATTTTGGATAGTTTTCACTTCTATGTTTTCAAGTTCACTAATTCTTTTCTTCTGCAATGTTTAATCAACCTGGTACTGATTTCATCTTATGAGTTTTTCATTTGAGTCAGTGTATTTTTGACATCTAAATTTCTATTTTTCTCCATATATTTTACTTTTCTCACATTGTATTCTTATTTTTCTTTAAATAGTTGAGCTTATTAATAATGGCTATTTTAAAGCTTTATCCATCATCTCTGTCATTTCTAGGAATGTTTCTATTGAATGATTTTTCACCCTAATATAATCATATATTCTTGTTTTCATATGATTAGTAATTTATAATTTTAATTATTTGTCAATTTTTATATTCTTGAATTTTGGATTTGTGGTTTTCTTTTAAAAGAGCATTTTACTTTGTTCTGACTGTGAGTTACATTTCACTTGACTCTCAGCTTTAATCTTTCTGAGGCCTTCACTCTAGGATAGTTTAGCCCCACTGTTAAAACATGACCCCTCTGTGGCCTCTACCAAATGCAACCAAGTTTTCAAAATCTGGCTGTTCAGAACTTGAATCTACCAGCTCTGTGTGAGCTTTGGGAACCCTTCAGCTTGCAGCCTCTTTGTCATTCTTTGCCCAACCTTATAACAGTTAAATATTCAACAATAGATTCAAGGGAAATATCATGAAATTGTTCAACCTCTATGAAAATTTTGAAGCTTCTTTTCCTGTATAACACTTTCCTCTCCAGTACTCTGTTCCAAAATTCCAGTCACCTCAAACTTCTTGAACTTCAGTCTCTATCTCTGTTACTCAAAAATTCTGTAGTGCACAGTTTGGGATTTCTCCTCCCTTGTACAGGGTGAGGAAAGTGCCTCCAGGCAGGAGGGTAAGCAATCTGAGGGCTTATTTCAGTTGTTTCTCTGCTTTCAGAAATCACATTTCTGCACTGCCTGTTATCCAATGCCCAAAACAGCTGCCTTATGTATTTTCATGTATTTTGTTCAGTTTTTAGTTCTTGGTGGAGGGAAACCCTGGTCCCAGTTATTCCATCACGGCCAGAAGTAGACCATTAAATCATGGAAATATTGTTTACTTAGATCTGGTAATCAAATATCATGGGAAAGGTTGAAAGAATTTATTAAATAGAATGAAAATGTTATATGTGTCAACATGTCAATATGTTGCATTACTGTTCATGGGGTTTGGGTCATTTGATTCAATGAATTTGGAAGGAAGGAAGTAGGAAAGAAATAGCGAGGGGAAAGCCATTTCCCAATAGGAAGAACTATGTTATTAAATATTTCCACATTCCTTGACTGGTCCTTAGGTTTCTGGTTAACTTAGGATCATTGGATTATTCTGTCTTTACAAATGACCTCCAAATAGCAGTTATTTATGATAACCAAGTTTTAATTCTCACTCATGCTTCCCATCCATTATGGGTTGGTTACAGCTCTGTTCCATGTCATCTTCCCAGCTAAAAGAGTAATACTAATCTGGTATGTAATCAGATTTTGTGGCAGAGGGAAAAGAGATAAAGCAGACCCTGGGAAAGCTCTTACAATGACTGCCGGGAAATGACACATTTCTTACATTATATTGGCCAATGAAAGTAATGTGACCATGCATTCTTTCAACAAACCAAGGTGTACAGTCCTCCCATGGCGGGGGGTGTGGGAAGCACCACAGGAAAGAACCCCAAACATTTTGTAAATGGTAATCAACCTACAACCTACATACCCTCTACACAGCATCTTCTCCTTTTTCTTGGGTCAACTTCTACCAAGCCACTAGACAAAATTAAAGAATGCAATTCCCTATTCAAAAATACCAGGGAATATTCAAATGCAGTTTCTACCCTCAAACTGCCAAGTAGGTGCTTTAATAGTTCATTAACCAGAACAAAGAGGTTCTATAGAGATTGGTTTGTGGAAATCTCCAAATTACATTGTTAAGTGAAGAAAAGACAGAGTTCAGAGAATGTGATATACTGCCATTTGTGTAAAGAAAAGGAGATATTTATATACCTCTATGTGTATGCATAGGAATCTTATAAAAGAATGCCCAGGAAACAGTTGCTTCTAAAAAAAAAATACACTGAAGATTATTCTTTATGGTCCCAAAGACTTTTGAAAAATTACCTCCTTAGTGTACACTGAAAAGCTTGATATCAGTCAAGCAATTTCCTCAGCAATGTTCGAGTATATCATAAAGAGTAAAGATGTGGTACCACACTGCAGAATGACCACAGCAGGGAACAGAGACTCAAACAACAGAGAACTAAGATCCAGTTCAAGAAGTCCTTCACAATTTTGAGAGATACACCTAATTTAAAAAGAAAATAGGAAATGAAATTTTCAAGTTGCCTACTTAGGTCCAGGAATGCTCTGGTTTTGCATCCCATTTAGATAAGAGATGTTTAGCTCATGATATACTGATTTCAGAAATTGAACACAGATAGTACTTACTTGTGCTACTTCTTTCCTGCAGTATTTTTTTCCCACAAAACCACCGTTGCTGAGCTACTCCATCTGCTAAACTGAAGAGGCACTCTGCAGTACCTGCTCCCCAAGTACGGAAGCATGGAGATGCTTTCCAGAAGGATGGGGCCAAGCTTGTGTTTAAAACTTACAACAAACAGATATTATTTTTTCCCAGGATTATTTTCTTCATAGTATTAAAGCTGTGGCACCCTTTACTCAAGAATAAAGTCAATTTCCCACTGAAATAAGAAACACATTAAATAAGAAGTTCTTGTTCTTACTGAGTCAGGTAGGTATCACACCTACCTTTACGGCTGTCTTTAATATTGTTTCACAATACTAAGCCTCTCTTGAAATTCTTCTTTTTATTTACGTGTGGTAGGCAAAATAATGTCTACCATGAAGACACCCATATCCTAATCCCTGAAACTGTTAAATATGTTATACAGCAAAGGGCAACTAAGATTGTAAATGGAATGAAGGTTACCAATCAATCTTTTAAAAGGAGATAATCCCGGATTATCCATTTGGGCCCAATATCATAAAGGGTTCTTAAAAGTGGAAGCAGGTGATAGAAGAAGAATTGATGCTGGAGTGATGCAATGTGAAAGGCTCAACCAGTATTGCTGGTTTTGAAGCTGTAAAGGAGGCGATGAACCAAGAAATGTGAGTAGCCTTTAGAAGCTGAGAAGGCATGGAAACAGATTCTCTCCTAGAACCTTCAAAAAGTAGCACAGCCTTGACAACATCTTGCTTTTAGCACACTGAGATCTGCATCAAATTTCTGACCTAAGGAACCTAAGAAAATGTTTTGTTGTTTTAAACTACTAAATTTGTGGTACTTTGTTACAGCAGCAATAGGAAACTAATACAATTTGTTTATTTCCAGTTGTTTAACTAATGGAACACTAGAATCTTGTACTTACAAGTTTTACTAACAACAGCAACAACAACAACAAAAAAAAAACAGTTTTACCGCCAAGGCTCAAAGAGAAACCCAAGATGCTGATTCTATACCCATCTGATCATGTTGTATGACCTTCCCTCCAAATAATTGAATGCTAGATGTTCTCTCTTGATTATGAAATCACACAAGGAACTTCAGAACATCCAAAAATGGGCAATGTTTCAATTGGACATGAAAAAGGATGCTCAGAAATATGACTTAGTCAGTCATGCCATGTGCTTATCGTCTAATGACTTATCTACCCTTTATATGGAGACACCACACTATTGTCTTGGTATTTTGCCCATACCACTTAAAACATATTGTTAAAACAAACAGGTTGTTTGTTTTCACTTGAAAGTTATGAACAGACACTACATCACTTTCACTAAGGGTGGACCAGGACAGGAGTGAGGAGACTGTTAAGAATAATGCACACAGGTGGGCCACAATGGCTCAGTGGCAGAGTTCTTGCCTGCCATGCCGGAGACCTGGGTTCAATTTCCGGTGCCTGTCCATATGAAAATAATAATAATAATAATAATAATAATAATAATAATAATAATACATACAAGCTTATTTGGCATAATCCAACAAAAAATGTTTTTCTAAGAAAAAAAAGATTTAAAAATTGACCATATTAATTTTATTGATCATTTCGGGGAAAAAGTTCTGGATACAGCAAATATATCAAAATGGCTGAGTACACAAGCAATCCCATAACTCTCCTCATAGCTCTGTGACAATTACTTGAGCCACACCAAGTGCCAGACATTATTTCTTTTCTTATTTTATTTTCCCTCCAGAGAAGTGTTTATTTTCACAAGTACACCATAAAGAACCATGTTGGCTGAAAGACAGACATTATTTCTAACGTGGACCTTCACTAATCTCATTTAAGTTAAAAGAAAATGGGCAAGAACATTGTCTGGCAGGCCACGCCATTCTGTCCCAGCGCTCTCAAACAAATGATTAGACTTCAGGAAGGAAGGTGTAGACAGCTAGTGTGTCTTGAATCAGATGTTTGGAGGCAAGTAGATAATAAAACTTGCAATTTTTTATTGCTCAATAGGTCACTCCTATATTCAAAAGTAAGAGTCAGTCTTGTTTGTTTTTTAAGGGAACTGCATCCAGACTTAACAGTTGAGAACTCACACCAGAAGTTATTCTTTGTGCTAGTCTATAGTTCATTTATTTTTCAGTCCCTTATTCCACAAAAGATTGCCTTTTATTAGCAACTGTGAAGCTGAACCACAGTGCATTCATTTTATAAATGTGATGGCGTCACTACCATAAAAGGTTCAGAGGGAGGCTGGACAGTGTGGCATCACCATGGTGATGTGCTGTAATGGACAGCATCCCAGGGGCCACTGACAACAGGAAAACCATTAGAAATCTCTCCTCTGGAGACATGTTGTTTTTCACTCAACCTCTTAAAGACTGGTCAGGGCCACAAAGTTAAGGAAGCAATCACTCTTCTCCAACTATTGCAAAGAATGAAATGAAGTCTCTAGGTTCTTCTACAACCATTTGCACAGAAATAACCTTCAGAAAGGGTTCCCCATTTTTAACTGGGAAATTACATTAGCCAAGAGAGAAAAGGTCTTTCAAATGCCAAAGGCTATAGAAGTTCATTATCAACTTGTTTGCTCCCATTTTAAGTTCCTATAATTTTTTATTTCATCAGTTTGGACAGAGATGAGTGTGTGGAGGGCTTGGGGAACAGTGGTCTGAGAGATAATGGGGATAAAAAGGGTCAGGGCAGCTTCACCTAGAATAATTTTGCAGGAATAATAGATTTTCTTATGAAGGTCTGTCATTCCTTGTTTGATTAGTAATAGAACATTCCGAAGTAAGAGAAATGAATTAAGAGAGATAGCTAAAAAACTGGAAGATATTTATGAGAAGCCACATTAAACTTTTTTTTTGGGGGGGGGGGAGTGCATGTTCCAGAAATCGAACCAGGCTTCCCACATGGAAGGCAATACACTACTTTTTAAAAGAAATAATGAAACTGAAAGAAACGATTCTTCCAACAACTCTGAGAATTTGCTTTGCTGACTACTGTACTTCTAGCTTTTGGATTCAGTCTTCTGTGTTCCTATTTCTGTCATATATATATATGAAATATATTTCATGTTCTATGAGCAACATTTGGAAATGAATAAGGTTGACACTAGTCATTTAATGTCAACCCAGCAGCCTTTAAAGTACTAATATGCTTTAATCTGTCCAGACTATTAGCAAAGGAAAGCCCATGCTTCTCAATATTTTTAATCAACTGCTTCAGGGTAGCTTTTCAAGGACATGTTAGGCATTAGCCAATTAATATTGCTGAAGTCACCATAACCCCTGGCTTAGATTTATGCTATCGCATACATGGGTTAGGGGAAATTGGTACTGAATCATTATCAAAGGTTAATTCCAGTAAGAACTGGTTATATTTGATTTATTGCATGACTACAGAATGTACCCCTACTTCTAGCCAGAAATTTTTTAAATTCATATTGCTGGTCAAAAGAGATTTATGATAAATAAGCCTAAACTACAAAAAACTATTATAAAACAGTTAAAAGAACATAAATCAGATGTAAACTAAATCAGCTGTGAAAATATATATATATATATGTACACACACTATTTAGAGGCATAAATTTTCTTTACAAATGAAGTTATGGGGAAAACTTTTTTTGAAATAAAATATGCTAGGAAATTTAAATGTTATTTCTTTTAGGTGCCCTTTCAGATCCAATGACACTTCTTTCTTTTCTTCAGGAACATAAAAATACACTATGTTTAACTTGGTTTGTCTTTAAAATCTCATTGTTTTTCTTGTTTTTGAAATATAAATACTTAGAAATGGAAAAGCACATGAGGAAAATTTTCTAATTTCCAGGGTAGGGACAAAATATCTGGAAAGTTATTCTATTTTTCCTCAAATAATGCAGTCTGTGAAACTTAACAATTTTCTATACACATGTACATATTTCTAAATGTGAAAATTTTCAAAAGTCACCTCTCCCTTGACTTAAGTATATTTATCTATGTGCATCTAACTACATGCCCATTTATCTTAGGATTCTTGATTTTTGTTTCTAATTAAATTGCAAATGGGTATAAACATTTCAAACCTGGACCAGGGTGTTCTCATTTATTATTGAAAGAACATGGTGAACTCCAAATGCATACACACATGCACCCAGAGAGACAATCACCCACTCAGATCCAGGAAAATGTTTGTGAGCCTTTGCTCAGTTACCTGGAGGTAGGACAGGGACAGGAACCTACCCACAGACCCAAAAGGTTATTATCCACAAAATCAATTACAGCATGTTTGGCAAGATTCCCAAAAAGAACAGATTATGATATGCACCACAATCTTTAAGGCCAACCTTCCTTAAGATCTCTGTCTTTGAAATGGGTCTTTTTGGCCCCAGTACCCATTTCTGTGAATGGGAGAAGGGAGTCAAAGGTAGGAGAGCTGTTGGAGACAGCTGACCAGCATTGTCCACCCTCCCCAAGTAGAACCCAAAATCTGGGCTGGATGTCAAACTTGGGACTAACAAATATACTCCCCAAAAGTTGAGATCAGAGCTTTTCTTCACTGAGATCTGTTTAACCATATGTCTCCTGGTCCAAGGATAAACTCAAAACCACTAACCCAAAATGTGTGTGATAAACACCTTGCAGAGGTTTACAGGTCTCTGGAATAAATGGGAGTCAGGGATCTGAATATGTAAAGATTAAGGCAATCATTTCCTCTTCTGGGACCATGGCATGATTAGCCATATACTCCAAAATTCTAATCAATTAAATAGAACAATTATTTACTGTTAACTTACCATTCCTTGGATGCAAGGTTTAATATTGCATAGTTGAAGTCAATTTAGTATATAATTATACCCTCAAAATATGTGATCCTCAACTAAATGTTGTGGACTAGAAATTTTAGGGAAATTATGGTGCATGCTAATGAGGAAACAGCTTCTCATTGGTCAGGTCGCCATCTGCTATTTCATTCAATCATAGCACCCTGAGTCAGCGTGTGTTTGGAAGGGTTTTCCTGCTTGCTCTCAAACTAGAAATAGGCAATTCAAGCTAGTATAAGAAAATTTTCTAAAGGAAGGGAGGGAGTAAGGAAGGGGGGAGGGAGGGGGGAAAGGTGAGGAAAGGAAGGAAGGAAGGAAAGAGAATACAAAGGCTTACCAAAAATGTGGAAAGGACAGACTTAGGGATGACTGGAACCAGTTACTTTAATGATGCTAGGTGATATTTTTCCTAATGACTCTTCTCTCTGCTCCTCTCTGTGTGGTAGCTTCTTTCTGGCCAGCATTTCCAGTGAGCAGAAAAGCTTCAGATATATACCCATATGATCTCAGAAATCAATTGGAGAAAGACTCTCTTTCCAAGCTCTGCTCAGGAAAAAAACAAAACAAAACACTGATTGACCTGTTTTTGTAATATGTGCCCATCCTGGGATGAATATCTGTGACCAAAGGGAGAGGATCTCATGAGAATTTAGTAACTCTTTGACGAAGGCATGTTGAAGAGCAGTTCCCAGGTAGGAGAGTGCTGTGCCCAGAAGAAAGGAAAGAGTCTGTGCAGGCAAAACAAAAATGTCCACCTCATTCATTCAAACTGTTATTTCCAAGATTCTGAAAATATCTGTAACTTAAAAATTGGAAATGAGCTATAGTTCTAGCTCTCTACCATAGTGTCCAGTTTCGGGTACCATGCTTTAAAAGGGGCCTAGACAAACTAGAACAAACACAAAGAGATGATGGCATTAACAGCTATACCATACAAGGTATAGTTAAAGGAACTGAAGCTTATTATCTTACAAAAAGGAATTCTAAAGAGGCACTGGATTTCAAATATTTGAAAAGCCTTTCGTGTAGAGGAGAAAGCATATTTATTCTGTGCTACTTATTCACAGAATCACAAACATAAATAAATGACTATGGGATTCAGAAAAGTAACATAAGGGAGTGAAGCTAGCCAGATGTTAGAAAAACAATAGTGCAAGCACGATAATAAATGACAAGCGATACTCTGCCACAGGGGATAGAAATCCATAGGGGGTGGAAGGCTATGGAGAACTGAAGACTTGTGCCCATCTAAAGGAGGAGATCCACACTCAGGTCCAGCTAACTGTTGCCTTGTGGAAATGTGGGTACAGTACTGCCAGATCTTTCTTTCTCAAGAAGAGCCAGAAAGCCTTTATTTTTATGTGAAATCTCTCAATTTCTTCAATGTTGGCTCATGTTTTAAAAGAAACACCATGTGGGCCAAACAAAATACAGTTCTGGAAGGGATCCCTTGTGGGGCCCCAGTTTGAAATCTCTGCTCTAGAAGGTAAAGCTAGAGCTAGTAGCTCAAAGTTTTTAAGAATCAGATTGTTTTTTACCCTTCATAATTTATAAGGCAACTAGAACTAGAATTCTTCAATCATGAGGTATGCTTTTTAAGGTGGTCAGCATACTTTCACAGAAGCATGTTAGCAGAGGTTAATGATCATCATTGAGAAATACTATAGAGATGACTCTTGTATTAGGTGGTCAGATCAGCCCAGAATTCAGTCTGCAAGGTGACTCTGAGATTTTTGAAATAAGCTCAGAAAATGTTCTTCTCTGAGGGAGACTCTAAAGAAGTATAAGATAATATTTGAGGACTATAAAATAGAATATGGACACATTGTTGAAAGAGACATTGAAGAGAGTCAACATAGCACAATATTTCTAAGTATAGGCAAGACCACAGTGAAGATATACATATAACATGTCCTGGCCATCAGATCGGATTCCAATGGACATAAGTCCAAGACTCCTTTGGTCTAGTTTAAAAAGTCTTTCTGGTCCTTTTCCATGCCTTTAGGATGTTCAGAATGAAGGGAGTATGGTTTAGGCATGAAGTGCCCTTGTCTTCACCAGTTCTCATGAGTCATGTGACTATGGACATTACTCACTCCACAAATAACTTGAATGATTCACCATCATTTCAAATTCAGTACTGCTAAGATAAAATTCACCAATGTTCCTTTCTTGTTGTGCTCCATTTCTTGATTTCCCCATGTCAAGGGAAGCAGCAAAATCTGACCTCTTCCTAGATTCTTAGGGTCCATAATTTCCCCACTATCATTGGGGGAGAGGTATCAGGTGGCATAATGAACAATATGCTAAAGAGGAAATTGGGGTTCACGTTGTAGGGGATGGAGTGATGAATTTCCACTTAAAATCGAATCGACAAGATGCTCAGAATAAGAAACAGTTTTTGCCTAGTCATGGACCTCCTAAAGGTACAATCTTGGTACTGCAAAACTAATCCAAATTTCTGAAATTGCCTCTACAGAAATCTGAGATGGCCATAGTCCTCTTAGTTTGTTTTTTTTCATCTCTTTCTCCGCATTTTCTCTAGCACTTGTTTCTCTCTGTTCATTTTTAAACAGTTTTATTTACACATCATGCAATCCAACCTAAGTGTACAGACTTGCCTTCACCACCATAATTCATATGAAGACATTTCCTTTTCTTCCACAAAGAATTCATACCCCTTCCCCATGTACCCCGGCCTTGACATTTCATTTTGGCATAATGTCTTTATTACATTCAGTAAAAGCATATTATAATGCTACTGTTAACTATAGACCCCAGTTCGCTTTGACTATATTTTTTTCCCATATACTATCCATTTTCAGTACCCTGTATTGTTGACATTCATTTAGTCCTTTTGTTTTTGCCTATAGGATTTTGGGCAAGGGAGAAGGTTCAGACTTCTGGTTGCAGCTGAGACCCCTAAACCATCATATAAAGTGAATATATATCGAATCATATTTACGTATTGAACTCAAATATAAGTTCTGATATGCTCCCATAAGTAAAAGATAGTGATGAGCCATGTTAAAAAGCAGTTATGAGAATCCTAACATTGCTGATTTATAGCCCAGATATACTTAATAATTAAACAAAAACATTGCAGAAAAATTAGTTGAAGGAGATAATGGTCAGTGTAACCTTAAAATTTGCTTAAATGTATATAGCAGATTGAGTTATGTACCCCCCAAAAAACATGTTCTTTATCTTAATAGCATTCCTATGAATATAAACCTATTGTAAATGGGACGTTTTGAAGATGTTAATTTTAGCTAAGATGTGGGCAGTTACATTTGGATAGGTCTTAATCCTATCCTGGAGATTTTATGAAGGGAAAGCCATGGGAAGGGTCTGAAAGCAGGGAGCCAATAGTCAACAGAACCGGGAAGAAAGGGCATTACCATGTGACCAAGGCAGGAACACGAGCCCAAGGAACCGGAAGCATCAGGAGCAGGCAGCACAGATTTTATGGAGTCAGGAAAGAAAATATGGCCTTGCTGTTGCCTCAATTTTAGACCTTTCTTACCTCAAAACTATAAGCTAATAAATAACATTTGTTTAAGCCAATCCATTATGTATTATTTGTCACAGCAGCCTGAAAACTAAGACAATGTGTTACATGTAAAATTGGTTTCAAAAATTCCCTGGAAAATTCATTTCTTTTTCTGCTGAAAATATCAAAGATGTTATAGCACTAAAAGCTTACTCAGTTTGGTAAGTTACACAATTGCTTTCAGTATTTAGCAAACCTCTCTGGCTGGAAAAAAAAATTTTCAGACAATTAAGAAATTGTAAATAGTTCTTGACTTGCTTTTATTAGTATCTGTCTTTCTCAATGGACTTGCCCAGGCTATCAGCAAACATTATTTGACCAATAGCTAATGAATAATAAATAATACTTGCATTTTAACTGAGAGACAGTTTATCAGAATGAATAATAGTCCGACCTCTGGAGTCAGACTACCAGGATGCAAGCCCCAGATCCACTATTTACTGGCTGTTAAGTTTTTTAACTTCTCTCTATAGTTTCCTCACTCATAAAACAGTAAACCTGCTCAATAGGGGTCCTGGTGGTGATTAAATAATTTAAATAGGTAAAACAGTATCTGACACACAGCCCTATAAAACTGTGAACTCTTGTTATTATTATCTTTTGCCTTTTAAGAATCCATTTGTCCAATAGATATTTGCTAGGCTGCCTACAACTGTCCCAGGCACTGCACCAAGAGCTGGATCATTTGTAGCATTTCCTAAACCAGCAGCCAGAGACTGGGAGTAGGCAGTACATCCTCAAGTATAAACATCAAATTCTCAAGTAGAAGTAGATGCAAGACTTCTTCCACTTAATTAAATGCAAAAATTAGTAACTATACTGAATATGCTTCAAGGGGAGGTGCCTATCATCTGTCTGTGAAATTTGCAGTTTCACCCACTCAGGTGGCTTTTACTGCTTCCACACTATATTTGCATCTAGCTTAGAATTCTGTGTTAGGTGATGCTTCTGGTTTGTGCCTTGCATTAAGGACCAGCTCCCAACGTGGGAGGAAGGATTACAAATAAGGAGTCCATGTTATCAGAAGTCTGGGTAGGACAAAGTTTTGATGTGAGTATGTTGTGCCTGATCTCATATGTCTGGCCAAAATCTGCCCTCAATTATGCATGCACGGCTTTCACTGACGTCAGTAAGAACTGTGCTCATGTAACAGGAGGCAGAAATTTGGCTCTTTGATTTTAGTAGAATTAAATGCCAGAAGTTCCGACCCCAAAGGGTCAGAAAAATGCAATAGAATATTTTTCTCTTGACAATCTCATCTGTTGCACAAGACATGCAACTAAGTTAGCACCAAATTTCTTAAGCCTAATTTAGAAGTTTCTAATGCTGTTGTGCCTATGAATTGTGTGTAGCTTTCCATTGCAGTAAGAACTTTAAGATTCCAGGATTTGGTCAGTGGCTTCAGATAAAACCCTAATACAAAGCCCTAATTCATTGTCAGTTGCAGGATTCCATTTCTGGTCTGGGCTTTAACAACAATGCAGAAATCATTTGGTGGTGCTGAACAGATTCCACTCTCCACCTCATATGATTGGCAGACTAACGTAATGAAATTTAGGGGGTTGGTATTCTTAGAGTATTTACTCTGAGTTACAGTCTAATTTGTATTCTGACATATCCATAGCTTTGTCTTTATATTTGTATCATTTTAAAATTTTAATTTTATGCAATGATATCAATGGTAGAGTCTCCTTCCCCGAGCATCTGGTAGCAAGTTTCTGAGTGGCAAAATACTATTCAGTAGAAATACTGAGCCAGGTCATTGACCAAAAAAAATTTCCTTACCCCTAACTAAGAGTGGCAATGTCTGGTTTCATTAACCAGAAATTCATAGTTCTATTTTCTGCTTTGGATCTCAAGAAGCAGATTCCTCTTGAACTGTTATTCAGAACTTTGCTGAATGTAGACCTAAATGTGTCTCCCTTGTAGTATGTTTCCTTGTGGATGACATGATCTAGCTGAGTTTTCTTGGTCACTTACCACTTCTCATGCCCTACTTTCTGGGGGAGGAGCAGAGTGTATGAATGGTAAATTGGGGAGCAAGTACAGAGTGTATTTAATCCAACCCCTCCCTTTACCTCCTCTCCCTTTGGGATCTTCCTGCCTGCAGAGAGCACATACTTATTTCTGCTCCCATACTACAGTTTGCACTTGTGAAGTGAGACAACATTGCCTGTTACTGAAAGTTGTCTGTTTGATTCTATTCTGTTCTGCTCAGGAGTTTGGTATAGTAAATGAGGCATACCTAAGCCAAAACCTCCAACAACTTCAAGGGCAAAGGGGCTGCAAACTTAATATCTGTTGTCCCAACACTTTAATAAAGGGCCTGAGGTGGCAGGGGTTTTGTCAACATGGGATGGGATGGTACAGCAGAGCTAAATCCTTGTAAGAAGTTATTAGGTAACATTTGATATTGGTAAATTAAAAACTAACAGAATAAGAACAATTATTTAGAAGTATACAGGCAAACACCAGGAAAAAAATCTACAAGATTTGAAAATGGTTATCCATGAAAATCACATTAGGGAATGGAATGAGTTAAGGCAAGAAGCCACTTCCTCATTTTATCTCAAGGTTCAACTCTGTTTTTGATATTTGGTAGACAAATTCATTATTTCACACTTCTCTGAATCATGGAATATGACACAGAAGAGATTTTAATCTTATCCAGTGTTTTCAAACTGAGAGTCACAATTCATTAGCATGTCAAAAGTTGATTTATTGGATTGTGGTCCAACATTTTGAATGGAATGAAGTGGAACAGAATGGAATGGAATAGAAGTGAAGAGAATAGAACAGAATAGATCAGGTCTGAGGGAATTACAACGTACTGGATCACAATACCATTTACTTTATATTCTGGGTCATAGTAAGCAATGTTTAAAATCTACCCATTTTTCCAGGCTTCTACTCAACCCTCAACCAGGTCTTTAGTTTCTTTAGATGTAATACCCAATCTATCTTCCATTCAAGAGGTTGTAGGGGTCAAATGAATTATGCAGATGAAAATGCTTTGAAAACCATAAAATTTAAAACATATTTAAGGTATTATTATTTTGACGAAGATGATGATGTAAGAAATGCCTAAGCTAGTTGACTTTCAATGTTATACAGCTCTTTCATGTGAAAGAACAGCCCTGAATAAGCCCTTCCCATACCACCACTCTTCTAAGAAGGGAGTGGGCCAGGGCCCCAGATCAGTCAGGCTTAGAAACAAAGGCAATTCTAATCTGGTAGCTCCATTTAGACTGCATGGAACAGAAATGGTTGAGACAGGTCTTGGAGTTATACAAACTTAGATCCAAATTTAGCTTTGCCACCTACTAACTTACACTAAGTTATTTAACCTCTCTGAATCTCAGGAAATCACCATCACCATCATCCTCAAAACAACTATTGTTGCTTATCAGGGAAAGATAGAGAAAAGGTTTTCCTCATTCTCCTTGGAGAACCTGCAGGTCCTCAGAGGAGAGAGAAATCCTGCCTAAGCTGGGAGAAACAGGGAAAAGGGAGGAGAAAATACCGTGACCTGTGCAAGGTGCCTGTGAGACCTACAGCGCTCATCTCCATGTCGCCCTTGCACTGCGAGCCCCCAGACTCACAACTAAAACGCCATACATAAATGCTCACTCTTTGCTGTTTCTAATCTCATCATTCTGGGATTGTGATGCAGGGTTCCATGCTTGGTATTCGGGAGCATCTTGTGGGTACCCAACCGCTTTCCCAGACTAGAAGGACCAGTGTCTGTTGCCACAGCGCATATTCCAATTCTGCCACTTTCTTATGTGATCTGTGCTAAATCATTTCTCCTGTCCCTAGCATACTTTCTATAAATTCAGTTCAAACCAAGCTGAAAAGCCAGTCAAACTGCCGTGGGTAAAATTTTGGGAATATTTGCATTTCCCAAAATAGTGCAATGTTAAGGGGAGCAAAATGAAAAATGACCAATAAAACACATTTTATCTTAGAAATATTTTTAAATAACTAAAAGTGACCAGCAGCAGCAGCAGCATTACCCCATTTCCCTCCCCCTTAATTAATACTTTTTTATGTGACTCTTTACTATATACATAAAACCAGCAACCTTTATTTGTCTCAAATAGATCTCATCAATTCAAATGCCTTCCACTGACTTTCATTACCTTTCACAATCTAGTTCTACTTATATTTTTTTATGTTATTGTGGAACTTTCCCTTACTCTGCCCATGATATAATGCAACCACGTCTAACTTCCACATTTCTCAAATATGTCAGATGTGTTCTTATTCCACGTTTTTTCAGAAAAATGTCTTTGTCCCTCCCCTAACTCCACACTTGAGTTTCAGTCCAACCCAGATGTCACCTCATCTGTGAAGGCTCTCCCAAATCCTCCCCAAACAGAACCAATTTTTCCAACTTCAGGACTTTCATAGTACGTAGTCCATATAGTAAGTGTGGGACATACCAAATTTTATCATCACAGTCCTATACTCTCTCTCACTAAACTGTCACTTCTTTGAGGTCTGGGACTATTGTATCTATGCTTGAATCTCCAGTCAACACATGTAGTAAATGTCTGATCAAAGGACAAAATTGGTTTGACTTCTAGATCTTGTAGCTCTTGTCTTAACATATTTTACTCTAGATCTACAGACACTGACAAGGTCATGAAAGAGATGTTTGTTCAATTTCTTTTTTTAAGCAGCAGAGCCAGTTAGGGATCCAGCCTTTGGTGGAGTCACAGACAGAGACAGCACATGTGATCTAATTTTCAATCTGGTGACAAGCAGAGGATACCAGTGTATTGATCACTGGACATCTTGCATCAGGTAGGACAATCTTAGTTTTGCCTGAGATCATGAATGAAAACATGTCCCTATTATTTGGAGTTTGGGAAATCTTTTATCTGCTGCCACAGCTCTATAACTGAACATAAGGAGGGACAGTCAAGCAGCAAGGGGCCTATGAACCTTCCATACCCTCCATCACAGTACAGGCTCACCAGCAAGGAGTGTTGAGCTACGGGTGAAGCTAACCAGTTCCTGATGCTCTGGCTTCTTTGAACTCTGGTCACTTCCTAAACCCTGGGCAACATGTATGGACTGGTGGAGACTTCCTGCATCCCGGCAGAAAGTCATGAAACATTTTGAAGAAAATGCATAGCGATATATAACCATGGATCAAACTATGCCAAATAGATATTAAGTCTCTTGAGTTTATGATTTTACATCTGTAGCATGTAAATATAATCTGTGATAGCTTATACAGGCAAGTAGAGAAGACAGCCACTTTTGTGATGGAGTTTTAGCACAATGGGTAAACCCCAATCCCTCCCCTCAGCCTTATGCCCAAGTATCCCCCTTTTTAGGCCACCTAATAACTGAAGATCCAACATTAAACATTACTGTTTTTTTGAATTAGTCTTTCTTATTTTCACTAAAATTCAAATGCCCCTGGAAGAGATAATACATCCACCAGAGTGTGAATTAGTTCATCAAATGCTTTGAGAAATAGAAGATGGAACAGAGGGTTTCTGAGGCCTCAGCAGAGGGAAAAACTTCTCTTTGATGGAAATAAAGAATCAAAGAAAAGACTAAGGGAGTCAAAAAGAAATCTTGACCCTTTCCCAAACTCATAAGCAACTTACCCTAGAAGTAATATGCCCAAGCATCCCTTGTTCTGATGGTGGGAAACCTCTTTTCTGTAGACTAGACTGGATGGCATAGAACAAAGTTCAAGATGGTGCTCCTGTCTGAAGTGGTTTAATTTGCTTAAAACAATTTGACAAATATTTAAGTATCTGTTACATGCTAGACATGCTGATAAATTCTGGAGATAAATATCTGAATAAAAATCAGCCCCTACTTTTAAGGAATTCATAGTTTATTGGTGATACAAATATAAAAACTAACAAGTGCCATTCATTGCCATAGATGGTATGACCAATATAAAGTTCAAGTTACAGAGTGAGCACAGAAGGACCTGAGGTTTGGCCAAACCTTTATATTCCTTGGCACTAAAAAGAAATTATTAAGAGAAGAGCCAGTATACTTAGACTACATTGGTCCTAAGTGTTCCAGGCTTCCTGCAGGGAGAGCAGGCACAAAGAATTAGGTAGTCAGAGAGCTCATCCCATGGCTGCAGCAGTGGCCATGGACCCTAAAAGATATACAACCATGTCCAGGTCT
The DNA here is from genome assembly GCF_023851605.1 of Tamandua tetradactyla. Lineage (NCBI taxonomy): Eukaryota > Metazoa > Chordata > Mammalia > Pilosa > Myrmecophagidae > Tamandua > Tamandua tetradactyla. The sequence continues at coordinate 30,414,601 of NC_135330.1, read as the reverse complement.
CAGAAATTGTCCTACAAACTATAATGTGTCACCAGCCTCTCAGGAGAACCAAGAGGACACATATGATAATGTCTCCAAGGCAGGTTACTTCTGGGTGAAAGCTACTTTCTAAAAAGTATTCATAAAGGCCTTAGAGAGTGCAGTGCAGGAGAATCATTAATATGCATTAGAATCACACACATTAGTGTGGGAGGTATGTTAAGACCACTCTTGTTCAAACTCCAGTTCCCAGCACACTGGTGGTCTTCAAATCATTTTAGTTGGCCATGACCTGAATTTTTTTAATGATTAGAATAGAGTAAAACAGAATAGAAAATATCAGAGAATATCACACAGAGTAATGGATAAGTATTGCTTTGTAAGACACGTTTCAGTTACATTCAAGAGGTTTTTGTTTGTATGTGTGCTCACAATGTAAAAAACTCAAAAATACTACCTTAGATATCACATAGCCCAACCTCACTGTGCAGATAAGGTTCTGGGAATCAGAGAAAATGAAATACTTGCCCAAAGTCCTACAGTTTGTTAATGGCATAGCCAAAACTAGACTCTGGTATTCTGACTCTCACTTAGGCGCTTCCCTTCACTCCCACCCCATATCACAGTGCTTCACAGGATTTTGGTGGGGATGGCAAGGGTGGTTGATGGTGAAGAGGGGAACAAAGAAAGAGGATGAAGATAAAAGAGGATGAAGATAAAGAGGATGAAGATAAAGAAGTTGAAACTTTGGGTCTCCTGTTACCAACTAGAGACAAATCACACTAGATTCTTTCACATCCTTAAGCATATTCTGTCCACAAAAGAGTTGAAATAATTGGGAATCTTTACCAAGTGCTTACTATGGGTTTTGCACTGTGCAAGGCAGCTACACTATGTAAGATAGATATTATTATCATCTCAGCTATTCAAGTGAGGAAACCAAACCTCAGAGAGTTAGATACTGATGCAAGGTCACACAGCTACTCAGTGGAAGAGCTAAGACACACTCAATCTAATTTCAAATTCATTGTTTTAAATCCTCTATACCATAAGCCTGTTTCCAGAGGTTCCCATATTTTAACCCGTTTTTTCCTCTATATGTACTATTCAGTTAATTTGATAAAGTATACATACATATATTCATATATGCATATAAATACACACACCTATATTATCCTCACTGTATTCCACATGTCAATTCATATATTATAAGCTAAAGCTAGAGTATCCCTAAAAGGAAATAATCCATGTCCCAACCAGCTCTATGATTCTCTTATTTTATAGCGGTAAGATACCTATAAAAGCCTAGTTACTCTGGAAGATAAGGATAACCCAGGCCTGTTTTCAGTCTACACAGGACCTCTGGAGTATGAGCAGCATCAAAGAGAGAAGGAAAGATGGTAACATGAGGTTTAATATCTGCAGATATTTTTGCTGCTCACTCTTCAAATAGGATTTAAAAGCAGCTCCTTTCATTTCCCTTGTTCTCTGACTTAAAATCCCAGATAGAATTCCCACATCTATCTCATTGCTTGAGTTGAATTTAGAAGTGGGTCTTAGCATCAGTATTTTAGTTAGGAATCTGAAAACAATAAGGGGTTTTGACCCCCTTCCTTTCCCCTATTGTCTTTCTTGTGTTATTTACATACATCTGACCCCTGCTTGATTTTAAACCCCTTTGGGAGGAGGGGCCACGTATTATTTATTTTTGGCCTCCACCACTATCCCCACTAAGTTTCAGTATAGACCCTTAAATGTACTAGCACTCAGTAAATGCTTATTAGAGTCAAAACATTGAGCTCTTGGGAAATGACCGAGCCTAATCATCTCACCAGGCCTGGCTGTTGTTTATTCTGCAGAAACTGCCCACAGCCCTGGCCACCCACATGGTCTTGCTCACTTCTTTATGTCTTTGTGTACTTTTGGTCAAAACCATTATAGATATTGGAGAAATAATGCTAATTTAAAATAATAATATAATGTTCCAGGGGTAATTAGCTTCTCTAGGATTTCACTTAACAAATTTCTAATGATAGTTTAGGACTTTTATCTTGTGTAATCACAAACTTGCTTTCCCATTAGATTGCCAACACTGAACTGAACTCCAGCAGTGAATAGCAGCATTGTCATCAGTAATTCCAGGAGTTAAGACTCCACAGTTAGAAGGTAGCTTCAAGGGCAAGGATGGAGGTTTGGAAGCTGCAGGCTTTTTGAATGTTACTGGAGATGGAACCTGTTTCAAAGGAATGCATTTTGACATATGATCATGAAGGCCTTGACCAAAGCCCAGCCACTGTTTATGGGATTGCTCATTTTGCTGATTCTTAAAGATTACCTATATCCATAATTTGTAAACCATATTTTTAAGGAGTGGATACCAAATTATCCAGAGATGGGGCTGGGGTGGTATAGATATCTCCTTTTTTGATGATCTGTGTTGCCCCTTTTGACCATTTCCTACTCGTTCTTGTTCTCATTCCCTCTTACTTCCTCCAGGATTTAATGTCACTACAATTATTCCAACGTTCTTAGTCTTCAGTCCACAAACACACATCCATATTAGTCTTCTTCCCACACTCACAAACAGAGCCAAGCTAACTACAGAGCTCCTTCTTCAGAATTTCCCAACCACTTCCAATGGCCCCTGAAACTGTGATCATAAATTCCTAACTCTGACATTCAAGGCCAACTATATCTCTCCCCAGTGTGTCTGCTGCTATTAATAACTATAGAAATACCCAAATGGATTGACCACTGGTTTCAAGACGTATCTGTGCTCTACTACTTCTAGTTTTTTAATTGTGACATTCCCTCCATTTGAGAACCCTCCATATTAAGACGCTATTTAAATACCACCTTCTTCATGAAGTCTTTCCTGATTCCCTAACTTGGAAATGGGACTGTCTTTCTTATATTATCTATGCACAGATTTGACCCCCATTTAACTCTGAGACACTTTTGGAGGAAGGGGTAGATTTTATTTAACTTTGGTCCCAACCACCACCATCTCCAGGTTCAAGCACAAGCCCTTACACATATTAACACTAAAAAAAAATGCTTATTTGAGTCAAAACAATGACCTCTCTAACTTCCAAACCCCAATTGAAATTGATACAAGAATTTCTCTTGCAGTAAATATCATATTCTAGCCTTTGCTGTGCTTATGTGTGTACCCAAATACCTACTAGATTGTTATGCTCCTTGAAGGGAAGGGCTGCATGTTTTTATGTTCCTCCTGGCACAGGATCTTGCACATTTTGGTGGAGTAGACATGCATTCTTTTCTTTTAAAAACTATTTTCTGAACACCTACTATATGCCAAGATTGCAGTAGTGATAGAAACATCTAAAAATTTCTGCCCTCATTGATCTTGATTACAGTAGGGGGAGACAGATAATAAGCAATATATATTTTTGGTATTTATAGATGTGAAGTGATATGAATAAAAATAAAGTAGATTGAACAAGTCTTTAAAAGTAGTCTGACTTTAAGTCAAAAACAGTTACAAGGACCAAAGATAATCACTATGTACTGATAAAGGGGTCAATTCAACAAGAAGACATAATGATTATAAATATATATGTATCTAATGGCAGACCCCCAAAATTTACAATGTAAATATTTAGATTTGAAAAAAGAAACAGATGATTTTGCATTAACAGTAGAAAACTTCAATATATCACTTTCAATAATGACAAAAGATCAATAACAAAAAAGAAGTTAAATAATGCTAAAAACCAACTAGACATAACAGACACATATAGAATATGTCACATAATAGCTGCAGAATACACAATACAAATTCTCTAGGACACATGGGCCATTCTGCAGGATGGACTGGTCCAAAACAAGCTTCAATTAATTTTAAAGTATTGAAATCCTACAATGAAATGCAGCTAGAAATCAATAACAGAGGGAAAATGGAAAACTTACAAATATTTGGAAATTAAAAACACACTCTTAAACAATCAGTGAGTCAAAGAAGAAATCATAGGGGAAATTAGGAAATATCTCAAGTACAGAAAGCCAAAACACACAAATCAAAACTTATAGGATTCAGCAATGACAGTGCTGAGAGGGAAATTTTTAGCCATAATGCTTACATTAAAAAAAAAAAAAAGAAAGGAAAGTCTTGAATCATAGATCTAACCTCACAATTGGAGGATCTATAAAAAGAACAAACTAAACACAAATTGAGCAGAAAGAAAAGAAAAGAACTTAGATTAGAGTGGAAACAGAGAATAAATAAATAAACAATGAAGAAAATCAACAAAACCAAAAGTTGGTCTTTGAAAAGATCAATAAAATCAACAAACTTTTATCTACATTGACAAAAAAGGGATAATATAAATAATTGAAATCAGAAGTTAAAGGGGGGATATTACTACTAACCCCACAGAAATAAAAAGGATTATAAGAGGATACAAGCAAGAACTTCATGGCAAGAAATTAGATACCCTAAGTGAAATGGACAAATTCTTGGAAACAAATTAACTACACTGACTCAAGAAAAAATAGAAGATCTCAACAAACCAACAGCAAGTAAAGATATGGACTCAAAAACTTCCCAATAAAGAAAAATCTAGGTCCAGTTGAGTTTAGCAGGGGAATTTTACCAAACATCCCAAGAAGAATTGATACTAATCTTGCTCAAACTCTTCTAAAAAATTTGAAGAAGAGGGAAAACTTCCTAACTCATCCTCTGAGGCTAACATTACCCTAATTCCAAAGCCACAAAGATACACCATTAAGAAAATAAAATTACAAAGAAATATCCTTTTTAAATATAGGTCAAAAATCCTTAATAAAATTGAGGCATGTCAAATCCAATAACACGTTAAAAAAAATTACACCCCATGATGAATTCAGATTTATCCCAAATATGCAAAGGTGGCCCAATATAAGAAAATCAATTAATGTAATATACCACATTAACAGAATGAAAGGAAAAAAATACATGATCATCTCAAATGATACAAAAAAAAAAAACCTCAGGAAACTAGAAATAGAAGGAAACTTTCTCAACGTAAAAAAACATGTGAAAAACTCACAGCTAGCATCATACTTAATGATGAAACAATGAAAGCTTTCCCTCTAAGATCAGAATAGAGACAAGGCTGCCCATTGTCACTACTGTTATTCAAAATTGTACTGGAAGTTCTAGCCAGAGCAATAACACTAGAAAAAGAAATAAATGGCATACAAATTGGAAAGGAGTGCAGATGACATGATCCTTTCTTAAGGCAATACTGAACTATCTACAACAAAACTACTAGAGCTAATAATGAATTCAGCAAAGTGGTGGCGTAAAAGAGCTATACCAAAAAAGCAGCGCTGTTTCTACACACTAGTAATTAACAATCTGAAGAGGATATTAAGAAAATAATTCCTTTTAAAATAGCAATTAAGAGAATCAAATATCTAAGAATAAATTTAACCAAGGGTGAAAAGAACTTATACACAGAAAACTATTAAAATATTATTAAAAGAAATAAAAGAAGACCCAAATAAATGGAAAAATGGAAGGACATTTACATTCATGGATTGGAAGACTAAACACTATTAACATATGAATTCTACCCAGAGTAATTTACACATTGCATTCAATCTCAAAAATATTCAAAGAGGCTTCACGTCAGAAATGGAAATGCCAATCCTCAATTTTATATGGAAGGGTAAGGAGCTACAAATAGCTAAAACCATCCTGAAAAAGAAAAGAGAAGTTTGAAAACTAACATTACTGAAATTAAAACTTATTACCAAGCAGTAATAAAAGCAGCATGGCACTGGCACAAGGACAGACATATAAAATTGCACTGAGCATTCATAAATAAACCTTCACATCTATGGCCAGTGAATTTTTGATAATACTGCCAAATTCACTCAATTGGAAAAGAATAGTCTCTTCAACAAATGGTTCTGGGAAAACTGGATAGCCATATATAAAAGAATGAATTAACTCAAAATGGATCAAAGACCTACTTTTAAGAAATCAAAACAACAAAACTCCTAGAAGAAATCATAGGGAAAAACTTCAGGACATTGTATTAAATTAATTAAGAAAGCAATGGTTTCTTTCACTTTTTTTTCCTCCTTTTTTTTTAATTAGAAACCTTGTAGGTTTACAGAAAAATCATGCATAAAATACAGACTACCCATATACCCCCTAATTATTAACAATTATATACCCCTTAACTATTTGGTATGTTTGTTACAATTTATGATAGAACATTTTATAATTGCATCATTAATTATAGTCCATGGTTTACATTAGGGCACCTGGTGTGTGTTGTATAGTACTGTTTTTTCGTTTGTGCTTTACTTTAAAACATGCTTTGTTTTGAAATTATTTCAAACTTATAGGACAGCTGCAAACAAAATACAAAATCCACACAGAGAACTCCAACACACCCCCACCTAGATACCCAGATCTACCAACTTTTAACATTTTGCCACATTTAGGCGATGGTTTCTTAAACTTTACATCAAAAGTTCAAGCCACAAAAGAAAAAGTGGATAAATGAGACCTTGTCAAAATTAAAAACCTTTGTGTATCACAGGACTTCATCATGAGGCTAAAAAGTCAATCTACAGAATGGGAGAAAATATTTGGAAACCACATATACGATAATAGTTTAGTATCCATAATATATGAAGAAATCCTATAACTCGATAACAAAAAGACAAAAAAAAACCCTAAAACAATGGGCAATAGGCTTGAATAAATATTTCTCCAAGGAAGATAGAAATACAAGTGGCTAAAAACCATATGAAAAGGTGTTCAAAATCAAAATCATCAGAGAAATGCAAATCAAAACCACAATGAGATTCCATTTCACATCCAGTAGAACAACTACTATTTAATAAAAATTTAAATTATAAGTTTGGAGAGGATGTAGAGAAATAGGAATACTCATTCATTCATGGTGGAACTGTAACTCAGAAAGTTAAGCATAGAATTATCATATGACTGTGAAATCTTACTTCTAGGTATATACTCAAAGAATTGAAAGTGGGTGTGGTGGTTTGAAGCTGTATGTATCCCAGGAAATTATGTACTTAAATTTAATCCATTCTTGTGTGTGCTGACCCACTGTAAGTAGGACCTTTTGATGAGGCTACTTCAGTTAAGGTGAGACCTACCTTATTCAGGAAGGGTCTTAATCTTCTTACTGGAGGTCTTTATAAATGGAATGGATACAGAGAGAAAGAAAAAGGCATGGAAGCAAGACACTGAAAGCAATGGAGCTCGGTAGAAAAGAGAAGGAAGCGATCGGAAGACACTGCCATGTGCCTTGCCATATGGCAGGGGAACCAACCATGGATCCTGGTCTTCAGGAAGAAAGCATTGCCTTGATGATGCCTTAATTTGGACATTTTCATGGCCTCAAAATTGTAAGTATGTAAGATAATAATTTCCCATTCTTTAAGCCAAAATAATTTCATGGTATCTGCTTTCAGCAGCCTAAGAAACTAAAACAATGGGGACTTGAACAAATATTTACACACCAATATTCATAGCAGCATTATTCACAATTGTCAAGAGATAGAAGCAACCCAAGCATCCATCAACAGATGAATGCACAAACAATATACATATATATATGTGTGTATATATGCATATATACACACACAGATATATATATATATGCACACAGTGGAATATTATTCAGCCATAAAAGGAAGGAAATTCTGATACATACTACAACATGTATGAACTCTGAAGAAATCATGTTTAGTGAATTAAGGCAGATACAAAAGGACAAATATTGTATGATCTCATTGAGATAAAATCATTGGAATAAGCAAATTCATAGAGTTAGAACCTAGAATATAGATTACCAATGGCCAGGGTGGGAGTAGAGAATGGGGTGCTAATACTAAATTGGTACAGACTTTGTCCTTGGGGGTGATGGAATTTTTTTTTCTTTTTCTTTTTCTTTTTTTTTTTTTTGCATGGGCAGACACCGGGAAACGAACCCAGGGTCTCCAGCATGGCAGGCGAGAACTCTGCCTGCTGAGCCACTGTGGCTTACCTGTGATGGAAATATTTTGATAATGGATGGTGGTCATGGTAGCACAACATTGTAATATAATTAACACCACTGAATTAAATATTTGAATGCAGTTAAAAGGAAATTTTATCTTGCATCTACGTTACTAGAATAATTTTTTTAAATATCCTGAAACTGTATAACCTAAACAGTGAACCCTAGTATAAACCTTGGACTATAGATAATAGCATTATTTTATCAATAGTATTTCAAATAATATTGCTTCATCAATTGTAACAACAGTACCTCACTAATGCAAATTATTAATAATAGGAAAAACTGGGTACATAAGAGGGGAGTATATGGGAATTCGGCATTTTATGCATGACTTTTCTGAAAACTACAACTTCTCTACTTAAAAATAAATCATTTTTAAAGAAGTAGCCCATTTAAGATTGTAAGAAAAATTTTCCGTGAGAAAGAACTGGAGGAGGAAGAAGAATGAGACACATGGTGAGTGAAAAAAATCTAAAAAGTATATGCCTAGGGAGTTTGATGAATAGTAAGGAGGCCTGTGTGGTTGGAACAGAAAGAGATGAAAAGCAGTATGACCAGAAAGGAAATAGGGAGGCACATCATTTAGGGCATTTTAAGCCATTTTAAGGACTTTTGATTTTACTCTAAGTGGAATGAAGCCATTGGAGGAGTTTTGACCCTGAACTGATGTAATCTATTTTTTATTTTAATGAGGTGATTCTACTTTTTCTGTTGAGACTAAGATTGTGGTGCTAAAAGGGCCAAAGCTTTGAAACCCAGTTAGGAAGTAGTGCAATAATGCAGGTGAGAGATAATTGTGGCTTGGATCAGGGAAGTAGCAGTGGAGGTGGTGAAAAGAGATCCAGTTCAAAAGAGATCCAGTTCAAAAACATGTATTTTGCATGTAGAGCCAGTAGGATTTGTTGACAGGTTCATTGTAGGGTATGAAAGCAAGAGAAGTTGACTCCAAAGTTTTGGCTTGAGTGACTTAAAAGATGGAATGGTCATTGATGGAGAGGTGAGTTTGGATTTTGAGCCATTTACTGAAGGCCAGAAGCCATCAACTCAGCAGCCCTCATGGACCGGCAACAGCCCACCTCATCCAGCTTTTGCCCATGCTCTCCTCGCCTACTGCATGTTCCTGGGTCAAGCATGCCCTCTTCAGAGAGTTCTAAATCTCAATTTGGGTGTGGGGAAGAGTTCTAAGTCCTTAGCTCCTCCCATGTTCAATCTCCCTCAGCCCTAGAGGTAGTGGTTGCTTTCTGCATTTGTTACTTCTTTAACCCTTTGAGTTCTCTTTTACCCCTTTTGGTTAATTAATTACTGGCTAATACTAGTAATATAAACTCTTTACATTAAATCTTTCCTGTTCACGTCATTAGTATTGTTTCTGATTGGGCCCTGAATCATATAGTCAGGGAGATGAAAAGAAATCAGCAAAGGAGCAGTCAATAAAGAAGGACAAAGATGGAGTAAGGGGAGCAAGAATCCAAGTGAAAAAAATATTGCAAGAAAAAGGGAGTGGTCAAATATGCCAAATCTTGTAATTACAATGCAAAAGAAACAAGAAAAATATGACTCCTGGATTCAGCAATTTAGAGGACATCTGGTAACCCTGAAAAGAGCATAACATCTTTCCCCAATTCATGGTACCAGTGCCCTGGTTTTCTATAGGAAGTCACCCTTTTCTAATTACATATGGTTTGGATAGGTAGTGACTTCTGCCTAGCAAGAGTGTCACACCCCTTAGGTACTGTGATTCTCAGGGATGAGCACAAAGCCCAAATGGGTTCACAAAAATTCACACTCAAGACTTCTACTGGGACTCCCAAGAAATAGGATCCCTTCCCCACTGGGCATGAGATTTCGTATAAGCTCAGCGATGCTGGTCACCAACACACAGAAAGCCGTCAGGAGGAACCAAGTCCCTATCCCATTTGTTTGAGTGCCTGGTTCTAGATGAGCATGCAGACACCCCTGGCTTTATAGTTACATTAGACACTAAACTCTAGTTTTTGTTTATGACAACTGGAAATTAATTTCCTTCACTTGCAACCAAAAGAGTCAAGAGAAAATAGTAATATTCAGTCAGTGATTGTTGAAAGGAAAACAATTGATATGTGACTTGCTCAAAGTCCCTGTGACCAAGCTAAATCTATACTTCAGGTCTTCTAACTCTAAGTAGCAGTTCTTTCTACTATGTCAAATTCTCTTCTAATGAATGCAACAGCCATATAACTGATATTATATATATAATAAATACTGTGAGGTTATTCAGCTTAGGGAAGTGAAGGATTTGGGCTAATAGATTTCAGTATTACTAAAAATATACTGAATGATCTCTTTTCTCTTTATGGCATGAGAATTTGTCATACTGTAGAAAAGGGAAATCCAATGTATCACGGTGGTATGTCATTGTGACCAAGGGAACTAGGAAAAAACTCTTTATTTTTGGTATTAATTAGGGGATAAATTCTTTTAAGAATATCTGTTCTTCGCCAGAGTCAGAACAATATAATGGCCTCAATTTTCCCTTGACCCTCAAACGCTATAATTAAAACTGATTTGTTCCATTGATTAATTTAGATGCAGATGATAAACTAGTTTGACAGCCAATCTTCCTTAGACCCCCAGCTATGGCCACCAGCAATGGGTAGCCAGGGAGGACGGCTTCCTCAGTAAGTTACAAATGTGTGCTAAAGCACTGTTTGTCCTTTGTAAATCCTTGCTCACTCAGAAATATCCCTGGTTAGACATAAATTTAGATTACTGAGATGACTCTGTCTCCAAGCTATCATGTGAAATCACCCTCTGGCTATGTCTGAATCCCAGGCACTGGAGGATGCATGATGCCCCTGTTGCCAAAAAGATGCTGTGTGTGTGTGTGTGTGTGTGTGTGTGTGTGTGTGTGTGTGTGTGTGTGTGTGTGTGTGTGCGTGTTTTAAGATCTCAGAGCTAAATCAAACAATTAAATATTCATGGGCATCTAAAGTAGTGGGCAAGCTAACAGCTTTCTTATGGGAATATCAATATTCTTGGAGCCAGTCTTAATCCAATATTCAAAAAGTTTCTCTTCTCCCTTCGTCACTTTAGGTTCAGACTTATTTTCAGAAACCTCTGCCCTTTTACAATCCTGTTCCATTAACAGTGTGGGTGGTGGCGGGTGGGTGAAGGGCAGAGTGAGAAGGGACAAGAAGAAAGCACTGTGGGGCTTAGGTGCAAATCAGGGAAGAGAAAAGGGCTGTCTCGCAGACACAGCGGCAGCCAACAGGAGACATGTGAGCACGGCTGCTCTGAGATGTCGTAGAATGTGTGCAGTCGGGTGACCGGCTTTAGTGTTTTCGTCTGGTCTATGATTCCAGGTGTGTACGTGGATTTTCCTTCCTGGCAAGCACCAGACGGAGGGGTGAAGAGGCGGGAGGTTCTAACCAGTGTCATGGAAGGTAATTACTGCTGGAGAAAGAAAATATTTTCCTTCAACCATTCTCTGTCAAATTTGGGTATCCCTCATTAGTACAGAAAGAGGTTCAGGCTGAGTGTCTACAAGGACAGGTCTTGTTCAGAAAACATCTCTTGAACTACACAATGACCCTGGCCTGGCCCCTTCCCCGCCTGGCCCTTTAAGCCCACCCACCTCTACTCCCCACCAACCATACTCCTTCCCTTCAGCTGGGATGGAATTCTACATGCTTCTTTTCCCTCCTTAGCCTCCCAGTTCAGACTGCCAAAAATGGGGCCAGTGTGGATGGTGGTTTCCTGATGTGGGTACCTGTCCTGAGGGACAGGAGTAATCCTGCCAACTCATTCCAGGTCTGCCTGCCCAAAAGCCATAAGCGGCCCCCTCCCCAGGGCTGGTCTGTGTTACTGAGACTCATCCAGGACTGCCCTTTCGGGTGCCCCAGAGCTGGAGAGGCATGGAGAGTTCCTGAAGACTGGTGCACAGATCAGTCCTGCCAAGCAAAGCTGAGAACTGAGGAGGCCCAGTTACAGGCTTGGTCAAGAGAGGTAGGTGTGGCAGCAGGGCTGTGCAGGGAGAAGGCTGCGCTACACACACACATGCAAACACACACACCAGCTGGCTTCTCTCCAGCAAGGCTTAGTGAGCAGCAGTGTTCAATGCTAGGTCTCAAAGTTGTCCTTCAGCTGGAGATCCTACCCTGTGGCTGGGGGAGGTATCGGGGAGCCCCTAGCCACCAGCACTACCCTGTGTATTTCTCCTCTGCAGGCTAGACTTTCAAATCCAGGCTTGAGAAAAAAAAATTTCTTTCTAAATTTCTGTGCTTTATTGTTGATATGCTATAAGTTTGGGGAATAAAGCAATGATGGTCAATTTTACAAATCAAGTTGTATTTTATTTTGCATGCTGGAGACTACAGCGCTCCAAGAAGGAAAGCTCCTCAGTTCAATGCCAGAAGCAAGATGTTTGGACTTTTTCTAGAGAAGCTTGAATCTATTCAGGTATTGAATAACTTAGGTTGGCCAGTAATAAAAACAAATGCTCCAGGAATGAAAGACCACGTGAGTATACCTTTTTATTTGTGACACTGTTCTAAGCCCACTCTGAAAGTACTCAGCAAACCCCTACAGGAACCCCCAAGGATTCTTCTAGTCCTAACAGTGATCTATAGCTCCTCCTGTCAACACTTCTCCCCTCTCAGGGAATAGTCTAAATGAGGGGTGCAGGTTTTTAGGGGTGCCTGCTTGTTAGTCTGATGTGCACAGAATCTGCTGTACAATTTCCTCTGTAACTGCTAAAAGCCAAAAAGCAATCACCACTTCCTTTTTTTATGACATTGGTGAGTACACAATAGATGCTATTCCCCACCATCCACCCACCACCAATGCCAGAAGAAAAGACAAAAACAAGCTGGATCCAGAAGAGGTGGTTTAATGATGATGCCTTACCTCTCACAGGAGCTGGTTCAGTGCTTTAATTAGTTTACTAGCTGTGTGAAAACGATTTCTTCCTTCTGCCTCAGTTTCCCTATCAGCAAAATAGAGTTGATAATACTACCAGTCTCATGGGTTGTGGTGATAATTAAATGGCTTAATATGTGTAAAGATTTCTAGGACCCATAGTAAATGCTATAGATGTGTAAACTAATATTACTACTATAACTAGTAGTGCCACCAAATATTTGTTAAGTGGAACTCCTATCAAGTCCCCTTGAAGGAAATGTAATCAGCTGACTGATATGGAGATGCTGAAACAGCCAATCTGCCCTCAAGAAGGCTGTGTGGAGCTGATCTCATCTCAGTCCAGCTTGGTCCAGCTCCACCAAAGGGGCAGTAAAACTACCGTTGTATAAATAGGTGACTATAAATATAAGTCCTCATTCAAGATTAGCAGGAGTTGCTTCATCAGGCATCAGCAAAACTGCCCCCTACGGCCTAAGAGTCACCCCCAGCCCCCACCTCAAGAACCTCTTTTGTTGCTCAGATGTGACCTCTCTCTAAGCCGATCCAGTAAGTGATCTCACTGCTCTCCCCCTCTACATGTGACATGACTCCCAGGGATATAAACCTCCTTGGCAATGTGGGACACAAATTTCTGGATGATATGGAATATGGCATCAAGGGATTGAGAAAGCCTTCTTAACCAAAAGGGGGAAGAGAGGAATGAGAAAAAGTAAAGTGTCAGTGGCTGAGAGATTTCAAACAGAGTAGAGAGGTTATCCTGAAGGTGATTCTTGCACATTATACAAATATCCCCTTTTTAGTTTATGGTGTATTGGAGTGGCTGGAGGGAAGTACCTGAAACTGTAGAGCTGTGTTAGAGAGTAGCCTTGTTTCTTGAAAATGATTATATGAATAACCTTTACAATGTGACTGTGTGATTCTGAAAACCTTGTTCTGATGCTCCCCTTATCTAGGATATGAACAGATGAGTAAAAAATGTGGTTAAAAAATAAACAAATAGGGGGAATAAACATTAAAATATATTGGGTAGATGGAAATACTAGTGGTCAGTGAGAGGGAGGGGCTAAGGGTATGATATGTATGAGTTTTTTTCTTTTTTCTTTTTCTTTTTCTGGAGTGATGCGACTGTCCTAAAAAATGACCATGATGATGAATATACAACAATGTGATTATATTATGACCATTGATTGTACACCATGTATAGGATGTCTGTATGTTAAGAATACCTGTGTTCTATGTGGTTTTAGCAATAAAAATATTTTTTAAAAAACTGCCCCAACTGTTAAACTCATAAGCTGAGCCTGGAGCAGCCCTGCAGGTCTTGCTGGTCAACCTCCATTCAGCCTAACCAATTGCTCAAGAACGTTGTGGCACAAAACTGATGATGGTTTAGATAGATCCCTATCCATACATTCTCAAACTTAACTGAAGTAAATATGAACCTATTGTCTGAAATGATATCTGGCATTTGACATGATACCAAAATCTACCACAAAGTTGTGAAAGTTGCTGTGTAATGCACTCTGCCAAGCACTTTACTTTTCATTTAATCGTCAAAATATTCCTATTGGTAGGTAGGTGCTATTTTTCTCCCCAAAATTACTGATGAGACAACTGAAGCTCAGAGACATTAAGTAACTCACAGAAGAGCACACAACCAATAAATAGCAGAGCCAAGATCCAAATAAGGGTTCATCTGACACCTGTGAGCTTGTAACCTTAACTATTAAACATTACTCCTACTTACATTCAGGCCATCTTTACAGGGATTCTGCCATATCCAAACATATCCCATCAGAATACATTGTGAAATCAATATTGATTCTTGACAAGGATTTCCCAATCTCCTGTTGGAAATTAAGTGCCTTTGGCTTATGTCCCTTAGTTTGTTGTGTGCTTCTTCCTTTAGTCTTTTCAATAACAGTCCACACAGAATATTCAGCAATAGATCCCAGCCAAGGCTATCATGTCAGCAGTTTCCAGGTATGTTGCATTAGACATTGCCTATATGATATAACAACTACTTATTTAATCCGCATGATTTTCTCCTATTTTCAAAGGCAAATAATTCAATAGGTAATCTGTAAATAGCTTGAATGTTTCTCTTCTCTTCATTCTTTTCACATCATGCTTAAGAGTTAAGTGAGGATCCTTGTACAGTGTTTTTCAAACAAGGAAATAAGCTCTCTCAGTGGATGATAAAAACAACTTTGTAGATCGAGGCCAGCCCATTTTTCCCCCACCTCTCCCCCTCACTGATCACCAGCATTTCAGTCTAAATTTTTTAACATTTGTTCCCCCTATTATTCATCCTTATTCCATATGTTTTACTCTTCTGTTGATAAGGTAGATAAAAGGAGCATCAGACACAAGGTTTTCACAATCACACAGTCACATTGTGAAAGCTATATCATTATACAATCATCTTCAAGAAACATGGCTACTGGAACACAGCTCCACATTTTCAGGCAGTTCCCTCCAGCCTCTCCACTACATCTTGACTAATGTAGTCATTAATGTGTAAGAATAACCTCCAGGATAACCTTTCAACTCTGTTTGGAATCTCTCAGTCATTGACACTTATTTTGTCTCATTTCACTCTTCCCCCTTTTGGTCGAGGTTTTCTCAAATCCTTGAAGCTGAGTCTCAGCTCATTCCAGGATTGAGGCCAGACTATTTTTTAATGAAGGGGAATAGTGTAGATTAGAGAATCGAGTGCATCACATAGAGGAAGGGTGAGTAGTGTCACATAAAACCTTTTTAGGTGTACATGTCTACAATGAGTCGCAATATAAAATTTCTTATGCTTGAAAGCCACTGCAATACAGTTTCAATCTCCCATCCTCCCATTCTTTGCCCCTTAAATGGAAGTTTAGCCTGCACCAAGGTCACGTGAAGGCAGTCCAATAGGGTCATGATCCTGAAAAGAAAGGTGAGGATTAGATTTGGTTGGTAGAAATAATCATAAAGCGTCTTCCTTATGCAGAAGTGATTTCTCTTCTTGAGAGAAGTTAGATGGGATTGAGAGGGATTCTCCTTGGACCTTTCCCTAAAAGGCTAACCAGGATGAGAAGAATGTCCAAAGAAAAAACAGCACAGACAGGCTTAAGAATACTGGTGGACTGGGCTTTAAGGGAGCAGGCAAAGTTCTTGTAAAGACATCTGGAGAATTTTGAGGTCCCTGTTGTTCAGCAACATAGGATTATGGGCAAAAGCATCTGACTCTGGCATTCCCCAGGTAAATGTCTGTGCGCCAGTGGAGGGGCAATAGACCATTGGTTCCAGACCTGCTTTTATGTCGGGATCTTTTTTAAAAACATAAATCCCAATGCTTCCACCTTATCCACTGAGTCATAACTTCCAAGAAAGGACCCAGGAATCTATAATTGTTTAAAAATCTTTCCAGGTGATGCATGACATAGCCAGCCTATCCACTGTTCCCAAACTGACAGGCCAAGAGACTAATTAAAATGAAAGATCTCCTTGAAGTGAGGGTCCAGGGGCCTTGCAAGTGCAAGTCCTTTGCATTATAATCATGGAGACAAACTTTGAGCAATTGTATGGTGAGCAGGAGTTCCTGAGTCTAGGCAGTTCTGAGAAAAAAGTCAATCCTCATGTTGCACGTGGGAGCATTAGCTCATGGGTCCTTGGTGCCTCACTATAGCCCCATTTCCTGGTGGTCTGAGGTATCAGAAGTCTTTTTGACCACTCTAGAGCTCCTGGCTCCCACGTGTTAGTATTGGCAAACTTTAAGGATGCATTTATTTCTAGGAGTTCTTTGCCTCAGGCACCATATTTTGATCAACAAGAGTTACTGAAAGAAGTTGCTACAAAAAATAGGAGAGAGGATTAAGTCTCCTGGAATAGGGACAGTCAGTTCTGTGTGTTTCTTTTAAATAAAATCTTAAAAGGCCCTTGTTACCAAATTCAAGAGTAAGGTAACCACCTTCCAGCAGAGGCATGCATCTTAGGCTTTGATGGGGAATAGAATTTCTTAGCAGTCTATTCTCCCCATGCTAAAGGAATATTTCTTTTCCCAGACATTAAGTGCTATATGCCTAGGAAGTCTGAAAAAGGAGAGGGCAAAAGACAGGCTTCCTCCCTAATGCCCAGTTTGAGTATAGAGGCCACATGGTACCAGTAAAGTGTCCCGACATTGAAATCCAGAACACACAGGACTATTTCACTAAAAAAAAAAAAAAAAAAAAAAATCAGTTACTGGAATTCATCTGGACCACCACACTTCTGATTTCTACTTCTTGTCTCCTTTACCTAACTGGACACTCTGGTTTCTAACTTCTTGTTGCCATTGGAATCAGATTGCCTGGTATTTCCCTTTCATGGCAATGAGTGATTACTCATTACCACCCTGGTATCTAACCCAAATGTCACATTTTTGAACCTCCTCAAACAAAGCCAATGGCCTCCATGGTTTACTGCTATGGCCGGATCCTCCCAGGTCATGTCCCATCTCTAATATGTCCCACCACAAGAAAGCATATCACCTGGAGGCAGGCATCACAATTCTTTTGAGAAAATGACAGCCACCACCTGTTTTCTTTATCATGGTGGAAACCTGAACTTCAGATCTTGGATTCTCAAGACCCCAGTGTGTGGCAGAAAGAAATGATATTATGTCAATAAATAAAGATTGAGAATCCCCTGTGTGCCAGGAACAAGGCAGGGAAGGTCCCAGCTTTAATGGAATGTACATTCTAGACATGAATTGCTGACATATTTTGAACCACATTTTATATCCCGGGGGCACTGGGGGATTCAGATATGAACCACATCTTTTAAAGGATGCTAGTCTAGTCATCAGAAAAGATATCAAAAGAAATGAGAAATGACCAAAACATTATAAAGCATTCTTAGCTCCAAAACTTATAATGGACTGTTAAGTCACAGCACCAAATAACTACAGAAACTCAGAAAATCCGACACACTACCTATATTGAAAAACTAAGCCCCTGCAAGCCCAATAATAACATTTGGTTTCTGTTTCCCATTTTATTATAGGAACCAGTCAGGTGTCCCATCAGAGATAATTCAGCTGCTTCTCTTTTAATATTTTATCCCTCCAATTTTTCAGATTTTCTAAATTAAGTACACAGATGACCATGACTCTTTCCCTTTTCCCTAAACCACTTCCTTCTCCCATCTTCCAAAAAAACAGTTGAAAGGGTGGGCCACAGTGGCTCAGCACCATGCCGGAGGACCTAGGTTCGATTCTCGGTGCCTGCCCATGTAAAAAAAAACAGTGAAAGAGCATACTAATTGCTAATCTCTAATTAAAAAGAATATAAGATGTTGCATTATTTTCTTGGCCCAGTCAAGATATTGCTGGATGACCTTTTTCAATTATTTAACTTGTCTGGTGAGATTTTTATAAAATAAATAAGTTTGGAGATTTTTTTTTTCCCCCAGTTTCCATCCTGGAGGTTCCTTAAGGTCAGGAAATTCTCTAGCCAGGGCTATTCCCAGGGATCAGGAGGAGGAGGTGACAGTACATGGGGTTGTCACTGCTTTCTAAAAGCAGTAACCCTCTCCCCAAGTGAAGGTCTTTCTCCTGATGCACTCAGGCCAGTAATAACGATGCTGGGCCAAGAGCAGAGAATCTGGGCTTTTCATTTTCAGTAACACACCATTAAAAACTCCTCGCCTATACTAAGTTTTCAGTTATTTGTGAACCAAGCCACACATATGCATATGTAATCATTCATTCATTCAACAAATATTTATTGAGCACCTACTCTGTGCCATCCCAGAGCTAATGATAGTGTAGCTTTCTCACTATGGAAAATAGAAACCTATTGCACATGTTTTAGATTAAACTTGTGCCCCAATAACAGTTTTACAGTATGGCATTCATGTACAATATTTGCTATATAAATTAATTCTATTTTAGTTTTCAATATATAAAATATGGAAAATAAAAGAAAAGCAGAAAAAAAGAAATTTATCTTAAGACCACCACCAGAGTGATTACCACTTACATTTTTTATGTTTTCTTCTTCTTTTTTTCTGTATTTAGTTTTCCTTTTAGTTGTTTGACATAGATGTGTACATATGGCACATACAATTTTCTATCTTGCTTTATTCCCCACTTTACAAATATGCATTTTTCTGAGTACAAAATCCTGAAGTTTGAAGACACAGGTACTTCCAGAGCCATGGCACTCGATAATTCTTCAACCTCCCTCCTCCATAGCTTAGGTTTGAAAACTATCATATTTTCTGGTAGTTGCTTCCTCCAATTTTTATACTATGCAAATTTAAAGGGTTGATAACATTGACTTTTATATGAAGTAATATAGTAATTATGGAGCTTGTAATAAGTGTATGGACCTTGGACAGGAACTAGATATCTTCTAATACCTAAAGACTTCTGCTGGGTATCCCTTCCCATACCACAAGGTACCACCATCTTCTGATGGCCTTGGTAGTCTCCAGGTGGCCTTGTCTTTACCTTCACTGTGTCTCCAATGTCTAATAAAGTGAGGTAGAGACAATGGTACAAAATATTCCATTTGCTTCCCCACATTTCCCAGCTTCTTGTAGTTAGGCAGCCCTGTGACTAGGTGTCACTTTCAGACCAGAACATGGGAGAGTTCATATGGAAGCCTCCGTGTATCTTTCCCTCTGCCACGGTGACCACGAAGCTCATGGGTTTCACATAATACACTGAATGGTAGAGCCTTCCTCAGTCTCAGTCCCCAGCAATTGAGGTAGGGATGTCCCCACCAACCTGCAGTGAACATATAGAGTGAACAAGAAGTAAACCACTGGTATTTGAGGCTTTATAGTTACTGAATCATAACCTGACCTGTCTTTCCTACTAGGCAGAGCTTTTACTGAACTGGTTCTTTGAGTGTTGTCTACAGTCAACCCCCACTATAGAAAGCAAATATGAGGTAAAGAGGAGTAACATATCTTTTACTCTTCTGAGAATTTCCCTAGAGGGATCCACCCCCATGGAGGACTGCATGAAAACATTCTTCTGGCCACCTGTTTTACCAGTTCAGCACACATCTGAAATCCACAGTGGGTACTGTTTAGGCTCAGGCTGGATGATTTACCTACTTGCCACCTTGGTCCTAAGCATGGTAAACATCCAGAAATGAGTAGAGATATAATGAGCTGGGGTATCTGGAGAAGGTTTTATAAATGCAGTATAGACTGAGCTGAGTTTTAAAAGGAAGTAGATGAAAGTAGCAAACTAATTCGTTTAGAGTGAAAGAAGCCTCTCAGAACCTTTGTTGAGCTCCTCATCCTTTTGGAAAAAGTGCCTCAGTTCTCTCATGCCCAAATCAGGCAAGTTAACTGCCATACTCCTCCTCGAGATCTGCCCATTTTTCACTGCTGCACGTGGTTCTGGTTGTGACAAGTAACAAACACTTCCCTTCCTGAGCTCTCCTTAACTGAAGGCCTGAACCTCACCCAAAGAGGCATATTCACCATCTATTCCCAACTATATGTAAAAGTTGGAGAAGACAAACCCCGAATCCTCAGAATCAATAGCTCCTTCACATTCTGAGGATGTACTGTTTGACCCAAGAAGTCACTGGGGACTTGGAATGAAACCATGGAGCCAGCTCTTTCTATCTTTCAACCCAAAATTAAAAAAGAAAAAAATCTACTGACTCAGAGGAGTGGTCCCCAGATTAGAAATCAGATCCAGCCAAGATTAGAGGAGACGCCACTTGAAGAAGGCTGGCGCAAAGTTGATAAGCACAAAGTATTTTTGGAATTGTTGTGTTGTTTTAAAAATGATTGTGTTTTTATTTCACATTTTTGTTGCTTCTTGTCCATTTTCACTGGGGGAAGAATATTTTCTGGATTTTCTTTTTTGCTTCTCAATTCAGTTTTATTTTCCTTCCCTCTGATGTTCCATAGAGCCTAGATCAGCCTCTCATCTCCTGATCATTCTCCTCTCCCCCAGATCTAACACATGTCCCTTGGTTTACTTTTCTAGCCTTCAGGTCTAGAAAGGGCAGGAGAAACACGTGAATGGATGTGAAAACACAGTCACTAGGAAACTAAAGAATTAGGAGATTGTTTTATTCCACTCTCCTCTGGAGATAGGACAGAGGTATGATTTTGACCCCTTATTCAATATGGCCTCTGGTAAGTAGAGGAAATATATAAAGATCGATGCCTATGAGGGACAACATGAGAAGTCAGCATAGGTTCTTTTTCTGTGTCCCTGGTTCTCACTTAACCCTGTGTCTGTGTGATTGGGCCCCACCAGTAATCTGCTCATTGCCACGTAAGAAGTCCAGGGCCTTCATGCTTGGGTCTGGGGCATGAGCCTCATTTACATTTTGTGTGAATTTCAGTTATCATTTGCATTCAGGAATTTAGTTCTAAACTGAAAATTGTGTTCCATGTTAGAGAAAGTTCATCATGTTTTCTAGATGGCTATTTGGAGGAGAAAGACCCTTTTAAGAATACGCCAAAGTCTCCATCAATTAGCTGGTATCCTATCCCTGCAGAGAGGTATGTAAGGAGTAGCAGTGTGGAAGAGGGACTAACTTAAGAGAGAAGCAAGGAGTACCAGGAGTCGCATCTTTGTGACCCTGGAATATATACTGCAGACTGTGGTGAGACCTCTGAGGCATCACAGGATTACTCAAACTCAGGGGAGTCTGGGGGAAGTGTGAAGCACCTCTGGCCTCTCAGGGTCACACATACACCCCTCCTTATGGTCCGGGAGATGAGAGCAGAGTCTCAGAGTAAAACAGTCCAGGAACTTGGGCCCAATGGATGTTCTCACAAGCCATCACACTTGGGCCATTTCCCAGGAAATATCATAGATCAGATTTTCTTTTCCTTTTCAAGCGGGAGCTGTTCTCCCAAACTGGGTGAAAAATACCCAGCTGCATACTTAATCATTGCAGACAGAACTTCCCAAGGAACCTAGCTGAAATGCTGCTATATGCCCTTCTCCCCATGTTGCAATTAGTCCTAGACCATCACCCATTTTTTTAACTCAAATATATGCCTATAGAAGTGCTAGAGGAATTGTGTGAGTTCCAGCCCCAGAGCTTAACACTTCTCCTCACTGAAATAAAAAAGAAGAGGAAAGGAGATAGGAAGGAGGGACTGGTACATTTAAAGAATAGTTGAGAGAGTTCAGAAACTACTTTTTTTCTGGTACAGAGTACCTTTTCAACTTCCCTAAATTTAAGAAAAAGGCACAAAAAGTTAAGGAAAGTGGAGTATTTTCTGGTTGAAAAAGCCTGGCCTTCATCAAGGAAATTAAAGCAGAAAGAAAAATTCCCACCTTAAGACAAACACTGTTCTTTTCAAATTTTGCCGCAGAGCAAGCTGCTGAGTATATATAATCTTTTGCAATTAGTCGGAGGCCATATGGTATAGTAGTTACAAAGAAAGCTTGAAGTTAGAAAGGTTGGATTTGAATCCTGGTTGTTCCACCTAGAAGCTCCTACAAGTTGTTAACTTCTCTAGGCCTCCCTTTTTTAATCATTACTATGGGATAATAATTATTCCCATCCTGTAGGACTGTTATGAGTGTTTAGAGAGATAATATTGAGTAAAGAACCTGACAGAGAGTAAATGTTCCACAAATACAGGGTTGTTACTATTGTTTATTAAGATAGAGCTTCTAAAAGACAAATGTGCCCCAATCTATCCCTGAGGGGCAAAGAGAAGTATTAGCAGTGGATCAATATTCTTTCTTCATATTGTTTTTCTCTTGAGCAACGGGGGAAATAGGAAGCATGCACCCAATGGGGTAGCAGATTTTAAAATCAATTTTGCCCTTTCATGCAAAAAATAAAAAGTAGAAGGAGAAAACATAGAGGAGTCCCATGTAGAAGTTGCTGTACTAACATCTGTCTCTGGAACTCCTGATTCTCTCCAAACCCACTTCACAAGCATGGGAGCTGGAGTAAGTGAACCTCTGCAACTACCCTTCCCCAGGACTTAGCCAGGAAGAAGAAAGGAAGAGATGGGCTCCTACACCCACCACACCCAGCTGCGCATCCACGACGAGTTGGCAAGGAGAACTCCATCGGCTTATTGATGTACCTCCCTTCCAAACTGACATCCTCTCCCTAGTTGTGAATATGTTTGAAAGGCCACAGGGGCCAAGAGCAGGTTTGTTTTTCTTCCCTTCAGTTTGGAGCAGCATCAACTAGGTCCCTGAGTACATTGGAAAAATTCAACCTGAAGCTCTTCCAAAAGGGTATTTGGGGGAAAGAATGTAATAAGCCATAGATGTCTATCATGGGAGAATCTCAAAGTTTTGTATTGCTCCGTCACCTTCCTTTCTAGGGCTCATTCAGATATTCCAAACATGAATGCAGCAGAACTAACATGGAAGTTAACCGAGACCACAAACTTTAAGATAAATAGAGTTTTCTGACAGCCTTCCCTTTAGGATTGCCTCTGGCTGTTTCATTTTGCCCACTTTATTTTGGTCACTCTGGATCTCACACCCCTTGGTATACTCATCCTCCTCTGCCAGCCTCTCTGGGGTCTCTGGGTATAAATGCTATCCATTACATATATATCAAATCCACTAGGCAGAGAGCATCTTGACTAAATTCACGTTTTCAGCACCGAATGAAGTTCTGGGTACCTTGTGGCAGCTCAATAACCACCCATGTAATGGATCCATGAAGCACAAACCATAAGTCTAGCATCGCAGTTGTGATTTACAATTGAGAAAGTGGTTTTGCTGAAGTATCTACACCTCTCCCTTCAAACTAGTGATGTGGTAAATGAACAGATCAGATTAGAAAGTGTAATTTGGGACTATTTGTAGAACAGAGTGCACTCTGTCCCTGATCTACCAAATAGCTGAGATGCCAAGACTCCCTCGCTCACAACAAAATCCAGCTTTGTGACAAAGAGAGAGTTTTCCAACTGTGAAACAGCTTCTCAAAGTTCAGATGGGAAAATTGAAGCTAACCTCCTGCAAGGCAATGGCTGTTCTCTGTTCACAACCAACCAGAGATGCCAACACTTCTAACAATGTGAATAAAAGCTCACGGAAAAGCAACTGAGAAAGGAAAGAAGGAGAAAAATCCTCAGCTTTCTTGAATTCATTCCAAAATGGCTGGGCCTCTAACAAGGTGTCAGAGCTTCAAAATATAATCTAGTATTTCTAAACAAAACAGATGAGCCTAACATCAGAATTCCACTGTGGAGTCACCAGCTGGAGTTGTCTACGTCACCTTTGATGACGTCTCCTTCATTGAGCCTTTGCAGGAATTATTCTGATTGCAAGAAGTTTACTTTCCTTGGAAAAATTAATTCTCATATAGGGCATCACTAAACTTCTATCTGAAGATTTTTATAGAGAAAATGCTTCTTCCAGGTTAAAGAATTATTAAAGCTAAGACCTTTCAGCAGAGATAACAGTTCAAATTTGCATTTATTTTCAGCCGCTTATACCTACTTACGCCATTTCCTAATACATTAAAAATGTATACCTAATAGATAACTAACTAGATAAACAAGAAAAAATGGAGCACTCTGATAGGAAAATCAACAAGAGAAATGATTAGACAATCTATGAAAGAGGCAATATATGCCAATAAACTTGCTTAAAAATATATCCAATCTAACAAATAATTAAACTTGTCACCTTGGTCAGACTTTTTAGAAAATAAAAATAGTTTGCATTGAGTAATTTGTGAAATAGTTTCTCTCCTTCACTGTGGGTCAGAGAAAATGTGTTACAGATTTCTGGAAGACAATTTGATTGCTTATCATAACTCTCCATTCTCTACAAACAGCAATTCCACTTCCTGAAATTTATCCTAAAAAAATTACCAAAGAGGATGGGCCACGGTGGCTCAGCAGGCAGAGTTCTCGCCTGCCATGCCGAAGACGTGGGTTTGATTCCCGGTGCCTGCCCATGCAAAAAATAAATAAATAAATAACCAAAGAAGAAGACAAAATTTTATATACAAGAATGTTCATCCAAGTAACATTTACCCTGGCAAAAAATTGGAAACAACCTAAATAAACCTCAAAAATGGAAAGAAGGAAATATATTATGGCACCTCCATGTGATAGAAAGCCACAAATATAAAATATCATGCTTTGTGGAATTAGTTAATGATATGAAAGTTGACAAAAATGAAATTTTACATGAAAAGGCAGATTAAAAAATTGCATATCCTGTGGGATCCTCATCATATTTAAGAATATGAATATGAATAATTAAATTAAAAACACCTAATATTCCCCTATGCAGAGAAAACCATTGCATATGGTTGATGGGATCATGGATTGTTCTATATTTTCTTCTTTATATTTTTCTGCCTAGTTCTAATTTTCTACAATAATTTCAACAACTTTTATAACATGAAAAATGTTTGTGTAATTTTTAATGCTTTAGTATGAATTAGTTAGGGGGAAACTTTTCAAAGTCCCAGTGAGCTAAAATGGTTTTTAACAGATGATTGTGTAGAGAGCTCAGTCCCACACCTGGGCATTACCCAGGCAGGGGGCTGATTCAAGTCAAGAGAAGTTTTAGGAAAAGGCTGTCTTTTCATCTCTGCATCCCCAGGACCTAATATGCTACCCCATACAGGACCAGCTACACAATTACAGTGGTCTAGTAGGAGATGAAAACTCAGGACTCTGGTTCAAAAATTATTATGAATTTCAAGATGGCAACAGGAGAGCATTAAGCCAAGTACAGGGCCCTCTTAAGTGTGGGTCCTTTATGACTACACAGATCCCATGCCCGTGAAGCTGGTCCTGGCACCACGTGTTGTAGGTGCTTAATAAATATTTGTCAAAAGAAAAGAAAGGAAGCATGGGTAAGAGGATCCTAAACACAAATTTAACAATTGTGCTTAATGACAAGACAACATGCAATACGGTTTGAGATTATGGGAGGGTATGTGGTCATAGACAAAAGAGAGCAGTCCTCCTGAATTTTCCTAGACAGTCTATATTTGAAATGCACTCTCTTGTTGTCCTCACATTAGGTTGCAGTCTACTCTGTTTTGATGTGGACAACGTGACCACTGTATCTATTGAAGAAATAAATGTCTCCTCTGTCTGCTCAAACAAGACATTTGGATCTGACTACATGGTATCCTCCCCTTCTGTTTTCCCCTTCAACCCACTTTTCCTCTTGTAACCTTCCAGACTTGGCATCAGAACCCATCCTTTCCTTCCTGTACCGCCCCCCACACCCATCCCCTCAGCACTCCCTCTGCCTTTAATGCCAGCCAAGCAGACACTGAATATGAGAAGGTGTCTGCAGAGGATGTGAATAACCCTCATCCTAATCCCCTCTGCAGCCTTCCTGCACAGGCCTGGCTAAAGCCCAGGAGAACTGGATGCCAGCTCATGGAAGTGGTTGCAGCCTATAAGGAGACAAGGCAGCCAGGGGTCGGCACTTATCAAGGAAAAATGAGACAATCTGTAACAATTTATTAGACTGGGGAGAGAGCCTTTAAGTGGGAACCTGACCCTTGGATGGGGAGACTGCTAAAGAAGGATGCTTGTCCTTGGTTGTCAGGGCTGCATCCCAACCATCTGACGCTGAAGGAATATGAGAACTCTAACATCTCCTTGCACACATCAGAAACTAAACCAGGTTAGAAAATGTCTAGCATCTTCCTCAGTCAGCAGGCATGCTATAGTCATACTAATGACATCCCCTAACACATACAGGTCTCTGGCATGTTTTGCTTCTTCTTAATCATGACTACATGTTGTATTGCATTTGATCCACACAAGGACCGATGGTATAAGCTAAGATAGGTTTTACGATCTTATCTGTAGTTTAGGAAACTGAGACATCAAGAGATTAAGTAACTTATCCAAGGTCAGAATTCTAGCTAAAGGTGGTGGGCTCAGAACACAAATTCAAGTTTCCTTATTTGTTCCTGTGTGTCCCTCTATACTGCTATGTTTGTGATTGGTTTTAAAAAAAGTGTGTGTGTTTTTTTTAAGTTAAGACCACTCTACTGGAGGTGGAAGAGCTATACAGGAAGGATGAAGGATGAGGCAGCAGGAGGAATTTCTGGACATTTTTATGTCAATAAATAAGATATAAATAATTTGCCATTTATGTTGCATCTTGACACTTTAATTAATCACATCTTAGACCATAATTGGACTAAGAAGAGTTGCTTACTTACTTTGAATATAGGATCTCTGATGGCCTAGGGTGAATTTTTAAACCAGACAGTGAAGCCAGACCTTGAAGGACAAGACTCAGTTCAATCCAATGGATGTTAGTGAGCACAGTCCCCACCTGCTGCTACCACAGAGGGAGACTCTGACCTGTGTCTGAGTCCAGCTCTGTCTCTTGCCTCCCCAACTCCCTCAAGCAGACTCAGGACTTCTTTTTATAAGGGCCCAATCTGCTAACAAAGACTCATTTTAGCATTTATCATGTTGGGATGTGTTGCCTGTTTGCATGGCTCTTTTTCCATTTCAGTGTGAGCCTAGCAAAGCAAGAACCACTCCCTTGTCATTGTTACATCTCAGAAGTTGAGATGAGGGCCATGGTGGCTCAGTGGCAGAGTTCTCACCTGCCATGCCAGAGACCCAGGTTTGATTCCCAGTGCCTGCCCAGGCAAAAAAAAAAAAAAGAAGAAGAAGACGTTGAGGAGATGATCTGGGACATGCAGCCCTCAATGAATCTGTTCAATAGATGAATGTACAAACCAGTTCACCTTAAAGTCACTTGACCTCTTCAGAGTCTCAAAATGTGTGAAATGGGATAATACATGTATCAGTGTTGATTTATGGTCCAGCTCTCTCAGAGTCATCTCTGTCCTCCCCAGCCCAGTCCACAGTGAAATGCAGGAAACCAGAAGGCAGGAACCCTGTGGCTCTTGCCCATGGTCATGTCCCAAAAGCCACACCAGTGCCTTCTACCTCATAGTAGGTGCTTGATGCATGTTTTGTAAGAGATGGAGGTGGCACAGAGGGTGTGAGAATCGCTCAGCCTCTGTTTGAAAGGTTATGATTTTTCCCCAACACCTAATAAATTCTGGTCATCAGAAAGCACACCATAGTGATGAGAGGATGTTTCATTTCTTTCTTTTGGCCCTTTTAGTTATCTGCTACATGAGACTGCACCCATCCTTCTCTTCCTCAGAAAACTCCATTTTTGTCCTTTGTGAACTTTTGGAGCTATCAGAAAGTGGTGAAGCCAGGACATATCATATTATATGTCTTACTATAAGCAGGTACCCAAGAAAAGTGGCTGCCATCTGTCCCAGAACTTGTCCAGAACCCAAAACTTATCCAGAACTCATCATGCCATTTGGGGGTCACTACCCCAGGCTCTGAGGGACAAGGCAGTGCAGGTGACGGGAGCTGAGGGTCAGCATGGCCCAGCCTCTGCTGCCACCTGGGCCCTGGAGTGGGGATCTTGGGGGTCTCTGTGGCTTGCCAGAGCCATAATAACTATCTCAGCACAAACACTTCCTGGGGAATAATGAGGCACAGAAATGAATAACACCTCAGACCGTTAACCCCAGCCAGCCATAAATCTGCAAGAATTGCATGGCAGAGTGGCTGCTCTTGCTATATTAAGGCGAAAATGCATTTTTAAAAAGCCTATGGATTTTTTTTAATGGACAACAATACCATTGGTACCCAATGGACTTTTCCACAGACTAAATACCTCAGCCCAGGGGCCTGCCCCTTTATTCAATTTACAAAGTTCCTTCTCCTTCTTCCCGCTACCTGTCTTTCCTTGTGCCCCTTGCTCCAAAAATATCACACACTGGTATGAAAGAGAAATAAACACAGGTGGCTGAGCCAGTGCCTAAGAACCTTAGCCTTTTCTGACTGTGGGCACAGTGGGCAGCCTGATGGGGAGAAATCAGGGAGGAATGCCACAGTGCAAGAATCCTCATTTGACTTCTTTGACATTGAAATCCCCAAGAAAAATGTAAATGTTATCTGTGAAGTAGAAGCTCTTGGACTATAGTCTAAAATGACCAACCATTTGTCAGAACCCTGGACAATGGAATTCAACACCGGGATTAATGGAGGAAATAGGGAAGGTAAGAATATGGGGGCAGGAGGGTAGAAAAAGTGGGGGAAGACGGGAGACTCAAGTTGGCATTGGGCAGCTACTAGTTTCCTTGGAGAATGGTTATGAAGAGTCATGGGTGGAAGTAAATATTGGATCACCAATGTCATTACCAGACTCATATTTTTCCAGAATAGGCATAGCTAGGGTATGGCTAATGATAAACAGAAATCAAAAGAAAAGGCAAAGCAGAGAAAAAATTGAAGGCTAAGTGGCTTAGCAAGAGGAACCAAAGAATTACTCTTCGTAGTTATAGGCTGCTAAAGTTCTTGGAGTCTCCACAGATTATTAGCTTACCCTTTGGTAAAATACTTATCTACTCCTTGATTCAATTTCCCTACTAAAACTCTTTCAAGTAATTTTCCTCTAAAAGACACTGGAGGATAAAGAGTTAATACCTGAAAATGTCAAGGAGACTTTGGAGAACAAAGTTCTATTCTAAGTGTGAGGGATTCCTATTATAAGAAATTCTGTAGATTGACAAAACTAAATGGCCTCTACAGCATATTACCAGAATCCTCCTCAGTGCACGAAAGTCCAAAAATAAAGACCAGATGTCTTCAAATTGCTGACGTTGGTTGAGCTGGTTCCACTCACTCACAGTGATTGCTAAACTAAGCTTTCCCTGGACACAAAGTTGAGGATTTCCATCATTGTATTATTGACTGTTGTTGTTGTTTTGTTTTGTTTTTTTTGGCCACAATTTTCCTGTTCACGTATATGGGCCCTCTTTGGCCTCCTTGAGTCTAGAATGGAGTTTTCCACTCCTTAGAGGATGCATCTGCAGAAGCTCAGTTGAAACTCCTTATTCACTGGTGCCTTTCTCAGCAGCCCTCTGGTGTAGAAGAGCCAATTTCTCACTAGCATTTGGTTGGAGCAGTGAGGCCTCCACCAGTGGTTTGTTCATGGTTTCCCAGGCAAAACTTTGCAAAGATTCTGCCCCAAGCCATCTCTCCCAACAATTCCTCCCCTACCCCAAAGCCCCAAAGGATGCTGGCAGCACATCCCTTTGTGTAGGCTGGCTGGCTGGTAGTTTCTCATAAGTTTCCAGTATTATAGAGTGCTAAGATTTATTGAGTTTTATTCTCATGACTTTCTCAAATGTGCATGCTCTGTTAGAACATAAGCCTCTCATCCATGAGAACTATTTTATACTTCCTTTTTTATTCTCTTCCTTGGCTCTCACAGATCACAGATGATGTCATATATCAGGATGCTTTAGTGAAGTGTTGGTTGATTGGCTGATCCGAAAAGGGAAAAACAAAAGACGAGGTGAATTGTGACAGTTGTTGAAGACCAAAGACAAATCTATGTGTGCTTGATATGTATGTGTGTTTATCTGTATAATCACCCATTGAATAAATA
Source organism: Tamandua tetradactyla (assembly GCF_023851605.1). Lineage (NCBI taxonomy): Eukaryota > Metazoa > Chordata > Mammalia > Pilosa > Myrmecophagidae > Tamandua > Tamandua tetradactyla. The sequence continues at coordinate 30,384,256 of NC_135330.1, read as the reverse complement.
TTTGTTGAGCACCTACTATGTTCCAGGTATAGTGAAAGGCATAAGGATACAGTTGAGAACAAGAAAATAAAACCCTATTCTCATAGAAGAAAGTTTCTTTGGAATCTTCTTTTGATTGTTTTCCAAATCCTTGAGCTTCCTGTTGCCGGTGAGTTTATTTTTCTAGCTGAAAAGAAATGGTGTATTTGGACATGTGTCATGTAAAGAAAAAGTGTCTGTATATGTTTGTACATAATATGTTCATATGAACACAAAAAGTGTTCTATATGAATATGTTCTGTTTGGGTTCAAGAATTCAAGGGGAGTGTTAGACATCATTTAGAATCCAAGTTTTCCTTCTCATATGTGCGTCTTCTATCTCAATCTCTGAGGAAAACACAAGTTACGTATGCTGATGAGAACAGGCAAAACTTGTATACCACTAAATATTTTTAAGTAAACCCCAAACTGTTTTTGTTTGTTATGAAAACATAAGCATAGATGTCAAGTGAAAGATTTTAGACAATAAACATGCTGATTTCCAACAAGTCATTTGCTTTTTTAAAAAATAGAAATTGCTTCCTATTTAACATTAGTAGCAAAATCCCCAAATTTGTATTTTATATTTCAAAACACTGGATCTAATTTCAGTCTCACTACAACAGAGAGGTACTTGGGAAAATACAGTAATTTTGCATGTCATGTTGAGAACAGTTAAGACCACAAGCCACTCTAACGTAGGATGAGCCAGAAGCCACGTAAAACATTTCTAAAATATTCTTCTATTCATCTAGAGCATTTAAAAAATTTAATTTGAATTATAATTTTGTTTTGAACCTGGGGTATTTAAACAGTTGATTTGATTAAATTCTTCAGTTCCCAGCATACTATCATTAACCCATGCAATGTCTTTCTCTTAATTTGTTATTCTCCTTTTATACCTAATTCTTTATAACCCTCCCCCATCTCACCCTGAAGGTGGCACTCATATTAATATGCCTGATTATTGATATGTGTGTGTACACACACAAAAGCATGCATACTTATGTATATGTTGTATGCATGCACATGGGCTTACCTTTGAAAAATATAGATATATGGTAGCATTGTGCATGTGTTTTAAATTCACGTAAATGGTATTATGCTGAAGATTTCTTTCACTCCATATTTTTATGCCTACAGCTCTTTGCTTCCACCAACAATGCCCCAATAAATATCCTTGTGCACATCCCCTTCCAATAACATATGTGAAATACCCTGGAATATTTATTCAGAACTGGGTTTGCTGGATCATAGGGTATACCCACATATATCACTTTATATTGCCAGATTATCCTTCAGCAATGGCTGCACAGAGCTCAGAGAGGCTGAGCTTTCAGACAGTCTGTCATTAGCTAAGTGGACTCTAGAGTCTGCATTCCCACCCATAGTGCATAAAATTCTAGTGCTCCGCAGGTCCTCAGAAATATTTACAACTTTTGACATTCTAGTGAATATAAAATGTTGTAGCATTGTTAATTTAATTTGAATATCTGATTTCCAAGTTTGAGCAAATTTTCATATACTTGCCAACCTTTCAGATCCCCTTGTGTGAATTACCTATTCCTATTACTTGACCATTTTCACTGAGTTTTCCCCAATCTGTATTGTTGAACTGTAAGGATTTATTTTCTAATCTTGATATCAGTCCCTTGTAGCTATATTGTTTGATGCAAATATCTTCCAGTCTATTAACCTGATCTATAGAATGTTCACTGAAGAGAAACCTTCTACTTTGACCATTGTCAAATGCATCAATTATTCACCTTTTTGCTTGGATGGTATTATTTAAAAGACCTTCCTCACTGCAGACTCACAAAGATATTCTTTGTAATTAGCTTTATAGTTTCATTCACATTTAAGTCTTTAATCCTCACATAAGGTCATAAGGTATTGGCCAATCACCTCAAGGCTCAATTGAGAGAAGATTCACTTCTGAGCTCATTCACATGGCTATTGGTAGCTACAAGCCTTTGCTAGCTGTTGACCAGACACATAAGCTCCTGGCCAGACGGGCCTCCCCAGGAGGCATCTCGCACTATGACAGCTGGCTTCCTTCAAAGCAAGTGACTGAGAGATCTGTCCAAGATAGAAATCATAGGGATTTTTGGTAACCTAATGTCAGAAATGCCATGCCATCACTTCAGTAACATTTTATTTGCTAGAAGCATTCACTAAATGCAACCCACAGACGGAAGGGTGCGTGGTTGGGGGGAGGGTCGGTGGTGATCATGTCGGCCATCTTAGAGGCAACCAACCACCCTGTTATTTGAACATTCCAGGCTGACTTCCATCTCAGCATACTTGCATGGGTTGTTCCCAATATACAAGATACTTTTCCCCAGTCATCTATTTTTCCACCTCCCTTACCTTCTTCAGTTATGCTCAAATCTCACCTTCTCAAAAAAAGCCTAGTCTAACTATCCAATTTAATGCAGCAAACTACCACTTCTCCCCACCCTCAGTACCCACCTCCAGCTGCTGTCACTTCTGATTTCCCTTATACTTCCCTACATCCCCTTTTTTTCTCTAGCCCTATATAAATTATACATTGCCACAATAAGGCTGTTTAACAGAAAACCACAAAACTTCATTTTCATACAATAATAAACATTTTTAATCAAAAATCTGTGGAAGGGCTGGCCATTCTACTGATCTGAGTGAGATAATCAGGGTTTGCTCATGTGTCTACATTAGGTAGGGTGAGTTTGTTGATCTCGACTGAGATTTCTTATTTGCCTGGGCCTCAGCTTGGACAACTGGGCTAACTCATTTCTGCTCCACATGGTCTGTGACCCTCTAGCAGACTAATTATCATGACAGTGACAGAGGTCCAAAAGACAGGCCATGCACAGAATAGGTACACAAGATTCAAGAAATAGGAAAACTGCCTCTACCCTTTAATAGGAAGAGCTATAGAGTCACATTGCAAAGAACAAATAGAGAATTGGGGCCATTTTATCCATGCTCATACACACACACACACACACACACACACAACTCTTATCACATTTAACATACCTTATAATTTACCATGTATTTTGTATCAACTTTTGCTATTTCCATAAGGTCTTTGAATGCAGGGATTTTTGTCTACATGTTCATTAATATATTTTAAGAGCTTAGAACAGTGACTAGAGCATAGTGGGTATCTTTAAATATCTTTAAATATGTTTAAATATTGAATTAATGAATATAGTATTTTATCCACATATTATATCAGGAGAATATGTTCTTTGTTGCACTCCTTTAAGAGATTGCAAACTTCTCTGAAAGGTGACCATTTAATGCTCATCTTTAAACAGGACTAGTATAGCATCTGACATGTGATTGGTAATCAATAGTTGTTCATTGAACTTAACATTTTATGGCATTATCAGAATATTTTCTTATGTAGCACTGAGTTCATTTTGGAATTGCTTTATAGAAAAACAATCACCCACTTCCAAATGTAAATAGCTCTCCAACTAACAACTATAACTGATCTCATCTCATATCCAGCTGCTTCCAAGAGAATTTTTATTTCAGTTTGTGTGTAGTCATAAGGACTATCTTAGGTCAGGTTCCTCAGACGCAGATTCCTGAAATGAGGATTCACATGCAAGTGATATTTTAAGAAAATGTTCCCCAGAAACCAATAAGAAAGTGAGGTTAAGCAGAGTAGGGCAGTAAAGGAAGTCAAGCAAGGTTGTGATCAGGCAAAGTCTCAAAGCCATTCTCATTCCACAGAGATTTGCCTTTCCTCAAGACTTGGAAGCTTAGCTTTCAGACAATCTGTCATTAGCTAAATGGACTCTAGAGAGTCTAGAGCAATGGCTTATCTGCTTTAAACACCTAGCAGAGGTAGGTCTGTCTTCTGGTAAACAGAGGGGATATACAAACTCATGTAAACAGGGGGACTTCAAAACAATTAATGAGCACAATCCCAGGAAATGACACAGGCCCAGAAAAGGCTGGGAAGACCCTGTACACGCATTCACCTTGGACAGAGTTTCCTTATTGGGAGGGCTGAAACTGAAGAAAATCTCCATCTAATCACCAGCTGGCTACAAAAACAAGAAACAGACGCCTCAAGGAATGAATACTCGGGTTAATATTTTTAAATATTAAAATATACAATGTGCAACTAAAGAGTATAAGACAAACAAAGAAATAGGCAATGATGGCCCATTTGGATGGCCCTTTCCTCATCCAAAGGAAGAGGATAAAAATCCGTAAAATATTAATAAAAAAGACCAGAATGTAGATTTATCAAACAAAGCCATTTAAAAAATGGTCTTAAAAATGCTCAAGGGAATGAAGGAAAATACAGTGAAAGAACAAAAGGATATCAGGAAAACAATGAATGAGCAGTATGAGAATCTTAGTAAAGAGATAGAAATTCTAAAAAGGAACCCAATAGCACTAGTGGAGTTGAAAGCTACAATAACTGAAATAAAAAATTCCTGGGAGGATTTCAAAAGCAAATTGGTGCTGGCAGAAGGAAGGATAAGCAAACTCAAAGACAAGATAATTGAAATGAGTCAGACTGAGAAGGAGAAAGGTATAGTAATTATAGTGAAAATAGCCTAAGACACCTCTGAGATACCATCAAGCACAATAATATATGCATTTCAAGAGTCTTAGAAGGAGAAGAAAGAGAGCAAGGGACAGAAGAAATATTCAAATAAATGAAGACAGAACTCCCCAAACTAAATAAAAGACATAATAATGCACATGCAAGAAGCCTAGAAGACACCAATCAGGATAAACATGAAGAAAAGTGTACTCCAGTATTAATTGATCACACTATTTAAGCAAAGGACAAGAAGAGAGTTCTGGAATCTGCAAAGAAAGAGCAACATATTATGTACAATGAGACCCCAGTTAGGCTGAGTGCCAATTTCTCATAAAAAACCATGGAGGCAAGAAGGCAGTGGGTTGAAATACTAAAAGTGCCCCCCACCCCCAAAAAACCTCCAAACCAAGAATTTCAGATTCAGTGAGACTTTCTTTCAAAAATGAGGGAAAGATTAAGTAAGACATTTCAGATAAACAAAAGCTGAAGAAGTATATTGCTACTAGACCTGCTCTACAAGCAATGCTAAAGGGAGTTCATCAGACTGAAAGGAGAATATATTAGACAGTGCAAGGCAGAATAAAGAAATAAAGACTTGCAGTAACAATAACAGTTTGAGTAATTATAATTGTCAGTATTATAGAACTGTATTGTTTGGTATGTAACTTCACTTCTCACTTCCTACAGATGCTAAAATACAAATAAAAAAAGTAATGATGAATCTATGGTTTTGAACACACATGTACAAACATATAGGTGGTAACATGTACAAAAAATACTGGGGGAACATAAGGTTATAGGAAAAGTATATGCATATGGTATTGAAGTCAAGTTGGAATCAAACCAAAATATGATTGTCACATATAACTAAGCAATTATATAACTAAAAAGGTATAAGAATACAAAGGCTAAATTGAAAAATGGCAGAAGAAAATCCTGCATTATCGGTAGTGACTTTAAATGTAAATGCACCACTTTCAATAATGGGTAGAACATATAGATAGAAGATAAATAAAGAAATAGAAGACGTGAATGATACACAAAGCCAACTAGACCTAACAGACATATAGAACACTTCACCCACAACAGAGAAGAAAAATTCTTCTTGAGTGCACATGGACCATTCTCCAAGACAGACCATACCTTAGGTCACAAAACAAACCTCAATAATTTTAAAATATTGAAATCATGCAATGTATCTTCTCTAACCACATGGGATGAAACTAGAAATCAAAACCAGAGGGAGAAGTGGAAAATTCACAAATGTGTTGAAATTAAAGAACATATTCTTAAATAAACAATGTGATAAGGAAGAAATCATAAGCAAAATTAGGAAATAACTTGAGGTAAATGAAATGAAATATGAAAATGAAAATACAACATAACGAATTTTATCAAAGGCAGGGTTAAGAGGAAAATTTATAGCTCTAAAGGCTTATGTTAAAAAAGAGGAAATACTTTACATCAGAAATTAGACCTCAAACCTGAAGCACTAGAAAAAAATAGTTCAGAACAGATAGAAGGAAATAAAAAAGTGAGAAGTAAAAAAAAACAAAAAACAAAGATTAAAGATAAATGAAACAGAGAACAAAAGAATCAATAGAGATAAATCACAACCAAAAGTTGGTTCTTTGAAAAATTCAATAATATTGACAAATCTTTAGCTAGACTGACAAAGAAAATAAGAGAGAGGATGCAAATAATGAAAATTAGAAATGAAAAAAAGCCATTACTACTTATCCTACTGAAATGAAAAGGACTGTAAGAGGATAACATGAACAATTGTATGCCAATAAATTAGATAACCTAGATGAAGTGGACAAATTCTTCAAAACACACAAACTACCCACAACTGACTCAAAAATAAATAGATCTCTACAAAGCAGTTACTAGTGAAAAGACTGAATCAGTAATGAAAAAGCTCCCAACAAAGAAAGGCCAGGACCAGATGATTTCACAGGAGAATATTATTAATCACTCTAAGAAGATTTAAATGCTGCTCAAATTATTACCCCTCCCCCCAAAAAAACCATTGAAGAGAAGAGAATCCAATATAATACATTCTATGAGGCCAAAATCATCCTTGAACGAAAGCCAGATAAAGATGCTGCAGGAAAATAAAATTACAGCCCAATATCTCTTATGAACATAGATGCAAAAATCTTCAACAAAATACTAGCAAACTGATTCCAACAGCAAATGAAAAGAATTATACATAATCATGATCAAGTGGGATTTATCCTTGGTTTTCAAGGGTGGCTCATCATAAGAAAATCAATTAATGTAATACACCACATTAATAGAATGAGGGAACAAGCCACATGATCATCTTGATTGATGCAAAAAGGGGGGGGGGAGGCATTTGACAAAATTGAGCACCCCTTCTAGACAAAAACAAAATACTAGGAATAGAAGAAGAACACTTCCTCAACATGATAAAGGGCACATATGAAGAATCCACAACTAACATCCTACTTAACGATAAAAGACTGAAATCTTAGGATGTCAATTGTTAACACTGTTATTCAGTATTGTACTGGAAGGTCTTGCCAGAGCAATTAGACAAGAAAAAGAAATAAGGTATTCAAAGGGTAAAGGAAACAGTAATACTTTTTCTACTTACAAATGTCATGTCCTGTATCTATGAAGTCATGAAAAATCCATAGCAAAGTACCTAGAGTTAATAGATAAATTCAGCAAGTGGTGCAGTACAAGGTCAACATGCAAAAATCAGTAACATATCTATACATAAGTAACGAACAATTGGAAGAAGAAATTAAGAAAAAATCCATTTATAATAGCAATTAAAGAATCAAAGACCTTGGAATAAATCTATTCAAGGATGTAAAGGACATTCCTACCCAAGGAATTTGCTAATTCAATGCAAACCCAAGTAAAATTCTAACAACCTTTTTTGTAGAAATGGAAAAGAAGTCAATCATTAAATTTAATGGAAGGGTAAGGAGCTCTGAATAGCCAAAGCCATTTTGAAAAACAAGAATGAAGTTGTTAATCCCAATCTTAAATCTTAAAGCCAGAATCATTAAAACAGCATGGGGGTGGTGTGTTGGTGGCTCATTGGCAGACTTCTCACCTGCCATGCTGGAGACCTGGGTTTGTTTCCCAGTGCCTGCCCATGTAAGAAAACAAAAACCAAAAAATCCCAGCATGGTACTGGTGCAAGGACAGACATATAAACCAATGTAATCAAACTAAGAGCTCAGAAATCAACCCTCACATTTAAGGTCAACTGATTTTTGACAAGCCACAAAGACCACTCAACTAAGAAAAATAATCTCTTCGACAAAATGGTGCTTAGAAAACTGGATTACCATTTGAAAAAAAAAGATGGAGGGGGAGGACCCCTACCTCACACCTTATACAAAAATCAACTCAAAATTAATCAAAGGCCTAAATATAAGAGTCAGAACTATCAAACTCCTGGAAGAAAATATAGGGTAGCATCTTCAGGGCCTTGTGTTAGGCAATTGTTTCTTAGACTTTATACCTAAAACACAACAGAAAAATAAAATAGATACGTAGGATCTCATCAAAATTAAAAACTCTTATGCATCAAAGGGCCTTATCATGAAAGTAAAAACCAACTTTCTCAATGGGAGAAAATGTTTGGAAACCACATATCTGATAAGGGTTTACTATGTAGAATAAAAAGAAACCCTTCAACTTAACAACAAAAATACAAAAAAATTCAAATAAAAATGGATAAAAGACTAAATAGACATCTCTCCAAAGAAGATATACGGATTGCCAGAAAGCACATGAAAAGATGCTCAGTATCATTTGCTATCAGGGAAATACAAGTCAAAACCATAAGATACTATCGCACATCCATTAGAATGGCTGCTATTAAAAAAAAGAAAAGAAAAGAAAATTACAAGTATTGGAAAGGATGCAGAGAAATAGGAACACTCATTCACTGCTGGTGGCAATGTAAAATGGTACAGCCACTGTAGAAGACAATTTGGCAGTGACTTAGAAAGCTAAGTAAAGAATAATCACATGACCTGGCCATCTCACTTCTAGGTATATATGCAAAGGAGTTGAAAGCATGACCTCAAACAGATTTTTGCACACTGATGTTCATAGCAGCGTAATTCACAATTGCCAAAAGACAGAAGCAACTGAAATGCCCATCAACCAATGAATGGATAAATAAATTGTGATATCTACACACAATGAAATATTATTCAGACATAAAAATAAATGAAGTCCTGATACATGTGACACCATAATGAACCTTAAAAACATGAAGCTGAGTGAAATAAGTCAGACAGAAACGGACAAAAATTATATGATCTCATTAATGTGAAATAATTAGAATAAGCAAACTCAGACTCTAGAATATAGATTACCACAGTGTTTCTATTTGGAAGAACAAAATGTTTTGTTAATGGATGGTGGTGACAGTAGCACCACGTTGTGAACGTTATTAACAGCACTGAAGGATATATCTTAATGTGGCTAAAAGGGGGAAATATTAGGTTGTTTATATGGTAACAATAAAACTTAAAACAAATCCATGGAACAGCACAACACAGTGAACCCTTAGTTAAATGATGAACTATAGTTAATAGCACAATTATATAAATGTGCTTTCATCAATTGTAACAAATGCTCCACATCAATGCAAGATGTTTCTAATAGGGTGGTATATGGCAACACTGTATTTTATGCCTGACAAGTGCAGTTCTCCTAAACCAATATAACTGTTACCTCTTCAGTTTTCTTTTTTAACTTTTAAATTGGAAGAAATACTTTTGAAGGCTCCCATTTTAAGAAATGTGAAAATTTTGCTACCAAAAGTCTCCACCACTGTGTTAAGTGAATATTAATTTCTGAGGTTTGGGATTTTGTAGGGAGTCATCCTCTTCTTTTCCTTTCTCTTTTTTTTTTCTCTTTCTCTCTTTTTTTCTTTTTATGCTACTTACTGTAAATGTTACATATCCAATCGTGTATTAGGAGGATACTGATTATTTTTATATGTCCTTAGTTATAAACACTATCAGAGTGCTAAGGCTCTCTCTTCATTGTTTGCCCTCCTATAAATCAACTACTTTTTACTTCCAATTAAGCAAATTATTCTGTTTTAGCACTTCTCTTTCTAGCCATTACAGTAATTTGGAATAAAACTTCAATTTCAGTGAATAAACATCATAACTTCTCTAATAAACTAAAAAAAAAAAAAAAAAAGAAAGAAGAAGCAGAAGCAGTGAGAAGGATCTCCTGACCCTGGGTGGAGCCCTCTCAGTGTCCATTACATGGATATAAGAAACAAGCCTCTGGCTCTTTCAAATCCAGCTATATGTCTAATTTAGGATAAGATGGAAATTTCATCTAATCACATTTAATCCTTACCAAAAAAAAAAAACCTATGAGGTAGTTTCAATGACTATTTCTCTCTTAATCAAAACTTAAAGACATTAAGTCACATACCCAAGTTTATATAAATAGTAAGTGTCCAAGCCAGGATTCAGACTGTTTTTTCTGTCCTGGAGTCCATGTTCCTCATTACTACTTTATAATTCAATGTATATTTATTGTTCAATTTCACAAACATAGAACCCAAGCTTAAACGACTCTCTATTGATAGAAAAGGGAAAATTTGCCCAAGCGTTACACAATAAATATCCATTTAATAAATAAAAAAGTAATTATAATTTGGGAGACTGTTTGATAGATCAGACCTCAAGTATTTATAGGTCGGTTGCACACAAATCTAACACCCATTCCAAGATTATTGAAAAGGTAAGAATAATATAGTTGTCACATCCTCTGAATTGACCCAAAAGATGTTTGCCATGTTAGAATAACACAATGTTTACTATAGGTATGAGAAAACCCTACATCAAAAGCTTTTATTCTTATTTCTCCTTTCAGGTGAACTCAAGTGAATTTGCAGAGTGGCAGAGAATGTTCCTTGGGGTCTGAGAGAAGATGAAAACCTGGTTTTCCAAGGTTGATGATGAAGAAAATACATGGAAATCACCAAATCCCAGCTTAAAAAGAGCAAATCACAGATGTCCTTATCTGGTCTCATTGATCCAACTGCGATACTGTGTTGAGCAGACACCTGTCCTTTCCTGTTGGGTCACTGAGTCATTAGAGGCAGTTGGAGCCCTCTGACTGTACACAGCTGAAATGTATAAAGACCAGGTGGGTGGGGTAACATAGTACCTTAGTTTGCCAGAACTGATATAAAATTAGCATGGACAGGTTGGCTTAAACAATAAGAATGTATCACCTCACAGTTTGGGAGGCTATGAGTCCAAAATTAAGATGTCATCAGGATGTTGCTTTCTCTGTAGGGCTCTGGTAGTGGCTTGCCAGCAATTCATAATTCAATCTCCCTCTGCCATACGACCTTCTATCTCCTTCTGTCTCCTTCTCCTGTGTCCAAATTTCCTCTGCTTACAAGAATTCCTGTCATATTGGATTAAAGACCCACTCTGATAAAAGTTTGGCTTCATCTTAATAGGATCTTCAAAGATTCCATTCACAAATGGGTTCACATCTACAGGAATAGGAATTAGGACTTGAACAGGTCTTTGCAAGGGACACAATTTAATCCATTACAGGTGGTGATGCCAATCAATAGGGATTTAAAAACCTTTAGGGTTTTCTGTTTTTTTGTTTTGAATTGTGCTGATAGGTTTGAAGTGAGCTAGTTCCCCGATTCCATTCTTTCTTACAACTACCAGCAATACCTTTCCCAGATGACACTTTATGGTTGGCATCTAACTTAATGATCACACGACAGAATAAAGCCACCTAGCTTTAATATTTCCTTCACTGTTTAATCAAATTATAATATATACACCAAAAAAGTGCACAAAACATAATGAATTTTCACACACTTAACACACAAACTGAACATATCTAACCTCCACTCCAGAAGCCTCCCTTATGCTCTCTTCTGGTCACCACCCACCCCCAAGAGGAAAAACTCTCCTGACTTCTAACACCACATATTAGTTTAGCTTGTTTTGTACTTTATATAAATGGAATTAAACAGTGTGTATCCTTTTGTGCTTGGCTTCTATCAATCAACATTATTTGTTGAGATTCATCTTTTTTATTGCATTTAGTATAGATCATTTATACCAATTGCTGTATTATTCTATTATGTAAAAGTATCATAATTTCTTTTCCTTTCTGTTGTCTATGGATATTGGGTCTTTTCTAGGATTTGACTATTAGGAATAATGCTGCTATAAACATTCTTATATATGTTTTTTGATGCATTTCTGTTGGGTAAACACCTTGAAATGTATCTATAGGTGTGTGTATTCAGCTTTAGTAGATGCCAACAAACACTTCTCGAAGGTGATAGCCTAGTCCTATGATTTTCATCCTCCAACCTTGGCCTCATTAACACAGAATTAACCAATTAAGAACTATACAACTGCAGTCCAACACCAACTCCTCCTGAGGACGTAAGTCCCTGATATTCCCCCAAAGTACCTTACCCCTGTAGATGCTCCATAAACATCATCTTCACCCCAGCAAGGAAAGAAGGCAATTCGGATGCAATTCCATGCTCTTGGTAATATATACTCCCATGATAGAATGGCTATAGAACTAGAAATCCATTCAAAAAGCCCAAAGCAATTACAAAGAAGCCTTTGTAAAAGAGAAGGAGGTTGGATCAGAGGATTTCTGCTTTCCACACACATCGCAGCAAATGTCTCATGAGGTCCATTGAGATTGGTTGGAACCCTTTACAATTCCAAGGAGAAGCTATCCAGGCGCTCTCCAAAATAAAGTGTAAATTATGACTGTGTGGAGTTTTGAAAATACATCTTTTGTTGCTAATCATTCTGTTCTGAAAAGGGAGGGGTTGAAAAAAGGCAAGTAACACTCTTCAAATTGACAAACAAGTTCCAGACAATGGTTCCCATCCTTGACAAAGTTGTGGTTAAGATTTTTTAATAAGCTTACTGGGTTTTATTCTCATTATTGTATTTTACGCATTAGCTCCTTGAAGCTACTGATGAGTACCTTAGTATAAAAGTCCCAAACCTCAGAATTCTCCTAAAGGACTTACAAAAGCAAGAGAGAGGAGAGACCAGGTATCACTAATGGTCTTACCAAGGTGTCACCTGCCCAGAGTTCCTTCCTAGGACAGAGAAGCTGGATAATGAGGGAGAAGCAAGTTTTCACACATAAAACTACAGGGAAGATTTCTGCAGGAGTCAAAGTAAGAGTTCCTCAACACCTGGAGATGCAATGATGCAGGAAGTTCTGAGCTTTACATCAAGACATTCCTGAATATCCTCCACCACAGTTTTGATTGGTTTAACTGTGGATGTGAGGTAAAAAGAAGGATTGGGAAAATACCCTATGATTGATAAAAGTTGCAAAATGTTAAGATCATTATCATTTCCTTTGACATTAAAGCTCATCCTAACTGGTTCACAATCCAGTTCCATGTTTCCAGTTTTCCTAAGTTTCATCACAGCACAGTCTGTCAGTCTTGTTGTTCAAGGCTGTTAATTCAAATAGAGAGAAGAGAAATAAAAAGTTCTTTGTAAAACAATGACGCCAAATTGAAGCCTTATACAAATATGCTACATTTAACACTCACTGCTCTCCACCCCTCAGCACACTGGCGTTCTATTACGCTTATTAAATTATTGTTATAGTATGCTAATTGGATTAGTGCCTTCTCCAGCTCCACAGTGCCTACCAAAACAAATTTAAGCAATGTGCCCTTCCTGTTAAGGCTCTTCACCATTCAGTTCCTGGCTGCTCTCCTGTCTTTTCCCTAAGTTCTTTCCTTTGTAATTCCTACACTTGAATTAAGTATTTTTTTATTCTGCCTTCTCTATTTCATACATGTTATTCTAACACCCTGGCTTTTTGGAAGCCCAATTGTCTGCTCCCTTAATGTCACATCTCTATCCCTATATACTTTCCATCCCTCCTTGTGATACAGATATTCCAGAATATCTATCCTAATTCCTCTTCTGATCCCTAGGAGAGAAGGGATTAACGCATTGCCCCTCATAATGGAAAGATAGTGAAGAATTCTCTTTAAAACCTTTATGTTCAAGGAACATATGTCGTCTACGCTAAGAAGGACCCCGAAAGACTAGTCATAATTCTACAGCACAGCCTTCTTCAAAGACTCCTAACTTTTTTTTCTCATTTGTCCTCACATCAAGCCTGAGAGGGAAGTATGGGAAATTTTTTATTATTATCCATTTGTGTACACAGAGAAGCAAACAGGCTAAGAAACATGACCAGTGAGCCAACGAGAAAACTGGAGCCCATGTTATCAATATTTCTGAATTGAACTCTTCATTTTCAGTCAATGTTCTTAAAAGGCAGGTGGCACGTGTTTATGCATTTTTACACATAGAAGGCCATAGGGAATGGTAGTTTACGTTGTTTATGGCTTTATAGTTTACAAAATATTTTCAGATAAACTTTAGAACTTGATCTTCACGGCAATCCCATGAGGAAGTAGAATAACAATAGCAGGTTTATTTTAGGGATGAGACAGAGGCAGGGTCAAGTGGATTGTCCTGGATCTCTGACTTCTTCTGAGCATTTTTTCCCACTTTATTATACTCCCTTATAAAATTTAACAGGCATGAAACGCTCTCCTACACAAGTACATTTCTTTAACAGATCTGGTCCTAACACTTGACGTTCTGCCATCGGAGATCTGTTCTTTTAAATTTAGCTATTGTGTCTCCAGATATAAAACATAAGTCCAAAATCAGGGGAATTAGTCACAACATAACTGAATCTCATCTTCAATAGCTCCAAACAAGGAAACTAAAGATTCAGAAATAAGTTGTCTGAAGTCCCAAACTACAGTTAGTGGACTAATTAGTGAAAAAATTCCTTGATGATCAAGGTTTGTGCTGTCTTTGAGACTTGCTAGTTTGTGATCTACAAGTACAACAGAGGTAGTAATAAATACTGGAGCAAAATAAACTACTGAAACTATAAACTGGGTACCCTCTGAAAACTGTAAGTTACTACAGAAATATTACTTCTCATCATCATAATGTGTTAAACCAGCATGGTCTCTTCCAGAGACTAAGCCTTTATAATCAAAGATGATCTATGGGATTAACAAGGTTGTCATGGAAATAAAATTTAGAGAAGTTTCAAGGGAACATGGTGGCAAACTACCTTTTCACTATCACAGTAAGTCCTTAAAGCAAAGAACATTTTATTATTCAGTAACTGGATATCCATACTCAGAGTATGTTCCAAGGTCTCAGGTCAAGATAGAATTAAGCCTGGGAAATTCAAAGCTACCCTATGAGATCAGTTCTAGAACCAAGAAGCTGAGCAGGGACGCTTATAGATCTTCTGAGAGTTTCCATTCAGCCTTGGATGAATGGCAAAGCAAATCTTCCCAAGTAGAGGTACAACCAAAATACTTATCAAGATAATCATTCTTCATTTTATTTGTCCATTTATTAATTCATACACTTAAAGAATATTAGTGAAAATCTAACTATGTGGCAGACTCTTCCAATGTGAAAAGTTTAGAACTGCCATAGTCCAAACACTCCTAAAGAGGATGGAAAGATCAAAGGTGATGGTGGAGTTATACAGAGAAGATAGGATTTAACAAATGTATATGATTGCTGAATCATTAAATTGATATCTCTTTTAGTCTCCAGTATTTTAGAGCAGCTAGAAGTAAAAAAACTAAAATTGTGAAATTGTAACCCATGTCAAACTTTGAAATATGCTCTATAATTAATTGTGGTACTGTGTTTTGAAATTGATGGCTTTTTTGTATATATGTCATTTTTCACAAAAAAAAGAAGGAAAAACAAGTTGATTGTGACGATAAAAAGTATTTAATCCATCTAGCTGCCTATACTACGGAGCAGCTAGAAGGAAAAATATGGGAGGATCATATGGTAGTCCATGACAAACTCTGGAATCTGTCCTGTAACTACTTGTTGAAGAGTGCTTTGAAAGCTATGGCTTTTTGATTGCTTTGTATATATATTATTCTATACAATTTAAAAAGTTAAAAATTAAAAAAAGAAATCCAACTATGAGCAAGGTACTCTTTAAGCTGGGGGATTTCATTAGCCAACAAAGAGATAGGGGACTTCCTTCGTGAGAATAAGGGTCTAGTTTCCCTTAATATGGCAAGTACCTATTCTAACCACATAGTTCTTATTAGTACTTCATCTGGCTTTTCTACCTTAAATGATACCTTAAAACAACGAAAATGCTTATCTGGCTTTTGTATTCATGTGAGTCCATTTCCTTTACACCACTACCCTTTTCCTGCCCTCCCTTCTCATTACTCCCTTGACTTGACTCTCAGCTACAACATTACTTTCCTGATACTTTTGTGTCCCTCCCCATCTTTAAAGGGATTCTACTTATCCTTCCATCTAGCTAATCTTCCTTCTCTGTTCTTCAGCTAAACTGACTTTCTAATTTCTCAACCACATCATTCTCATTCTTACAAATCATTCACACCGTATAGGCCCACTGTCTAGAAAGCCTTCCCCAGGATCATTCCTCTCTATTACCCCTTCCCACACACACACATACGCACACTCACATCACTCCCAAGCTCTGACCAAGACCTAGTCACCGTTTAAGTCTCAGTTTAAGTATCACTTCCACAGGGAAGCCATCCTGACCCCATAATTGAGACTAACTCTTCCTGTTCTATGCTCCTATGTCCACCATATACTTTTTCTGTATCCTTTTTCACAACCCTCTTCACACTTATGGTCACTTGTTCACTATTTTTCTGTAAGCTCCATAAAGACATAGCACTTATTCCCTAGCACCAAACACACTGCCTTCACAATGTAGATACTTAATAGATGTTTTTCACATAATTAAGTGGATATCTCAACTACCTCTTGCACTAAGGTGAATTTTTAATATGACTGCTCAGTCCTCTGAGTTGATCTCAAATTTTTCTTCCTGGTTGAAAGAGTTCCCTTCTTTGGACTATACCTTCCTGAAGGCATGGCCATTTTTTTTCCTAATGTGTTTTGCCTGCCATATATAGCCATGGCACTATATAAATATTAAAAGCATGATTAAATGATCTGTAGCCAGAATATGGTGAGTTAATGACAGTGAGAAGTGTCCTTCTATTGTGTGATTAAAAAGACACAGATTATTACATGTTGTCAGGACAGAACAAAGTCAACATAATCTAGATTAATTACTGGGTTGTCTGTGTACAGAATAGATGGGGAATCTGGCATTGCCCTTGGATGGTGGGAAAAAAAAATTAGGCGAGTTCTGAAGTTCATGTTTTTTCATCCTTCCATACACAAAACAGCATTTCTTCACTATTTCAAATTGGAAAGAAGGTAGGATTATTCAGAACACATGGAGAACTTGGGGAAAGGGAACACAAAGCACTAAAAATTCAACTCTGATAAACATAAAAGTTGTGTCCTGCCAAGATCAAATGCTGTTTTTCCAAGATACAAATTTCATGGATAAGTTCAGGGAACCAAAGGGACATTTGATCAGTTGGAAACTGAGCTAGATCTGGTTCTGAATCCAAATATTTTTCTCAAATCTTCACATCCAAACCCTTGCCTTACCTTCTACCCTTTAGGTGTCCCATGGTGTCAAATTCAGCCTTCAGATTCCCTCAAAGTCTTGCTGCATGCCTTAATGAGAAAAGAAAAATAACAGAAACCAAAATCCATATGAGCTCCTCTTTTACTTTTCTGCCATCTGAGTGGATCCACTGTTCAGCTTCTCTACAAAATTCTGTCAAAAAATTGGGCTGCATCATACCTGTGCAAGAAAAAGGAGGTATATTTGTGGAGGGGGATTAAGAGTGGGAGAAGGAAAAAAAGAAGGAAATTACACAGAAATAGGTAATTAAACAGAAATACAGAAGTAAAAGTGCCTAAATCTGCCTGGGGAATTCTAGAATGGCTTTAATGGGTGACATTAATACTAATCATTAATAGTGACATTAACCACAATCATTATTTTTATTGTTGTAACCAGGTGAATCTAAGGTGCCACATAATGGTATAAATGATATATTGCTCAAGTATATTAAAATAACCTCTTTTTGTGCTAGAGAGCTCTTTGTATTATGTTAAACATCTAAAACAAGCAGTGGAGAATTATAGAATACTATTTTCAGTAGTGAACAGAAAGATCACCAGACAGCAGAGCCCCAGACAAATTACAAGGAAATTAAATTGTGCCTTGTTAATGATTTAACACTTCCAGGGATTGCATTTTATTTTAAATGAACATATAAAATCATAAAATATTAGAATTAGAAGAGGCCTAGGCAGACATCTAGTTTAATAGTAACATTTTTATTACATAAATTTGTCTACCCATTTCTGCCCCATTAGTCTGAAAGGTCTTTGAGAATAACACCTGTCTTATTTATTTTGTACCTTTAGACCTTAGTGTAGCACGGAGCAAGAAGCAGGAACTCAATAATGTTTATTGGAAGAAGAAAGAAAAATGATATTTGGGAGCAAAATAGGAAGAACCTAAGATGGCACATATTCAACCACTTTATTTGAAAGTTGTGGAAATTGAGTCCCAGATATATGAAGGACTAAAGACAAAACAGAAAATTTGTCATGGCAAAGCCAGGGCTTGAACCGAGGTAATCAGATCCCAAGTCAGGTTGTTCTTCATATTATAGTACCTGCTATAGCCAATCCCTAGTCAGTAGACTATTTGGAAGAGGATATTTTGATTATAGGGGTTTATAAAGATCCTTTACATTCTTATGGCTTTTCTTCCATGTACTTTCACCTTTTCCACACAGATGCTAAAAAACAGAGGTAAGAAATTCAGAACTTCATTTTTAAGATGTTACTTATCATTGAAACCTGGAGTTCCATCTCTCACATTCCCCCTAGATTCTATAGATCCTTAACTCAGCTGGATATCCCACAAAGTATGTGAAATGAACCCAATTTCCTGTGCTTTTTTCCACTACCTAGTGTAGGTCATTATATTTGAAGACAGAAATAAATCTCACAATCTCTCAAATCATTCAAAGTAGGTAGTTCTCCCTGAACTGATGAGTACCACTAGCCCTGTGCATAGAAATAAGCTCCACTGGATTATTTTTCCTGTTAAGTAAAAGAGGCTCTTCCTCTTGGCTTGGAATTTTTTTTTAATCCCTGTTTATCTTATACTATGATGACAGCAGTAGCGCCGCGGCCGTCATGATTTTTATCTTCCACTTATCTTTGGTTACAATTGACTGCATTTTACATTAAAGATTGCATGCAAGACATTAAAATAGCAGAGGCACTATGCTTCAAAGATTTTTGCTTTATAAAGAAATAAATCAACAAATTAGGTTCTCTCAAAACATCTTGGCATACAGTCTTCCACATGGTCTACCTAGGGCAGAGGTTTTGATTCTTATTTTGCACATAAGTAAACTAAGCCTCAGGAGATATGAGAAAACTCAGACTCACAGACCTAATGAATGGTGGAGCTGAGACTTTACTCCAAGACTCTGGACTCCATTTCCTCTTGGAATTTTGCCTAACACAAAACAGGGCAAAGTATAACAAGCAAAATCCAGCAGGTGATAAGGAAACTAAAGAAATAGAATAAAATAGGTTAAATTAAATTAAAATTTATTTAATTTGATTAAGTTTTTGCATCAATTTCCAGGACTTAAAAACTGAATTATTAACCTCAAACTCACACTCCATATAAGGCCACCATATTGATTCTAAAAACTATAGCTTTTGATTACAATTTCCTTGGCTTAGCAGGGAGGAAAAATAAGCTAAAAGCAATTAGAAGGACCAAGTAAATTGAAGAATTTTAGACTCCAAGTGGTTTGAGAATGTGTTTTAGAGAGTATCAGAAGATATGAGCCATTCTTCATCAGAGTCCTGTATTCATTTGTCATGGCTAAACTTGATATTGAATCATAGGTGCATATTCCACCAGATTCTGTAAACTCAGTACTTCCTACCTTGGCTGTACATTCCAGAATAACCTACTGGCCGCAGACGTGTACAGTCCTAAAAGCACAATGATGCTTTATCAAGAAAGTGGTAGCCAACCCACCATATTGAATTTCTACAGGGTGTCCAACACTGGATTCTTCTTTAATTATGAGACATTGAGTTATATATGAATCATAAACTTAATACCCTCATGTCAGCTGTTGATCCATTTAAGAACAAACTTAATTGGATATCCTCATTCAATAGATAATCACTTTGACATGTACCTTGTCCAAAAAAACACCTTACATTTTCTTTGACTCATCAGAGATTCCAATGCATCTTCTCAGAGTGTTTCTTATTTTCCAGGGTCACTCAGACCCCAAATATTCAATTACTCAGAAAAATTCAGTGACCGGCATTAAAAATGACTGGAACTACACATGGGTTAAATAAGTATTTTGGGAATAACTAGAAGAACTCAATATTCTCCACAGAGCATCACTAATATGACTCATAATTAGTTTAATTAACTCATTGCTACTACTGAACAAAGCACTACATAGGTATAATGGGAAATCTGAGGATAGTAAATGCTGGTCCCAGATCTAAGGGAATTCCTTGTTTACTAGGAGGCATTACATCGGTTTATAAGAGGTTATAAGATAATAAAATTCCCTTAAGACATGTCATAGTACTCTAATAGTCAATATCTGCCCCTATTTCAACCCTCAGCCAAGGACGAATACTGTCCTATAAGTCTAGTGCTAACATTACCATCTGCGATAACAAGAAGCTCATGAATCATCCAACTGGATCAGAAATTTTCCTCAGAATCAAGACCCTTGTCCTTTAATCTGTTCTTCCTTCTGCTTTTGGCTGCCTTCTTATATCAGATGTTCTTCTAGCTCCTCACATCTCTGTCTACCTGCCAGACCTTCAAATCACCACCCTTGTCTTGCCCTACCCTGTGGGATCTGTACTCTCTTAGTTTCTGACCAATGCCTGAGCTTATTTCCCTGGCTTATTCTGACTTATGACATATATGTCCATGATGTTGTCTCATTAGGCTTCTGATCCCTGATCCCACTTTGACCATTTACCCTTAAACCTAGTGTACTCTTGGAACTAGCTCTGCCAAAGTCTTTTCAACATATACCTAATCTCTGTTCCATATCAAGCACTTTGACCCTGCAAGTGCACTGACAGAATCTTAGAAAGGCAGAATAAAATCACTGAATAATCAATCTGATTTAGATAATGGAACTAAATCATTTCTATCCATAAAATGATTGGATCAGAATAATCTTTTGAAAAAAGGATCCATGGTCTTTACTTAACCATGAAAAAAATCAAAATTTCCAATTTAAAATCCAAATAATAAAAATATGTGTGTGTTGAAGCAGCTACTTTCTGAGAATTTTATATCAAGTTCACAATATATTATAAAATCATGTATCTAAGAGTTGGAAAGGACTTTAGAAGTTATCTAGTTAAGCCTTATACTCAATAAAAAATTCTTCTTCAGATCACCTTTGAAAGGGAGTCTTTCGGGCGAGCTGCGGTGGCTCAGCGGGCAAAGTGCTTGCCTGCTATGCCGGAGGACCTCGGTTCGATTCCCGGCCCCAGCCCATGTAACAAAAAACGGAAAAACAAAATACAATAAAACAAGAAAATGTTTAAAGATGTTTCCCTTTCTTCCTTCCTTCCTTCCTTCTATCCTTCCTTCCTTCTCTCTGTCTTTCCTTTAAAAAAAAAAAAAAAAAAAAAAAGAAAGGGAGTCTTTCAATGTCATTTATCCAACCCATATTCATTGATTATTTATCATGATCCAGTAGCAGTGCTAGGAGCTAGAGATATGAAAAATGAAACAGATATCTGGGCCTTAAAAAGCTTCCATCCAGGTGGGAGGCACAGACATGAAGCAAAACTTACAATACAGAGTGATGAATGCTGTAGAATAATTTCAGGATTCTGTAGGGACTCAGAGAGTAAGGAACGGAATCCACTGAGATCAGGATGAATGAGTGGAAAAGTGGATAAGGAATAATTTTCCAGTGAGGGCATGCTTGGAATGAGATGAATGAGATTTATAAGGCCAAGATGACAGGATATTCAAAAGCAAGAGGGGATTAAAAAAGAAAATCAGGGAAAGGTAAACAAGAGCTGGATCATGAAAGGTCTGTCTATTCTCATAAGAAGGCAGGGTGGTACCTTCAGGGACTTGAGGATCCATTGAAGGATACTAAGTGAGGGAGTGCATGATAACACTTGCATTTAGGAAAATCACTTCACCAGCAATGTAAAGGGTGAACTAAGAGAGTATGAGTCTGAAGAAGTAGAAAAACTAAGCTTGAAGCACCTGATGTCAAGGAGTACAGTAAGACTTTGTGAGCTCAACCCAGAAGCCAATACCCAAATGCTATGAACCAGTGAGGAAAAAGCAGCAGCCACACTTGACCGGTGAATACGAAAACATAGTTTTCATGGTACCAAGGTATCTTTTTTCAAGTCTTTGTACTATTTGGCTCAATATTATGTAACTTTTCCCTTCTTCAAGTCACCCACACATGCCTGTGAGACAATTGCTACCAGTATTACTTCCCATGCTTGCAAAAGAATGAGAAATTTTGCAGTATGCTGGGAGGATCTGAGAATATCAGATATTTCATTAGATTCCCTATTTCTACTTGTACCATTAAGCCAGATTTTATTAAATTAAGAAATAATAACAGTAATAAAGATTAGAAATGATGAGAACCTAAACCAGGCAGAGGAGGTCCAAGACAAGGAACAAGTGAAAGAGACACTATAAACAAAGAATAGGCAGGGTCTGTTGATAAGACTGAGGCTATCTTTTTAGGTGAATGTATTAGTTCTCTGTCTAATACCTCCCCTGAATGGATGTTTTAATTTGGTAGGCTGCTGGAAGCAGATACCATGAAATCAGTTGGCTTAACAATGAGAATTTATTAGCTTTTAGTTTTGAGGGTGAGAAAATGTTCAGATAAGGCATATTGAGATGATGCGTTCTTCCTGAAGACAAGCTGTTGGTGATCCCTGGCTCTTCTGCCACATGGCAAGACACATGGTGGTGTCTGCTGGTCCTTCTCTTCTCTTCCAAGTTTTGGTGATTTCAGCTTCTTGCCTTCATGGCTTTCTTTCTTTCTCTCTGCATTCGTCCCATTTTTAAAAGAATCCAATAAGAAGATTAAGACCCATTATGAATGAAGTGGATCACATCTTAACTGAAGTAGCCTTGTCAAAATGTTCTATTTACAATGGGTCCACATTCACATGAATGGATTAAATTTAAGAACACACTTTCTGGGATAGATACAGCTTCAAATTACCACACTTCACCCTCTACACCCCAAAAAGACATGCTGTGCTGGTTTGAAAAGATGTATGCATCCTAGAAAAGCCATGCATTAATCCTAATCCCATTTTGTAAAGGCAGCCATTTCTTCTAATACGTATTCAGTACTCTATATTTGAAACTATTTAGATCATCTCTCTGGAGATGTAACTCAATCAAGAGTGGCTGTTAAGCTGGGTTAAGTGGAGATATGTTGCCACTCATTCCAGGTGGGTCTTGATTACTTTAACAGAATCCTATAAAAGAGAAAACATTTTGTAGAAAGGAGGAGATTCTGAGAGAGCAGAACAATGTAGCCATATGAAGCAGAGAGTCTACCAGCCAGTGACCTTTGGAGATGAAGAAGGAAAACACCTCCTGGGGAGCTTCATGAAACAGGAAGCCAGGAGAGAAAGCTAGCAGATGATGCCATGTTCACCATGTGCCTTTCCAGATGAGAAAAAAACCCTGACCATGTTTGCCATGTGCCTTCTCACTTAATAGAGAAACCCTGAGCTTTATCAGCTTTCTTGAACCAAGGTATTTTTTCCCTGGATGCCTTAGATTGGACATTTCTATAGACTTGTTTTAATTGGAACATTTTCTCCGCCTTAGAACTGTAAACTAGAAACTTATTAAATTCCCCCTTTTTAAAGCCATTCTGTTTCTGGTATATTGCATTCTGGCAGCTAGCAAACTAGAACACATGTTTTTCCCATATGCAAATACATTAGTCCACTACAATATGCCAAAAGCCTGAAACCATTTCAGTAACAATGCTAAATGCAAAGTGTCATCAAAATAGGTGTGATCTACCCTGGGGCACAATTCCCCTTAGTTTGTGAACCTGTGAAACTTAGAGAACAAGTAACCTGCTTCCCATATGCAAAGGAGGTACACACATAGGATAAAAATTTCCATTCCAGAAGGAAAAAAAAATGGGAGGAAAACAGGGGTCATGGGTGCTAAGCAATTCTGAAACCCTGCAAGGCATACTTCATTAGATTTTAAGATCTGAGAGTCATCTATAGAATGATATTTGGTGCTCTAGGCCTGTTGGAGTGGCAGTGCCATCCTTTCTAAGAGCTGGTGGAGTGGCCATGTTCTCTCCAAATACTGGGGTGAAGATTACATCCTCATCAAGAATCAGGATGGCAGCTAGGCTCTAGGCTCCACCTTCATCAAACATTATGGTGGTAGACATTCTGCAATCCCCTATGCATCTAAGAAAACAGGGTGGTAGCATTTTCCCTGAACAATGGGACAGAAGGTTTGCCCTCTGCAGGACATATTTACCCTTTCCACATATATGGGTGTCATGGTTAGGGACAGGTGTCAACTTGGCCAAGTTGTGGTACCTGTTCATCTGATTGGGCAAGCGCTGGCCTGTCTGTTGCAATGAGGACATTTCATAGGATTAGGTCATGATCACGTCAGCTACATCCACAGCTGATTCCATTTGTAATCAGCCAAAGGGGAGTGTCTTTTGCAATTAGTGATGCTAAATCCAATCATGGGAAGCCTTTTAAGGAGGACTCAGAGGAGACAGGTTGCATTCCTGCTTTGGCTGGTGAGCCTCTCCTGTGGAGTTCATCCAGGCCATCCATTGGAGTCATCAGCTTCGCAGCCTGCCCTGTGGATTTTGGACTCTACATTCCTATGGTCACGTGAGACACTTTCATAAATTTTATATTTGCAAGTGTTCCCTGTTGATTCTGTTTCTCTAGAGAACCCTAACTAATACAATGGGTAAGCTCACTCTCTTGGCCTGAATATGTTTTCGGTTCAGACCTCAGCTCTCATGGTTCTGTCTTTGAAATCATTTTTCCTTCAATCTATACCTTTTCTATACCTTTCAGTCCAGGCTAGCAGTGATTCTGTTCATATCTCACAAAACACATGTTGGTTTCACATGTAGTACACAGGGGTCCAAACCACCAGACAAAATAACTTTCCACAAATCCTTTCTGGATACCTAGTTCCAATCCTGACTTGCACTGAAGAAGTTGACTGGTTATGTGTTCACTTAAACCCTCACATGGAGCACTATGCTCTTTGGACTTGCTTTTTTGGAAGCCCAGAATCTTCCAAACCATAAATTTCTCATTTCTTTATGGCCAGGAGTTGTATTCTCTGGTTGACCCTTTCCTCTTGCATTTTACAATAAGCTATAAGGAGAGACCAGGTTGTACTTTCCATACCCACTTTCAAAATCTCCTCAACTAAATATCCAGCTTCATCACTCTCAAATTCTGTCTTCCATTGGACACCAGAACTCAATTTTCCCAAGTAATCTTTAACTTTAAAAGCAGGGCCCTCTTTCTTCCAGTTTCCAGGTTTCTGATAACACATTCATCATTTCTGTCTAAAGCTTCATCAGAAGTACCCTTAACATCCTTATTTCTATCAGTTTCTTCAAAGCAATCTAGGCCTTTCTGTCAAACAGCTCACAATTCTTCTAGTGTCTACCCATTACCCATTTTTTTTTAGCAGTCCACTTTTGGTATGAAAAATCTGTTTTAGTTTACTAGGCTGCTGAAAGCAGATGCCCTGAAATGGGTTGACCTAACAATAGGAATTTATTAGATTACAGTTTTGAGGCCATGAAAATGTCTAAATGAAGACATCATCAAAGCGATACTTTCTTCTTGAACACCGGCTGCTGGCAATCTTTGGATTCCTTGCCAAATGGCAAAGCACATTGTGGGTTTGCAGGTCTCTCTCCTCTCTTCTCTTCTGGGTTTTGTTGCTTTCCATTTCTTGCTTCCATGGTTATCTCTCTCTCTCTCTCTCTGTCTCTCTCTCTCTCTCTGTCTCTCTCTGTCTCTCTGTCTCTCTCTCTCTCTGTCTCTCTCTGTCTCTGTCTCTGTCTCTCTCTCTCTCTTTCTCTCTCTCTCTCTCTCTGTCTCTCTCTCTCTCTGTCTCTCTCTGTCTCTCTCTGTCTCTCTCTTTCTCTCTCTCTCTCTCTCTCTCTCTCTCTCTCTCTCTCTCTCTCTCTCTCTCTCTCTCTCTCTCTTTTTTCATTCCATTTATAAAGAATTCCAGTAAGAGGATTAAAACTCATCTTGAATGAGGTGGGTCATACCTTAACTGAAATAGCCTTGTTGCAATGCGCTATTTACAATGGATCCACACCCACAGAAATGGATTAATTTAAGAGCATGCCTTTCTGGAATACTACAGCATCAAACCACCATAATGGAGACAGTGGTGACAGGAAGGCTTTCTACACGGTGGATTTTTATAAACAAGAATAAAAGTTTTACCTCCCAAGGGTTATAGATTCCCTGCTGGTTTTCAACAGACAACATTGGTCATTTTCCATTTGAGATGGCTAAATTAAGCTTATTCACCCTTAAGAAAAGGAAACACAGATCTCTTTACACAACCTTTTTATCTTGTGATTCAGTTTTGGGTTTTATATCCTTTGTTAAAATACTCACTTTATGTACTGGCAACAATTGATCCTGGATGAACAGTTTATGGGAATTCTAACCACTGAATTTCTTGTTATGTTAGTATATGATATACTCATTTTTATTCTTTATTTTTTGCTATATGCTAAATTTAGAATTTAGTATTAGAACAGTAAATACATGAAATAATATCTCCAACTGACTGATTTTTTTCCAGTCTTCAATATTATATGGGCACAAGGTGAACCTAATAATTACTACCCAAGAATCTGTGGCAAAGGAGCTATCCTGGATAGGCCTCTCCTGAAGCATTTGATTAATCCCAGGCGGACTGTGATGGAAAATTCTATGCTGGATTCCAAAGGTCACACAAAGATATGTGCATGTCTCAACTCTGGAAAAGTATCATCTGCATTCCAGCAGCAAACTTTTTGGGAAACATCCCTCAGAGGAGTTCATGCCAGACCCAATTAAAGTCATGGTAATAAAGAGTGTGGAAAGATGATACAAATGGCTAAAAAGAATCATAAAATCTTAGAACTGAAAGAGCTAGACATCATCTAGCCAAACTCTCTCATTTACAATTGAGGCAACTGAGGCTCAAAGAGCTAAAGCAACTGATCAATGGTATTAAAAGGACTCTCTTCATATTTCTCAACTCCAGGCTCAGCTTTCTTTCTATCATGCATTATCATTTCATAGAATTCTAAAGTCAAATGTTGCAGTGCATTCTGGTTGAGATTCAGACATACTAGCATGTGAAATTAGGCACCTCCCAGCCCAGAGGTCATCTATGTGCACTGGACTATTAAGGGTAACTGCAGTGGAATGTTTATGGACACTTAGATAAGAATCTAGCTGCATCTCTCTACTGGTATGGGGCCCAGGACTCCCAAGGGAAAGAAGTTGAACTGTGTCCTTAATTTGTGTCTAGACAAATGCAGACATTTCTGATATACTTGGGAGGTCCCAAAGGAAGCCATACTCCTTGGAGTGACAACCAGCCCATGGAGGGAAAAGTTACTATAAGTGAGGAGGAGTCTTGGGAGAGAATGGCCTTAGTATCAGGTTCTGAGTATAAGAAATGGAGCAGTTATTCTGGATATAATATGAGGCTGTCCTTAAAACATTCTCCAACTACCTCAAACAGTCCTCTGGGATGCCTATACATCCAAGACAGGAGTCAGCTATATGGAAGAAATTTTTTTTTCAAAATATCACACAAAGACACATTTGTGATGAGAAAACTTCTACAAAAGGCTGGATATCAAAAATGAAAGGTTTTATCACTAGGGAACTAAGGAACTGCAAAGAAACACCCTTCTAAAAGAGCTAGATACAACAAGGGAACCAAGCAACTGTATCAAGGACCCCTCTAAAAGCACTAGACACAAGAAGGTATATGGGTTTTCTCACCAGCAAAAAACTAAGAGAACAAAGCTGGGCAGAGATGGGGAGAAGCTTCAGTAAGACAGCGGCAGAAAAAAACAGACAAATCAAGGGGATTGGAGATTGAGAATAGGTCATCAACTTCGCCAAAGCATGCAGAGTCTGGCATAGGCAGTATGGTGGAGCAAAGCCAATAACATGGTATCAACTAGTGGCATATCCACAGGCAATGATGGGATGCACACAACAATGCAAGGGTTAAGAAGATTGTAGAACCACCATGTCGGCATCAGAAGCAGGGCAGAACTTTGAAAGGGGCAACATGTTATAACCAAGTCATTATATAGAACAAGGCAGAAGGACAGTAACTTGAGAAGATAAACTACTGAACTGCAAGCCTTTTCTCACTACACACTTCACACTTAAAAATTAAAAAGACAGCAAGAATTTGTGTTGCAGGTTGGGTTCCTGAGGAGGATACAGATTTCCAAGGTATCATTTTGTATAAAATAAGTTTACTGGGGATCCTTTTGGAATCATATCTGTAGGGATGGATGGAAGCAATGTTGGGCAAAAAGAAAAGCTAGTTTGTGTTAAGTCAAAACAAAGTCCTCAGTCAGTAGCATGGGTAGCTCTGGAACTGGAATGGCCCCACAGAGTTGTCCAAACTGGAGCAAATGGATGGATATTTTTACCTCATTATCTTCCAGGTAGGCAGCTCCAAGAAGGAAGCATCATCTTGAGTGAATGATATTCAGCAGACGACAGCATCTGGTGATGGACCACTGTAAGCCATCAGCTTCTTAATTCCAGCAACTGGGGAAATGAGTGTTTTAGTATTCCAGGGAGGATCAAGTCAGCACACCACAGCATCCACCATAATTTGTTAAATAAATGTGTTCATTTATTTAACACAGTCTAAATTATATGTACAACACTGATATTTTGGGGAAGATTGCTAGAATCATAGAAAAGACACTTGAGATCTGAACATTCGACAGATGGGTAATATTGATCAGCATACTTATGGCCAACTTGTAAAGATGTTGTCAGCCAGAATCCATAAACAAGTGGGGCCCTTTCAGGGAACAATTATCCCCTTGCTCAGGACAACTTTCAAGGTATAGTGAGATAGCAATAACTTCCTTGGGGCCAAATGACACTGTTGACTTACATTGGATTTATATAAAACTAAAATTTCTATAAACTCCTCCATCGAATTGGGGTAGTTGATTTTTTTAATGTAATTGTACTTTTCTCTTGCCCCTCTTAAATTTCAGCCTATTAATTTCAGCTCAGTGTTTCAATTTGACAAAACCTTTTGAATCTTAATTCTATCATCCATTTTATTAACATTCTTCCAAGTTTTGTGTCATCTGAAAATTTAGCAAGATATTTTCTGCATTTTCATCTTCCATTCAATAATTAAAATACTAAACATGACAATGACAGGGCAGAGCCAAGGCCTGAAGCACACCTTTGTAGACCTACTTTTAAATCGACATAAACCTTTTAATAAATATTTTTGTAGTGCAGCTATTGCACCAACTATAAATCTACTTAACTGTGTCTTCATTCAGCCTATACTTCCTCATCAGCAAATAAGAAATTGATGTGCTAGAAAGAACTCAAATTAGGAGATATGAATTCATTCTAAACTCTATATGTCACAAACTTGCTGTATGACATTAAGCAATATAGTTAATCTCTCTGGTCTTCCTTTTACAATTACAAATGAAGGGCTTAGACAGGATAATCTCTAAAATCTCTTCCATGTCTAGAATTCTATAATTCCTGGTATCTTGGTGTAACATGAACTACCAAGATTACTAAACCCATCAGAGAATGAAAAAAGTTGGTTTGACATGACTTGCTCCTAGTGAACGATCACTGGTTCCCAGGGAAAAGTGAGTGCTTTTCTAAGTTCTTACGGCTATTTGTTTAATAGTCGATTTTAAAGTGTTACAGTTCTATGCCCCTCAAAGGCAAATGGAAATCAAAAGTTATGATAGAGAGCTGAAGTGCTGAAGCCTGAGAGCTGTTATGAGGGGAGGGCACCACTTATCTTCCATGCCTTGAGCATAGCCATGGACAGACCCAGCATGGACAGCTGAGTGAACCAGCACCAAGTGGTCTCCTCTGTAACTTCTAAAATCCATATTTTCCATTATTAAAGTTGAGGTATTTGCCTCTCTCAAGTTTTCAGCAACTCTCTGGTTTGCAATTTTTTCTCAAAGATGACTGGTAACAGTTATTACACACACATTTCTAAGTTTTATCAGAACCTGTGATTTACTCCTCCTTCATCTGGAGACTTAAAGGTATTTAAAGCAGTTGGATGTCCTCTTGTTTTCACTCACTTATCTCATTCTTTGGTGCTTTATTCTACCTTTCAGTTTTTTTAAACCCTTTTCTTTGACAGAGAAGATTGAGAAAAATAGTGATTAGGTAGTTCAGTATTTAACAACTGTTGACATTGCCTCATTTTCTCTTAAATAAAGGATCGGTTTACTTGCTCCCAAATTCAGATCATTTAATCCTCATTTTATCCTTTCTGTAGTCCTGCCTATGATCTTTTGTTTGATGAATAAAATATATATAAGTAAAAGGAATAGACTTTTGTAGAAGCCAGATTGAAAAGCAGAGGAGTCATAAGGCAAAAAGGACAAAATTAATGAATCAGAAGCAAGCACTTGATAAAAAGCCAACTCCAAGTACTTGGAGAAACACCCAAGACATTAAACAACACAAAGGCTCTGGGCTTCAGAGGGCAGACCAATAGAGAATTGTGACTGCCAGAAATTAATTCATTCAGTGTTCACAGAATAATAATCATATAAAAATCAATTAAGGTATTTTCTCTTAAAAACAATTAGTTAATGTTTCATTTTATCTTAGTCCTGAGATTTTTGTTGTTGTTTGGGAAGACAAAAAAAGAGCTAACCAAATTACATGTTGTTTTACCAATAAAGATACCTTAATATAAAATAAAAACCACAGGAGGGTATATCTAGTTTTATATCTCTGACTATTATTCTTATTTAAAGAAAAACTACACATTGATATAGTCTATCTTTAGTATGTCTTATTAAAGACATATCTATTGTTAACTGTGCAAAAAACAGACAGCTTCTAGAAATTACTTTTCTACAGAGTTAGTCCAGCCCTCTTTAAGGGGTTACTAAATTTTTATTATTTCATTTTAGTAATGAAACTGTAACAAAGGAAAACTAACAAAATTGTATAATAGTGAAACTTATTTATAAATCTGGACTTCAACTAAAATGGCAACCAAAAGATTATGCAGCAAGCACACTAAAAATAGACACAAAAACCTAATAAGAATTTGAGTGGTTTTTTTTCCTACTTTCTTCTTCTCCTTAAAGCATCATGATTGCAATCATCAAAGGAATATCCTAGGTTTTATGTTTTCCCATTCACACTCCAAATGCCAGAAATTAGAGAGTTTCAACATGATATCACAATTTTTTAACTTTTAAAGTACACCTCCAGATTACTTTTCTTGGGCACTGAGATATACAGAAAGTGGAGGGCTATAATTATTCTAGTCTAAAACCTCAGTATTTCAAATATTTTTTCCCAACCCAAGAGGAACACTAGTAAGGAGAGCTTGAACAATGCCTTAAAGACAAGTTAGTTTATAATAATTCTTACATTGATCCCAAAGTGCAATAAATTACTTTGATAATAAATTAATGAAAAATCATGTGTTTTGCAAACAGTCCATAAAATCGGTTATACAAATAAGGGTTCCAGTTTGTCATCTTTAACAATAATCACAAAAAACATTTAAAAACTTGTCCAGAAGGAACAAACCTTCAAAGAACAGGTGTTCTTACATAGTAGAATTATTACTGACCAACAGAAGGGATTTCCTTACTCAAGAAAACTATTTTAGCCAGTTGTAGAAGATTGAATGGTGGCCCAGAAAAGATGTGTCCACATCCTAATTCCCAGAAAAAATGAACATAACCTTATTTAGAAAAAGGACCTTTGTGTATGTAATTAACTTAAGGATATCAAGCCAAAAATACTGGGGATTACCCTGGTAGGACTTAAAGCCAATGACAAGAGTCCTTATAAGAGAAGAAAGAGGATAAGATACAGACACAGAGGGTATGGTCATATGTAGATGGAGGCAGAGATTGGACAAGCCAAGGAACAACTGGAGCCACCACAAGCAAGAAGAGGCAAAAAAAAAAAAAAGGTCTCTTCTAGAGCACATAAAGGAAGCATAGTGCTATTACCTTGATTCCAGAAATCTCACCTCCAAACAGTGAGAGAATAAATTTCTGTTCTTTTAAACCACCCAGTATATGGTGATTTGTTACAATAACCACACGAAACTTAATGCACCAGCAAAGTATAATAATATTGATTGGACAAGTTTAAAAAATTCAAGATTCTCTTTTGCTTCCTATTTAGATAAAGGAGTAAATAGGCAATGAAAAGCAATGCTTTCATTTATTTAACAAATATTTATTGAATATCTAGCAGACAATATGCTAAGTTGTGGTAACTCACTTAAACAGGAAATATATATTCCCTGTTCTAATGAAACTGACACTACTGCTACTACAATTACTACATTAATAATAGTAATAATAATAATGGCCTGTATATTCTAATGTTCATCTTCAAAATGTTTTCACATTGCAAAAGATAGTGATGATGTCAGCATCATTTGAGGAACCTCCCGAAATCTCAGCATTAAAAACAGAAGAGCAACTAGCATAGAGTATTAATTTCTTGTTGCTACTATAACAAATTACTACAAGCTTAGCTTAAAGCAACAAAATGTATTAACATACAATTTTATAGTTCAGAAATCCAATATGAGTCTCACTGGGCAAAATCCAGGTGTTTCTGTTCTTTTCTGAAGGTACAAGGGAATAATCCATTTCTTCCTTTTTCAACTTCTAGAGACTGCCTGCATAATTTGGCTCATGTTTTTCTTCCTTAATCTTCAAAATAAGCACTACCCAATCAAGTCTTTCTTACAACTCATCACTCTGACTTTACATATGTCATCAAATTTTCTTCTTATAAATACCTTTATGATTAGATTACATTGCCCCCCTCAAGAAAATCCACGATATTCCCCACGTCTCAGGATTCTTAACTTAGGAAATTTTGGGAAGAGAGGACAAGATGGCAGCTTAGTGAGGTGTGAAATTTAGTTCATTCTCCAGAGCAGCTAGTAAATAGCCAGGAACAGTACAGAACAACTGCTGGGGCCACATCAGTGACCAGACACACAGTGTACACCAGTCTGGACAAGCTGGACCGGCTGTGATCCCACCCAGAACTATGAGTTCCTCAAGCTGTGGGGGCTGGTGCTTCTCCCCCACAGGTTAGTTCCCAGAGAGGGAAGGAAAGAGACTTTATTAACAGCAAGGGGCTGAGCTCAACCAAGCTCCAATTATGGAATTAACAAAGTCTGACTAATAAAAATAAGCCCCCAGCTCAGTTAAACCTCGAATAAAAGCTAAAGTTAATAGTTTTTGCCCTGGTGCAGAGGGGTAGGGCTGACAGGAAAAAAAAACATTTTGGGTTGGACAGCACAAAATACTTGAAAAGGCCTGAACCCTAAAAATATAAGATGGGACACATAGGACCTGAGATACATAAAGCAACACACCAATTTAAGCTCTTGATTAACAAACCCAAGGAATGGGGGTCCTGCTCTAAAAAGGATTTTGTTTTCTTTGTTTCTGTAGCTTACCTGATTTCAGGCTCCAGCCATCCCAGGCAAGGGCAGAATTAAACATATAAAAGAAGTATATACCATAACCAGTAGGATTCATCCCAGGTATGCAAGGATGGCTCAACATAGCAAAATATATTAATGCAATACAGGATATCAGCAAATCAAAGCAGAAAAAACTCATGATAATCTTGATTGATGCAGAAAGGGCATTTGACAAAATTCAACATGTTTTCTTGTTGGAAACATGTCAAAGGATAGGAACAGAAGGGAACTTCCTCAACATGATAAAGGGAATATAAAAAAAATCCACAGCTAACATCATCCTCAATGGGGAAAAACTGAAAGCTTTCCCCCTAAGATCAGGAACAAGACAAAGATGTTGATTGTCACCATTGTTGTTTAACATTGTGTTGGAAGTTCTAGCCAGAGCAATTAGACAAGAAAAAGAAATACAAGGCATCAAAATTGGAAAGGAGGAAATAAAACTCTCGCTGTTTGCAGATGATATGATACAATATGTTGAAAACACTGAAAAATCCACAGCAAAACTACTAGAGCTAATAAATGAGTACAGCAAAGTGGCAGGATGCAAGATCAACACTCAAAAATCTGTAGTGTTTCTACACACTACTAATGAAAAATCTGAGGGGGAAATCAAGAAAAAAATTCCATTTAAAATTGCAACCAAAAGAATAAAATATTTAGGAATAAATTCAACTAAGGATACGAAAGACTTATACAAAGAAAACTACAAAAAATTTCTAAAAGAAACCACAGAAGACCTAAATAAATGAAAGGGCATAGCATGTTCATGGATTGGAAGACTAAAAATAGTCAAGATGTCAATTCTATCTACATTGATTTATAGAGTCAATGCAACACCAATTAAAATTCTAAAACTTAATTGGCAGAAATAGAAAAACCAATAACCAAATTTATTTGGAAGGGCAGGGTGTCCCAAATGGCTAAAAATATCCTGAGAAAGAAAAATGAAATTGGAGGTCTCACACTACTTGACTTTAAGGCGTATTACAAAGCTACAGTGGTCAAAACAGCATGGTACTGGCATAAATATAGATATAGTGACCAATGGAATTGAATAGAGTGTCCAGACATAGAGTCTCTCATCTATGGACAATTGACCTTTGATGAGGCAGTCAAGCCAACTCACCTGGGACGGAACAGTCTCTTCAATAAACAGTGCTTGGAGAACTGGATATCCACATGTAAAAAATGAAAGAGGATCTATATCTCACATCCTATTCAAAAATTAACTTAAAATGTATCAAAGACCAAAACATTAGATCTAAGACCATAAAACTTTTGGAAGAAAATGTAGGGAAATAGCTTATAAAACTTGTAGTAGGAGACAGTTTCCTAGATTTTACACACCCAAAGCACAAACCCTGAAGAAAGAAATAGATAGATAAATGGGAACTCCTCAAAATTAAACACTTTTGTATATCAAAGAACTTTGTCAAGAAAGTAAAAAGACAGCCTACACAATGGAAGACAATACTTGGAAACAAAATATCAGATAAGGGTCTAGTATCCAGAATATATAAAGATATTGTTCAACTCAACAACAAAAAGACAAACAACCCAAGAACAAAATGGGCAAAAGACATGAACAGACACTTCTCAGAAAAGAAAATATGCATGGCTAAAAGGCACATGAAAAGATGCTCAACTTTCCTGGCTATTAAGGAAATGCAAATCAAAACTACAATGAGATATTATCTCACACCCACCAGAATGGCCATTATCAATAAAACAGGAAATGACAAGTGCTGTAGGGGATGTGGAAAAAGAGGCACACTTATCCACTGTTAGTAGGAATGCAAAATGGTACAATTGCTGTGGAAGGCACTTTGGCGATTCCTCAGGAAGCTAAGCATAGAATTGCCATATGACCCAGCAATACCACTGCTAGATATTTACTCAGAGGACACAAGGACAAGGACACAAATGGACATTTGCACATCAATGTTTATAGCAGCATTATTTATAATTGCCAAGAGATAGAAACAGCCAAAATGTCCATCAACAGACAAGTGACTAAACAAGCTGTGCTATATACATATGATGGAATATTATGCAGCTGTAAGACAGAATAAAGTCATGAAACATGTAACAATGTGGATGGACCTTGAGGACATTATGCTGAATGATATTAGCCAGAAACAAAAGGACAAATACTGTATGGTCTTACTGATATGAACTAACATTAATGAATGACCTTGGAGAATTTCAGTTAAGAACAGGGATCATAAGGAGATAGAAGTAGGGTAGATATTGGGTAATTGGAACTGAAGGAATACAAATTGTGCAACAGGACTGATCGTAAAAATTCAGAAATGGATAGCACAATACTAATTGATTGTAGCACAATAATACAATATACTGAATGAAGCTGAATGTGAGAATGATAGAGGGAGGAGGGCAGGGGGCACATATGAAACCAAAAGGAAAGATAGGTTATAAAGACTAAGATGGTATAATCTAGGAATGCCTAGAGTGTACAATGATAGTGACTAAATGCACAAATTAAAAAATGCTTTTTGCATGAAGAAGAACAAAAGAATGTCAATATTGCAGGTTATTGAAAATAGGTGGTCATTCTTATTTTAAAATTTCAACTTCTGTGTGAGACTAAAGCAAAAAATGTTCATTTGGTACAAAATTTATATTTTGACTAGTGCATTTCCTAATATAACTTATATGGACAGGTTAATTGAACACCATAAGTACATGGAACCTTGAATAGGGCATGAGATATTGTAGGTTTGTCCAGTATGATGCCCTGATAAATCCCGGAGTGATTTGAACAGTGACTAAAGAAGTATTTGCAAAGTCCCCTTGTAGGAATGGTGAGAAAGGGGGAAAATTAAACTTCCCCATTTGCAAAATTCCTGATATTCTCACAAGCAGTGGGGATAACCAAAGCAATAGGCCAAGCCCTTAATCTTGGGGTTTGCTCATATGAAACTTATCCTCACAAAGGATAGGCTAAAATTGGACCTAAGAGTCACCCCCAGTGAACCTCTTTTGTTGCTCAGATGTGGTCTATCTCTCTCTCAACAGCACAGCAGGCAAACTCACTGCCCTCCCCCTCTTTACATGGGACATGATTCCCATGGGTGTGGGCCTCCTGGCAACATGGGACAGAAGTCCTGGAATGAGCTGGGACTTGGCGTCAAGGAATGGAGAAGGCCTTCTGAACCAAAAGGGGGAGGGGACAAATGGGACAAAATAGTTTCAGTGTCTGGGAGATTTCAATCAGAATGGAGAAGTTATCGTGGGGGTTGTTCTTACATATTATGTGGATATCCCCTTTTTAGTTTGGGGTATATTGGAGAAGCTGGGGGGAAGTGCTTGAGGCAGTAGAGCTGTGTTCCAGTAGGCATGTTTCTTGAAGATAATTGTATAATGATATAGCTTTTGCAGTGTGAATGTGTGAGTATGAAAACCTTGTGTCTGATGCTACTTTGTGTAGGTATGAGTGGGAAATATGGATTAACCATAAATAAATAAATAATAACAGGGAACAAATGTTAAAACAAATTGAGTAGATTGAAATACTAGTGATCAATGAAATGGACTGGTAAGGGGTATAGAAAAAAATAGAGGAAACAAAGGTTAAAATGTATTAAGCAAATGGAAATACTGGTGGTCAATGGAAGGGAGGGGTAAGGGGTATGGTCTATAGAAGTTTTATCTTTGTTCTTTGTATTTCTTTTTCTGGAGTGATACAAATACTCTCAGGGATGATCATGGTGATGAATACACTACTGTGTGATGATATTGTGGGTGTTCTAGTTTGCTAGCTGCTGGAATGCAATACATCAGAAATGGAATGGCTCTTAAAAGGGAGAATTTAATGAGTTGCTAGTTTACAGTTCTAAGGCCGAGAAAATGTCCCAATTAAAACAAATCTAAAGAAATGTCCAATCAAAGGCATCTAGGGAAAGATACCTTGGTTCAAGAAGGCCGATGAAGTGCAGGGTTTCTCTTTCAAGTGAGAAGGCACATGGCGAACACAGTCAGGGCTTCTCTCTAGCTGGAAGGGCATATGGCGAACACGGTGTCATCTGCTAGCTTTCTCTCCTGGCTTCCTATTTCATGAAGCTCCCCGGGAGGCGTCTTCCTTCTTTATCTCCAAAGGTCGCTTACTGGTGGACTCTCTGCTTTGTAATGTTGCTGTCTCTGAATCTCTCTCTCCAAAATGTTTCCTCTTTTATTGGACTTCAGAAACTAATCAAGACCCACTCAAATGGGTGGAGACATGTCATCCCCTAATCCAGTATAACAACCATTCTTGACTAAATCACATCAACCAGGGAGATGATCTCATTACAGTTTCAAACATACAGTACTGAACAGGGATTATTCTACTGCTATGAAATGGGATTTATACTAAAACATGACTTTTCTTAGGGGGCACACTTCCTTTCAAACCAGCACAGTGGGCATTGCCTGTGCTCCATGTATGGAATGTCTGTATGTTAAGAATATTCACTTTTGTATGTTGTTTTGGACTGTCAATTTAAAAAATTATTCAAAAAATAAAATTAAAAAAAAAAACAAGATCCTTAACTTAATCACATTTGCAAAGCCCCTTTTACTGTGTAGAGTAACATATTGACAGGTTCCAGGGATTAGAATGTGAGCACCTTTGGGAGTCCATTATTCTATCCATAAATACCAAAAGAAACACCTATGAACAAATCAACCACAAAACTAGATGACAAAAATCCTCATGAACCACAAAATACAAAAAAGGGAGAAGTTGAATCACCAGTAACTACAAGGCCTGCATAGCATCAGCAGAAGAAAATAGCAGGGTACCTGATGGACTGAGAGCATGAAAACTCCAAAATCATCAATAGACACTCACTGGAAAGCACATAGGCTAGGGTGACAGCAGTAGCTGAACTTGGAGAGCTCCCATTTGTAGGATGAGTCCAAGGAGAAAACAGTAATGTAATGACCTGGATCAATGATGGGATAGCCATGGATAAACCTAGTGGCCATCTCCCACCCCTCACATACCCTCCTCCTCCTTTTCTATTGCATGCAATGTTTCAATATATTTCCCTTCTGCAGCCCATGGGGGGAAATGGTCTAATGGAGTAAGCTGGTCATACATTTAAACCAAAACTCGGAACAAGCAGTTTCAGTTACTTATTAGGTGAGGGACTTTCAGTGGCAGGGCCTCCTCCCACTCTCGCACAATACAGATTTTTCTCTCCTCTCCAGTGCTAAATGGGTGTGCAAAAATACCATCCACTGACCTTGACCCAAGCAATTGGCTTCTGTGGGAGACCAGCCACGATGGAATGCTTTCCTCTACTCTGGACCCTTTGTGGATAAGCAATAAAGCAGTCATTTGCTGAAAGTTTCTGTTGTGCTTGAGTCTGTGTTCCCATGATGCACCATTTGGCAATTTGCTCTACAATCAGCCTAGCTCACATGAACTGTGAA
This sequence comes from Tamandua tetradactyla, assembly GCF_023851605.1. Taxonomy (NCBI): domain Eukaryota; kingdom Metazoa; phylum Chordata; class Mammalia; order Pilosa; family Myrmecophagidae; genus Tamandua; species Tamandua tetradactyla. The sequence goes on along the minus strand of NC_135330.1, from coordinate 30,345,357 downwards.
AACTAAAGAACTCAGGATAACCCCCTAGAAGTAGATTCAGAGAGCACAGGACAGGGAAACAGGAGCAAAAGAGGTGGGGATGTGGCACAAGAGAGAAAAATCTCAGAAAGTGGAAGGCCAAGTTTTTAATCACTTTTTGAAAGGAACACAAGAGGAAGTTTTAGACCCATGAAATTTGAAGTTATGTTTGCCCGCCCCACTGTCCTAAAAATGCAGAAAACCTCATTTCACTTAAGTGAGGCACAAACAAGGATCATGATCAAATAACATTAGAAGTTATAATTTTAAAAAAATAAATAAGGAGCATAATAATATTCTTATAGACAATGAAAGCACTCCAAAAGCCAGGCCTACAAAACAACTGAAAACCTAATATTTAAAAATTTTTAAGTAAATGATGGAAGTATGGAGGGAAGAACATACATCATAATTAGAAATCTTAGAAAGGAGGATATAGAACTCAGGAAATAATAATAAGTAAAAGAATATATAATTTCAATAGTTAGACTAAATTAGAAGGAAAAAGAATGAATAAATACAATGAATAATGTCTTATAATAGAATTTGAAAATAATAAAATCTTTATAGCTAAAACATAAATAAAGAGTAGCTCCTACTCCACCAACCAGTGTGGATAACCTCACAATTCAGAGAGTACTGGGTAAAGTGCTCAAAAGAGTTTTGTCTCATTATTAAGGGAAATTTAATTGTACATTAAATGCTTCTCTGGTTCCATCTATCAAAATTTAAAATCAGGGCAAGAAAGGATCAAACTTCCTAAGAAGCTAAATGATGTCATAGAACAATAGTAAAGAATATTTATAATAGTACAAAAATATCTAGCATTCAACAAGGTAAAATTCGCAATGTCTGTTACACAATCAAAATCACCAAGCACTGGGAAAGGTTATCAGTAATATGATGGAGTAAGAAGCCTAGATAATGTACCCATATACACACACGGAGAAAACATAGTTAAATGAGCAAAAGTTGTCAAAACCAACTTTCCCAAAACTTTGGAAAATGGTCCAGGGTAGAAAGCAGCCAAGTGAATGCTGAATTAGGAAAAGGAAAACCAAAAATGGTAAGAAATCTATAGGATGCTTTCACTCGCCTTGGTCCCACTCCCTCCCCCAGCTTAGTATGGCAGTCTGTGGGACAAATGGTGGCCTTTGTTTCCACTGCAGCAACTCACATTCCTAGTGCAATATTTTGGCATCTGTTTATCAGTGTATCTAATGTGCAAATTTGGTGTTTGTACATTTGCTTCTATCTGTTAACTGAAAGATTGACAGAAGGCACTTATTTGTGTCACAAAAACCAAGAATTCACTCAGGACAGGAAAGTGGAATAGAGAAATGCAGCAAATTGCAAATTACCTGGGGCCTGGGAAGATAGCTGGGGATAAAAAGTTTCCCTTTTTTTCTTCAGAGGTGAGATTAGGACACTTTTAGGAATATTTACACAAACTTTGGAACTTTTGAAATTTACTGCAAGTACCCAGAGCAAGATATACATTCAGAAAGACCAAAGAAAAAACAAACTATTCACTGTAAACTAACCTATAGATTCAGCATAAACTGGGCTAACCACTGAAAAAAAGCCTCATCACACAGCTAATCTACACTATAGCCTTCAACAACAATAAAGCAAATAAACAAAAATCATCAGCAAGCCTTGGAGGAGAGGGAGACTCTGACTTTCAGACCTAACATATTGTGGTATATTGAGTTATATACCTCAGATAAAAGCATGCTTTTTATCTTACTCTGCATTTCTGTGGGTGGAAAACCATTATAAATAGGACCTCTTCAAGATGTTATTTTTAATTAAGGGTGGTCCAAATGAATGAGGGTGAATATTATTCCAGATTACTGAAAACCTTACAGAAAGGACCCTGAATCACAGAAGCTAGAAAGTAGAGGATATTGCCATGTGATGGGAGGCAGAAACAAAGCAAGGAACCCCAAACATTGTCAGCAGCCACCACCAGAATGTTACAGACTTTAAGGAGAAAGCATCAGTATTGTTGATGCCTTGATTTTCGACTTCTTCTAGCCTCAAAACTGTGAATTAATACATTCCTGTTGTCTAAGCCCAAACCGGTGTGTGGTATTTCTGATAGCAGCTCAAGTATACTAAGACACCCAGCAAAATGTTTAGATGTCCAGACTTAAGTAAAAAATAACATATTATACAAAGAAATAGTACCAGGTGGCCCATTCAAAGGAACAAAATCAAGTGATAGAAACGATCTCTGAGGAAGCTAGGACATTAGAATTATTAACCAAAAACCTTATGTAAACTCTCCTAAATAAGGTCAATGAGCTTAAGGAAAACATGGACAAAGAACTAAAAGAAACCAGAAAAATGATTCATGAGCAAAGGGATTTAACAGAATTTTTTTAAAGTAACCAAACAGAAGTTCTAGGAAGACAGGTACAATAATTGAAGTAAAAAATTTTACTAGAAGGTTTCAAGAGCAGATTTGAAAAGGCAATAAGAAAGAATTAGTGAACTTGAAGACAAGATCATTGAAATTATTCACTCTGAGGATCATAAAATAAAAACAATTTAAAAAAAGTAAAAAGAGTCTAACAGATCTGTGGGGCACCATGAAGTATAACAACATAAACACCTTCATAAGGTGAAGAGAAAGTGAAAGTGGTAGAAAAAACACTTGAAGAAATAATAGCCAAAACTTTCCAGGTTTGGAAAAAGACATGAATACGTATGTTCCTGAAGCTCAATGAATTCTACATAGAATGAATTCACAGACAGCCTCATGGATACACACGATATCAAACTGTCAAGGTCCAAAGATAGCGAGAGAATCCTAAAAGCAGCAAGAGAGAAGTTACTCATCATGTATTCGGGGATCCTCCATAACATTAAGTGCCAATTTCTCAGGAACACCTCGAAAGCCTGAAAGGACTGACATAGCTAAAGCACTGAAACAAAAAACTGTTGACCAAGAGTTCTATATCTTGCAAAATTGTCATTCAAACATGAGGGGAAATCAAGGCATTCCCAAATAAACAAAGTACGAGGAAGTTAATTGTCACTATACCTCTCTTACAAGAAATGATAAAGAGAGCCCTGCAGGATGAATGATAAGTACATAGGCAGAAACTTGAAGTCATATGAACATATAAAGATCCATGATCAAGGTAAGCATGGGTAAATATAAAGGACAGTATTATTTTCTTCTTAGTTTTTAATTCCATTTTAATTTTGACATGCTCTAAATCATAAGTGCATAAAAAACATAATCCTATGTAATTGGCCACACAAAATAAAAATAGGTAATTCATGAAAAGAACAACATAAAGGGTGAGGAACAGAAGAGTTTAGGCACAGAGATTGTATATGAAGTTGGAATGAATTCAACATATTTAGGATAGCAAGTGTTAACACCATGGGAACAAAAAAGAAAATATGTTAAAAATACATACAGAAAAAAAAGAGAAGTGAATCAAATTGTTTCATCACAAAAGTACATCTTTACACACACAAAAACGCAGCAATGGAGGATATGAAGGACAAAAGAGGTATAAGATGTACAATACTGAATTACATAAAGCTGAAGTCCGACTTTATCAGTAATTACATTGAATATAAATATATTAAATTTTCCAATCTCAAGACAGATATTGGCAGAATGGATTTTTAAAAAAAGCATACTCCAACTAGGTGTTCTCTATAAGAGACTCACTTAAAAGCAAAAACACAAATAGGTAGAAAATGAAGATTGAAAAAATATTCCATGCATATAGCAACATGTTGAGTTGAGATAGCTACAATAATATCAGGAAAAAAAACAGACTTTAAGTCAAATGTTACAAGAAGCAAAGAAGGAATTAACTATTGATTAAATGGTCAATCCATCAAGAATACATAGTAATTACAAACATGTATTCACATAATAACAAAGCCCCAAAATACATTAAGTGAACTTTGACAGAATAGGAGGGAGAAATAAATAGTTCCACGATAGTAGTAGAATACTTCAATATGCCATCTTCAATAATGGATAGAATATCTACAAGAAAGTTTAAAAAGGAAACAGAGGATATTAGCAATACCATAAACCAACTAGACCTATCAGACAAATAAAGCATGCTCCATCCAACAGCACCAGGATACACATTTTTCTCAGGGGCACATGGATCACTTACCAGGAGAAATCATATGTTAGGTCATAAAACAAGCCTGAATAAATTTTTAAATATTGAAATTTTACAAAGCATATTCTCTGACCATAATAGTATGAGGCCATAGCCAACAACAGGAAGAAAACTGAAAAATTAATAAATATGTGAAAACTAAACAATAAATTCTTAAATAGCCAATGGGTCCAAGAAGACATCACAAGGAAAATCAGAAAATTCTTAGAGATTAATAAAAATGAGAATATAACTATGGTATATTGAGTTATGTACCCCAACAAAAATATTTTCTTACTACTAATCCGCATTCTTGGATGTGAACCTATATATAGGCGCTTTTGAATATGTTATTTTTAAAGTGTGGTCAACTGAATTAGAGTGGGCCTTAACATCTATTACTGGAGTCCTTTGTAAGCAGAAAGAAATTCAGACAGTGAGTGAGAGAAAGCCATGAGGAGGCTCCAGAAGCTGGAACTAAGATTAAACTGGAAAAGCAGGGGGAGAATAAGGGTATTTCCATGGGACAAGAGGCTGAGCTGCACACCAAGAAATCCCAAGGATTGAAGCAAGCCACACCAGAGCTGTACAGATTCTGGAAGAAAGAAATATTTGCCAATATTTTGATTTGGGGCTTCTTCAAGCCTAAAACCGTGAGCTAATAAATGCTTGTTGATGAGGCCAAAACCCATTGTGGTATTTGTCATAGCATCCTGACAAACTAAGACAACAACATACCAAAAGTTACAGGTTTACAGCAAAGATAGTGCTCAGAGGGAAATTTATAGCTGGGAAATCTTACCTTAAAAATGAAGACATCTCAAATCAACAATGTGACATCGCATCTTTAAGAACTTGAAAAGGAAAAGCAAGCTAAACCTAAATTTAGTAGAAGTAAGGAAATAGGAATAAAGACTAAAGAAGAGAAAAAAAAAATAGGGAATAGAAAAACATTTGTGAAAATCAATGAAACCCAAATTTGATTCTTTGATAAAACTAAAAACTTGACAAATCTTCTGCTAGACTGATAAGGAAAAAAAGAGAAGATGCAAATAACTAACAACAGAAATGAAAGTGTTGTCATGACTAATGATCTTGCAGAAATTAAAATAAGAGAATACTAAGAACAATTTGTTGTATGCCAACAAATCAGATAATCAATATGAAATGGACAAATTCCTAGAAACTACCTGAAGAAGATGTCAGGAGACTTAAAACAAGAAAGGAGATTGAATTGGTAATTAAAAAAAAAAAAATTCCCAAAAAAGAAAAGTCCAAGTACAGATGGCCTCCCTGTTTTATTCTACCAAACACTTAAAGAAGAATTAACATCAATCCCTCTCAAATTTTCAAAAAAAGTGAAGAGGCAGGCACTTTCTAACTCATTCTATGAAACCATGATTACCCTAATACCAAAGCCGAATAAAGATATCACAAGGAAAGGAAATTACAGACCAATATCCCTCATAGAAAAAGTTGGAAAAATCCTCAACAAAATAATATCAAATCTAACTCAAAAGCATATTATAAGGATTGTACAACATGACTAAGTGGGATTCATCCCAAGAATGCAAAGGTTGGTTAAACACAAGAGAATCAATGCAATATAGAGCAAAAATAAAATTCAGGGGGATAAAACCACATGATCAACTCAATTGAGGCCCAAGTTTATATGGAATCAAAAGAGGCATTTGACAAAATTCAACACACTTTCATGACAAAAACACTCAGAAAAATAGGAATAAAAGCAAACTTACCCAAAACAATAAAGGGAGTTTACTAAAAACCCACAGTTAATTTAATATTCATGGTGAAAGATTGAAAGTTTTCCTCTTAAGATCAAGGGAAAGAATAACCTCCAGGATAACCTCCTGACTCTGTCTGGAACCTCTCACTATTGGCACTGTATTAAAACCTTGTGCCTGATTCTTCTTTTATCTACTTTATGGACAGATGAGTAAAACATACAGATTAAAAATAAATAAATAATAGGGGGAACAAATGTTAAAATAAATTTAGTAGATTGAAATGCTAGTGATCAGTGAAAGGGAGGGGTAAAGGGTATGGTATGTGTGATTTTTTTTTCTGCTTGCTTTTTATTTCTTTTTCTGAATTGATGTAAATGTTCTAAGAAATAATCATGATGACGAATATACAACTATGTGATAAAAAAAGAATGTTCATATTGTATGCTGATTGGTTTTATTAATAAAAATTTTTAAAAAAAGATCAAGGGAAAGACAAAGATGCCCACTTTTACCTCTGCTATTCAGCTTTGTACTGGAAGTTCTAGACAGAGAAATTAGGCTAAGAAAAAGAAATAAAACACTTCTAAATTGGAAAAAAGAATCAAAGCTATCTATTCAGACATTATCATCTATATAGAAAATTGCAAAGACTCCACAAAAAAGCTAGTGGAACTAAAAGCCAATTTAGCAAAGCTGCAGGGTATAAAATTAACAGACAAAAATCCAATGAAAATCCAAAATGAATATTTTTAAAAATTCCATTTACAGCAATATTGAAAAGAATAATATCTAGAAATAAACTTAACCAAGAAGGTACAAGACTTGTACACTAAGAACTGCAAAGCATTGCTGAGAGGAATTAAAAAAGACCTAAATAAATGGAAAGACCTTCCATGTTCATGGATAACATTTAATATTGTTAAGATGTAAACACTACACAAAGTTATCTACAAATTCAATATTATCCCAGTCATAATTAAAGCAGCCTTTATGCAAAAATGGAAAAGCCAATCCTCAAGTTTATATGGAATCAAAAGAGGCCCTAAATACAGAAGTCAATCATCTATAAAGGAAAAAAAGTTAGAGAACACATGTTTCCCAATTTCAAAACTTACTACAAAGCCACAGTTACACTAGAGAAAAGATAGATACAGAGACCAATGTACAAAATTGAACTCCCACATCTATGGCTAAATGGTTTATGACAAAAGTGTGAAATGGGGAAAGAATAGTCTCTTTCTTCAAAAAATGGTGCGGTGAAAATAGATGTCCATATGCAAAAGAGTGAGGTTAGACCCCATAAGTCATACCACATATGACAATTAACTGAAAATGGATCAAGGACCTAAAATTGTGAGCTACAACCAAAAAAAGTATTTGAAGAAAACACAAGGGGTAACTTTCACGATCTTGGATTTAGAAATGATTTCTTACATATGACACCAAAAGCATAACCAGTAAAAGAAAAAACAGATAAATTGGACTTCATCAGAGTCAAAATTTTTGTGTATCGAAGAATATTATGAAGGAAGTGAAAAGAAAATTTTTAAATGGGAAAAATAGCTACAAATCATATATCTGATAAAGGTTTAATGTTCAGAATTTAAAGAAATTCTGCAACTCAACAACAAAAAGATAAACAACTCATTTCTAAAATGGGCTAAAGACTTGAATGACATCTCTCAAAAAAAAAAAAAGATATACCAATAGCCAATGAGCACACAAAAAGATGCTCAACATTATTAGTCATCAGAGAAACACAAATCAAAACCACAATAAGATACCACTTCATTCCCACTAGTATGGCTATTATTTAAGAAACAGAAAATAACAAGTGTTGAAAAAGATGCAAAGAAACAGGAACGCTTGTACATTGTTGACGGCAATGTGAAAAGCGCTGCAGCTGTTATGGAAAACAGCATAGCAGTCCCTCAGAAAGTTGAACATAGAATTACCATAGGACCAGGCAACTCCATATCTCTGTATATACTCAAAAGAATTGAAAACAGGAACTCAGACAGATATATGTATATTAATGTTCATGGCAACATTATTCACAATAACTAAACAGTCTTAGCAACCAGAGTGCCCAACAGAAGAATGGATAAACAAAATGTGGCATATGCATACAATGGAATAGTATTTAGCCATAAAAGAGAATGAAGCTCTGGTATATGCTACAACATGGGATGAACCTTGAAACACTATGTTGAGTGAAATAAGCCAAGCACAAAAGGACATATATCGTACGACTCCACTTATATGAAACACCTAAAATATACAAATTCATAGAGGCAGAAAGTAGGCTACAGATTACCAGGGGAGCAGAAAATTGGGAGTAAATGTAATCAGTTTCTGTTGGGGTGATAGCATGTTTTGGTAATGCGTGGTGGTGATGGCAGTACAATACTTGAATGTACCATTGAATTGTACAGGTGAAAGCATTTAAAATGGGAGATTTTGCGTTGTATATCTGTTACTATAATAAGACTTCCTCTAAAAATTACTGGAAATCAAAAGAGGAAGAAAATACAACCCACAAGGAGGAGAAAAATCACACAAAACTGACGGAACAATGACACAGATGATAGAATTAATTCAGCTATTGGGAATTTTGGAAGCCAGTTTTAAGCATATATTTTAATTAAATATAATTTAATTAAAAACTAAATTATTTAATTTACAATTAAATAAATTATTTTAAATCAAAGGTTATTAATACTAAAACTTAGCACCTGCTAATCATTTTACTACATATTAGTATAACCTATGCCTCTGAGGTTAATTAAAGTCACTATATCTGTATGTTGTAGATACTATGTAAATAAATAATAATAATAAATATTATAATAAAAAATAAATAAAAATAATATTTTACTATGCTACTACTGTGCATCTCTTCCTAGCATCAACAGTGATAACATGTGAGTAGCTTGAATTATCCACGGAGAGCTCATTCAAGCCAGAAATATACAAATGCTATAAATTGAGGAAGTGTTATTTCTTTTTCTAGAGAGACAGTTGGTAAGTATTTACAAATACACCAATTATTATTGTATTCATCATGTTCAGGAAGCTAAAGGAAATATAGAATGTGTTATGTAGACACATGGAATTTACAAAATGCCCAAATATAACATCTAGTGATAAAAATGTGTGTGATGCAAAGTTCACCAGATGGAATTGAAAGGAGCTTAGACAGTTCAGGGAAAAATCACATAAATGGGGGAAAAGGGAATAGAAACTATCCAAAACAAATTACCTAATCCAGCTTAACAACCACTCTTGATTAAATCACATCTCCAAGGAGATGATCTGATTACAGTTTCAAACATACAGTATTGAATAGGGATTATTCTGCTTTTATGAAATGGGATTTATATTAAAACATAGATAGGAAAAAATAGATAAATGGATGATAGATACACAAATACGTAGATGGATGGATGATAGATAGACAGCATGAGTGAGCTCTAGGACAACTTTAAATGGACCAAATAAATTCAAACCCTAAAACGGTGTAAGAAAGGGAAGGAACACAAAGTATGTTTGAAGAAATAATAACCAAAATTCATTCAAATTTGATTTCAATTTCATTAGAAAATTGAAATCTAATGGCCAGATACCCCAAATAACTCCATGCACATGAAACACTAAGAAAACTATACCAAAGCATATCATAATCAAATTGCCTAAATCATGTGATAAAAGGAATATCTTAATTGTGGTTGTTTTGAAGCTGTTATGTACCCCCAGGAAAGCTCATGTTCCTTTAATCTGTTCCTCAAGACACAGACCTATTGTGGGTGGGACCATTTGATTAGTTTATTTCAACTGAGATGTGAAGCAGCCTTTTCAAGGTGGGTCTTAATCATTTAACTGGAGTCTTAATTAGAAAAAGCCTAGAGACTCAGAGAGTGTGCTGGTTTGAAAGGATGTATGTCCCCTAGAAAAGCCATGTTTTAATATAAATCCCATTTCATAAAAGCAGAATAATCCCTATTCAATACTGTATGTTTGAAACTGTAATCAGATCATCTCCTTGGAGATGTGATTTAATCAAGAGTGGTTGTTAAGCTGGATTAGGTAATGACATGTGTTCACCCATTTGGGTGGATCTTGATAAATTTGTTGAGTCCTATAAAAGAGGAAACATTTTGGAGAATGAAAGAAATTCAGAGAGAGGAGATAATGCTGCAGCACCACATGCATAGAGTCCATGAGCCAGCGGCCTTTGGAGATGAAGAACGAACATGCCTCCTGGGGAGTTTCATGAAACAGGATACCAGGAGAAGAAGCTAGAAGATGGTGCTGAGAGAGGAAGTCACTGGAACCAGAAGCTGAAAGCAATGAAACCTCGGAGTAAAGGACTAGCAGATGCCAGCCATGTGCCTTTCCATGTGACAGAGGAGCCCTGGATGCCAGCAGCCTTTCTTTAGAGAAGGCATTACCTGTTATACCTTAATTGTATTATTTTCATAGACTTAGAACTGTAAATTTGTAGGCCAATAAATCCTAATTAAAAATCCAACTCATTTCTGGTATATCATTTTCCAGTAGCTTTAACAAATTGAAACACAGCCAAAGGGAAACAACACATTATATAAAGAAGAAGAGAGATAAGAGTCATAGTGGACATCTCTTCAGAAATAATGCAAGCAAGATGGCAAAGGAACAACATGTTTAAAGAACTGGGGGTGGAGATGAGGGATTCTTTCAACCTAGAAATCCATACCCAGAAAAAAAACACCTTTCAAAAGCAAAGGTGAATCAGTTATATGGTGTGTGAATATATCTCAATAAAAATACTTAAAAAAAAAATCCTATACAGGGGGTGCAAGGGTAGTTCAGTGGTAGAATTCTCACCTACCATGAGGGAAACCCAGGTTTGATTCTTGGTCCATGCACTTTCCTGCCTCCTAAAAAACAAACAATCAAAACAAACAAAAACTCAACAAATGGTGCTGCAATAATGGGATATTCACATGGGAAAATAATGAAGTACAACCCCATCATACAGCATAAAATAAAAAAAACTTTTAAAAAATCCTATACAGTAAAAATAAAGTAAAATAAAATTTTTTCAAGCATAATAAAGCTGAAAGAATTCACCACCAACAGAGCGCACCACAAGAAATATTTTTAAAAGTCTTTCGGGCAGAAAAGAAATTATACCTGCCAGAAATATGGCTCTACAAAGGAAATAAGGGCACTGGAAATGGTAATTATGTGAGTTAGATATAAGTCTACCTTTCTCCTTGTTTAAATTTCTTTAAACTATCATTAAATATTTAAATAAATAATAATACCAGGCACTTTGGGGTTTATAACAGATGAGGAATTAACCTATGAAAACAATAGCAAAAAGACTGAGAGGGGAGAAACTGAGCTATAATGTTGTAGGGTTCTTATACTATACATAAACTGCTATAAAATCACTTGAAGGTAGGCAGTTATAATTTTAAATGTATATCATATTTCTAAAATAATCTCAAAAACAAAAAAAGGAAGAAAAGGAAACAAAGAATGATGGATAAGAAACTTCCAGAGATGATCAAATGGAATCATAAAAAAGTAATCAATTTTAAAAAATGGCAGAAAAAGAGGAAAAAACAAGTAGAACAAATAGAAAATAAATATCACAATGGTAGGCTTAAACTCAATCATTTCAATTATCACAATACTTACACATAGTACAAATACCGCAATTTAAAGGAAGATATCAGTTGGTTAAAAAAGCAAAACCTAAATATTTTCTGCCTATAAGACACCATTTTAAATATGAAATGATTATATTTAATCATTGACAGTAATGACAGATTGTCAGTAAAAGGATAGATGGGAAAAATCAATATACCATGATAATGTTAAGCAAAAGAAAGCAGGAATGGCTATATCAATATCAGAAAATATGGAATTCATGGTAAAGAGTATTACCAGGGGAAAAGGAGGTCATTTCATAATAAAGAGATAATTCATCAAAGGATGCAATGATACTAAATGTCCATAGCTCAAAAGCAGAACTTTAAAATAAAAGTGAAACTGATATAACTGCAAGGAAAAAAGTCAAATCCACAATTATAATAGGAAATTTCATCACTTCTCTCTTAAAAATTTCTATGACAAGTAGACAGAAAATCAACCAGTATATAAGAGACTTAAATGACACTAAACTAAGCTAAATTGACATTTAGAAAATATTCCACCCAACAATGGAAAGCAAGTTCTTTTCAAGTGCACATGAAAAATTACTTAGATAGATCATTTTCTGAGCTATTTAGACATTCTCAAAGAATTCAAAAAGCTTAAACCATATAATGTATCTTCTCAAATGAGAATGAAATTAAAGTAAAAATAAAAACAAAACTCTATAAATCACCTATGAGTCAAAAAAGAAATCAAATGGCAATTTAAAAATTTCTTGAACTATATGATAGTAAAAAATATAACAACCTAAAATTCAAAGAGGTAGAAGTAGAGGTAAAGCATGAGATAGAGGTTAAGCTTAAAAGGAAATATATAGTAAAAAATGGCTTTAATAGAAAATAAAAAAGTTTTCAAATAAATTACTTCAGTCTTCAACTTAAAGAATTAGTAAAAAAAGAGTAAATTGAACCTTTTGTGTGCAAAAGAAATAATGAAGATTCATAAATAATGAAATAGGAGGAAAGCAATAGAGAAAATTGATTAAAACTAAGTGTAATTTGGGAAGACAAATAAAATTGTTAAATTGCTAGCCAGATTTATCAGGAAGAAAAAAGAGAAAATGCATTGTCAATATCAGAAATAAAAGGGAATCTACAGATATTAAAAAGATAATAATAAACATTATGACTAAATTTATGCCCATAATTTGAAAATCTAGATGAAATGGTCACTTTGAAATTGTCACATATTCAAAATCTCACTCAAGAAGAAATAAATCTGAATAATTTAATTTTCAAAAGTGAATTTGCAATTTAAAGCCTGTCTACAAAGAAAACTCCAGGTCTACATGGCTTCACTAATAAATTTTACCAAATATTTAAGGAAGAAAGAAGATCAACCTTCTTATACAAGCTCTTTCAGAAAATTGTTGGCTATGTAGTTGGATATACATCTCAACTTATTTTATGAGGCCCAGATCACTCTGATTTCAAAATTAGACAGACATTACAAGAAAAGTAAATTGTAGATAGATATCTACCATGATCACAGATACCCAAATTCTAAACAAAATTTTAACAAATTGAATCTTGCAATATATAAAAAGGATATTACAGACCCAGGAATGCAAGGTTGATCCAACATTTGAATATAAAACAATGTAATTCACCATATTAACAAACTAAAATTATAAATATGATCAGCACAATAGAAACAAAAAAAAGTATTTGACAAAATCCTATGCCATTGCTGATAAAATTCTAACCAAACTAGGATTAGAAAGTGTTATGGTCAGGTTCATGTCAAGGTCAACTTGGCCAGGTGGTAGTGCCCAGTTGTCTGGTCAGGCAAGTGCTGGCCTGTATGCTGTTATGGGGACATTTCATGGACTTAAATCATGATTACACTGGCTGCATCCACAGCTGATTGCATTGTAATCAGCTAAGGGGGATGTCTTCTGCAATGAGTGATGTTTAATCTAAACACCGGAAGGCTTTTGAGGAGAATTTAGAAATGACAGTCACTTTTCCTGCTTCAGCCAGTGAGCCTCTCCTGTGGAGTTCATCTGGACTGTTCATCAGAGTCACCAGCTTCACAGCCTTCCCTGCAGATTTTGAACTCTTCCACTCCCACGGTTGTCCAGCCAGCCTCTCCTGAGAGTTCGTTGAGGGCCGTCATTGGAGTTGCCAGCTTGCAGCCTGCCCTACTGATCTTGGACTCTATATACCCATGGTTATGTGAGATACTTCTTATAAATTTTATATCAATGAATATCTCCTGCTGATTCTGTCTCTCTAGAGAACCCTAGCTAATACAGAAGGGAATTTTTCTCAGCCTGATAAAAGGCATCTATGAAAACCCTGCAGCTACCATAATCCCTACTGGTGAAAGACTAAATGTTTTAGTGAACTAGACAAGGTTGGACATTTATTACTTCTATTGAACACTGTACCAAGATCTAGTCACTATAATTTGACAAAAAAAAGATATTAAACGTATCCAGATTGGAAAAAAAGAAATAAAATGTTCTTTGTTCACAGATAATTACAAAAACTGCAAATCATTTGAAATACCAAAAATATATGTCTACTATAAAAAGAGAAATAAAAATATACCACAAAGTCTATTAATATAAAAGAATATTTTATAAAAAACAAATACTGGAAGAATAAATAATAACTTTTAAAATAATTATCTATGAGTAGAGTGAAGAATATTTTAAATGGACAGGGATTAACAACACTTCTCTTTATCTTGTTTTATCGATTTAAATTTGGAGCCATGTAAATACATACTTGTAAAAAATTAAATATAATAAGTCATCCCTAAAAACTAATAATAAAATGAAACCAAAGAACCTAAATTTGTATCCTTCTGGTCAAATAAGCATACACAGAGAAAAAAAAACAAAGAAACTTCAAGAATATAATCCAGATTGTTTTCAGTAATCATATTGGTGGTGACGATTGAATTATTTTTCTCAGATTGTTCTGTATGCATTGTGGGATAAAGCAATAAGTAAATATGTTATATTCTATCCTTTCCATTCCAAATTAAGCAGTTTCAGAAAATCTTTGAAAAAGAATTGGCTGCATAATTTGGGAGAGCCAATTATTGTCATTTGGATGTTAAAGAAATCCAAAGATTGGAGAATCTAGGAAACTTGGGGACATTGAGTTACATTCGGCTCCCAGGTAAGTAGGAGCTTGCTATCTTTGGAAATTTCCTAGGCATACAATATTCGTAGAAATAAAGAGAAAAAGACATAAAACATTCATTGAAAACTTAAGCTACTTTTATCTTACCTGCATAAAATGTATTTAACAATGAGACCAGAAATAGTTTTTAAAATAACATGATAAACAGAGATGGGGGAGGAAGGGTGGAGTGAGAGGGAGGGAGGGGGGAAAAGGGGAAGGGAAGGAGAGGGAGGAGGAGGGAGAGGGGATCAAGAACCTGGTTCAAGCCCTGGATCTGTTAAGACTGATAGTGCAGTGAGGACTGTGAACAGGATAATCTCCATGGCCTCTTGAAATTCTCAAATTCTTCATGTTCCCAGTAAGCGCGTTAAATGCCATCAGCAGTTTACACCTTCCTTTCAGTGCTTTCATTGGTAAATATGCTGACTCATCAGCAAATGTCCTATCTCACTTGAAAGGTGTATGGCATACTTCTAAAAGTTAATGACATCCCAACCACCACAACTAGATCACGGCAGAACATTGGCACCAATATGTTAATATGGAAGAAAAAGAAACAGAGACTATATCATTAGAGAAGTTAACTACAACAAAAATCTCAGGGTTGGAAAGCCTGAACAATACCAATTTACCACAAGAGCCTACAAATTGATGGCCATAGTTGCCAGACATGGAATTCCTGAAAGGATTATCTCTGATGATGAACCACAGTTATCCTCAAAGGAATTTTCACATTTTGCCAAAACATGGGATTCTGTACACTTCATTCCATCCACATTTACCACACAGTGAAGTTCTTTGCAAGAGGATAGTGGTGAAAAAAATGAAAGAACAAAACGTTTAAATGCACTGGGCCAAGTTAATACTAATGACAAAGGCTCTACCTCAGACTGTTTGGAGCAAGGAATGCATTGTGGGCAACTTTCAATTGCCTTCCCCAGTTATTATAGATTTAGCATCTCTCTCAGTACTACTGTCTACGCCTGGAATGTGAATGCCTATGGCCGTGAGGCTCCTCCTCATATAAATATTATAAAGCTGAATAAAAACAGATACAATCAACAGCATGCACCACTAGACCCTGGCCAAATCCTTCAGTCTGTATGAATTCCTATCCCTTTGAAGTTACAGTTGACACAAAACACTGAAATAGGAGGTATTCTTAATGGTGGTGTTTTATGTTTAAAATGACAACATAGTCCCACAAAGAACATTCTAGAAAAGACCAACAATTTTTTTAATTAGCTCAGCCAATATAGCTTAAGAATCTAGACATTTGATGTTGAAATAAAAGTCTGTCCAATCAAGTAACAGAAGTCACTCAAGCTATCCTAAGAAGAAGGAGATTTTATTGGGTAGATAATAGGGATATAATATGGAAGCCAAGAGCAAGGAATGCAGCTGGGTCTCATGAGGGCTGTAATTAGGAACTGGATATCAAGAGTCATAACAGTGAGTGATGTCATCACATGGTGACAAAAGACATCCCCTAGACAAGTCTTCCCACAGAATCAACAAATAAAAAGACAAATCCCACTTGATTGAATGCTGAAGGATGACAAAGACTAGAGAAGGAAGCTACAAAGCTGAACTGAAGAAAAAGATCAAGTAGAAGTCTATAATTCCAGACCTGCCAGTCCAGAACCCTTCTCCTCACTCAGTCCCCATGCAGCTTGAGAGTCATGCAGAAGTGGCACAGCTCAGGTCCCTCCTATCACAGATGCAGACTATAGTGTGACTCACAGCAGTGAGTTAAAAACCCATGCATGTACAGGCACAGGGACCAAAGTCTATAGAGACCTGGAACACAGCACAAACCACTGAGTTGGGCTGCATACAAAAGGCCCCCAGTGGAAAGAGAAAGAAAGAGAGAGAGAGAGAGAGAGAGAGAACATGGCAGAACTAGCAGCAAGAAAGATGCACAATCAATCCAGTCTTTATTCACTGTAACACTGTGCTGGTTTGAAAGGATGTATGTAACCCTAGAAAAGCCATGTTTTAATCCTAATCCCACTTTGTAAAGGCAGCTGTTTCTTCTAATTCCTTTTTAGTACTGTATGTTTGAATCTGTAATTATATCATCTCCCTGGAGATGTGGCTTAATCAAGAGTGGTTGTTAGCTGGATTAGGTAGGTCTTGACTAGTTTACTGGAATCCTATAAAAGAGTAAACATTTTAGAGAAAGCTAGAGATTTGGAGAGAGCAGAACGACATAGTCATGAGAAGCAGAGAGTCCACCAGCCAGCGACCTTTGGAAATGAAGAAGGAAAACACCTACTGGGGAGCTTCATGAAGGGAAGTTAGGAGAGAAAGCTAGCAGATGATGCCTTTCCAGATGAGAGAGAAATGCTGACCATGTTTGCCATGTACCTTCTCACTTGAAAGAGAAACCCTGACCTTCATCGGCCTTCTTGAACCAAGGTATCTTTCCCTGGATGCCTTAGATTGGACATTTCTATAGACTTGTTTTAACTCGGACATTTTCTCAGCCTTAGAACTGTAAACTAGCAACTTATTAAATTCCCCTTTTTAAAAGCCATTCCATTTCTGGCATATTATATTCTGGCAGCTAGCAAACTAGAACAAACACCAAAACACAAAATGGATCTTTCTGGATTGATCTGCCTTTCTGAATTGGCCCCATCTGGGTCTCTGGGGTGGGTTGCCCTAACAGTGAAGAAACCAGAGCACAAAGTCCTCACAGAGAAAAAAAAAAAAAAAAAAAAAAGATGGTAGGAGTGGGCTGAGATGCTGTAAGACAGGACAGGTCCCATACTGAAAAGTATAAATAAGAGGGGACAATATGTGAAGGAAACAATTTAAACAAATCATAGGCGCTAGGGAAGATATTCTGCATAACAATAAACAGAACAGATCAAGATTTCCAAAGAAGGACTAGAGGAAAGAAAGCTTTCTCCTGGAAGTGAAACAATTGCACAAAAAGTACAATCTCAAAAAACTGTAATGTATATCCAGAGCAGGAAACAGATGAAGAAGAGCTTAGAAAACCTGAGCAGTTAAATATGTGGTACTCTGTGTCCGAATAAGTTAGACCAAGAGTCAAAGAAGAACCCTTACAACAACTCAATCAACAATAAAATGCTAGATCAGAAGGAGAAACTGAACTTCAGATTAATTAACATCAAAATAATCAGATGTCCAATATCAGCAAAAAATTACAAGTCAAATTAAGAAACAGAAAAAATATGACTCAGTAAAGGGAAAAAATTAAAATTTCAGAGAAGACACAGAGTTTAGAATAAAAAATCAAAGAAGTTCAAACAAATCTCCTAAATCAATTCAAGAAGATAAAGGAAAATATGGATATATAGATAACAGATATTAACAAGACAATATATGAACATAGAAAAGAATTTCGAAGTCTTAAAACAAAAAATAAACTACGGGATTGACAGGCATAATAATGGAAATTAAAAATACACTGGAGGGGGCAGGCCATGGTGGCTTAGCAGGAAGAGTTCTTGCCTGCTGTGCCAGAGACCTGGGTTTGATTCCTGGTGCCTGACAATGCAATAATAAAAAATAAAATAAAATAAAAATACACTAGAAGCATGTAACAGATTTGAATAGGCAGAAGGAAAAATCAGTGAATTAGAAGGCAGGCAATCAAAATCATACCATTAGAAAAGCAGATAAAGAAAATAATAGAACAAATTGATCAGCGTCTCAGGGGTTTGAGTGACAGCATGAAGCTTCTACACATATACATTATGGGTATCCCAGAAGGAGAAAAGAAGGGAAAAGGGGCAGAATGGATATTGAGGAAATATTTTCTGAAAATTTCCCAACTTTTATGAAAAACATAAATATATATGTCTAAGAAGTGCAACTTTATTCTGTTTGGAGTTCAAACAGAATAAACCCTAGTAGACCTACTCCAAGACACATATAATCACAGTATCAAATGACAAAGATAAAGAGAGAATTTGGAAAGCAGGGAGAAAAAAAGCAATTCATCACACATAAGTGATCCATAATAAGACTAAGTGCCATTTCCTTATCAGAAACCATGGCAGCCAGAAGGCAATGACATAATATATTGAAGGTAATGAAAGAGAAAAACTGTCAGCCAAAAATTCTTTATCTGTTAAAAGTATCTTTCAAAAATGAGGGAGAGTATAAAATACTCACAGATAAACAGAAATTGAGAGTTTGTCAACAAAATCCCATCTTACAAGAATTACTAAAGGGAGTTTTGCAAGTTGAAAGGAATTGACAGGAGACAGTGGCTTGGAGTAGTACGAAGGAATTAGATTTTCAGTAAAGGTAATCAAAAGTGTAAATTCAAAACTCAACAGTACTGCATCCTCAATATATAACTGTACTATTTAACTCCTATAAAAATCAAAATACAATTGAGCAAGAAAAAGGCATATTTCCTGATAATGGACGTGGCTAAATGTAAAGAGATAAATGTAATGAGACAAAACAACATAAAGGGGAAAAGGGAGGAATATGGGAGCAGAGAACATGTACACTGTTGAAGGCAAATTGGTATCTTTTCAAATGAGTAGCTTATAGATGTAGATTATGTAATACTAACCTCAAGGTAACCATAAAGAGAGTATTTCAAAAATATACAGAAACAGCTTTCTGAAACAGTTTTGCCACCAGAACACACGGGTCATGAAAACTATCACTCTATCTTCAGTCAAAACAGGAAAGGAAGAAAAGACTCATATCAACATTGTCATTATTAAACACATAGATTTGGAGACCACCATGACTGGCCATCTAATATACAAATGTGGTGGGTTCGACAAAACAACCATTCAAAAATTTGACAAGGAGGCTGCTGAGATGGAAAAAGTTCCATCAAGTATGTCTGGGTCTTGGACAAACTAAAAGCTGAATGGGAGCATGGTATCACCATTGATATTTCCCTGAAGAAATTTGAGACCGGCTGATATTAGGTGACCATCACTGATGCCCCAGGACACATTTTAATAAATTTTAGTAAAATTTTAGATTTTACTAAAAACATGATTACAGTCACATCTCATGCTGACTGTGCTGTCCTTATGGTTGCTGCTGGTGTTGGTGAATTTGAAGCTGGTATATCCAAGAATGGGCAGACCTGAGAGCATGCCCTTCCTGCTTACACACTGGATGTGAAACAACTAATAGTTGATGTTAGCAGAATGAATTCCACTGAACCACATTGCAGTCAGAAGAGATATGAGGAAATCATTGAGGAAGTCAGCACCTACATTTAAAAAAATTGGCTACAAACCTGACATGGTAGCATTTGTGCCAATTTCTGGTTGGAATGGTAACAAGATGCTGGAGTCAAGTGCTAACATGACTTGGTTCAAGGATGGAAAGTCATCTGTGAGGATGGCAATGCCAGTGGAACCACACTGTTTAAAGCTCTGGATTGCATCCTACCACCTACTTGTCCAACTGACAAGCTCTTGCATCTGCTTCTTCAGGATGTCTACAAAATTGGTAGTTGTGCTGGTTTGAAAGGATGTATGTCCCCTAGAAAAGCCATGTTTTAATCCTAATCCCATTTTGTAAAGCCATTTCTTCTAATCCCTATTCAGCATTGTATGTTTAAAACTGTAATTAGACCATCTCCCTGGAGATGTGATGTAATCGAGAGTGGTTGTTAAGCTGGATTAGGTGACGACAAGTCTCCACCCATTCAGGTGGATCTTGATTAGTTTCTGAAGTCCTATAAAAGAGGAAACATTTTGGAGAATAAGAGATTCAGAGAGAGCAGAGAAGAACAACATAGCCACAAGAAGCAGAGAGCCCACAAGCCAGTGACCTTTGGAGATGAAGAAGGAAAATGCCTCCCGGGGAGGTTCATGAAACAGGAAGCCAGGAAAAGAAAAAGAAATCTAGCAGATGATGCCGTGTTTGCGATGTGCCTTTCCAGATGAGAGAGAAACTGTGTTCACCATGTGCCCTTCCACTTGAGAGAGAAACCCTGAACTTCATCAGCTTCTTGAACCAAATTATCTTTCTCTGGATGCCTTAGACTGGACATTTTTTAGACTTGTTTTAATTGGGATATTTTCTCAACCTTAGAACTGTAAACTAGCAACTTATTAAATTCCCCTTTAAAAGCCATTCCATTTCTGGTATATTGCATTCTGGTAGCTAGCAAACTAGAACCGTAGAAAAGGTACTGTGCCTATGAAGCAGAGTGGAGGATGGTGTTCTCAAACCAGGCTTAGTGTCATCTTTGCTCAAGTCAACATTACAACTGAAGCAAAGTCTGTTGAAATGCACCGTGAAGCTTTGAGTGAAGCTCTTCATGGGGACAATGTGGGCTTCAATGTCAAGAATATGTCCATAAAAGATGTTCTCTGTGGCAAAGTGGCTGGTGACAGCAAAAAATGACCCACCAATGGAAGCAGCTGGCTTCACTGCTCAGGTGATTATCCTGAACCATCCAGACCAAATCAGTGCTGGCCATGCACCTATGCCAGATTATCACACAGCTAACATTGTCAGCAAGTTTGTCATGCTGAAGAAGATTGATCGCCATTCTGGCAAGAGGCTGGAAGATGGTCCCAAACTCCTGAAATCTGGTGATGCGATGGCAATAACTGTGTATGTCATCAAGGCAGTGGACAAGAAGGCTGCTGGAGCTGGCAAGGTCCCAGGTCTGCCCATAAAGCTCAGAAATCTAAATGAATATTACCCATAACAATGCCACCCCAGTCTTAATCAGAGGTAGAAGAATGATCTCAAAACCTTTTGTCTCAATTGGCCATTTAAATTTAATAAGAAAAGATTAATGATAGCAATGCATTGTAAAACCTTCAGAAGGAAAAGAATGGTTTGAGGGCCATTTGTTTTCCTGTGGCAGTTTTAAGTTATTAGTTTTTAAAATCATTACTTTTTAAATGGAAACAATGACCAAAAATCTGTCACAGAATTTTGAGATCCATTAAAACAAAGTTTAATAAGAAACCTGTGTCTTCTTTTGAAAGGTCAGCCTTGAATTGCTTAGGAAAAAGACTCAACCTATTTCTCGTGTTCCATCTGCTGTAATTTGATAGTTCAGGGTGAAGTTTTGTTAGGACAGAAATTAAGGGTTTGTTTGTTTGTTTCACCTATAAGGAGAGGGATCATGATTTAAGCTGTATTAAGTACTTACTAAAATACAGCAGTTTATTGGTTGCAACCTTGGTTAGTATGGAAAAGCAGAGGGTAATTTGTAATGTTTATAAGCTTCCTTGTGCCAACTTCTGTAATAAAGGCCATGTGTTGAATATAGAATACTTTTGTGTAGTTATGTCTATATTAATAATTGAGTAGATGAGTTTATTATATCTAGACTCTAGGAAAAATAAAAGCTGCTGGAAGTTGAAAAAATAAATATATGGAAACAAAAAAAAGAGAGAAAGGGATCAGTCAGATGCCTCAGAAAAGATCAACTAGAAAAGAAGGTAGTAATAAAGAAAGAAACAAAAAAGGTATGTCATATAAAAATTAAAGGACAAAATGGTTGAAGTAAGTACTGCCTTTATAGTAATAACATTGAATGTTAACTCCCAAATCCCAAAAGACACAGATTGGCAGAATATTAAAAAGCCTGATAGAACTATATGTCATTTGCAAGAGCTTCACCTTAGACACAAAGATACAAATAAATCAAAAATGAAATGATGGAAAAAGATATTCCAAACAGTACCAAAAAAGAGATGGAGTAGCTATATTAGTATCAGACAAAATAGACTTTAAATGCAAAACTTTCTATAAGAGATAAAGGAGGTCAATGTTTAAAAATAAAAGGGTCAATCCACCAAGAATAACAGCCAGAAAATTTAGGTACCTACCGGAGTGCCCCAAAATACATGAAGCAAGAACTGGCTAAATCGAAGGAAGAAATAGACATCTCTGCAATAACAGCTGGAGAATTCTACACACAACCCACATCAATGAGAACATCCAGATCGATGATAAATGATGAAGTAGAGAATTTGAATAAAATGATAAATGAACTAGATCTAACAGATATATACAAAACATTGCTCCCACAAACAGCAGGATATACATTTTTCTCAAGTACACAGGGATTGTTCTCCAGGATGAAGCATATTTTGGCTTGCAAAACAAGTCTTAAAATATATAATTTTGCATAACTGAAATTATACAAAGCATTTCTCTGACCATAATGGGATAAAGGTGGAAAGAACTTACAGATAGGGAACTGGAAAATCTGCAAGTCTTTGGATGTTAAATAACATGCTCCTAAAAAATCAGTGGGTCAAAAAGAAATACCAAGAGAAAATAGTAAACATATGAAGATAAATGAAAAGAGAGCACAACTTACTAAAACATATGTGATGCAGTGGAGGCAGTGTTGAAAGGAAAATTTATAGTCCTAAATGCTTATATTAAAAAAAATAAATAAATAGCTAAAATCTAAGACCCAATGGTACACCATGAAAACTAGAAAAAGAAAGGCAAATTAAACCCACAGCAAGCAGAAGGAAAGGAACAATAAAAACTAAAGCTGAAATAAATTGAATAATTATAAAATAGCATTAACAGCTCAAAGAAAGTTGGTTCTTTGAGAGGATCAATAAAATTAACAAACCCTTAGCTACATTGGCAAAGAAAAACAGAAAAGATACAAATAAAATCAGAAATGAGAAAGGGGACATTGCTACTGATCCCACAGAAATAGAAAGGATCATAAGAGGATACCATGAACAACTCTATGCCAACAAATTAGACAACCTAGACAAAATGGACAAATTCCTAGAAACACAAGAGCAACCTACACTGATTGTAAAAAAACAGATGTCAACAGATAAATTATAAGTAAAGAAACTGAATATTCTACCAAAGATTCCAAGAGAATTAAGACCAATTCCACTCTTCAAAGAAATTGAACAGGAGGAAACACTACCTAACTCATTTTATAAGGCCAAAATCACCCTAATATTAAAATCAGATAATGAAAGAAAATTAGAGACCAATTTCTCTTATGAAGATAGAAGCAAAAATCCTCAACAAAATTCTAGCTAACTGAATCCAACAGCACATTAAAAGAATTATACAACATGATAAATTGCATTTTATTCCAAGTACGCAAGGGTGGTTCAGCTTAAGAAAGTCAATTACTGTAATATACCACATTAACAAAATGAAGAGGAAAAATACATGATCATCTCAATTGATGCAGAAAAGGCATCTGATGAAATCCAGCACCCCATCTTGATAAAAACCCTTAGAAAAATAGGAATAGAAGGAAATTTGCTCAACATTATTAAAGGGCATATACAAAAACCCTAACATCATGCTCACTGATGAAAGACTGAAAAACAAGGATGCCCACTGTCACCAATATTATCAAACATTGTGCTTGAAGTTCTAGCCAGAAAAGTTAGGCAAGAAAGATAAATAAAAGGCATCTAAATTGGACAATAAGGAGTAAAACTTTCACTATTTGTAGATGATGTGATCCTATATAGAGAAAGTCCAAAAAAATCTACAGTAAAGCTACTAGAGCTAACAAATGAGTTCAGCAAAGTGGCAGGGTATAAAATCAGTGCATAAAAATCAGTAGTGTTCCTACCTACTAGTAATGAGTAAACTGAGGAAGAAATCAAGAAAAAATAACATTTAAAACAGCAACTAAAAGTATCAAGTATCTAGGAATAAAGATAACCAAGGATACAAAGAACTTATATGAAGAAAACTACAAAACATTGCTAAAACAAATCAAAGATCTAAATAAATGGAAGGACATTCCATGCTCATGAGTTGGAATACTGAATATTGTTAAGATGTCCATCCTACCCAAAATGATTTACAGATTCAATAAAATCTCAATCAAAATTCCAACGGCCTACTTTACAGAAATGGAAAAGCCAATTATCAAATTTAGTTGGAAGGGTAAGGCACCCTGAATAGCCAAAACCATCTTGAACAAAAAGAACAAAGTTGGAGGACTCACATTTCCTTACTTTAAGGCTTATTACAAAGCTAGAGTGATCAAAACACATAGCACTTGCACAAGGACAGACATATGAACCAATGGAATCTGATTGATAGTTCTAGGCCCTCACATCTGTAGTCAAGCTATTTTATTGTGTTATAGGGTAATTAGTTAGGAAGCAATAGATAAGGTGTACAGATTTTGGTACCATACAAATATGTAAAAATATGTAAGTGGCTTTGGAAAACGGATGGAGGCAGGAAGGATTTTTAAGAGCGTGTTGAAGAAAGCTTACATTTCCCTGAACAGATTTTTAGTAGAAATCTGGACCTTGAAGAGGCTACTGGTGAGGGTTCAAAAAGAAGTTAGGAACAAGTTATTAGAAACTGGAAGAAGGAGGATCCTTATTAGGTGGAGGCAGAAAACTGTGCAACACTGTCATTTACAGTTATATGGATAGCAGAAAATGTTCTTAATAAAGTGGTGATCCAGCTAAGGAGATTTCCAAGCAGAATGTTGAAGCTGCCATCTAGTTTCTTCTTAATGTTGATAGTAAAATGTAAGAGGAGAAAGACAAATGGAGAGGATTGTTAAATAAAAAGAAACCAAGACTTGATGGTTTTGAAAATTCTCAGTTTCTCCAGATGGTAAATAATGCTAAAATTAAGAAACAGCCTCTGAGAGAAAATAAAGGGCACTGCCAGCAGAACAGTGGTAAAAGATGAAGCTTAGGATCCCTGTAAAACCTTTTGTTAGGACCTTAGAAAGAACAAAGATGGTACTTCAGAGTACTGTTCAGTTGCACAAAAGTTGCCTTAAAGAGTTTAAGGTGTGCCTCACAGAGTCTCTTAAATGATAGGGCTTCTGGGAAGCTTATAAGCATTATCCCTCAACCATTTCAGAAGGGGCCACATGTGGAGAAAGGCTTTTGGTATGGATATGGATTCTGTCAAATGGAGTGAACTTCAATGAGATTCACAGGAGGCCCATAAAGGTTTTGAGAGAATTATATCAGCAGAAATGCTGCCAACTTGGACTGGAAGAAACAAAGACAGCACAAAATGAAAAGAGGCAGTTTGATCCCCAAACTTTTACTGACAGGAAGCAGGCTCAGAAAACTACTCAGCTGAAAACAATCGCTACCTTTCATTTAAAAAAAAAGGATGACTCAGAGGGTGGAACCAAGAACACAGAGAATAGATTCAAGAGCCATGGAGACTTATTGCCAGGCCTTGAGACATACTCAAGGAATTTCCAATATGTGCTTTTCTGGATTTCACGACTGCTATGAACTAGTCACTCCTTTGTGCCTCTCATTCCCTTCTCACCTCTTTGAACAGGAATGTCCACAACAATTATTCTGTGCCTGTTCCACCGCTGCATATTGTAAATATTGAAGGCAAATAACTTGTCTCTCTAGTCTAAACATTGAGAGGAACTGTACTCAAGGAACTGTACTTAAGAACCTACACCCAAGGTGTCTCATCTATACCTGGACCAGGTTTAGAAAACGAGATTCTGGACTTTCATGCTGGGTTGTCATGTTACTGGATAGGCTTGAGTAATATGAAGATTCCTGTATGCATGAGGGATACGAATCACTTGATGTCGAGGCATACTGTGCTAAGCAGTTTCTAAAATGGCCTCCAATGACCTCTGCCTCCTGATGGTCACATCTGTGTGTAATCTCCTACTCTTGAGTATGGGCTGGACCTAGTCACTTGCTTCTAATGTGTTAGAACAAATTGAGGGGTTTGGTCCAACACTCATAACTATGCAGCAAGCAGAGGTGGAAAGGGGTTTATTATAAAGGAGGCAGGGGGAAGAGGAGGGGGAAAGGGGGAAGGAGCATTTTCTTCAAGAGCCTGAAGAAAATGTCCACCTGCATTGTAATGTGTTTCTCCTTTTATACTCTGAAGTTTGCTGTCCCTTATTGGTCTTGAATTCTGCATTTGGCAACTGGTCTGATTGCCTTTGACTGGTATTCTTGCTTCCCTCTTTTTGTGCCTGTCCTGACCTGTTTGCTCCTTATTGATAGAGTCATACCATTCTTTGATGTGGTTTCTTGCCCT
Source organism: Tamandua tetradactyla (assembly GCF_023851605.1). NCBI lineage: Eukaryota > Metazoa > Chordata > Mammalia > Pilosa > Myrmecophagidae > Tamandua > Tamandua tetradactyla. The sequence goes on along the minus strand of NC_135330.1, from coordinate 30,318,597 downwards.
GGGCATTGCCCCAGGCAGCATTTGGCAAGAGGCATTATGCATTGTGGAAAGGAGAAGGGGGAAGGGAAAAGGTCATGGGTCAGTGGACCATTGCTGCAGGGAGAGAGGGGGTTGGGGCCCAAGCTCCTTCCCCTGTGATCTGTCAATATGTAATTTATAAGATTTAAGTTACAAAAACATCTGTGGTACTTTCTCTCTCTGATTCTAAAATTTTCTGATGCAAACCAGCTGCCTTATGGAGAGGCACACATGGCAAGGAACTAAGGGAAACCTCTGAAGAGCAGCCTACAAGGAAACAAGACCCTCTGTCCAAGAGCCCATGAGGAACTGAATCTACTCTACAAATATGTGAGTGAGGGTGGAATTGGATCCCACCTCAGTCAACCCTTGAGATGGGACCACAGTCCTGGTCAACATCTTGACCAAAGCCTTAAGAGAGATCTTGAGATAGAGGTACACACATAAGCCATGCCCAGATTTTGCAGTCCTGTGCTTATTGTACTGGTCTCAGTCTCTGATTTCCAACTTCCCAGGAGAAAGATTCTGAATGACTCAACTTGGCACTGGTGTCCATGCTTCCCAATAACAGCTATGGCTATGGAGGGGACAAAATTGTCTATTACAATCACTGTCACCAGACTTCAATCCTGGTAATGGAAGTCAGCTCCAGAGAAGAAGAAGAAAGCTAGTAAAAGTGTCTTCTAAAAGGAGCTCCACATGTAGTTGGGAAGATGAAACAGTCAGAGGAAATGCATGGTAATAAATGATGAACACAGGGCTCTATGTTCCTCTCGACCCAAACACAGAGAGTAAGGCTATGCCTAGAGTAACTCTAAGACAACCAGGAAGTTCTGTTTCCAAAATTACACAGTTTGCTAGTTTTAAAAAAAAAAAAAATCCATTAACCTAGTTGTTGAGCAGAGTGCCCAGAAAGTAATTAATTGATTGAATTCATTTGTTGACACAATGAGAAAAAATAGGCAAGCAAGTGTCATACTAGCAAATGAATGTTCCTTTTTTGATGAAAAGGAAAGAAAATCTCTAAAATGCGAAGTCTTCGAAAAGGCATCACTTTTCCAATGCATCCTCTTAAAAAGAGGTGTCTGGAGATGACTGAGCAAAGGAAAGAATGTTGGAAGAAAAAGGGTTTATAAGGGCAAAAGATCTCTCTGTGATCAGGAACACCATGGTTTGATGGTGTCAGGAAAAGAGTTTCTCTTTCACCACCCTGGTACTAAAATGCTGCTAGAGAATTTATCCTCATAATTCTGGCCCCAGAGAATGAAAAGATAAGAAAGGAATATGCAAAATAAAAACTGACAGTGCTATAAACTGATTTATTACAAAAAATGTAAACCTAAGATTTTGAAATAGAAACCTAAAAATTAGGAATAGAGTAACTCTATTGAATTATATATTTGGATGTGATTAAAAGGGAAATATTAGGTTACATATGTATTATTAGAATTTTAAATATTTAAAAACCTAAGTTGGGGGTGCATGGGAAGTTCAATGGTAGACACCTTGCCTGCCATATAGGAGACCTGGGTTGAATTTCTAGCCCAGGCACTCTACCAAAAAGAAAAAAAATGTCACAAATGGTGCCTTGATAAGAGGATATTCACATGGAAGGAAAACAAAATGTAACCCCACCCCACTGCACAGCATACAAAAAAAACACATACAAAGCCATAGAACCATACAAGACAGACAGTGCACCCTTATGTAAACTATGGGCTATAGTTAATCATTTAATTATATAATATTGTGTCGTCATTTGCAGTAAAGGGATCACACTAATGCAAAGTGTTACTAATAGAGAAAACTGCGTGAAGGGGTGGGGTCTATGGGAACCCTGTACTTTCTGCATAATTTTTCTGTACATACACAATTTCTCTAATAAAATTTTTTTGCAAAAATCAAGGAGAAATAAAGACTATCTCCGAAAAATAAAACCTGAATTCATCAAAAGCAAGCCACTTTGCAAGCAATGTTTAAAGAAGTCCCTCAGAGAAGGAAATAAAAATTATAAAAAAAAAAAAAGATTCAAAAGGTAGTGCTTCCAGTCTGTCATTGAGGCAATTTAGGCGTCCATTGACAATTCCTTGGCTTGTAGTATCAGTACTTACCAGAGTTCAACAGAGAAGAACTATAATCATTAGCCACATAACCCCACTAACCGCACCAAAAAAATAAAAATAAAAAATCCACCAAGTATTTGCTGGAATCCCATTGTTTAACATCACCAGGCTGGTCACAGTGATAATACCAACACTACCTGTAATATCAGCAATAACTACTACTAATTCAGCGCTATGCAAGTCTTAACGCACTGAGATAAGTGCCTTTGGTACAAACATCATTTAATGCTCACAACAAGACTATATGGAGGGAACTATTAAGCTTTCCACTTGGCAGATGAGGAAACCCATCCAAGAATGAGAGAAATTTATAAAACATGTCCAAGGATACACAGTGGACATTGAAAGAGCTGGGATTAGAACATCAAGGTCCATGGCCACTATATTAGAAAGCTTATCATAAGATTTTATTACTCTGTGCTAAGAGCTTTGTTTACATGATCTCATTAAATTGTCATAAAAGCCTAGAAGGTAGGCTTGATTATTACATTTTACAAAAAGAAAAAAATCTGAGTAAATATAATGATCACCAGCCTATTGTGGCTATTAACCCTTGAGCTAAAATCATCCACTATTTAAGTCACTAACGTGTATAAAGTAAATCCTTATAAAGGACAAGTTTTGTAGATAATGTATTTTGTGATGATGGTAATTGGTGGACAATGTACAAATGTCATTCATGGAACCCCAAGTTTCATGGAACACTGAACTCATAGTAAATTATATTTGCTTTTTCATGTCAGAGGTCAAAGTAGCCCCTTTCCTGCTGCACTCCTTACATCACCCCTATGTAGGGGCCTTTTTGGAAGTGGATGGGTTTTTCAGGCATAAGCAAGAGAGATATGGCTGCTCAGGAAGGGTAGGAGGCAAAAACAGCAAACAGACTCTTGTGCTTATGCTGTTCCATGTTGACATCTGAAATGTCTATTCCTGTCTGTGCTTACATGTCTCATTCACTGGGACAACCAGATAGGGTGTTATTAATATTATTGATGGTTGCCATAACAACAAGCATGTGCATATTCTTCAGCTATGAAATTGCGACAATTATTTGGTTGATCACAGTCCGTAAATTGCATCAGAGGGATAACCTCCAGGGGTGAAGAGAGATAGAACAGGATACCGCATGGACACTTACTTTAATTTCATTGGGGAAATTTACATAATTATTGCTCCTGAAAAAGTCCTTTTCCAGGGGCTTCCTCTGGAATTTTGGAGCTGTTTGACTTTTGGAGAAGAGCTAGTAACTCAACCAAAAACTCTTTCTAAACCAAAAATAGCATTCTGAGTTTGCATCCTCCATTTACACCACTCTCCTCTTCCTGACCTTCTCAGTCCCTTCAGTATTCAGGACATTAAAGGGAAATGGTCAAATACTTTGACCTTCTTTTGCTGCTTTAAACTCTGGCTTTTTAGATGGCATTCCTCTGGACAGCAGATATTTACTAAAAATTATACCAGATATTGTGGTGTGGGAGAAAAGTGGCAAGACAATGGACATGGAAGACATGCAGACGATCTCTACCATTGAGATTTGGTGCAGGGGAGTGTGTATTCAAGAGCTCTTTCTCCTCTATAATTTGGAGCATAGTTGGTAGAATGCAGGATCAGAGTCCTCTCCCCCATGAGAGCAGCAAGTACAACGCTTGCCATCTACCTGTGCTTAGCCCAGTCAATAAAGAAAAAGACAATTTCACCCAAATTGTTGTCAGAGTTTATGAGCTTCATGTGGATGAGGAGATGGAAACAGCTGTGATACTGTAAGGCTACAGATGACCCATCACTTTACTTTCTGAACCTAGGAAGGCTCGGAGGCAAAGGCTCTGTCTTTGGCAAAATAGAGAAGCAGATGCTTCTGAAAACTGAACTTCTTGCTTGATTTACTGCACATGCTTCATTCAGTCTTGTTTGCCTTCCCTCCATTCTCCATTTCAATATCAGAGACATATTATTAAAATCCAAATCATTCAGTGGGTCCCCACAGTTTGCACAAGACAAAAGCAAATCTATAAAGCACTGCCAGAGGTGGTTGCTGCCCACCTTTCTGGCCCCATCTCTTGTCTCACTCACCCTACTTGCAGTCTTCTAAAGCTGTCTTCTTTTTCATAACTTGGTGGTTTCACACAATTGTATCTTTGGCAGTGTGAAGACTCAACTCAAATATCATCTCCTTAGAAAACCACCCTCTTCTTCCTTTCTACCTGTTGTCCAGCTGGGGTTAGTAACTGTGTTGTATCTGCATGAACATAGGGAATCCCCCTCTATAATCAGTCCATATCGTTTGAGTGGAGCTAATCCATTTCTTTGGTACCAGGGTAAATGTTTGACCTAAACCTTGCCAGAGATTATTTTATGTCCTCTGGTTGATTTAGGATGGGCTTATGATCTAAGTCAATGTAATATGATCAGCTTGAGAGAAAAACACTCTCTTTTCATTAGGGTTACTAAACTGATGAGATGTAACATGAAGCTGCTTGATCCATGTTTGTCACCATTTTGGAGAGAAACTGCCTGAGAATGATGCCAACACGGAAGAAAGAAGAGCAGAGAGACCACACTGATAAGAGTTTTTGAGACATGAATATAGCTGTGTTTGAGACCAGAAATCAATAAATTCTCTCTTTTATCCAGGTTGTTTTGAACTAAATTTTCTGTCACTTGCAATCAAAATAATCTGGACACAGACCACCTTCCAAAGCAGACCGATGCCCACTACACTCCTCATCACTGTTGATTTATTTGCCTGTCTCAGTCAATATTAGAGGTACGCAGAGAACAGCAACCATGTCTTATTTCACTTTGTGTCCCCAATTCCTTCTTCGATGCCTGGAGCAGTAGGGTGCAATGTGTGTCTTGTGAATGAAGTTGGGTCATTAACCACCTCTATTGCAAGTGTTCATTTCCTCTTTCCTAGCATCCCTTCCTGCCTCTTATCTTCATCCCCAGTAGAGTGTCATTCACAGGGCAGCTGAGGGGGAAAGATACCAGTCTAAAAGTTAAAAAAATTGAATTGTAGTCCTGGTTCTGCTTTTCTACCAGATATAACTAGGTGATTCTTTTCTCTCTGTTTGGGCTCAGTTTTAATAGATAATCCTGAAGACTGAGAAACCCGAAATAGTTACAGAAATAAAGCTAATAATGGTAACATGATAAGCTATGGAGATGTACTTGCTGACAATTATGCCCAGCTCAGTGGTCTCAGACATCACTTTATTGGGATTTGCTATTGAAATCACTGCTAAGGAGAGATAGGACAGCACTAACTAGGAAGTGAAACCTGATCAATATATGCTCCCCCATCCCCAATTCAAATTGTCAGGACTAGACCATACACTAAACATTGACAAAAACCCATTGGTTAGGTAAACATCAGATCCCATTCATGCTGTAGTCCCAAGCCTAAGAGGATCTCTTAACTTTTACCAAAAAGGATTAAGACCTAGACCTACTGTCTTCTTCGGAGACTGCCATAGGCTTCTAACTTCTTATTCACAATATTCTTTTTTTCCCTTGGGGTATGAACTGAAATGTCTTCATTTTAGGGCAACTTCTCTTTGAGCTTAAATCTATGGAAGAATTTCAAGAGAGGAGCCATAGAAAAGAGTATATGTAATGAAACTCCCTCACTGGCCAACTGCCTACCCAGACTGTGTCCTGACAGGAATCAAGAACGTGAGTATTAACTGGGTAGAATCCACTTTTGCTCCAACCAAACATAAATGTCATAACTAGTAGAGTAGAAGCGGAAGCAGAGAGGATAATTTCAATTGCTCAAGCCCTCTGCTCCAGCTACTCTCCTGAGGGTCAAAGAGAGTTGGCTAGTGAAGAAGGGAGGAAGGAACAGAGAGTGAGAAAGACTTGTTAAAATGACCTATACCAGATTATTATGCAATTTTCAAGCTTCCCTTCTAAATAGACAACAACTGACACTACTACGAGATTCCCAGGGATAATTAAAGGATATAATCCAAGTGCAAAATTGTTCATAACAAAATGACTTTTTGTCATTCCAAGGAGGAACTACTGGTCTTTTGAAAACTCCTCTACCAAGCCCACTAGATACTGCTCTATGTGTCATTAAAACTTCAATCCCTTGGTTTAGATCTGAATCTCTGTTATAATGCATGTGCTCCTAGAAAGGGTGACAGTTTAAGCCAGTATCTGCTTTTTAACTGTAAGGTGAATGAGTTTCCATCCTTTGCAGAAATTACTTTGATGGGTGAGGGAAGCCAGAAAGGAAAGAAAAGGAAAAAGGAAGGGAAGAAATAAGAGGGAAAGAAAAAGATACTGATAATGAAAGAATCTGTGCACAAGAAAGAGAAAGATTACTGCCTTCATAATTTTGCAAAAATATTTGTCCCAGTAGGGTAAAATAAAATTCTTAAATATGACTCTTTGAGAGAATCTACCAATCAGCACCTAAAAATCAACAAAGAAGCATCCCTGAGGAGTCCTCCCATAGCTCACAGAAACAACCCTGCATTAGAACAGCAGGAATTACTTCTTCCATCTTCAATCATCTCAAGACTAACTCTCATTTCTCAACCATCTGTTCCTCCCTCTTCCTGTACACAAGTGTAAGTAATCTAGGAGTATTTTAGAGACAGTTAACCATCTCCCTACAAATCTTGCCATTCTGACACAAGCTGTGAAAGTCTTCAGTTCATCATTCCACACTTTGCAGCTCTTGGACTACTAGGATCATTTTCTTCAATACTGCAACTTCTCAAGAAATATCCTCAGAAAAGAAACAACCTAGCAAAGTTCTCAAAGGACTGTGAGGATTGCCAACTTTCTCTTGGGCTAAGAGCACCCTCTGGTGGTAGATGTCTGTATTGTGTACAAACAGCTTCATCTCCACATTGGGCTCAACCATACTTCCTTCCAGATGGACACATTTTCCAGGAGCTCTCTTGGTAGCAAGAAGATCCACTGAACTTGAAGTTATGAAATGAGTTCAGGGCTTTGCTGTATTATTTTCTAGGGTGTTACCCTGGTCTAGTCATCACTCTCAGCCTCACTTCTTCTATTAAAAAATAGGAAAATAATGCCAACATCATGACCAAATTAAAGTATCTACTACTCAGTCAAGTACTAATATCATTAAATATAAGACAGACTATTACACTTTAGAAGAGATACACAGATCTCAGCTCCAATACAAAGTTCTTAAGAATATATTTGCATCCTGAAAGTCCCTACATATTTGATGTATGTTACACTTACAAATCTTTTACACTAATGTTTTTCCATATGTCTAGCTTGGACCTTCATCTAGTTCTTCATCATATCATGCATGTGTCACTGGTACAGCATGGTGCTCCTCCAAACTATTTTACCACCTACTGTTACAGTCATCCTAACAGCTGTGCTCATCAGATCACTTCCCTGCTTTGGAACCAGGGACAACCTCCCATGACCTTGAGCAAGGATCTGCAAGAGCCAAATGCAGCACGTACAGGCAGACCTTCAACAACTTGGCCAGAGTCGGCTCTGGTGTTCCTGAACATTCTTCCACCCTAGCATCCCTAAGGCAATTGGCTTTGTATCCTCTCCTTCCACACAGGGTTCTCATCTGATCTCTGGCTACCTCTCCTGCTTCAGGCTACTTGGCTTCTCCATATGTACACCACATTCCACCAAAACCAATCTACTTGTACTTTTCCAAGCACGGTGCTTTTTCATACCTCCATGCCTTTGGGCATGGTTTACCTCTGCCTAGATCAAACTTGCCACTCTTCTTCTTAACCTTATTCACCCATCAAAACTCAACTTCAGCATAAACACCTGGAGCCCTCCATTTACTTCTCCCCACTTCCAAAAGGGGGTTAGGCATAACTCTCCTAAATACCATGGAATCCTGTGGTTAGCACTATCACAGCACTTATAGCATTGTATTCTAATGGTCTTTCACTTGTCTCTTATTCTTTTGCCTAGCATAATACTTGGTATTCAATAGGTACTTGGTATAATTTTGTGAATAAATGCTGACTTCTGTGTTACCAAATTCAAAGACCACTGCTCTGTTCCAATTTTAACTGCTCTTTCAGAAGGACTGGATGACTACTCCACTTTATTTCTCAGTTTTCATGACACCATCCCTTCTAGTTTTTTGACAAGCTCAGATTCTTCCCTGGTATTCACACATTGCTGAATCCTGGGCTCTGACTTGAGCCCCCATTCTTCTCTGGGTTGCCCTCCTTAGGTAACCTCTTCTAATCTCGTGGCTTTAAACATGTCCATATGTGATGACTATTAGTCTGTGTCTCCAGCTCTTCCCTTTTTTCAGCAACTCCAGACTCATATATCCAACTCCCTATTACATAGGTTTGATGGATTCTTATTAAATATAGATATTAAACTTAATATGGCCAAAACAGAACTTGCAAATTCCAATCCCCACCCCCAACTTACTTGTTTCAGGTTAGCCCATTTCAGTAAATGCCACTGGTATCCACCCAAATGCTCAAGTCAAAACTCAAGAAATCATCCATGATCCTCTCTCTTTCCCTTACCTCCCAATCCATCAACAAACTCCATCAATTCTACCCCCAAAATATATCCCAAATCCCGTCACTCCTCTCCATGCCCACTAGTACGGCCTTCTTTAAGTCATCACATCTCTGTTATAGTCTTTTAGTCAGCCTCTTTAATTTCACTCATTCTCCCCTCCCAGGCACTTTCCACACTGCACCCAGAGCGATCTTCAAAAATGTGAACCAAAGAACATCAGTCCCCTTATTTACAACCTCCAGTGGCTTCATTATTTGCTTATAAAGCATGTGTGTATTGGCTTACAAAATCCTTGAATTTTGTCCCATTTCATTCTCCCTTTGGCCTGCTCTGCTCCTCTCACATTGGCCTTTCTAAATCTGTATCAGGCTAGGCTCACTTCTGCCTTAAAAAACTCTCTTACCCTGCTCTTCACGTACCTGGTTTCCTATCATTCCAACCACAGATTAAATGTTCTCTCTTCTCTAATCACCCATCTCAAGAAGCCACTTTGAAAGAATTCCATACTAAAAAAAAAAGGAAAACCTTGAGAATAGTCTAACTTCTCTATACTTTTCACCTGGAGGCCTTGTTCAAGTTTCCCCAATTGTTCCAAGAATGGTGTTCATAAAGCACAAACCCCAATCTGGTGTCTCCTGTTGGCACTTGGGTGTTAAGGATCTCTTATCTCTTTCAATCATAACCACTTCCTCAGCTTTTCCTTGACTTTCAGGACCATGCTTATTTTTTTAAGATTTAAACAAGTCACTGTGTAGAACACCCCTCAATTTGGATTTGTCAGATATTTCCTTCAGATTAGGTTCACATAATGTATTTAAGGCCAGTAAATCAAGAATACTGTGCTCTTTTCAGTGCATTCTATTAGGTAGCACATGCTATCAATTTCTCCTACTACTGGTATTATAATTGTTACAGGTAATAGGTAATTGGTTTTTGATCCCTTGAATTAAGATGATGTCTTCCAAGTATCTTTACAGTAAAAAATAGAACAGATTTTAAAGTTTGATATGGTTACAGTTCCATGATTTTTTTTTCTTCTAGCTGTTCCACAACACTGGAGACCAACAGAAATAACAATATAATGATTCAACAGTCATATTCATCTATTTTCTCTGTTACACTACTCTTCTTTAAATAATATATATACATAAAAACAATAAATTTCAAAGTAGATCACAACAATCAGTTGTAGAACAGATTTAAGAGTTTGGTATGGGTTACAATTCCACAATTTTAGGTTTTTATTTCTAGGTGCCCTAAGGTACTGGAGACTAAAAGAAATATTAGTATAATGATTCAGCACTCATACTCATTTGTTAAACCCGACCTTCTCTGTATAACTCCAAAATCACCTTTGATCTTTCTCCTACTCTTTAGGGTATATGGGCTATGACCATTCTAACTTTCTCATGTTGGAAGGGGATGTCAATAATATAGGATAGGGGGATGGAACTAGTTGATGTTCTGGAAGGGCTGGCCCCTCTGTATTCCAGGACTTATTTAGTCCAGGGACCCATCTGGAGGTTGTAGGCTTTGGAAAGTTACATTAGTACATGGAAACTTTGTAGAATCTTATATAATACCCTGGGTATTCTTTAGGATTGGCAGGAATGGTTTTGGTTAACGTTTGGCAAGTTATGTTAGGTAGCAATGTCTAACTGAAGCATGCATAACAGTGACCTCCAATGTAGCCTCTCAAATCTATTGGAACTCTCTCAGCCACTGACACCTTATCTGTTAGACTTCTTTTCCCCTCTTTTGTCAGGATGCCATTGTTGATCCCTCAGTGCCAGAGCCAGTCTCATCCCTAGGAGTCATTTCCCACACTGCCAAGGAGACTTTCATCCCTGGATGTCATGTCCCACATAGGGTGGAGGGCAGTGGTTTCACTTGCAAAGTTGGGTTTAGAGAGAGAAAGACCACATCTGAGCAACAAAAGAGGTCCTCTGGAGGTGACTCATAAGCATACCTATAGGCAGGCTAAGCTTCTCTGCTACGTATATAAGCTTCACAAGAGCAAGCCTCAAGATCAAGGACCTGGCCTATTGATTTGGGTGCCCCTAATATTTGGCACAGTATCTAGGGTTTCCCCATACTCCCTAGTTTTATCATTCATTAATGCCTAAATTAATTATTCCTCTGACGGTTGCCTGCGGTGATCATCTAGGACCATTATTCCTTCTAACATTTATCATTTAACTTTCATTTATTTATTCATTTACTTACATATATCATTGTGAGTTCATGGGTTTCTTTTTCATCCAGTAAGTTATAATCCATAATTATCATTATTTATTTTGACGATCAACTTGATCCATTTTTTACTTGTGGGAGCCCTTCAAGATGTTTTCTGTCTGCTTGCCATGTCCCCACCATTCTTTGAGCATTTCTTTTCTTTCTGATACAACAAGGTATTCTAAATTCATCTTATACTTTCCCTGCCCCAGTCCTGGAAACCACCTTTCTCCGGCTAGAGACTGCTATTTGAAAACCAAGATATGCCCGCTGCTACTGGGTATAACTGTTCCCAGTGCCATTCAGTGGAACAAACTAGAAAATACATGTACATGTACAGATACATATAGAAGCACATACATTCATATACCTTTATTTAATGTGTGTACAGTTACGCTTATTCTATATATATCCATGTGTTCACACAAATACCTACAATGCCGAAATACATGTACATGTACGCATACATATACAAGCACATACATTCATATACCTTTATTTAATGTGTGTATAGTTAAGCTTATTCTATAAATATCCATGTATGTGTTCACACAAATACCTACAATGCCAAAATACATGTACATGTACGCATATATATACAAGCGCATACATTCATATACCTTTATTTAATGTGTGTATAGTTAAGCTTATTCTGTAAATATCCATGTGTTCACACAAATACCTACAATGCCGAAATACATGTACATGTACACATACATATACAAGCACATACATTCATATACCTTTATTTAATGTGTGTACAGTTATGCTTATTCTGTAAATATCCATGTGTTCACACAAATACCTACAATGCCGAAATACATGTACATGTACGCATACATATACAAGCACATACATTCATATACCTTTATTTAATGTGTGTATAGTTAAGCTTATTCTATAAATATCCATGTGTTCACACAAATACCTACAATGCCGAAATACATGTACATGTACACATACATATACAAGCACATACATTCATATACCTTTACTTTATGTGTGTACAGTTAAACTCATTCTCTATATACATCCATGTGTTCACACAAACACCTACAATGCCGAAATACATGTACACGTACACATACATATACAAGCACATACATTCATATACCTTTACTTTATGTGTGTACAGTTAAACTCATTCTATATAAACATCCATGTGTTCACACAAACACCTACAATGCCAAACCAACACTGGAGAATTTATTTCCTCCCAGCCTTGCTCCTTTTCATATTTTTATCTCCCTTTTCCAACAATGAGAAGCCCATTTTCTCAAACTCCAAATTTGTAGCTAATCTTCCAGCCCTGCCAAGCTGCTGCTACTCTGGTCAGGGCCCTGAACCTTCTTGGGCCTGCTGCCTTCTAGCCCTGCTTAGGTGGTATCCTCACACATATAACCTTACTTTAATTTTTTTGAAAAGGACTTATTTTCAGTCTACCCTTATTGGAATGCAAGGGTATCCCAAAACCTAATACAATGCTTGGTGTATGCTAAGTTTCCACTTAATATTTGTTGAATAAGTGAATGAACTCAGGCATGCTGCATATGCAGGATCCTGGAATAAAAGTTAGCATATTGTGAGTGGCTGGGGAACGAGAAGTTGGTAGGTCACTTATAAACCACCCTGCAGCAGGACCTTAGCCTAAATTCCAGGAAATTGAATAGGTGATAAGTTGTCTTGAACGTCTTCTTTATTAAACAACTATGAAAAGATCACCACAGAGGAAAAGAAATGAAAATCTTTGTATATAACAGTGGTTGACATAAAAAGGATGAATGTATTCCAAATACAGGGTTCCCAAAGACATAGACACCAATTAGGAGAAAGCGAGAGAGAGAGAGAGAGAACTTCTAAAGCCAATCAGGAATAATATGCAAAAAGGAGAAAGAAGGACATTTCTCTAGGAAAGATGATATCTGATCTGCTATAGTAAAATCAAAAAAGGGCCAAGAGAAAATTCCTAAAAATGGAATTGGTGGCCATACCAGTGAGACCTCTTACCCACCTCAAAAGAAAAGGAGGCAAATGAACTCCACCATTGAAAACAAAGAAGCATCATGAACAGAGTTGAAGTTAAAGGCTCCTGAATAACTTAAACTATGGCTTGTTGATGCCAGGAACTTGGTCACCAGAAAAAGCTGCTTTTATCTTCTTACCAAGAGGAATGCAGCATTTATTCTTTAGAATTATACAAATTACAGGATATCTCAAGGAAACACTGGAATTTGCACAGAACCAACATCTATAAAGATCATTTGGTCAAACCCAAGCAATATTGATGTTTGCACCTTTGGATAAGAAGAGTTGTTCTTTCCTCTCTCTCTCTTTTTTATTTTATTTTTCTTTTTACATTTTTTATTGTGAAATAGAATGTAGATACAAAAAGCAATAAATTTCAAAGTACATTTTAAGAAGTAGTTATAAAGGAGATTTCAAAGTTTGATATGGATTACAGTTCCACAATTTCTGGATTTTCCTTCTAGCTGCTCAAAAACACTGCAGACTAAAAAAAATGTCAATATAATTAATCAATAGTCATACGCATCTGTTAAATCCTAAATTCTCTGCTATAACTCCTCCTCCTCGTTTGAATGTTTGGTAAGATTCCCCTGTGAAACCATCTGGCCCTGGGCTTTTATTTGTAAGAAGACTTTTGATGAATGATTGAATCTCTTTACTTGTGATTGGTTTGTTGAGATCTTCTAATTCTTCTTGAGCCAGCATAGGTTGTTCCTGTGTTTCTAGGAATTTGTCCATTTCATCTAAGTTGTCTAGTTCTTTTAGTGTATAGTTGTTCATGATATCCTCTCCTGATTGTTCTAATTTGCTAGCTGCCAGAATGCAATATACCAGAAATGGAATGGCTTTTAAAAAAAGGAATTTAATGAGTTGCTAGCTTACAGTTCTAAGGCCGAGAAAAATGTCCCAATTAAAACAAGTCTATAGAAATATCCAATCGAAGGCATCCATCCAGGGAAAGATACCCTGATTCAAGAAGGTTGATGAAGTTCAGGGTCTCTCTCTCAAGTGAGAAGGCACATGGCAAACACAGTCAGGGCTTCCTTCTCATCTGGAAGGGCACGTGGTGAACACAGCATCATCTGTTAGCTTTCTCTCCTGGCTTCCGTTTTCATGAAGCTCCCCAGGAGGCATTTTCCTTCTTCATCTCCAAAGCGCTGGCTCGTGGACTCTCTGCTTTGTGGTGCTCCAGCATTCTCTGCTCTCTCCAAATCTCCTTCATTCTCCAAAATGTTTCCTCTTTTATAGGACTCCAGAAACTTATCAAGACCCACCCGAATGGTTGGAGACATGTCATCACCTAATCCAGCTTAAAAACCACTCTTGATTAAATCACACCTCCAGGGAGATGATCTGATTACAGTTTCAGACATACAGTATTGAATAGGGATTGTTCTGCCTTTATGAAATGGGATTTTGATCAAAACATGGCTTTTCTAGGGTCCATACATCTTTTCAAACCAGCATACCTGATATATTTTATTTCTTCAGGGCCCATGATAATGAGACCCTACTCATTTCTGCTTTTGTTTATTTCATCCTCTTTCTTTTCTAATTTGTCAGCCTTGCCAGTGGTCTACAGATTATATTGATTTTCTCAAGGAACAGCTTTTGGTTTCATTGATTCTTTTTATTGTTTTTTTGTTCTCCAAGCCACCTATTTCTGCTTTAAACTTTTTTATTTCTCTTCTATTTGCTATTCTATCTCTAGTTCCTCTAGGTGAGCAGTTAAGTCATCGATTTTTGCTCTTTCTTTGTTTTTTTTGTTTTTTAACATGGGCAGGCACCGGGAATTGAACCCGGGTCCTCTGGCATTGCTGACAAGAATTCCTGCCTGCTGAGCCACCGTGGCCCGCCCCTTTGTTTTTAATATAGGCATTTAAGGCAATAAATTTCCCTCTTAGTACCATTTTTGCCGCATCCCATAGGTTGTATTCTCATTTTCATTCATCTCCAGATAGTTATTGATTTCTCTTGCAGTTTCTTCTTTGACCCACTGATTGTTTAAATGTGTGTTATTTGAACTCCATATATTTATGAAAGTTCTGGTTCTTTGGTAGTTATTGATTTTCCAGCTTTATTCCATTGTGGTCAGAGGAAGTGCTTTGAGTAATTCGATCTTTTAAAATTTATTGAGACCTGTTTTGTACCCCAACATATAATCTCTCTTAGAGAACATTTCATGAGCTCTAGAAAAAAATGTATACCCTGGTATTTTGGGGTGTAACAATCTAAATATGTCTGTTAGGTTTAATTCATTGATTTTTTGTTTTCCTTGTTGATCCTCTGTAAGGTTTTTCTATCTATAGAGAAAGTGGTGCATTGAAGTCACACTATTATTGAAACATATATTGAAACATCTATTGCTCTTCTCGGTTTTGCCAATGTACTTTGGAGGTTCTTGATTGGGAGCATAAACATTTATAATTGTTATTTTCTCTTGGTGAATTGTCCCTTTTATTAATATTGTCTCTTATGACATCGTTACATTTAAAGTTTATTTTGTCCGACATTGGTATAGCTACTTCTGCTTTCTTTTGGTCACAGCTTGCATGGAACATCTTTTTCCATCCTTTCACTTTCAATCTATTCGTATATTTGGGGCTAAAATGAGACTCTTATAAGCAACATATACATGGATCATAGTTTTTTAATTCATTATGCCAATCTGTATCTTTCAATTGGTGAACTTATTTCACTAACATTCAAAGTTATTACTATAAAGGCAGTTCTTGAATCTTCCATCTTATCCTTTGTTTTCATTTGTCAGATCTATATATTCCTTCCCCTCTCTTTTTTCCTTTGTGTTACCCTTGCTGATACTCTCCAATTCTTGCACTCCTTCTTCTGTCTTTTTTTTTCAGCTGAAAGGACTCCCTTTAGTATATTTATAGGGCAGTTCTCTTGTTAACAAATTCTCTCAACATTTGTTTGTGAAAATTTTAATCTCTCCTTCACTTTTGAAGGACAACTTTGCTAGATAAAGAATTCTTGGCTGGAAGTCTTTCTCTTTCAGGATCTTAAATATATCATACCACTGCCTTCTTGCATCCATGGTGCCTGTTGAGTAGTCTGAATTTAGTCTTATGTGGCTTCCCTTGTATGTGGTGAATTGCTTTTCTCTTGCTGCTTCCAGGTCTTCCTGCAACTCTTCAGCATTTGAAAGTCTGGTTAGTATGTATCTTGGAGTGCATCTATTTGTATTTATTCTATTTGGAGTTCATTGGGCTTCTTTGATTTGCATAGCTATGTCTCTTATAAGGGTTGGGAAGTTTTCCCCCATTATCTCCTCAACAAATCTTCCTAGCCCTTTACTTGTCTCTTTTCCTTCTGGGACACCACTGATTCTTATATTTGTGCACTTCACATTGTCCATCATTTCTCTGAGATCCAATTAAAATATTTCCATCTTTTTTGCCATTTGTTCTTTTGTGAATTTTACTTCAGTTGTCCTGTCCTCTAATTTGCTTACTCTTTCTTCTGCCTCTTCAAATCAGCTGTTGTGTGTCTAGTATATTTTTAATTTGGTCTATAATATTTTTCATCTTTTTGAAATCTGCTATTTTTCTATTTATTCTTTCAAATTTTTCTTTATGTTTTCTAGTGTTTTTTTTTTTTTTTTTAAAGGAAAGACAGAGAGAAGGAAGGAAGGAAGGAAGAAAGGGAAACATTTTTAAACATTTTCTTGTTTTATTGTATTCTGTTTCTCCGTTTTTGTTACATGGGCTGGGGCCGGGAATCGAACCGAGGTCCTCCGGCATAGCAGGCAAGCACTTTGCCCGCTGAGCCACCGCGGCCCGCCCTCTAGTGTTTTTTTTTTGATATCCTTTCACTGATTAGCCAAATCATTGAATTTATTTAGGAAATGTGTACGAATACCTTTGATTACTTGTTCCAAATTCTGTGTCTCCTCCAGCATTTTAATTTGGCCATTTAGCTAGACCACATCTGTTTTCATCTTCATGTGCTTCATAATTTTCTGTTGGCTTCAAGGCATTTGATTATCTTGATGTGGTTATTTTGAAAGTTGAAAACTTAGTTATCTAATGTTGTGTATTAGCTTAGGTTTATGTTGAAGGGCTCCTTTTCCTCTTGGTTTGTCAGCAATTCCTCACCAACCCAAGCCCCAGACCTCCTGCAGGAAATGCAGCTCTACCTAAAGATCTGTTTAAAGCTAGGTCAATAGGCAGTGTGCTAGACTGCACTTTCTGTGTCTTCCCAGAAGATGGCACTCTTGGGCCACCTTTTCCACTCAGGCCCACCTCTCCCTGGTGGGCAGTGTGCTTCACTTCAGCAGCCAACTGAGCAGAAAAACACCACCCCCAGGGCTGGGTGGTGGGCAGTGTGCACTTCAGTGGAGACTCCATTTCTAGGCCCAATGGGTCTCATGGTCACCAGGCTCCTGTTTGGAATGACCTTGGACTGTCACACTGCATATTTCAACTGCCCTTGCCCTCAGCCAACCCAGAAAAGCCTGGTAGTACAGTGCAACTTGGCTTACTTCCTCAACCATGCCTCTCTGCCTGTGCATACCTGAGGGCTCCAGGCCTCCATGGGGAAAGGGAAGTGGTAGCATGAATCAATGTCTCTTTCACCAGCCAATTGTCAGACCAGCTCCATTCTGCACCCACTCCTCCTCCCAAAAGACATCCCAGTCACTGCCAAAACACAAGCACCAACAGCAGCCTGTCTTAGGAATCAGGGACAGTCACTTTGTACTAGCTAGAAGGTCTCTGTGTGCAGATGAACCAAGTCTGCTAGTTTCTGAGTTCCCATGGGAGCTCCCAGCTAGGTAGCTGAGAGGGAAGATCTCTCAAATTAGCTGCAAAAACTGGCAGGAGTGTCCTGCTCCTTCAGAGCCCTCTTCTTCCCATGGGCCACCTCTTGCTCCAGGTGGAATCACGATCAAGAATGCTTACCCCAGTTTCTCTGCTTTTTCATCCAGGACCTACCTATATAGTGTAGAAGATACTCTTTGTTCATTCATACCATGGAATGGCTGTCCCGGTCATTTTTCTCCCACTTCTCTAGTTGTTCCATGGAGCAGGGGTGAACTCAGCCTATCCTATTCCACCATCTTCCTGGAAGAGCTTTGCTTTTACTATTAAATTTTCTGCATAGTTTCCAAAGTACTGACAGAGATTTTTGTAACTTTGTATGGTTCCAGTGATTATGCAGTAATTCTTTCTAAATATTATCAGAAAGTTGTGAGGACCTGTCAACACACATTTATCTATAGATCTTAGTATTGTGTTGGAAAATCTTTAACAACTAGCTCTTTGTGTGGTAGGAGGAGACCTGATTTGAAAAATTTGCTGATTTCTTCAGTGTAATTACCTCCAATAGGGTCAATTTCAAGACATGACTGTGATGTCACTGACTGAGGAATTGGGAAGAGATCATACAATAGGCTCCTATGAGCTGAGGCAAGCCAACTCCAGCCAACTCCAACCCACCATTTTATACAAACATATTGTTGTTCTTAATCCTTCTTTTGTAAAAATTATGTACTTCAAAATTGTTAATGTATAACAGTATTAACATTTAATCATGTTTTCTG
This sequence comes from Tamandua tetradactyla, assembly GCF_023851605.1. Taxonomy (NCBI): domain Eukaryota; kingdom Metazoa; phylum Chordata; class Mammalia; order Pilosa; family Myrmecophagidae; genus Tamandua; species Tamandua tetradactyla. Next base: position 30,300,123 of record NC_135330.1, on the reverse strand, counting down.
TTTGTTTCTAAACAGAAAATAAAAGGACTACAGTTCTTTTTTGCATCTCTTAATGTTTATAAATGTATATATGTACATTTTAATGTATATAAAATGTATACATCTTAATGTATATAAAATGATGGACAAACAGGGTTTATTATCTAGTTGACAAAGCTTTTTTGGAGAATGCTGGTGGTTCTATTCCATTGACACTATCCATTTTCTAATGTCTTAATGCTACATGACAAAAGGTTATGATCCCTAGTGACTAAATTACAATTCAATGCATATAACTGAAAACTGATCCTTTTTGTGCTCATTTTTAATGTCCTTAAGGTAAATAGCTCTTCCTTTGTAATCATATATATTGTTCCTTAAGCATTTTATCTTTGCTAAGATTATTTAATAATAATCACTTTTTTCATGGTTTAAATATAATATGTTAATATGTAGTCAAAGTTTTATGGAAAAGTTGCTTTTTTGCAACTGTTATTCATATATTCAATAATCATTTCCTTCAAATTATACATATCTGTTATATGTATATATGCATGTGTGTCAGGAAAAGGGGATTTTTCCTTGGTTTTTCTATGGAATCATAAAGAAACCAGGTTTCAATGTGCAATAAAACCATTATCATATTGGCATACTGGGATGCTTTTACCAAATTCCTGAAGAAATAACTGAACTAAGGTAAAACACACATCTAATGCACCCTTCAGTACCATGAACCTTTCAACTACAATATTAGCCCTCACTTTTATACAGCTTTGTGGTTTTCAAAGGGTTTTTAAATCCACTATTTTTTATGGACTTTTTCCAAAGTATGCTCTTGTATCTAAAATACAACACCCTTTACTTGGTCTAGAATACTAGAAGAATATAGCTTCAAAAGAACACTAACATGGCATTTAAGCAACCAAGATGGCAGCATAAAACGCTCCAGATTATCATTCCCCCACAAAATCTTTGAACAACTAGCAAAAGCTGGCAGAGTCATTTTACTTAAAACTCTGGAAAACAGTTAAAGGCTTGCAGTAACTGGGTGAGTACCAAATCAAGACCATGCAGCTTTAAGAATGGTAGGTGTATTAAGGAAATGTAAATAAAAAAAAACACAGTGAGATACCATTTCACACCCACCGAAATGACTACCATTGAAAAAATGGAAAAGTGCAAGGGCTGAAAAGGATGTAGAAAAACAGGAACACTCATTTATGGTTGGTGGGAATGTAAAATGGTGAATCCTCTGTAGAAACAGTTTGGTAGCTCCTCAGAAAGTATAGGATTACCATATGACTCAGCAATCCCACTTCCCGGTATTACCCAAAAGAATTGACAGCATGGCCTTAAACAGATATCTGCACACTGATATTCCAAGCAGTATTATTCACAGTTGCCAAAAGATGGAAGTAACCCAAGTGTCCATCAACAGATGAATGGATAAAAAAATATGGTATATGCACAAAATAGAATACTCAACTTTAAAAAGGAATCAAGTTCTGATACATGCAAAGGGATGAACCTTGAATACATCATGTTGAGTAAAATAAGCCAGACAAAAAAAAAAAGAGATGATAATTAGAATAAGCAAATTCAGAGTACAAAACAAGAATACAGTCTACTAGAGGTTGGGATGGGGATAGGAAATGGGGAATTAATGTTTAATTGTACAGAGTTTCTATTTGGAGTGATGGAAAAGTTTTGGTAGTGATGATAGCCCAACGTTGGGAATGTAATTAATACCACAAGTTATACATTTGAACATGGTTAATGAGAAATTTTAGGATTTATATATATTACTAGAATAAAAAATTAAAAAATCAAAACCATAGCACTGTACAGTACAAACAATGAATCATAATGTAAACTATGGACTATAGTTTATAGTATAATTGTATTGTTTCATCTATCTAACAAAAATACAACACTACTGCAAAATGCTAATAATAGTAGAATCTATGTGTATGTATGTGTTTGTGTGGGGAGGACTGAATACATGGAAATTCTGGATTTTTTGCATGATTTTTCTGGAAAACTACAGTTCTCTAATTAAAAAGAAAATAGATGAAGCATGTGGTGCCTTTGCTACATCTTCCCTGGTCCCACTGTAGCATAGTGTGGAGTGAGCATGCATTCCCATTGTAGATTACTGTCCCTAATCAGGAGAAAACAGTGTAACCACTATGTCTACACTGGGATGCTAAAGGTCAGAGGCAATCTACTTAGTGTCAGCCTAAAAAACCGAACCTGGAAACTCATATCTTATGTGCCCTTCCAGAACTTGCCTTACAGGAAGAAGCAGTTACTTGCAGACAGACAAAAACAGAGTAAGAAATAATTAAGTCAAAGTGGCTAGAGCAAAAGATTACCTGCCTTGTCACATAACAGAGCACTGAGGAGGGGGGAAAAGCCTGTTTCATAGGAAATTGATGGGGCATTTTAATATCTGATTCCTAAGACTATGAACAAGCCCATGCCTAGGACAGAACCAGGCTCAGATAAGATGGAAAGGGTCCTGCACTTATTTGCCTGATCTTGATAGTAGGGCTAAACTCTGAAGACATGCCCAGCCAAAGCAGAGCCAATTTGCAAACACTGGCTCTGTGAATGGAGTTTTTTGAATTGGTTTGTTTTTTGTTAGCAGTCAGGGAAATCTCTGTCATTTCACTAACTGGGAATGATAGATCAAGGACTAAATCCAAAAATTACATTTAAAATTTTTTAAATGTATTCAAGGACTAAATACCAAAGTTACATTAAAATTTTAAAATATAAAGGGTGGAACAAAAGATTACCACAAACAAACAAATAGGAAATGATGTCCCAACCAAAGAAACTAGATATAAATCCAGAAAACCAGAAACCATCAACAAAGATCAGACAGGAAACATAGGGGGAAAAGACTTTAAAAAAAAAAAAAATGAACCTCACTATGCTCAAGGAGATAAAGGAAAACATGGAGAAAGAACCAAAAAATGTCAGGAAAACAAAGAATGAACCATATGAGAATTTAAATAAAGAAAAATACAGAAATCATAAAGAAACAAGCAATACGTAACAGTGAGGTAACAGAAAAATTCACAAATATATGGAATTAAACAACCTATTATTAAACAAATAACAGGTCAAAGAAAATGTCACAAGAGCAATTAGGTAATATCTTGAAGCAAATGAATATGAAAATACAACATACAAATAGATGGATACAGCAAAGGCAATGCTCAGTAGGAAATTTATAACTCTATATGCTAACAATAAATAAGATGACAGATCTCAAATAAGAGACCCAATCTCACAACTGGTGGATCTAAACAAAGAAGAAAAAATTAAACCCAATGCAAATACAGTAAAGGAAATAACAGAGTGCAGATAATGAAACAGAATAAATGTGCAATAGAGAGACTCTCCCTATTCTGGAAGTTCTAGCCAGAACAATTAGGCAAGAAAAAGAAATTAATGGCATTCAAATTGGAAAAAGCAAGTGAAACTTTCCTTGTTTACAAATGACACAATACTATACTAAGAAAATCCTGAAATATCAACAGCAAAGCTATTAGAGCTAATAAATGAATTCAGCATTGTGGGGTACAAGATCAACATTCAAAAAGCAGCAGTGTTTCTATATGATACTAATGAACAATCTGAAGAGGAATCAAGAAAAAAATCAATTTACAGTAGTAACTAAAAGAATCAAATATCTAGGAATAAATTTAGCAAAAGATGTAAAGGATTTATATATGGAAAACTACAAAGCATTGCTAAAAGAAATCAAACACTCCATGTTAATAGATTGAAAATGTTGAGATGTCAATTCTACCCAAAGCAATTTACAGAATCAATGAAATCCCAACCAAAATTCCAATAGCTTTCTTTGCAGAAATGGAAAAATCAATCATCAAATTCATATGGAAACATCAGGCATCCTGAATAGCCAAAACCATCTTTATAAAGAACAAAATTGGAGGACTCACACTTCCCGATACTAAAACTTACTATAGGGTGGATAATGGTGGCACAGTGGTAGAGTTCTCACCTGCCGTGCTGGAAACCCAGGTTCAATTCCCCATGCCTGCTCATGTAAAACAAAACAAAAAGAAAAAACTTACTATAAAGCTATAGTAACCCAAACAGCATTGTACTGGCACAAGGACAGATATATAGACAAGTGGAACTGAATTGAGAGTTCAAAAATCAACCCTTAGCATCTATGGCCAACTGATTTTTGAGAATGTTTCCAAGTCCATTCAAAAGGGAAAGAAAAGTCTCTTCAAATGGTGCTGGGAAAACTGTCCATTCGCAAAAAAATGAAGGTGGTCCCCAACCTCACACCATATACAAAAATGAATTCAAAGTGGATCAAAGACATAAATATAATAACCAAAACTATGAAACTCCTAGAAGAAAATATTGGGAAGTATCTTCAAGATCTTACATTGTTAGGCAACATTTTCTTAGACTTTATACCAATAGCACAAGCCACAAAAGAAAAAATTGATAAATGGGACCTCATCGGAATTTAAAACTTTTGTGTATCAGAAGACTTTACAATGAAAGTAAAGGGACAATTTACAGAATGGAAGAAAAAATTGGAAAACACATCCAATAAGACCAATAAGGGTTAAATATCCAGAATATATAAAGAAAGCCTAAAACTGCCCAGCTAAAAGACAAATAACCCAATCAAAAAATGAGCAGAAGGCTTGAACAGACATCTCTCCAAAGGAGATACACAAAAGGCTAAAGAGCAAAAGAAAATATGTTCCATATTGTTAGACACTATGAAAATGCAAATCAAAACTGGGAGATACTATTCCATACCCACTAGAATGCCTGTTAATCAAAAAAATAACAAGTATTGGATAGAATGTGGAGAAATAGGAACACTCTTTCTTTGTTGGTGGGAATGTTAAAATAATGAAGCTGCTGTGGAAAAGTTTGGCAGTTCCTCAGAAAGCAATCCCACTTCCAGGTATTACCCAAAAGAATTGAAAGCAAGACTTAGAACAGATATTTGCACACTGATGCTCTAAGCAGCATTATTTACAATTGTCAAAAAAATGGATACAACTATATTGGGAGAGATATGCCCCCAAATCACTTACATTTTTCTAAAGAAGCCAAAATCATCAGTACATCACACACTAGAAGATGACCTCATGGGATGGTGCACATAGTTGATCTACAAAACAAAAAAGAGAAAACAGTCTTTAGAAGTTGACAAAGACCTCTGTGGAATGCCCAGATTATGGTATAAACAATGAGATTTCACATTTAACTCAGTGAAGCTTAACTGTTCATGTCAATTTCCAAGACAATATTGTGGTGGAATTAGAAGACATCACAGTGGAAAGACACAGAAACTATGTGACTTGATCTCAAATAAGGCAAAGTCAGTAAAAACTGGTGTTCAGGATTCCTTTTGGTGAAGCTCTAGCTTGTACAGACTGCTGCTGGTTCTTTCAGAGCCAATTTCACTATGTGACATTATAGCCAAACAACAGCAGTTCCTCATCTTCCCTGAGATAACTGCCTAAATGGAATTGTACTCAGTGAGCCAATATTCACAAGGAATCTGAAGTGAACAAGAAGAGGATTCAGAAAAATACAGAAATCTCCCTTGCCTTCTGTGATAATACATTTTTGTTGAGGAGGTAAAGTAATTGCCCATTTTTAAATAGCTAGCTAAAATAGGACATAAAATGTCCAACACCAGTCAAAAATAATATCAGTGGTAAATGTTATCAGGGTTTCAGGAAAGGAAACAGCTAGAGTGTCCAAGAAAAGATCCATAGAGGACATGTAACTCAACTGGGTCTTGAAGGGCAGCTATTCTTAGATGGACAAAGAAAGAAAAAGTGAGTGAGGAAGGACTTGAGACAAATTGTGCAAAAATATAGAAGTGGCATGTCATAGTCAGGTTCATGTGTCAACTTGGCCAGGTGGTGGTATGTCAACTTGGCCAGGTGGTGGTACCTGTGTGTCTGGTTGGGCAGGTGCTGGCCTGTCTGTTGCAATGAGGACATTTCATAGAATTAAATCATGATCAGGTAATTTTTTATTCCATTTTTCATCAGTCAAGGGGGGTGTCTTCTGCAATGATTGATGCTTAATCTGATCACTGAAAGCCCTTTAAGGAGGATTCAGAAGAAACAGGCTCTCTTCCTGCTTTGGCCAGCAAGCGTCTCCTGTGGAGTTCATCCAGACCCTTCATCAGAATCATCAGCTTCACAGCTTACCCTGCGGATTTTGGACTCTGCGTTCCCATGGTTATATGAGACACTTTTATAAATTTTTTATTTGTGAGCATTTCCTGTCGATTCTGTTTCTCTAGAGAACCCTAATTAATACATGGCACATGAGAACTTATTCAGAGAAATTATTTTAAAGCTGATGGTAAAAATATAAAGAATAGATGTCTTCAAAAATTTGAAGTTTCAGTTTATACAAAGGCCCATCAACTTGAGGTAACCTGGTCCCTTCATGGCATTGTGAATTTCTAGAATTATTCCTACTAAACAGTACAAAAGAAAGAAAACATTGTAAACTACATTCCATTCTACAGCTGTCTATAGAAGAGAGTACCCTGAGAGGAGAAATGGGTGGTGGTAGGAAACAAAAAATGTTATAGTGACGATGATGAGAAAAAGGAGAAGGAAGAGGTTGATGATTATTAGTGTTATAATATTCCAAGAATTGTACTTTTCTATACTATTTTATTTTATTTCATAGTAACCTCATGAGTCATATTAGGCAGAGCTTTGGGTAACAAAAAATATTAATTCAACTCAAAATAGCCTAAATAATAAAGGAAATTAAATGTCTCACATAATGGAAAAGTCTAAGGTAGATATTTCAAGCTTCAAAAGCAACTGAAAAAAAAGTGTTCTGAACAAAATTTCCTATGGTATACATATCACATATCTGCCTCTGTATGTATATGTATAGATATAGAAATACATATATGTAGGGAGGCACATAAAAAAAGTAGCAGAAACCATAGGCTCAAATGAAGTTACCAGCATTCTGTCACCATATTCATCTCTCAGCTTGATTGGGCTTCATTGGCTAACATGTACTCTTGGTATACGTGTGGAAATTGACTTCTGGAAACTCCAAGCCTACATGCTTAGAGTTCAAAAGGAAAAGAAACTGTTTTGTTTACTGTTTCACTCTTGCTTTCCCTCTCTCTCTCTCTCCCCCCCACCCCCACCCCAGTCTCATCATCATGGAAGGTCTCTTATTGACCCTGCTCAGTCAAGTGCACAAAATTCAGACCAAACTCTCCAAGGACATGGGATAGCATACCTGGCCATGCTTAAGTCATGTGACCACCCATTTTCACCTGAGATAGATTGGATTGGAAGACCCCCCCCCCCAGCACCATCAGAGATGGGGCAGAGGGTAAGCAAGCTGCCAGGCAAATGCCCACCACAAGCAGACATTAACATTATCCCTACTTGGCAGGTGAGAAAATCGAGGCCTAGGTGGTTGGGTCTGAAACATGGCTTTGCAATAAGATGGATCGTTGATCAGCCAATGGTTTTTGAGCTGAAAAGCTTTTGAAAAGAAATGAACCTGAGCCCTTTTGAAAAGGACTGAACCTAAGCCCCACCCAGATAATTAACTCAGAATCTAGGTAAGACCTGGAGAACATATTTTTATAATGTTTCTTTTTATTGTTAGATATAACATATACACAAAGAAAGAAAAAAGCAATGATTTATTTCAACAAGTAGTTACAGAACAGATTTCAGAGTTTGTTATGGGTTACCATTCCACTATTTCAGATTTTTTCCTTCTCGCTGCACCAAAACACTGGAAGCTTGTGAAAAATAACATTTATACAAAAAAGCAATAAATTTCAAAGCACATCACAACAATTAGTTGTAGAAAAGATTTCAGAGTTTAGTATGGGTTACAATTCCACAATTTTAGATTTTTACTTCTCGCTGCTCTAAGACATTGGAGACTAAAAGAAATATCAATATAATGATTCAACAATCATACTCATTTATTAAACCCTACCTTCTCTGTATAACTCCACCATCACTTTAGAACTTTCTCCCACTCTTTAGGGTTCTTTGGGCTATGCCCGTTCTATCTTTTTCATGTTGGATGGGGCTGTTGATAATATGGGATAGGGGGATGGAACTAGTAAGTCCTGGGGAGACTAGCCCCTTTGAGAACATACATTTTTAAATATCCTCAGGTGGTTCTAATGAGCAGCCAGTATTGAGAAAAACTCTATGTACTAGGACCCTGTTAACAATAAACACCAAGTTGCATAGTCTTTTCTTCAGCCATCTTTATCTCCATCTCACAATATTGAGCTGATCACTTTGTTTACTACTTCACTCCTACTAGAATCAAGGGTTTATAGGGAGAACAACAAAACTATCTTTACAATAGAGTAGTGGTGATGATGAGACTGGGGTGGGGGTGGGGGGGAGAGAGAGAGAGAGGGAAAGCAAGAGTGAAACAGTAAACAAAACAGTTTCTTTTCCTTTTGAACTCTAAGCATGTAGGCTTGGAGTTTCCAGAAGTCAATTTCCACACGTATACCAAGAGTACATGTTAGCCAATGAAGCCCAATCAAGCTGAGAGATGAATATGGTGACAGAATGCTGGTAACTTCATTTGAGCCATCTCACAATATTGAGCTGTCTGCCTCTCTCACTCACCTGCAATACCTGGAACATTCCTTGACATAGCAGACATTCAATAAATATTTGTTAAGTTGAACTGATGTTTGCCATGGATTCTCACACAAGGCTCCTACTAGAATCAAGGGTTTATAGGGAGAACAACAAAACTATCTTTACAATAGAGTAGTGGTGATAATGTCGAGAAAGAGAAAAAGGAGAAGGGACAGGAATCCGTTTCCAGATTTTCTCTGTATAAAAAAAAAAAAACCTAGAAAAATAAAGGAGGAGAAGTTAAGGAGGTAGGATTAATACATAATAGAAACTACTTTTCAAATTAACATAATCCTTAGAGCCAGTTCCTCAGATCTCATTCTGCTAGAATCCTTAATTATGGCATTTCTGTTCCCCAGTTAAGGGCTAATTAAGCATGTTGGCAACTTTCCAGAATATTAACTGTTTTGTTTTTTTTAATACTAGGATTTATACAATTGAAATCCTTTATAGAAAAGCAGTTTATCTTAATGACTTCTTGATCTCTCATTATGTCTGACTACGTCATGCTAAACAGGGCCTTAAATCTGACCAAAATTTAGGATTTTCAAACCATATTTGAAATTCGCACTTTGATTTTCAAAGCTTCTACATTCATGCTAACTTCATTAACATGATAGCTAGTGGTCCCACATTTCTTTTGGTAATAATTTCTGTTTCTTTACCACAAAATAATTTAATGTGATGTTCTCAGACTTCCATTTTACCCCTTAGTTACTCCAAGCCCATGTTTCATCTCTATTTGGGTGTGTAGGTGGGTGCTGGGGACTGTTCATTTTCCTAACGGGCTGTCTCTCTTTCCTAGAATCTCTTTATTTTCAGCCACCCTTGGATTTCCCTTTACACTGCACCTGCTCCGATTCTGTGCTCTGCCCTAGAGAGCCAAGCTCTTGTTTATGGGAATGTCTACAATAGGCAATTGGCTCTAACCCAAAACTCTGTGGTTTCCTCAACTGCTTTCTGACCTTCAGTACGTGCTCCACTTCTATCATCCAGAGTGTTTCTGGATTTGCATATTGGCAAATCATCTAGTCATTAGTCAGTAAAAGGATTTGACATTCACATTAACTTATGTTTCAGACAAGTCAGCTGGGCCTTTCAGCTAAAGAATCATTGGCTTAAAAACACCCCTTCTGTGAAATCCAAAATTTCTTAGCAATTATATCCCTTTTGATCATATTTTTTCCAAGGTCATTGTTTTTCCATTTTTTAATTGGTAATCACTGAAGGAAAAACAAGGTGTAATCACAATCCAGGGGGAAGCCTCATGTTCAGAGTAAGAATCTAGAATTTCCTTTATGAACTCAATGCACATGTACACAGGCCTCAGTCCCTACTACTGTCACCCATTGCCATCACCCCCAGGACTATGGACTTGGTAATTCAAGAATTTCTTGATCACGTTGCCTAATGTTTTTGTGGACTCAAGGATTTCTTTCATTTCTCTTAGTAGCACTGTGAATTAGGTAAGGGCCAGCATGGGAAACTAATCACTGTACATACTGCTTCTATGGAAAAATGTCTCCTACATTCACACAAATAAATGTGCAACAACAGGAATGTGTATCTACTTAATATCTACCCTTGATCCCTACCTACTAACCCTGTGGAGGCACTAGACATCCAGAAACAGTAAAAGGAAATACAGCTGCTCATTTTCTTGTTCCTTCTTTAGTTCAACATTATTCCTCCTGAATTCCATCCTTCAATTGTTCCTTCAAGTTATTTTGTGTAAATTCTTTCATTCTTACTTCGTCAGGAAAATTAGGGTGGAAGGAGTTATTCTTAAAAGATGATTTAGCAGACTATAGAATTTAGGTTAATATTTAGTTTCTCTTGACACTTTGAGGATATTATTCCACTTTCCTATGACTTCTATGACTTTTGTTGAGAAGTCATCTGCCAGTTGTCTATCATTATCTTTTTCAGTAATTCATCTTTTTCTAAGGCTGCTTTTAATACATTCTTCTTGTCTAATGTTCTCTAGATTCACTAAGATATGTCTAGGTGTGGATTCATTTTACTTATCCCACCCAGAACCTTGCTGTGCTTCCTAAATCTTAGAGTACAGGTTTTTCTATCAATTCCAAAACATTTCTTAGTGGTTCTATCTGAATATTGCCTCTCCATCATCCTTTTTGACCTTTCTGAAACTCCTGTTAGATGTATAGCTCACTTTCTTATTATCTCCGCAATGTTTCTTTTTTAAATTTCTGGTTAGCATTATTTATTATCTGCTTTTGTTTGTATAACCCAACATAACTCACTTTTTTATTCTCCATTCTCTATATAAATAGTTTTAAATGTTATCTAGTGATGTACAAAAAATATTTCTTTATAAATCTCAACACATAAAGCAGAGTTTCCAGACTAGCAATAGCATCTGCAGCTCTTGGGAGTGGGTCAGAAATACAGAAATTCAGGCCCCAACCAAGACCTACTGAAACAGAACTTCATCAAAATAAAATCAAAACTGAAATCAAAATGGATGAGTCCCATGCACATTCAAGTTTCAGAAGTGCTTTTATAAAGTATACTGAGTACTTAAAAAGGCAATTTGATTTAGCAATCTCAGGAGAAGATTCTAGTTTTTTGCTTCTATTTCCTTTAAATAAATGCTTACAATAAAATACCCTTACAAAAGTAGCTCATGCAAATTGGTGTATTTTTATTAAAAAAAAATCTCAATCACAGTGATAAATCTTTCGTGCTAGATTATCAGTTCCTCAGACATGTCAGTTTTATCTAAATATTGAATAATATGGAGGATAACAAGCATTATGAATAGAACTTTTTCCCTATTTGTAATGGCCCAGAGTCCAAACTAAAAGCAACTTTTTCAATTATTTGTTGAGACTCAAAGAGTTAAATTGACTTTCCACATTAATCTAAATCCCCAATATCCTATGCACTATTTCTTTCCAATTATTTTATTACACAATCTCTTTGAAAATTATGTCAGATACTTCATTATTCAAATCCTTTGGGGTTAGGTATAAATGATGAAAAAATCTATAACTTCCTTTTTCATAGTTTCCAGAAGGTGTATTTTTTCCCATATGCCACCCTGTCGCTAATACTTTAAATAGTGATATACATTTGTTCTAGTTCATTAAAGAACCTTCTTTTATATGTACAATCAACCACAGTCATCAAATAACAACAAGGTTCACTATGTTATACAATCCCATGTTTCATCTTCTAGCTTTCCTTCCAGTGAAATACATCACCTAAACTTCCCGTTTCCAAAACAATCACATACAAAATTTAGTGCTGTTAACTACACTCACAATAATGTGCTACCATTACCCCATCCATCTCTAAATATTTACAATCAACCTCATTAAAAATTCTGCACAAATGTTGAATCAGCTCCCTGTTTTCTACTCTCATTCTATATCTGGTAACCTGTAACTAGATTTTAATTCCATGAGTATGCTTATTATAATCAGATTATATTAGTAATATCATACAATATTTGTCCTTTTGTGTCTGACATTTCATTCAATATGATGTCCTTCAAGTTCACCCATGTTGTTGCACATATCGGGTCTTCCTTCCTACAGTTTAACAATATTCCATTCCATGTATTTATCACATTTTATTTATTCATTCATCTGTTAATGGACATTTGGGTTGCTTCCATCTTTTAGCAATTGTGAATAATGCTGCTATGAACATCGGTGTGCAAATGCCTGTGCATGCCCTGCTTTCATTTCTTCTGAGGATATGCCTAGTAGTGGGATTGCCAGGTCATATGGCAATTCAATACTTAGTTTCCTTAGGAACCACCACACTGTCTTCCACAACAGCTGTATTATTTCACATTCCCACCAGCAAAGAATGAGTATTCCTATTTCTCCACATTGTCTTCAACATTTGTACTTTTCTGTTTTTTTTTAACACTGACATGCAAGGAGTTGTGAAGTGATATCTAATTGTGGCTTTGATTTACATTTATGTAAGAGCTACTGATGTTGACAGTCTTTTCATGTGCTTTTTAGCCACTTGTATTTCTTATTTGGAAAAAAAAAATGTCTATTCAAGACTTTTGCCATCCTTTTAATTGGGTTGTTTGTCTTTTTTTATGGTTGAATTGTAGGATTTTAAAAATATATTCTGGATATTAAACCCTTATTGGCTATGCGGTTTCCAAATATTTTCTTCCATTGAGTAGGCTGCCTTTTCACCCTCTTAATAAAGTTTCTTTGAAGCACAGAAGATTTTAATTTTGAGCAGTCCCATTTATCTATTTTTTTTCTTTTGTTGCCTATGCTTTGGGTGTAAAATCTAAGAAACCACTGCCTAACACAGGCTTTTGAAGATGCTTCCCTAAATTTTCTCCTAGAAGTTTTATGATCCTAGCTCTTATATATATAGGTCTTTGATCCATCTTGAAATTAATAGTATGTAGTATGAGATGGAGGACCTCTTTTATTACTTTGGATATGGATATCCAGCTCTCTCTACATCATTCGTGGAAGAGAATGTTCTGTTCCAGTTGTGTGAACTTGACAGCCTTGTCAAAAATCAATTGACCATAGATGGGAGGGTCTATTTCTGAACTCTCAGTTCAATTCCTTTCATCAATGTATCTATCTTTATGCCAGCACCACGCTGTTTTGACCACTGTAGCTTTTAATATGACTTAAATTCCGGAAATGTGATTCTTCCAAACTTAGTCTTCTTTTTCAAGATGTTTTCGGCTATTTGGGTCCCTTTACTATTCAAAATAAATTTGATAATTGACTTTTCCATTACTGCAAAGTAAACTTTTAGAAATTTGATTGGAAATTCTGTTGACTCTATAAATCAATTTGTGTTGAATTGACATCTTAATGATATTTCATCATCCAGTCCCTCCATTTATTCACATCTTCTTTGATTTCTTTTAGCAATGCACATTGTACTTTTCTGTGTACATGTCCTTTACATTCTTAGCTAAATTTATTCCTAGATATTTAATTATTTTAGTTGCTATTAGAAATGGAATTTTTTTTCAGTCTTTCATCATTAAGATGTTAACTGTGGGTTTTTCATATATACCCTAAATCAAGTTGAGGAAGTTTCTTTCTATTCCTATCTTTTGAAGTGGTCTTACCAAGATAGGGTGCTGGATTTTGTCAAACGCCCTTTCTGCATTGATCTAGATGATCATGTGGTTTTTCCCCTTCAATCTGCTAATATGGTGTATTACACTAATTGATTTTCTTGTGTTGAACCGCATTTGTATACCTGGCATAAAACCTAACATAAAACCATGATCAGGGGTGTAATTATTTTAATGTGCTGTTGGATTAGATTTGCAAGTATTTGGTTGAGGGTTTTTGCATCTATATTCATTAGAGAGATTGGTCTGTAATTTTTTTTCCTTCTAGTATCTTTATCTGACTTTGGAATTAGTATGATATTGGCATCATAAAATGAGTGCAGTAGTGTTCTCTCCTCTTCAATTTTTTGGAGGAGTTTGAGCAAGATTGGTATTCATTCTTCTTGGAATGATTGGTAGATTTTGCTATGAAGCCATTTGGTCCTGAGTTTTTCTTTTGCTTTTCTTTTTTTGAAGGTTCTTGATAACTGATTCAATCTCTTTACATGTGATTTTTTTTTTTGAGGTCTTTTGTTTCTCCTAGAGTCGGTGTATGTTTTTCATGTGTTCCTAAGAAATTTTCCATTTTGTCTAAGTTGTCTAATTTGTTAGCATAGATTTGTTCCTAGTATCTCTTTTGATCTTTTTTTTTTATTTCTATGCATTTGCAGAAATGTCCCCCCTCTAATTTCTGATCTTATTTATTTGCATTTTCTCTCTCTCTCTCTCTCTCTCTCTCTCTCTCTCTTTTTTTGTTTTTCATCAGTCTAGTGAAGGGTTGGTCAATTTTCTTGATCTTCTGAGAGAACCAATCTTGGTTTTGTTGAGTCTATTGGTGTTTTGTTGTTGTTTTTAATCATTTGTCTCAACTCTAATCTTTGTTACTACTTTCCTTCTGCTTGCTTTGAAATTAGTTTGCTGTTCTTTTTCTAGTTCCTCCAGGTATGTAATTAAGTCTTCAATTTTAGCTCTTTCTTCTTTTTTAATGTAGACATTTAGGGCTATAAATTTTTCTTTCACAACTGCCTTTACGCATCCCATAATTTTTATTTATTTATTTATTTATTTATTTATTTATTTATTTATTTATTTTGTATGCTATATGACAGGGTCACATTTCATTATTTTTCCATGTAAGTATCCCATTATTACACATCACTTGTTGAATTTTTTTGTTTCTTTGTTTTGCTTATTTGTTTGTCTGTTTGTTTTTCAATACTCATGCTTTTGGTGTAAGGTCTAGGAAACGCCTCCTATTACAACTTTTATAAGATATTTCCCTACATTTTCTTCAAAAAGTTTATGGTCTTAGCTCTAATGTTTAGGTCTTTGATCCATTTTGAGTTAATTTTTGTATAGGGGATGAGATATGGATCTTCTTTCATTCTTTTGCATATAGATATCCAGTTCTCCAAGCACCATTTATTGAAGAGGCTGCTCTGTCCCAGGTGGATTGGCTTGACTGCCTTATCAAAGAGCAATTGTCCATAGATGAGAGGGTCTATTTATGAACACTCTATTTGATTCCATTTGTCAGTACATTTATCTCTATGCCAATACCATGCTGTTTGAACCATGCACTATGCTTTAAAGACAGGTAGTGTAAGACCTCCCACTTAATTTTTCTTTCTCAAGATGTTTTTGGCTATTTGAGGCATACTTTCCTTCCAAATAAATTTGGTTATTGGTTTTTTCTATTTCTGCAAAGTAAGTTTCTGGTATTTTAATTGAATCTATAAGTTAATTTGGGTAGAATTGACATCTTAACTATATTTAGCCTCCAATTCATAAACATGGTATGCCCTTCCATTTATTTAAGTCTTCTATGGTTTTGTTTAGCAATTTCTTCTAGATATCTGTGTATGGGTCTTTTCTATCCCTAGTTAAATTTTTCCCTAAATATTTTATTCTTTTGGTTGCTATTATAAATTGAATTTTTTTCTTGATTTCCGCCTCAGATTGTTCATTACTAGTATATAGAAACACTACTGATTTTGGGGTGTTGTTCTTGTACCCTGCTACCTTGCTGTACTCATTTATTAACTCCAGTAGCTCTGCAGTAGATTTTTTGAGATTTTCAACATATGGTCTCATGTCATCTGCAAACAGAGAGAGTTTTACTTTTTTCTTTCCAATTCGGATGCCTTTTATTTTCTTTCTTGTCTAATTGTTCTGGCTAGAACTTCCAGCACAACGTCGAATAACAATGGTGGCAGTGAGCATCCTTGTTGTGTTCCTGATCTTAGAGGAAAGCTTTCAGTCTTTCCCCATTGAGATGATGTTAGCTGTAGTTTTTTTCATATATTTCCTTTATCATGTTGAGGAAGTTCCCTTCTATTCCTAGTCATTGAATGTTTTCATCAAGAAAGGATGTTGAATTTTGTCAAATGCCTTTTCTGCATCAATCAGGATGATCATTAGACGATCTGCTTTGATTTGTTGATATGGTGTATTACATTAGTTGATTTTCTTATGTTGAACCATCCTTGCACTCCTGGGATAAATTATACTGCATGCTTGGTCATGCAGTATAATTCTTTTAATGTGCTGCTGGATTCAATTTGTAACTATTTTGGTCATGCAGTAGAATTCTTTTAATGTGCTGCTGGATTCAATTTGTAACTATTTTGTTGAGGATTTTTGCATCTATATCATTACAGAGATTAGTCTGCAATTTTCTTGTCTCGTAGGATCTTTGTCTGGCTTTGGTATTAGCCAAATATTGCCTTCAAAGTATAAGTTAGGTAGCTTTCCCTCTTCTTCAATTTTTTTAAGAGATTGAGCCAAGATTAGTAATTCTTTCTTGAATGCTTGGTAGAATTCACATGTGAAGCCATCTGGTCCTGGACTTTACTTTTGGGGAAACTTCTTGATGACTGATTCAATCTCTTTACTTGTGATTGGTTTGTTGGGGTCATCTATTTTTTCTTGAGTCAATGTTGGTTGTTAATGCCTTTCTAGGAAGTTGTCCATTTCATCTAGGTTGACTAGTTTATTAACACATAGTTCCTCATAGTATCTTCTCATTAGCTCCTTTATTTCTGTGAGGTCAGTGGTTGTGTCTCCTCTTCCATTTCTTCTTTTATTTATTTGCATCCTCTCTCTCTCTCTCTCTCTCTCTTCAAGCTAGCTAAGGGTCCATCAATTTTATTGATTTTCTCAAAGAACCAGCTTCTACTTTTGTTGATTTTCTCAATTGTTTTCATGTCTCAATTTCATTTATTTCTGCTCTAATCTTCATTATTTCTTTCCTTTTGGTTACTTGGAGTTAGTTTGCTGTGCTTTAGTTTTTCCAAGTGAACAGTTAATTCCTTGATTTTTGCTCTTTCTTCTTTTTTAATATGGGCATTTAAGGTGATAAATTTCCCTCCTAGCACTGTCTTTGCTGCATCCCATAAATTTTGATATGTTGTGTTTCATTTTCATTTGTCTTGAGATATTTACTGATTTCTCTTGTAATTTCTTCCTTTACCCACTAGTTTTTTAAGAGTGCTGTTTAGTCTCCATATACCTGTGAATTTTCTGATCCTCTGCCAGTTATTGATTTCCAACTTTATTCCATTATGATCTGCAAATATGTTTTGTATGATTTCAATCTTCTTAAAATATATTGAGACTTGCTTTGTGACCCAGAATATGGTCTTTCCTTGAGAATGATCCATGAGCACTTGTGAAAAATATGTTTCCTGCTGTTGTGGGGTGTAATGTTCTATAAATGTCTGCTAACTCTAGCTCATTTATTGTATTATTCAAATTCTCTGTTTCTTTATTAATCATTTGTCTAGATATTCTATCCATTGATGAGAGCAGGGAATTGAAGTCTCCAACTATTATGGTAGAGGTGTCTATTTCTCCCTTCAGTGTTGTCACTATTTGCCTCATGTACTTTGGAGCAGTCTGGCTTGGTGCACAAATATCTATGATTGTTATGTCTTCTTGTTCAATAGTTCCTTTTATTAATACATAGTGTCCTTCTTTGTCTCTTTTAATTGTTTTACATTTGAAATCTAATTTGTCAGATATTAGTATAGTTACTTCTGCTCTTCTCTGATTGTGTCTGTATGAAATATCTTTTCCCAACCTTTCACTTTCAACCTATTTTTGTCCTTGGGTCTAAACTGAATCTCCTGTAGACAGCATATAGATGGGTCCTATTTTTTTAATCCATTCTGCCAGTCTATGTCTTTTGATTGGGGATTTTAATCCATTAACATTTTATGTTATTTTACTGTAAAGGCAGTACTTTCTTCTACCATTTTGCCTTTTGTATTTTATATGTCATATCTAATTTTTTTCTCTTTTTACCTTTACTGATAGTCTTCATTTCTACACTCTTCTCCAGACCTCTCTCCTCTGCTTTTTCCTGTCTGCCTGTGGTGCTCCCTTTAGTATTTCTTGCAGAGCCAGTCTCTTGTCACAAATTCTCTCAGTGATTGCTTATCTGAAAATATTTTAATCTTCCCCTCATTTTTGAAGGGAAATTTTGCTACATATAGAATTCATGGTTGGCAGATTTTATATTTTAGAATCCTAAATATATCATACCACTGCCTTTTCACCTCCATGGTTTCTGCTGAGAAATCCACCCATAGTCTTATGTGTTTCCCTTGTATGTAATGGATTGCTTTTCTCTAGCTACTTCCAAAATTCTTTCTCTTTGACATCTGACAATCTGATTAGTAAGTGTGTTGGGGAACATTCATTTTGGATCTATTCCCTGAGACCCTTCTCATATTTTTTTTCAATCTTTTTCCTATATTTTCTTTTGTTTGTTGGAGTTCAGCCGTCCTGTCCTCTAGTTTATTATCCTTTCTTCTGCCTCCTCAAATCTGTTGTTGTACATTTCCATTGTTTTTTACATCTCTCCATTGTGCCTTCATTTCCATAAGTTCTGTGATTTTTTTTCAAACTTTTGAGTTCTTCTTTTTGTTCACCCAGTGTCTTCTTTGTATGCTCCCTCAACTCATTGATTTGATTTTTGATAAGATTTTCCATGTCTGCTGGAAAATCCGGAATTAGTTTCAACTGCTGTATCTCATTTGCATTGTTTGTTTGTTCCTTTGATTGGGCCATATCTTAAATTTTCCTAGTGTGACTCAGTTTTTGCTGGCTTCTAGACATTTGATTTCCTTAATTAGTTTGTTCTGGAAGTTGTTTTCACTCTTCTGCATAGGATCTTCTTGTTGGATAGCTTTGTTCTCTATCTGTTCTTGGACATTCAGTTCAACTTAATCTAGACTGCTAGCATAGGTTCTGTTTAACTGATCAGAATTTTTCAATTCTTGTTTTTCTGTTTCTTGCCCTACCTATATGAAGCCTTTCTTCTGAGACTCCCAGTCAGATTTTCCCAGACTGCATTGGCCCATGACTCAGGAGGATAGAATCACCACCATCAGTTTTCCCTAAGAGTGAGACCCAGCAGGTTGTCAAACTTTCCTATGAAGCCTCTAGACTCTATGTTTTTCCTGTCTTGTCCAGCATGTGACACTTTTCTTCCCATGCCTTCCCACCAGTGTACGGTGATGGGGTGCATTTAATTTCGGTAGACTCTCCCGGCTGGGGGCATGGTTCAGACAGCGGTGAGGTTAAAGGCATTAATTGCTTTAGTTTTCCAGTCCCTTGGCCTAAATTCCTTGGAGGATGTATTCCACTTGAGCTGTGCCCCACCTTTCTCTTAGGGAATATACAAATGTTGGGAAATCAACTCCTTTCACCTGACTAGTTAATTTGTCTCTCAGACAAACAAAATTCTTCCCTTGCCTGGGACATTGCTGGAGATGGAGAAAGCTTCCAGTTCTACCTAATGAGCTAATAAGGAGTAGAAAAAAAAGGAAAGCCTTTTCAGAGCAGGACCCCCACTCCTCAAGTTTGCCAATCAAGAACTTAAGTTGGTATGTGACTCTCTGTATCTCCAGGTTCTATGTGCCTCTTTTTCTTGGAGCCCAGCCTTTTCCAGTATTTTATACTGTCCAACTCAAAAAGTCTCTGTTTTCTTAATAATTTTCCATCTGCCTGGCCCCTCTGTGCTGGGGCAAAAAATCCTAGTTCTGTTAGTGCTTATTCAAGGGTTATCTGTGCTGGGGGCCTGTTTTCAGTATTCAGAATTTGTTAATGAAGTCTGTGATCGGAGGTTGTTGAGTAAGACTTTGCTGCTAGTCAAGTCTGTTTCCTTTCCTCTCTGGGAACTAGCCTGCTGTCCTGCGGCGGGGGTGGGGGGCACCGGCCTCCATGGCTTGGGGGACATACAGTTCTGTGTGATGTCAGCTGTTCCACTTGGACCAGATTGGTGTACACTGTGTGTCTGGGCACTCATGTAACCCCAGCAGATGTTCTGTACTGTTCCTGGCTGTTTATTAGCTGCTCTAGAGAACAAACTAAATTCCACACCTCACTAAGCTGCCATCTTGCCTTGCCTATGTTTTAGTGTTGATTGACTTCGTGTTAAAGCTTTTCTTTGACACTTGGTTCAACTTATTCAAGATCTTTAGAATTGCCCATGTTTAACTAATCAAAACAGTTCCAGGGACCCAAGCAGAGGTTGCAGTCCAGTTCTAAGGGGCCCTGGTAGAAGGTCAGAAAAGATACCAAAAAGGCTTTTTTTCCCTTTTGCCTCCCCTAAGCTGCACTTTCCTGGTACGCCCAGCAGATGGTGCAATTTGGCAAGCCTTTTCCCTCAGCCCTAGGATTGGGGATGCATTTTTTTCAACATCCATCAGGCAGTGTTGGAACAATGCCATGGGGATGCCTGTTCTGGGTAGGCTAAAACTGCAATTCAGAGCTAGCACCCAGCAGTGCAAACTCACCAGTAAGAAGCCATGCTCAGCACGCAACAGTGCCCTATCCTCAACCCTATTATTGGGGAGGAATACCTACATAACTGTCTCTGTCTGGGACAGCCAGCCATGGACCATGTATAAGGCAAGCCTCAATGGTGGGTGATGAGTGCAGGCCACTGTCATGGAAGTGATTCACTCACAATTTTTGCTGCAACTTCTCAGTCTCTCCATCCTGTTTTTCCTGGATCTATACAGTGCTTGCTTGGTCTCCAGAGCCCAGAACTGTTGATTCAGACAGCTTCTGCCTGATCACTGGCTGTTTTTGTAGAAAGACTGTGTCTTTTAGCTCCCTAACATACCATCTTCCTCCTGAAATTACACACTGTCTTCTTAATATCCCTTATCTTTTTAACCATATTTTCCTTAATCTTCTTTCATGGATTTAGTAGATATTTTTAAACACCTTTGATTAGTTGTTCCTAATTCTGCATCTCCTCTGAAATTTTAGTTTATTCCTTTTGGATCATACCTTCCTGTTTCTTAGCATGGCTTGTAATTTTTTGCAGGTATCTAGGCACCTGGTTATCATGATAAGTTTACACTGGAGGTCAGTTTCTCTCTCTTGCCTACGGTTTTCTTTTTGATTGGCTTTGTGCTAAGGCGCTTCTTTGTCCCTTGGTTCAACTTTTATAGACCTTTAGAGCGGCTTGTGTTTAATTGTAATTCAGCTCTTACTCCTCAGATTCTTGCCCTGAATATATGATACAATTTTTGAAATTCCACTATTTGTGCAACTGTTTCATCCCAAGGGGAAAGCTTTCTTTCCCCTGCTCCTTGTCCAGGAATATTGATCTGTTCTATTTATTTTTCATTTGTCTCTATAGCTTTTTAGCTTTCCTTTCATTGTCTCTAGCTGCTTTTGCCTGGAGGGCAAATTCTGCAAGGGTGGTCACCCCAGAGATGTCTTTCCCAAATCATTATTTCCCAGTCAAAACAGGGCCATGGGCACACAAAGGGGGTGTAGATTTGTTCCAAAGTATCCTGGGGAGATGACCTGGAAGGACATCAAACTTTTTTGAAGCCTCCCTAAATCTGGGCTTTATATGCCTTTCCCAGTACATGGCGCTCACAGCTGTTTCCCGCAATCTTGAAGTGGTACTGTGCCTTTAAGTCTCAACTGATTCCACTCCTGTTGGGGTTGTAGTTGAAACAGCGGCTGCTGGGTGCTTTTGCTGGGGTGGATTGAAATCATAGTGTTGAGCCAGGACCCAGCATTCTGAATTTGCAACTCAAACCCCATAAATAGCACTTGGTCTTGTTCCCCTCCCTCACTTTTCTTCTTAGGGAAAAACACTTTTATTTCCAATCGTGGACTGCACCCTGGGGTGGCTTGCTGTGAGAGGAGTGGATGAACTTCAGCCTCTGCAGCATGGAGAGTTTTACTCACAACTTGTCACAGCAGGTTATCAGTCTCTTCTTTCTGCTCTTCCCTGGATGGTGTGCAGTGTTCCTCTGGACTCTGGAGCCCCTGAATAGTTTTATTTATTTTCAGACAGTTCCTGGCTTTTTAGTTGCTGCCCTGGAGAACATAAACTGAGTCTTGAAGCTCTCCACTCTGCCATCTTATCGGGAACTCTTCAATCTACAATGTTTCATATTTTCCAACATTTTCTTTTCAGTGCATTCCAGGTAATTCCCTAACATTTGACTTCTAGTATATTCATTCTCTTGTCAGCCACATCTAACATATTTAATCTATTCACTAATTTCAACATCTAAATATTTCTATTTCTAAAAGTCCTATTTCATTATTTTGAATCTGCCTATCCTTTCTCAGAATCCTCTTACTTTCATGTTTTTATTCTTTCTTTTACGTCATTTTAGATGCACATATTTCATGGTCTTCATCTGATAGCTCTATTAATTAATGCACACTCATTCATGGTGAATTGTTCCACTAGTGGTTTATAATTTTGGTTAGTGAGTTTATCTTCAATGTGTCTTTATTTATGAAAATCTTCTGTAGCCTGGATTGAAGACTTGTCCCCCAGACAGGCTTTACAATTGCTTGCCAATATGAAGCCCTGTTTACTAGTCTCTCAACTTAGGAGTTCTCATTCAACCCTTTATTTTCACAAGGTTTTTGTGTGCTCAGTGTTCAAAAGTCAGGGAAAGGCTATACTTGGTTTGGAAACATGTCAAGAAGGAGTAAAAGAAATTCCTTTAACTTAAGAATTCTGTGCAAGCAGACCTTAGCCACCTGGTTCAAGAGAAAAACTACTCCTAAAGATCTAATGCCATTGGTAAGCCTCTAGTCAATTGAAGCAATACTCAACCCTCAGTTTATTCAAATTAGCCAGAATCAGGACCACAGCTTCCTAATATTCATATTTCTATGATTTGTCAAATAACTTAAATCTATATCTTCTGAGTAATACTTACAACTCCAGTATTCATGAACTTTTTCCTGGGGGTTCTGGTTTTAAATATTTAATTTATAGTTCTTGTTCAAGCTGACTTAGCATGTTGAACTGCTCTATCACTTCCTCATCCAGGTGGAGGCTACAGGCTTCCTTTAAAACATCTTCTGCATTCCACCTTTAACTTCTCTAACCACATACCAGCCCCAGCCACTTCATTAATCAACTAGAACCTCCCTCCCACTTTTCTTTAATTTTCATTTCTTTCCATGCTGAGATCTATCTCATAATTTTCTCTTCTCCTTTAGCACCAAGCATCAAATTCTAAGGCAGAAGAGTTCAAACCTTTTTTTCTCTTAAAAACTAGTGAGGGTCCCAGTGAAATTTTATGTGGGTGCTAAAGTTTTTTGTTGTTGTTTGCTTGGGTTTTTTTGCTATATGTCCAGGATTATATTTCATTCTTTTTCCATGCATATGTAGTTTAATTACTGATACTTTCCATACTAGAAATTAAAACTGAGAATTTAAAAAGTATTTGTTTATTAACTTATTTAAAGTAGCTATAATAAACACATTACATATTAATATAACACATATTTTTATGAAAAAATCTGAAACAAAAAATAGTGAAAAGAATAGCTTTGTTTTACATATTATTATCAAATTCTTTAATATTTAGCTTAATAGAAGATGGCTGGTTTATCATATCTGCTAGTGCCCTGAATATTTCACTTTTTTAATTGTATAATATAACATATACAAAGCAAAGACAGAAAAAAGCAATAGTCTTCAAAACACTTTTCAACAAATAGGCAGATTCCAGAATTTGTCATGGGCTACCATACCATCATCCCAGATTTTTCCTTCTAGCTGCTCCAGAACACTGGAGGCTAGAAGAAGTAAGTATTTTTTTTATCATCACAATCAACTTTTCTGTGAAAAATAGCATATATACAAAAAAAGCAATAAATTTCAAAGCACAGTACAACAATTAGTTGTAGAATAGATTTCAGAGCTTGGTATGGGTTACAATTCCTCAACTTTAGGTTTTAACTTCTAGCTGCTCTAAGATATTGGAGACTAAAATAAATGTCAATTTAATGATTCAGCAATCATATTTGTTAAGCCCTACTTTCTCGTATAACTCTACCATCACTTTTAATCTCTCTCCCACTCTTTAAGGGTCTTTGGGATATGCCCATTCTAACTTTTTCATGTTGGAAGGGGCTGTGAATAATATAGGATAGGAAGATGGAACTAGCTGATGTTCTGGAGAGGCTGGGCGCTCTAGGTTTCAGGGCTTATCTGGTCCAGAGACCCATCTGGAGGTTGTTAGTTTCTGGAAAGCTACCCTAGTGCATAAAACCTTTGTAGAATCTTATGTGTTGCCCTAGGTGTTCTTTAGGATTGGCTGGAACAGTTTTGGTTGGAGTTTGGCAATGATAGGGAGCAATGTCCAACTGAAGCTTGCATAACAGTGACCTCTAGAGTAGCCTCCTGACTCTATTTGAACTCTCTCAGCCACTGAATCCTTGTTAGTTAAAGGTCTTTTCCCCCTTTTTGTCAGGATGGCATTGTTGATCCACTGTGCCTTCCAGACTCATCCCTGGAAGTCATCTCCCATGCTGCCAGGTAAACTTTCACTCCTAGATGTCGTGTCCCACAGAGAGGGTTGTGAATATTTTTTTAATATCACACTTCATGTAGCCTCCTAATAATATCACTGTCCTATACAAGATATTGAGAGTGAAAAAAACAGATAATATTACTATGAAATTAGTTTTAAATTTATGTAAACCCTGAAAGGGACTCAAGGGTCTTCAGAGGTTTGTGGATCACACTGTGACAATCTCTGACCTAGGATAAGTCTCATCCAGCCCAGCACCCTCAAACCCTAATCCAATCCCAGAGATAAAAGTTTAAACAGGAGTCATTTCTAATCAGAATGGCCTCTACCATCTTATAGTTCAGTTTATATAACATACCTCCCAGTCTGCCCATACCCAAAGCAACAATTATTCTCTATCATAATATACATTCTGATTTGAGGTTTGAGGAAAAATGATCACTTATATTTGGAAGATATCTCCCTTCTTGCATTTGCATTAGCCTGGACAAGTAGGGCATTGAATCAATGGCCAATGAGTGAGAAACATGCATAGAAATAACATTAATAATAAAATCATTGTCCAGTTCCCATAACCCCAACTCACCCTAAACCATATTTAAACCATTTTTATCCCTATTTTAAACATCATTGTTCTTCTTAACAATACCATTAGATTTTATGATTCTGCTTGAATTAATTTATTAATTTCTCCTACACTTTCTCTCTCTCTTCATAGATGTTATTTTAGTGATATCTAAGGAAGTAGCTCTTCAGTCTCCCTCAGCTTTCTAAAGCAGTATCTGATAGGCCTGGCTTCAAATCTTAGCTTTTTTTTACTTTATCATGAGGACACTTTTCAGCAATAAATAGCTAAAAACCAAACTAAAAGATTGGTAAGCATTAATAATATTGTCTCATAGTAAGTCCTGAGAAAGGGCTGTTAGGACTGATTAATTTAGCAGGATATTTCCATCTCTCCAGTCTAACATCTTCAGACTGTCATCTTTGTTTTTCAGATTTTCTCCTTTCACATTTACCTGATGCCTTCAAGTGTCCTATACACTACATATTCACACCACAGCATTCAGGGGCAGGGAAAGAGGAAGGTCACTTTTTAAGAATAAGGATAAGCTTTCCAAAAGGGACCCTCCACCCCCAGTGGATTTCCACTCATGTCTCACTGGCCAGAATTGTGTTTCATTCTCATGCCTGAGCCAATTACTTGCCAAAAGGAAAGACATCACCATGATTGGCTTAGACCAATTAAAATCCACCCCCTTTGACTGAGAGGGACCTTGATAGTGAAAAAAAAAGTAGGAAATTGCATTGGATAGTGACCAAAAGTATCTGCCCATCCTCTTTCTAGCTGTATGATCTTGGAGGCATTTCTGAACATCTCCCAGACTCAGTTTCCTTGTCTATTAAATGTGGATAATAATAGTACCTGCTTCACAAAATAGGTTATTGTGAGGATTAAATGGACTGTGCATGAATAGCACTGAGCATAGTGCCTGGCACATAATAAATACAAATAGGTGTTAGCTATCATTTTGCCATCTAATTCCAATGACTCTTGCTAATTAGATATTTTTGTCTGATATCTCATCTGATCTCCCCTCCTCTTCTTGTAGCTAACAACATGTTGTATAATAATCTTTCATATGATTGGAAAGTTTTCTTCTTTATGTTGTAATCACTGTGCTGCTTCTTTTTCCCCTGTCTCTTTGCCATTTATCCAATTTACTTGAAGACAAGAAGTATGAAACATAGACGCAATGCCAAATTAAAAGACTCACAAACACTGAGTAGAATAGGAAAGTTACTAGAATTCCGTCTGCAATAAGGCTTACTCCATTTGAAATGTCCAAGTATAATATTTGCTTTTACAATAAATCTCTGTAGACTCACATTTGACTAATAGTCCAGCGCGACCTCTGGGTGGTGCTATGTCAAGTATGCCACTCCCCTTGCAAGTGTTTTTTTTCACCACTATGCAGTTCCCTGTGGTTGATCTGAGGTCACTGTTTACAGTATGTTCCAAACACACCAAAAAAAAGATTTCTTTCAGATACCTGCTGTATTAGTTAGGGTTTGAAACAGAATCAACAGGAAATATCCATAAATACAAAATTTATAAAAGCGTCTCACCTAACCATGGGAATGTAGTGTCCAAAATCTGCAGGGCAGGCTGTGAAGCTGATAACTCCAATGGAGGGTCTGGACGAACTCCACAGGAGAAGTTCGCCAGCTGAAGCAGGCAGAGAAGAGATCAGTCTCTTCTGGATCCTCCTTAAAAGTGTTCCATTGATTAGATTAAATGTCACTCATTGCAGAAGACATGGTCCTTGACTGATTACAAATGGAACCAGCTGTGGATGTAGCCAACATGATCCTGATTTAATTCTATGAAATGTCCTCATTGCAACAGACAGGCCAGGACTTGCCCAACCAGACAAATAGGTACCACCCACCACCTGGCCAAGTTGACACATGAACTTGACCATGACACCTGCCTTAGATGCCTATAAAATAGAACATCAGAAAGAGAAATCCTTCAAATGTGAAGTTTCATTGGCATTGATATAACAATATCACCTTTGCAATTATGTACAACTCCTAGAAATAATGGAGGAAATGCTATTGAGTTATGTGTGCATGTTATATGTTGGTTCAAAAAAAAAGCTATTGCTAAAATATCTATACTACTTATATAAAATAAGTGAAAACTGTATAAATCATTTGAGTATTTCAGAAATCTTGTGTTCCTCAGGTGTTTTGAAATTATCTCTTTGAGCAATTCCTCGGGATAATTTTAATAATGCCACTTTTTTAAATAAGGTTGTGTAGAATAATAGAAAGATTCCTGGCTGGGAAATCAGGTGAGCTGATTCCCAACTTGCTTGCTGCTGATAATCTGCACAGCCTCAGTTTAGTCGTGTGCTCTCTCTTAATTCAGTTTCTTATTCGCCACACCAGCCTAAATTAGCAGTAGGCCCATACTGCTAACCGTAGACACAGGCTGAGACTTGAAAATCCTTTCACACCATTGTGCTTGAGGCTGTGTCCACTCCACTAAGGTACTTGGGGAGCTCCCCCAAAACACGTGTGCAAACCCTCCCCCTCGGAACTCTTCGTCGACAATGTCCAATATGTGTCTATGCAATGCTCTTTTTTCTTCATGGCTGTGCAGTCTGTTTATATGTGTCAGAAGATCAGGTTTCTGGTGCCTTTTGAAAAAAATGCTACAGCTTTGTGGAAACGTGGCATTAGCAACATCTGTTAATAATAGCTGGAAAAAAATCTCAGGATTTTTTATGATGAAATGGCACAGGTTCCTAGAGATCACTTAGAAACCCTCCTTCCACACACATCCCTGGTTTTCCATGTAAGAAAATAATGTTCACAGCAGGCTGGAAATGGATGACTGAAACCCAGGTCACTTGTCTCTTGAGACTAGAATTTTCACTTGAGTGCTGTTTTGTCCAAATATACCATAATGTTATATCAAGGGTTTTAGTACTAATATAAATAAAACCATTAATAAATTATGTTATAAGACTTTACAGTCTACAAATAATTTACACAACTCATTTTATTTGTGCTTCATCACAAAAAAAGCTGACACTTGGAAGGGTAAAGAGAGTTGCCCAGTGTCACTCAGCCTGGTGGTGAAAGAGCCAACCCTGGACACCAGCTCCTGGTTCCCAGTCTTGCATATTTCCTGGACTCAGCCCTGCCTTCCATTAGATAGGTTAATTACCAAGGAATGAAGTAGATATTCCCACTGCTTCTGGCTGCCAAGTGACCAACCAGAAATGGGTAGATCCGATTGGCAATATACTCCCAGTTCTAATCTACTAATATCAACACTGTAAGTTTACTTTTAAGAAATCCTAAAGATGAAACCAACCAAAAACCAGATATTCCATATGATTGAATTTTCTTCCCTTTTTTGTTTCTCTGAAACAGCTCATGATTACACACGTAGTCATGTCAAAACACAATGGTATGGGGTGGTGTCACCTTGGCTCAGTGGCAGAATTCTCGCCTGTGATGCCAGAGACTTGGGTTCAATTCCTGGTGCCTGCCCATGCAAAACAAAAACAAGAACAAAACCAAATCACAATGATATGAACGGGTGTTTCACACAGGCAAACTGTAGCCAGGCAGGAGGCTAACAGCAGGACTATTTTACTAGCTGAGTAAACTCAGACCACAGTCCTCATCCATGTAATGGAGACAAAATTTAATAAAAAATTTTTTAAGAGAATTAAAATGTGAACCCTAGAGCAGGCTTAAAATTATGTTAAACACACAATAAATGTTACATTATTATTATTATTATTTGTATGATAAGATATTGTGTTATCCTTACAAACTGAAGCTCAGAGAGGTCCATGATTTTCCTAAAGGTGTTTGTTAAAACCTTATTAAATATTAATTGTTGTCAGACTAAGCCAAAAACAAGGGAGAGAAGAAGAGGACTAGCTGGGTGGGAGGGGCCTCTGAAAGACCACGTGGAAGTACATGAAGCTGAATTCTTCCAGCTTCACGTGTTCTCTGTTTAATAAGTGATTACTCTGTGCCAACGTGCTTACCTCAAGTGGCTTGGCTTATCCTCAAAGCTGACCACTACAGAAGAATCAGATCAAATGGAAAGTTACACTTGATGTCACTTAATTAAGCCTTTAATTGGAGGGCCTCCTGTGTCAAGCTCTCTACCATTCGACATAATAAATCTATTTAAATTTGAGAGCACATTAGTCATATGGACATAACCTTATTTTCTTAAGTGAAAAGTTAGAAATAACCTTGACTGATAGTAAGAAAAAACTCAAATATGGCAAAGGACCAGTTGGTTGTGGTATTGTGGGTGGTGGCACTGTCATTGCTTTTTCTTAAATGCAATATATATTCATGCAATAAAAATTGAGAGTATATATCAATTTTATGTATCAAAGTTCCAAGGAACTACTAGGTCATACACAAAAAGCTCAGCATCTCAGAATTTAGAAATAACAGTTCAGGGATAGATATGACTGCTGTAAGAGCTTACAATCTAGGAACCTTTACAATAACCCTTATTGAACATTCTGTACTCCTTAATCATTGATTGCACAATCTCTGCCCACATTCTATCCCCTGATAACCTATGCTCTCGAATTCAATTCTCAGTGTTTGCTCATTATAGTTAGTTTACATAAGTGATATTTGCCCTTTTGTTTCTGGCTTATTTGACTCAACATTCTGTCCTCAACTTTCATTCACCTAGTTGCATACCTGACAACTTCACTTCTTCTTGGAGCTACTCAATGTTCATCCATTCATATACCCATAGGCCACCTCCATCCATTGCAAATCATGGATACTGCTGCCATAGACACCAACATACCAACGCCTATTTCTTTCCCTGTTTTCAGGTCTTCCAAGTATATACCAAATAATAGGGCTGCAGGATCATACAGCAAGCCTAAACTTAGCCTTCTGTGGAGTCAACACACTGCCCTCCAAAGGGAATGCAGCATTCAACTTCCCTTCAGTGAATAGCTATATATCTCTCTCCACATTGTTCTGTTCCTCTACATATATAACTAGTAATGGGATTGCTGGATTATAGGGCAATTCTATATTTACCTTTCTGAGGAACAGCCGAACTGCTTTCCAGAGCAGTTGTGCCATTTTACATTTCCACCAACAGTGGATACATGTACCTCTTTCTCCACATCCTCTCCAGCACTTGTTGTTTTCTGATTTTTTCATAATGACCATTTTAGTAGGTATGAGATGATATCTCATTGTAGTTTTTATTTGCATTTCCCTAATAGCCACTGAAGTTGAGCATCTTTTCATGTGCATTTTAGCCATTTGTATTTCCTCTTATGAAAAGTGTCTGTCTATATCTTTGCCCATTTTTAATTGGGTTGTTTGCCTTTTTGTTGCTGAGTTATAGAATCTCTTTTTTTTCTCAGATCTTTTTTAAACATTTTTAAAATTGTGAAATATATACACAATAAAACAATAAATTCCCAAGTACATTTTAATAAGTAGTTATAGGCCATCCTATAAAAGTTTGATATGGGGCTATATCTATGATTTTTTAAAGTTTAATATGGGTTATAGTTCCATGATTTTTTGTTTCCTTTAGTTTGGGGTGTACAGTAGTTATGTCTCCCCCTCATTTCTGATTTTATGTATTATCTCTCTCTCTTTCTCTCTATCAGCCTAGTTAAGGGTCTATCAATTTTATAGGTTTTCTCAAAAACTCAACTTCTGATTTTGTTGATTCTCTCTATTGTTTTCATGTTCTCAATTTCATTTATTTCTGCTCTAATCTTTGTTATTTCTTTTCTTCTGTTTGCTTTGGGGTTAGTTTGCTGTTCTTTCTCTAGTTCCTCCAGGTAAGCAGTTAATTCTTCAATTTTTGCTCTTTATTCTAATATAGGTGTTTAGGGCAATAAATTTCCCCCTCAGCACCACCTTTGGTGCATCCCATAAGTTTTTTTTTTTTTTTTTTTTTTTTTTTTTTTTTTTTTTTTTAAAGGAAAGACAGAGAGAAGGAAGGAAGGATAGAAGGAAGGAAGGAAGGAAGAAAGGGAAACATTTTCTTGTTTTATTGTATTCTGTTTCTCCGTATTTGTTACATGGGCTGGGGCCGGGAATCGAACCGAGGTCCTCCGGCATAGCAGGCAAGCACTTTGCCCGCTGAGCCACCGCGGCCCGCCCAAAGTTTTTATATGTTGTATTTTCATTTTCATTTACCTCAAGGTATTTACTGATTTCTCTTGTAATTTCTTCCTTGATCCACTTGTTGTGTAAGAGTGTGCTTTTAGCTTCTTTACATTTGAGAATTTTTCAGGCTTCTGCCTGTTATTGATTTCCGAATTCATACCATAATGATCTGAGAAAGTGTTTCTATAATTTCAGTCTTTTTAAATTCATTGAGATTTGATTCGTGACACAACATGTGGTCTATCCTGGAGAATGATCCATGAGCACTTGAGAAAAATGTGTATCTTGCTGTTGTAGGGTCTAATGTTCTGTATATTCCTGTTAAGTCTGGTTCATTCAAAATCTCTCTGATGCTATTCAAAATCTCTGTTGTCTTATCGATCCTCTGTCTAGGTATCTATCCACTGATGAGAGTTGTATATTGAAATCTCAGATATTATTTATAGAGGTGTCTACTTCTCTGCTCAGTGTTGTCAGTGTTTGCCTCATGTATTTTGGGCTCTCTGGCTTGGTGCATAATATTTATTATTGTTATGCCTTCTTGATGAATTGTCCCTTTTATTAATATATAGTGTCCTCCTTTGTCTCTTTTAATTGTTTTAAATTTGAAGTCTAATTTCTCTTTTATTAGTATAGCTGCCCTGCTCCTTGCTGGTTGTTGTTTGCATGAAATATCTTTATCCAGCATTTCCCTTTCAACCTATTTTTGTCCTTGACTCTAAGATGAGTCTCCTATAGACAGCATGTATACAGGTCCTGTTTTTTAATCCATTCTTCCAGTCTATGGCTTTTGATTGGGGAGTTTATCCATTAAAATTTAATGTTATTATTGTAAAGGCACTACTTTCTTCTACCATTTTGTCTTTGGGATTTTATATTTCATATCTTATTTATCTTATTTTTTCTCTTTTTTCACCCTTCCTGATAATCTTCATTTCTATACTCTTCTCTAAAACTCTCTCTCTTGTCTTTTCCTATTTGCCTGCAACACTCCCTTTAGTATTTCTTGTAGAGCGAGCCTCTTGTTTATAAACTCTCTCAGTGTCTGTTTGTCTGAAAATATTTTAAACTCTCCCTCATTTTTAAAGGACAGTTTTGTTGAATATAGAACTCTAGGTTGGTAGTTTTTCTCTTTCAATTTCTTAAGTATATCATACCACTGCCATCTCACCTCCATAGTTTCTGCTGAGAAATCCACACATAATCTTATTGAGTTTTCCATTTATGTGTGGGATCGCTTTTCTCTTGCTGTTTTCAGAATTCTCTCTTTGTCTTTGACATTTGACAATCTGGTTACTAAGGGTCTTGGAGAAGGTCTATTTGGATCTATTCTGTTTGAGGTACACTGTGCTTCTTGGATCTGTAATTGTATATCTTTCATAAAATATGGGAAATTTTCAGTGATTATTTCCTCCATTATTCTTTCTGCCCCTTTCCCCCTTCTTTCTTCTTCTGGGACAAACATAACATGTATATTCATGCACTTCATGTTGTCATTCAATTCCCTGAGCTCCTACTTATATTTTTCGATTCTTTTCCTTATCTGTTCTTTTTTGTGTAGGATTTCACGTTCTGTCCTCTAGTTCACTAATTCTTTCTCCTGCCCCTTCAGATTTGCTGTTGTATGTCCCCATTGTCTTTTTCATCTCTTCTACTGTTTCTTTCATACCCATAAGTTCTGCCATTTGTTTTCTCAAGCTTCTGTGTGGTCACACAATTTCTTCTTTATATCCTTCATCTCTTTTGCCATATTTTCCTTTATGTCATTTATTTGATTTTTTATTTGATTTAGAATATATGTTTGAGCATCTTTAATTAGTTATTACAATTCCTGTATCCCATTTGAAGTGTTAGTTGGTTCCTTTGACTGGACCATATCTTTGTTCTTCCTAGTATGACTCATGATTTTTTGCTGATATCTAGGCATCTGCTTTACTTGGTTAATTTATTCTGGAGGTCATTGTCTCTCTTTTACCTATGGTTTTCTTATTGGTTGACTTTGTTCTCTATCTGTTCTTTCGCTTTCAGTTCAACTTATTCTAGACCTCTAGCATAGTTTCTGTTTAGCTGATCAGAATTTTTCAGCTCTTGTTTCTCTGGTTCTTGCCCTGTCTGTATGGAACCTTTTTTTCTGGAGGGTATCCCCAGATATGATTAACCCCAATCAGATTTTTGCAGATAAGCCCAGATCTCAGGAAAAGGGTGCAATCAGTATCAAGTTTCCCTGAGGATGAGACCTAGAGATTGCCAGCCTCTCCTGTGAAGCCTCTTCACTCTGTGCTTTTCCTATCCTGCCCAGCAGGTGGTACTTGTCATTCCACAGCTCCCCACTGGTGTAAAGTGGTGTGGTGCCTTTAATTCTCAGCATCTCCTGCCAGAGGCTGAGGGAGAAAGCAGGCTTAAGCTATTTCTGTTTTCCAGCTCTTGGGGTCTGAATTTCCTTAATGAGAGCTGCCACTTGTGCTGGTCCTGCCCCACCCCCACCCCCATTCCTTATCCTGAGGAAGATATAGTCTTTAGGGAATTATCCCCTTCAGTTGATTAGTTACTTTGTCCTCAGACATACCTTAACTCTGCCCTTGCCTGGGTCAGTGCTAACAATGGAAACTGCCTGAAGTTTTGTTTTTTTTTTTTCCCAGTGGGCTGCTAAAGAAAAGTTTTTACAAAAATCTTTTTCAGAGCTGGTTCCCAGCTCCCCGGGTTTGCCAATCAAGAGCTAGAGTTGATACCCAACTTTATGTGTCCCTTTCCTTGGGGCACAGCCTTTTTCCATTATTCTGAGCTCAGCTGACCCCAAAAACTTTTGGGTTGTTTTTTTCTGTTTTTTTTTCCCCTTTCTTGTTGTTTTTTTTTGTTTTGTTTTGTTTTGTTTATTTGTTTTTTTGTCAGCCTCACTTCCTCTCTGTTGGGAGTGACCTCTGGCTTCCTTTCCTGCTTGTTCTGGGTTAATCTGTCCTCAGAGCTTGTATTCAGCATCAAGATTTGTTAATTAAATTTGCAATTGGAGCTTGCTTGAGCTCTTCTTGCCTTGTTCCAGTAGAGTCAGCTTTTTCCTGCAGAGAAATGTCTCCAAAACAGCCTGCAATGACATTAGGGGAAGGCTACTACTAATCTTCACAGTTTGTAAGATTGTACTTACAGTTCTGCACTGTGATCTTGGCCCTTCCACCCATTCCAGACTGGTGTATGATAAGGGGCACCAAAGTCCCTCAAACAGTTGTTCCAGGCAGTTCCTGACTATTTACTAGCTGCCTTAGAGGACTAACTAAATTCCATACCTCCCTACTCTGCCATCTTGCCCTGGCTCCAGTCATCATGGTTGTTTTAATTCCCAATACATCTCAGTGTGGCCAATAACCTGTTCAGTGAAGAAGTCCTCTGGCAACCAACTTGGATTTTCAACAATGTGCCATTATTACAAAATTTTTTAAAACAATTATTTTAGATTTCAATTCTTATCTCACTGTGGTTTATAGACTGGCAACAGTCTATGGACCATATTTTAAGTAGTATTAGCATATATATATATATATAAGGACATTTATTATTGACTTTATAAGAAATCCAAGGTAGCTGCAGGGTCTATTCTGGGGGCTCAATGTCATTAACAAAGATCCAGGTTATTTTTATCATCCCATTTTGCCATCCACAGGATTTTGATCTTTGTCTTCAAGCTTATAATCTCATGGCCACAAGTTGTCAAACTCCCACATATCACCTCCTTATTCAACATTATACAAAACAGGAAGGGAAGAAAGAAGGCAAAAGGTTTTTCTCTTCCTGTGATTCTATCTTTCCTCAGAGAGGAAATTATGGTCTAGAAGCCCCCTGAGGATTCTCCACCTCATCCAAAATTGGGTCACATGCTTGCCCCTACATCAAACACGCACAGGAGTATAGGACTGCTGTGGTTGAATGAGGCCAACGAGGGTCCGAGCCCCTGTAGGTTGGCAGCACACTGTCACCTGAACACAG
Organism: Tamandua tetradactyla; assembly: GCF_023851605.1. Lineage (NCBI taxonomy): Eukaryota > Metazoa > Chordata > Mammalia > Pilosa > Myrmecophagidae > Tamandua > Tamandua tetradactyla. The sequence goes on along the minus strand of NC_135330.1, from coordinate 30,264,844 downwards.
TCAGTCTCTTAAGTAAAGAAGAATGAAGAATAGCTGTTGAGTAAGAAAAAAGAGTTTCTCCACAGAAATCTGCCCAGACCAAATGAGGCAGGGAAAATGTGGCATTCTGAGAGGAGGACAAGGAACTCACTCAAATTTTGAAATGTGTGATAGACTTTTTATCTGTTTGGGGATCAATTCTAGAAATATAAACTGTGGAATTCAGAAACTACCATAAGGTATATTTGTGTAGTAGTTAAGAGCATGCTAAGTAGCTAATAGGGTTTGACCGATATCTCCATTCACTACCTCTATAATTTTGAGCAAGTTTCTTTACTTCCTAAGCCTCCTTTTCCTCATTCGAAACAAAAAAGGGCACATAACGGAACTTTTTTGTGTATGGATATGTTATGAGGACATAAAAAGTTACCAAAAAACACTTAGAACAGGTCTTGACATTTGGTAAGCTCTAAATAAACATTAGCTTATTATTATTGCTAAGTGGTTATGAGGAATGATTTTAAGTTTCTACATCACCTAGGGTTACTGTTAGAGATTCATGGGATCTTGAGAACTTAGACACATTTAGAGCAGTTTCTGGGACTCGTTTCACATAAATGCATCATAAAGGAAAGAATGAGCACATAGAGAGAAATTTTATGGGTTACACTTGTGACTTCTGGATGAAGAATGTCAAGGCACTAGTTCTGATTTGGTGGACCCAAATCTGTCTCAGGGCTCAGCAAATCCCAGGAAACTAGAAGCATAAAGCTAAAGGTTCTAAAATAAATCTTGCTTCCCCTAAATTGTTTTGGGGATCAATTTTAAAAAGTTCCGGTAAGAGCTGTGGACCACCAGAGCTGTGATCTTCCCTTAGAGGTGGTGCTGAGATTGTGACACTGAGCTGTCTGCCTGCCAGGGAGCTATTCCAGGAATCAAGAAACTGGAATGACCTGGAGGCCCTTTCAAGAGCTGCCAACTGAAGCCATTGGGAGTTAACACAGCCAGCAGAGAAATGCTACTAGGAGTCTCTGGGTGCATCACTACAGAGGGGAATGATCACAGGAGCTGGCGTCCCTGGTATCCCTGTCATAGAGAGACATGATTTACATAAACTGGCACCATCAACTGAAATTTCTAAAAGGCAGTACTGGGAACTGCCAATGGAACTGATCCTTATTATTCAAAGCAGAACATCCTGGTAAGAAAATGTAAGATCTCACTGATAAGGAGTCTCTGGTCCTCTTCACCATCATTTCAGGGGATCAAACTGTTGGTAGTTGAATAGCAATGTAGAGGGAACAGCATGAGCTTGGAGTCAGAAGACCTTGACTTGAGTTTTAGATTTTCCATTCTGTGATTAAGTCCCTCAAATTCCCTGACTATCAGAGGAGTTAATGAGTCAATGTAGATGAAAATGCTTTATAATATATAAAGTACCAAGGGAACTGAAAACATTGTTATCATTATTTTTTTTCAGTACATTCCTCAATGAAATTAACCATTTTGTACAAGGAAACCTGATGGGAATATAGCCCCAGAAAAATCGAGGGGGGAGGCCCAAGCCTGTTTTAGATTCCCTCAATGGGAATCCAACTCAAAGGATGAGATTTGAATAAGGTTCTAACTAAGAAGTAAAAACAAATTGAAAATTTGTGATCTCCGGGCCTCGGACTTCTGCATAAATGTGGTCCAAGTTTTTGGCTACTTAATATGCTGACGTCCCTCCCCCCCTTTTTTTTTTCAAGTGGGAAAACCACCTGAAGTTACCTAAAGGGTTTTTTTTTTCAGGGAAAAGCTAAGCAGAACTTATCTGTGGTTTATCTTCTGTTTGTGGAGTCCCTTCCAAAGTTCCTAGGGAAAACCGGAAGGCAGCAATATTTCGGCAGCTCTTCCAGAGAAGGACAGATTAAAAGATCTAATCACAAACGCTATATTAAAAGTCAGGGCCCTCTTTGGATGTGCTGCATCACGATGGCCACAATCCTTGGCCTTCCCCACCAGTCTGGGAGATTTCCTGCACACATCCGAGCCGTGCGCTGCCTCCTGCCTCCTTTGCCTCAGGCACCGTCTTCTGTTTTGGCCTCTAGTGGTGCTTCTGACAGACTCCATCTGACTATCCTCTTCGCATTTCCAGTGCACTAACATCTGGGATTCAAAACTATTCAACCTACTGTCAGGCCTTCCTTAAGGAAAAAAAAAAAAGCCAAGAAGTGAAAGAATCCAAACACTATCTAAAATGTAACAGAAACAGTCTTCTTTTTGTTTTGTTATTGAAATAGAGTTTTCCATCCCCCCATGTGTTTATTCTATAATTAGAAAGTGTATTGTAGAAAGAGTGTTATAATCACTCTCTAAAAATCTTGTTTTTGTAATACTGAATTTACCATATGATATTAATTTTGGGAAAGAAAAACACAGGAAAGCAGCTACAGCACAAAGGGTTCTGCAGTGCAGCACTATGGAGCTTCAGAGGTGAGAGGAATAGCTAAAACAAAATGTCTATAATGTTTTCAGGCATGAAAGTGATGAAACTGTTTTGTTCGAGTCTTCATTGACTCTTTCCTTGACGTTGCAATAGCTTCTGAATTGATTAACCTTTTTTAAATTCCCCCCCCCCCCCATCTGATTTAACCTCCACAGTCTGAGTACAATTCTGATCATACCCTTGCTATGGCCTGAAACATTTAGTAGACACCCTCCACCTACAGAACTAAATCCTGCCTCCCGAATTTGGTACTTAAGGCCCCCTTGATCATTTTCAACACAGTCGATACTGTTGTTTTCAAGCAGGTGATATTTGGAAATGTTGGGGGGATCGTTTCTGGTTGTCATAATGACAGGGGCGCACCACTGGCTTTTGGAAAGTGGTAACTGGGAATGCCTGTTTCCCAGGTTGAACAGTCCCCATGACAAAGAATTATTCAACCCAACATTTAAAGAGCACGTGCCTTGAGAAGCTACGAGCCTGAACTCTGCAACTTGATTTCTGGCTCCTTCCTCTTACCTATCCAGCAATCCAGTCACCTTGACTAGCCCCCATTTCTAACCTTTGTGGTTTTGCTCACATTAGTCTCTAGTTTGAACTTTGCCACCTTCAAACTTTTGAAACCCAGAACAAACTAATCCTATCCTCCAACAAACATTAATTTCTCCCACATCACTTTCCTCATACCCCTCATATCATAATCTGACTTATACTAATGTAATTTTTATTCCTATTATGTCCACTAGCAAATAATATATCCCTTGAGGGTCAGAACTACCTTAATGTGCCTTATGTGTCCCCAAATAGCAAGTATGGCAACTGGTATCTAATAGATTTGTTGAATTTAATGGAAGTAAACTCATTATTTTAAAATATTTTTCTATCAAAATATAAGTGGTGGCAACCTAAATTTTAAAACAAAAGAAAAACTGCTAGTGGATATAATACTATCCACTTTATTAGTTATTCATGGGCAAAAATGTTTGAATAAAATGAATAAATGTTGGCTTCCTGCCTCTGTGACAAAACCAGGGTTAATTTCCTTTCAAGGGAACAGCCAAAAAGAGGTAGGCTTCCAAAAGTCATAAGAAAAAGGAAAACGCAATTTTTTGTGTGTTATCCAGTGAGATCTTTGTGTACACATTGCTCCCAAAATGACTAAACTTCACAAATTTCACTTGAATTTCATTCAATTTTCCAAAAAAAAAACAAAAAATTTTAAGTCACCTTTGGACTGGGATGAAACATGGAAAATTTCAACTCAAAGTATGACTTTTTTTTTTTCTAGGAAGTTGTGAGCAAAAGAAAACAAGGTTTGGCGGGAGCTTTTTACCACCTCTACCATAGAATGGTTGCTGCCAGCACCATGTTGTTGGGGAGATGCTTGGCAAAAGGCCTGAGGCAGAAATGCAGTCTGTGACTTTATTTTGCTGGAGATTTCGTCCGTAAAGATTTTTTTTCCAGTTACAAAGTTCTCCCAAGAGGGACATATCTGCTTTTTGGAAACCTGGAACCTATTGGCAAGTCCTGCCCTGTTTACCATGGAAACTTGTACTTGGCTAGAATTGCAGTGTATGACATGGTACAAGCCTAGATGGATGTGTGATGCCTGCTGTTTTCTCTTCATGTTGATTTGGAAATTATAAATCACAGAACTAGATCAAATAACTCTGATCTGTCCAACCATTTGTACATCATGGCATAGGGTCCTACTTGCATACACTTGAAATTACATTTGCAAATGACAGAACATATGTTACAGTAAGGATTTACAGGTTGGTTCTGATTAATCTGCATATGGCTGCCTGAAAAGGGAGTCGACATTGTAAGCTCGGATGATTTAAGGTCTGCTTATCTGCTGGGTTGTCTTAGGGAGTTCTAAAATATCATATGGCTTCAAAATTGCATTGACAGGTTTTTGTGTTTTTTTTTTAATAAGAAAGAAAAAAATTAGCCCAGCCTGCAAACAGATCCTATCTGCTTTGCTCTAAATAACTGTGTAAAGCATCTGGCCCAGTATTGTGTAAGACATTTGTTTTTATGTCTAGTTCAGGACCTCATCACTTCTTGCCTGGTTACTGCAATAATTCCTAACTTGATTCCAGACCAGGATTTTTGTGCCCCACCCTCAATCCATTTGCCACACTCCTGCTGGCACCGTTGTTCTGAAAAATAGATCTGATCATACCAGCCTACTAGTTAAAAGCCTTCAAAGGTTTTAGGAGAAAGTGCCAAATTAGCCTGGCATCAAAGTTGCCTCACCCTACCTCTTTCTCTATAGCCCAACTGCACTATACCATGTGCAGCTCTCTAAAGTATCATTCAGCTGTGCTTCATTGCCTTTGAAACCATTGCCCCCATGCCTGTAATGTCACCTCTGCAAATCCCTGACCTTCTCAGGGCTACTCAGCTTTTTCTGGGAAAGTGTGTGCCACTATCTCTGGAAATCCTACCATAAGTTTCTCATCTAGAAGCAGTGGTCCTGATAAAAACTCCAGTAACACTTATGCACATCTTTAGGGTGGCACCTATCAGGCAGGATTATATTTTAATTGAAGTTCCAAGAGACCACAGTTTATCCTAACAAGTAGCCTGGTATGTAGAAAGTTTGCAATAAAAATCAGTCAAATTATAGGGGTGAACGGGTAGTTCAGCGGTAGAATTCTCACCTGCCATGCGGGATACCCAGATTTGATTCCTGGCCCGTGCATTTCCCCTCCAAAAAATTTCCACAAATGCAATAATGGGATATTCAATGGAAATAAAGAATGAAATGTGATCCCCACTGTACAGCATAAAAAAATGAAATTATAAATGAACAAAAGGGTGACTAAAAGAATAAAATATAATTTACATTGTATTTACTTATTTTTCTGGCTATACTTTTAAACATGAAGATCTTCAACTTATCCTTTTTTCCCTTTCCCCTATTTTGAGAAAACAGAGCAGATTTAAGAACCAAGTTAAACTCAAAGAAAGTTGAGATAATCAAAAGTAATTGAGGAATGACACAAACCATCTAAGATCTGAAAGTTTATTTAGGCAGATATCATTCAAATGATTTTGTGACCCTTTGCACTGTATATATTATATTGATCTAGAGCATCTAAAATTAAAATGCCAACCTTAGTTTGTGACCAGTGAGCCTGTCTCTAGTTATCCCTTACATATTGGATGATATTCAGAATAAAATTATTTTAAATTCATCTGGATGAAAAATAATTAACGAAAGTGATTGCCCTTAGCACTTTTGACAGAAAGTGTATATTATTGACTTGATCCAGCAATAGTGTGCTGCAAACCCCCTCAAATTTGAAACAATCTGCTTGGAGGATTTTGACTTTTCAATTTGTTTTCTCTTATTCCTGCAGATTCACTGACAGTTCAAAAATCTCAGTTTTTAACTCTAGTAGCAATAAACCCAGCTTCTGTCCAGAACTTGTACATCTTATCATCTTCCATCCAGTTTCCCAGGTTTGAAAGCAGTGTCTGAAAGCATCCTGAAAAATCTACAGAGTGGGATATGAGGTACCACAGACCTTCTTAGCCCCCAAAATACATAACTCCCTTACTGGCCAAAGTCCAAGACACTTTAACAAACAGGAAACACACAATAAGAGAAGATGAGGCTTAAAAAGATGGATGAGATGACCCAGGGGCTTAAATTCACCCTGCCTATCATGTTTCCCTTTTTGCTTTGTTTGCCAGGAAGCTCAGGGTCCAATTTATTGCTCAAGTGATGTAAAATTTTGCTACGTTCTACTCCTCTTAAAAACACCATCCCTTCTTCTATATGATTTTTTTCTCTGATTTTTTGCTGTTTCCCTGTCTATGAGCACCTATGCTCTGGTCAGTATTCACTCTGCGGTGCCACATCTCCCAGCACTACGTATCAATCACCAAAACTTTGGGGGAAAACATTCCATAAGATGAGCGAGATTAAAGGTAATAATTCAGTGCCCCCAATTTTTTTTCAGGGGGGAAGGGGTCAGTATACTCAACCAATATCTGATACCTAAAAACAGACTTTTTCTATTGCTTTTTTAAAGAGTCTCTACTATTTATTTATTTATTTATTTGCATGGACAGGAACCAGGAATTGAATCCAGGTCTCCAGCATTCTCCTATAATTTTATACAAAGCAATGGTAACATTTTTCCTTCTTATACATAGTGTCCTTTTTTTTTTTTTTTAACTTTTTTCATTGTGTAATATAAACATATACAAAGCAAAGAAAGAAAAAAGCAATGGTTTTCAAAGCACTCTTCAACAAGTAGTTACATGACAGATCCCAGAGTTTGTCATCAGTTACCATACCAACCTCAGATTTTTCCTTTTAGCTGCTCCTGAATATAGCAAGCTAGAAGGAATAGATATGTTTTTTTATCATCCAATCGACTTTTTTTCTTTTTTATAAAATAACATATATACAAAAAGCAATAAATTTCAAAGCACAGCACAACAATTAGTTGTAAAGAGATTTCAGATTTCCTAGTGTCCAGTTTTATAAATACTTCTGTAAAACTGGAAAATGATTAGGAACAAATATGTTACTGTGGCTTGGCTTAGCGGGATGGAGTGCCCTTGCTGAAACATCTCCTCAAAGCCCGTTTCCTTTGTTTTCATGTCTTTCCCTTTTTTTCTAATTCTTAGTATAATGCACAACCTAGTCCTACCACGCTATCCTCAGGCCTTTCCTTCTTAGCAGGTTGTCAGCAAAGGGCTTCCTATTACCTATTTCTTCACTGTCATTCAACTTATTTGGTAAAAGCTGTTTTCTTCCCATGAGATGTACTACTGATAGTTATTCTACGAGTCTTATGAACTTTGAGATCTTCTAAGGGAAATTTATAAGTGTGGAACTCTACTAAGTCTAAGAGTGCTCAATTAATAGCTTTGGCGTAAAGAAAAACAATCTTTGATTAAGATAAGTGTTTCCCCTAGAGCTCACATGCTTAACACTTCCTTTTAGAAGATCTTCTTTGTGAGCTAAAATATTCCACATGTTATGTTGAATAAAAAATTACATTTCTGGAATATTTTCAATAAATGCACTTGGTTGTTTTTTTTTATTATGTTTTGTTTTTGAGGTATGAAAGTAAAGAAATGGTACTTTTATTTTATGATAATTACATTTGGTCATTATTTAAAACCAAATGAGAAACGATTGAACTGCATAGGCTGCTGTGAGCTTAGACTCCAATGAGAGGTAATTTTAGTAAAACACAGGAGGAATAATAAACTGAAGTTAAATGTCATTTGAAAATAACTTCATAAGTAACTAATATTCTTAAAGATTTCCTGGATGAGCTCATCAAGGTTAGCCTCTTTGGCATTTAGAAACTGAATAAAATTAAATGACTCAAGATGCAACAGTGCCCAAATATAGAATGACTATTTTCACTTACTTAGCTGTCAAGCATGATTACAGGGATGCCTCTATATGCGGTTACCAAAAAAAAATCATTGCTCAGGAAAATAAGTACTAGAGTCTCATTTCTTTAAAACTGAAATACTCTGCTTTCAAGAATACCCAAAAAGAGCCTAACATTCAAGGTCTTTCCTGGCCTCTCTAATACAGACCTGCCCTGCTTTCTAGTCTATAATCCTATTCACAGATCCTACCATCCAGTCAAACCATACTTCTCCTGACCACCCTCTAACACTCTCCACCTCACTCATGCTTGGTCACATTACCTACTTTGTTTTCTTCATAATAATGATCATAAAAAATCATCTAATTTGCTTTCTTACTGCCTGTCCTTTGCCTCTCAGGATACAAGTCTCATGACCACAAAGATTTGACTTTGCTCAACTCTTGATCTCCAGGGACTAGAGAGTGCTTTATAGTAGGTGCCCTATAAATATTAACTGAATTAATGAATAAACAAATGAACTATTTTTCATAAACCCTGCACTTCATTACCTCTCTGCCATGGCATATAAAATTTCCTCCACCCAAATTGCCTACTTTTTCCACCCACTACACATCTTCGTGATCCAATTGAAATGTTGCAGCACCTTGACCTACGTAAATTTTGCTTGTATGAGAGCTTTCAGCTCTCCTCCTACAGTGGAAGATAATGAAGCATATCAAACACTGATGGTTTGTTTTTGCCCCCACCTGTACTAACACAGTATCACTCAATAAGTCCTTATTAAACTTAATTAGAAATTTAACAAGAAAATTGGGTCTGTCATTCGGTTAGTTGTCGTGGAATGCCAGGAGAAATATATCAATTTGTGTGTGTTCAGTTCACACACAAACAGCCTAAATTGCAAGGCTCTGATATAATTCCAGTTCATTAGCTAGTAAGTCCAGATTTAATTTTGCTATATTAAGTTGAATTGTTCCCTGCTGGTTCCTAGGACACATCCAGGACTCTCCATGGCATTCCAGTAGAAAGATGGCTATAAAAGAGAAAGCATGAAAGAACAAGAACAGGATCTCCTCCATCCCCACATAAATCTGCAGAGGCCTCCTGTCCATGGGTTTATGTTAAGCTGACCTCTGCTCTGCCCCAGTTGGAGAATCAGGCTTGAGCAGGTCAGATGTGACTGAAGGAAACAGGAAGAAAAATGCTCTTATTCATCTGAACAGTTTTAGTACCGGGTCAGTCATTTAATCCCACTCTTCATTTTTCCAACAACCAAATTTCATTTGTAAGCCCTCTCTCTTCTTGTACTGTCTCTAACAGACTATTAAGCAAGGAATAAATTCTTCCAATCACACTCTAAAGAGAGAATTCTCATGAACTGTAATGACAGTAAGAGTCCTCTAGCTATAAAAATACTCATGTTTAATCTCATGCTGTTTCTCTGTCTTTCTTGAATGCTCATCCTTTGCCTTATAACATGGATAATTTCTTTCAGAAATGAGGGAGAGATTAAGACATCCCAGATTAAACAAGTGCGAGAGAGTTCAGCATCACTAGGCCTGCCCTACAAGCAATACTAAATTGAGCTCTTTAGACAGAAAGGAAAGGACACTAGACAGTGGAAATGATGGCATAAGAAATAAAGACCTCTTGTAAAGGTAACCATTTAGGTAATTATAAATGTCAGTACTATTTGTACTGTATTTTATATAACACCACTTCTTACTTCCTACAGATTCTAAAATGTAAATGCATTAAAAGTAATGATAAATCTATAACGTTGGAAATAAAATTTGCAAAGATATAATTTGCAGCAAGTACAAAAAAGATGGGGGGATGGAGTGGTATAGGAATCATTTATGAATGTGCTATTGAATTGACAAGACAGTATCAAATCAAATATGATTGTTACATATTTAAGACGTTAAATTTTAACCCCACAGTAAAATAAATGAAGGATATTCCATATTCATGGATTGGAAAAGTAAATATTATTAAGTTGCCAATTCTACCTAAAACAATTTGGAGATTCAATGCAATCCCAGTTTGAATTCCAATACCCTTCTTTGCAGAAATGGAAAAGCCAATCATCACATTTATATGGGAGATTAATAGGTCCCAGATAGCCAAAACATTTTTGAAAAAAACAGCAATTTTGGAGGACTCACACTTCCTGATCTTAAAATTTATTACAAAGTCACAATAATCAATACAGCATGGCACTGGAGCAAGGACAGGCACATAAACAAATGGAATTGAATTGAGAGTCCAGATATCAACCCTCATAATTATGGCTAACTGATTTTTGACAAGAGGTCAAAGACGACTCAATTGGATAAGAATAGTCTCTTCAGCAAGAGGTGCTGGGAAAGCTGAATGTCCATTTGCAAAAGAATGATGGTGCACACTATCTATGTCATATCATATACAAAAATCAACTCAAAATGGGTAAAAGTCCTAAACATAAGGGCCAGTTCTACAAAACTCCTAGAAGAAAATATTTGGAAGCATCTTCAGGATCTTGTGCTAAGCAATGATTCCTTAGACTTTACATCCAAAGTAAAAACAACAACAACAAAAAACAGATACAGGGGACCTCATTAAAATTCCTAATTTCTGTTCATCAAAGGATTTATCATGAAACTAAAGCAACAACCTATAAAAAGGTAGGAAAGACTTGGAAAACACATATCCAATAAGGGCTTAATATCCAGAATATATAAAAAAATCCTTCAACTCAACAATAAAAAGACAACAACTCAATTAAAACTTTAAAACTCTGGACATTTCTCTGTAGAATATATATGACTGGCCAAAATAGCACATGAAAAGATGCCAACCATCATTAGCCATTACAGAAATGCAAATCAAAACCACAAGGTGATACCAATTCACACCAACTAGAATGGCTGCTATTTAAAAAACAGCAAGTAACAAGTGTTGGAGAAGATGTGGTAAAAGAGGAACATTTATTCATTCTTGGTGGGAATACAGCCACTGTGGAAGACATTTTATCAGTTTCTCAGAAAATGAAGTATAGAATTACCAAATGACCCAGCAATCCCATTTCTAGGAATATACCCAAAAGATTTGAAAGCTGGAACTCGAAGAGATATTTGCACACCAATGTTCATGGTGGCATTACTCACAATTGCCAAAAGATGGAAGCAACCCAAATGCCCATCAACTGATAAATGCATGAACAAAATATGGTATAAATGCACAATGAAATATTATTCAGCCATAAAAAGAAAGGAAGCACAGATACATGTGACAACATGGATGAAATTTTAAAATTTCATACTGAGTGAGATAAGCCAGACACAAAAGGACAAATTTGCTTCCTTTCTAAGATACAGGTTTGTTAGTATAGTTAATAAGTTGATTACATCAAATGTATCATTTCTAATATATTCAATTATTTAGTGGAATGTGGTGGTTTGAAGCTGAATGTACCCCAGAAAAACACGTTCTTAAAACTAATCCATTCCTTTGGGTGTGGACTCATTATAAGTAGGACCTTTTGATGAGGCTACTTCAAGTAGTGTACCCCACTTCAATCAGGATGGGTCTTAATCCTATTACTGGATTAAGAGAATGAATACAGATATGTAGAGAAAGTCATGGAAGCAAGAGGATGAAAGCAATGGAACCCGGAAGAGAAGGAAGAGACCAGCAGAAGCTGTCATTTGCCTTGCCTTGTGACAGAGGAGCCAAGGATCACAAGCAGCCAATCTTTGGGAAGAAAGCATTGTCCTGATTATGACTTGATTTGGACATTTTTTTGACCTCAAACTGTAAGCTAACAAATTCCTACTGTTCAAACCAACACATTTCATTGTGTCTCCTTTAACCAGCCTAGGAAACTAAAACAATAATTCACCTGGACGATTATACAGCCTTAATTAAAACTCCTGTTTTGCACATAAGACCTACAAATCTTTTGTTAATATTGATTTCTTTCTGCAAAGGAAAGACAGAAAATTAAAAATTTAATTAAACTACAAATATAAAATAAATAATGTAAACACATTCACTCAACTAGAAATCAATATTAAGAAATCTGAATTGGAGATAAACAGAACATTTAAGCATATCTTCAAGTCTTTCTTAGGTTCATAGACTTAAATCTTCCTCAACACAGTATTTTAGCATTCACTGTCTTTGCTGACACCAGTAGTTGTATAAACTAATAAAATTATTAAAATTATAAATATCTTATTATTAAAAGCTACTAAATCAATACAGCATCAGTTTAATATATATTTCTTTATAAAGGTAATTTAAAATAATAATGCAGAATTATGTGATATTACAATTAGGACATCAAAGACATTGTGGCTATATTAAATTACCTAAATTAAAAATGAGATAATATAAAGCCTTGCTGGGGAAGTAAATGTGTATCAACTAATTCATTCAATAAATATGTATTTGTACATATTTGTAGCTATGTTATATTAGAAGTCCCTACTTAACACATCATTCATTGTATTTATTTATTCATATATTCCCTTGTAAATACAGTAAACAGCATTGTTCTACTCGGATGCTGTTCTAGTTTGCCAGCTGCTAGAATGCAATATACAAAAAACAGAGTGGCTTTTAAAAGGGGGAAATTAATAAATTGCAAGTTAACAGTTTTGGGGCCAAGGAAATGTCCCAATTAAAGCAAGTCTATAGAAATGTCCAATCTAAGGCATCCAAGGAAAGATACCTTGATTCAAGAAGGCCAATGAATTTCCGGGTTTCTCTCTCATCTGGAAAGGCACATGGCGAACACGTTCAGGGTTTCTCTTTCAGCCGGAAAGACACATGCAGAACACAGCGTCATCTGCTCACTTCCTCTCCAGCTCCCTGGGAGGGGTCTTCCTTTAAAAGTCACTGGCTGATGGACTCTCTGCTTTCGTGGTGCAGTAGTGTTCTCTGCTCTCTCAGAATCTCATGGCTTTTTCTCTTGCAATTCTCTAGCTTTTTCCAAAGTTCTTCTTCTTTTAAAGGATTCCAGTAAAACCAATCAAGATCCACCTGGAATGGGTGGAGACATATCTCCACCTAATTCAAGTTGACACCCACTCTTGAGTGAGTCACATCTCCATGGAGATCATCTAATTAAAGTTTCCAACACACATTACTAAATAGGGATTAGAAGAAACAGCTGACTTTACAAAATGGGATTAGGATTAAAACACGGTTTTTCTAGGGTACATATATCCTTTCAAACCAGCACAGATACATTTAATAAATTCATAATGAAAGTCTTGAGAAAACACTGTACAGTTCTCCAAAAATATCGTCCCTGGGACCCATCTTTGATTGTCAAAAATAGTCTAAAAATTTAGGGCAATGGATTATGTTGGTAATTTACTCCCAAGTGGTTCAGGGGACTGCACTTGTTCTTGCACTTTTCTGTAAGTATGAGATTTATTTTTCAAAATGAATTTTTAAAAATTGCAAAAGGAGGAAAAGACAGGCTGGAAATTGAATCCTTTGCAAATTTTGAATAGTTCCTCAAGAGAATTGTGTTAACGCTCAGGCCATCTTGCTTTGCCCAGATGATCTTTCCCACTTTAAGGCTTTGCACTTGCTGTTCCCTCAACCAGAAGTGCCTGCCCCCTTAATACATACATGACCTTTTTCCTTACTGTATTCTGGTCTCTGTTGAAGCGTCATCTCCTCTGGCAGTATACCCCTCTATCACTCCCTACCCTTTTCTCTGTTGTGATAGGCTATTACGTAATCTACTTTGTACCCTTGTGCTTGAAATTTCACAAAGAAATTCATGTGTGATAGAGCAAGCAATAAGATCCCTCTTTCTCATGGATCCTGAGACAAACCACAGCATTCCTCAACCTTATATATCAAAAAAGATTCTATTTCCAAACATAATAACATTTACTGGTTTGAAAACTATTTTTGCCTTATTATTAAGGCATATTACTTTTATTAAAAATCTCTCAGAGTTCCATTGATATTTGCTGGTTGAATTTGAAAGCCAAATACAATAAGACATTCCCTCTCGGGTACCCTACATGTGGGTTTTAAAGTTAGATTTCATTTCAAATCTCAGCCCTGCACTAACTAGCTGTGTGAGCTTAGGAAAGTTACTCAACTACCCTGAGACTAACCTCAAAGGGTAATGTGAGGATTAGCGATAATGCCTTCTAAGCATTTATCTCAGAGTCTTAAACATGGTTCTTGCTCAATAAAAAGTAAACTTCCAAAACAGGCTAGTGGAAACTAGAATCTACATGTACTTCTCCCATTAAGAACACCCAAAACCTTCTTTTTGTTATAACTAATGGATATATTTCAATTTTAAGTTATTGGGCCTCTTCCATATCATCTGACACAGATGACCACTCTTTTTTCCCAGAAATTTTCTGTTTTCTTTCTACATTTTTGGCAGCTCCTTTTCAGTTACCTTTGCAGATTCAGAATTTTCTGTCTTTTAATTATTGATGTTCCTCGGAGTTCTGAGCTAGGCACTCTTCTCATTCTACAAATTCTTTTTTGCTGCTATCATCCTCTGCCATGCTGAAATTCCCAACCTATTAACTTAGCTTAGAGTATTCCCTACTCTCCAGAGCTATGTATTTCACTGCCAACTAGACATCATCATATAAATAGCCCAGAGACATTTCAAATATATGTCCAAGTAAGAACCTGGCGCTGTCTTCTCTATACCTACTCTATTTCCTATTGTTACCCATGCTAATGAAAGCACCGTTATCCACCCTGTCACACATTTCATAACATGTCCAACTTTCACCTTCATCCTTCTCTTTTTTTCATTAATCACCAAATCTTGCCAAATCTACTTCCTATGTGTCCCTCCATCCACTCCTTCCCATCTCCACTGCCAGTACCCTAGTTTAGCAAAATAAATAAATACATAAATCATCATTCTTCTGGGTCACTATATGAGCCTTTTATCTTATCTCCCCAACATAAATCTTGCCCTGTATAATAAATGATTTGCACTGAATCTATCATGATCTCTCTAATTGAATTGCCACCCAATGCCTATAGGATACATGTCTGTCCACCTTCTAAGGTCTTTCATTATCTTGTCCTTGCTTATCTCATCACTCTCATCTCTAAGTTCCTCCTCGTACATTTTACATTCCAGATAAACCAAATTACTTGTGATTCTAGCTTCAAGCCTTTGTACAAACTTTTCTCTTGCTAGAATGCCTGTCCACCTTGTTTGCCACAATATTCATGAAATTTATTTTATAGCTACCTACCAGAGACAAGAATTGGGCTGAAAATATGAAAAGGAAATGAGGAGGTGGACATAGGTATTGTGAAGGAAGGAGAGAATAAGACCTGTAGTTAAGAGGATGTATTAGTTAGGGTTCTCTAGAGAAACAGAATCAATAGGGCACACTCACAAATATAAAATTTATAAAAGTGTCTCATGTGACTGCGGGAACGTGGAGTCCAAAATCCGCAGGGCAGGCTGTGAAGCCGACGATTCCAATGGAGGGTCTGGACGAACTCCACAGGAGAGGCTCACCAGACGAAGCAGGAATGGAATCTATTTCTTCTGAATCCTCCTTAAAAGGCTTCCAGTGATTAGACTGAGCAGCACTCATTGCAGAAGACACTCCCCTTGGCTGATTACAAATGGAATCAGCTGCGGATGCAGCTGACGTGATCATGCTTTGATTCTAAGAAATGTTCTCATCGCAACAGACAGGCCAGCACTTGCCCAACCAGACAAACTGGTACCACCACTTGGCCAAGTTGACACACGAAGCTGACCATGACAGAGGACAAAGAGAAGTGTTGTTGTTTTATTTTAGATCAGAACAAAATGAGTATTTCTAAAATCTAATAGGAAGAAGAACATGTGAGATTGAAAATAAAAGAGAGGTGGAATAGCAGGAAGTGAGGTGCGTGAGAAGGGATGAGATATGAAGCATAGGGATGGCATGCTTTTTATGGGAAGGAAAATGCTTCTTCCATTGGAACAGCAGGGCAGGAAAGGACTGGAGGCATGGTGCAGGTTGTTTTTCTTTATGGGGTAGCAGGAAGTTGTTGGAGCTCCTGTTTGATGGTTTCTGTTTTCGCAATGAGATAGAAAGATTTCCTGCTGAAATTGTGCAGGAAGATGGTAAGGAGGGGATTCAAGGAAGACCTCTGAAATGGTCATGGAAGAGAATGGGAAATAAAATTCAGTGGATTAAAAGTTATCTGCAATTCATGGATTTTCCTATCACTAAGGTCTGACAAGAAATAATGTCACCACCAGAAAATGGAGATTTAAGCCTGTAACATTATTAAGGGGGCTAGTTAATGAGCAACTTCATGTATTTAAAGTAAATTAATATTTCACTCAAGTGATTTCCAACTCTCAGTGAAGGTAAAGGTCATGCCCCTGAAGGTCTTTCTTGGGATTCAGAGACTGATGGCCTTGCTAAGTTATTTCATTGCGATCATTAGGTGTTTAATATTTGGATGTACTGACTGGGATAGCCAAATGACCCTTTACATGTCCAGAAAGAATCTAGTCAATTTGATTTTACTTGGTCTGGGGTTAGTTAAACTGAGAGTGTTCATTAAAATTTAATAAGAGATTTAGGACTAAATGTACTTTGTGGTAGTTAGATTCAGTTGGCAACTTGGCCAGATGAACGTGCCTAGTTCTGTTGCTGTGGGCATGAGCCAATGGTACATGAACCTCATCTGTTGCTCATTACATCTGCAGTCGGCTAGGAGGCATGTCTGCTGCAATGAATGATGTTTGAGTTAATTGGCTGGTGCTTAAATGAGAGACTCAATGTAGCACAGCCCATGCAGCTCAGCATTCCTCATCTCAGCGCTCGCAGCTCAGCCCAGGCCTTTGGAGGTACAGAAAGAAATCACCCTGGGGAAAGCTGTTGGAACCTAGAGGCCTGGAGAGAAGGCCAGCAGAGACCATCCTGTGCCTTCCCATGTAAGAAAGAACCTCAGTGGAAAGTTAGCTGCCTTTCCTCTGAAGAACTAACAAAATAAATCCCCTTTTATTAAAAGCCAATCCATCTCTGATGTGTTGCATTCCAGCAGCTAGCAAACCAGAGCATACTTATAATGAAATATCAATAGCAGTTCATTGTTATGTCTTTGTATTAACAAAAATATAATGCATATGCCTCTTGTGACTGATCTGAAAGCATCAGGATACAGTTGTGCATAGATTGTACATTGTTTAATGTATATTATATTTAAGAAAGGATTACTATCCTTAAAACTCAATAATAAAATCAAATTGCTCAATTAAAAAATGGAAAAAGGATTTGAATAGACATTTCTCCAAAGAAAATATACAAATGTCTATTGATATCATTAGTCATTAAAGAAATACAAATAAAACCACACTTAGATACTACCTCATACCCAGTAAGAGTGCTATAATTTGAATAAATGAAAAATAACAAGTGTTGGCAAGAATGAGGAGATATTGGAACCCTCTTAGACTACTGGTGGGAATATAAAATAGTGCGGCTACTATGGAAAATAGTTTGCCAGTTCCTCAAAATATTACAATATGATCAGTAATTCTGCTCCTAGGTATATGCCCAAAAGATATGAACGCATGTGGCAACACAAAAAAACTTTTACCTTAATGTGTATTCATAATAACCAAAATAGAAACTACCCAAATATTCATAAATTGACAAATGGATACATAAAATGTGGTATAACCATATAATGGAATATTATTCAGTCATATAATGGATTGAATTACTGATACATGCTATAACATGTATGAACCGTAACATTATACTATGTGAAAGAAGCTAGACACAAAAGGCCACATATTGCATAATTCCATTTATATGAAATGTACAAGTTAGACAAACCTATAGAAATGGAAAATAGATTATGGGTTGCCTAGGGCCCAGTAATATTAGGGAGACTGGAGAATAGCTGCTAACAGATCAGGGGATTCTTTTTGGTGGACAAAAAGGTTCTAAAATCAGATTGTGGTGATGGTCATACAATTCTATGAATATATTAGAAAATATTGAATTATACACTTTAAATGGGTGAATTATATTGTGCATTAATTATATCTCAAATCCTGATTTAAAAAAATAAAAACAAATAGTTAATACACAAAATTTGTTTGTTGGTTAGAAATACATTCAGGTACAAGTGTCAAAAACAGAAAGGTGTTTATTTTTCTCACAAAACAACAAGTCCCAAGATACATGATTACTCTGAGTTCTGCTGCTCCACAATGCCAACACAGACCCAGGCTTTAGTTCTCATTTGATATCTGATGATTACAAGATGCACTGCAGTTCCAAAACATCAAGATCAAACGTGGTGATCAAACATCGCAATCAAGCTAGAACAATGGGGAAAGGTCCATTCCAGTCACTTTTGTCTCCTATTATCAAGAAAGCAAAAGCTTTCCAAGCTATATCCAGCAGACTCTCCACCTGCAGCTCATTGGTCAGAACCTCACATCACCATCCTAAGCTGAGAGGCTAAAACAGTAAGTGTTTCTCAAGCTACAGTCCAAGGAAGTTCTGAAAGCAATGAAGAAGGAAGGAAGGGATATTGGGTAGAAAAATAAATGTCTGCCACATCATCTCTCCCCATGCACATAACTTGAAAACCTTACCAACGCAGAATTATATTGGCAATCCTATTTTTAAAAAACATAAAGTTTGTATTGATGCTGTGGTTGATAAATTTATATATCGCCTCTCTCTTCACATTTACTTATTTCTTTCCTGGTCACTGGGATAGTTTTTTCCCACTGAAGTCAATTTCTCAATTATTCACTTTCTAGTCTCTGGGAAGCCCTAGACTATTTGAAAGCTGGTTGGTTTGTGTTGACTAAGTCAAAAAACCCAACAAGCAAATGAAAAATCCTGACCATGTACAAAATATTCTCTGACTTTTTAAGGAGGGCAATATTTTAAAAATAATTCAGTGGCTAGAGATTTGTATTATTTAATATGTTCTATAAACTCATAAAGTAGGATGCTATTGACTCCTTTATTCACCAAGATAGACAAGTGTACAGCTCCTTATATTAGAACACAGTCTACCCTTGACGTCTCTTATTATTACATTCATTATTTTGTGTGGAAACAATTTCTAAGGTAGAAGAGCAAAATAGTTCCTAGTATTCCAATGACTCAAAATAAGACATTTCTAAGTTGGTTTTGTGGAACTCCAAATTCTCTTTTATGCGATTGCCATTTAGTAAGTATATAATATGCCTGAAAGCAAAATCAGATGCTTTGGTAAATCTGGTTGCCATAAACTATACTATTTTGAAAGTAAAATATATTCAGAGTGATCATTTGAGATGACAAGGTCACATGTTTCCCATTGTAAGTCTTAAATAAGAGCAGAGTCACACTTTCAATGTACTTTAGTCGACAAATATTTCTTGAAGATCATCTATATACCTACGCCTTCTTTATTTATCTCCTACTTATTGAGCAGAGTGAAAGAAATCCCTTAATACCAAATCACCATTTATGATTCCACAGATTGAGGTTGAAACTCCAAGGAAGCATATTCTTGAGACATAGAATGTTTTAATCAAGTCTATTTTCATTTCAAATGTCAGAAATTTAAAAAATTAAATGAAAATAAAATGTTAAAAAAGATCTATTGGTTGTATACCAGAGAAGCTGAGGAAGAGACTACTTTTAGGCATGAAGTGACCTGGGACTCCAAATGATATAGTCAGGCTTCTCTGCCTTCCCTCTTTTGACTTTCCTTCCCTCTATGAATTCAGTCTTTCTATCCACTCTTTCTTTCTGGGATTAGAGAAATTGGCCCTGGCATCTCCAGATTCCCAGCATATCCCAGCACCATTACACTAAAGGAAAGACATAGTCTTCTCTTACTTGTTTTTAACAGAAAAGTCCTAGTTTCATATATCAGTTTGACTAACATGCTAACTCTGTAAGGAAATTGGGGCACAAAATACAGTGATTGAAGGTTCTCATAGGATCACATAGACTAGGAAAGGAGGATTTCCAAAAGAGAGAGATGCTTGGGAGTGTATACCATCCTATATGTTTTATCTAGCAGGAAGTGGGAAAAAATGCTTGCAAAGATAAACTGACTTTACTGTTCAGTGTAATTTGCCTGCAATTGCCTCTTTGTCACCAAACACACTCATGCCCTCATCCTCTGCAATGGAGGACAAATAATGACTGTTTTGACTCTCCTCAACTTTTTCAAGCTTCAAGTCTCCACATTACTTGAAAAATTTCATTCAGTACTATAAACTCCCTGGTTTTACACTATAAAACACTGTCTGCATTTTATAATAATTTATTTATTGCTGTGTGCTATTAGTTGTGAATACAAAGTTTATAGTATAGCATGCAAATGTTATATTACAACATTTAAAACATTTGTCTGTTAATAACTGTATTAATTATTTGGTGATCAGAAAGCTGTGTTTAGCATTTTACATCCTAATGTGATTGCTTGTTAATGTGTGAGCATTGGCCAAAACATTAGTGTGTGTTTGTGTGTGAGTGCGTGTGCATGTGGGTGCATTCTATGAATTTGGGTACTTAAGAGCAAGAGGCCTCCACCCAGATTGCCTTCCTCACCAAATGGGGGACAGGGCAGTTGGGTTTGTAGCATGCTGGAAACTTGAAACAAACTAGCATATACACTGAACGCCCAGAGACACTGGTCAGTGCCAAGGTGAATTCTGAGAGCCTCCCAGCCCCTGGCTGCTGGGCCACTTGCACTAACTTCTTGCACACCTGAATTCCTGCTTGCTGAGACTATATTGTGCCTGGTGATTCTAACCTGCAGAAGTGCCTCGGCACAGTACCGAGAATACTTTTCCCTGTAGATGGTCAAGATCATCCTGACCACTTTCTTCTCTCTGGTCTACTAGTGTGGCCTGCCCTCCAAGATGCAGCTCATTTACTGGCCATGCAGTAGTTTCTTCCAAACCCTTACCGTGGTGATTCTCTACCTGATCACCTGCATTGTTGTCCTTGAAAAAGGAAACCATTCCAAAACTGTCGCTGGGAACTGGGTCTAATTGGCTACGATGGCTACATACCATTCCCTTGCCACAGCAAAGACAAACAACACCCACTTACCCTGCTGACCACTGGGTAGGCCAACTGCCCTTTTTCTTTTTGCAATTTGCAAATAACTCTCCCCGCCCCTACAAGCCACTCCTTGACAGCCCCTAGCCCCATACTAAGGCAAATTGCCTTTATCTGGAGAATTTGGCTTCTGCCTACAGGATCAACCCTCCTTTCTAGGTGTGGCCACCTTCAGGCCCCAAAAGGAGATTCTGTTTCTTCACACCTAAGTCACAAAATGAAGTGTGGGGCTCCTGGGATTTCAGACTACAGAAACCAGACTGTGACCCCACTTGAAATTCAGTAGGACCTGATTTTACAGAACCAATATGTCCAAGGTTCTTCAAGTATGTTGAAAATCACACAAAATTTAAAAAAAAAAACATTATTTAATAAATATTTCCTATACGAACACAACCTATCACTCATTTTTTGTAAATAAGGCAAATAAACTCTCTAGTAACAATAAGTAAATAAAATTAATCATAGAATTAAGTTTCCAAAATTTTAATTCCCTCTCTCTGCTTTTATTTTTTTTCTATTGCTAATCCTGTATACCTGAATTAGCACGTGTTGAGTTCAAGTAAAATGAGGCCCTACAGTAATCTTTTTGGTGTGAGTAGTTATATAAAGAAATAATAATAAACCGTTGGTTAGAAAATATTATAATGGATAAATCAAAGCTGCAATTTAAAAGACAAAAACAAAAAAACAAGAAACATTCTTTTAGAAGAAAATTTAACCAGGAAGACATTTATGACATTTATTAGGCTATGCTTGTATGTAACAAAAAGTCAGGATTTAAGGGATAACTATGATTACTGAATCCACCAACTTTGTTCAGTAACATGTACAGTTTGCACTTGAGGAAAGAGTAGGGAACAGAAAGGAGCAGGAATGATGTATGATCTAGTAAAGCAACATACTATTACTAAATGACTGGCTCCTACTTTCATATGCCTTTGTAAAATAGGCTTCAATGGCAGAAGGCTTTGTCTGCAAGAAGAACTGGTTTTAAATTATTCCTTTTTTCCAAAAGCTGAATTATATCAAATGTCCGACTCAGAGTTCACATTCTTTACACTATAAGAGATGGCTATGTCACTCTGTGAACTTATCCCTACAAGTACACAAATTACCCGACCTCCAGCTCCATTTCAGGTTTAATTTCAAGTCTCCCTAATAGTGTTGGATCAATATGTGCACTCAGATGGCTAAACCCTATTCCAGTCCTGGAAATAATCTTCAGTAGACTGAGAGCAAAAAGGGTCAGATAAATACACTTAAAATACAGACTTTCTTCAAGTCTTCCCCTCTATTCTCCATATCATCCTCCTCAATCATCTTATCTGGAGAATTTTTGCCTCTGGTTATCCACACAAAAAATGAGCTTTTTCTTCAAGTATGATGGGAAACAGGATTGGGGTGGAAAGTTTGGTCTTATACTCCCTAGTCTATTTCTGGCAATCACAAAAGCATCTCTGGTCAAATAGGATATGAACCATAAAAGCTTGGTTAAAACCAAAAAGATAAAAATGAGTCACTGAGATGTTTTATGATATGCTTTCTTTGGAGAGCAGCCATTCTGGAAAAGGTTAGCAAGATGGTTTTTCCCTATGGGACAACAGATTTCCTAAAATGATCAGTATTATAAAGAACAAATCGTTGTTATGTCTTTTTCTTTCTGTTTTTTTAAAATAATACATATATATGGGGGAATAAAAAAACTAAAACAAACCTTCGAACAGCATAACAGGGAATTTCTTCCCACTCCAGATCTTTGATCAGTTACATGTCTCAAAGTTACCCCATCAGGAGTTTCTTAATTTATCTTCCCAGAATTTCCATGTATTTATATTTTCATATGGGCTTTAATAGTTATCTAATGCCTTTGTTTTACAGAATAGAGGAACATGACATGTACTATATCTTTTATTTTTAACAGTACAACTATCTCATTTGTTTTTGAGAGGGGCATAGTAAACCCATTTTAGATTGTCTGGCTTCTATGCCAAATCCTATACAACAGGATGGCTTAAAAGCAATTGAAATTCATCAGTTCCATTTTGAGGCTAAAATTCCAAAATTGAGGCATCAGCAAATTGATGCTTCCTCCCCTTAGTTTGTTACAAGCTGGTGCTGGTGGCCAGAGAACTTTGCAGTTCCAGGGAGGGTTCTACCCCTGGCTCCCATCACAGGAGGCCTTCCCCTTTCCCTTTTGGTTCCGTGACTTCGGGCAACTGGCTCCTCCTCTTGGGTTTCTCTCACTCTGGCTTCCAGTTTCTTCATTTTTATAAGGCCTCTAGTAATCTTGTTAAGACCCAACCTCATTCAGGTTAAAAAGAAAATAATAATAATACAAGAGAGCCTTTTTACAATGGCTTCATACACACAAAAATATGGATTAGATTAAGAACATGTCTAAAGTGGGGCTGGTAATTCAAAGTACTTCAATTCCCCTATTGATATATATTCAAGTTGTCTCCAAATTTTTTTCTCACCACAAGTGATGCTGCATCTTTTCATATGTGTATATATATATATATATATATATATATATATATCTTTTCCGACACATGTAAATGCATCTCTGCTGGATAAATTCCTAAAAGCCTTGTGTGCAGTTAATTTTAATGGACATTCTAAATTGCCCACCACAGAGTAACATACCAATTTATATTCCCAGTAACAGTGGGTGAAAATACCTCTTTCCCCATATCCTCATCAAACTTATTGTATTATGAAACTTTTTAAGCAGTCTGATAGGTGGAATTGACATCTCTTTCCTTTGTGCTTTTATTTATTTAACTGGCATTTTTTGTGAATGAGTTTGAGCATATTTTTACAACTTTATGGTCAATTTTTGTTTACTTTTCTGTGAAATAGCTATTTCACACCATTTGCTAATTATTTTTTCATCTTTGTAGTTTGTCTTTTTCTTATAGATCTCTAAGATTCTTGTATATTAAGAAAATTAGTATTTTACCTAAAATATGTTAGATATATTTTTGTTAATTTGTCCATTGACTTTGTTTAGAATATTTGATAGCTGTACAGATTTCTTTTTGTGTGTGTGTGTGTGTGTGTGTGCGTGTGTGTAATTTATCAGTATTTCCCTTTTTTGCCTTTTTTGTTTCTGTATCCTGGTTAGATTAATTTTTCTTACATCAAAATTTTTTTTTCATTTACCCATGTTTTCCTCAAATAATTCATTATGTCTCTCCCCCCTTACTCCACTCTTTTCTGACAATTTTAATGTTGGTAGAGATTCAGCTATACATTTCCCCAAAAAGTCAGTTCTTTCAACACCAACTTAACAAATAATTCATTTTTCCTTCAATGATTTGAAATGCCACCTTTATTGCATATTAAATTCTCATAATATTTTGAGTCAGTTTGTAGACTGCTCTCTACTAGAGGCAGTGAAGCGTAGGTAGAATTTACACATTACAGATGTGCCAAAATATCAATCCCCTGAGCCCCTAAGGCAAGTTTGCTAGGCCCAAGTCAGCCAAGCCCTGAGCCAGTTGTCTCCACAATGAGCTTCTTTTCAACTCCCCAGCACAGCATAAAAATATTTTCATTTTCTATACATGCCATAAGATGAAGAAGGCTGGGAAACACTGGTGCTTGGTTGTAAAGATATAGGATTACATGGTCTCTGAGTAACAGGCTGTTTACATTCAAATCCAGGCTCCATTCTTACTGGTTGTGTAACCTTAGATATTAAGGAGCCTCTTAAGGAGACTTGTTGTTTATTTGTTTTTATTTCTTAGGAATGAATGTTGAATTTTATCAAATGCCCTTCAGTATCTCTGGAAATAATCCTGTAATTTTTATCCTTTGACCTATTAATGTATGAAGTACATCATAGGTTTCTTAATACTGAACCATTTGTTCATTACTGGCAGGAACTTCACTTAGACTATAACTTTTTTAACATACTCATAGATGCTATTAGATGATTTGGGGGATGTTTTTGCATTGATAATTAAAAGTGACATTCGTCAATGGTTTCCTTTTTCGGTGCCACCTGTGTCAGATTTTGGAATAACTGCTTTCTAGTGTCATAGAAAATATTTAGCAACTTTCCTTCTCTATTTGCTGGAGCAGTTGAAATACCAATGGAATTATTTGGGTTTTGGAGGCTTGAAAGATACCATTTGTGAAACCCTCTGGGCTTGGTACTTCTTGGTGGGTAACTCTTTGACAACTCCCTCAATTATGTCCAAGAAAATCAGGCTGCTTATATTTTATGTCTTCTGCACTATCACTTTTGTGGATTTATACTTTCTTAAAAAAAAAAAAAAACTCTTTCAACCAGCTATCCAAATTTATTTGTTTAGAGTTAATCAAAGAAGTCATTAATAATTCTTTTAATTTCCTTTTAATTAATTTATATATTAATTTTTTCCTCCTTCTAGTCAATTCCCCACTTTTCTAAACTCCTGTTATAGTTAATAATTCTTTATATTAAACATCTTCAGTTCTAATTACAGTTGGTGTCTATCCTGAGGGGACCCTGATACATCTGTCTTCCATGCATTTCATTTTCTTTAATAATTTTTAGCTTTATTTTATTTGGTAACTTTTTGTTTGTATTTTGTTTTGCTGAATTTTCCCAAATCTGTCTTCCAACACTTAATTTTTTTGTTTTTGTTTTGTTATTCGTTTTTACTTTTTTGGGGCGGGGGATGCATGGTCCAGGAATCGAACTCTGGTCTCCCGCATGGAAGGCGAGCATTCCTGAACCACCCATGCACCCCTGTTTTTTCTATGTTAATGCCACTCATTCCTGTAATATGTTTTTCCCCTACCATTTCTTTCCTATATTCTTGTATATTACTTCTCATGTCTTTCTGTTACTTTCATATTGATTTCTTTTTTCCTACTATTCCTGTTTTCTTGTTTCAAAAGCATCACTTTTTATTTATTTGATTTCATTGACAAGTACCTGTCTGAAACATTCATTCACTGTCTAGCATGTCTTCTTCCAACGTGGATTCATTATCTGCATTTGTGCATTTGGTACCTTTACTCCTTGATGCTTTTTGTACTTAAGTTTAAGTCTCATGCTGGTTCCTTTATAAGCTATTCCTTCTAGATCTGTTATTTGTTAAGAAGAAAACCAGGCATATTCAATATAAATGTTTCCTCAGATACTCTCCCACCATACTGAGCACTCTACAGTGTATCTCCATGCTTTCAGTGTGCCACATACCACACAAATTGGATGATTTTTATATGGCAACATCATTTACTAATTCACCTCAATGAGTCACTCACTTTCACTCCTTCATACCATGGGAATAGTCTTCTTTATAAAACAATGACTTTACTTTCATTGCCTTAATCTTGCCTCCCGTGCCCCTCCAGAGGATAAAATGATGTTCAGGATTCCATCCTAAGCCTGCCTGCCTACACCCAAGACTTTGCCATTTTAATTAAGAGATCGTTCTTTGGGCTCTTGACATTTGGGTAATCTGTTTGGGCGGGATCTCTGAGCAGTACTCAGCAATATAGATTTGTATTCCTTTTGAATTCTCCCTTTGTTTGGTCTGATTTTACTTTATCTTTCAGTTATCTTTTATCATTTGGGTTGTGAGGGTCTTCCAGTTCCATCAAAGAAGACATTTTCTACTCTTCCTCTTTAACCTTTGTGCTGCTCTTAAGTCAATTTCACAGTTGCAAACAGGGTAGAATTACCTATACTCTACCATCTTTATCTAGAGTATGCCCTCATAATTAGCCATTTGAACTATCTTTGGAACTTCATAAATTCTAATCATATTTGAGCACAATAGCAATGACCTTGGGTCAAAAAATAATACTCCTATTTAATAACAGAACATATAGGTATAAATATTTTAATTAAATTATTCAACAAACATTTATTGAGGTCTATAACCCTGTAATTATACAGTGTTTTGTTTTGTTGTTTTAATTCCATGTAAATTGGCATTGAGGTGAAGGGGAAGCTTTTCTGCCCTCTTACATGAGTGAGGTTGGAAAAGTCTCTGAAGAAATCCTCATTGGGAGCCTCTTCACCTGCTCAGTGAATTCTGAGCCATCTTTTAGACAATCCAATCTGGAGATGAATTATGGAAGAGCTGGTTTCACAAACCAGGAAAGAAATGGTAAGCCTTGGATTCACTGTGCCTGGATGGCATCATCACCAGATTATAACTTTATCAGTCCAGAAGGATTTTTCTGCCCCTACTCCTTTCTCCCCTACTTTAATATTAGTGGGACCTCAAATAGCAAGAATTAAGTGGAGAGTACAGGAAGCAAGAAAAGGAAAAAGTAGATCAAAACCCTTCCCTTTCTCACTTTTTCATTCTTCCAAGCCTGAGGCAGACTTAAACTAGGGAAGAACAGAAATTTCAAACTGAATGAGATTTTTAGTTTTGATATTTGTCTGTACTGGACTTTCATTTATTGAATGAAGCAGGAAGGCTTTGGGACCTGACAGATTTTATCCAAAAAACAAATGAAAAAGAATAAAGGTGTCTTCTGCTTCACTCTACTAAGTGTAGCTCATTCAATAACTACAATTAAATGAGTTTAGCCTGTCAAGAAGTAGGAAGGCATTCACAGTTATGAGAAATTCTGAGTTAGGCTTAAAAGAACAAGGGGACAAGGGAACACAACTGTGGTACCTTTTGATATGAAAAATGAAGCTAAACCTCCTTGACCAAAATAGCTTATGGCAATAGGAGACTAAAGATTCATAGAAAAAAATAAAATATATACCCCTTAATGAAAAATCATATTTCTTAAGATTTTTTCAAATATCTCTGAGTATTTCTACCATCTGTTCTCAGGATTGGGAGTATAAATGTGAATTGCAGAGCTCCCAGAGTAATTGTTTTGTTTTTGTTTTTCCAAGTTAAATTTTATTATAAAGCCTATAAAATTTTCAACCTGGTCAAATAAACAAAGCTTCTACTACATGTGTAATGGGATACAAAGTTCATCCAGAATAGAAGATAATGAGTCAGAGATTCAATATAGTGGATGTTTTCAGATCAGCATGCCCTGATAGCATAGATCTGGGAATATTTAAGAAATGTTCTTAATTTATCATAGGAGCAATCTTTCTGTATACATCATAGACAGATATGAGACCTGCAAACTGAAAAAAAAAAAAAAAAAGTGTAGGGCCTACCTTTAAAGAACCAAATAAAGTAATAACCCTAAAAATTATAGGCTGGTCAGGTCAATTTTGATACTTGAAAAGACCAAACTCATTAATCATTTCATTTATAAAATAGTAAAAGATCACAGGATGGCAGTGAATATTCAACGGTATTTGGGGAAGTGTAAATCACTCAGACTTATGTAATATCCCTCCATAACAGAGTGTCAGATATTACTGAAGGAAAGAAAAGAAAAAAGATTTTAATCCTGGTCTTAAAGGACATATGTGTAAATAAGGCTAGGAAAATATTTTCAAAGTGCACCCCTATATGAATTATCTACTTAATAGAAAGCAGAACAGGTGGAGTTTTATTCTCCCCTTTTCTATTTTGGATAGTGGATATTTGAGCTGCAAATACATACATAGGACCCTAAAAAAAAAAAAAAAGAAAGAGGGAGAGAAACTTTCCCCTAAATTATTGTAAATTGGGGAGAAAGGTGTCATTCATTCTGCCAGTGGAGAAAATGTACTGTAAATGGCATTGCAGATTGATTTATTAGCCCAAAAGGAATCAAAAGAGCATGTCTCTCAAGAAAACATGGGAGCAGTTCAGGAGACTCAGAAAAAGAAAGTTTACTGGGGGAAACTAAGACAAGCTGAACAAAAATAGAGGAATTTATGGGATCTTAGTGAATTTATTGGTACTGAAGAAAATAGAAAGAAATGCAGTCCCTGTAGATAGAGATCACAGAGCATACAAATCGAGAGCAGGATCTCCCTGGCTCGGAGAACAATTTTGCCCTGAAGTCACAGGGGTACACTCCAAGGACCACTGAGGTACTCAAAAGTCTCATTGAGGAACCCAATATTTACAACAGACTATTCTATAAAGTCTTAGAATTTTCCAAAAATGTTGACTCAACTGAAACTTGACTTTGTTATAATAATATAACTACCCAATGAATCTTTTTCACCGGTAGAAGCCATTCTTTCCCCAGCTACTCTTACTCACTTGGCAAGAGGAGGAGATACAGCTCTGAATGTTTCTTGCTCCAAACTCCTCCATCAACAACTCCTGACATCTCTTAACTATCCTCATAAGCATTGTTTGCAGGTCATAATACCACCATTTCTGATGCCATATCAGGTTATCACAGAAACCTGAATCATCTAAATGAATCCAGCAATATATAAGAAAGGATAACACTTCAAACCAAGTAGGGTTCATCCAAGGAATTCAGGCTATCCCAGCATTCATATCAGTTAATGTAATCATCATACTATCAGACCAAATAAGAAAAATCATATGATTGTCTCATTAGATACAGTAAAAGCATTGAATAAAATTCAGCATCCATTCACAATAAAAAAAAACCTCTCAAACAACTAAGAATACAGGAGAAATTCCTTAACCTGTAAAAGGGTATCTACAAAACACCTACCACCCTTTTATCACTCTTACTCAAGTTCATGCTGAATGTTGAGAGACCAAATGATTTCCCCAGGAATCAAGGAAAATACAAGATGTCATCTCTAACCACTCCTACACAACATCCCACTAGAAATCCTGGCCAGTTCAATAAGGCAAGAAAAAGAAACAAAAGACATAAAAATTGGCAATTAATAAGTAAAACTGTCTCTCTTTGAAACTTACATCATTGTGTATGTAGAAAATCCTAAAGAATGTGTAAAAACAACTCCTAGAAGGATAACAAAGAAAATAGGATATAAAAAATGAGTATGACTGTGGAATCACTAAATTGATATTTCTTCTCGCCTCCAGCATTTTGGAGCAGCTAGAAGGAAAAATCTGAAATAGTGGAATCATAACCCTTAACAAACTCTGAAATCTGTCCTGTAACTACTTGCTGAAATGTACTTTCAAACTTATTGCTTTTTCTTTCTTTTCTATGCATATATGTTGTATTTCACAACAAAAAATGTTAAAAAAAAAAAAAAAAAGGAAATAAAAAACTCCTAAAACTAATCAGTGAATTTGGCAGTGTTGCAGTGTACATAGTCAATATACAGTATTCAAACATATTCCTATATGTCAACAATGAACAACTGGAATTTCAAATTATAAAAACAATATCAATAACCGTATTGTGCACACTCACAAAGAAATAGTTACATATAAATACAACAAAATTTGTGAAAATTTTGTATGCTAAAACTACAAATGTCCAATAAAAGAAATCAAAGAAGATCTAATAAGTAGAGAGATAGGCAATGTTTATGAATTGAAAGACTAAATATTGCTACAATATCAGTTCTACCTAATTTGATTTATAGATATGATGCAATCCCAGAAAGCTTTTTTTTTTGTAGATATTAACAAGCCTATTTCAAAATTTTCATGGAAAGACAAAGGAATTATAACTTCTAAAACAATCCCGATAAAGAACAAAATTGGAAGACTCAAGATTACAAAGCTAAAGTAAATCAAGATAGAAAACCTCTTTTGTTGCTCAGATGTGGCCTCTCTCTCTCTCTAAGCCAACTGAGCAGGTGAACTCACTGCCCTCCCCACTACGTGGGGAATGACTACCAGGAATGTAAATCTCCTTAGCAATGTAGGACAGAAATCCTAGGATGAGCCAGAACCTGGTATCAAGGGATTGAGAAAGCCTTCTTGACCTAAATGGGGAAGAGAGGAATGAGACAAAATAAAGTTTCAGTGACTGAGAGATTTCAAACAGAGTCAAGTGGTTATCCTGGAAGTTATTCTTGTGCATTAAATAGATATCTCCTTTTAGTTTGTGATGTATTGGAGTGGCTGGAGGGGAGTACCTGAAACTGTTGAGCTGTGTTCCAGTAGCCTTGATTCTTGAAGATGATTGTATAAAGATATAACCTTTACAATGTGACTTGACTGTAAAAACTTTGTGTCTGATGCTCCTCTTATCCAGGTTGTGGACAGATAAGTAAAAAAAAATATGGATAAAAGATAGATAAATAATAGAAGGACAAAGAATAAATGGAAATACTCATTGTCAATGAGAGGAACAGGTAAGAGGCATGGTATGTATGAGCTCTTTTCTTTTTTCTTTTTATTTCTTTTTCTGGATTGATGTAAATGCTCTAAAAAATGACCATGGTGATGAAAACACAACTCTATGATGATATTGTGAGCCACTGATTTTACACCATGTATGGAATGCATGTGTGTGAAGATTTCTTAATAAAAATATTTTTTAGAAAAGCATTGTACTAGCAAAAGGAATCTGGTTGACATGTGAAGAAGCACATGATGTGCTAGATGTTAGAAACATGAGATCCAGTTCCCCCATCAGCCCAGCCAATTACCAAAATGTGAGTGAAACCATCAGGGTCTGTTCCTCCCCCAGCCATCATCTTACTATATGACTCAAGCCACATGAATGAGCTCAGGTGAGTCCAGGAGACGAACCATCCAGGAAAGGCCAACCAAACTTGAATTTTAAGCTGATAAATGATAGTTATTTTAAGTCTGGGGGTAGTTTTTCACATAGCAATAAGTAACCGATATAACACAGTAACTCCAGTGCCAACTGACATCAGCGTTAATATAATGGAGGGAATTTAAGCATGAAAAAAATTGCTGTGGTCTTAGCCCACGGTGTTTAAAAATTGCTTATTTTTGCAAATTTTATGAAAATACAGTACTACAGAAACACATTGCCAGAGCCTTAAAAGAGCATTTAAAAGTAAGAGATGCTAAAGTTAAGATTCATTCAAAGAAAACCCACTTCTGGTAAGTGTCAGTCTTAATGGTGAAATACTAACATATATAACACTGTTCTAGACATCATGCCCGTTAACTTAACTATAAATGACAGCATATTTATGCTTACTACATATCATGCACTGCACTAAGCACTTCAAATGGATTATTTTATAATCACTCCAAAATCTCATGGGGTAAACACAATTATAATCCACACTTTTCAGATGCAGAAACTGAGGCTTAAAATGACAATTATCTGATGAGGTTTGCCTGTTTCTGTTATCAAAGTCTGTGTTTGTTCTAATTTGCCAGCTACCGGAATGCAATATACCAGAAGCAGAATGGCTTTTAAAAAGGGGAATTTAATAAGTTGCTAGTTTACAGTTCTAAGGCCGAGAAAATGTCCCAATTAAAACAAATCTATAGAAATGTCCAGCCTAAGGCACCCAGGGAAAGATACTTTGGTTCAAGAAGGCAGATGAAGTTCAGGGTCTCTCTCTCAAGTGAGACGGCACATGGTGAACACAGTTAGGACTTCTCTCTCAGCTGGAAGGGCACATGGCGATCACAGAGTCTCTGCTAGCTTTCTCTCCTGGCTTCCTGTTTCATGAAGCTCCCCAGGAGGCATTTTCCTTCTTCATCTCCAAAAGTCGCTGGCTGGTGGACTCTCTGCTTTGTGGTGCTGCAGCATTCTCTGCCCTCTCTGAATCTCTCACTTTCTCCAAAATGTTTTCTTTTTTATGGGATTCCAAAAAGCTAATCAAGACCCACCCAAATGGGTGGAGACATGTCTCCCCCAGTCCAGCTTAACAACCACTCTTGAATGAGTCACATCTCCGGGGAGATGATCTAATTATAGATTCAAACATACAGTACTGAATAGGTATTGGAAAAAATGACTGCCTTTACAAAATGGGATTAGGATTAAAACATGGCTTTTCTAGGATATATCCATCCTTTCAAACCAGCACAGTGTTTATAGTAATTATGTTTTTAATTCAGGAAAGAGAGAAAAATAATGAAAGAAAAATATTATACTTTAATTTTAGTTTTTACACAATTTCCTGTAATTTGAAGGGGATTTTCTAATATATTTTCTATCTATAAAAGAAAATAACTGTTTGTATTTACTTTAGAGCTGACCACCTTACTGAAGTCTCCAAAGATTTAAATTGGATGTCTTGAGTTATACTGGTAGACAAGCGTATCATTTGGGAATAGAAATAAATGCATTTTCTCTCACATAGGTAAATCTAGAGAATCATTTGGAAAAATATTAAAATGATTACAACTACTAAGAGTTTATTAAAGTAATTATATATAATACTAATATTTATAAAATTTGGTTTTCCCAGAAATAAGCAATAAACAGTGAAAAAATATAATAGGGACATTTAGTATTTAGAATATCAGTAAAAATAGAAAGTACTTAGGAATGATGCATGAAATATGTAAAGGCTACACAAACAAAATTTCAGATCTTTAATTAGCTACATGCAAGAACTTGGAAATAAATGGATTTACATAACAATTTTCTGTAGGTGAATTTTAAATACTACAATGTTATAAATTCTTTCAAATGAATTGATGAGTTTAATTTCAACCCAATAAAAGTTTCAAAGTAAGTCATTTGTCAGCTTTTTTTTGTTGGAATTTTTAAAAGGGCGAATGCATTATTAGCGTTTTAAAGATGAAAAATGGTGTAGTGTGAAGTATATTCTGCATAGCCTTAGTAATCTGACCATGAATTCTCCTCCCATAAGCGACAGATGCTTTAATTTTCTGTTTTCTAATGCATTTCTCCAGAGATATATTATGATGGCAAGCAAAACACATATTTGCTTATGATATATGTGCAAGTGCTGTTTTTGTCCCTTTAAAAAAAAATTAGACCATACCACATGCTATTTTGCACTTTGATGTTCACTTAACAAACATCTTGGAATCTTTCATAGATTCTACAACTACACAATGTTTTACTGCATGAATATTCTATAATTTATTTAAACAGTTATTTTCTGAAATCACAAAGTAAAAAAGCAAAGAATCAAGATGAGACCAGAACAAGGAGCTCAAAATAGGAAGCAATTAAAACAGAGAGAGTGGTATCCTATGATTACTCAGTGGGAAAATGATTATGTAAGTATTGCAGTGAAGACCAAGTGTTGGTCCCCAGTAATTTGGAGAAATAGAGCCAGATATTCCTGCATTAAAATAGGACTATGGAAGGGGCACCGAGGTCATTAGAACCCTTGACCCGTTACCAGAGCAAACACACACACACATGCAAACCTTCTCTAGAATAAAGCATCCCTCATTTAAGTTTAAACTATTAGTGCATAATCAAAATTCACAAAACACCCAAAGATACAAGTTATGATGAATGAGTCAAAACAACAACAACAAATTTAGACTCCAAAAGAGTTTAGATACCAGAATTAGTGGATACAGATAATAAAACATCTACACATGAAATATTTATAGAAATAAAACATGAAACTAAAATTGAGCAAAAAGGAAACGACTATCAAAATTGACCAGGCAAATTTGAAAAGGAACTTAATAACATTTTTATAAATACAAAACAATAAATTGAATGGATGCATTAAATAATAAATTAGAAGAGGAATTACTGAACTTGAAATTAGATTTAAAGAATCACAAAGTATAATAAGCAATAAAATGAAATTCACATCAGGGTACATTGCAGGGACTTCATAACACCAAATGCAAAGAGAAGATCTTAAAAGAGCCAGAGAGAAAGGATAGATTTCATACAAAGGAGCAAAAAGTAGAGCTTCTCAATAGTCTGATGAAAGGCAGAAAAAATGGAATAATATATTCAAACTACTGAAACAAAATTCATGAACCCAGAAAAACAATGCTTTTGAGATAGAGTAAAACAAAGGCATTTTCAGACTAAAAAAGGCAGGGAGGGGTTTCTATCAATAAGACCTCACTAAAAAAACTTCTAAAGGATGTATCTTAGGAAGAACATAAAATAGAAAAAGAGCTAGAGCACAAAATAAAACGGTGAGCAAAGAGGTAAAGCAAATATAAGTAAATATATGAAGATTATCCTATGAAATAATTACATTAATATATAAACAGTGAGACGAAGATGAAGACAAATAAGTATTAGATATCAATAGCCTGAGGGTTGGTAAGGAAATGATTTAGAGCAGGAATATAGAGCAACCACAGCATTGATATATTGCTGATGGAAGCATAAATTGAGACAACTACTTTGGAAAACTGGGTCTATACGCTAGAGAAACATTTATGCATATCCATCACAACTTGGGTTAAAAAATCTTCAGAACTAGATTATTCAACAAAACAGCAACAGCAGCTGGAAATAACGGAAATATCCAGGAGACTAGATAAAGAAACCATGGTACATTCATACCATGGTACACTGTTGTACAGCTGTGAAAATGAGTGAACTACAGCTACATACAAAGATAAGGAAATATCTTAGAAATATAGGGAGGAAACCAAGTTGCAGAAGAATACACACAGGTTTTTAAAATACATTGTTCAGAAACTAGCAAAACTAAGTAATATATTTTTTCAGGGCTTTGTACATATGTGGTGAGTCTTTTTAAAAATTAAAAACAGAAAAATGAAAACTCAAACAGGAAAAGTGGTAACTCCCTGTGGATGCGGAGGCAGAGAGAAACTAGGGTTTATAATATCATGAGTATGTTGGTATGGGTTTTAAATTTTATTTTTTCTTTTTTAATTATTATGGTACAATGGTTAAGGCTTTGGCCCCTGAAGTCCGACTGTGTTTTTGAATCCTGGCTCTATCAGTTCTAGTATTGTGATTGGGGCAAGTTATTATTATCTCTGTCTCAGTTTCCTTCCAGTTCAAATAGACTAATAATAGTACAAATTTCATAGGATTTTTAGGTAAAATACATGTTCATGTAAAGCACCTAGAAAAGTTCTTGACACATGGAAAGTACTCAGTATTAATTGCTACTAGCTAATATAGTTATGCCTTGTAATTTACATATCTTTACATATATTCTTAAATATATATATATGAAATTCAGAATTTTTTTATTTTAAGCAAAGTCAATTTCATCTGTACCCTAAACAGGAGAATGTATAAGGGGCACCTGTGCAGTAGCAGCTGTAACAAAAGAAAAATTTGAGGCCCCAGGCAGCAATGCTGGGATGAAGGGAAGATGGGGCTGTTGGGAGTGGGGTGGATGGAAGAAGCTGGGCACTGAGAGGCAAGAATTCTCCAGCTTAAAGAGCATATGTGGATAGGAAGCTCAACAGCACTTACCGGCACCTAAATTGACCAAAGGAAAAGAGATTAGAAGCCTAGAAACAGTTGAGAGGATTGCATTGCTAAAGCAACACTATGTGACTACTTAAAATCTAAAAGTTAAATTCTAAAAGGGGAGGCAGGCATTGACATGCACAGGTGTAGCCATTAAAGATAAAGGACAGGAAAGATCCTCCAAAGGAACAACAGGGGCTGCCACATTAATTAAGAGAAATTTACTTCCACTGCCAGTACAAAGAGGCCTCACTACCAGAGTCAAAATACATATACACATATTATGTTAC
Organism: Tamandua tetradactyla; assembly: GCF_023851605.1. Taxonomy (NCBI): domain Eukaryota; kingdom Metazoa; phylum Chordata; class Mammalia; order Pilosa; family Myrmecophagidae; genus Tamandua; species Tamandua tetradactyla. Next base: position 30,228,480 of record NC_135330.1, on the reverse strand, counting down.
AATATACTTACTATGATATAATCCTTATAATAATGGCTAATCTTTGTTTAAGTGCTTATTAGGTGCCAAGCAAGCATATTCCAAGTATTTTATAGGTATTCACACACTTAAACCTCATGACAACAATATGAGGTTGGTGCCATCATTATTCTTATTTCATAGATGAGGAAGCTCAAGAAGAACTTGGTTACTAGCTCAAAGTCTCACATTTAATGGCTGAACTTTCATTTGATTCAAGAGTTTGGAGCAGGAACTACATGTATTTTGTAGTCTCCTCTTTCTGAACTGGATTAGTCCACTCCTTTTATAATTTATATATCTAATTGGGGTAAGATCACTTATCTTTTTCCCCAGTAGTTCTCAAAGCATGGTCCCTGGACCAACTGCAACAAAATCACCTAGAATTCATTAGAAACACAAACCCTTGAGCCCAGCCTCAAACCTACTGCATTAGAAATACTCACATGGGGTTCAGCAATCTGTTTTTTTAAAAATCTCAGCTGATCAGGGGAGTGCTAAAAATTGAGAACCACTGTTCCAGTATATAAATTGCTGAACCGAGGATTTTCAGCTAGAAGCAGTAATTGCATGAGTCTTCAGGTTTCTTGAACTTGGTGAAGAGATGACTATGTTCCATGAGAGAGGATAAAGGGTGTATAGGTCATCGGATGGCCAAAGGGATGGATTCTATTTGTTGGCTATTCCAATCTCTCCCTTCATATTTTCCAGCCAGGGGTGTGCAAGTTATACTCTACTCCTATGGGATTCCTGAGAAAGTTTGTACTTTTTCGATTCAAGGGCTGTCACTTTCCCTTCTTCCATTTTCTTGCCTTGAATTCAGACTAGAAAGTTGAAGGTGCAGCAGTCATTTTATGACCATGAGGAAAAGACCAAAAGAAAGATATATATCTGATATCAGGTTCTAATATCACCAGGCTGTATTTCTGCTACGTAAGCCTAAATTACATGCTACATCAGAAAAGTAAATTGTGATATGTAATCCACTTATTTAGTTTCCTAGGCTGCTTAAAGCAGGTACGGTGAAATGGATTGGTTTAAACAATGGGAACTTATTAGCTTACAGTTTGAGGCCGAGAAAATGTCCAAATCAAGGACTCATCTAGGAAATGCTTTGTTCCCAAAGACCACCTTATTGAGTTGTTAGAGTTGTTTAAATATGTGTGAAATTAGCCCTTTGTGTATTATGTGAGGTGTTTTGTTGCCAGGCAGGACTTCTTAAATGTAATTTATTTGATCTATTATTTTCTTTTTCTTTTTAAATTATAATTCATTCTTAAAAAGTCCTTCTCTACTCTAAGACCATTTAAAATTTCTCCTACAATTACTTCTAGTATTTTTATAGTTTCACTCTACTTTTACATACTTAATCTACAAGAATTATTTTATTGTAAGTCCCCTACTATATTCCAGGCACTGTTCTAGTTTCTGTCAATACAAAATGATGAAACCAAGCTAAAGCCCCTGCCTTTTTGGAGCTTATGTTCTAGAAGGAGGAAGAGAGAGAATAAAAAATAAATAAATTTAAAATAGATATAAAATAAGAGATAATGATAAGAGCTATGGAGAAAAATAAGGCATAGCAGGGGTTAGGAAGAGCAGATGGTAGACAACGGTTTTAAAACATATAATCAGGAAAGGATTCCCTGAGATATATTTAAACAAAAAACTACAGGAGCGGAGGGAAGGAGCCATGTGAATATCTGGGGGGAAGAACATCCCATCAGGTGGGAGCATGCTGGGTATATTCCAGGAACAGCCAAGAGGCCAGTGTGACTAGAGATGAGTGATTATGTGAGTGGTAGGAATGCTGGGACTAAGGTAAATGAGGCACCTATGGTGCAGGAAGGAAGATATAAATGAAAAAATTTGACCATTCATAACTGCTGGAAGCTGTGATGAGGACATAAGGTTCACTGTCTAGGTTTGAAGGTTTTCATAGCAAAAAACATTCCTAAGGCCAATGACAAATAGAGTCAAATATTTCCAACGAACAAAACAAAATATGAATATTCCTTAAAGTCCTAAAAGCTTTTTTAAAAGAAATAAAATGTTTTAACTTCATCTGAAACATGTATAAAGGGTGTAGGCAGACAATTCATAGCTGTAGAATACAAAACTTTATTAAATATACACAGAGGTTTATCTTTATTATTAATCAAGGAAATAAGCAAGCAGCTTCTCATTTGTCAAAAATTATCAATTCGTCAATTTATCAGGTAAGTAGTTTAAAAATTCAATTAGGCTATGATTCAAAGGCATAATAATATTCATTGGTATTAATGAAAGTATAAACTGCCATAAACTTTCTCAAAAATAATGCATCAAGTTGAATCAAATTCTTAAAAATATTCTTACATTTTGGATCTAGTGAGCCTCATTTATGGGATCTATCCTAAGGAAATAATCAGAAATGTTTATAAAGACTTAATTCATGTTGCTCATCATAGTATATTTATTGGAAATACCTTTAATATGTAACAATAGGAGAATGAAAATATATATATCATTTTTGCTATTTTCATAAGTTGCAATTTTATGTGCTCATCATAATTGATTCAGAATTTTAATGACATGGAAATACTTATATTAAACAAAAATCAGGATGTGAAGCTATATACATATTTGATAAACAATTATGTATATTCACATATATATATATATATACATCGATATACACAAAATCTTCATTTAACTTTAAAATAAATGTGTATTATTCACCAATCTTTAAAGGGAGGGTAATAACCATTCTTCAAATATTGTTTAAGTGATTGTACTTTTGATTCTTCTTTCTTACATAGAGCATACATTTATAATGATTTTACTATGTACCCAACATAGTCTATGGTCTGTGTAGTTGTGTTTATATATAGTTTGCCATGTGTAAAAATTCTCCAGCAAGTTAACAAAGCTATAACAGAGTATAATTCTTCCATTGCAACATATTTTATATTTCTGTGAATTTTTATAATCTTGTACCTCATAAAAGTATGTATTACCTTTAATACCAGAAAAGAATAATAAAATTTTAAATGCTAAAAGGGGGAATAGAGATAATTCAAACTCAAGTTGGATCTGCAAATAATCAAAGAAGCAGCTCAACTAGAGAAACAAGCTGCTCTGAGATGTCTTATTAAATGTCTGTCTTTGAATGGCAGCATCCCCTGTTCATTAGGTTCCAGTTTGCAGACTAACAGCCACATGCCAGTTGGCTCACTCCACCAACGGTTCAAGATAATTAGTCCATGTTAATCTGCTGATTATTTCCAAGAATTATAAAACTTGATATATATGTGTATATGTTCTAGTTTGCTAGTTGCCGGAATGTAATATACCAGAAATGGAACGGCTTTTAAAAAGGGAAATTTAATAAGTTGCTAGTTTATAGTTCTAAGGCCGAGAAAATGTCCCAATTAAAACAAGTCTGTAGAAATGTCCAATCTAAGGCATCCAGGGAAAGATACATTTGTTCAAGAAGGCCAAAGAACTTCAGGGTTTCATGTGTGGAAGGGCACATGGCGAGCACAGTCAGAGTTTCCGTCTCATCTGGAAATGCACATGGTGAACATGGTCAGGGTTCTTCTCTCATCCAGAAGGACACATGGCAAACACGGCATCATCTGCTAACTTTTTTCTCTCCTTGCTTCCCATTTCATGAAGCTCCCTAGGAGGCATTTTCCTTCTTCATCTCCAAAGGTTGCTGGCTCATGGACTCTCTGCTTTGTGGTGCTGCGGCATTCTCTGCTCTTGCCGAATCTGTTTATTCTCCAAAATGTTTCCTCTTTTGTACGACTCCAGTAAACCAATCAAGACCCACCCAAATGGTGGAGATATGTTGTCACCTAATCCAGTTTAACAACCACTCTTGACTACATCTCATCATCCAGGGAGATGATCCGATTACAGTTTCAAACATACAGTATTGAATAGGGATTATTCTACTGTTATGAAATGGAATTTTGATTAAAACATGGCTTTTTCTAGGGGGCATACATCCCTTCAAACCAGCACTGTATACAAAGAAGAAACATGTTTCTTTTACTCATGTAACTTTTTCCCAAATGTAATATTAATCCTTTCACTAGTCTATGTTTTTGCCCTTGGGAGCCTCTACTTTTCAGATTCACAGAAAGCATAAAATGTAAAGCACATTGGGGGAAAAAAATAGTTTCTCTAGATTAGTATGATCAGTGTTCTTTCCATTGTCACTTAGAAGGTGTAATATAGTAGGAGAAAACAAACCCTTAATATTTTACCAGGTGATTTGCAGATAGTTTATGATTCTATAATTCAAATTAGAATTTTTTTTAAGAATAAGGATCTAAAATCATTAAAATTCTTCATAAGTGGGTGGTGCAACCATGGCTCAGTGGCAGAATTCCCACCTGCCATGCCTAAGACCCGGGTTCGATTCCCCGTGTCTGCCCATGCAAAAAAAAATTTTTTTAATCTTCGTAAGTGTCTACTGCAGAGCTGGCGATAATGACCACTCATTGAATCAACAGTCACCACTTCCAATGCTACATTCCAGGAACATCAAATTCATATAAGGTCTAAGGAGTAAGACCCTGCATTTCTTTACTACATTAGTCTCATCCTTTATTCTAAAACAGAGTAGAACCCAAAGGAATGAGGTTGATGATCTGTTTTTTTCTTTGCTATCAATAAAATATAGAATCGAATAGAATATACCATTTCTAAAAAGGGTTATGTTGATGAATTTATTCAAACACTGGATTATGCGATGACATGTGAGAAATCAAAATAAGTCCATGAGCAACAAAGTACCTACTAGAATTGCAAAAGGAAGGAAGAATTATCAAACACAATTCAGCTGCTGTTTATTGAACTCTTCAGTTCTTTTGGGAAAGGTGACCTCGAGTTTTTGGATGGCTACATGGCCAAAAAATACCTAGCTTTGGGGGAAGGGTAAACTCAATTTGTGATAGGCACACTATTTTTAGAAAATATTTACAGCTTGCAAAGTTTCAAGGCAGATGTGATTGAAGTCACCTGAAGGCCAAATGGTTGACGGCCTTTACACTGTATGAGTTACGAGAGCACACTAGACTGAAGGCCATTTATCCAAGACGAGGACTTTTTGGAAACCCTATACCCAGTCCTTGGCTTGTCCTTCTAACATGATTTAGATCCACTAGGAGATTTATAGGACTGATTAATTAGAAAATCTTTCAGTCAGCTCAATTCAGCATGCCATCTACTACTGTTATGCCTGCTCACTGCCTAGGAAGCAAACTCCTCTGATAATCTATGCCTTTCTGTAGGGGTCTTAGCTTCTTCCCTGCTGATCCAATTCCAGTTGTTCTCCTTTCTCCAAAGCCTTTCAACTATGTCCTCTGGAACAACCTTTTTAAAATTATCAACGATTATTGTTCCTCATACACATTTCTTCTCTGGAAAGCGAGTGCTTTTCACTCTCTCAGTCCCCATTAACCCCAAAATCTATGGATGGAACTGGCAAACTCCTTACTCCTCGATGCCACTTGATGACCATTTTTTCTTCACCCCAATGCAACCCACTCCTCTCTTTGTATAAAGTGATCAAGGAATGTTGGTATATGTTAATTGATAAAAGATGATATCTGTGGATGATGCAAACTCCAGGAGAAGGATGTGGCCTTCTTTCAAATACATCTACCAATTTTAATTCATCTAGCTCTTACTACTACTTTGTAAATTATATGTTCCATTTCTTTATTTTCTAATAGTTGCCTTAGAAACTACAACATACATCCTGAACTTGTCAAAATCTGCTAATTGATCATTTTAACCTCCTTTTTGACAACGACCTTAGAATACTTTAACTACATTTACCCTCATTCCAATTTACATTTTTATCATTTTTATGTATTTTATTATTTTATTTTGAAAGATATATGATAAACCAGTAGATGACAGATTGATAGAGATAGATCCTAAACACCACAAGAGTCTTTGTGCTGGTTTGAAAGGAAATGTGCCCCCTAAGAAAAGCCATGTTTTAATATAAATCCCATTTCATAAAGCTAGAATAATCTCTATTCAGTACTGTATGTTTGAAACTGTAATGAGATCATCTCCCTGGATGATGTGATTTAGTCAAGAATGGTTGTTAAACTGGATTAGGGGATGACATGTCTCCACCCATTTGAGTGGGTCTTGATTAGTTTCTGAAGTCCTATAAAAGAGGAAATATTTTGGAGAATGAGATTTTCAGAGAGAGCAGAGAATGCTGCAGCACCATGAAGCAGAGAGTCTACCAGCCAGAGACCTTTGGGGATAAAGAAGGAAAACTTCTCCCGGGGAGCTTCATGAAACAGGAAGCCAGGAGAAAAAGCTAGCAGATGATGCCTTGCTCACCATGTGCCCTTCCAGCTGAGAGAGAAGCCCTGACTGTGTTCGCCACATGCCTTCTCACTTGAGAGAGGAACCTTGAACTTCATCGGCCTTCTTGAACCAAGGTGTCTTTCCCCGGATGCCTTAGATTGGACATTTCTATAGACTTGTTTTAATTGGACATTTTCTCTGCCTTAGAGCTGTAAATTAGCAACTCATTAAATTCCCCCTTTTAAAAGCCTTTCCATTTCTGGTATATTGCATTCCAGCAGCTAGCAAACTAGAACAGTCTTGTTATTGTTTTATACAGTTTTCATTTATATTTAACCCTTTCATTGCTCTTTATTTCTGTCTATAACTCTGATCTTCTAAAGCAGACTTATCTTCCTGCAATATGAAGGATACCATTAGAATTTCCTTTAGTGTAAGACTAGCCCTTTCAGCATCTGTTGATCTAGATGATTTTTAAAAAAGATTTCTCATATCTGAAGGATGTTTTCACTGGACAGAGCCTTCTAGATTGGCTGTCATTTTTCAGCATCTTGAAGATAGCATTCCACTGTTTACTGGCCTCTGACATTGCTATTGAGAAATCAACTATAAATCTCATTGTTGTTTCTTTGAAGGTACTCTGACTCTTCTCTCCACCTGCTTCGAAGATTTTCTGCATAATTTTGTTTTATCCCATTTTTCTATGACGTATCCAGATATGTATTTCTTTTATTTATCCAGCATAAGATTCATTGGAATTCTCTTGTGAATTCATGTCTCTCATCAGCTATGGAAAATTTTAGCCATTATCTCTGAAAATATTAACATTGCTGCCTTTTCTTCTCCTCTCCTGATGGACTCAAATTAATCTGTTAAACTTTCTCACTGTAACCTGGAATCTCTTCCTCTTTGCTCTTTATGATCCATCTTTTTTGTGTTTCTATGCTTTAGTCTATATAGTTTCTTCTAACCTACCTAATTCTCTCTTCAGCTGTGACTAATCTGATATTAATATATCCTTTGAGAATTTAATTTCAGTTATTGTATTTTTTAATTCCAGCATTTGTTTTGTTCTGCAAATGTGCTATATCACTTTTTATAGTTGCCAGCTTTCTACCGAAATTTTCAAGCTCAGCTTTGCTGCCTTAAACATAGTTTAATAGACTATGTCTGTTGAACACATATCTGAGGCCTCTAGAGTTTCTTTCTGTTTTCTGATTTTTCTGCTAGTTCTCCCAATTTATTTTGTCTCCTTGTTTGCTGGTTTTCTTTGATTATGTGCTATACATGTCATTTGAAATGATGTTTGTAATTATATCTTCAAGTCACAAATAATGTTTCTCTCCAGAGAATATTTTCATTTTCTCTGCTTGGTAATTGGGATCTAGGAAAATCTTAACCTATTGTCATGGTTAGGGACAGGTGTCAACTTGGCTAAGTTGTGGTACCTGTTCATCTGATTGGGCAAGCGCTGGCCTGTCTGTTGCAATGAGGACATTTCATAGGATTAGGTCATGATCACGTCAGCTACATCCACAGCTGATTCCATTTTTAATCAGCCAAAGGGGAGTGTCTTCTGCAATTAGTGATGCTAAATCCAATCATGGGAAGCCTTTTAAGGAGGACTCAGAGGAGACAGGTTCCATTCCTGCTTTGGCTGGTGAGCCTCTCCTGTGGAGTTCGTCCAGGCCATCCATTGGAGTCATCGGCTTCGCAGCCTGCCCTGTGGATTTTGGACTCTGCATTCCTACGGTCACGTGAGACACTTTCATAAATTTTATATTTCCAGGTGTTCCCTGTTGATTCTGTTTCTCTAGAGAACCCTAACTAATACACCTATGTTCAAGAATTAATATATTTTATGCCACTAAGATGACTACAAAATGGTCCATACTTATTCTCAGAGTTCTGACTCTCAGTATCTCAGCCCAGTAAATGATGGTTTATCAGAGGCCCCATACATAGTGATCCCCAGATTCTGACTTTTGTCCTTTTAATTCTCCCAAATACTGCTCAGCCTACCTACTGTCAATTTCAGATCCAATACAGAAATCTTCTGTATGTTTGCAAACTGCCCTACATCTCAGTCTAGTAATTTTTCTTTATCTTATTAGCACTGTGATATTTTTAGATGATGCTTTCATGTATATATAAATGTATCACATGTGCATATATATTTGTGTGTGTATATGTGTGTGTGCATGTGAACGAGTGTACAAAATATATATTTTTTCAGTTGTCTCCATGGGAACTTTTGTCTAAATTACCTAGTCTGATATTACTGGCTTTTCCTTTATTTTCTATAACTTGCTTTGGTGTTGGGCCTATGTCCTACTAGGCAGTAAGGGGAGGGAATTAAAACTTTCCAATTAAAGGCACCTTAGTCTCTGCAGCCTTAAAAAAGTAAATTCAGTCTCCTTTGGAAAAACTTTGTATTTGGGGAGCAAATATTGAGTGTCTTTGGATTTCTCCCATCTATCCAAGATTTAATCAGGTTCATTTAAAAGCCTACAGGTTCTAAATGAAGGAGATGCCTTGAGTCCATGTGTATGGTTCTTTGTTACCCTCTGGAACTCACTGGCCTCCAGTATTGAAATCCAAGGGTGATGAATCTCTTGGATGTTTTTAGGTACAATCAGGGTCTGGGTGGCCCCACTTCAGTATTTTCTGGGTCTGTGGGTCCTCTGATTTTTAGCCACGTCTTTTCCCCCAGATTAGACCATCAGGAGCATCTTCTGTGGAGTCATCTTGCCCCTTGCCAAAGCAACCTCAGAGCAAGCCTAACAATTCTCTACTCTACTATCAAACTATTGATTTGGCAGAGACCCCTAAAAACGTCAGCTTTGAACCATCAAGTTGATTAACTTCTTTTTGCAAGGTGGAGTATGTCCTGTCTCTGAAAGGGGCAACTTCTGGGCAACACAATTTACAGTTGATGAGATTACATCTGAAAATGTTTTAAATGTAGTGGGGCCAAGAAATTAATAACTACATTTTAGATTTGCACAATATCCAGGTTTCTTATTTTCTGCCTGATCCAGTGTTGCTCTTGAGCCCTCATCCCAGTAAGCAGTGCAGGAAGACAGAGAGAGGGAAAGCTAGCCAATTTAAAATAGCTCATTTTCTGCTGCTTTAAAATTTTTTCCTTCAGTTTAAAATATCTCATTTACCTCTTCTCTACTCCTTCTCCCAAAATGCCATCCGGGTTTATCAGAAAGCTAACATGTCCTCAAGGTAGTAGACAGAGGAACGTCTCTGATAATCAACCCACATCAAAATGGGACAATCACTGCAGAGTAAAAACTGCAGAATGAATTCACCAAGTAGGTAGATGGTTAGAGATAGTGCTCAGAATGGGAAAGATCCAGAAGTTCCTGTATGCCCTGTGGAAAGATGCCGAAGATAGCTGATAAGGTAGTGAGGTTGCCAAAGGGTCACTACAGAAGAGGAAAGGCAAAAAAAAAAAAAAAAAAAAACAGAGAGAGAGAGAGAGAGAGAACATCTGGGTAAATGACCCCACCCAGGATTCACAGGATAGCTTCAACCAGTTCTCAAGGGAATCACAAGCACAAGCAGAGGCCTCACATAGAGGCTGGCCAGACTCCCAATTAATAATCCCCAGATTGAGATGCAGACCAGAGGTTTCACCAGAAACAGAGCCCAATGCCAGAGGCCAATGAGGGGCCCGAGCAAGGCATAAGGATCCTACATACATCTGAGCCCTACCCTTCTCCATCTATCCCTGAAACACACAGACGCTTGGGGACCAATCTTACCCAGGCAATATCTTGGGGTAAAATGGGATGAGAAAACCTGAAAGTTTGAGCATTTACCCAAAAGGGACAATGAAAAAAAGACAGAGAGAGATTCTTTTATCTTGAAGAAAATGACATATTCTAATTGGCAAATTTAATGTAATTTTCTACCACCCATTGGGATGTGAGTTTATGAAAATGTATAGATCACTTGTTTTTTTTAACTACATGTTTATAAAACCTGAACTCTAGTATATAAATTTCAACTCCTTTATAAGTTTTTCAAATTCATTAACTGAAATGCAAAATATGTTCTTTTAATTTCCTTCATTTTTCCCACACCTGTGGTTTTCCATTGTTCAATTGAGTTTTGTGTACCTATATGCTCTCGCTTATTTCTTGAAAGGTTAAATTAGTGGGTCTTCTATTTAATGAAGTTTGTTTTCAAAGAACTAGCTCTTTCTCTTTATATTATTCTATTTTTTTCTAATTCATTATTACTTTTATTTATTCCTTCTGTTTTCCTCAGATTTATTTAATTATTCCCTTCTCAACATATGAGTTCAATATTAAATTACTTTTTTATTTCTTGTTTGATCATGAATGTACCTACAGTTATGCAACTTTTTCCTGAGTCTTCTTTTTTCACATAAGGAATGTTAAGAAAGAACTTTCTTCATTCCCAAACATTTGCATTTTATTTGTACCCATTCTTGTGCATAACAGTATTAAGTTTTTGGTTTTATTTGTAAGTGTATTGTAACCAGAGAATATGGTCTGTATAATTTATTTTATATTTTTTTATTAGAGATGTGGGTTTACAGAACAGTCATGCATAAAGTACAGGATTTTTATATACCATCCTATTATTAACACCCTGCACTGAAGAGATACATTTGTTACAAGTGATGAAAGCTCATTTCTGTAATTGTACTATCAGCTACAGATTTTTGAAGTTTTATTTAGACACTGTGTATACAACTTAACATCCCCTTTTAACCACATTCATATATAATTTTTTTTCTTTTTTCTTTTGGCATGGGCAGGCACCAGGAATCGAACCCAAGTCTCCGGCATGGCAGGCAGGAATTCTGCCACTGAGCCACTGTCGTACTGCCCCATATTTACATTTTAGTGCCTTAATTATGTTCACAGTGTTGTGCTACCTACTGTCACCACCATCCATAATCAAAATACTTCCATCATTCTAAATAGTTACTTTTATATTTTAAGCCTAACTCCCTAGGTCTGTTTCCTCTGTTAAGGAGTATAAGGACAAAATTTGCAAATGTTTTTTAGTAACTAGTAAGAAACAACATTATCCATTTGCTAAGTACAGAAATGAAGAGACGCATATCAACTAAAGCAATCTTAATAATTATAATTTTTAGTCTCCTATGGCTTTACATTTCTTTTTGCATGTTTTACCTCTCAAGGACTGAGAGAAGTGAGATAAAGTTTTCCATTAGTACTGTATTTCTGAGCATTTGCTTTGTATTCCCGAAAATAATATTTTGGTTCATACATTACACTTACATCTTCAATTTGGATTATATTTTTAAACATTACAAGTGATATTTTTCTTGTCTTGAATTCCATTTTTGCTAATATTATTATTATAAGGCCTTTTTTTCTGTTTCTTTTTTCTTTGCACACTCTTTCTTGTATTTCCTTGGACACACTTATACTTTTGATTTTTCAGAATCACTATTTAAAAATATGTCTCTTTTAACAGCATATAATTAAGTTTATATATTTTACTCAAAGCATTTTTTTCCATTTAGTAAATGATTTTACTCCTGTTTAATTATTTTTGTGTGTATGCGTACATATACACAGAGAGTCTGAATCCTGTGTTATTTCATACCTTTTGTTTTTCATGCTTCTTTGATGTTTTCTGTAATTTCTAACTCTTATTATGTAGTTTCTATTTACTTTGTTTGCTCCCCACGCATACTCTGCCAAAAGAATTTGGAAGTTATAATCTGTTTTTTTTTCCTACTAATGTATACCATTATAATTTTAAATAGATCATTAAACATACAATCCACCAATTTTAGAAACAAAACAGCATAGATTTAACACCTCCTAGCTATTATCACATTCTATGATTTTTGTCTCATTCTGTTATTGTCAAATTATTATTTTTGCATCATGTAGCTTTTGTTTCAAGAATCATAACAAATTGCAGTCTGTTTTGTGCTAAAAATTTTTCTGTTTTACTGGATTTACTGTTGCCAATTCATTGTTTATACTACATATTCTCCAGTCATGCATGATTTCTGGTTTTGTTTTATCCCTTGATTAGCTGGATTACAAACTCAAGCAATTTTTTTGTCCAGTATTACATTTAAAGGATGTCTTTTTATTACCATTGCACATTGAAAACAGTTCAGCTAGATATACAAATCTTTCATCATACCTTCAATTAAGTATCAATCAACAAATCAGTCTTAAGCACCTACATTTTGCCAATAATTGTGCACACAGTGCAAGTAATTGTGGTAAGTACTAGAGATACAGAAATGATCGCTTCCTTCAAAAGAATGACATTGATAAAGTAATTTCAAGGGAGTTAAATTTTACCAAGGGTGTATACAGAAGGTCAAAGAATATAAAGTGATTTAACTTAGTCTAAGAGGTGAGGGAAATATTTATGAAGTTAAATTTAAGTTGAGAACTAAAGGATGAGTACTAATAAGTGGATAAAGCATGAGAAGAAGGGTAGTAGAAAACCAGACAGATTATACAGTTTGTACAAAGGGCTTAAGGTGGATGAGAGGGGTGGTCTTCCCAAACGAAGCAATAAGGGGATACATTAATTGTAAATAATTTAAAATCAATTATAAAACCCACTTGAAGTCCATCTACTTTTTTTTTGTAGCAGCGTGGGCCAGCCATTCTAAAGAATATAAGCGATAAATTATTTCTCACTGGACCTCCGGTTTCAGATCTGACATCTAAAAAACTTGGAGGTCATCATTCCCACACTTTTAACAAGAAGAATCTGCAAAAACTAAAAGTCAATGCCTTTTTTTGGAGCCATAGGAGAACTGAGATTGCAGGACAAATAACTTCTCCAAAATCTGGAGAGACGAGTTCGTTCAGAGAGACATAGCTGAGATCAATTAATCTGGAGCAGATGAGGCTAAAGCCATAAACTGATAGGAACACAAATGCTAAGAATGATGAATTGCTAGGGGCTCAGTGTAGACAAGCATGAGCTAAGAAATTCCTGGGGCCATGATCTTAGGGGAGACCTCACAGTTCATTGGGTATTACTTCTAAGAAACTACCAGGTACTCTTGGCGGAAATCCAAAGAAGATACCCTACAGGCTCTGGCCAGGGAAGGGAAGGAATAATCATTATGAAATACACCCAGACTATTCTCGGTAACAAAGCCAATTCTCCAGAAGAAAAGATTTTACCTGAACATTATCCCATCTGTGGTAAGGACAATTCTCTGCCTCCAGCCCTTGCTAAGCTTTTTCTCTCACATAAGTGGGGACAATCGGTTAAGAAACACTTGTGAATGTCACAATCCAGGGACACAGGGCCCTAAAGTCTGAGATTTAATTATATGATTATAGAAAGCTTTCCCTTCCCTACATCTTATCACCATATGCCCATAGGGCTTCAGTTTAACAGTGGGTTATAGTTGAAAGCTGAAAGATGTAGACTCCACCAGAAGGGGATATTTTAGAGAAGCCCAAAGAAACAGGAGAGATAAACAAGGACAGTAAAATAATTTGAAGCCTCTAAGCACCTACAGCTACAGCAAATCTTACAGACAGCCCAACCCCCAGCCAGATTAACATAAAATTTCATCCTAAAAGTCCTATACCTCTGTTCCTATTAACTGATACATCATGTCCAGTTTTCAAAAAAAAATCACAAGACATGCTAAAAGTCAAGAAAAAACATCATTTGAAGAAACAAAGCAAGCATGGAAACCAGATCCAGATATGACACCTATTTTGGAATTATCAGACAGGGAATTTAAAAGAACTATGATTAACATGTTAAAAGCTCAAATGGAAAACAAGCATGAAAAAAGCAGATTTAATTTAATTTGGAGAAACAGAAACTCTAAGAAAGAATCAAAGGGAAATGTTAGAAATAAAAAATACTGTAACATAAATAAAGAATGTCTTTGATGGGCTCATCAACAGACTGGACATGGCTGAGGAAAGGAACAATGAGCTTGAGATAAGTCAAAAGAAACTACCCAAACCCATGTGTAAAGAGAATAAAGAATGAAAAGGAAAGGACAGAACATCCAAGAACTGTGGGCCCATTTCAAAAGGGAATAACAAAAGGAGAAGAGAAAATGTACATAAGAAATAGTTGAAGTAATAGAATTTTCCAAAATTAATTATAGATATCAAAGCACTGATCCAGAAAGCTCAGAGAGCAATAAGCAGAATAAGCATCAAAAATTTAAGGACCTCGGTATATCAAATTCAAAGTGAGAAAACTAAAGACATTTTGTTTATCAGTTCATCAGATGATAGTCATTTGGGTTGCTTCCATCATTTTGCCAGTTGAAAATAAACCTACTATTAACATCAGTGTTAATACCAGTGCAAATAACTGGTAAAGTCCCTGTTTTCAATTTTTTGGAGTATACCTAAAAGTGGCATTGTAGGTCACAAGTTAATTCTGTAGTTAGCTTGCTGGGGAACCACCAAACTGTCCTCCATAGCAGCTGCTCCATTTTACATTCCCACCAGCAATGAATGAGTATTCCTGTTTGTCCAAATCATCCAACATTTGTAATTTTCCATTTGTTTAATAGCAGCCATTCTAGTGGGTGTAAATTGGTAGCTTATTGTGGTTTTAATTTGCATTTCCCTAATGACTAATGATGTGGAGTAACTTTCTGGGTACTTTTTAGCCATTCGTATATCTTCTTTAGAGAAATGCCCATGAAGTCTTTGTCAATTTTTAAAATTGGGTTGTCTTTTGTTGTTGCATGGCAGGATCTCTCTGTACATTCTATATATTGAACAATTATCACGTAAGTGGCTTCCAAATATTTTCTTCCAATATGTAGGTTGTCTTTTTATTTTCTTCTTAAATTCTTTTGATGAACCAAAGTTTTTTTATTTTGAAGAGGTCCCATTTATCTAGTTTTTCTTTGGTTATTCATGCTTTGGGTAGAAAGTGTGAAAAACCATTGACAACCACAAGGTTCTGAAAATGCTTGTCCATGCCTTCTTCTATAAATGTATTACTTCTGGCTCTTCAACTTAAGTATTTGATCCATGTTTAGTAGATTTTTGTATATGGTATGATATAGGTTCACCTTCAGTCTCGTGCATATTAATATCCAGTTTTCCTAGCAGCATCTGTTGAAGAGATTATCCTTTCCCAATTGATTGGATTTGACACCCATGTCAAAAATCAGATGGGCACATGTGAGGTTTTATTTCTAAACTCTCAATTCAATTAATTTATATGCCAAACCATGCTGTTTTGATTACTGTGGCATTGTAATAAATTATAAGATAGAGAAATACAAGTCTTCCAACACTGTTCTTTTTCAAAATGGCTTTGGCATTCATGTCCCTTACCCTTCCATACAAAATTGATTATTTCTTTTCCATTTATGCAAAGAAGGTTGTTGGAATTTTATTGAGATTGTATTGAATTTGTATATCACTCTGGATAGAATTGACATCTTATTAGTAATTACTTCCAGTCCATGAACGTGGAATGACCTCCCATTTCTTTAGGTCATCTTTGATTTCTTTTAGCAATGTTTTGTAGTTTTTTGTACACAAGTCCTTTACACCCTTGGTTAGATTCATTTGTAAATTTTAGATTATTTTAGATGCTATTGTAAATGATATTTTTTCCTTGATTTCCAATTTAGATTGCTCATTACTAGTGTGTGTATAGAACCACTACTGTTTTTTTTTGGATGTTGATCTTGTCTCTGCTATTTTGTTGAGTTCATTTAACTTTTGGTAGCTTGTTGTGGATTTTTCAGGATTTTCTAAAAGTAGGATCACATTGCCTGAAAATAGTGAAAGTTTTCCTTCTTCCTTCCCAATTTGGATGCCTTTTATTTGTTTTACTTGCCTAGGTGTTCTGGCTAGAACTTCCAGTATAATGTTTTGTTTGTTTGTTTGTTTTTGTTTTGTGTGGGGTTTTTTGCCTTTAGTGTTTTTTTTTAAATTTTTATAAACATAACATACAAACATGAATATTATTATCATATGATCATTCCATTCTTGGTATACAATCAATAATTCAAAATGCCATCACATAGTTGTATAATCATCATCATGATCATTTCTTAGAACATTTGCATCAATTCAGAAAAAGAAATAAAAAGAAAAATGAAAAAGCTCATTGTTATACCCTCCAGCATAATGTTGAATAATGTGGTAACAATGGGC
The DNA here is from genome assembly GCF_023851605.1 of Tamandua tetradactyla. NCBI lineage: Eukaryota > Metazoa > Chordata > Mammalia > Pilosa > Myrmecophagidae > Tamandua > Tamandua tetradactyla. The sequence goes on along the minus strand of NC_135330.1, from coordinate 30,211,972 downwards.
ATCCTTGTCTTCTTCCTGAAAACCATTCAGTATGATCATAGCATTAGGCTGATCAAATCCTAACATGTTTTACCCTTATCATATTAAGAAAGTTTCCTTCCATTCTTAACTTTCTAAGTATTTTTATAAAATGGATGCTAAATTTGGACAAATGCTTTTTCTGCATCAACTGAAATAATCAGATGGTTTTCTACTTTGTTCTATTAATGTGCTACTAGATTAATTAATTATCTTATATTGAACCATGCTTTAATAACTGGGATAAATCCCACTTGAGTACGATTTATTATCTTTTTAATATGCTGTTGACTGCAGTTTGCTAGTATTTTGTTGAAGATATCTGCATTTGCATGCATAAAGGATATTGGCCTGTAATTTCTTTTATGGTGTCTTTTTATGGTATCCCTCTGGCTTTGGAATTAGGGTGATTTTAACCTTATAAAATGAATTAGAAATTGTTCTCACCTCTTCATTTTTTTTGGAAGAGTTTGAGCAGGACTCATGTTAATTCTTCTTGAAATATTTGGTAAAAATCACCTGTGAAGTCAGCCATCTGTTCCTGGGCTTTTCTTGTGGAAGTTTTTGACTATAGATTCAACATCTTACTGGTTATGGATCTGTTGAGAATTCTATTTCTTCTTCAGTGTAGGCAGTTTGTATATCTTTAGGAATTTGTCCATTTCATCAAGATTGTCTAATTTGTTGGTATACAGTTCATTGTAGTATCTTCTTATTGTCCTTTTTATTTTAGCAGGGTTTGTAGTAATGTCCCACTTTTCATTTCTGATTATGCTATTTGTATCCTCTCTCTTTTTTTCTCTGTATTCTAGCTTAAGGTTTTATGATTTTTTTTTAATCTTTTTAAAGAACCAAGATTTAAAGGACAGATAATTTTTTTAAAAAATAAAAAATAAATAACCAAGATTTGGTTTGTTGATTATCTCTACTTTTTTTATTCTTTATTTCATTTATGTCCACTGTAACCTTTGCTATTTCATTCCTTCTATTATCCTTTGATTAATTTGTTCTTCTTTTTCAAGACCCTCCAGTTGTGAGATTAAGTTTCTGACATGAGATCTTTCTTATTTTTATTCTAAGCATTTAGAGCAATAAATTCCCTCTTCTCACTGTCTTTGCTTTCTCACTGTCATTTTATTTTTTTAATATTTTTATTGAGGAATCTCACACACATACAGTCCATACATGGTGTATAATCAGCGGCTCACAATATTATCACATAGCTGTGTATTCATTTCCATGATCATTTTTAGAACATGGTATCACTCCAGAAAAAGAAATAAAAAGAGAAAAGAAAAAACTCATATATCCCATACCCCTTACCTCTCCCTCTAATTGACTACTAGTATTTCCATCTACCCAATTTCTTTTAATCCTTATACCCTCTATTGTTTGTTTTTTAGCCATACCTTTTTACTTATCTGTCCATATATTGGATAAAAGGAGCATCAGATGCAAGGTTTTCACAAACACACAGTCACATTATAAAAGTTCCATTTATACTGATCCCACAGCACTCTTGTTGGCTTTCTATGTAGAAAGATTGTGCCCATCAGACAGAAGGAGTTTCCACAAATCCTTCCTGTAAAATTTTTTGAAACTTGCTTTGCAACCCAACATATGGTCTATCCTTGAGAATGATCCATGAGCACTTGAGCAAAATGTGTATCCTGCTGTGGCGTAGTGTAATGTTCTGTAAATGTCTGTTAAGACTAGTTCACTTGTATTATTCAAAATCTCTGTTTCCAGGGGTGCAAAGGTAGTTCAGTGGTAGAATTCTCACCAGCTACATGGGAGACCTGGGTTCAATTCCCAGCCCATGCATTTCTCAAAAACAAAAACAAAACAAGTAAACAAACAAACAAAAAAACAAACAAAAATTCAACAAAATGTGTTGCAATAACGGTATACTCACATGGAAAAAGAATGAAATGTGACCCCCACCATACAGCATACAAAAAAAAATCTCTATTTCCTTATTGATCCTCTATCTAGATATTCTATCTATTGATGTGAGCAGGAAAGTGAAGTTTCCAACTATTATGGTGGAGGTATCTACTTCTCCCTTCATTAATGTCAGTATTTGCCTCATTTATTTTGGAGAACTCTGGCTTGGTGTATAAATATTTGAGATTGTTGTCTTTTTGTTGAATTGTTCCTTTCATTAATGCATAATGTCCTTTTTTTGGTTCTTTCATTTGTTTTACATTTGAAGCCTAATTTGTTGGATGTTAGTATACCTACCTCTGCTCTTTTCTGGTTGTTGTTTTCATGACATATCTTTTCCCACCCTTTCACTTTTAACCTATTTTTGTCCTTGGCTCTTCCGTAGACAGCATATAGATGGGTCCTCTTTTTTATTCCATTCTGACAGTCTATGTCTTTTGATTGGGAAATTTAATCCATTAGTATTTGATGTTATTACTGTAAAAGCAGTACTTTCTTCTACGATTTTGTCTTTTGGATTTTATGTGTCATATCTAATTTTTTTTCTCTTTTACCTTTGCTCCGATAGTCTTCATTTCTATATTCTTCTCCAGACCTTTCTCCCTAATCTTTTCCTATCTTCCTATAGTGCTCCCTTTAGTATTTTTTGTAGAGCTGTTCTCTTAGTCGCAAATTCTCAGTGACTGCCTGAAAATATTTTAATCCCCCCCCCCCCATTTTTTTAAAAACAGTTTTGCCGGTTATAGAATTCTTGGTTGGTAGTTTTTCTCTTTTATAATCTTAAATATATCATATCACTGCCTTCTTGCCTCCATGGTTTCTGCTGAGAAACCCACACATGGTCTTACCAAGCTTCCCTTTATGTGATGGATTTCTTTTCTCTTGCTGCTTTCAAAAATATCTCATTGGCTTTGACATTTGAAAATATGATCAGTATGTGTCTTGGAGTATGTCTCTTTGGATCTATTATGTTTATGGTATGCTGCATTTCTTGGATCTGTCTTTCATAAGAGATGAAAATTTTTCAGTGATTATTTCCTTCATTAGTCTTTCTGCTCCTATTCTTTTCTCTTCTCCTTCTGGGACACCCACAACATGTATATTCATGTGTTTCATGTTGTTTTTCAATTCCCTGAAACCCTACTCATATTTTTCAATTCTTTTCCCTATATTTTCTTTTGCATGTCATATTTCAGATGTCCAGTACTCTGTTTTATTAATCTTTTCTTCTGCCTTTTTCAAGTCTTTTGTTGTAGGTTTCCAACATTTTTTGTCATCTCCATTGTTCTGTCTTTCATTTCCATAAGTTCTATAATTTATTTTTTCAAAATTTTGAGTTCTTCTTTATATTCACCCAATCTTCTTTATATCTGCCCTCAACTCATCAATTTGATTTTTGATGAGGTTTTACATGTCTGGTCAAACATTTTCAATTTGTTGTTTCAACTCCTGTATCTCATTTGAAGTGTTGGTTTGTTCCTTTGACTGGGCTATATCTTTTATTTTCCTAGTATGAGTAATTATTTTCTGCTGGTGTCTGCACATTTGATTTCCTTAATTAATTTATTCTGGAGGTTGTTTTCATTCTTTTACATAGGATTTTCTTGCCGGTTGTTTTCTTTCTCTATCTGTTCTTTGACATTAAGTTCAACTTATTCTAAACCTCTAGCATAGGTTCTGTTTACCCAATCAGAACTTTTTCAGCTCTTGTTTTTCTGTTTTCTGCCCTGCCTATAAGAAGACTTTTTTTGAAGGAAGGTCTCCTCAGATAGCATCAATTCCACTTAGATTTTTCCACACCTGACAGGACCCTTCTCAAGAGGAAAGTGTAGCCAGCATCAGTTTTCCCTGATGGTGGGACCTAGCAGGTTTTTAGACTTTCCTATGAAGCCTTCAGACTCTGTACTTTCTCTATCCTGCCCAGTATGTGGCACTTGTCTGCCTGTGGCATCCCACCAGTGTGAAGCGATGCAGTGGCTTTAATTTCAACAGGGTCTCCCTGCCAGCGGCATGGTTGAGACCTAGGCTGCAGTAGTAGGCAGGCTTTGATTTCTTCTGTTTTTTAGTCCCTGGGGCCTAAATTCTTTGAAGGAGGGATTCCACTTGAGTTGGGCCCTGCCCTCCTTTCTTGCAGAAGATATGCCCTTTAAGGAATTAACTCCTTTCATCTGACTAGTAACTTTGTCTCTCAGACATGCCTTAATTCTGCCCTTGCCTAGGGCAGTGCTGGAGCCTGAGAGTGCTTGCAGTTCTAGCTAATGAGCTGCTAAGAAGTAAAAAAAAAAAAAAAAAGCTTTTCAAAGCCAGACCCCTGCTCCTCAGATTTGTTGATTAAGGACTTGAGTTGGTATGTGGCTGTAAGTATCTCCAAGCTCTATGTGCCCCCTTTTCTTGGGATGCAGCCCTTTCCAGTATTTTGTGCTGTCTAACTCAAAAAGCCTCTGATTTTTTCCCCCCCATATCCCTTCCCCCTCTCTGCCACACTCAAAATTCCTAGTTCCTTTCATTCTTATTCTAGGTTCACCTCTACTGGGGGCCTATTTTCAGTAGTCAGAATTTGTTAATTAACACTGCCATTGTAGCTTGATTGAGCTAAGCCCTTGAGGAACTTACAATTCTGTGTAGTATATCAGCCATTCCACCTAGTCCAGACTGGTGCATGCTGTGTGTCCAGACACTGATGTTCCCCCAACATTTTTCTGTACCATTCCTAAATATTTACCAGCTTCTCTGGAGGATGAACTAAATTCCACGCCTCACTGTGCTGCCATCTTGCCCCACCCTCTGAGATGTGCCATAAATTTTAATGTTGTGTTTTCAGTTTCATTCACTAAAGATATATCCCAATTTTCCCTGTGATTTCTTCTTTGATCCATTGTTTATTTAAGAGTACATTGTTTGATCTGCAAATTTTCCAATTCACTTTGTTTCATTGATTTCAAGCTTTAATCCATTGCAGTTGGAGAAGATAGATACATGATAAGATTTCAATATTTTATACACACTAAGACTTGTTTTGTGATATAAGATAGAGTTTATTCTGGAGAGTGATCAATGTACACTCTTGATGAATGTGTCTGTTGCTGGGTGAAGTGTTCTATGCATGCCTATAAGGTATAGTTCATTTAGAAAGCCTTTCAAATATTCTATATCCTTATTGATATCTGTCTAGATGTTCTATCCAATACCAAAATTGGTATATTGAAATCTCTTACTATTAATATAGGACTGCCTATTTTTCCCTTCAAATCTGTCAATATTTGCTTCATATATTTTGGGACTCTGCCTTTAGGTACCTATATATTTATAATCATTGCATCTTCTTGTTAGTTGACCCCTTTATCATTATATAGTGACCTTCTCTTTCCCTTGTAATAGTTATTGACTTAAGTCTATTTGTCTTATATTAGTGTAGCTGTCCCAGCTATCATTCGGTTTCTATTTTCATGGTAGATTTTTGCCATACTTTCACTTTTTGCATATTTGTGTCTTTGAAATTAAGGTGTTTATCTTGTATATAACATGTGGTTGGGTCATGTTCTTTTATCCATTTTGCTGGTCTCTGCCTTTTGACAGGAGAGTTTGATCCATTTATATTTAAAGTTACAGCTGATAATGCAGAATTTCTTTTGCAATTTTGCTATTTTATCTTTGTAACTCTTTTCAATTTTGTCCCTCAATGCTTCCATTAATGCCTACTTTCATATTTAGTTGATTTTCTGTATTGTACCATTTTGAATCCCTTCTCATTTCTTTCTGAATATATTTCCATATATTGTCTTTGTGATTATGATGGGGCTAAAAATCAACATTGTAAATACAGCAATTAAATTTGATTTGATACCAACTGTTTTAGTTTGCTAAGGCTGTTAGAATGCAGCAAAAAAGAGATGGATTGGCTTTTAATAAGGGAATTTATAATTACAAATTTATAGTTCTTTGGAGGAAAGACAGCTGACTTTCATTTGAGTTTCTCTATCACATGGAAAGGCACATGGTGATGTCTTCAGGCCTTCTCTCCTGGCTTCTGGGTTCCAACAGCTTTGTCCAGTGTAATTTCTTTCTGTATCTCCAAACATCTGCGCTGAGCTGTGAGTGCTGAGATGAGGTAGGCTGAGCTGCTGACCTCTGTTCTGACCTCTCCCTATTAAGCCCCCAGCTATTTAAATTGAATCTTACTCATTGTGGAAGTCACTTCCCTTAGCTGACTTCAAATATAATTGCCATAGGTGAATTTCACATGCTGATGATTCAAATCCATAGCCACAGAACAGGGAGCATCATCACCTGGCCAAGTTGGCACCTGACCCTAACTACCACACCAACTTAATTTCAAAACTTAATTTCAAAAGTATAAGCATTCAGTGTTCCTATACTCCTCCATTACCCCAACTTTCAGTTGTATGTCTTACAAATTTTATCTTTAAACAGTGTATATCTGAAACCATAGATTTACCATACCTTTTATGCCTTTGTATGTTAAAACCTATAAGAAGAAAAAGTAGTACTACATACGAAGGAATACAATACAATAATACTGGCATTTATACTTACCCATATAGTTACCTCTACTACAGGACTTTATTCCTTTATACTCCTTTGATCCATTGTCTAGGGTCCTTTCCTATCAGTCTGATTAACTCCCTTTAGCATTGCTTCTAGTGCAGGTCTAGTGGTGGTGCAGGTCTAGTGGGCACCATTATCTGACAAAGATGACGTGCACTTAACCATCACAGACCACACATTGTCAATTTGGAAGCTAAATACACCACTGCTTTTATCTGGTATGTCATAAACTCTTCCCCATTTTGAAAGGAAACTTGCTGGATATAAAATTCTTTCTTGACAATTATTTTCTTTCAGCACTTTAATTATTAAGTTCACTACCTTTTTACATAGCTTCTGAGAAGAAATTGGCACTTAATCATATTGGGATTCCCTCGCTTTTCTCTTTTAAAGCAAGGGAGTCCCAAAGTTTTTCATTGCTTTTCTCTTGCAGTTTTCAGAACTCTGTCCTTGTCCTTGGCATTTGATGGTTTTTTAATGCCTTGGCATGTCCACATGTATTAATGTACTTGGCATTTGTATTAGTCAGGGTTCATTAGGGAAACAGAACCAACAAGTGATATCTGTAAATATTAGAAGATTTTATAATAGTGCCTCATGCATCCGGGGGATGTATGAACCCAAATTCCATAGAACAGGCTACTAGCTGGGAACTCTGATGAAGGTCCATGATGAATTCCCCAGGAGGAGCTGGCTGACTGAAGTAGGGTTGAAAATTCTCTCTGCTGACTGCAGAAATCATTGCTTCTCCTTTTAGGGCCATCAACTAACTGGATTAAATATCTCTCATTGCAACATCTCTCACTGTTGAAGACATACTCTTTAGTTGATTGTAGATGTAATCAGCCATAGGTGTGATCAACTTAATGATTATTGAAGTCCATAAAATGTCCTCACCATAACAGTTAGGTCAGTACTTGCTTGACCAGATAACTGGGCACCATTATCTGACAAAGATGACGTGCACCTAACCATCACAGACCACACACTGTCAAGTTGGGATTGTAGATGTAATCAGCCATAGGTGTGATCAACTTAATGATTATTGAAGTCCATAAAATGTCCTCACCATAACAGTTAGGTCAGTACTTGCTTGACCAGATAACTGGGCACCATTATCTGACAAAGATGACGTGCACCTAACCATCACAGACCACACACTGTCAATTTGGAAGCTAAACACACCACCTTAAACCTACTTAATATTTAAATAAAAACAATAACAAATGTATTTTTCACCTAACAACACTCAGTTTTTCTAAGTACAACCAGAAATGCACTAAATCTCCAGAATATGTGCAAGTCCTTGGGTAATATTTACTCTTAAGTTGATATCCTATAACTTAAATACTGTGACCTGAACAATACAATGTATGTTATATGATGAGGGGATAAGGTAGAGAAGAAAACAAAGATATTTGCTTTATATACAAATACAAGCATGCAAACATAACAAAACAAGAAATAAATATTCATATCATTACAGTTCTCATTTCTGTAACTGGTCACATGGTCATAGTTCATATTTATCACTATTTTCTTCCACTACTTATTCCATGCACCCTTTAAACTCAGTAAGTACCTCAGCTGGCCATGGTTCTTTGCCTTGTGGGGTGACCCAAACCTTCATTCCTGAAGTTTCTGGGCCATTGGTAGTCTTGCTTGGATTAGGATGCTGCCGTTTTCCATTGACTTTAATCACAGGGCATGATAGTACTAAGAGACACTCTAGAGGATCTCTTGTATTCCAGGAAAATTCTTCTTTGCCATCATTGTATAGTTACAGTCCTATTTCCCCATGATAGTCAGATCAATCACCCCAGCCAATACAGTAATACTCTTCTTTGAGTCAATACGGTAATACTCTTCTTTGCCTGTTGATTCAGAGTCATGAGAAGCCCAATGTGGCCTGCTGGCAGTCTTAACTTTCAGTTCAATGTAATCATTGTTGTATCTCCTGGTGGAAACAGTCCTCCGTTTGGAACTAAGATCTATAGATCAGTAGAGCTTAAGGTTGCAGGGACAGGAAGCAAAAAATTTCCTAGGGGATCACTAGAGGTAATAGTGAGTGGTGCCACTCCCATTTCCACCCTTGATATGCAGCCTCCTGGAGAACATTGCCCCAGCCCTCCAAAGTATTTCCACCTAGTTGGCAGCATAAATTGAGTCTTCAAAAGGCCTTTCCACTGTTCTATCACACCAGCTCCCTCTGGATAATGAAGAACATGGTAATACCAGAAAATTCCATGAGCATGTGCCCATTCCCGTACTTCATTTGCTGTGAAGTGGGTTCCTTGATCAGAAACAATGCTGTGTAAAATACCATGATGGTGGTTAAGACATTCTGTAAGTCAACAGATAGTTAGGTTAAAATGGGAATTTTCAGATAAGTGAGGGAAGGTGGCCAGAATGATTCATGTGGTAATGGAAACAATAATACAATTTCATGTATTGCTTAATATACAAACATAATGTACATACAGATGGCTACCTATAGAAATATTTCTAAATACGTGAACATACATAGGTTAGTGCCATGCATATATTTCCTTAATCTGTCGGCTGAGAATGCCTAGAAGCAATCAGCAAGCACACTTCACCCAGATCTTGGTTTCTAATGTCATTCTCCAATAAAAGGAACCAGGGCTCCTTGGAGAAATGGCTGATTCTAGAACTGCAGCAGGAAAAGTACAAGATGAGCCTGGAATATATTTTAGTGCCAGAAAGTAAGGAAGTGCCCAAAACAAACAAATGACCAAAAATCACAAATGTACAATGATAGCAGTATATCGAAGAGACACAGGAGCCAACTAAAAGAGTTACCAATGACCAAAGCTAGACAAATTGACCAATAAAATAGAATTTTAAAAGTAGTACTGGATTGTAGCCCAAAGTACAAAATAAATATCCATGAGTCCATACTGATATACATAAATGATAGAATAAATAAATGGGAAAGAAGAGACAAGTCTCCTGTGCAAATAACTACAAATAATTAATGAAGATGCTTCACCCTCAAGAATGTGGAGCATGGCTGCACACTACTTAAGTGTGGGCTGCACATGGTGACTTCCTTTCAAAGAGCCCAGTACGGAAAGGGGTGGGGAAGGAGTAACTTGTGAAGATTCCTGAAAACCCACCTTAGCTAAGTAATCAAGGTCAGCATCAACAATGATTAGCTATGTTGTTATTAAGAATATCTGATATGATGTGATGAAAATGGAATTTTATTTTGTTGGTCTTGCTCCCCAAACCCACAAACCCAGTCTAAGCATGAGAAAAACATCAAACAAATGCCAATTAAGAAATATTCTACAAAATGCCTGATTGGTACTCATAAAAACCATGGAGATAATTAAAAACAAAGAACATTGGAGAAACTGTCACAACCAAGAGGAGTATAAGGGATATGATAGCTCAATATAATGTTGCATCATGGACAGGATCCTGGAACAGAAAAAGGACATTAGATAAAAACGAAGAAATTCTGAATAAATATGGACTTTAGTTGATAATAATGTATCAATTATTGGTTCATTAGTGGTAGCAAATGTGCCATTTTAATGTAAGGTTTCAATAATAAGGGAAATCAGATACAGTAAATATGGAAATGATATTATCTTCATAATTTTTCTTATAAAGCTAAAGCAGTTTTAACACTGAGATTAATTTTAAAAACAATTTTCTTCCCCATTGGAGACAGACTTGCACTGTGCCAACTTATCCTACAAACCCCACCCCTTAGCACTTTACTGGAGAAAGAATAGTTATTTCAAGAAATTATTAGAAACAGAGATCTGCAAACCTATGTTCATAGCAGTATTATTCACAATTGTCAAAAGATGGAAACAACCCAATTATCCATCAACATATGAATGGATAAGCAAGTGTGGTATACACATACAGTGGAATATTATTCAGCTATGAAAAGGAGTAAAGTTTTGATACATGCAGCAATTTGGATGAACCTTGAAAACATTATTGTGTTAGTTAGATTCAGTTGTCAACTTGGCCAGGTGAGCATACCTAGTCTTGTTGCTGCGGACATAAGCCAACCGTACGTGAACCTCATCTGTTGCCAATTACATCTGCAGTCAGCTAGGAGGCTTGTCTGCTGCAATGAGTGACGTTTGACTTAATTGGCTGGTGCTTAAATGAAAGATCGCAACGTAGCACAGCCTAGCAGCTCAGCATTCCTCATCTCAGCATTAGCAGCTCAGCCCAGGCCTTTGGAGATGCAGAAAGAAGTCACCCCGGGGAAAGTTGTCGGAACCCAGGGGCCTGGAGAGAAGACCAGCAGAGACCATCTTGTGCCTTCCACATAAGAAAGAACCTCAGTGGAAAGTTAGCTGCCTTTCCTCTGAAGAACCAACAAAATAAATCCCCTTTTATTAAAAGCCAATCCGTCTCTGGTGTGTTGCATTCTGGCAGCTAGCAAACTAGAACAATTATGTTGAATGAAATTAGCTAAACAGAAAAGGACAAATATTGTATGATCTCACTGATATGAAATAATTAGCATAAGTAAATTCATGCAGTCAGAAATTAAATACAGGTTACCAGAGGCTGGGTGGGGACAGAAATGAGAAATTAGGGCTTAAATCGTAGACAGATTCTGTTTGGGTTGATGGGAGAGTTTGGTAATGAATTGTGGTGATGGCAGCACATTTTAGGCATAGTTAACAAAACTGAATTATATTTGTGAATGTGGTTAAAAGAGAAATTTAAGGTTGTATATGTTACTAGAATTTTTTTTTTTTTTTAAAAAGAAAGACCATGTAACTGTACAACATAGCATTAGTTAGGGTTCTCTAGAGAAATAGAATCAGCAGGAGATATCCATAAATAAAAAATTTATAAAAGTGTCTCACATAACTGTGGAGATATAGATTCTAAGGTCTGTAGAGCAGGCTGCAAGCTGACTCCAATGATGGTCCTCAATGAACTATCAGGCAAGGCTGGCTCCTAAAGCTGGAAGAGTGACTGTCTCTTCTGAATCCTCCTTAAAAGCCTTCCAGTGATTACATTAAGTGTCACTCATTGCAAAAGATACTCCCTTTAGCTGATTACAAATGCAATCAGCTGTGGATGCTGCCAACATAATCATGATTTAAGTCTATGAAATGTCCTCATAGCAACAGACAGGCAAGCACTTGACCAACCAGACAACCGGGCACCACCATCTGGCTAAGTTGACACATGAACCTGACCATGACAACCATATACCCTATTGTAAATACCTAGTCGTATAATCGGAAAAAAATTATTTCAAGAATTATAGTAAATGTACCACAATAATACAATAGTGTGGTATGTGGGAACTCTGACTTTGAGGTTTGATTTTTCTGTAAACCTAAAACTCTTCCAATTAAAAAGAAAAAAAAGAAAAAAAACTGAAGCCCCACAAGACCAAAAGGAATCAACAGTAATTCAACTGACTGTAAGAACAAAATTCAACACTGTTTAAAGGAAATCCAGTATCTTTATGAAATATTATCTACAATGTTGATATATTACTATATACATATGTTTAAAATGTACATACAGCATAGAAAATAGGGGTGGTAAATAGAACTACATTATTATAAGATTCATATATTTCATATGAAATAATTCTAAGTAGATTGTGATAATTTGCATATTGTAATACTGATAACAATACTAAAAAACTAATGCAAAGAAGTATAGCTAAAAGTCAACTGAGTCAAGGCAGGCCATGGTGGTTCAGCAGGCAGAGTTCTCACCTGCCATGCCAGAGACCTGGGCTCAATTCCCAGTGCCTGCCTGTGCAAAAAAAAAAAAAAAGCCAATTGCATCAAAGAGGAATTAGTACGCACTCTTCTCAAACTCTTCAAAAAAATGAACAGGAGAGAATACAACCTAACTTATTCTATAAGGCCACTATGACCCAAATACCAAAGCCAGAAAAAGATATCACAATAAAAGAAAATTACAGACCACTCTCCCTTATGAATATATGCAAAATTCTTCAACAAAACAGGCATAACTCATTTTATTGCACTTTGCAGATACAAATTGAAGGTCTATGGCAAACCTGCACGGAGCCAGCTAATCACCAATTTTTCCAATTGCATGTGCTCACTTCATGCCTTTGTGTCACATTTTAATTAAGGTATGTACCTCTTTTTTTTTAGACATAAGACTATTGCACACTTAATAGACTACAGTAGAGTATAGACATAACTTTTGTATGCACTTGGAAACCAAACAATTTGTGACTAGCTTTGCTATGATCTTTGCTATTGCAGTAGTCTGAAACCAAACCTGCAATATCTCTGAGATATGCCAAATGAATCTAGCGACATATTAAAAAGACTATACACCATGACCAAGTGGGAGTTCTCCCTGATATGCCAGGGTGTTCAACAGAAGAAGACTAATCAATATAACACACCACATTAACAGAATGAAGGGTAAAAACACACAATCATCTCAATTGATGCAAAATAGGCATTTGACAAAATCTAGCACCCTTTCTTTATCAAAATACTCTGAAAACTAGGAATAGAAAGAAACATTACTCAATATGATGAATGTCATATATGAAAAACCCATAGATATCATATCCAACAATGAAAGGCTGAAAGATTTTCCTCTAAAATCAGAAGCGAGACAAGGGTTCCCACTTTCACTACATCTATTCAACATTGCATTGAAAGTTCTGGCAAGGAAAAGGATAAAAAGTCATCCAAACTACTCCTACTCACAAATGAAATGATCCTAGATATAGAAATTCCCAAAGAATCTACAAGAAAGCTACTATATCTAATAAATGAATAGCACAAAGAGGCAGGATATAAGATCAACACACAATTTGTAGTGTTCCTATATGCCAGCAATAAACAATCCAAAAGAAAAAGGAGGAAATTCCTTTTAAATAATGACTAAGAGAATAAAATATTTAGGAATAAATTTAACCAGGAATGTAAAAGATTGTACACAGCAAACTACAAATCATTGCTGAATGAAATTAAAGATATCTCATGTTCATGCATTGGAAAGCTTAATATTGTTAAGCCATATTACCTGTCTTTGTCAGAGCTGCTATTACAAACACACAACTGGTCTGGCTTCACAACAGGAATTCAATGGCTCATTGTTTTGAGGCTAGAAGTAATTCAAAATCAAGATATTGGCAAGACATGCTTTCTCCCATAGTGTATAGCAAACTAGTGCTGGTTGCTGGCAATCCTTGATATTCCTAGGCTTGTATCTCTGCCTCCCATCACATGGCAATGTCCTCTCCTTCCTGACTTCTGTGACTTATGGGTTCTTCCTATCAGGTCTTTAGGAACACAGGTTAAGTCCTGCTCTGGTTAAGTCGGCTACAGTTTAATGAAAAATAATATTTTCACAAGATCCAACTTATAAATGTGTCCACACTCACAAGAGTGCAGATTAAGATTATGATTTTGCTGGAGTACGTAATTCAAGCTGCCATATTAATCAAAGACATTTACAGATTTAATGCAATCTGAATGAAATTCCAACAGCCTTCTTTGCAGAAATGGAAAAGCCAATCATTAAATTCGTATGGAAGGGCATGGAACCCCAAATGGCGAAAAAAAAAAGTTGGAAGACTCTGCTTCCCAATTTTAAAACTTGTTGCAAAGCTACAGTAATCAAAAAAAATGTGGCAGATGGCTTCTATTAAACAAACAGGAAACTACAAGTATTGGAGAGGATGTGGAAAAATTGCAGCATTTATTCACCAGTTGAAATATAAAGTGGTACAGCTGCTGTAGAGGTTGGTTTGGCTGTTCCTCAGGAAGCAAAGTATAGAGTTGCTTTATGGCTTGGTAATACCACTACTGGGATATACCCAGAGGATCTGAAAGCAGTGTCATGAACAAACATTCTCACACTAATGTTCATAGTGGCATTATTCAAAATTGCTAAAAGATGGAACTAACCCAAGTGTCCATCAACAGATGAATGGATAAGCAAAATGTGGTATATATGTAAGATGGAGTATTATTAAGCTGTAAGAAGGAATGAAGTCCTGAAGCATGACATCATGGATGAATCTTGAGGACACTATGTTAAGTGAAATAAGTCAGACACAAAAGGACAAACATTATATAATTTCACTGATACGAACTAATTATAATATATAAATTCATAGACATAAAATATAGAGTATAGGTTACCTAGTTATAGAAGGAGGCTAAAGAACAGGGAGCAGTTGCTTAATATGTACAGAATGTTTAAATAGGTTGAACTTAAACACTTGGAAATGGACAGAGGTGACAGTAACAGGTTATTGTGAAAATAACTAACAGTGCTGAGTGGTGTGTGAGTGTGGTGGAAAGGGGAAGTTCAGTGTCATGTTGTCAGCAGAAGGAAAGGTGGAGGTCAAAATACAGGAATGTATAACACAATGAACCTTGGGGTGGACAATGTCCATGATTAACTTTACAAATATAAAACAGTTCCTCCGTGAACTGGATCAAATTTATGACACTATTATAAGGAGTTAAGTAATAGAGGGGTATATGGGGGGAAATGTACCTATTGCATACTATGGACTATAGTTAATAACAATATTTTAAAACTCTTCTATCAACAGTAACAAATGTTCTGAAGCAATATCATGGACCAATAATGGGGTGGTGGGTAAGAGGTATGGGAAGATTTAGGTTTTCTTTTTTCTTTTTATTTCTTTTCTGGAGTAATTAAAATATTCTAAAGTTGATCATGGGGAGGTATGTACAACTATGTGATGATACTTTGAGCCAGTGATCGTATACTTCAAATAGTTTCTATGGTATGTGACTTTATCTCAATAAAACTGCATTTTAAAAAAATGTGGTACTCTCTCCCAACTAGAAAGCCACTATTGCTTCTGGACAATCTCAAGATGGTGACCTCTCTAGAATCCAACTCTCATGACAAGCAGAACTGGGAAGATGCACACTTCCCCATACTGTGCCAGACATGTTTTGGAGAAAACCCATCTGATCAAAGAAAAGTATGGGAGGGAATGCAAAATCTGTGCCAGGCCATTCACAGTGTTTCACTGGTGCCCTAGAGTTCTCATGCATTTCAAGAAAACCAAAGTCTGCCAAGCCTGCCTTTTGGACCTAGAATATGGCCTACCCATCCTAGTTCATGATAAGGGATTGTCTTTTAAGGATGATATGCCAAAGTCAGATGTCAACAATGAGTACTACACACAAAATTATGGAGAGAGAGTTTCTAATTCTGATGGAACAGCTAGTTGGTATGGTGGAGAAAGCCACATCCACCAGTGACTTGTTACTCAAAATGGCCCATACTACACCGTACTATAAACAGAATTGACCTCACATTTGCTCCTTCTGAGTGAAAGGAGAATGTAAGAGAGGAGAGGAGTGGCCATACAGACATGAGAAGCCTACAGATCCAGATGACCCCCTTGCTGATCAGACCATCAAAGACCAATATATGAAATCAATGATCCTGTGGCAGATAAGCTTCTAAAGCAGGCTTCAACAATGCCTCATCTGGACCCACCAGAGAACAAGACCATCACCCCTCTATATGTTGGTGGTCTGGGAGATACCACTTCTGAGACAGATCTAAGAAATCATTTCTATCAGTTTGAAGAGATTTGGACAATAACTGTTGTGCAGAGACAGCAGTGTGCTTTCATCAAGTTTGCCACAAAGCAAGCTACAGAAGTGGCTTTC
The DNA here is from genome assembly GCF_023851605.1 of Tamandua tetradactyla. Taxonomy (NCBI): domain Eukaryota; kingdom Metazoa; phylum Chordata; class Mammalia; order Pilosa; family Myrmecophagidae; genus Tamandua; species Tamandua tetradactyla. The sequence continues at coordinate 30,195,749 of NC_135330.1, read as the reverse complement.
AAAAAATCTTTTAATAAGTTGACTGTCAATGGCCACAGGCTCACTATGAAATGGGGAAGGTCCCAAGCAGTCAGAGAAAAAGAAAAAGAAAGATGAAACTACAGACTCTGGAATCAAGCCACAGCCTGTTCCAGGGCTGTCAGGAGCTCTTCCTCCTCTTCCTGTAGCAGCAGAAGAAGCCTCTGCCAATTACTTCAGCCTACTTCCAAATGGTCCTCCAGCCATGGCAAACCTTACCCTGCCTCCATCAGAATTTGGGCCACACATGTCCCACCCAATGGGACAAGTTCTTCCTTTCATGAGTGCTCCAGGACCAATCCACTATCCTTCTCAGGACCCTCAGAGGATGGGAGTTCTTACTGGGAACCACAGCAGCCCCTAGCACATTATCACTGCACTTGAGCTCTACAGCAGAAAGGGCATTTTCATTTTCCAGTAAATGAATCTTGGGATAAATACATTTTTTCTTCCTTTAAAAGAAAGTGCAGTAGAGGCACAAGGACAGAATATATTGATGGAATAAAATGGAGAGTTCAGAAACAAACCCACACATATGAGCAATTGAGTTTTAACAGGGGTGTTAAATCCACTCAATGGGAACAAGCTGGGAAAACTGGATATACACATGCAAAAGAATGAAAGTGGACCCCTACTTCATACCATATGCAAAAATGAATGCAAAGTGGAGCAAAGATTTAAATATAATAACCAAAGCTGTAAAACTCTTAGAAGAAAACACGGGACATATCTTCAGAACTTTGCATTAGGCAATGGATTCTTAGACTTTATACCAATATCATGAACCATAAAAGAAAAAAAAATTGATAAATTAAAAACTTCTTTGTATCAAATTATATTGTCAATAAAGTGAAAAGACAGTCTCTAGAATGGGAGAACGTATTTGGAGATTATATATCTGACAAAGCTTTAATATCCACACATTTATAAAAAAGTTTCACAACACAATAGCAAAAGGATGAACATCCCAATTAAAGAATAGACAAAGGACTGGAATATAAATTTCTCCAAAGAAGATATATAGATGGCCAATAAGCACATGAAAAGATGTTCAACATTATTAGCCTTTAGGGATCTACAAATCAAAACCACAAAGAGATACCACCTCACACCTACTAGAATAGCTGCTATTAAAAAAATAGAAATAAGAGCCCTCATATAGTGATGGTGGGAATACAAAATGATGCAGACACTATGGAAAACAGTTTGGTGGTTCCTCAAAAAGTTCAACATCAAAGTACAATATGACCCAGCAATCCTACTTCTAGGAGAATAAAATTGAAATGAGGGACTTGAACAGGTATTTGTACACCAACATTCATAGTAGCATAATTCGTAATAGCTAAATGGTGAAAGCAAAGTGTCTATCAAAGATGAATGGATAGAGAAATGTGGTACATAAACACAATGGAATACAACAGCTATAAAAAGGAATGCTATTCTGAGACATGCTACAATATGAATGGACATTGTGAAATAAGCCAAATACAAAAGGAAAGTTGTCATATGATTTCACTTATATGAAATAACTAGAATATGCAAATTCATAAAGATAGGAAATAGATTGATCACAGGTTGCTAGGGGCAGGATATAGGGGAGTAGGGAGCTAATGCTTGGTTGGTATGGAGTTTCCGTGTGGGGTGATGAAAAGGTTTTGGTAATCAATGGTGGTAATGGTAGCACAACATTGTGAATGTAATTAATACCACTGAATTGTATCCTTGTAAGTGTTTACAATGGGAAATTTTATGTTATACATATGTTATCACAATAAACATTAAAAGTCAAAAGAGTGATTACACCAGAATACTAAAATAATATCCCCCCAAAGAATGCAGGACCAGAAAAACAAAATAATAGTTTTGGCAAATCAAAAACAACTAGTGAAAATCATAGACCCAAATCCAGCCATATTAATAATCTCAAGAAAGACTCAATTATATGCCTATATGCTATCCACATATAATATAAAGGACAATATAAAGATGCAGATAAGTTAAAAAGAAAAGAATGGAAAGATATACTAGGTAAATTGTATGCAAAAGACAGCTAAAATAGCTATTAATGTTAGACTTAATAGACTTCAAGATAGAGAATTATCAGAGATAAAAAGAGGCATTTTATAATGATAAATGAGTCAATTCATAAAGAAAACATAGCAATCCTAAAAGTGTACGTGGCTAATGACCTAGCTGAAAAACAGATGAAGCAAAATCTGACTGAACTAAAGAAATAGACAAATCTACAATCATAAGTGGAAATATACACCACCTCTAATAACCAGAAAAAATCTGTTATCATATAGAAGATTTAAAAATTATCAATCACCATGACTTAAACGACCTTTATAGAATAATTTACCCAGTAACTGCAGAATTCACATGCTTTTGATGTGCACATGGAATATTTATTACTGGAGAATAAAACAAGTTCTAATATATTATGAAAGTTTGAACTGTTCCAGAATATATTCCCTAATTGTAACAGAATTAAATAGAAAATGAATAATGATTAGATATTTAATTATACATTAGCATCCAGATATTTGGAAATTAAACAATAAACTTATAAATAACCAGTTAAAGTATAAACCACAGAGAAATTATTAATATTTGAATCTAAACTACAATAAAAATACAACTTATCAAAATTGTTCAGATGGAGTTGAAGAGTACTTAGAGGAAGCATTAAATAATAAATATTTATATTATAAAATAAGAAACATGTAAAAGCCATGATCTATTTTTACATCTCAAGAACCTAGAACAAGAAGAACAAATTAAAGTAAAAGTAAACAGAAGGAAGGACACTATACAGATACGAATAAAAAGAAGACAGACACATAATTTAAAAAATTAATAAAAATAAAATGTGATTCTCTATCAACCTCCAGCTATTATTGTATGAAAAAGGAGAGAAAACACAGGAATAATACTACTAAAGATTATATAGACATTAAAAGCTAGTAATGGTAGATTATGAACAACTCAATGATGTTAAACAATGAAAATTAAGTGGATAAATTTCTTGAAAAACACCACTTACTAAACAGACACATGGTTAAATAGAAACTCTAAATATCTCTTTTTCCTTGAAATAAATAGAATTTGTTATCAGAAACCTTCCCATAAGAAAAACATGAAGTCTAAATGGTTTCACTGATAAATGTATAAAATATTTAGAAAAAAACATATACCAAATTTTATATAAACTCTTTCAGAAACAGAGGAAAAGAAAACACATTCAAATTAATTTTATGAAACCAGCCTAACTCTAGTATCAAACAGTAAGTCTGGTTCAATACTTAAATAATCAATGTTATCCACCATATTAACAGGCTAATAAAGAAAAAATCATATGATCATATTGTCAAATGGTGCTGGAACAATTGTATATCCACATGCTAAAAAAAAAAAAAATGAAACTTGATCCATACTTTTTACCAAATACGAGATTCAAAATAGATCACGGAATTAAATGCAAAACCTAAAATTATAAAAAATGTAGGAAAAAAATCTATGTGCCCTTGGATTTACACAAAGATTTCTTAGATACAACACTAAAAGTACAGTCTGTAAAATAAAAGTTTGTTAAATTAATCTTCATCACAATTATGAGCTTCTGCTCTTCGGATGACACTATTAAGAGAATGAAAAGGAAAGCCACAGATTCAGAGAAAATATCTCCAAATCACATATTTGATAAAGAAATTTTATCCAGAACATATAAAGAACTCTCTGAGCACAATAAGAAAACAAAAAATCCAATTAATAAATGGACAAGATTTGAGCTTTTACCAAGGAGGACATTTCACAAAGGAAGGTATACAAGTGATAAATAAGCACATAAAAAGAAGCTCAATATCATTAGTCATTAAGGATATTCAAAGTAAAACCATGATGAAACATCACAAAATACCTATCTAGCAGTTAAATTTCTAGACTTAGACCATACCAAGTGTTATGAGGGTATGGGGTAACTGGAACTCTCATTCACTGCTAGTGGGATTGTAAAACAGTTTGACAATTTCTTAAAACCTTAGACATACATCTATGATGAGACCTAGTCATTTCATTCCTAGATGTTTACCCAAGAGAAATTAAAGCGTATGTAAACACAAAGACTTACACACAAATATTCATCACAGCTTAACAATTAATTTATTTTTTAAACTTTTAAAATTGTATAATATAGCATATATACAAAACAAAGAAAGAAAAAAAAGCAATAGTTTTCAAAGCACTCTTCAAAAAGTGGTTACAGGACAGATCCCAGAGTTTGTCATGGGCTACCATACAACCCTCTCATATTTTTTCCTTCTAGCTGCTCCAGAATATAGGTGGCTAAAGGGCTTAAATACTTTTTTTATCATCACAATTGACTTTTTTTCTTTCTTTTTTTGTGAACAATAACATATATACAAAAAAGCTATAAATTTCCAAGCACAACACCACAATTAGTTGTAGAACATATGTCAGACTTTGACATGGTTTACAATTTCACAATTTTAGGTTTTTACTTCTGGCTGCTCTAAAATACTGGAGACTAAAAGAGATATCGATTTAATGATTCAGCACTCATATTCATTTGTTAAGTCCTATCTTCTATATATAATTCCACCACTACCTTTGATCTTTCCATACCTCTCATTAGGGTTGTTTGGGCTATGGCAATTCTAAATTTTTGGCATTGGAAGGGCCTGTCACTAATATGGGGTAGGCAGATGGGACTCTCTGATGTTCTGGAGAGGCTGGGCTAGGTTTCAGAACTTCTTTGGACCAGGGACCCATTTGAAGGTTTCTGGCAGGTTACTCTAGTGCCTGGAACCCTTGTGGAATCTTATAAATTGCCCTAGGTATTCTTTAGATTGGCTGGAATGGTCCTGGTTGGGGGTTGGCAGGTTATGATAGGTACAAGGTCTACCGGAAGCTTGCATAAGCGCAACCTCCAGAGTAGCCTTTCAACTCTATTTGAACTCTCTCTGCCACTGATACTTTGTTAATTACACTTCTTTATACCTTATTAATTACACTTAATTGATTTCACTTCTTATCCCATTTGATCAGGATGTAATTGTTGATTCCACGGTGCCAGGTCTGGATTCATCTCTGGGCACAGCTTAATTTTTAATAGCCCCAAAGTAGAAACAACTCAAATGTTATCAGCAGGGAAATGAATAAACAAATTGTGATATATCCATACAATGGAAAACTACTCAGCAATAAAATAAGGAACTATTGACACACACATGAATCTCAAAGTAATTATGCTGAGTGAATATACTACATATTTCAATTTATATAAAATTTTAGAAAATGAAAAATAATAATAGTGACGGAAAACAGATCCGTGGTTTCCTAGGAATGGGTAGGGAGAGAGGCACAGAAAAGGAATTACAAAGAAGCATGAGAAAATTTTTTTGAGTAATGGGTATGTTCTTTGTCTTCATTGTGGTAAGCATTTCAAGGTATATGTATGTCAAAGCTTATCAAAGTATACATTTAAAAAGTAGTGCAGTTTACCATGTGCCAATTATATCTCAAAGCAGTAAAAAATAAAAAGTAAAAAATTCCATAGTGAGATAGCACTCTGCGATCACTAGAATGGCTAGAATTAAGATGACTGACCACACCAATGTTAGTATGAATATGGAGCTACTGTATTCATTTAAGAGGGCAAAATGCACCACCACTTTGGGAAACAGTTTGACAAATTCTTACAAAGTTAACCAAACACCTACCCTATGGCCCATCCAACACAAGGCATTCATCCAAACAGGAATGAAAATATATATCCACTTAAACACTTGAACAAGAATATTTTTAGCATAAATGCACTGTGGTAAAATGATAAATCTCTCAGCAATATAAAGCAGTAAACTCTCAATGGAGGCCGCAGCATAGAAGAATTCACAGTCAGTATATTGCTCCCCAAAGGAACATTGCCAATTGCAAACAAAGCCTTCCCAGTTCATTAGAGCCAACATGTATCAGACATTGCTGAGTGGGAAAAAATTACAGTCCTGCTCTTTGAGGAAACCAGTCTAGTGGTGGAGATAAAACAGATTTTTTAATTATGATATGGAGAATGCTATGACCAAGGTCATGGGAAAGTAAAAGAAAGCATGCCTTCCATTCTTTATACTAGGCTCTGGACTGCTCTTGACTCACACAATAACCTCTACTTGCCAACATAGCAGTCATTTATGTATCATTGGCACAGCAGTACCACAAACACCCGCAAATGTTCCTTTGATATTAATAGAGCATGTCAGTTCAGTCTCTCTTCCTGTCTAATTCTGTCAGAAGGTGTCCATTGATAGCATTTATAAATTGTCCAGGATGTCCACATTCATAAATTATTCCTTACTCACCATCAAAACTGCTTCAGTTACTTTTTCTGTATGCTGGGAGAAGTTGTCTTTCCTGCCTTATTTCCTTTGGATCTGGGACGTTAATATCTATATTTGTCATCAGATTGAAAGAATCACCTTCTCCCAGACTTTACTATGTCTATCCATCCTTAAAGGTTTGGACTATATGAGATTTATTCCATAAAAACAATTTAACATGTTTCAGGTTTGGTTTTTCTTGAAGATTGCTTATAGGGTAGCATAATCCCTAAATTTTGAAAGCTGAAGTAGGAATGCAAAAACAGAAAGGTGAATTCTTTAATTGCAAGTTACCTTTGGGAAATTATGAATTAATATGGAAGAGCTCATCTGTAAGGAGAGAGTATACTCAGTTACCCTGGCACTCACACTACTCAGTGGTTAAGATATCAGACTGAAGGGCTTTTGGTCAAGGTGGTGGTTGTGAGCTGTAAGATTCACATGAGGAGCTCCCACTTCTCCTTTCCTAAACATACATGGCAAAGTACATAGAAGTGTAAAAGACTTAACTGGTTTAAAAATAAGATACCCATTTCTTAACCCATAAACAGACCAAAAGGGCACAGAAGTAGGCAGGGGCTGAAGCAGCAGATCTAGGATATGGAATCAGAAAATACAGATTCCCAAGAATACCCCTCTTGCTGAGCGAGGTAATTGTGCCCCTATCACGGCAGGCACCAAACTCAGGCCAACAGTGTGAGAATGGCTATATACCATATGGCTATATGCCACAGTGTACTTATGCTAAAAATATTCTTGTTCAAGTGTTTAAGTGGATATATATTTTCATTCCTGTTTGGATGAATGCCTTGTGTTGGATGGGCCATAGGGTAGGTGTTCGGTTAACTTTGTAAGAATTTGCCAAACTGTTTTCCAAAGTGGTGGTGCCATTTTGCCCTCCTAAATGAATACAGTAGCTCCATATTCATACTAACATTGGTGTGGTCAGTCATCTTAATCCTAGCCATTCTTTGCCTATATACTTAGATTTAAAAATACTTTGGTCCACGTCCAGGGCTTATGGTTCACAAGTGGTAGCTGCTTGGATTCAGAGAAATAAGGTACAGCTTTACCATGACTGGCAGGATGTGAGTTCTATCCATAAAAAAAACATAAGGTATTTATCAAATTGGAGAACCTGAGTGAATTGATAGAAGTCACAGTAAATCTGCCAACCATGGAAAGGCATATGGAGAAGAAAAGCAAAATTTGTACCTGAAACAGAAACCTCTCTTTGTGAACTGGGCTTTCAAGGATACTTATAAAGATGGTAGGTTTGTGCACTGTCCTGACTGCAGTGATCGTTTCACATGTGTATACATATGTCAAAATTATCAAATTGCACACTTAAAACATACGCAGTTTATTGCATGCTAATTATACCTCACTAAATCTTTTTTTAAAAATGGGTTTGCAAACACATTTTAAAACAATGAATAAGATTAAATTCATCATGAAAATAGAGCCAACTCTAATTCCAAAAATTCCTATTGAGAAGTAAATAAAATAATCTTCTGAAAAATGAATTTAAAATATGAAGGTTTACAGAAGAGGTTATATGCATCAAGCAAGGACAAGGAAATAATGAAGTAACAACAGCAACAAAAAAGTGGATATGAATCCAAGAGCAGGTAGAGTTTTTAAAAAGAAATTATTTGGAATCCTGGAAATATAAAATATAATCATAATAAAAATACAATAGAAATAATAAAGTTTACACCAGGCAAATCTTTTCTTTTTTTTTTTTTTGATCATTCCGTTCCACATATAATCAGTAATTCATAATATCACATAGTTGCATATTCATCTATCATGATCATTTCTTGGAGCATTTGCATCTGTTCTGAAAAAGAAATAAAACGAAAACAGAAAAAAAAAATTATACATACCATATCCCTTACCCCTCCCTTTCATTAATCACTATCATTTCAAACTAAATTTATTTTAACATTTGTTCCCCCTATTATTTATTTTTATTCCATATGTTCTACTCGTATGTTGACAAGGTAGATAAGAGGAGCATCAGACACAAGGTTTTCACAATCACACAGTCACATTTTGAAAGCTTTATCGTTATACAATCATCTTCAAGAAACATGGCTACTGGAACACAGCTCTACATTTTCAGGCAGTTCCCTCCAGCCTCTCCATTACATCTTGAATAACAAAGTGATATCTATTTAATGCATAAGAATAACCTCCAGTATAACTTCTCGACTCTGGAATCTCTCAGTCCTTGACACTTTGTCTCATTTCACTCTTCCCCTTTCTGGTAGAGAAGGTTTTCTCCATCCCTTGATGCTGAGTCTCAGTTCATTCTAGGATTTCTGTCCCACATTGCCAGGAGAGTCCACACCACTGGGAGTCATGTCCCATGCAGACAGGGGGAGGGTACACCAAGCAAATTCTAAAAGAGAATTATGAAGTGTAAAGGTGCTGCAGAAATGACCTGAAACACAGCCTAGAGAAATTTAAAACAAATAAAAAACATGAAAGAGAAGTTTTGAGAAATATATAATATGAATTTGGAAGGAGAGAATGGGGGAGGGAGGAGGAGGTGAGGGAGGATTAAAATTTGAAGAATAATGGCTAAATTGAAGAAAAATGTGCATCCTCACAAAGAAAATACATGTTGCATAGGATACAATAAATAACCCACACATAGACAAGTGTAGAAAATTAAGGATAAAGAGAAATGCTTAAATATCAAGTTGAAAGGTGGATTGATTTTATCAATTAACGTGATGGGAGACTTCAAATTAGTAATAACAAATTCTGGAAAAGTATGGAGTAGTACCTCAAGATGAGGTCAACCCATAATTCTACATCCCAACAGGCTATAATTCAAGAGGAAGTGTGAATGAAAAACATTTTCATTTATTAGAAAGGTAAGAATGTTATCACCCACAGATCCTCACTGAAAGAGCTATTAAAGGATGCTCTCCAACAAGAAGAGAACCAAGAGGAAAGAATAGGAGTATGACTAGCAGTGAGAAAATCTATTGATACAAAAAGCTGATTAATCTAATTAACAATTGACTGCCATGAGCAATTACCATAATAAATGATCCTGTGTTTTAAAAAGGTGATATTAAATCCCTAATTATCAACAACATGGAAAAATGGGAACAATCGGTAGGAAGATATGTGAAATATAGTAATATCTTTATCTTTTCAGGAGGGAGATGGATATACAAAATACAGAATAAAATGTGAGAGTATTGGGAGTGTGACTGAAGCAATACAAATAATAACTTCAAACTTGAAGAGAAAAAAATGATGTAGAAAATTTGTTTAATCAATCCCACATAGACAAGAATAAAGAAGGGGGAAAAAGAGTCAAACAAACAAACAAAAGATCAATGAAATGTACAAAATGTTATTGTATTGGTAAGTCCAAATATATCAGGAGTCACTATATATATAAATGTATTTAACTTAACTATTAAAAAAGAATCAAGTTTTTTTAAAGTCAGCTACATGTTATTTATAAGAGATGCAATAAAAATAAAATTGAAAGTAGAAAAATAAGTCTAGTCAAATCCTAATTAAAAGAAAGCTGGTGTCATAATATTGTTATCAAAATAAAATTAGAATGTAAGGGTAAGAGTCATAAACCGCAATAAAAAGAGACACTACCTGATGATAAAAGGAAGAATCTACCAAGAGGAAATTACAATTATGAACCTAAGTATGTGCCAAATAATGTATCTTTGGTTGTATGTAAAGCAAAACCAGAATCACAAAATGAAAAATTTTAGGCTAATTTACATCATGAGACTATTAGAAACCAATAGCTCAAGAATATAATATCGAAAGGCATCAATGAGATGTATTCTGAGGGGTGCAAGCCACAATTTCTGCTGCACTTGGGGGCTTGTTCACAGATTTCCTCACAGTTGAGCCTTTTCCTCCAGTCCAGAGGCTCGCCAGCTCGGTGCTGCACTAGCCCCAGTTTGGCACAGCAAGAAATGAGTGGTCTCCACAATATGCTTTACAGTCCCCTCTAACTGGTTACCAATATAGATGTAATGATGAGCACATGTCTTATGGAGAACAGCAGTACAAGTTCCTCTTTTGGGTGCACCTCCTCTTCTACTCCCAATATGGAGCATATACTAGCAGTTGGCGATGAAGAAGGCTTTGTTGGATTATATGATGCAGAATCACAAACTTGCAAAAAGAGAAGTGCTTCAAAGAATGGATGGCTCACTGGAATGCTGTCTTTGATCTGGCCTGGGTCCCTGGAGAACTTAAACTTGTTATAGCTCCAGGTGATCAAACAGTCAAATTTTGGAATATAAAAGCTGGTGAGCTGATTGGAACATGTAAAGTTCATCACTGCAGCCTCAGATCAGTTGCCTTTTCAAAATTTGAGAAAGCTGTCTTCTGCACAGGTGGAAGAGATGACAACATTATGGTCTGGAACACAAGTGCAACAAAAAAGATGAGTTTTATTGGCAAGTGAATCAAATCAGTAGCACTCACAATTCCTCAGACAAGCAAACCCCTTCAAAGCCCAGGAAGAAACAGAATTCAAAGGGACTTACTCCTTCTGTAGATTTTCATCAGAATGTTACTGTAATCCTCTTTCAAGATGAGAATACATTAGTCTCAGCACGAGCGATGGATGGTATGATCGAAGTATGGGATTTGTGCAAGAATTACACTGCATATCGACAAGAACCCATAGCATCCAAGTCTTTCTTGTACCTCGGGAGCAGCACACGAAAACTAGCATATTCAAATCTAATTATGGATTCCACTGGCTCTATTTTATTTGCTACATGCACAGGTGATAACATCTACATGTTAATATGACTGGATTGAAGACTTCTCCAGTGGCTATCTTTAGTGGACTCCAGAACTCTACTTTTTATGTTAAATCTGGTCTTAGTCCAGATGATCAGTTTTTAATCAGTGGCTCAAATAATGAAGCTGCCTACATCTGGAAGGTCTCCACACCCTGGCATCCTCCAACTGTGCTCCTGGAGCATTCCAAGAGGTCACATCTGAGTGCTGGTGTCCATCAGACTTCACAAAGATTGCTACCTCCTCTGATGACAGTACACTGAAAATCTGGTGCTTGAATAGAGACTTAGAAAAGAAACTAGGAGAAAATAAATTATCTATAGTGAGCTGGGCCTCATGAAAGGAAAAAGAAAAGAGAGCCAAGCCTAGTAACAGTAACATGTAGCCTGAATACTCCTGCCAAATCTCCCGTGATAAAGAGCAGTCCATCCATTTCCTCCCCAACATCAGCAGCTTGTGCTCCAAGCTGTGCTGGAGACCTCCCTCTTCCTTCTAATACTCTCATGTTCTCCGTTAAAACCCCTCTTGCCAATACTATGTCCCATCAAAAGAAGAAGCTCTATCTCCTCTTTCTCTCCCAAGCCACACTCATCTTTCAAGATGTCAATTAGAAACTGGATAACCCCAACACCTTCCTCATTTCCTCCTGCTTCTGAGACCAAGATCAAACCTCCAAGAAAAGCCCTTAATTCCTATGAGCCAGAAATTGTCTCAAGCAGCTGCTTGCTCTGAGACTAGAAGCAGAGCTAAGAAGAGGCTAGACTCAAGTTATCTGGAGACTGTGAAACCGGAGTCTGTGAAGAGTTCTCCAGAAGAGAACTTTGTGTAACTGAACTCAATGGCAGACTTGAAAAGCTTCATTTGGATCAGTGCTGCCTTGCTGGTAACCAGGAAGACTTTGATAAGGACTCTCTAGGTTTTAGCAAATCAAGCAGAATTGAAGGAGCTAGTGTGAGTATCATGGAGTCTTCTTCTCCTGCCAGTCCTTATACTTCAGAAGGCTGTGGAACACTTCCTCTTTCATTGAGATCTTGTGCAGGAGAATCTGAAGTGGTAGGCAAAGAGAATAGCTTCCCAGAGAATAAAAACTAGTTATTGGCTATGGCAGCCAAATGGAATGCTGAGAGTCCATCTCCACGAAGTCCTTCATCCCAAACACCCAATTTCAGAAGACAAATACTGTACATACTTCCATAGAAAGTCCCAAGATGACTGTTGTAGTCCTGAACAGTCAACAGAATTCTTGTCTTTAAGAAAGCTACCATCTTTTTATTTTTGGAGAAAATCCTTTCAGCTCTGAATTCAACTAGTAGTCTAGTTCTACTTCTATAGTGTTAAATGCAGCTTTCTCAGGATGAACACTGTATATAAATATAGTGTTAAATGCAGCTTTCTCAGGATGAACACTGTATATAAATTTCCATAAAGCAGAAGTTCATTACTCTGTAGCATTTTGAATGAATGGTATTCATTTTCTAAAATATGCATCCTCTCTATAATAAAGACACTCCAGTTCATAAAGAGGCAAAAAAAAAAAAAAAAACAAGACGTGTCACTCTTGTCACCCTGAAACTTTGAATACATAGTGAGTAAGTGTCTGCTGATTACAACAGTAGGCTTACTCTATGCTGAAGACCCCTGGTTCTGCTCTGCCAAAAACAAGTATAATTTTATTGGAAGTATATCATCTTTTCACTAAGCATTTTTGTGTTTTTATTTAAGTATTATGTTAAAAAGGTGATGTTCAGATAAATACATTTATGGTGGGTCAGTGTTAAAGTACAGCCTCAAGTTAAATTTTTTTTTATTAAATCTTAGCTAAATCTCAATTCTTTGAAGAAACTGGAACAGCAATGGAAGGCTTTATTTATCCTTTCTTATTGTTCTTTCGTGAGATTTAAAGCCCCCATATTTTTACCAAGTTGTGTTACCTATTCCTATATCACTTTTTTTATAAGTTAGGATTTTTGCTATTTACCAGAGGAAGATATATAAAATCAGTAATCACACAGTGAAACTGGGGATCTAATTCAGGAGGAGCAATAATCAGTCCTTAAGGAGCTACAGGTTTTTTTTAAAAAATAAGTTATCAGATTTTAAGAAAAAGTAATGATGTCTTATTGATATTTTTATAAAAGAAGGCAGTTCTGAACTGAAAATCCAGAACCTGAAAAATAAATCTTGCTTTTCTCAATTTCATTTCTTGACTTCTTTTCATGTACTTAAAAAAGTAAGGGCTTTCTGATATAACCCCGAACCAAAAAGTGATAATATTTTCTCCAGGTGTTTAGTAAAGTATATAGACTGGCACAAAGTTAATAGTGTATAAAATATACTGAATATCTCTCCCCTTAATCAACAGCTATGTATCAATTATCTTGACAGGAACCACTGTTTGTATTTTTTCCCTTTATAACTATGCAAATAAGCTCCATGTACTTTAAAAAATAAATAAATAGGGTGGTGCAGTGGCAGAATTCTCACTTGCCATGCCAGAGACCTGGGTTGATTCCTGGAGCCTGCCCATGCCAAAAATAATCATAAATAAATAAATAAGGCTTCTTAATAAAAAAAAAAAAGAATATAACATTTTAGTAAGAAAGCTCACTAAATTAACATTTTAAAATAGAAAATAATATGATAAATATATTATATGCAGGAAAAGCATTTGTAAGCTCCAACCCTTAGTGCTACAAACTGCTACAATTTAGAAATAGAAGAGATCATCTTTAATTTGTTCAGTGATTTCTAGCTGAAACCTACAACAAAAAATATGTATTGATAAAGAAACTGTAGAAACATTGTTGTGGGGTGCACCAAAAGAGAGACCACACAAGTCAAAGAAATCTGCAAGCCAATTTGGAGTCTCTATTAGCTGGCCGGCAACTACCTCAGAAACCCCCAAGAAGGAGGATTCAGAGAGCAGCCCCGAGAGGTTCTCAAGGGGGGCTTATAAAGGCAAAAACCACAAACTTATCCACAGAAGCAGGAAAGGGGCATTATCTTTTTAGAGCCACATCTTGGTTTGCAGCTGTAAGCAAGCAAGCTTATCTACAGAAGCAGAAAAATGTCATTAGCTCTTGCATAATACATCCCATTCTTTTAGTTTCTTAACAATGATTATTGTTCAATTTTTAACTCTTGGGAACTTTCCACCCTGGATCTTGTGACTCCAGATACTTTCTTCTTGCTAGGGCCTGATTTATTGCTCCTGACTCCCCACAACATTTTCACTATAATTAGTAAGAAGATAAGGCTGATTTCCACAATATAAGGGAAATACTATTTATAATTCACAATGAGCTACATTCCCTAATATTTAAAGAGTTCTTGTAAAATAGATAAAGAATATTTCTTCTTTCATTCATGAAGAATGAAATCTTCATGAAGAAGGAAGCTATCCTGTTCACATCTTTATCTCCAGGGCATGGGATGGTTCAGGTTCTTATAAGAAACTATGCTATTACTCCCAGCTGCTATAATACCTAGAATGCTAAAGTTTTGGCCTAAAAACCCAACCAGCCACACCTTCTCATCTCTGAGCATTGTCTGAGCATGGCCTCCCAACCCTAGTCTCCTTGTGCAGAACAAAAAAAAGTTTGTAAATCAAGATCATTGATGCACTTGTCAGTGGTAGATGAAACAATGGCAGACTGTTCTGTATAAGTTTGTCCCTACCACCATCCTCTCCCCCGTTAACTTCCTTAATTTGTTAACAGGAAGTAAATATAAATGTTGCTTGGACAATATGTGTTCATCCTCAGTTATTTTTCTTGGTGTTATCTATGCTTCAATCTAAAAGGTTTTATGTCTTACATTTAATCTTGAGTTAATACTCAGAACCAAAAAATGAAAAACAACATGGAGGAGATTGTTGCTGTCCCATTTGAGGTTATTGTAGAACAGCTAGCATCCATCTAATCTAACAGCAGATGACAGGAACCAAGATAATCCAAGGAAGCCAAGAATTTACCAGCTGAAACAGTACAAACTGCCAACCTGGAGAGTCTTTTAAGCTAAATTAACAGTTGTTGTGTAACAAAAAAATTAAGAATTAACAAATAATTAGGATGAATGAATCATTATATAGGTGTCTTTTTCTTACTTTCTAGCATATTATGGAATAGCCAAAAGGAAATACCTGAAATTACTGAAAACCACTGAACTGTAATCCAGATGCTTAGATCTTTGATAATGATCATATAACTATGTAACTTTTATCTTATGGTTGTAAAAACCTCATGATAGGCCCTGCTTGTATCCTATTTTACAACTTTAGAGTCTTACAATCACAAAGACAACCCCCTTTTTCAGACAGCCCAAACTAACCCACTCTAATTGCTAAACTGCTTTACTAGATGAACCTAGAGCTAACCAAAATTAGCCCACCTGACATGTGCAGAAGCTTAAATTTTACATGTAATCAATCTACATATGCTCAAAATTAGATCATCTCTAACTTTGTCATCTTGAGTCATTATACTCATTATCCTAAAACCTGAACATATGTTGATAGTATAAAACTATCAAAGTTACTGCAGTTTGAGGAGACAGATTTTAGGCCAATATGCTCTCTGATCTCCTTGTTGCATGTGGCAATAAACTTTTTCTCCCTTTTGAAACTCTGGTGTCATAGATTGGCTGATATGCACATCAAGAAGAGAACTCCATGTTTGATCAGTATCAGTTGTTTTAAAGTCTCCAAGTTTACAGGTATTTGTTACACAGCAATAGATACATTGACTGAACAAATGAATGAATAAATGAATGCATGGAAAAACAAATGAATGAACAAATGTATACCGTCAATATGGAGATCATGCCTAAGACTTCCAAGTAGAATGAAGCAGACTCCAAAGCAGATTGTGACTAGGGTTCCTGATCTTGATGATATATAGTATGTGAGCAAAAAAAGGAAAAAAAATGACTTTTGGATATATTTTTGAAGCTTCAGTGGTTATGGGATTATTTAGAAGTCACTCACTAAGAATATGGAGTCATGATATTAAGAGGATATTAATGAGTTCTCTGTGAGTCATGCATCCATTCATGCATCTAGACTAGAAAACATCCTCATAATATTGTAAAAAGTACATAGGAAGGAGAATTGTATGAAGGTGGCAGAGTAGGAAGTGCCAAGAATCAGGTCCTTCACAAGAACAACTATTAAGCAGGCAGAACTATCTGAATCAACTATTTTGAAACTCCAAAGTCCAGTAGAAACTGTACCGTATTCAGGGAAAAATAGAAGTAAGAGGCTAGTAAATTATGGTAAATACCAGTAAATTGTTCTCTCCACATGGCAATAGTCAGTGCCTATCCCCCATTTTTGTGTCTGGCAGAAATAAGGTTCATCCCTACTAGCATAGCTTGCTGATGCCAGAGCAGAACATAAAAATCCATGTTCCCTGGATGTAGGAGGGATGGTTGCAAGCTGATCACTGATCACTGCTTTTGATTAGCTATTTTGGGGGGGCCTAACTTTGAGGGTGGCCATTGTTCCAACCAGCTGTGGACAAAGGCAGTGAGGAAACTGAACTATGGTATGCTTCCTCAGAGCTGTGGAGAAGAGTTGAAGGACTACATTTGCTGGGCATGTGCCAAGGCACAAGAGCATCTTTGGGGAGCCACAGAAGAAGCTCCTGTCACCCTTCCTGTCCACTCCTTAATCCCCTTCTTAGGGCAGTTTGGAGTTGGTAGGTGCTCCCACTGTGAGTCCCTGGCCTTGTTCCAGCTGGGCAGATTGACTTGGGAAACTGCTTACCCAGAGGTCCCCCTCCCAAGATTTACCTTCCAGACAAAACAAGTTCAGCCACAGAAAGCAGAATAAGAAACAATTGAGGGGAATGGCCTGAGGCAAAAACTTACCTGATTTAAGTCCTGCAGGAAAAAACCTGGGAGAGGGAGAAGATCTGTTTCCTCCACAGAAGAGGGAACATTCAAAGTTCTATAAAAAGGGGAACTCCTAAGTTCTCTTGAAAGCATAAGCCCAGGACCAGTCACAAGATCAGAAAAGACTGGGAGGACCATACACTTTGCATTCACATTGGGCTTAGTATTGGAAGGAGGGCTGAACTCTAAAGGAGAGCACCAGTCAATGCATAATCAGTTTGCAAAAATGGCCAGAGGTGGGGTTTTTTTGTTTGTTTGTTTGCTTACGTTTGCTTGGTTTTGTTAGCTTCTGGTACTCAAGAAAATTTCTGTTTTATTATTAGTTAACAAAGAGAAGAAACAGAAGGGAGTAAAACCTAGAGTTAACATTTTAAAATATTAAAATGTACAGTGTGCAACAAAAGATTACAAGAAAACAAAAAAACAGGAAATGATGGCCCATCCATAGGAAGTGGAGAAAAATCCAGAAAGCATCAATGAAGAAGACCAGACTGTGGACATAACAAAGACTTTTAAAAATGCATCTTTAATATGCTCAAGGAGATGAAGAAAAGTACAGAGAAAGAACTACAGGATATCAGGAAAACAATGAATGAACAATATGAACATCTCAAAAAAAGAGATAGAAATACTAAAAAGGAACCAAACAGAAGTATTGGAGTAGAAGACCAAAATAACTGAAATGAATAATTTCCAGGAGAGCATCAACAGTATATTGGAACTGGCAGAAGAAACAACCAGGGAACTTAAAGCAACTAAAATGTCAGGTTGAGCAGCAAAAAGAAAGAAGAGTTACGAAAACAAAAACAGCCTAAGAGAGCTCTGGGACACCACCAAACATGCTAATACACACACTACATGGATGTAGAAAAAGAAAGAGAAAGGAGCAGAAGGATTATTCAAATAAATGATGATAGAAAACTTCCCAAACTTAACAAAAGAGGTGAATATGCATATGCAGGGTACCAACAGGATAAACTTGAAGAAAACAGCCCCATTATTAATTTATCAAACTGTAAAATGCAAAGATGAGGAGAAAGTTCTGAAAGCTGTAAGAGAAAAGCAACGTTTTATATACCAGAGAGTCCCAATTAGGTTAAGTACAGATCTCTCATTAGAAACCAGAGGAGCAAGAAGGCAGTGGAATAAAATACCTAAAATACTAAAAAAAAAAAAAAACAATTGCCAATCAAAAACATTTATCCAGTGAGACACTTTCAAAATGTGGAAAACATTAAGACATTCCCAGATAAACAAAAGCTGAGGGAGTACATCACCACTGGACCTGCCCTATAAGCAAAGCAAAAGAGAGTTCTCAGACAGAAGGAAAGGTTACTAGACAGTGATTTGAATTTGACTTAAAGAAATAGAAACTTCCTGTAGCATAATGATGTGGGTAAGTATAAATACCAATATGAATGTATTATATTTTTTTGCTATGTAATCCTACTTCTTAATCACTACAGGGGCTAAAATGAAAATGAATAAAAAGTAATGATAAATGTATGGTTTTGGACATACAATGTACAAAGATATAATTTGTAACAAGTACAAAAAAGGTGTGTGGATAGTAGGGTATTTTAGTTTGCGAAAGCTACCAAAAATCAACACACCAGAGATGGATCTGCTTTGTACAAAAAAGGTGTGTGAATAGTAGTGTATTTTAGTTTGCTAAAGCTACCAGAAATCAATACACCAGAGATGGATCTGCTTTTAACAAGTGAATTTATTTAGTTACAAATTTATAGTTAATCACAGGAAAGGCAGCTGGCTTTCCTCTGGCTTTCTGTGTTATATGTGGAGGCATACAGTTGAGGTCTGCTGGCCCTTTTCTGGGTTCTGGGTTCCAACGGCTTTCCCTGGGGAAAGCATCTCCAAAGATCTGGGCTGAGCTGTGAGAGCTGAGATGAGGTATGCTGAGCTGCTGAGCTCTCTTCTGACCTCGCTTTTAAGCCCCCAGCTAATTAAATTAAACCTCACTCACTGTGGAAGGCACTCCCCTTAGCCAATCACAAATGCAATAAGCCATAGATGAATTTTACATACTGATAATTTAAGTCCACAGCAACTTGCCACAGCAACAGAACATGGGGCATCACCACCTGGTCAAGTTGACACCTGCACCTATCACATGGGGTATCAGAAGAGTATGGGTGCATGCAAATCAAGTTTGCATCAAATTAAACATGACTGTTATGTATTTAGGATGTTAAATTTTAACCCATGATAACCATGAGGAAAACATTTGAAAAATACATCAATGGAAATGAGAAGGGACTCAAAATGGTACAATAGAAATGTTCAAATAATATGAAGTAGGCATTAATGGAAGGACTGAGAGAAACAATGCGTATGACTTACAAAGACTAAATAGCAAAATGGCAGAAAAATTTGAATTATCAGCCATGACTTTAAATGTAAACAGATTATTTCTCCAATCAGAAGGGAGAGATTGGCAGTCTGGATTTTTAAAAAGTATGACTCAACCATATATTATTAATGAATGCTCACCAAAAATGCAAAGGCATAAGTAGGTTGAAAGTGAAAAGACTAAAAAACATATATCAATATTAGATATGGGTGTTTCATAGATAACCATTATCAAAATGAGGAAATTCCCTTTTATTGCTAGTTTATTGTGTATACCTATCATGAAAGGGTGTTAGCTTTTGTAAAATATTTTGTACATCTATTGAGATGATCATGTTATTGTGGTTTTGCTTCTATCGATAAGATGTAATACATTAATTAATATTTTGGTATTAAGCCAATATTGTATCCCTGGCACAAATCTCATGTGGTCAGGACATATAAAAGATTTTTTATATATTGCTGGATTTAATTTGCTAGTTTTTTTATGGGGGATATTGCATCTACATTCATAAGATATTTTAGTCTGTAATTTTCTTTTCTTGTGAGGTATTTGTGTTATTTTCATACTATGAATATTATAGTTAGATTTTCATCTGCCATTTTACCACTATTTTTCTTATATGCCTCATGCCTTCTGGTTCATCTATTCCTTCTTTACTGTTTTATTTTGCACTTAATAAATATTGTCTTCAGTAGCAAAAAAAGCATGTAAATAACCAAAGAGAGCTGGAATATCTATATAATATCAGATGAAAGGGACTTTAAATTTAAAACTGTTATGAGGGAAAAAGAGGTCATTATATACTGACAAAGGGGTAAATTCAACAAGAATATGTAACAATTATAAATATATATATGCATCTAACAGCAGAGTCCCAAAACATATGAAGCAATTATTCCCAGATTTTAAAGAAAAAATAGGTGGTTTTATCTTAAGAGCAGGAGAATTTAACACCCACTTCAAATAAGTGTTAGAATATCTAGACAGAAGATCAACAAGGAAATGCAAGATTTTTGTAATATTCTAAATCAACTAGACCTAACATATATGAAAAACTTCACCCAATGACAGAATACATATTCTTTTCAGGATCTTATGAATTAATTCCCAGGATAGACCATACCTCAGGTCATAAAACATCTCAATAAATTAAAAAATATTGAAATCATGCAATGCATCTTTTCTGATTACAATGGAATGAACCTAGAAATCAATAACCAATAACAGAGGGAAAAGTAGGAAGTTCACAAATGTGTGGAAACTAAACATTTTCTTAAATTCCCAACATAGTATGGAGGGAATCACTTGGTAAATTAGGAAATATCTTGAAGAGAATGAAAATGAAAATGTAACATACCAAAACTTATGGGGTGCAGCAAAGGTATTGCAAAGGAAAATTTATAGCTTTACATGCTTACATTAAAAAAAAAAAGAAAGATTTCAAATCAAAGACTTAACCTGAGAACTGGAAAAACTCAAAAAAGAAGAGCAAACTAAACCCAAAGAAGGCAGAGGGGAGGAAATAACAATGATTAGAAGGGAGATCAATGAAATACAGAATAAAAAATAAATAAATAAAGAGATTCAACAAAACTGAAAGTTGGTTCTTTGACATAAAGAGATGGAAAAACTGCAATAAAAGAATGTGAGTAACCCACCTCAGGCCCAGCTTCTGGAGGCGATGCACCTCTCTCAGGACAGAAAGTGTCTGGCTCTCATCTTTGGCAGGTAGGCAGCCCCAGTAGAAGTCCACTCTCCCAAGAATGGCATGGAAAATGATCGAGCACTGTGCCAGCTTTTGATCAGTGAATATGGACTTCTGGGACCACCACTGGTTTAAACTCACCCTTCCCAGCATGGATATGCCATTGTCAGGAGTCAACCAGGACCTAAGAGCCCACATTCTGAGGGCTGAGGGGAATAGATTGGCAAAGAGCATTATCAACTGGTAGTCAAGGAAAGCACACCTCTGAAAAGACATCTAAAAGGCTTTTGCATGCAAAGAGACATGCTGGACAGGTCAG
Source organism: Tamandua tetradactyla (assembly GCF_023851605.1). NCBI lineage: Eukaryota > Metazoa > Chordata > Mammalia > Pilosa > Myrmecophagidae > Tamandua > Tamandua tetradactyla. The sequence continues at coordinate 30,174,237 of NC_135330.1, read as the reverse complement.
GAAAGTGCACCCTTGGAGAGTGGAATAAAGGCTTCTAAGCATCTTCACCTGACCTTCTCCTTGGGGCCCTGTGGAAATGGTGTGCCTCCTTCATGGATTGCTGGCCCAGCCCTGGTTAGGTAATACTGATGAAGAAGTGTCAAGGAAGAGCATTAACACAAATGGAATCAACAATAAAATCTTTGATAAGAGAGAGAATCTGACCTTCACCTAAATAATCTGATGCCCAGACCTCAGCAAGAAATAATAAGCCATATTAAGAAACAGGAAGATATGGCCCATTCAAAGGAACATATCAAAAAGTCAGAGGAGATACAGAATCTGGAACAATTAATCAAAGATGTTAAAATAAATCTCCTAAACAAATTCAGTGAGATGGCTAAAGAGATGAAGCATATTAAGACACTGGGAGAGTCACCAGGGCCAAGATGGCGGCTTAGTAAGGTGCGCGCGTCTTAGTTCCTCCTCCAGAACAACTACTACATAACCAGAAACAGTACAGAACAGCTCCCAGAGCCACGACAGAGACCGGGCACACAACGCACCCCAGTCTGGACTGGCTGGACTGACTGTGAGACTCCGCTGCAGTGAGATCCCCGAGCAGCACGTGCTTCCCCGGGCCGCAGTGGCTGGCGGCCGGCGCCCCTCCCTCCCTCCTTCCCGGGCTGGCTGAGAGTCTCAGAGGGGCAAGTTCCCCAAGCCGCGGCAGCTGGCACCCCTCCCTCGTGGGTGGCTTCCAGAACTGGCTATGAGTCTCAGATCAGCGAGATCCCCAAGCCGCGGCGGCTGGCGGCTGGTGGCCGGTGCCCCTCCCTCACAGGCAGCTACCCGGAGGGAAAGGAAAGTGTCTCCAACAGTAGGAGGGACTGAGTCCAACCAAACACCAATAGTGGCATTAATAAACAAATTCTGACTACTAAAAATAGGCCCCCAGCTCAGGTGAAACTGATCAAGGCAGAAGTCGCCTATTGGGCTAACTGAAAAAGAGGAAAGGGGGCAAAACAGAGCCTTCTGCGGCTGTTTCTGTGGAGGCTTGGTGCCTCTCGGCTCAGCGCTGGGATGACACAGGTTGCAACTGCCCCAAATGCAGAAACAGGCTGCTTTCAGGGCTCTCTACTACATGAACCTTCCCCATGGGAGGGGTGAAACCCATCTCAGGTGGAATCCCTCTCTCAAGGAATTAAGATCGCAGGACTTCGCAATTTGAAGCCATTAAAACCAGCCTACAAACTTTCCTCTGTCTCCACCACACACCCAGCAAGGAGAGCCTTCCAAAGTTAAAGGAGCCACAGCATCTTTTGCTGGTGAGACCTGCAGACAGACAAGCACCACATACTGGGCAGGATAAGAAAAACAAAGCCCAGAGACTTCACAGGAAAGTCTTTCAACCTGCTGGGTCTCACACTCAGGGAAATCTGATTAAATGTCCAGATGCCAGCAAAAAATAACAAATCACACCAGGAAAATTGAAGATATGGCCCAGTCAAAGGAAAAAATCAATAGCTCAAATGAGATACAGGAGCTGAGACAACTAATTCTGAATATACGAACAGAAATGGAAAACCTCTTCAAAAACCAAATCAACAAATTGAGGGAGGACATGAAGAAGGCAAGGAATGAACAAAAAGAAGAAATGGAAAGTCTGAAAAAACAAATCACAGAACTTATGGGAATGAAAGATACAGCAGAAGAGATGAAAAAAACAATGGAAACCTACAATGGTAGATTTCAAGAGACAGAGGTTAGAATTAGTGAACTGGAGGATGGAACATCTGAAATCCAAAAAGAAACAGAAACTATAGGGAAAAGAATGGAAAAATTTGAGCAGGGGCTCAGGGAATTGAATGATAATATGAAGCGCACAAACATACATGTTGTGGGTGTCCCAGAAGGAGAAGAGAAGGGAAAAGGAGGAGAAAAACTAATGGAAGAAATTATCACTGAAAATTTCCCAACTCTTATGAAAGACCTAAAATTACAGATCCAAGAAGTGCAGCGCACCCCAAAGAGAATAGATCCAAATAGGCATTCTCCAAGGCACTTACTAGTCAGAATGTTAGAGGTCAAAGAGAAAGAGAGGATCTTGAAAGCAGCAGAGAAAAGCAATCCATCACATACAAGGGAAACCCAATACGATTATGTGTAGATGTCTCAGCAGAAACCATAGAGGCGAGAAGACAGTGGGATGATATATTTAAATTACTAAAAGAGAAAAACTGCCAACCAAGAATTCTATATCCAGCAAAATTGTCCTTCAAAAATGAGGGAGAAATTAAAACATTTTCAGACAAAAAGTCACTGAGAGAATTTGTGACCAAGAGACCAGCTCTGCAAGAAATACTACAGGGAGCACTAGAGTCAGATACAAAAAGACAGAAGAGAGAGGTGTGGAGAAGAGTGTAGAAAGAAGGAAAATTAAATATGATATATATAATACAAGAGGCAAAATGGTAGAGGAAAGTACTACCCAAACAGTAATAACAGTAAATGTTAATGGATTGAATTCCCCAATCAAAAGACATAGACAAGCAGAATGGATTAAAAGACAGGATCCTTCTATATGCTGTCTACAAGAAACACATCTTAGACCCAAAGATAAACATAGGTTGAAAGTGAAAGGTTGGGAAAAGATATTTCATACAAATAACAACCAGAAAAGAGCAGGGGTAGCTATACTAATATCCAACAAATTAGACTCCAAATGTAAAACAGTTAAAAGAGACAAAGAAGGATACTATCTACTAATAAAAGGAACAATTAAACAAGAAGACATAACAATCATAAATATTTATGCACCGAATCAGAATGCCCCAAAATACGTGAGGAATACACTGCAAATACTGAAAAGGGAAATAGACACATCTACCATAATAGTTGGAGACTTCAATTCCCCACTCTCATCAATGGACAGAACATCTAGACAGAGGATCAATAAAGAAACAGAGAATTTGAATATTACAATAAATGAGCTAGACTTAACAGACATTTATAGAACATTACACCCCACAACAGCAGGATACACCTTTTTCTCAAGTGCTCATGGATCATTCTCAAAGATAGACCATATGCTGGGTCATAAAGCAAGTCTCAACAAATTTTAAAAGATTGAAGACATACACAACACTTTCTCAGATCATAAAGGAATGAAGTTGGAAATCAATAATAGGCAGAGCGCCAGAAAATTCACAAATACGTGGAGACTCAACAACACACTCTTAAACAACCAGTGGGTCAAGGAAGAAATTACAAGAGAAATTAGTAAATATCTCCAGGTGAATGAAAATGAAAACACAACATATCAAAACCTATGGGACACAGCAAAGGCAGTGCTAAGAGACTTTTATTGCCCTAAATGCCTATATCAAAAAAGAAGAAGGGGCAAAAATTCGGGAATTAACTGTCCACTTGGAAGAACTGGAGAAAGAACAGCAAACTAACCCCAAAGCAAGCAAAAGGAAAGAAATAACAAAGATTAGAGCAGAAATAAATGAAATTGAGAACATGAAAACAATAGAGAAAATCAATAAGACCAGAAGTTGGTCTATGAGAAAATCAACAAGATTGATGGACCTTAGCAAAACTGACAAAAAGAAGAAGAGAGAGGACACAAATAAATAGGATCAGAAATGGAAGAGGAAACATAACCACTGACCTCACAGAAATAAAGGAGGTAACAACAAGATACTATGAACAACTTTATGCTAATAAATACAACAATGTAGATGAAATGGACAAGTTCCTAGAAAGGCATGAACAACCAACTTTGACTCAAGAAGAAATAGACAACCTTAACAAACCAATCACAAGTAAAGAATTTGAATCAGTCATTCAAAAGCTTCCCAAAAAGAAAAGTCCAGGACCAGATGGCTTCACATGTGAATTCTACCAAACATTCCAGAAAGAATTAGTACCAACCCTGCTCAAACTCTTCAAAAAAATTGAAGTGGACATCAAAAACCTGGAAAAATCCACAACAAAACTACTAGAGCTAATAAATGAGTACAGCAAAGTAGCAGGTTACAAGATCAACATTTAAAAATCTGTAGCATTTCTATACACTAGCAATGAACAAGCTGAGGGGAAAAATCAAGAAACGAATTCCATTTACAATTGCAACTAAAAGAATAAAATACTTAGGAATAAATTTAACCAAAGAGACAAAAGACCTATACAAAGAAAACTACAAAAAACTGTTAAAAGAAATCACAGAAGACCTAAATATATGGAAGAGCATACTGTGTTCATGTATTGGAAGACTAAATATAGTTAAGATGTCAATTCTACCTAAATTGATTTACAGATTCAACGCAATACCAATCAAAATCCCAACAACTTACTGTTCAGAAATAGAAAAACCAATAAGCAAATTTATCTGGAAGGGCAGGGTGCCCTGAATTGCTAAAAGTATCTTGAGGAAAAAAAACAAAGCTGGAGGTCTCACGCTGCCTGACTTTAAGGCATATTATGAAGCCACAGTGGTCAAAACAGCATGGTACTGGCATAGAGATAGATATATCGACCAATGGAATCGAATAGAGTGCTCAGATATAGACCCTCTCATCTATGGACATTTGATCTTTGATAAGGCAGTCAAGCCAACTCACCTGGGACAGAACAGTCTCTTCAATAAATGGTGCCTAGAGAATATCCATATGCAAAAGAATGAAAGAGGACCCATATCTCACACCCTATACAAAAGTTAACTCAAAATGGATCAAAGATCTAAACATTAGGTCTAAGACCATAGAACAGTTAGAGGAAAATGTAGGGAGATATCTTATGAATCTTACAATTGGAGGCGGTTTTATGGACCTTAAACCTAAAGCAAGAGCACTGAAGGAAGAAAGAAATAAATGGGAGCTCCTCAAAATCAAACACTTTTGTGCATCAAAGAACTTCATCAATAAAGTAGAAAGACAGCCTACACAATGGGAGACAATATTTGGAAATGACATATCAGATAAAGGTCTAGTATCCGGAATTTATAAAGAGATTGTTCAACTCAACAACAAAAAGACAGCCAATCCAATTACAAAATGGGAAAAAGACTTGAACAGACACCTCTCAGAAGAGGAAATACAAATGGCCAAAAGGCACATGAAGAGATGCTCAATGTCCCTGGCCATTAGAGAAATGCAAATCAAAACCACAATGAGATATCATCTCACAGCCACCAGAATGGCCATTATCAACAAAACAGAAAATGACAAGTGCTGGAGAAGATGCGGAGAAAGAGGCACACTTATCCACTGTTGGTGGGAATGTCAAAGGGTGCAACCACTGTGGAAGGCAGTTTGGCGGTTCCTCAAAAAGCTGAATATAGAATTGCCATACGACCCAGCAATACCATTGCTAGGTATCTACTCAAAGGACTTAAGGGCAAAGACACAAACGGACATTTGCACACCAATGTTTATAGCAGCATTATTTACAATTGCAAAGAGATGGAAACAGCCAAAATGTCCATCAACAGACGAGTGGCTAAACAAACTGTGGTATATACATATGATGGAATATTATGCAGCTTTAAGACAGAATAAACTTATGAAGCATGTAATAACATGGATGGACTTAGAGAACATTATGCTGAGTGAGACTAGCCAAAAACTAAAGGACAAATACTGTAATGTCCCACTGATGTGAACCAACATTAGAGAATAAACTTGGAATATGTCATTGGTAACAGAGACCATCAGGAGATAGAAATAGGGTAAGATAATGGGTAATTGGAGCTGAAGGGATACGTACTGTGCAACAGGACTGGATACAAAAACTCAGAAATGGACAGCACAGTAATACCTAATTGTAATGTAATTATGTTAAAACACTGAATGAAGCTGCATCTGAGGTATAGTTTTTTTATTTTTTATTTTTTATTTTTTTATCTTTATTTTTTCTCTCTAGTATCATTTTATTTTTTTCTGTTGTCTTTCTCTTTCTTTTTCTGAATCGATGCAAATGTACTAAGAAATGATGAGTATGCATCTATATGATGATATTGAGAATTACTGATTGTATATGTAGAATGGAATGATTTCTAAATGTTGTGTTAGTTAATTTTTTAATTAAAAAAAGAAAACACTGGGACATCATAAAGAATAATTTGAAAGCATGCAAATAAAAATAATAGACCTAATGGGAATGAAAAGCACAACAAATGAAATTAAAAATACACTAGAGGAACACAGCAGCAGATTTGAACAGGCAGAAGAAAGGATCAATGAGCTAAAATACAGAACATCTAAATTCAAATAGAATAAAGAATGTTAAAAAAAAATTGAGCAGAGATTAGAGAAAAATGGCAGTATAGTGAGTTGTGGTATTTAGCTTGTTCTCCAGATCAGCTAGTAAATAGCCAAGAACAGCACAGAACAACCAGTCAAAGGACAAATGGACACTTCAAATGAGATGCAAGAGTTGAAACAACTAATTCAGGATGTTAGAACAGACGTGAAATCTCATCAAAAATCAAATCAATGAGTTAAGGGCAGATATAAAGAAAACATTGCGCAAACATAAAGAAGAATTTGAAAGTTTGAAAAAAGAGATTGCAGAATTTATGGGAATGGAAGTCATAATAGAAGCAATGAAAAAACATGCATGAAGAGGCAGAGGAAAGGAACTAGAGGGCAGGACATCTGAAATCTGACACACAAAGGAAAAAATGGGGAAAAGAATGAGAAAATATGAGTAGGGTCTCAAGGAATTGAATGACAACATGAAGCGCATGAATGTATTTATTGTGGGTGTCCCCAAAGAAGAAGAGAAGGGGAAAGGAGCAGAAAGACTAATGGAGGAAATAATCATTGAAAATTCTCCATGTCTTGTGAAAGACATAAAATTACAGATCCAAGAAGTGCTGCATAGTCCAAATAGAATAGATCCAAATAAGCCTACTCCAGGACACTTATACTAACCAGAATGTTAGTATAAAGACAAAAAGAAAATTTTGAAAGCAGCAACAGAAAGGCAATCCATCACATAAAGAGAATCTCAATAAGATTATGTGTGGATTTATCAGCATAAACAATGGAGGCAAGAAGACAGTGGTATGATATATTTAAGATTATAAAAGAGAAAAATTGCCAACTAAGAATTCTATACCCAGAAGAACTTTTCTTCAAAAATGAGGGGGGAGATCAAAATATTTTCAGACAGACAATGACTGAAAGAAACTGTGATAAGGGACTGGCTTTACAAGATATACTTAAGGGAGCACTGTAAGAAGTTAGGAAAGGACCAGACAAAAAGGTCTGGAGAAGAGTGCAGAAATAAAGACTGACAGTAATGGTAAAAAGAGAAAAAAAATAGATATGACATTTAAAATCCAAAAGACAAAATGGTGGAGGAAATTTCTCCCTTGACAGTAATAACATTAAATCTTAATGGATTAAACTCCCAATCAAAAGACATACACTGACAAAATGGATTTAAAAATAGGACCCATCTATATGCTGTCTACAGGAGACTCATTTTAGACCCAAGGACAAAAATTGGTTCAAAGTGAAAGGTTAGGAAAAGATTATTTCATGCAAATACTATTAGCAAAGGGGAGGAGTAGCTATACTAATATCTGACAAAATAGACTTCAAATGCAAAACAATTAAAAGAACAAATAAGGACAATACCTATTAATAAAAGGGACAATTCAACAAGAAAACACAACAATCATAAATATATATGCATCAAGCCATAGTGCTCCAAAATACATGAGGCAAACACTGACAACGCTGAAGGGAGAAATAGACACTTCTACCATAATAATTGGAGACTGTGATTCCCCACTCTCATCAATGGATAGAACATCTAGACAGAGGATCAATAAAGGAGCAGAGAATTTGAATAATACAATAAATGAACTAGACTTAAGAGACATTTATAGAACATTACACACCACAACAGCAGGATACATATTTTTCTTGAGTATTCCTGGATCATTCTCAAGGATAGACCAAATGCTGGGTCACAAAGCAAGCCTCAATAAATTAAAAAAGTTTGAAATAATACAGAACACTTTTTCAGATCGTAAAGGAATGCAGTTGGAAATCAATAACAGGCAGAGGGCCAGAAAATTCACAAATTATGGAGACTCAACAACACACTCTTAGACAACCAGTGGGTCAAGGAAGAAACTACAAGACAAATCAGTAAATATCTTGAAGCAAACCAAAATAAAAACACAACATATCAAAATTTATGGGATACATAATATTTTAAAACTTTAACTTATGTGTGAGACTAAAGCAAAAAAATGTTTATTTGTGTACAAAATTTATATTTTGACTAATGCATTTCCTAATATAACTAATGTGGACAGCTTAATCGAACACCATAGTACTTGGAACCGTGAGTAGGGCATGAGATTTTGTAGGTTTGTCCAGAGTGATGATCCGATAAATCCCAGAGTGCTTTGAACAGTGAATAAAAAAGTATTTGAAAAGTCCCCTTGGGGGAATGGTGAGAAAGAGGGAAAATTCAACTTCCCCAAGTGGAGAATTCTTAATATTCTCACAAGTAGTGGGGACAACCAAAGCAATAGGCTGAGCCCCAATCTTCGTGTTTGTTCATATGAAACTTAACCCCACAAAGGATGCTAAGCCTACTTAAAACTAGGCCTATGAGTCACCCCCAAGGGACTCTCTTCTATTGCTCAGATCAGACCTCTCTCTCTCTCAGCCAACACAAGCAAATTCACTGCCCTCCCCTTCTCTATATGGGACATGACTCCCAGGGGTGTGGACCTTCCTGTTAATGTGGGGCAGAAATCCTAGAATGAGCTGGAACTCAGCATCAAGGGATTGAGAAAACCTTCTCTATCAAAAGGGGGAAGAGAGAAATGAGACAAAATAAAGTGTCAATGGCTGAGAGATTCCAAACAGAGTCGAGAGGTTATCATGGAGGCTATTCTTACACATTAAATAGATATCACCTGTTTAATTAAGGTGGAATGGAGAGGCTGGAGAGGACTGCATGAAAATGTGGGGCTGTGCTCCAGTAGCCATGTTTCTTGAAGATGATTGCATAATGATATAACTTTCACAATTTGACTGTGTGATTGTGAAAATCTTGTGATGATGTTCCTTTTATCTACCTTATTGACAGCTGAGTAAAACATATGGATTGAAAACAAATAAATAATAGGGGGAACAAATGTCAAAATAAATTTAGTAGATTGAAATGCTAGTGATCAATGAAAGGGAGGGGTAAAAAGTATGGTATGTATCAATTTTTTTCTGTTTCTTTTTATTTCTTTTTTTGAATTGATGCAAATATTCTAAGAAATGGTCATGATGATGAATATACAAAAAAAATCATTTGGCAAAAAAAAAAAATTATGGATGCAGCAAAGGCAGTGCTAAGAGGAAAATTTATTGCCCTAAATGATGATATCAAAAAAGTAGAAAGAGCAAAAATCGAGGAATTAACTCTTCACTTGGAAGAACAGCAAACTAATCCCAAAGCAAGCAAAGGGAAAGAAATAATGAAGATTAGAGCAGAAATAAATGAAAATGAGAACATGAAAACAATAAAGGAAACCAACAAAACAAAAAAAAAAGTTGATTCTATGAGAAAATCAATAATATTGATGGACCCTTAGCAAGATGGACAAAGAGAAAAAGAGAGAAGATGCAAATAAATAAAACCAGAAATGGAAGAGGAGACATACCCACTGACCCTGCAGGAATAAAGGAGGTAATGAGAGGATACTATGAACAATTTTATGCGAATAAACTATACAATGCAAGTGAAATGGGCAACTTCCCAGAAAGGCATGAAATTTTTGTTTCACATAAAGAAATGTAATTAGCCATTAAGAAGTCCAGGACCAGATGGTCTCACATTTCAATTCTACCAAACATTCAAGAATGAATTAGTACCAATCTTGCTCAAACTCTTTTTAAAAAAAGTGAGGAGAAGGGAAGGCTACCTACCTCATTCTATGAAGTCAACAACACCCTCATATGAAAGCCAGACAAAGATACTACAAGACAAGAAAATTACAGACCAATCTCTCTAATGAATATAGATGCAAAAATCCTCAACAAAATTCTTGCAAATCGAATCCAGCAGCATATTAAAAGAATTATACACCATGACAAAATAGGATTCATTCCAGGTATACAAGGATGGTTCAATATAAGAAAATCAATTAATGTAATACACCATATCAACAAATCAAAGAAGAAAAACCACATGATCATCTTGATTGATGCAGAAAAGGCATTTGACAAAATTTAACATCCTTTCTTGTTGAAAGCACTTCAAAGGACAGGAATAGAAGGTAACTTCCTCAACACGATAAAGGGAATATGTGAAAAAACCACAGCTAACATCATCCTCAATGAGGAAAAATTGAAAACTTACCCCCTAAGATCAGGAACAAGACAAGGATGTCAACTATCACCTTTGTTATTCAACATTGTGTTAGAAGTTCTAGCCAGAGCAATTAGACAAGAAAAAGAAATACAAGGCATCAAAATTGGAAAGGAAGAAGTAAAACTCTCACTGTTTGCAGATGATATGATACTAAATCATATCAAAAAGTCCACAGCAAAACTACTGGAGCTAATAAATGAGTATAGCAAAGTGGCAGGTTACAAGATCAACACTCAAAAATCTGTAGTATTTCTATACACTAGTAATGAGCAATCTGAGGGGGAAATCAAGAAAAAAATTCCATTTACAATTGCAACCAAAAGAATAAAATATTTTGGAATAAATTTATCTAAAGATACAAAAGACCTATACAAAGAAAACTACAAGAAATTGCTAAAAAGACATCACAGAAGACCTAAATAAATGGAAGGACATATCATGTTCATGATTGAACATACCATCTTAAATATAGTTAAGATGTCAATTCTACCTAGGTTGATTTATAGATTCAGTGTAATACCAATTAAAATCACAAAAACTCAATTTGCAGAGTTAGAAAAACCAATAACCAGATTTATCTGGAAAGACAGGGTGCCCTGAATAGCTAAAATATCCTGAGAAAGAAAAATTATGTCGCAGGTCTCAGATTACCTGACTTTAAGGCATATTATGATGCTACAGTGGTCAAAACAGTATGGTACCAGCATAAAGATAGATATGCTGAACAATGGAATTGAATAGAGCGTTCAGATAAGACCCTCTGATCTATGGACAATTGATCTTTGATAAGGCAGTCAAGCCAACTCACCTGGGACAGAACAGTCTCTTCAATAAATGGGGCTTAGAGAACTGGATATCCACATACAAAAGAATGAAAGAGATCCATATCTCACACCCTATACAAAAATTAACTCAAAATGGATGAAAGACCTAAACATTAGATCTAAGACCATAAAACTTTTAGAAGAACATATAATGAAGCATCTTATAAATCTTATAATAGGAGGCAGTTTCCTAGATCTTATACCCAAAGTACTAGCATTGAAAAATAAATAAATACATAGGAATACCTCAAAATTAAACACTTTTGTGCATCAAAGACTTTTGTCGAGCAAGTAAAAAGACAGCCTACACAATGGGAGACAATATTTGGAAATGATATATCAGATAAGGGTCTAGTATACAAAATATATAAAGAGATTGCTCAACTCAACAATAAAAAGACAGACAACCCAACTACAAAATGGACAAAAGACATGAACAGACACTTCTCAGAAGAAGAGATACAAATGGCTAAAAGGCATGTGAAAAGATGCTCAATCTCACTGGCTATTAGGGAAATGCACCACAATGACATATCATCTCACACCCACCAGAATGGCCATTATCAATAAAACAGAAAATGACAAGTGCTGGAGAGGATGTGGAGATAGAGGCACACTTATCCACTGTTGGTGGGAATGTGAAATTGTACAACCACTGTGGAAGGCAGTTTGACGGCTCCTCAGAAAGCTAAGCATAGAATTGCCATATGATCTGGCAATACCACTGCTAAGTATCTAATCAGAGGACAGGAGGGCAAGGACACAAACAGATATTTGTATGTCAATGTTTATAGAAGCATTATTCACAATTGTCAAGAGATGGAAACAGCCCAATGTCCATCAACAGATGAGTGACTAAACAACCTATGGTATATACATATGATGGAATATTATGCAGCTGTAAGACAGAATGAATTTGTGAAGTATATGTCAACATGGATGGACCTTGAGGACATTATGCTGAGTGAGATTAGCCAGAAACAAAAGGACAAATACTGTATGGTCTCACTAATATGAGCTAACATTAGTGAATGTACTTGAAGAATTTCAGTTAAGAACAGAGACCATCAGGAGATAGAAGTAGAGGAGATATTGATTAATTAGAGCTGAAGGGATACAGATTGTGCAACAGAACTGATTTTAAAAATTCAGAACTGGATAACACAATGCTAACTGTAATACAATAATGTTAGTAAACTGAATGAAGCTGAATGTGAAAATGATAGAGGGAGAAGGGCTGGAGACACAAATGAAATCAGAATGAAAGATAGACAATAAAGACTGTGACGGTATAATCTACGAATGCCTAGAGTGTATAATGATAGTGACTAAATGCAAAAATTAAAAAAATGTTTTTGCATGAGGAAGAACAAAGGAATGTCAATATTGCAGGATGTTGAAAATTGTTGGTCATTCATATTTTAAACCTTTAACTTATGTATAAGACTAAATAAAAAAATCTTTATTTGGTACAAAATTTGTATTTTGACTAGTGCATTTCCTAATATAATATAATTTATATGGGCTGTTTAATTGAACACCATAAATACATGGAACCTGAAGTAGAGCATGAGATTTTGTAGGTTTGTCCAGAGTGATGCCCCGTTAAATCCCAGAGTGATTTGAACAGTGAATAAAAAAGTAATTGCAAAATCCCCTTGGTGGAATCCTGAGAAAGAGGGAAAATTCAACTTCCCCATTTGGAGAAGTCCTGATATTCTCCCAAGCAATGAGGACAGCAAAATCAATAGGCTGAATCCTCAATCTTGGGGTTTGCTCATATGAAACTTAACATCACAAAGGATAGGCTAAGCCTACTTAAAATTAGGCCTAAGATTCACCCCCAGAGAACCTCTTTTGTTGCTCAGATGTGGCCTCTCTCTCTCTCAGCCAACATGACAAACAAACTCACTCCCCTCCCACTCTCTGTGTGCGACATGACTCCCAGGTGTGTAAACCTCCCTGGCAATGTGGGTCAGAAATCCTAGAATGAGCTGAGAATCAGCATCAAGGGATTGAGAAAATCATCTCGACTATAAGGGGGAAGAGAGAAATGAGACAAAATAAAGTGTCACTGGCTGAGAGATTTCAAATAGAGTTGAGTGGTTTTCCTGGAGGTTATTCTTATACATTGTATAGATAACCCCTCTTTAGTTTAAGGTGTATTAGAGAGGCTAGAGGAAAGTGCCTGAAACTGTAGAGCTGTGTTCCAGTAGCCATGTTTCTTTAAGATGATTATATAATGATATAGCTTTCACAAAGTGGCTGTGTGATTGTGAAAACCTTGTTCTGATGCTCTTTTTATCTATGGTATGGACAGATAAAATTTAATACCATAAATTAAATGGATTAAAAATAAATAAATAATAGGGGGAACAAATGTTAAAATAAATTATGTAGTAGAAAATACTAGTGGTCAATGAGAGGGAGGGGTAAGGGGTATGATATGTATGAGTTTTTCTTTTTATTTCTTTTTCTGGAGTGATGTAAATGTTCTGAGAAATGATCATAGTGATGAATATACAACTATGTGATGATATTGTGAGCCATTGATTGCACACCAAGTATGGAATGTTCATACGTTAAGAATGTTCATGTTGTATGTTGATTGGTTTTACTGATAAAAATTTTTAAATATGTAAAAAAAATTACAGACCAATCTCTTTAATGAATATATGCAAAAAGCCTCAACAAAATACTTGTAAATTGAATCCAGCAGCACATTAAAAGAATTAGACCTCATGACCAAGTGAGATCTATTCCAGGTATGCAAAGCCAGTTCAATACAAGCAAACCAATCAATGTATTATGCCATATTAATGTCAAAATGGAAAACCAAATGATCATCTTGGCTTATGCAGAGAAGACATCCTTTTGTGATGAAAATACTTCAAAGTATAAGAATAGAATGTACACCTTTGTATAATATGTGAGCTAGAAGTCCTCTTTCACTCTTTCGGTGAACCTCCTCAACATGATAAAGGGAATGTATGAAAAACCCACAGCTAACATCATCCTCAATGGGGAAAGAGTGAAAGCTTTCCCTCTAAGATCAGGGACAAGATAAGGATGCCCACTGTCACCATTGTTATTAAACATTGTGCTGTAAGTTCTAGCCAGAGCAATTAGATAAGAAAAGGAAATAAAAGGCATCCAAATTGGAAAGGAAGAAGTAAAACTCTCACTGTTTGCAGATGACATGATACTATCAGTCAAAAATCCCCCCAAAATCTGCAACAAAGCTACTTGAGGTAATAAATGAGTACAGAAAAGTGGCAGGGTACAACAGCAATACCCCCAAATCAGTAGGGTTTCTATACACTAGTGATTAGCAATCTGAGGAGGAAATCAAGAAAAGGTTCACATGCCATTGGCTCATGTCCACAGCAATAGAACTAGGCACCTTCACCTGGCCAAGTTGACACCTGAACCTAACTACCACAATCATAAATGGAATGTTTCTTGATTTCCTCCTCAGATTTATCATCACTAGTGTATAGAAACACAAGTGAGCCTTGCATGTTGATCTTGTATCCTACAACTTTGCTGAATTATTTTATTAGCTCTAGGAACCTTGTTGTGGATATTTCATGATTTTCTTAGGATCATGTCATCTGCAAATAGGGAAAGCTTTACTTCTTACTTTCCAAATGAGATGCCTTTTATTTCTTTTTCTTGCCTAATTGCTCTAGCTAGAACTTTTAGTATAATGTTGAACAAAAGTGGTGACAGTGGGTATCCTTCTCAGTTTTAAAGGGAAAGTTTTCAGTCTTTTATCATTCAGTATGATGTGAGCTGTGGGTTTTTCAAATATGCTCTTCATCATGTTGAGGGAGTTTCTTTCTATTCCTATGTTTTGAAGTTTCTTTATTAAGACAGGATGCTGGATTTTGTCAAATGTCATTTCTGCATCAATCAATATCATCATATGGTTTTTCCCGTTTGATTTGTAATTGTGGTGTATTACCTTAATTGATTTTCTTGTGTTGAACCACCCTTGCATACCTTGGATAAAACCCACTTGATCATGGTGTTTAATTCTTTTAATGTATAGTCTGATTCAATTTGCAAGTATTCTATTGAGGATTTTTGTATCTATATTCATTAGAGAGATTGGTCTGTAATTTTCCTTTCTTGTGGTATCTTTACCTGGCTTTGGTATTAGTGTGATGTTGGCTTAGTAGAATGAGTTAGATAGTGTTCCCTCCTCTTCAATTTGTTGAAAGAGTTTGAGCAGGTTTTATATTAATTCTTCTTGGAATGATAGTTAGAATTTACCTGTGATGCCATCTGGTCCTAGGTTTTTCTTTGTAGAAATATTTTTGATAACTACTTCAAACTCTTTACTTGTTATTGGTTTGATGAGGTCTCTTATTTCTTCTAGAGTCAGAGAAAGCTTCTCTTGTGTATCTATAAAATTGTCCATTTTGTCTAAGTTGTCTAGTTTGTTGGCATACAGTTGTTCACAGCAACTTCTTATATTTTTTATTTCTGTGTGGTCAGTAGTAATGCCCCCCCATTTCTGATTTTATTTATTTACATCTTCTTTCTTCTTTTTTTTTTCAGTCTAGCTAAGAGTTTGCCATCTTTACTGATCTCAAAGAACCAACTTTCAGTTTTGTTGATTCTGTCCATTGTTTGTTCCCAATTTCTTTTATTTCTGCTCCAATGTTTATTATTTTTCCTTCTGCTTGCTTTGGGATTAATTTGCTATGCTTTTTCTAGTATCTCCAGACATGTTGTTAGGTCTTTGATCTTAGCTCTTTTTTCCCTTTTAATGTTGGTATATTGGGCTACAAATTTCCTTCTCAACACTGCCTTCACTGTTTCTCATAATTTTTGATAAGTTGTGTTTTTCATTAGTCTCAAGATGTTTACTGATTTCTGCTTTCTCCCATTGGTTCTTTATGACTGTGTTGTTTAACCTCTATATATTTGTGAACTTTGCAATTCTCCACATGTTTTTTATTTCCAGCTTCATTCCTTTATGATTAGAGAAAGAGCTTTGTATAATTTGCATCTTTTTAAAATTTACTGAGTGCTGTTTTGTGACCCAACATGAGGTCTGTCCTGGAGAACAATCCATAAGCACTTGAGAAAAATTTATATCCTGCTGTTTTGGAATGCTATGTGCCCAAAACAGCAGGATATATCTGTTAGGTCTAGTTCATTTATCATATTGTTTAAAGTACTCTGCTTCATTATTGATCCTCTGTCTAGATGTCATATCTATTGATAAGAGTGGTATTGCATTTGCCAACTATTATTGTAGAGATATCTATTATTGTAGAGACATCTAAAAAACACAGTTTTGCTAGTGTTTTTCTCATGTATTTTGGGGCTCCTTGGTTACATGCATAGAAATTTATGACTGTTATTTATTCTTGGTGGGTTTCCTTTTTTATTAACATATTCTGCTCTTTTTTATACTTTTTTTTGCATTTGAAGTCTATTTCATCTGATATTAGTACAGCTACCTCGGATCTTTGTTGGTTATCATTTGCATGGGCTATCTTTTTCCAGTCTTTCACTTTCAACCTATTTGCATCTTTGGATTTAAGGTGAATCTCAGGTAGACAGCATATAGATGGCTCATATTTTTTATTTCATTCTGCCAATCTGTGTCTTTTGATTGGGGAGCTTAATCCATTAACATTCAATGTTACTACTGTAAAGACAGTACTTACATCAGCCATTTTATCCTTTGGATTTTATATCTCATATTTTATTTTTCCCTTTGTTTTTTACCCTGTTAGTTATTCTTTGTTGTAATTTGCTAGCTGCTGGAATGCAACACACCAGAGATGGATTGTCTTTTAATAAAAGGGAATTTATTTCATTAGTTCTTCAGAGGAAAGGCAGCTAACTTTCAACTGAGGTTCTTTCTTATGTAGTAAGGCACAGGGTGATCTCTGCTAGCCTTCTCTCTAGGCCTCTGGGCTCCAACAACTTTCCCCCAGGTGATTTCTTTCCGCATCTCCAAAGTCCTTGGCTGAGCTGCAAGTGCTGAGATGAGGTATGCTGAAGTGCTTGGGCTGTGCTATGTTGAGTTCTCTCATTTAAGTACCAGCCAATTAAATCAAACATCATTCATTACAGCAGGCACGCCTCTTAGCTGACTGCAGATGTAATGAGCAACAGATGAGGTTCACGTACCTTTGGCTCATGTCCACAGCAGCAGAACTAGGTACCTTCACCTGGCCAAGTTGACAACTGAATCTAACTACCACACTCTTACTGATACTCGTCATTTCTAAATTCTCATCCAAGCCTATCTCTCCTATCTTTTCTTTTCAGTTTGCATCACTCTCTTTAGTATTTCTTTTAGGGCTGTTCTCTTCTTAGCAAAGTCTCTCAGCTTCTATTTATCTGTGAATATTCTAAATGCTCCCTTATTTTTGAAGAACAGTTTTGTCAGATAAAGAATTCTTGGATGACAATTTTTCTCTTTCAATATCTTAAAAATATCATATCACTGCCTTCTTATCTCTATGGTTTCTGATTAGAAATTGGCACTTAGTCATATTGAATGTCCCTTGTATATGATAGATCATGTTTGGTTCTCTTGCTGCTTTGAGAATTCTCTCTTCATCTGTGGCAGTTGGCAATCTGATTAGCATATGTCTTGGAGTAGTTCTATTAGAATTTATTCTGTTTTGGGTAAGTTGCACTTCTTGGGCATGTATTTTTTTCCCTTTCATAATATTTGCAAAATTTGTGACCATTATTTCCTCAAACAATTCTTTCTGCCCATTTTCCTTTCTCTTATCCTTCTGGGAAACCTATGACATATATTTGAGTGCTTCATGCTGTCATTCAATTCTCTGAGAACCTGAGACCCTGTTTAAAATTTTCCATTATTTTCTCTATCTGATCTTCAGTCTATAAGAATTTGGGTGTTCCATCTTCTAGCTCACTGATCCTTTCTTCTGCCTGTTCAAGACTGCTGTTATAAGCCTCTAGTATATTTTTAATCTCGTCTATTGTGACTCTCATTCCATTAAGTTCTTTTTCTTTGCATGCTTTTCTTTATCTATGTCACCCAGTGTCCTTTATCTCTTTACCTTATTTTCCTTCAACTCCTTGAATTGATTTAGGACATTTGTTTGAAATTTTGATTAATTCTTCCAAATTCTGCATCTCTTCTGACTTTTTAATTCGTTCCTTTGACTAGGCCACATCTCCTTGCATCTTTGTGTGGCCTGTAATTTTTTTGCTGCTATCTGGGTATCCAATTACCTTGATGGGTTTTATCTGAAGGTCAGGTTCTCTGTCTTGTCTAGGATTTTGTTGTTTGGTTTGGTGCTAAAGCTTTTCTTTGACACTTGCCTGCGGGTATTTCCCAGTTAAAACAGGTTTAGTGTCCCACACTGGGAGTCCATAACAGTTCCAAAAAGCCGTGGGGAGAGAGTCAGGGAAAACATCAAAAAGCCTTTTTTTTTTTTTTTTCAGCGCCTCAAGGCTGTGCTTTCCTAACCTGCCCAGCAGATGGCACTTTTCACCAAGAACTTTTTTATTGTTCCCAAAGGTGTACTTTCCTGGACTGCCCAGCAGATGGTAATTTTTGGCTCTCTATTACTTGCAGCCTTAAGAAGGCAGTGCATTTTTTTTTGCCTTGTTTGTTGGCTCCACCTCTGACACAGGTTGAAACAATGGTGTGGTAGTGCCTGTCTAGGACAGGCTAAAGCAGTGGGACACAATGGTCTAAATTTTCTAGCTAATGGTTGGATCAGTATTGGTCCAATGTTCCCCTCTGTTCTTGGGGAGGAGGACTTCCACCACCTTCCCAGTCTGCAGCAGCCCACTAGTGAGGGACTGGACTGACCCAGAGTTGCTTGCTTCAAGGGTAGGACATAGGCTCCAGGAGTGAGCTCTTCATTGCAGTTTCTCAGTCTCTTCATCCTGCTCTTTCAGTACTCCCCTGGTGTCTAGAGCCCCAGACCAGTTGTTTGGGATGGTTTCTGTCTGACTACTATCTGTTTATGGAAGAGGAGTGAGCCTTGCATTTTCCTGGAAGTCCCTTCACAGGTTGTCTTTTAATTAATTAACCTAATTAAATACTCAAGACTTAAGTATCTCCATAGGTAGTTTTTAAGTTAATTAGTCTAATTACACTCCCAAAACTTCATCATGTTTTGCACTCTATTGGGAAGGCAGGCTGGCTGTTCCCTTGCTGTGTCTCTTCATTTGGGATTCTTCATTGGTCTATTACTATCTGCTATATATATTTGAGACACTCCTTCACTTTTCTTGTTCATTGTTGATCTATTATGTTTTGCAGTGCTGATATGGATTTATTCTCTAACAATTATTATTCCTTTAGTTTTCAACATATTTGGGGGTAAAAAAAATGAGAGGTAACTACGTGTTCTCGGTCTGCTATCTTGAACCAGAAATCATAACATGTTCTCATTTCTGGCATGAGTTCTAGTTCTGGGTTCATTTACTGAGTAGAATAGAGGCAATAAATGAAATGTTGGCGCAATGAACTAAAGCTTCAAATTTCCCCATATTTCTGTCTCATTACCTAGATGAAAAAATGTCTTGCAATGTAAAAATTCATTAAATGTAAGGAAAAATAATTGGAAGACAGAATTCCACAAAGGAAGCAGGAACATTGTTCTCACATGATATTCAAAGATATGTTCAGCCTTGATGCTCGGAAGTAAGTACTTGGCTGTCCACATTTATCTGTACTGATATTCTATTAAATTACTCAATATTTATTTAATAACTATTCATTGTGGAGGGCAAATGGTCCATTTTGATGTCAGAAAGGTAAGATAATTCACACAAGAAAAGGAACACATTTTCTCAGTATTTTGTTTCTCTAAAGAGACTATCGAAAGGGACCATTATCCTATTAAGTGGTTCTTTGCAAAAGCAAATTATCACCTAATTAACCAATAAGTATTCATTGGGCAGTATATAAGCTATACTGCATATTGTTGACAAAATAAGGGGTCAATTTTCAAATTCCTGGAACTTGTCCACATGTTAATATTACATGGTAAAATGGACTCGGAAGTTTTTTACTTTAAAATAAAAAGATTATCCTTGTTTATCCGGGTGATCCCAATGTAATCATATAGGATTTTGAATATAGAAATAGAAGGCGAAAAGTCAGAAGGATGTGCCACGAGCAGGATGTAACCTGCTGCTGTTGATTTTGAAGATGGAGGGCAGAGGCCAAGGGCCAGAGAATTCAGATGGCCTCTAGAAAATGAGAATAGCCCTTAGCTGATATCCATCAAGGAGATAGGAACTTCAGTCCTACAACCATGTGGAACTCAATTCCACCAACGACCTAAATGAGCCTAGCAGCAGGTTATCCCTCAAAGCCTCCAGAAACAAATGCAGCAATAGTGACACCTTGATTTCAGCCTTGTGAGACTCAGACAGAGAAAACAATTGAGCCTAAATGTTGTTGAATTGAATTTCTAAGTTTGTGGTGATTTTTTTAATGGCAGCAATAGAAAACAAATATACTCATTGTACTTGGCACCTTAGTGAATACCAGTACTGAATGGATTTTCAGTATGGAATTCAGCCTGCAATTTTTTGATAGGTATTATTAATATCCAGTTGCATCTTGGTGCAAATTAGGTTTTCGAGAGTGATGTAGTATCATACAACAAAGGAAGGAAATATGAGGAAGAGTTGATGATGATCAATTTTGATTTTTGACTTTGGTTTAACTGATTTAAAATCAATATAAGCTATTTTATCAGTTGAACTAATGTCAAACAGAGATAACCCAAACTTAGCAACCCTTGGTTGTTGAACATAAGGTAGAGTATTGGGCTTTTGGTCAGCATCTTTTTTGCTTTGACCTAATTTTTCTAAACTGAAGATGGAGATAATGCCAGTTTCTACTATCTCATAATAAATTGGTAAATACAAATGCAGTTGATGAACTGGTTTAATGGTGAATGCCCAGGGCTCTGTGTGGGAGGACTCATAGGTTGAGAAAAGAAATACCTGTTGTACCAGAATACAGCAAGTTAAGAATATAAGAATTATCATGCTGAATCAGAGAATAAGAAGAAACACTGTCAGAAGGAGTGTTTGTTTTACCAGACATCACTTTCAATGATTAAGAATATGCTTCTAAACTAATTGCTCTTCCAAACTGATAAGAATCTAAATATAATTATTATATCCAAATATTATCCATCCTCATTCTATGTGGACTACACTTCACAATTTAGTTTAGTATTCCCAGTTTCCTACAGAATTCAATGGTATAGTATTTTATTGCAGTTCTCTCTCCTGAAGACTTGGGCTTGAGTCTAGAGGGATTGAGTTGGAAAGCATTCTGAGGGGTACATCATATTACACACAAACTCATTCCTCTTCTCTAATAGCATGTCTTATCCATGAGCAAAACGTGTACACATCATATCTCTCCGTAATGGATTGGGTTTGTTCCCATGAAACTTCCAAGATGCTCATGTAAAGAAATACTCTGTCTTTTTGATATGCCTAGACTTGGCCATACCTATAAGATACAAACAGTAAAGGATTCCATGCTGGGAACTAAAGTTAGTTCATAACCTCTTTGTCCTCAAGGAAAATCATCCCCCTTAACCCTTTTCCACATAGCACTTAGACCATATTTCACCATTTCATGACTTTATCTCCTCTTGACTATATTTTATATTAATTTTAACTTCATATGATATAGTTTAAAAATAATCTCCACAAATGATGTAAGAAGTTACCAGTGGAGATATCAAAGTGTGACTTGCCAGAATTATATCTGAACACTCAAAGTACTAGGCGGAAAAAATATGTATCATTCACGTTCTAAGAACTATTTGATGCAAATTACAATTGACAATGTACTGTTTTAAACATTTCTTGGTTCTGGCAATATACATTTTCCTCGAACACTTAGTTATGCTTCATTTCATGTGTGGGTGGTTGAATCCATGAAGCAAAGGAATTGCAACATTTTTGGCTTCAGTTTAATGTGAGGTGATTATTTTTTTCTTCTACCCTTAATTATTATGTGGTCTGCACCTCATGATGACACTGATTCTGCAAAAACATGGTTGTGGTTTTGCAGAATGCATTAGACCTCATTTTGCTATGGTTAATAATCTTCAAGAGAATCTAAACCTACCATATCTTCATAAAATATCTACACATTCACCATATATAAAACTAATAGCTGTTTCTCTAGTACGTGTTTTTTCCCAAGCCAGTCTTTTTTTTTTTAAGCTGACTAGCTATAATCAATAATTTCACATTTGTAAAGCTTCACTTACAATCCTCCATTATTATAATGCTTCTGATTTACCTAGGCCAGATTTTACAACTGCCTTGACTAAAATTGCTAACAGTATCCTGCAAAATAAGAGCTTTAATAAAGGAAATTAATTTCCTTTAATAGGATGACTGACTTACCAAAGGATTAGTGCTATTAGTCTACCTGCTTTAAACAATGCTTTGTAATTTTATAAATAGAAACTGGAAAAGGAATAAAAGCTAATAGTGAAATTTCATGCAATGGAAACAGTGGATAGATATTTTTGGAAATGGGATTGTCCTCAAATAATAACTCTAAGGAATTATAGTTCTCCGGTACAGATGTCATTCTACTTCCGGTTTTAATAGATAAATTGGAGCTTTTCATTTCACCAATAGATTGCAGGTTATTTTCTGCTAGATGCATTACAGTGCTTCTGGGTTCACTGAAAATTTTCTATTTCTTTTCTCCTTTTTCTTATCAGCATCGCTTTTAAATGTCCATTTTTGTTTATTTCACATCATTAATTCATTATAATAGGGCATCTACTTTTTTTTTTTTTAAGTTAACAGAAAGCTATTATTCACTCAATTAGAGATTTGGTCAGACGGCAAACAGGGTAAACAGGCAGCAAGCCCTGCAGATGAGTCCGGCAGATAAAGCTTTCTAGGGAGAATAATTTTGGGGTACTGGTTACCAAAGGACAAGGCTAAATGGAGGTGAAAACCTGGGCCTTATCTCCCTAAAAAATTATATTTGGATAAGACCAATCAGAAATATGCATGGGGAATTCAGCCCTCTTGGTAATTTCATTCCATCTTTTTTAAAATTTTTTACATGGGCAGGCACAAGGAACCGAACCTGGGTCTCCAGCATGGCAGGTGAGAACTCTGCCACTGAGCCACCATTGCCTGCCCTCCATTTCATCTTAACTGCATTAGAATTTACTTCAGTGTGACTGTTTTCATCAGAAGATTTTGAATTTCATCTTTATTGTCATTTTCATGGTTCAGAGGATTAACACATACAACAATACAATGGAGTTCTTTTTTTTAACTTTTTTATTGTATAATATAACATATATACAAAGCAAAGATATAAAAAAGCAATAATTTTCAAAGCACTTTTCAACAAGCAGTTATAGGACAGATCCCACAGTTTGTCATAGGCTCCCATATCATCTTCACAGATTTTTCCTTCTAGCTGCTCCAGAATATAGGAGGCTAGAAGCTTAAATTTTTTTTTATCATCACAATTGACTTTTTTTCTGTCTTTTTCCTGAAAAATAACATATATACAAAAAAGCAAAAAATTGCAAAGCATAGCAAACAATTTACTGTAGAACATATTTCAGAATTTGGTATGGGTTACAATTCTACAATTTTAGGATTTTACTTCTGGCTGCTCAAAGACACTGGAGACTAAAAGAAATATTAATTTAATGATTCAGCAATCATATTCATTTGTTAAACCCCATCTTCTCTGTATAACTCCACCATCATCTTTGATTTTTAGCCCACTTTCTAACCCACTCTTCAAGGGTATTTGGGCTATGGCCATTCTAACTTTTTCATGTTGGAAGGGGCTGTCAATAATATGGTGTAGGGAGATGGAACTATCTGATGTTTTGGAGATGCTGGGCCCTCTTGGTTTCAAGACTCATCTGATCCAGGGACACATCTGGAGGTTGTAGGTTTCTGGAAAGTTACCCTAGTGCATGGGACTTTTGTAGAATCTTATATATTGCTCTAGATGTTCTTTAGGATTGGCCAGAATGGTTTTGGTTGGAGTTTGGTAAGTCATGGTAGGTAGCAATGTCTAACTGAAGCTTGTATAAGCTTGACCTCCAGAGTAGTCTCTCAGCTCTATTTGAACTCTCTCAGCCACTGACACTTTATTAGTTACATTTATCTTCCCCTTTTTGGTCAGGATGGAATTGTTGAGTCCACGGTGCCAGGGCCAGATTCATCCTTGGGAGTCATCTCCCACGCTGCCCGGGAGACTTTCACCCCTGGATGTCATGTCCCACATAGCAGGGAGGGCAATGATTTCACTTGCATAGCTGGGCTTAGAGAGTGAGGCCACATTTGAGCAACAAAAGAGGTCCTTAAGAAATAACTCTTAGGCATGCCTATAGGTAGGCTAAGCTTCTCCGCTACCTATATAAGCTTTGCAACAGTAAGCCTCCAGATCAAGGGCTTGGCCTACTGATTTGGGTGTCCCTAATGTTTGATACAGGATTAGTATCAGGGGACTCCTTGATGGTAAAGTTTAATAATTCCATAGTTCTTCTCCCATCCCTCAAGGGACTTCGCCAATACTTTTTGATTATCTGCTTAATATATTCTACAATGTATCCAAGCATTGCATTAAACTATACTGGATTAAAGGCCCTCATTCTTATTCTGGTCTCCCTGTATTTCAGTTATCTGAATGAGCTATCCAGACAGGTTGAGTTAGATTATGTGCTACAGAAAGTTTAGGTTCCAGACAAAATACGCCTTTCTCCCTTTGGTCTCAAAGCGTAGATGTGGTCCTAAAATACAGACAATGTCTTCCTTATCCCTGTATTCTGAATTACCTTAAATCGGGACCTGACTGGCTTTGTTTTTATCTCTAAATACCAGGTAATAGATACATAAAACAGCCTCTCAAAATCCAGAAATAATAATTACCACTCCAGACTAAATGTGTCTGCCATTAGAGCTTACTATTTAGGCCCCTGTTTTCTTATAAGCATTTTCTAAAGGAGGCCACACAGTAATTGTTCTTTCATTTCTGGCTTATTTTGCCTCATCAAATGTTCCACATGGTTGCATGCCTCACAACTTCGTTCCCTTTTGTAGCAGCACAATATGCTATCATATGTATACACCATCATTCGCTAATCTACTTCTGTCATTGCATCCTTCAACCACCTGCATTCATTAGGCATCATGTACAGTGCTCAAAGTCCACAGTGTATCAACACTCTCAATTTTAGATAATTTCATTATTCCTCAGAGAAAGATAGCCAATTAACACACCCTCACCAAATAGGAAATCTAAACCTTCCCTTAACTTTTGTCCCTCCCCCGATTATTTACGCCTGCTGTTGCTGTGGTACTGCTGACGTTTTCCTGTCAAATACAATGGAGTTCTTTTAACTATTAAACCTTGCTTTTTACTTAATCCTTATTTACATTTTTTATTGTTTTCTCTCCTCCTGTTCTCTATTTCTTTTCTCTTATTTTCAGTTGTCTGACTTCCTTCTCTGTGTTTGTTTTTGCTATGCTTCCTCTTTTCTCTTCTGCTTTCCCAGAAGCTTCTGCAGTAGAAACTGTTTTCGGAATATAGTCTGGTATATTCTGCATTAATCTGGTATAAAAGGGAAATTCCATTGCATTACATCCCTTCAGTTTTGAGGATTTAGATTTTTATTGAAGATAGGTTTCAAAGTGGAAATACTAATCAGTGTTGATTTTTTTTCCTAGGGGACTCAGCTGGGGTCATATCACTTTCTATCATTTGAATAAGGAAGAGAGACTGCTTCACATATTCCTTGTAACTCTCCCACATAATAAAGTAGTGTTTCTCAAAGGGTTGGTCACCTGCATCAGATTCACTTGGATGCTGGGAAAAATGTATATTTGTAGACCCTATCTCAGGTTTATAGAGTCAAAATCTCTAGGGTGGAGTTCAGCAATCTGCAATTTTAACAAACTCGCTACATAATTCTTCTCTGCACCAAAGTTAGAGAGTCACAGAAGTAATAATATGTTCAACAAGTATGAACTATTTGAAGATTGGTATACTATTCCAGTTACCAGATAAAGGCCATGGATTCTTCTGCCTGCTGTGCTCAATAACCAGTTCCTGAGACACCAGGGTTTCAAAGAGAGAAAGAGTTTATTACTAGGCACGTAGTAGGAGAGCAGATGTCCTAATGACCCAACATTTGTCTTCTAGAACTGCAGTAATTCGGGTAGTTTTGTTAGAGAAAAAGTAACCAGGGTTTAGGATAATGAGCAGAGTGACCCCAGATGATATAATTAGAGGTGATGTGATTATTGAGCATGTGCAGATTGATTACATGCTTAGTCACAGAACACATGAAGGAAAATGGCGGAATGAGGTATGGGTGACTTGTAGGTTAAAGCCCAAGCTACTGTGCATGTCAGATGGACCCACTTAAGGTTAAATCTGGTCTCAGTCATCAAGATAATTTGGGACTTGGGGTGGTTTAGTTTCAGGCGGACCCAAGACTTCATTAACAAACATTAAGGGGCTGTCTTTAGTGATTCCAAGACTCTGAAGTTGAAAAACTAGATAACCAGGTACAGATGAAGGTTAGTCATAAAGTTTTTACAATCACAGGGAGAGAAGATAAGGGCTATACAACCGTTACTAGAGATCACGGCAGCTGGATTACAATTCAGAGATTTCAGGTATTTCCCTGTCTATTCCAATATCAGAAAGCTAAAAGGAATATTTATATCAAAATCATCCCTTAAATCCTGATTTCTCGGTTACATTCCGTTACTAATTTCCAAGTATTTCTTGCATGTGCCTTAGCCCTGCAGTTTCAGTCACTGCCTGAATATACTTACTTGAATGTTTTTCATCAGCACATTCCAACTAAATTATCCACTGGAAGTCTCCACTTCTGTCATTGTACTACTGCTATCCCCAGAGTAATTTTTGGAATTATTCATTTCTCTTCATGCTCTATCATTTTTATTTAACATATCGAGTACTGTGCCTAAGCACTGGGAAACACAGAGATGAATAAAACAGACAGAGTCATGCCCTTGAGGATCTTAAAGATTGTTTTAGAGTAACTTAGTCCTATAGATTCCATAGTTTGTTTTTTTTTCTTCCAGAATATTTCCTTGTCTTTCCTGCTACCATCCAAGTCTCTTATCACGTATGCCTGGCCTGCTGTAATTTTTCCTGATTCGTCTATTTGCTCTTAATTTCCCACCTCTTCTGAAAGATTAATCTGTTGATAGCTCAGTATTCTTCAAACAACGTTTTGAATACTTTCTTCCCCCAACTTGTACCTTCATTATTTCCAATTAACTAAAGCATATTTTCCAAACTGGATACTGGCCTTTTCCAATCTGGCCTCCCAGATGAATTTCTCCTGAATACATTCTAGATATCTATACTTGACATAGCATTTTTACTTATTTTTTTGCTTTAAAAAAACAGACTTTTCTTTAAAGGCCTAACTCCTTCCTCCAACAAAAATGACTGTCCCTCAGTACTTGCTCTTGCTTCAGTTCCGGTAGTTATTCTGTTTTACTCATTAAGCATTTAGCATGTGGTCTTTGGTATCATTACTTATTATTATTTTTTTGTATATTTCTCTATTTCCTCAATTATTCCATAGGCTTCTTGAATGCTGGAACAATGTTTTATACACTTCGTTGTCTCTTCCTTGCCCCGTCCATGCTTAATGTCATTCAATAAAGTCATCAAATTCATTATATTCAGTCATTTATGTATTCCATCATCAAATACTTAATTGAATATCCACCGAGGACCAAGCTGATCTTTGCTTTCATGGAACTTCAGTTTAGTTGGTAAGACAGACATTGAACAAATAATTAAAAAAAAAAATGAAATGGATACATTTACTCATTTGTTAGTCAACACTTAGTAATCACCCATCACAGGCCATGTTTTGTGATCCATGTTGGTAGTATAATACTGAAGCAGATGGTAGGGAAGAATCACATATAAACAACTAAAATACAATGTAATAAGTGCAAACATAACATCTTGGCAGCAAAAAGGACGGCCCTATTATCTGTCAAGGAGAGTTAGGGAAGGCATCACATTTCAGTTGGGTCTTGAAAGTGATTTGAAACAAGGGATTGCAATATTTTTGCATGAAAAGGATGGTTCTTAGAAAACTGATAACGCAATTCCTATACCATTACTCTGAGCAGAAACTTGAGCTAAACCCAAGAATCTTGGAATATGAGTGAGCAGTTTAAGGTTGAATTGGAAGAGGGTGTCTGCCATCACTGCCCAGCTGGGCAGCGAGGTTTGGGTTGCTGGATGAACCTTCATTCAGGTTTGTCCTTAATCCTGCCCCCCGGGCCACAGACAGTCAGGTAAGTATGTCGTTTCTCCTGTATGTGTCTTCAACACCCACGACACAATTAAATCTGGGATTCTTTCCTCTAAGAGTCATAGAATGATAGAGTTGGAAAGGATACTAAAAATCACACAGTTCAGTTGTTTCTAACTTACATTCTCTAGAATTTTGGGCATTCTCAAAGTGATAAGCAAAAGTCTGCAAACAATTTTCAATATTCCACAACACCTAAAAGATATTGCACATTTTCGGGTGCCAGGTTTCCCTGTTCTGTGCCAGAATTATATCAGGCCCACATTAAACCAAGGTTCTGAATAATCTATTGTCTGATTAAGTATAGTTCGTTTCCCATAATTGTTATACTCAACTTGGTAAACAACTTTTCAAAATATAGGCGTGAGCTCACAGTCGAACCTGTAAAACTGGTAACTGCTACAAGGTTTGGAATTCACGAAGCACTTTTTACTAAGTTCATCTTACTTTCTCACAACATCATCGAATAGCTTAACAGCAGAGCCCGTTGGCCTGGAGTCTCAGTTTACTGATCTTTCCACTGCTCCGCGCTTCACGTTTCCCTTCCGTGTGCTTACAGCACCTTCATCCCTAACTGGTAAGGCGCCACTGAGTCACATCGTCTGCGTCGCAGAGGGCAGCGACCGCATCGTTCACACCCAGGAGGAATGCGGCTCGCTCCCACGCATGCGTGTACAGCGACTTAACGACTGCTATACTCTTCTTGGTCCCGAGCTGGGACACCCGGGCAAACCCGCAAGGGTCTGCGCCCAAAGCGCGCGTGCGCAGTCACCCATAGCGCCCCCGTCGTCCCCAGGTCCTGTAAACTACCTCGCCACTCTTTACTAATCTGTTCACTCTCCTCAGCAGTTTCACTGGATTAAGACGCCTTCCCTCCAATATGTCAGGCACGAAAACAGCTTTCGACAAGGGATTTTTCCCATTGCTAAGCGCCCAAGGCTTTGGTGCGCGCTGAGGGTCGCTCGGACTGTGTGAAGTTGTATTCCCCGCCGCTCCCGCCCCTTCCGCCGTCCGCGCGCGCGCACGGCCGGCTCACGGCACGCCGGGGTTGGCTGCGGCTGCGACCACGGCGGCGGCGGCGGCGGCGGCGGCGGCCTCGAGAGCGGTAGTGGTTTCTACTCTCCTTCATTAGTTTCCTCCGCCCCCTCCCATCGGACGCTGTTGTGTGGTTGCCTTAAAAAAATAACTTTATTGTTCCACAGCCCCACCTCCCGGCGTGCGCGCGTCCTCAGGATGCACTGAGGCTGAGCGGAGGGCAGGCGGCGGCCGGTCGAGGTCCGGGTCCCTCTCCTCCGAACCCCGGAGGAGAGGGAGTCACGATGTCCGGTAGCCGCCAGGCCGGGTCGGGCTCCGCTGGGACTAGCCCTGGCTCTTCCGCGGCCTCCTCGGTGACTTCCGCCTCCTCGTCCTTATCCTCCTCCCCGTCGCCCCCTTCCGTGGCAGCGTCGGCGGCGGCGCTAGTGTCCGGCGGGGCGGCCCAGGCCGCGGGCTCGGGCGGCCTCGGGGGCTCGGTGCGGCCTGTGTTGGTGGCGGCTGCCGTGTCGGGCAGCGGCGCCGGGAGCGGCGGCGGGGCGGTGTCCGCGGGCCTGTCCCGGATCAGCTGCACGGCCAGGCCCAGCGCCGGCGTAGGTGGGAGCAGCTCCAGCCTAGGTAGCGGCAGCAGGAAGCGACCTTTGCTCACCCCACTCTGCAACGGGCTCATCAACTCCTACGAAGACAAAAGCAACGACTTCGTGTGGTGGGTTTGAAGAGTAATTCCTGCCTCGCTACCTTAAGAGTATCTGTTGGGGTCAGTGAGAGGGTGGCCTGCCTGAGAGCTTGGGATACTGGTGCTCTTATGGTGGTGTCAGAGAGATGGGAGCCAGTAGGTGGTGGAATGGGATGATGGGGTCCTGAGGCAGGGTGGGTAATGAAAAGATAAGTGCAGGTAGGGAGGAAATGAAAGGAGTTTAGGGAATAATAAATAAATGGGAGAGAAGAGATAGAGGGTCACATAAATGATAGAAAAAAGGATAAAATTGGGCAAGCAGGTTGAAGCTTGCTTTTTTCTGGCCAACTTGTATATTAGGTACCCCAGATCAGTTTTATTTCTTGTTGAGGTGAATTAAGTTTGTACAGAACAGAGGGATGGAATTCTGTTTTGGAAGTATGAAGTTGCTTATTGGAAGTATTGTGCATGGAGCTCTAAAAAAACGGGATTGAGGCTGTTTTAAGGGGAAGTAGTATTGAATATAAATATCCACCGTATGTGTATGTGTGTTTAGATACAACTTCTCACATTTCCAAGTGCAGACCACTTGCTTTTAAATCTGCTTTCGAGGCTACTGTAATCAGAAAAGTCTGTTCATAAAAAAAAAAAACTTCTTAATTGAATGTCTTGAAAGAGGAACTGTATTTATTAAGTACCATCAATGTATCAGGCAAACTGTACTATGCTTGTAGAACACAGTGTAATACAGGAACTACTAATTTGAGAAACTCTAGATATTGGAGACTTTGTCGTCATAAAAAAAACAACGCAATGTTTTGTGCATTTTGAATGATACACAGGGATATTAAGTCATGATATTTGACATAGAGAGATTACCCGTATTAAGTTAGAGTTGTCTAGCGATAGGGTTTGGGATTTTCATTGGGCTTTGGATATTGGTAGGATTATGAGAGGATTGTTTTATAGCTGAGAACTGGTAGGATTTTGTCCTTTTCCTCTGGAGGAAATTGTTGATAGGCTTAAGATACTAGTGATGTAAGAAGTTGGCTTGTGCTATTGGAGAAGTTGATTCACTTTTCAGGGTTAAAGATAATCTTGAGTTGGTGTCATTATATGTGATAGAGCTAGAATTGGAACTTAAAGGGAAGTTATTGGTAAGACTTTCAGGTTTTAGCTCCTCCAGAAAAAAATGTGTCTACTCATATTTCTGCTTTAGTCTTAATTATTCTGGATTAAAAATTAACTCATTTTTTTCATTGAAATTCGTCTATAATTGTGATTATAAATAGTTTGAGCAGCTTAAGGTTGGGTGTTTGCCCTCATGCCCAGTAGAGAGTGCCATATGATAAGGTAGAAGCTAATATAACAAAGTGGGGGTTTGCAGAATTTAGTCATTTCAGTTACCATTTACACTTCACTTTTCAGGTTAAAGAAAACAAATGCCAGCATCTGTATATGTATACTAAAATAGTACAAAAGATGTAAGAAATAAAGAAATCATTCATTCAACAAACATTTATTTAGTACTCATTGACAGGCACCATATGAGTTGCATGTACTTTAGGCCATTTTAAAGAGATTTGGTGAGGACAGGGGACATAGAAACAGCTGGCACTGATTTTTTAAGGGCAAGATTATTAAAATTTTTAATAGTCATCACCTTACTTCTAAGAATTTTAATCCACTCTCGAATCCTAGCCATATTCCTTAGATTGTTCTGTTTTCTTTTATATTCTAGTATCAGTGAGATTTTTCAGTTAAAAATTCTGAATATTTCAACTTCTGGGAGCTTATTAGTCCATTATTTGTTTTTCTGGTGAAGTTGAATAATGAAAGAATTAATTAATGGAATCTGTTTTCAGTTTCTCCAGCCAGTTTTGATTTTGGCCAAACCCTTTGGGTAGGAGGACATGGATTGGGCAAGTCTTTGCAAATCCTTTTAGTTTCTAATTGGCTGTAGGTAGCTTGTCTCTCTGGTAGGCCCAAGGGTTGAAGTATGAACCAAATTGCTCTATGCTTTTTTTTTTTTTTTTTTTCACATGGGTAGGCACCAGGAATCGAACCCGGGTCCTCTGGCATGGCAGGCAAGCATTCTTGCCTGCTGAGCCACCATGGCCTGCCCTGCTCTTAGTTTTATATCTACATGAGGCCCAAGTTTGAATAATGATGATTATTCCTTATTTATTTATCATATATTTTTGTATCTCACATCTCGTTTTATTCTTAGAGCACTTCCTATTTTAACATAATACGAATTTAATTAAATTCCCATTAAGTCACAGACAAGTTAAGTAACTGTTTTAGATCAGACAGCTAAGGGACAAAAGTGAGAACTCGGATCTTCCAGTTCTCAGCTTAGTGCTTTCTTTTTATGAAATCGTTAGTCTGATGGTTCTTAAATCGGGCAAATGAGAGGAAAGCAACTGTTTCTTAATGACCTGAGATAAATGTTTTTATCCTTAGCAACTTCTTCCCACTGTCCCTGCTGCTTGCCACTTATCCCAAGAGGACATACCAGGTTTGCAGACTAGAGTGGGCAGTGTAGTTTCCAAAAGCTCTCCAGGTGATAATGGCATATCCTCCTTCCTCTCTTGGGAACAATTGATTTTAAGTCAAATACATAATTTTCGGTAATATACATTGATTTCTCTTGACTGATATCATATTTGAAAATTATGTTTAATTGCAGAAATTATTAAAATTCTAGGGATAATTTGTACTTTTACATTTCATACAAATAAGTTTAACAGTAAATTATAGGTGGAGATTGTGGTACGAGAGAGAAGTATTTAGCTCGACACTGGTCAATTCATTACATTCAAAGAAGTGTTCTTTACTTTTTATTTTACAAATTTCTTTTGCATCGTCCATTTAACTAAACTATGTATCTGTCTTATATTTGGAAGATTTCTCCATTCTTTTATTCTGACTCCTTTATTTCATTTCTGTTCGTAGGTACTGCCTCTTTATTAGTTTTTTTAACTACCTGGAATACCATTTCGATGTCTGGAAATCCTAGTTTCTCAAAGTTGCAGCTGAAGTAATCTGTTTTCAAGTAGATAGTAAGCCCCTTGTTGGAAAGTTACAATCTTAATCATCTGTCTGATAGAAAGTAGTTTAATCGTCTGTCTGATAAAAAGTAGGTAGGATCAAATTATTATGTGAGTCCCATCTTGTGTTAAACTATTAAGACAGACTCTGTCCTTAAGGAGCTCATGATTTAATGCAAAGAAAGACTTTTAATCATGTAATTATAATGTCTAACCTGGCATCATTGTTACTATTCCCATCTCTTAATATAATGGCAGATATCAAATATTCTCCTTAATTCAGTTGTCTCACAATCCTCAGCATGGTGCTCGAGGCATCCATTACTTTTAATCACATTTAGCACTGAAAATGAAATCTGTTGGCTGTTCTTGCACCTATAACTATGTTTTTCAAACTCTTAAAAAATGAAATGGAACAAATCATAGAACCTGTTAATAGGATAAGTTTGATGAAACTTTTATTTTTGGTTATTTGTGTATGGATGTGATGTGTAAAGTATTTCTTACTATCAGGGTCAAATTTTTTTGAAAGTCCCTGAATTATGGGATATAATTTCCCCTGTGACATTTAGGAAATGTGTAAGTGAAAACTTTAAGAATTTTTTTAGATTATTGCTAACTTGTAAATATAGAAATGTAATTTATTCAGCCATTTAAATAAATTTTAGAATTCATTACATTATTATTTTAGTAACACTAGCCAAGAACCTCCTTCAATCTGCAAAACTAAAATCTTGTGGTGTTTTTTGCTTTATAATACATTTGGATAGTGATGATAATGAAATGTGCTTTGCAGAAGATGTCAGATTATAGCAGTTAAACATGGTCCTTCTGTCAGAAGGTGGGTCATCAGCATCAATGCTAGCAGAAAACTTAGGTGAATCAAATGATGGAGAAAATTAAGGAGATGATTATAAAGCAGGATATCAACGACTACTAACATGAATTACAGTCTATAACTTGGGAGGGAAGTACTTGTGCAGTAGTAGTTCATTACTAAATAATGTGCTGATCAGTAGCTATCTTTTTACAAATCTTTTTACCTCTCCTGGTAATGAGCCAGCATTACTAAGGTGATCATATTCCATCTAAGAATTGTTATTGATTAAAGTAACTGCAACATTAGATCTTGTTGCTCACTTTTCCTCCTTTCCTCCTTAGATGTGTATGTCTGTTTTTGATGGTGATTTCTTCTGACAGACTTCTTCTACAGCTTAAAAGACTTTTTTTTCTGACAGTGTGATCTGCCATCCTCTCCTTCTTGTTAAAATTTGTATTTAACAAGTAAATAAATGCTTCTTAAGTTGGCTATTTGTCCTCACATGTGCATGTGCCCAGTTCTATTCATTTAGGTCCCTACCTTTTCAAGTCGTATCATTGCGAGTAATGTTTTCTCTTCATATCCTTATATATGTTAATTGCCTTTTTATCTTTCACAATTAACTTTCAAGAACTGACTTTTTTCACCCTGCTTTTATAAAGAGTGAAGACTGGATTGTAATAGGCAGCTTGATTTCTGTTTGTTTTATTTGTGGTATAGCCTTTGGGAATCCATCGTTCTCTATTCATAGTCTTTGCGGTTTGAAGTGAGTAGTGCCCTTTCTTAAATTCAGAGTTGGAAAACATGATCTATGCTTAAGTAATCCAGGGGAGTTCAATGACCATTTTGCATTTCTGTCAGCAACGTGAGTTCTTGTAGCTCTGCATCCTTTCCAACACTTGGTATTTTCCTTCTTTTAAATTTTAATCATTCTTGTGGTATTTAATACCATCATATTGTGATCATAATTTACATTACCTTA
The DNA here is from genome assembly GCF_023851605.1 of Tamandua tetradactyla. Classification (NCBI taxonomy): domain Eukaryota; kingdom Metazoa; phylum Chordata; class Mammalia; order Pilosa; family Myrmecophagidae; genus Tamandua; species Tamandua tetradactyla. The sequence continues at coordinate 30,139,098 of NC_135330.1, read as the reverse complement.
ATTAAAGACTGATGATGTTAACCATATTTTCTTGTGCTTATTTGCCATTTCTATATCTTTTGTGAAGTGTCCTTTCTAATCTTTTGTTTGTTTTTCTCTTCAAAAATTTTCAAAGTTGTTTGTCTTTTTGAGTTGTAAAGATTCTTTATATATTCTTGCACATTCATTAACTCCTGTTACCAACTATAATATAATTCTTACTCTCACTACCCAGGATCAGGCCAGACTTCTCATGTTAAGATCACAGTTCTGCTATCATTTCAGACACCAAACACAAGTTCAGAGGATCTTGGGCCATCCATACTTCTAACCACCTTGCTATAAATTTGGGAGTTGCTGCTTGCCTATCAGATTCAACAATTTGCTAGAAAGACCCATTGAACTAGAGAAAGTGTTATATTCAGGATCAGAGTTTTATGATAGCATAAAAGGGTACAAATCTTAAGGAGCCAGACAGAGACCACAGAGTTTGTGTGGTCTCTAAAAGTTTCCTTGTCTTCTCCTTGTGGAATTAGAATGCATACCCTTTGGTACATTGATGTATATTATCAATCATGAAAGCTTGCCCAATTTTATTGGGTTTCATTATGTAGGCATGAGTGGTGAAATCAATGGCCAAGTAATGGATCTCAGTCTTCCATCCCGACGTCTCCCCTTCCAGAAGACCTGGCTGATATGACTTGGCTTAAAGTCCCAGCCCTGTAATCACATGGTTGGGTGTTTTTTGTGTGACCAACCCCCCCATCCCCCACCCCCAACGTCCCCTGATTGGCCCTATCCTGTCTTCACACTAGCAAAAACTATCAGTTGTGGTGTGGGACCTATAATGAATAATGCTGTCATTGGCAGTTCTAAAGATTAGTCCATTGCCTACCTCTTCATTTGCTTAACAGTATCTTTTGAAGTACAAAAATTTTTCATTTGCTTAAGTCCAATTTATTGATTTTCTTTTATGCTTTGTTTTTGTGTCCTATCTAAAAAAATTTTGTCTAACACAAAGTCACATAGATTTTCTGTTTTCTTCTAAAAACTTTATAGTATTAGTTTAGATCTTGTGGTTAGGCATGTGATCCATTTAAAGTTAGTTTTATGTATGGTGCATGATAACGGTTAAGTTTGGTATTTTTTCCCCCTCACCGTGGACATTTGATTCTTGTAGCACAACTTGTTAAAAATAATATCCTTTGTTCATTGATTTTCATGGCCCCTTTGTTGAAAATCAATTAATCATATAGGTATGGGTTTATTTCTGGACTCTTTATTCTGTTTCCTTGATCTACATGTTTATAACAATACCACATTGTCTTGATTATTGTAACTTTATAGGAAATCATGAAATCAGGTAGTGTAATTCTGTTCTTTTCCAAAAATTGAAAATTAGCTTGTCTGTTTTCTACAGAACAGTGTTCCAAAATTTGAATTTGGGTTACTATGATCTTTGACTCAGTTTAAGGACACTTGATTGGTATCTTAACAATTTTGAATCTCATGGACCATGAACTTAGTCTCTATTTCTTCAGTTATTTAGCTGTTTAATTTCTCTTAGCTGTGTATTGTGGTTTATTGTGTTTGAGCTTGCACATATTTTGTTAAAATTTACCTCTAAGTATTTCATGTTTTTGATGCCATTGTAAATATTATTCTTTTAATTTAAATTTCTAATTTTTTGTTATGAGTATATAAAATAAAATTTATTTTTGTATATTGATCTTATTCTGTAAATTATTGTATTCATTTATTCTAGTAGTTTTTTGGTAGAACCTATAGGATTTTCTTAGGAGATAATCATGTCATCAGCAAATAAAGACAGTCACTTCTCACTTCCAATTTGTTTGCCATTTCTACTGGATTTGATTTGCTAATTTTTTTTAGTTGAAATAATTGTTCTCTTAATTCAGTATTCATTATGCTTATTTGCTCTTGTGTTTCTTTTTTTTTTTAATTTTTTCTCGTTGAGTTCTTTTACCTCTTTTTTTTTTCGAGTAATTCTTTCCTCCAAATACCTGGTTCCTGAGGTTTTTCTAGTTCTTCCAAAAACCTGATTCCTGAGGTTTTTCTAGTTTTCATTTTTCTTCTTCTTTGCATGTTCTATCATGTTCTTTATTTCTCAGTCCATTTTGAAATACTAGATTATAGTACTCTTTGTTTTGGGCCCTTTTTTCCTGGACTTCTTTCATTGGTTCTAGGAACAGTACTATGTGCCTTATTTAACTGTGAACTTTTTTTTTTTTTTTTTTGCAGCTCCTGTTTTGGAGTGATTAAAGAAGAGAGAAAAGTGTGTCTTATTTTTAAGTTCTCCTTTCTGGAACTCGTTATCTCTTTGTGTGAATCCTAGTTCCTTTCTGACTTCATTTTACTTCTAACTTACTTCAGTATAGTAGCACAGGACTATGTGCAATTGATTTTCCTAGTTTTATGATTATCTAAAAACGGCTTTATTTCACCTTCCTTTTCTTTCTTAAATTTTTCATTTTGATTATAACAAGGCGTGTATAGGTCTGTTTAGGTTTATACTGTTTGGACTTCCCTGAGCTCTTGAATGTATACATTCATATTTTTTGTTAAATTGCAAAAGTTTCAGCCATTATTTCATCAATACTCTCTCTACCTCTTTCTTCTCCTTCTGGGATTCCTGCAGCATGTATATTTGTATGCTTGGTAGTGTTCTATAGGTTTCTCAGGCTCTGTTCACTTTTGTTCATTCTCTTTTCTCTGCTCCTCATACTGAATTCTCTTCAAGTTCACTAATTCTTTCTTCTGGCAGCTCTAATCTACTGAACCCATCTAGGAAATTTTTAATTTGTGTTACTGTGGTCTCCAGGTCTGTTGGGTTCCTTTTCATAATTTATCTTTCTTTATTGGCATTCTTTTTGTTTTTCTCTATTGTTTCCTATTGTCTTTTAGTTCTTTCTCCATGTTTTCCTTGACCTCTTTGAACAAAGTGTTCTGTTGGAGAGCTCTTTGAGTTGCCTTTACATGCAGGGCAAGTTCTTGGATGATGATCATACTATGAGTGTCCTGTTGAGGAGATGAGATAGGGACCAGCAAGGGCACCAGGAGATTTTTCTACCATTTTAACCTGTCGTTTTCTTAATTAGATGCTTACCCTGTTATTGCAACTCTTTAACTGTTTTCTAGAGCTTAGAAAAAAATGTTTCCTCCAATTCTTCCTGGTTATTGAAAACTTTTGTTTCAAGACTGAGGCCTGGAGTGTCATACTCTCTTTTTTTTGATTGGGGTCTGTTCTAGTTTGCTAGCTGCCAGGATGCAAGATACCAGAAACAGAATGGCTTTTAAAAAGGGGAATTTAGTAAGTTACAAGTTTACAGTTCTAAGGCCAAGAAAATGCCCCAATTAAAACAAGTCTGTAGAAATGTCCAATTTAAGGCATCCAGGAAAAGCTACCTTGGTTCAAGAAGGCTGATGAAGTTCAGGGTTTCTTTCTCAGTTGGAAGGGCACATGGCAAATATGGTGTCATCTATTGGCTTTCTCGTGGCTCTACCAAAAAGGCACTTTCTCCAAAATATTTCCTCTTTTAAAGGATTCTAGTAAGAAATTCCACCTTCAATGGGTGGAGACATACATCCATGGAAATCATCTAAGCAAAAGTTACCACCCACAGTTGGATGGGACACATCTTCATGGGAATAATCAAAATGCTCCCACCCAGCAGTATTGAATGAGGATTAAAGGACATAGCTTTTCTGGAGTCCACTGTTTTCTGGGGTCCACCAGCAAAGGTGGGACCCTCATTTTTTTTTTTTTAACTTTTTTATTGTATAGTATAACCTATATACAAGACAAAGAAATAAAAAAGCAATAGTTTTCAAAGCACTCTTCAACAAGTGGTTACAGGACAGATCGCAGATTTGTCATGGGCTACTGTACGATCCTCTCAGATTTTCCTTCTAGCTGCTCCAGAATACAGGAGGCTAGAAGGCTTAAATATTTTTTTTAATCATCACAATTGACTTTTTCTTTCTTTTTCTTGAAAAATATACATATATACAGAACAGCAATAAATTTCAAAGCACAGCACCACAATTAGTTGTAGAACATATTTCAAAGTTTGACATGGGTTATAATTCCACAATTTTAAGTTTTTACTTCTAGCTGCTCTAAGATACTAGAGACTAAAAGATACATGATTTAGTGATTCAGCAGTCATATTTGTTTCTTAAACCTTATCTTCTCTGTATTACTTCACCATTACCTTTGACCATTCTGTTTCTCTCTTTAGGGATGTTTGGGCTATGGCCATTCTAACTTTTTCATGTTGGAAGGGGATGTCAATAATACGGGGTAGGGAGATGGAACTATCTGATGTTCTGGAGAGGCTGAACCCTCTAGGTTTCAAGAGTTATCTGGTCCAGGGACCCATCTGGAGGTTGTAGATTTCTGGAAAGTTACACTAGTGCGTGGAACCCTTGTAGAATCTTATATATTGCCCTAGGTGTTCTTTAGGATTGGCTGGAATGATCCTGGTTGGAGTTTGGCAGGTTATGATAGGTAGCAATGTCTAACTGAAACTTGCATAAGAGCAACCTCCAGAGTAGCCTCTTAACTCTATTTGAACTCTCTTTGCCCTGATACTTTATTAGTTACACTTCTTTTCCTTTTGGTCAGGATGGAATTGTTGATCCCACAGTGCCAGGGCTGGATTCATCCCTGGAAATCATCTCCCATGTCGCCAGGGAAACTTTCACCCCTAGATGTCATGTCCCACGTAGGTGGGAGGACGATGATTTCACTTGCAGAGTTGGGCTTAGAAAGAGTGATTGCCTTCATTTTTTTCTTTTGGATGGACAGAACCTCAAAATCGAACCCGAGTCTCTGGCATGGCATGTGAAAATTCTGCCACTGAGCCACTGTCGCACCGCCCTTACCTTTATTTTTGAAAGATTTTTTGCTGGGTATAGAATTCAGCATTGAAAGTTTTCTTCCAGTATTTTAAAGACACAGCTTCATCATGTGTTGGATAGCATAGTTTTTTTTTTGCATGGGCAGGCACTGGGAATCGAACCTGGATCTCTGGCGTGGCAGGCGAGAACTCTGCCACTGAGGCACCATGGCCTGCCTAATAGCATAGTTTTTAATGAGAAGTCTGCTTTAATTTTATCTTTATTCCTCTATATGTAATATTTCTTTAGTTCTATGGCTGCTTTCATGATTTTTCTTTCTTTTTGGTTTTTAGCATTTTAAATATGATGTATGTGTGTGAGTAATTTTTATTTTTTTTTTTTTAAATTCTGCTTGGGGACCTGAGTCTTGGGTCTGTGCTTTGATGTCTTTCATTATGTGTTCTAGTTTGCTAGCTGCCAGAATGCAATATACCAGAAACAGAATGGCTTTTAAAAGGGGAACATAATAAGTTGCTAGTTTACAGTTCTAAGACCGAGAAAATGTCCAGTTAAAACAAGTCTATAGAAATGTCCAATCTGAGGCATCCAGGGAAAGATACCTTGGTTCAAGAAGGCCAATTATTTTCAGGGTTTCTGTCTCATCTGGAAAGTCACATGGTGGACACAGTCACAGTTTCTCTCTAGGCTGGAAGGGCACATGGCAAACATGGCGTCATCTGCTACTTTCTCTCCTGGCTTCCTGTTTCATGAAGCTCTCCGGGAGGTGTTTTCTTTCTTCGTCTTCAAAGGTCACTGCTTGTGGGCTGTCTGCTTCTCATAGCTATGTCGTTCTTCTCTGCTCTCTCTGAATCTCCTCATTCTCCAAAATGTTCTCTCTTTTTTAGGACCCCAGAAATTTATCAAGACCCACCCAAATGGGTGGAGATATGTCATCACCTAATCCAGTTTAACAACCCCTCTTGACTAAATCACATCATCCAGGGAGATGATCTGATTACAGTTTCGAACATGCAGTATTGAATAGGGATTATTCTGCCTTTACGAAATGGGATTTTCATTAAAACGTGGCTTTTCTAGGGGACATACATCCTTTCAAACCAACACATTCCACCCTCTGAACCCTAAAAAAGACGTTTTTCCCATATACAAAATACGTTAATTCCATTACAATATCAGAAAATTTTAAAGCATTTCAGTAACAATCAAATGCAATACAGGTTAAAACCAGTACAAAATCTCATCAAAGTTAGGTACAAGCATGTTCTATGCTCAGGCAAATTCTCCTCTGTCTTGGGACCTTTGAAAACTCATAACAAATTATTTGCTGCCAACATACAAAAGAGGAACAGTCATGGGATACATATATGCATTTCCATAGGGAGGAAGGAACACAGGGGTTACATGTCCCAAGCAGTTTCGAAAATCCACAGGGCAAAGTCCATTAGATTTCAAAGTCTGAGAGTCATTTATCTTCAGGGCCTCTGAAAGCAGCAGTCCCACCCTTTCCAAGGGCCTATGCAGAGGCCTGCCTCTCTTTGAATGCAACCTTGGGAAACATTGGGGAGACCACCTTTCTCTCTGCTCCACCCTCTTCAAGCATTGGGGCCACACCCGGGCTCTCTGCCATCTCCGGGGCACATACTCACCCTTCCATGTGGAGGCGGCCAGGCTGTCCCCAAACCCCAAGGAATGTACTTCACTCTCTCCAAGGCCTGAGGTGGCATGACTCTTCCACTGCAATGAGGTGGAAGGGCCATCCTCTGCCTTTGGGACAAACTCACCCTTTCCATGGGCTTGGGTGGGTCTGCTCTCCTGACCTGAGGCTTCTTGACTTCAGACCTCGGCCTCCATGGTTTTGCCTCTGAAATTATTTTTCCTCCAATGTGTCCATTCTTGAAACCCCCCAGTCCAGACTGGCAGCAGCTCTGTTTATACAGGTCCCAAAGCCCTCTCGTTGGCTTTCTATGCAGTATCCTTGGATTGTGCCCATCAGACATAAGGAGTTTCCACAAATCCTTCTTGGAAAACTCCATGTACAATCCTGGCTTTATCTGAAAAGGCTGACTGGTTCCACATTTGATCAGATTCTCATGTGGCACGCTGTTCTCTGGGGTCTCCCTTCCAGGAAACCTAGAATTCTCGAGGACATCAACTTATGGTTTCATTCTACCCAAGAGTTCAGTTCTCTGCTTATTTCTTTTCTGTCGCATTTCACTGTAAGCTGTGAGAAGAAACCAGGCTGCACTTTCTACATTTAATTTGGAGATCTCTTCTGCTAAATATCCAAGTTCATGGCTTTTAAAATCTGCCTTCCAGTCAAAGCCACTAGTCAATTTTGCCAGATTATCTACTATTTTAAAACAAGGATTGCCTTCCTTCCAGTTTGCAGTAACATGTGCCTCTTTTTTTGCCTAAGGCCTCATCAGAGATATCTTTAGAGTCCACATTTCTACTAACAGTCTTGTCAAAGCATTCTAGACCTTCTCTGTCAAGCTTCTCATAACTCCTCCGGATTCTTCCCCTCATCCATTTAAAAAGCCGTTCCAACATGTTTGGTATTTACAAACTGTAGCAGCACCCCACTCTCTGGTACCAAAATCTGCTCTAGTTTGCTAGCTGCCAGAATGAAATATACCAGAAATGGAATGGCTTTTAAAAGGGGAATGTAATAAGTTGCTAGTTTACAGTTCTAAGGCCGAGAAAATGTCCAATTAAAACGAGTCTGTAGAAATGTCCAATCAAAGGCATCCAGGGAAAAATACCTTGGTTCAAGAAGACTGATGATATTGAGGGTTTCTCTCTCATCTGGAAAGTCACGTGGTGGACACAGTCACAGTTTCTCTCTAGGCTGGAAGGGCACATGGCGAGCAAGGAGTCATCTGCTACTTCTCTCCTGGCTTCCTTTTTCATGAAACTCCCCGAGAGGCGTTTTCCTTCTTCATCTCCAAGGCTCACTGGCCTGTGGGCTGTCTGCTTTTCGTGGCTATGTTGTTCTTCTCTGCTCTCTCTGAATCTCCTCGTTCTCCAAAATGTTCTCTCTTTTTTAGAACCCCAGAAACTTATCAAGACCCACCCAAATGGGTAGAGACATGTCGTCACCTAAACCGGTTTAACAACCCTTCTTGACTAAATCACATCATCCAGGGAGATGATCTGATTACAGTTTCAAACATACAGTATTGAATATGGAATATTCTGCCTTTACGAAATGGAATTTTCATTAAAACCTGGCTTTTCTGGGGGACATACATCCTTTCAAACCAGCACATTAGGTTTTCAAAAATTTTTACTAACATCTTTCCACATAATTTTTGACACATTATTTTTCCTCTGGGACTCCAGTTGTATGTATATTAGACCATTTGATGTTGTTCCACTACTCTTGGATTTTTTTTCTATTTCTCCCTCCTCTCCTTTTTTCTTCTTGTGATTTTAGTTTGGGTAATTGCTGTTGAAATATCTTCAAATTTGCTGATTATTTCCTCAACTTGTAGTTAGTTTGTTGATAAGCTTATTGAAAGAATTTTTTCATCTCCTGTACTGCATGTGTTGCAATTTCCTTTCACATTCTCTTACATTTCCCATGCTTTTGTTGAGCTTTTATATTGTCCATCTTTTCTTTCAGATTCTCTAACACGTTAATCGTAGTTGCTTTAAAGTCCCTTTCTCATGTGTCATCATTGAGATTATTTGAGTCTTTTTCTTTGCTTTGACTCTTGGCAGTGGCTTGTTTGTTCTTATTTTTAGGTGTGTCTCTTACATTGGAAATTGTTTGTGGAATAACAGAGACTGAGTTAAAGATGCTTATGCCTAGAAATTATTACTCTTCTTCTGTTAGTGTGGCGATTGAGTCAGTTTCATCAAGAATTGAGCTGGGTTTGGATTTTTTATTTAATACCTCTCTTTCGTGTATCATAGGCTTTGCATTCCTCCATTGATGTCTTGTTTTTAGGGTGGGGTTTGGATGCTAGAGAGCTTTTCATCACTTTTCATGCTCTACCATCAGTTTTCACTTGCACACTTGTTGCTCAGAATGGGTATCTCTCCATGCTTTTGCCTCTCTCCCCTTTCCCTGCTCACCTCCAGTTCCCGGTGTGAAGCTTCTTTTGCCTTTTGCTTATTACTTGGTACTTGTTAGTATGATTTCACCCATTGCCAGACTTTCTTTGGATATGTGCTCTAGTTTATTAATTTTAAGAGTTTAGACCCCCGGAACATTCTAGCACCATCTGATCCTTCTGTGGTTGTCTTTTTTGTTTAAAAAAATTTTTTTTTAAATATAACAACAAATGCAAACATTCCTAACTTTTGATCATTACGTTCTACATACATAATCAGTAATTCACAATATCGTTACATAGCTGCATATTCATCATCATGATCATTTCTTAGAACATTTGCATCAATTCAGAAAAAGAAATAAAAAGACAACAGAAAAAAATTCATACATACTATACCCCTACCCCTCCCTTTCATTGATCACTAGCATTTCAATCTAAATTTATTTTAACATTTGTTCCCCCTATTATTTATTTTTATTCCATATGTTTTACTCATCTGTTGATGAAAGGAGCATCAGACACAAGGTTTTCACAATCACACAGTCTCATTGTGAAAGCTATATCATTATACAATCATCATCAAGAAACATGGCTACTGGAACACAGCTCTACGTCTTTAGGCTGTTCCCTCCAGCCTCTCCATTACATCTTGACTAACAAGGTGATATCTATTTAATGCATAAGAGTAACCTCCAGGATAACCTCTCACCTCTGTTTGGAATCTCTTAGCCATTGACACTTTATTTTGTCTCATTTCACTCTTTTCCTCTTTTGATCTAGAAGGTTTTCTCAATTCCTTGATGCTGAGTCTCAGCTCATTGTAAGGGATTTCTTAATCCCTTGATGCTGAGTCTCAGCTCATTGTAGGATTTCTGTCCCACGTTGCCAGGAAGGTCCACACCCCTGGGAGTCATGTCCCATGCAGAGAGGGGGAGGGTGATGAGTTTGCTTGTTGTGTTGGCTGGAGAGAGAGAGGCCACATCTGAGCAACAAACGTGTTCTCTTGGGGGTGACTCTTAGGCCTAATTTTAAGTAGGCTTGACCTATCCTTTGTGGGGTTAAGTTTCATATGAACAAACCCCAAGATTGCGGGCTCAGCATATAGCTTTGGTTGTCCACACTGCTTGTGAGAATATCAAGAATTTAACTTGGGGAAGTTGAATTTTCCCCCTTACTCACCATTCTCCGAAGGGGACTTTGCAAATAATTTTTTATTCACTGTTCAAATGGGATTTATCAGGGCATCACTCTGGACAAACCAACAAAATCTCATGCCCTACTCAAGGTTCCATGTATTTATGGTGTTCAGTTAAGCTGTCTACATAAGTTATGTTAGGAAATGCACTCGTCAAAATATAAATCTTGTACCAAATAAACATTTTTTACTTTAGTCTCACGCATAAGTTAAAATTTTAAAATATTAATTACCATCTATCTATTTTCAACACCCTGAAGTAATGAAATTCCTTTGTTCTTCCTCATGCCAAAACATTTTTTAAATTTGCACGTTTAGTCACTATCATTATACACCCTAGGCATTCCTAGATTATACCGTCTCAGTCTTTATCATCTTTCTTTCTGATTTCATTTGTGCCCCCAGCCCTCTTCCCTCTGTGGTTATCTTTTACTCAACTAGGAATTGGACAGTTCCTCCCAAATTCTGCTGCTGTTCTCAGAATGGTCTGCCAAAATTTTCAGGACTTTTTGATTAATTATTCAGAATTGATTATGTAACCTGTACTTGTCAGAGGGCTTTCTTTGGAATTTTTTAACTGAGGATGCTTTAGAAGAATCTTTATTTTTCCTTTTGGAATCAGTTTCATTGAGGTATATAATCACTATGGTACATTCATTTTATGGTCTTTGTTTTTTTTAACTGCAAATTTTATTGAGATATGTTCATATCTCAATAATTATGTTATATTCATATAATCCATCCAGAGTATACAATCGGTATATCACGATATCATCACCTAGTTGTATAAGTATCATTATATTCAATTTTAGACCATTTTCATTACTCCAGAAAAAAAAATTGAATAAACATTGAAAAAGAAAACTCAAAGTACCCCTTAGCCCCCCCATTATTGGCCCCTAACATTGATGTGATACATTTGTTACTGTTGATGAAACAATGTTCAAATCATAATGCATTCATTTTAAGTGTACAATTTGATGAGAATTGGTAAATACATTTACTCATATATTCATTACCATAATTAAGGTATAGAACATTTCTGTCACATTAAAAAGTTTCCTTTTCCCCTTCACAGTTAATCCCCACCACTGAAGACAGCCACTGACTTGGCTTCTGTTTCTGTAAATTAATTTTGTCTGTGGTAGAATTTCATGTAAGTTCATACAGTATATGCTCTTTTGTGGCTGCCTGTTTTGCTGCGCATGTTTTTGAGATTCACCTATATTCTGTGTATATATAGTTCATCACTCTTTATTGTTTGTTGTTCATTATATTTTTTGCATGGGCGGGCACTGGGAATTGAACCTGGGTCTCTGGCATGACAGGCGAGAAGTCTGCCTGCTGAGCCACCATGGTCTGCCCTATTATTCATTACTTATATTATCTTTGAATGGATATAGCATAATTTATTTGTCCATTCTGAGTTGTTTCCAGTTTTTCACTGTTATGAACAGTTATTAATAAGTACTTTTGTGGACATATATTTTCATTTCTCAAATATTCTGTTGGCTTGGTTAGTGAATTTTCAATTTCAGATACTATATTTCCTAGCTCTAGAATTTTGATTGGGTTTTTTTTTTTTATATCTGCCATTTTTCTCCTCATTATATTCATATGTTCCCTTAAATATTGAATGAATTTCTAATACTTGTTTTGAAGTCCTTTTCTGCTAATTCCATTATTGACTGTTTTTTCTCCTATTAATGGGTCCCACTTTCTTTCTACTTCACATCTAATAATTTTTCATTGGATGGTGGACATTGTACATTTTATTTTGTTGAGTCCTGGATTTTCTTTCTTCTTTTATACAGTATTAGACTTTGTTCTGGCAGATAGTTAAGTTACTTGCAGATCAGTTTAATCCTTTTTTTTTTTTAATTTTAAAATTTGTTTTAGGGTAGGTTTTGAGTAGCCTTTTTTTCTAATAGAACTAGCTTAGCTCCAATATTATAGCATGATTCTTCTGAGGTTTCTATTGATGCCTTGGGTTTATAGATCTGAAATTATACAGTTACATGTATGACTAGTATTCAGCAACAGTCATAAGGAGAATCATATGTAGGTTTCCAGAGTTCTTTTTCCTTATAGCTCCCTTCTCTCTGGTTTCCTGCCCTCCAGATTCCATCCCCTTCAGTCCTCTTGAATGTGATCTCTCTCAGTATTCTCCTTCCTCATCTCTGTGAAGTACCTCTAGGCAAAAATATCAGTCCTTTAAGATTCATTCCTTTCTCAAGGATCTGAATCTTTTTGCCTCGTATCCAGTGTCTAAAGCAGTTTCATTTATTTTTTTTTCCAGTTTTCTAATAAAGTGTATATATAGTAAGAGGGTAAATACTACCTGTTCATTTTTTACCTCAAATGTGATGTGTTAATCATAAGTTTTTATTTCAAATCATGTTGTCCGTTGGTCCATACAACACTCCTCTCTTGTTTTTTTTTTAAATCAGTATCTATTTTTTTATTCTAAGATGAACTTTTATTCTTTTATACTTTAACATCTCTGAAACTGGGTTCTGTTGAAGTTGATAGAAGTTGCACTTGACTGGGTTGATAGTTGAATGTAGCTGTCATTTCATGCTTATGTATGGAAATAAAAAATACCTGCCTCAAAACTTGAATATAGGTCTCAGCAGGTTGAAAGGAAATATTTTTGAGACAGTTGTGAATTACTGTTTTGTCTCTTACAAACTAAATGTTTGTATTTGGAGCTAGGAGAGGTTCTGGGAGGTAGTGAATTAAATTTTGCATTATTTCTGAAGCTGGAGTCAGATATAGGCTTGCTGGCTAAATATTTATCCATTTGTGGTTTCTTCCCTCTTTTTGATGATACCACTGTGTCAGGGGTCCATAAAGTGTTTTGGGAGCCCATATAATATTTTGGAGGTTTGTATAAAATTCCAAGCATTTGTATAACGCCTGACCTGGCTGCCAGTTCATGTACGTGCTATGTCTGTACTTATGCTTGGGTCTTCTAACTCATATAGTTTGAATGCTATTAATCGACACAGTTGGGAATTCTAAAATGATTGTTTTCCAGTTTTTCCCAGAACCTGGTTTGAGTATTTTCTTGCCCCTCCTAATTGGGAAGAGTTAATGATATTTTGTTAGAATCTCCTCTATATTTCATATAATACCTCATCTCTTTATTGATAAGGGTTCTTGTTGGTCAGCCAGCCCTTCTTAAGTTTTAATTTTATTCTGTTCTACTTTCTGTTTCTTACATGAATTCCTTGAGATATTTGGCATGAGTCATTGTTACCTTTCCTAAGTTTTTATCACAGATATAGATTATACTAAAATACCTCTTTTTTGTGTGTTCTGTCATTGAATATTGTATACCAAGAATTGTACTGAACATTTAATGGATGTAATTAAATATCATCACTGTCTAACCTTACTGTATAAGATCTTTCTTATTTATCTTGCTTATTGTTGATCTTATCTATTAAATTGTAGGTGCAGTAAGCATTTTTGTTTGTGTGTTCATTTTTGTATCCCTTATACCTAAAACAGAGCCTGGTACATAGTCAGCACTCAATACATAATTTGTTGAATGAATGAGTATTATAAATATTTTGGAATATTTTGGGAAAGTATTGATAAGTATTCACTGATGATTCATTGTGGACCTGCTCTAAAATATCTGTTGGTGGCATTGTTGGAAGTTTGGACTGAGAGAATGATCTAAGAAATTTAGCATCTTTCTTCTGCACTTCACTTAATGGCAACATAAAACAGAGATGTGATGGTATTGTTTCCCAGATGTATCAACATATTTGCTTTGGGACCAGAAAGATCTCTTTACCTAATCTCCTCAGTTTAAAAAGTTTTGTTAAAGAGCTGCCATTTAAATAACATAATGGTATGTTAATATCTAGACTTGTAATGATAGAAAATTTAGCTATCTGCTATCGTCCATTCACAGGGAAGAATGTTTTTGAGTTTTAAAATTTAGTCATTATTGGCGTTACAGGGTTTTATCCAAGGGTAAATTTCTTTCTGTCTGTCTGTCTATTTATTTTATTTATTTATGTATTTGTTTATCTAAGTAATAAATGGTTAAGTAAATAGAATTAGGATGGAGTACCTTAACATTAAAAGCAATAGAACTTCCCCTTTCAACATTCCCAAGATTGTCTTTTCCCTAAGAAACAGTCCATTTAGTCTGTAGCTGTTTCTTCTACTAGGATTAATAATAAAAATCACTAACATTTGAGTGCTTATTAGTGCTTGCTGGTGTTCTAAGTACTTTACAAGCTTCCCCCACTCCCTCAATTTAAGTGCGCTGAGAGGTTGGCACTGGTTTTATCACTTATATTTTCACAGTTGAAGAAACTCAGGCACAGATAGATTAAGTAATTGATCATAAGTGGTAGGGGTTGGATTTCTTACAGGCATCATGACTTCACTGTTTGTATCTTTGCCTTTATACAATATTTCCTCCATTTCATTAAATGATACATTACTATTTCTTGATTTGTTGCTTGAGCTTGATATGATAAATGAAGATTTAGCTTTCTTATTACCCCAGTCTGGGGACGAGTGGGTAGATGCTTGGTTATTGGCTATTTTGAGGAAAGAAGGGAGGAGATTAGGATTTTCTTTTCCAGTGCTTCTCAAACTACCTTTTGAGTTTTTTCTTCAGTTTTTTTGTTGTAGAGTGCTATTTTAGAAAAAGACTATAAAAATGCATTTCTAAAAAATATAATTCCAAAAAGCCCCAATACAACGATATCTATTTTAGGGTGGTGCAATGGTGGCTCAGTGGCAGGAATTCTCGCCTGCCAAGCTGGAGACCCAGGTTCGATTCCCAGAGCCTGCCCATGTGAAAAAAAAAAAAAAAAGGATATGGAGATACAATAATATCTATTTTAAAAAATTAGATTCAGTGGCATTCTGATAAATTACTATAGAAGATGAAGGTTCTAAACTTTGAATTTTTGTACATGTCTCTTCAGAGGCTGTTCTTGGACTGGCCACTGGTCCAAGGGCCACTTTTCAAATCATGCTGCCCCTATTCATATACAGGTTTACAATTAGTCTTCATCTCTTCAGTCACATACTTCAGTCCTTTTTTCATACTAAACATTGCCAAATATTGAGCTTCTTTAGGGTTATGTGGGGCATATTGGCTTTCATCTTGGTTTTATTATCCCCTTCAACGTTTACTCTGTTCTGTGACTTTTTTCCACCGTCTATACTTTTTGTATCTGCTTTCCATCTTGTGGGAATTTGTTGAAATAATTTTGTTAGTAATAGTTCCATTCCTTTTCAGTGTTGTGGCTGTATATCTCTTTTATTCCTTTCTTTTCGTTTTTTTGGCTGTATAGCTCTTTTATTCCTTTACTTATCATTTTTAATAGATTTCGGGAGAAATGGTAGGTAAGTGTTTGTGCCAGGTCTGCTGCTCTTGTGACCTGGAAATATGCTAAAGATTTTTTTTTATTTTAAAACTTGGCAGATAATTGTGGTGGCTTGTAACTAAGGCTATAGATACTCTTATTCAGTTTGTACACTGCAAAGTTGTGTGTGTGCAGGGAAGCAAGTTAGGCCTGAAATCCTGCTCACATTTTACTGAACTCTCTTACGGGAGTATTAAAGAGAGTTCCTATTCATAATTCCACAAAGGCCCCTTTAACTCACTGTGGTATGTGATTGTAGTGCTGCTTTTTTCTTTTTGCATGGAGGCATATAGCTTAGCATTGTTATACTTGAAGACCCTTAAGCATTAAAATAATACCTTTCTCCAAGTTTTACCAGTTAAGCATTTATTTACCTAATTCTAAACAATGATTTTCCTGGTTAGTTCTTCTCTGCTCCTTCCCCTTTCTCCCATCTTTAAATTTCAGTTGTCTTATGGGTTCCATTGCATCCAGAGTATCATCTTATTATCATAATTTTTTTCTTGTATTGTAATCATCTCTAACATGTTTGACTCTGCATTAGAACTTATATCCTAACATTCTAAGATAGTGTTTATGCCCAGTAAATCTTTCTTAAAAGGAATGAGTGAGTTTTCCTTTACAGTTCGCACCGTTGTGTCATTATCATTGGTAAGGACTGATTTGCATGCCAGTTTCAGAACACTTGTTAAAGCTGGCTTAAGCAAGTGAATTTTTCTTGTCTAATGGTTGTCCAGATGTAGGCAATCCAGTGCAGCTCCTCAAAGATTCAGTCATCAAGGAACCAGAGATATAACCATCTTAGTTGTTGGTTTTTGTCTTCACGATCACAAGGTGACTATTATATCTGTATATCTCATATTTTCATCAGAGTTTCAGGAAGGAAGATCAGAGAATGATAAAATCCCTTTTTATAAGGCTTTGCATTTTTGTTTTGGTAGACAGTGCCCACTAAGGAACTGATGTCTACATTTCAATGGCCAAAACTATGTCATATGGCCAACCCTAGCTGCAGAACAGGCTGGGAATTTGAATATTCTGTTTTCGAGCTCTATAGGAAAATAAGGAAGTAGAGGATTGGAAATTAGTGTTTAATTTATAGTATTGGGAAGAAGTTTGCATAGTGGTTAAGATAACGCACCTGGCTTTGAATCCTGGCTTTGGTACTTCTTAGCTGTGTTACTTTGACAGCTTTGTACTTTAAGTGAGTAAAATTTAGATATAGATACTTATCTCATTGTGTTGGAAGGATTAAAGGATTAGCATTTGTTTGTGGTTTGTGCTGTTTAGATATTAGCTGTCATCTTCCTCATCAGTCATTATCACTATCACTAACTAGAGGTTTTATTAAAAATTGGAATTTTAAATTGTAATTGTAAACTCAGAAATTATTTTTCTTTGGGATATGAAAGAAAAGAGTGTTTAGATTAGCAGATCTGGGTAGGTGCTTTTGAGTAAGATTGATGGAAGAAGATGGAAGAAAATATTAACTGGATTGTACTATTATTGGTGACAGTATTGCACCATTATAAATTATAGGCTTAGTTTAAGATATTTTAATTTATTAATTTAGTTCATTTTAGAACGTGATGGTTCTTAGACTCATCTTGAACAAATCGCCATTTTACCAGCAATCCCTAAAAGTTCTGTTCAGTAGAAATTACATCTCTCATTAATGGAATGTTTTTGATGACTTAGCTGTTGAATTTATTGGTATTGTTTTTGGACTTTTCCAGTTTGTAATCATTCTGCTTAAAAAAATCACTTGTTTTTTTCTATTTTCTTTTTAGCCCCATCTGCTTTGATATGATTGAGGAAGCATATATGACGAAATGTGGCCACAGTTTTTGGTAAGACGATTTTATTCAGCGAAATAATCTTTTGTCAGCTTTTAATTGATATGTAAATGTAGCCTGTGAGAAGGTAAGTTTTTAAAACTTTTGACTATCTTGCAACCATAATATTTCCTTGTCTGACATATCTTATAGGTTTGATACCCTTAAAGTAGTAAACATTTGGTTGGTGCATAATTTCTGTGAGATACTTAGGTATCATAGGCCTTGCAGATGGGTTTAAAAAAAGAGTGGGCTCATTGTTAATTGAGAGTTTTGCTGTTTTTGGAAATGAGGTCTGATTGTGGATATTACAGTAGGAGGTGCTGGGCAACAGGATGAGGCATCAAACACTGCTTACTCACTTGTGAGGATAGGCAGCCAGCACAATAAAGTAGACTGAGAAGGACATGGGAAAGGATGTAGAGGATTAAAAAGTGCTGTTTTCTTCTTTTAGCTCGGTGTTATCTTTAGATTATGGCATGCCACATTTATTTATTTGTGTGTTCTTAATTCTTTTTTTGTTGTTTTTTTGTTGGAGAATCTGCATCCTACTTGTAATCAATCTTCTTAAATTATTTTTCTATTGTGTTAGTAGATTATTTTAGCTTCAGTATTTCAGTTGTTTTCTATTAGTCCTTATATTCTAATTCATATTGAAGTTAGTTCATATTGAACTTTATACTGAAGTTGTATAAAATTACACATGTTGATAGCATGTTGTTATCCTTAGTAATGGGGAGCATTGGTGTTAATACCAGTCTATAAGTCCTTCAGTTTGATCTGGAGTGTAAGGCTTCATTGATGGATATATCCCATCTGCCAGTCATTTAAAAATAAATTTGGAATCATGATAGCTTTCTTAGCTTGCATTATATACGTTATCAAAATAAAAACATTAAAATGATAAAAGCTTCTCCTAACCTTTCTTGCCCACCTCTTCATAAGATATCACTGGTTAAGGAATCATTGTATACTCTTTCATCATCTTCTTGTCACTCTTTTTAAAGTCTGTCTTGCTTTCTCAATTGATTTTTTTGGTCCAGGTATATTATTGCATTGGCATATTATTATGATTCATGAATCACTTGTATCTCTGTATTGCTGATGAAATTTTTTTGGTCTTGTGGGTCTTAGTTTAGGCTGATATATTTATCATCTAAGTCTTTTCAGCCTGATTGTTTAGCAGTAGTGTTTTCTTTGCCACATAACTTCATCTAGCACCTCAGTATTCCACAGGAAATCATATATTTGTCTTTTAGACTTTAGATTTTGGTTATTCTGGAAAATTGGATGATCTAGAGCAGGATTTCTCAACCTTGGCACTGTTGATGTATTAGTCCAGATAATTCATTTTTGTGGGGGCTGTCCTGTGCATTGGACATTGTTTAGCAGTATCCCTGACCTCTACCCAGTAGCCAACCCCTCCTCTCCAATTATGACAACCAAAAATGCCTTCAAGCATTGCCAAATGTCCTCTTGGGGACAAAATTGCCCTTGGTTGAAAACCTCTGATCTAGAGCTAAAAGAGCAAGCTCTTAGAGTTCTTGAGGAGCTAGTTATGGCTGTAAAACTTACTTAAGCTTTGTCAAGTTACTCAACCTATCTTTGCTGCCACCGCCACTGCTGCTGCTGTCTCTGTTCTTTCTCCCCTTCCTCTTTCCCCCTCCTCTTCCCTCACCCATTCTTTCTTCCTACGCCTTCATCTCCTTTTTTGTCTTTCCTAGACTAGGAAATGTTGAAATGCTTGTAGGTGGAGCTCTTATTTTTTCTAATTGTCCTCCTCTAACGTAAGTTCACTATGGCATTTTTAAAACGTCTCTGAAGAGACTACTACATCAGTTCAGTAATCTGGCTTCACTCTGTTGTAAAGTAAAACAAATTACTCATTGGCCTTATAATTGGATATGTCTGACCTCTTCAATGAGTCCCATAATCTTTATGGTGTATCTTTAGGTCATTGTTAGAAAGCTCCACTGATTTCATAAATAGCTCCCTCTCCACCCCCCACCCCCCCATTAAGAGTCTAGGCTTAGATTCTTGTTATAATTTGTTATCACTATGTAATTCTCTGAAATGGATGTGTTTTAAGATATTTACCAGGGCAAGTTTTGGTAGGCTAGAGCTAATAAAACTGGAGGTTGGCAGGCACAGTGTAAGACTTGTCATACTGTAAAATTCCTTTGCAGTTTTGTTTAAAGAAAAAGTTAGCATTTCTGTATCATGTGAGTCCTATGATACTTCAGTCATTAAAAGTAACCCGACTTAACCCTGACTCCTATACCATTCTAAGATTCCATCCATATATTAGCATTAAATCAAATTGGACATCAACTGTTTATCCCTCATCCCACATATAATAATTCTTTCTTAGCAGCAGGTTAGAGAAATACAGCAGGAACTTCTTTCACTTTAATCCCACTTGAGAATTATTCTGTTATATGAACTTGTTATTAATTATAGCTTGATTGAAGCTCAGCAATATAATAAAAATTTGGCCTCTATATGATGCAGAAATAAAATTTGTTCTTTCCCTTTGCTCCTTTGCTGTCTCCACTTTGTTCTATGCTTTTCAGATTTCATGACTGTCAAGTTCTGATTTCTATTTTGCTTAATTATAAATTACTGAAATCAACAATGACCCTTTAGCGTCATCATCTCCCAGCAGGTAGAGAGATCATGTCTGGATTTTGGCTCGCCTTTTGGAATCTTGACTAATCCGTCACCTTGCATCATACCTTCTTTATGCCTGTTTTTTTGTGTGTGTGTGGCCAATGGTATGGATCTTTCCCTGCTGTTCTTGAAGATCCTTTTTCTAGGATTTTCTTACTGCTCATAGTTTTTTATATTTCCGCATCCCTTTTTACACAAAAAGAAAAGCATACTTATATTTCATAGGCAGGTATATACTTAATAGAAGAAAACCTAACTATATACATGTACAAAGAAATTAGTATCCATTCTTTATTGTCATTTAATAGAGGAAACAGACATCCAGTTATGTCAGCTCACTGTGATACTCATTTTTTTTTAAAGAGTTGTAGTGTAAGTACCTTACTTACTTACATATGTCCCAGGTGGATCTGAGATACATATCCTCTCTTGCCTCTTTATATCCACCTGTTTTGATCACTGGTCTAAGCACTTACTTGTTGGCATTCAGAACATTGTGTCTGGACTGGTTGGTGATGGTCAAATAGGTTAGATGAATGAGGATGAATTAAGAGTTACTAGGGTAAGAGATGATGAGAATTTCTAGTAGTGTTTTGTACGACCCAGAAGGTAACAGAAGTGTGTTGCTTTCTTGGTTATGTCTGTTCTTTCACCCATTCAACGTTTATTGAATCTTAACTTTTAAGTGCTAGCCATTGAGGATACAGAGGTGAGTAAGACAAATCCCTGTTTCTAATGAGGAAGTAAAGAAGATCTGATAGGCACATACAGATAAGAACACAGTAAGGTAGCTACTATTTCTCAAACTGGGGCATATCTGCCCTTGGGTGTTAATGAGATACTAGAGGCTATAAGGTAAACTAGATGCATCTTGTCACTTCAATTTTATACAGTGGTATCTGTTACTGTATAATTTTAATTTTATAATTGGATGAATAATATCAAATGTAATGCAGAAAAGTCACTTATGCTTTTGTTCCTATGGATGATTTTGTCTGGCTATATCCTAAACCATTTTCTCTTCTGGAAGAGATAGTTTGGTATCATATACAGATATAGTATATGAAAAGTACACTGAATAAAGGAAAGGTCTACTAGATTCTGGGATAATTTCTTGTATATTGACACATTCTTTCTATGAAGAACAAATTTAGCTTGTTCTTCTTGTCATATTATTTGCTCATTTTCTAACCCTGTTTCTTTACAAAAGCCATTTCCTAAAACCTAAAATGCCCTTGTTTCACTTATCCATCAGTCCCTTTCATTTTTAATAAACTTCACATTCTCTTCTTCATGATTTGCTTTATTTGAACTTACTGATTGTTTCTAAGTGTTAAATCATGCCACTTGGGAGTATTTCCTGGCAATGTTAACCCATTTCCTTTTTCCTGAATAGATATAAGTTTCTCCATGTTGGGTTCTTATTCTGTTGTATTTGCATATCTACTTTATGCTCCTGCTTTGCAATAAAAATAAAAAACCAAAAAACATTTAATATGTTATTTTCTTCATTGAAACGTACGTGGAGGAAATGTAGTCAGATATGTAGCCAATCTAGTGGTGATTATACTGTTTCTGGAACACTATACAAATAATTTATTCAACAGATATTTGAGTACTTAATATGTGCCAGGCACTTACTCCAGTTTTTAGGCCTTGTGTTGCTGCAAAGACCTCAGTTAGGTCTTTGATTCTCCATAACTTCCTCTTTTTTACTTATGTTGAAAATGGCAAATGTGAGATAAAAACTATTTGGTAGCCAGAACAGCCAAATATAATAGATGTAGTTTTGTTTTTTGTTTTTTTTTTTAAGTGGAGAGGAGGGAGTGGATTTAAAAATCAGCCTCAATTTATAAGGCTGTAGCAAATTGATAGTAATTTGGATACAAAAAATGAGGTACTTTCTTTTTAGGAATAATCTTTATCAATCACCCTTATAATTTCTTAGAAACAGCATTATTTCTGATTTTTAGAAGTAATACATTTTTATTATAGAAATTTGGGTAAAACAGCAACAAAGAAAAAGTTTCCCATAATAGCCTTATGGTGAATGTCTTTGTTAGTTTATTTTGTTGTACATATTCACATCTTTTTTTCTTTGCAAAAATGGGATGATACTCAATCCATTATTTTATAGATTGTCGTTTTATTCAGTAATACAGTATTATAGTGATGTTTTTTCTCATGTCATTTAATATATCTGTGATTTGGTAGAACAATATTTTAAAAGTTTATTATAAAGAAATACACATTTGTAAAAGGTCAAACATTTTGTAATATATAATGTAAGCAAGGGAATTTTCCTGTAATCCCATTTCTCCAGAGATAACAGCTAATACTTGTTAGATTGTTTTTTCATGGCATATGGTTATGCATTGCTGTATGATTTTTATTGGCTGCATCGCTATCATTGATGTTCACAGATTTGCTTAATCAGTTTCCTAGTGTTTAGGTTGCTTGCGGTTTATTTTGCTATTTACAGATAACGCTGTGTTGAATATCCTTGTAAATAAACATCTCTGCTTATTTCCTTGGATAAATTCCTAGGACTAAAATCACTAGGTCAAAGGGGAGACATAACCTCAAAGTTTTTTATGCAACTTGCCTTCCAGAAAAATTGTGCCAGTTACATGTCCTCTAATAGCACATGAAATTGTTCTTATTCACATATATTTCTTAACCCTGACAATATATTTTTTCCATTCTGATTGGTAAAATCTAGTATATAACTTTGAATCAGTTTTTGTCACGAGTGAAGGTCATGTTTTTTATTCCTGACTAATTTTCATTCTTTATGTAGATTTTTTTTTCAGCTTTTCGTTCTTTTTTTTTTTCTTTCATTTGAACGAATGCATTGCATATTAAGGTATCAACAGCCCCATGGACATGAGTGTTTGCTTAATGAAACCACAAGCATTTACTTTTGTTACAGTTATGTGCAATTTAAATTTGGTAAAATTCTGAGATTCAGTAGACTTGTTATTAGAGCTTATTTTAAATAACTTTTATATACTATCCACTTAATAAATGCCCTGTGGATCTTATTTCTCTTTCTTATCATTGCTAGATTGCTTAAGTTGAAAATGAGGAATAGAAGACTAATAGGCATTATTTTGTGACCAGTTTGTTGATTTATCATTGATTTAATTACCCTGTTTTGTTTTTTTTCCCTATAGCTACAAGTGTATTCATCAGAGTTTGGAGGACAATAATAGATGTCCCAAGTGTAACTATGTTGTGGATAATATTGATCATCTGTATCCTAATTTCTTGGGTGAGTCTTTGGAGTGATTTTTATTTTCTAATATATTATCCCCCAAAATATGTGCTTTATCACTCATTTATTTAGAGAACCTAGCTTAGAGATAAGTAACTCTTTTTAAATATCATAAAAATTTGATACAACTGTTAAAGATTTCTTTAGATGGTTAGACAGAATGTGAAGCTGAAAGAAAATGCCAGAGGTTCAGACATTTGTCTCTTTATGTAATGTTGTCCACTCCTGCAGCTTCTGCTTCCAGGGCAGAAATGAAAAGAAACAGAAAGGATTAATAGGGAAGAGAAGGCCTTGTTTGGGGAATATTGAGGGGAAGGCAAAAAAATATCTTGGGTATGAGGATTCTTGAATGGGGGAAAAGAATATGACTAGAGAGGCAATTGAAAATAAAAATTGACTAAGGAAGATATGGGTATAAAGCCTTTGAGGGGGAAATGGAAAGAAGGGAGATGAAAGATGAAATAGGGAATCCTTAAATAGGAAGTTGGTAATAATATCTAGTCAGAGGCCAATTATGAGTATCAAGAATTCTACATGTTGAAAAGACTTAACATATTGTGGGAAACCTTTATTCTCAGCATTTTGAGAATGAATAATAAACCAAAGTATAATTTTCAAATATGGGTAGATATGATGTAGGATACTAATGGGTATTTATATCAAAAATGTTGATTTTTTGTTCTGAACACTAACATTCTCAGAAATAGGTCCTGGTATCTCCTTGTGTTAGTAGATTCTGGCCTGCCGGTACTTCTGTAGCAGTTTGATTTTTGCTTAGCTCAAATGATGGTTTATAATCAACCATTAATTGAAACCTTTTCAGCAGTGACCTTCCTTTTTTTACCTCTGCTCTACAATCAAATGGTTCCAACTCTTTTTTTTTTTTTTTCCCTCATCAACTATGTTTTCATGAGTAAACTTACTGGATGATTGTACAACTGAAAGGAGCTCTGAGGGAAGTATTTTGAAGATTTTCTGCTGGAATGATAACTTCTTGTTAGGTAGATAAAGTGTAATGGCAAGCTTGGAGAAGGAATTTAGAAAAAAGAACAAAGAAATACTGAATGGTAGGGTGTACTGGAGGACCGGAATTTTTGTGTAAATGAGGTAAAAGAGAAACGAAGTACTGCAAAGTAGAATCCTTTGTCTTTGAACGGGCAAATATAAATTGATGCTGCTGTGTGGGTTCTAGGATTACTCTTCTATCAGTTGTCATTATTTTGGAAAAGTATTTCTCTGTGGTAGTTAAATACAAAAAGATATCTGATGTTCTGAAGATTCTGTTATTTACATTCCTTAAGTAGTCTACAAGTATGAAATTCTGTTTTGTGAGTTTCTTAATATTTAGGAGGTACTAAATACAAGTTCAGAAGGAATATGAAAAATGCAATACTGTTTAAGTTGGAAAGTGATTCTATACTTTATTTTTATTCCCAAAAAATGTATCCAATGAACAGTGAAGTCGTGATTACTGACTTTTTAAAGCTAGAGATTATCTTGGAGATCATCTAGTTTTAACCTCCTCTTTTTATGGATAAGACATTTTGGTATTGGGTAACTGAAATGTAAGTATTTTATGCAGGTGTTTGAAATCTTTTCATTATAGTGCAGTTTCTCTTGTGATTATATATGTTAACCTTAGATAATATTTCATCCTGATACATCTATCTCTGTTTTTCTGCCCATCACGCCTTCTAGCCTTGATCTTTGTACAGTGGTGACCAAATCCTTAGGTTCCCACACTAGATAGAAGTACTTTTCCAAAGCTATGACTGCTGATACAAGAGTGATCCTAGAGCCCACACAGCGGCATCAATCCATACTTGCTAGTTCAGGGACAAAAGATTTTACTTTGCAGTACTTGGTTTTTCTTTTAGCTACTTTAGCCCATGGACACATGAGAGTGTGATTAAGATTTGCTGATCTGTATGTTCTGAAAGTAGAATACCACTTGTTTTTTTCTTTACTGAAAAATCTCCTTTTTTAAGTTATGTCCCTTGACTCAGCTTGAGATTTCATGAGTTGTATAGTTCCTCCGGTTCTTCCTCCAGTGGATTAAGAAGACCTTGATCTTGAGCCTTTTAAAGTGATTTCAGATTTCCTTTTGAGCATGGTAAATTAACTAAGCCTATGTTTTACAATTCTGAAGTAGTCTAGGCAGCCTTGAATCTTTTTATTGATGGGGTTAGAATGATGCTACCTGGTTTCATATGACTTTTTACTTTTTTATGCTGTACAGTTTCCTGAGTCATGGATAGAAGACTGGGCTGGACGATTTCTGTAGCAATGGTTTTCAAACTTTTTTTTCTTGTGTAACTCATATAAAAAATTTCTTAAAACTGACATATATTCTCACATATTTTTTCCAGGATTGTTATTGTAATTGTTATTACCATATAAATTAATCAAAAAATAAATGTTATAAATTTTATAAAGTTTTAAACATAGCAGTTTTTTTCAACTTCTAGCATCTTTTACTTTTCCTCGAACCTAGCTGCAATAAGCTCATTTACTAAATAATGGTGTAGACATAACTACACAAAAGTATTCTGTGTACAGTGTATGGCCTTTATTACAGAAGTTGGCCTTCTAAGGAATCTTATAAACATGACAAATTACCCTCTGTTTTTCCATCAACAAACAAACCACTGTTTTTTTTTAGTATGTACTTAAAACAGCTTAAATAATGATCTCTACCATTTGAGGTAAAAAGCAAAAAATTAGCCTTAATTTCTGTCTTTAAAAAAGCTTAACCCTGAACTATCAAATTCTTAAAAATTTCAGTAGATGGAACACCAGAAATAGGACATGAGCAACTCAAGTCTTTCGTCTAAACAATTCAAGGTTGACCTTTCAAAAGAAGACATAGGTTTCTTAATAAACTTTATTTTAATGGGTTTCAAAACTCAGACAGATTTTTGGTTGTTATTTCCATATTTAAATCAATTTAAAATATTGATTTTAAAAGCTAATAACTTAAAACAACTGCCATACAGAAACAAATGACCAACAAACATTCCTTTCCTTCTGAAGATTTTATGATGCCTTGTTATAATTAACCAGTCTTTTAGTATTAAACTTAAATGGCCAATTGAGACAAACAGTTCTGATACCTTTCTTCCACCTCTGTTTAAGACTGGGGTGGCAGGTGTTATGTGTTATATTCATTTAGCTTTCTGAGCTTTCTGGGCATGCTTGGTACCTTGCCACCTCCAGTAGCCTTTTTTGTTCACTGTGTTGATGACACCCACAGCAACTGTGTATCATATCACGAACAGTGCAACAGAGGATAGTCAGAGAAGCTCTCAATACACTGGGTCTGCCAGGAATCATATCAACAATGGCAGCATCTCCAGATTTCAGGAATTTGGGGCCATCTTCCAGCTTCTTGCTAGAACGGTGATCAGTTTTCTCCTTCAGTTCAGCAGACTTGCTAGCAATGTGAGCTGTGTGACAATCCAATACAGGTGCATAGCCAACTCTGATTTGGCCTGGACGGTTCCAGATAATCACCTGAACAGTGAAGCCAGATGCTTCCATTCTTGGGTCATTTTTGCTGTCACCAGCCACATTGCCACAGCAAACATCTTTTACAGATACATTCTTGACATTGAAGCCCACATTGTCCCCAGAAAGAGCTTTACTCAAAGCTTCATGGTACATTTCAGCAGACTTTACTTCAGTTGTAATGTTGACTTGAGCAAAGGTAACACTATGCCCGGTTTGAGAACAGCAGTCTCCACTCAGCCCACAGGCACAGTACCAGACCACCAATTTTGTAGACATCCTGAAGAGGCAGATGCGAGAGCTTGTCAGTTGGATGAGTAGGTGGTAGGATGCAATCCAGGGCTTTAAGCAGCATGGTTAGCCTGGCATTGCCATCCTTACAGATGACTTTCCATCCTTGAACCACGTCATGTTAGCATGACTCCAGTGTGTTGTCACCATTCCAATCAGAAATTGGCACAAATACTGTTGTGTCAGTGTTGTAGCCAATTTTCTTAATGTAGGTGCTGACTTCCTTAATAACTTCCTCATATCTCTTCTGACTGTAGGGTGGTCTTAGTGGAGTCCATTTTGTAAATACCAAGTATTAGTTGTTTCACACCCACTATGTAAGCCAGAAGGGCATGCTCACACTTCTGCCCACTCTTAGAGACCCTAGTTTCAGATATAGGCCCTCTCATCTATGGACAATTGACCTTTGATAGAGGAGTCAAACGAACTCACCTGGGACAGAACAGTCTGTTCAATAAATGGTGCTTGGAGAACTCGACATCCATATGTGAAAAAATGAAAGAGGATCCATATCGCACCCTATACAAAAAATTAATTCATTGGGGCTTATTGTAAAAGGTCCTAGATTGTAAGCTCTCAAACAGCAGTCATATATATTTAGGATGTGTAACTGTTAATTCTAAATTCCGAGCTCTTTGTATATAACATGGTCTTTCCCAGAAACTTTGGGTATTTATGTGAGACCTGTAACTCAGAGTTAGAGCTTTAAAGCTATGAAAGTCAGCACTACCCCATACAGGAACTGTTTAAAAAGTTGAAAAAGTGATCAGATATTATTGAGACATGAATGAACCTGACCTGGATAGGACTAAGATATATCAGAAGACTGGGTAAAGGACGATAATATCCATGTTTCAAAACTTCAACTTCTGTGTTAGACTAGGAGAGATGTTTGTTTGGTACAAAATTTATATTTTGGGTAGTACATTTCCTAATTTAACTTGTATAGTCAGTTTAGTTAATACCATAAGTACATTGAATCTAGAATAGGGCATGAGATTTTGTTGGTTTGTCAGGGTTAGTGTGATACCCCAATAAATCCCAGAGAGATTTGGACAGTGAATAAAGAAGTATTTGCAAAGTCCCCTTGGGGGAATGGGAAGAAAGGGGGTAATATTCAACTTCCCCATTTGGAGAGTTTCTGATATCCTTGCAAGCAGTACGGTCAACCAAATCAATAGCCTGAGCCCTTGATCTTGGGGGTCACCCCTATGAAACTTAATTCCTGCAAAAGATAGGCTAAGCCTACTTAAAATTAGGCCGAAGAGTCATCCCCAGAGAACCTCTATTGTTGCTCAGATGTGGCCTCTCTCTCTCTCTAAGCCAACATGGCAAATGATTTATTGCCCTTCTCCTCTCTGTGGGACATGACTGCCAGGGGTGTAAACCTCCCTGGCAACGTGGGATGGAAATCCTGGGATAAGATGGGGTCTGGCATCAAGGGATTGAGAAAACTTCTTGACTGAAAGTGGGAAGAGAGAAATGAGACAAAATAAAGTGTCAGTGGCTGAGATTTCAAACTGAGTCAAGAGGTTATTCTGGAGGTTAATAGATAACCCTCTTTTTAGTTTATGGTGTATTGGAGTGGCTGGAGGGAAGTACCTGAAATACAGAGCTGTGTTCCAGTAGCCTTGTTTCTTGAAGATGATTGTATAACGATATAGCCTTTACAGTGTGACTGTGTGATTGTGAAAACCTTGTGTCTGTTGCTTCTTTTAGCTAGGGTATGGACAGATGAGTAAAAAATATGGATAAAAAATAAATAATAGGGGGAACAAAGATTAAATAAATTGGGTAGACAGAAATACTAGTGGTCAATGAGAGGGTGGGTGAGAGGGATGGTATGCGTGAGTTTTTTCTTTTTTACTTATTTTTCTGGAGTGATACAGATGTTCAAAAAAAATGATCATGACGATGAGTAACACAACTATATGATGATATTATAAGGCGTTGATTGGATACCGTATATGGAATGTTTGTTAAGAATATGTGTGTGTTTGTGTGTTGTTTTATTAATAAAAATATAAAAAAATAAGTCAAGGAAGGACCTGACTCCTCATTAAAATGTTTTTTTAAATAATTTTTTATTAATTAAAAAAAATTACAAGAAAGAAACACAAACATCCTTGATATATGCTCATTCTGTTCTACATATACAATCAGTAATTCACAATATCATCACACAGTTGCATATTTATCATCATGATCATTTCTTAGAACATTTGCATCAATTCAGAAAAAGAAAGAAAAAGACAACAGAAAAATAAAACAAAAACAGGAAAATAAAAAAAAAATTACATACCATACCCCTTACCCCTGCCTTTCATTGATCACTAGTATTTCAAACTGAATTTAACATTTGTTCCCCCTATTATTTATTTTTATTCCATATGTTCTACTCGTCTGTTGACAAGGTAGATAAAAGGAGCATTAGACACAAGGTTTTCACAATCACACAGTCACATTGTGAAAGCTATATCATTATATAATCTTCATCAAGAAACATGGCTACTGGAACACAGCTGTACATTTTCAGGCAGTTCCCTCCAGCCTCTCCATCACATCTTGGATAACAAGGTGATATCTACTTAATGCATAAGAATAACCTCCAGGATAACCTCTCAACTGTGTTTGGAATCTCACAGCCATTGACAGTTTGTCTCATTTCACTCTTCCCCCTTTTGGTCGAGAAGCTTTTCTCAATCCCTTGATGCTGGGTCTCAGCTCATTCTAGAGTTTTTCTCAATCCCTTGATGCTGGGTCTCAGCTCATTCTAGAGTTTTTCTCAATCCCTTGATGCTGAGTCTCAGCTCATTCTAGGATTTCTGTCCCACGTTGCCAGGAAGGTCCACACCCCCGGGAGTCATGTCCCACATAGACAGGGATAGCGTGGTGAATTTGCTTGTGGTATTGGCTGGAGACAGAGGCCACATCTGAGCAGCAAAAGAGCTTCTCTTGGGGTGACTCTTAGGCCTAATTTTAAGTAGGCTTGACCAACCCTTTGTGGGGTTAAGTTTCATGGGAACAAACCCCAAGACTGGAGGCTCAGCCTATAACTTTGGTTGTCCACACTGCTTGTGAGAATATTAATAATTCAACTTGGGGAGGTTGAATTTTCCCCCATTCGCACCATTCCCCGAAGGGGACTTTGAAAATACTTTTCCACTACTGATCAAATCACTGGGATTCATCGGGACATCACTCTGGACAAACCAGTAAAGTCTAATGTCCTACCAAGGTTACATGTACTTATGTAGTTCAACCAACTATCTACATAAGTTGTGTTAGTAGATGCACTAGTCAAAATATAAATTTTGTACCAAATAAACATTTTTTGATTTAGTCTCACACATAAGTTGAAATTTTAAAATATTAATTACCATCTATTTTCAGCACCCTGCAGTAATGACATTCCTTTGTTCTTCCTCATGCAAAAACATTTTTAAATTTGTACATTTAGTCATTTTCATTATACACTCTAGGCATTCCTAGATTATACCATCTCAATCTTTATCGTCTATCTTTCTTTGTGATTTCATTTATGCCCCCAGCCCTCCTCCCTCTATCATTCTCACATTCAGCTTCATTCAGTGTTTTAACATAATTGTATTACAGTTAGGTAGTATTGCGCTGTCCACTTCTGAGTTTTTATATTCAGTCCTGTTGCACAATCTGTATCCCTTCAGCTCCAATGACCCAATATCTTACCTATTTCTATCTCCTGATGGTCTCTGTTAGCAACAGAATATTCCAAGTTTATTCACTAATGTCAGTTCATATCAGTGAGACCATACAGTATTTGTCCTTTTGTTTTTGGCTAATCACACTCAGCATAATGTCCTTAAGGTCCATCCATGTCGTTACTTACTTCATAACTTTATTCTGTCTTACAGCTGCATAATATTCCATCGTATGTAAATGCCACAGTTTGTTTAGCTACCCGTCCGTTGATGGACATTTTGGCTGTTTCCATTTCTTGGTAATTGTAAATAATGCTGCTATAAACATTGGTGTGCAAATGTCCATTTGTGTCCTTGCTCTCATGTCCTTTGAGTAGAGACAGCATATAGATGGGTCTTGTTTTTTAATCCATTCTGCCAGTCTATGGCTTTTGACTGGGAGTTTAATCCATTAACATTTAGTGTTGTTAGTGCATGGGTAGTACATTCTTCTACTGTTTTGCCTTCTGGATTTTATATGTCATATCTAATTTTCCTTCTTTTTACCTTAACTCATGCTTTTCCTTTCTACGCTCTTCTCCATACCTCTCTCTTCTGTCTTTTCGTATCTGTCACTAGTGCTCCCTTTTGTATTTCTTGCAGAGCTGGTCTCTTGGTCACAGATTCTCTCAGTGATTCTTTGTCTGAAAATGTTTTAATTTCTCCTCATTTTTGAAGGACAGTTTTGCTGGATATAGAATTCTTGGTTGGCAGTTTTTCTCTTTTAATAATTTAAATATATCATCCCACTGTCTTCTCGCCTCCATGGTTTCTGCTGAGAGATCTATGCATAGTCTTATTGGGCTTCCCTTGTACGTGATGGCTTGCTTTTCTCTTACTGCTTTCAAGATTCTCTCTTTCTCTTTGACCTCTGACATTCTGATCGGTAAATGTCTTGTAGTACGTCTATTTGGATCTATTCTCTTTGGGGTATGCTGCACTGCTTGGATCTGTAGTTTTAAGTCTTTCGTAAGAGTTGGGAAATTTTCAGTGATAATTTCCCCTATTAATTTTTCTCCTCCTTTTCCCTTCTCTTCTCCTTCTGGGACACCCACAACACGTATATCCATGCGCTTCATCTTGTCTTTCAGTTCCCTGAGTCCATGCTCATTTTTTCCATTTTTTCCCTATATTTTCTTTGTCTTGACGAATTTCAGATGTTCTGTCCTCCAGTTCAGAAATCCTATGCTCTGTCTCTCGAAATCTACCATTGTAGGTTTCCATTGTTTTTTCATCTCTTCTACTGTGCCTTTCATTCCCATAAGTTCTGTGGTTTGTTTTTTCAGACTTTCGATTTCTTCTTTTTGTTCATTCCTTGCCTTCTTTATATCTTCCCTCAATTCATTGATTTAGTTTTTGATGAGGTTTTCCATGTCTGTTCATATATTCTGAATTAAATGTTTCAGCTCCTGTATCTCATTTGAATTGTTGGTTTGTTCCCTTGACTGGGCCCTATCTTCAATTTTCCTAGTGTGATTTGTTATTTTTTGCTGGTGTCTAGACATTTAATTACCTTAATTAGTTTATTCTGGAGATTGCTTTCACTTCTTTTACCTAGGGTTTTCTTGCTGGATGAATTTGTTGTCTATCTATTCTTTGACATTCAATTCAGCTTTATCTGGACCTCTAGGTTAGGTTTTGTTTAACAGAGGAGAATTTTTCAATTTTTGTTTTCTTGTTTCTTGCCCTGCCTGTATGGTACCTTTCCCCCCCACACTCTTAGGAGGGTCTCCGTAGGTATTATAGACCCCAGCTGGATTTTCCCAGGATTTTCCCAACTGGCCTATCAGGAGGAAAGAGTCACCTGCGTCGGTTTTCCCTAAGGGTGAGACCTAGCAGATTAAAAGACTTTCCTGTGAAGTCTCTGGACTCTGTTTTTCCTGTGCTGCCCAGTATGTGGCGCTTTTCTGCCTGCAGGTCCCACCAGCATAAGATGATGTGGTACCTTTAACTTTGGCAGACTCTCCCTCATGGGGGGCATGGTGGAGACAGAGGAGAGGTTGTACGCTGGTTTTAATGGCTTCAATTTACCAAGCCCTGCTTTCTGAATTCCTTGAGGGAGAGATTCCACCTGAGTTGGGCTTCACCCCTCCCCTGGGGAAGGCACAGGCTCCAGACAAGCCCTCAAATAAGCTTGTTTCTCCCTATGCCTCGGGCAGTTGCAGCCTGAGGAGCCCTGCCGCTGTATCCAAAGGCAGTCAAGCCTTTGTAGAAACACAGCCACAAAAACTTCTGTTACCTTTTTTTTTTTCTTTTTCTTTCAGCCCTGTCCTCTTGGCACCGGGGCAAAATGAGTGACCTCCACTTTGACCAGGTTCACCTGACTGGGGGCCTATTTTTAGTAATCAGAATTTGTTAATTCCACAATTGGCGTTTGGTTGGGCTCAGCCCCTGCTGCTGGTAAAGCCTCTTTCTTTTCCCCTCTGGGAAGCAGCGTGTGGGGGAGGGGCGCTGGCCACCATGGCTTGGGGAACTCAAGGTTCTGGGGGGGCTCGCAGCTGGTCCAGCTGGTCCAGACTGGGGTACGCTGTGTGTCCAGTCACTGATGTGGCCCCAGGAGCTGTTCTGTACTGTTTCTGGTTATTTAGTAGTTGTTCGGAGAATGAAATAAAAGGTGCACCTTGGTAAGCCGCCATCTTGGCCCTGCATCTTTGTCTGTTCTTGGTACAAATTGTAACTTTGTGCGTCCTCTGTCTAAAGCCATAGGTTTATCATTACTTTTTATGCATTTGCATATTAGCACCTGTAGGAAGTAAGAACTGGAGTTACATACCAAAAAATACAATACTATTGTACTGGCATTTATGATTACTCAAATTGTTACTTTTAACAGAAGGCTTTATTTCTGTATACTGTTTTGAACTACCATCTAGTTTCCTTTCCTTTCAGTCTAATGCACTCCCTTTAGCATTACTTGTAGGGCAGGTATAATTATAAACTCTTTCAGCTTGTGTTTATCTAGGAATGTGTTAATCTCTTACTAATTTTTGAAAGAAAGTCTCTGGATATAAAATTCTTGGTTGGCAACTATTTTCTTATAGCCATGTAAGTACATCAATCACTGCCTTCTTTTCTCTATGATTTCTAATTAAAATCAGCATTTAATCTAATTGGGATTTCCCTGTACATAGCATGTTGCTCTTCTCTTTCAGCTTTCAGAATTCTCTCCTTTTTGTTGTATTATACAGTTTGATCAGTAGGTGATGGGGAGAATTTTTCTTCAGGTTTATGCTTTATGGTGCCCTCTGAGCTTCTTGAATGTTTATATTCACATCTCTTATTAAGTTTGGGATATTTTCTGATATTTATTTGAAAATTCCATCTATCCCTTTTCCTCTTACTTTTCCTTTTGGGATCCCTGTAACATGTATATTGGTACCCTGATGGTGTGTCAGAGGTCTCTTAGGCTGTTTCTGCTTTTTGTAATTCTGACTAATTTTAATTGTCTTGACTCTGAGTTTATTGATGCTTTCTTCTGCCAGCTCCCATCTGCCATTGAACTCTTTCTCTGAATTTTTCAGTTGAGTTATTGTGTTCTTTAACTTCAGTAGTTCTGTTTGGTTCTTAAAATTTCTATCCCTTTATTGAGATTCTCATACTGTTTTTTCATTGTTTTCTGGATATCCTTTAGCTTTCTGTACATATTTTCTTAAGCATATTGAAGTTCATTTTTTTTTTAGTCTTTGTTCTATATGTTTATAGTCTGGTCATCTGTACCCCACTGCCCTGAGGAAGCATAGCTTCTTTAAGTCTCCTGCACAGCCTTTGTCCAGGTAGATTGAAGCAATAGCTGCTCTCACAGCATTCAGATGTAGCTAATCAAAGGCTGTGATCAGCAAATGGTCCTTGACCACCCTGCATCCTGTGGAAGTGGGGTTTTTTATCCCTTTCTGGCATCAGCAAACTGTGCCACGACTGGAACACCAGTGCTAACTGCCTTGAAAAGTAGGCCTGGGTGATATCACGGTAACCAACATGTGGAGCTACTGGTCTTTACCCTCATTTACCAGCCTTTTCTTCCTTCTCTTCCCTGCATTTTTGACAGTGTTTAACTTAGACTCTGAAGTTTTTGTTACTGGACAAAGGCAGTGGATTCTTCTGCATGATAAGATCAAATGACCAATTCCTGAGGCACTGGGGTTTCAAAGAGAAAAAGTTTATATTACTAGATGTGTAGCCAGAGAGCAAATGGCCTGTTGCCCAAAAATCTGTCTTCCTAAACTGCAGTGACTCTGATAGTTTTATAGCATCAAAAGATGGACATGTATTTTAGTGTAATGAGCATGATGGCCACAGATGATGTAATTAGAGGTGATTTAATTATTGAGCATGTTCAGATTGATTGCATGCTTAGTTACAGAAAGTATGTAAGAAGGGTGCAGTCTTAATATGATGATGGACATCATCTTCATTTTAGTGGTATAATGAGGTATAGGTGACTTATAGGTTAAAGTCTAAGCTAGTGCACATGTCAGGCAGGCCCATTTTGGTTAGATCTATTCTTGATTATCAAGATAGCTTTGGATTTGGGGTGGTAAGTTCTTGACTGACCCAGGACATTAAACATTAGAGACTGTCTTTAGTGGTTACTAGCCTCTAAAGTCCAAAAATTGGATAAATGGGTACAAGTGAAGGTTATTCACAGGGTTGTATAATCACAAGGATGTAAGATAAAGGTATACAATCAATATCAGAGATTAAGGCAGCTGGATTAGAATTCAAAGATTTCAGGTGTTTCCCTCTGTCTACTCTAAAACACCAGAAAGCAAAAGAAATATCTGTTAGTAATTCAGTAGCCAAAATCATCCCTTAAATCCCAGTTTCTCTGTTACATTTTAAAATATTTGATTCAGACAACTCCTTTCTGTTAAATGGTTGCTCTGATAGAGGGACTGATTTCTGGAGCTTTCTAATCTGCCATCTTCCCACAGTCCTCCCTCTAGCTTTCTTTAACTTTGTCTGTCTTTCTCTACATAAAATTGAGAAATTAACTTTCCTTCCTTCCTATTGGGTGGCCCTCCAGCATAAAATTGCTAAATTTAATTTTCTTTCCTTCCTAATGAGTGGCTCTCTAACATACATGTAACTAATGTCTATAAAGTCTTTACTGCTGCCAAGCACTGTCCTGAGTGTGTTATGTATATTAACTTATCGAATCCTCATGACAGTCCTATGAGACAGATACCGTTATTACATTTTTTTAACATTTTAAAATTGTGAAATAGAGCATATATACAAAAAAGCAATACATTTCAAAGTATATTGTAACAAGTAGTTATAGAACAGATTTTAGAGTTTGTTATGGGTTACAGTTCCACAATTTTAGGTTTTTCCTTCTAGTTACTCCAAGGTAGTAGAGACAAAAATAAAATCAATAAATACATAAATGAATAAACAAAAATAAATATCAATAGAATGATTCAGCAGTCATACTTATTTGTTAAATCCTATTTTCCCTCTGTTATAACTCCTTCTCCTTTGATCCTTCTCCCATTCTTTAGGGATATTTTGGCCATGCCTAATCTAGCTTTTTCATTTTGGAAAAGGGTAGTGATAATATTGGGTTAGGGGGATGGACCTTGTTGATGTTCTTGGAGAGGTTGGCCCCTTGGAGTTCAGGACTTATCTGCCCTAACCATCTGGAGGTTGGAGATTTCTGGAAAGTAATCTTAGTGTTTGAAACTTTTGTACAGTCTCGGGTTGTCCTAGGTGTTCTTTAGGGTTAACAGGAATGGTGTTGGTTGGGGTTTGGTAAACCATGGTAATTAACAATATCTAGCTGAAGATTGCATAAGAATAGTCTCCAGAATAGCCTCTCAACTCTATTTGAACTCTCTTAGCCATTGGTATGTTATGTTTTTACATTTCTTTCCCCCCTTTTTAGTCTGGAAGGATTTGTCGATCCCATGGTGTCAGGGCCAGGCTTATACGTGGAAGTCATGTCCCATGTTGCCAGGGAGACTTTTATCCCTGTATCGTGTTCTTCTTACAGTTGAGGAAACTAAGGCACAGAGAGGTTTAATTTATTCATTCATTAAGTAAACATTGTGCACCCAATGTGTGCCAGGTACTTAACTAGAGGTATGCTAGTGAATAAAACAGAAATTGTCATTAAAAGCTTTTGGATCTATAGTATAAATAGGAGGCTAGCTGGTATTTTTGTTAGTAGCAGAAACATTTCTATTAAAGCTAAATTTCCAAAGTTACAGAATTGACTTCACCTTTTAAATTACAGAAGTGATAAAATACTCTTTTGTGGGGAAACAATTTAAACAAGGTATATTAATTTAAAATGTCACTTATGTCAGTTTAACCTTTCAGTCCTCATAGGTAACCACTGTTTATTTTAAGATAAAGTTTTTAAAGAAGAAAACCATCATTTTTTGAAGATAGGTACATTAAAAAAAAATGAAACAGTAGTAAGAACTTCACTTTAGTAAATACAGAATTGAGATAAATTCTTATGTTGCATAATGGGCCTCGCCAGTTAATAATACTGTTTTTCTTTTTCTTTTTAAGTTGTTATAACTTTATTTAACAGTTTAATTCTTAGACTTTTAAAACTTGAGTGACCTCATAGTGTTGTTATTTAGTAGTCACAATTCTTATTCAAATGTTTAATTTTGTAACTGGGGCATTAAACTTTTATTCACTTCACTCCTCTTTATTCCTCAGCATTGTTTTAAGCTCTCCTTTATCCTCCGTATATTGTAACTTTGCTTGTGAGATAAGTTAAGGCTTTTCAAAATCAGGCTCCTGTCTGCCTTAGTTTTCAGCCTTAGTTCCCAGCCCTTCTTAATCACTCATAAAATTACTTTGAACCTTCTATATCAGTCATAATGATTTGAACTCATCTCATTTCCTCCAGTTTTCTTTCTTTCTCTCTCTCACACACTCTCACGCATATATACACACTTATCTGGATTCCTTTCCACTTCTCTTTCTACTTAGTGAGGCTTTGTGTACCCATAATTGTACAATTCTAATGTTACTTTCTATGTGAAGCTTGCCTGATGACACTTTGATCTCTGCCTTGGGTTCTTTATATTTTAATGATAGTATTCATTGTTACATTCTATTAAAATAACTGTATTATATATGTTGTTTTGTTAGTCTAAATTGCCTGAGGTTTTGTGTTGTATTTTATACATCTTTGAAGCTTGACTACCTGGTGTGGGCTGAGTATCTGCTTTGTTATGAAATATTTGTGGTTGCATTGTTGTATAGTAGTGTTTTACTTTCCTTGGCTGTTTAAACAATACCATAGAATGTTTGGCTTCAACAGTGGGAATTAATTTGCTCATGGTTTTGAAGCTAAGAGAATCCAAATCAAGCATCATCAAGGTGTTGGTTTCTCCCGAAGACTGTGGTATTCTGAGTCAACAATGCTTGGTCCTTAGCTTGTCACATGGCAGGGAACTTGGAGGTGGTATCTGCTGGTATCTCTTCTCTTCCTTTGTTTGTGGTTTCTGTTGATCTTTAGCTTCTGGCTGTTCCTTCAGTGGCCTCTGAATTTCATTCTGCTTATAAAGGACTCCAGTAATGGGGGTACAAGGCTAGTTCAGTGGTAGAATTGCCTGTCACGCTGGAGACCCAGGTTCAATTCGATTCCTGGCCCATGCACTTCCCAAACAAACAAACAAAAATTCAACAAATGATACTGCAATAAGGGGATACTCATATGGAGAAAGAGTAAAATGTGACCCCCACCATACAGCATACAAAAATAAAAGGACTCCAGCAATAGCATTAAAACCCATCCTGATTGGTTGAGGGAGACCACGCTTTGACTGAAGTAACCCCTTCAAAAGATCTTACCTACAATGGTTCACACCCACAGTAATAGATTATGTTTAAGAATATATTTTTCTTGGGTACATTGCTTCAAACCACCATACTCCATTCTCTGGGACCCAAAGTACATGTTCTCTTCACTTGTAGAATAGCATCATTCTGTCATAACATATCAAAAAGATGTTGTTAATTCAAAGTCCCCTTGGGGAAATGGTGAGAAAGGGGGAAAATTCAGCTTCTCCAAGTGGAGAATTCTTGATATTCTCACAAGCAGTGGAGACAACCAAAGCAATAGGCTGAGCCCCCAATCTTGGGGTTTGTTCATATGAAACTTAACCTTACAAAGGATAGGCTAAGCCTACTTAAAATTAGACCTAAGAGTCACTCCCAAGAGAACCTCTTTTGTTGCTCAGATGTGGCCTCTCTCTCTCAGCCAACACAACAAACAACCTCACTACCCTCCCCCTCTCTATGTGGGAAATGACTTCCAGGGGTATGGACCTTCCTGGCAATGTGGGACAGAAATCCTAGAATGAGCTGGAACTTAGCACCAGGGGATTGAGAAAACGTTCTCGATCAAAAGGGGGAAGAGCGAAATGAGACAAAATAAAGTGTCAGTGTCTGAAAGATTCCAAACAGAGTCAAAAGGTTATCCTGGAGGTTATTCTTACACATTAAATAGATATCACCTTTTTAGTTAAAGTCTAACAGAGAGGCTAGAGGGAACTGCCTAAAAATGTAGAGCTGTGTTCCAGTAGCCATGTTTCTTGAAGATGATTGTATAATGATATAGCTTTCGCAGTGTGACTGCATGATTGTGAAAACCTTGTGTCTGATGCTTCTTTTATCTACCTTATGGACAGATAAGTAAAACATGGATTAAAAATAATAAATACTAGGGGGAACAAATGTTGAAATAAATTTAGTAGATTGAAATGCTAGCATCAATGAGAAGGAGAGGTAGGAGGTGTGCTATGTATGAATTTTTTTTCTGTTGTCTTTTCATTTCTTTTTCTGAATTGATGCAAATATTCAAAGAAATGATCATGATGATGAATATACAACTATGTGATAAAAAAAGAGTGTTCATATTGTATGTTGATTGGTTTTACTAATAAAACTTAAAAAAAAAATTAAGAAAAAATTCCCCAGTGGAATAGGTAGTTTACATTATTAAAGGTCATATCACAATGCTTCTACCTGTCATTTAACAGTTTTTTAATTTCTTTAAAGAGTAGATACTTTTAATATAATATTGCATGAATAAGTATATATGGATAAAGCTTGGTTTCATTTGATAATCAGTGTCCTCATATAAACTCAGTTCCATAATCCCTGTCATTATGTATAACTGTTCCCTACATATTACTTAATATTTAAATGTATTTATTAATCTTCAGTAAGTGTCTTCATATAATGAGTAGTTTTTTAATAAAACTGACTGCTCTACAAAAAAAAAGTGTAAAAGAAAGAGGAAAATAATGATGCAAAACATATGAATAACCAGAATATCTTACTCATTTTTTCTCTTAAGCTGGAAATCATTTTAAAGATATACACTTTAAGTAATGTTCTCAAGAGGAATTGTTGAAAAGTGGCAATGAGCAGAGAAGTACAACAACAGGTTAGCAGGCCCTAACAACAACAACAAAAAAGGTGTTATTTCAGTAACGGTCAAATACAAAGTCTCATCAAAGTCTGGTCTGGTTGTAGTCTGTCTGGGACACAATTCTCTGTGGACCTCTGAAACCTGGAAAACAAGTTTTCTGCTTCCAATGTACAGCAGAGGGGCAGGCATAGGATAAACATTCCCATTCCATTAGGGAGAAATTAGAAGGCAAAAAGGAGTCTACGAACAATTGTGCACCCCAACAGGGCAGATTCCATTAGATTTCAAAGTCTGAAAGTTATCCATGGATTGATGTTTTGTCCTCTGGACCTGATGGAGCAGCATTTCAACCCCTTCCAAAGTCTCGTATAGAGGTCAGAGAGGTCCTACACTCCCCTCTCTGAGCACTGGGCATTGGGATGGTGGCCAGGCTTTCCACAAACCCTGGGTCACAGGCTTCATCATCTCAAGCACTGAGGTGACAACATTTTCTTGTACAAGAGGGCAGACTCACCCTTTCCACACACATGTGTGACCCTGCACTGTTGACCTAAGATATTTTTGGTTCAGACTTTGGCTTCCGTGGTTTTGCCTTTGAAATCATTCTTTCTTCAGTTTGTCCCTTCGCTGTGCTTTTAGTCCAATCTGGTATTGCTCCAAACCACTACAAGTGGGAAGGATTAGAGAGTTGAGTTTGTAAGCCATTTCTACCTTGTTCTGTGTGTCATCATGAGTTTATTATTCTTAAAATTCCCTGAATTCTTAAATGGAGAAATTAATCTATAGGCCAGTGTTTATAAATTCAAGTGTCTACTTAGGATAGTGCTAGTTTCCCTTTTGTTTATTTTATTTATTTATTTATTGGCATTAGGATGTGTTTGCTTTATAAAACAGAAAAACCCAGTTACAAGCAGCTTAAACATAAAGAAAATATTTATTCAAATGACTAGATTTTGCAGAGCTGGTTGATTCAGTGATTCAATGATATCATCAGTTTCTTTCCATCTTTCTGTTCCTCTCTCCCAAGCAAATGCCTTGATTCTTTGGCTAACTACCCTCAGGATGGCAGACTGACTCTGTGCAGTTCCAGATATCACTCCTTTATGGAGGCAGGGAAACAACTTGTTTTTCTCTTAACCTTTTCTTTCTTAAAGATAGCACACCTCTCATTGGCCAAAACTGGGTCACATACTTAACCTTACATTGGTCTAGAGTGGCTTATGTTACTCATGAATCATATCCTGGATTTGGGGATGGATCTAGCCTTTCTAAAATATGTGACAATCTTAGCACTTGTAAAAATCATTCTGTTATCAAGAAAAAGAGTAGGGAGGTGACTAACAGTGTCTTCCATAGTGTTCTAGTTTTCTAGCTGCCGGAATACATTATACCAGAAATGGAACATCTTTTAAAAAGGGGAATTTAAGAAGTTGCTAGTTTACAGTTCTAAGTTTGTGAAATTGTCCAAATTAAAATAAGTCTGTAGAAATGTCCAATCTAAGGCATCCAGGGAAAGATACCTTGGTTCAAGAAGGATGATGACATTCTGCATTTCTCTATCAGCTCAAAGGGCACATGATGAATGTGGCAGCGTCTGCTAGCTTTCTCTCCAGGCTTCTTGTTTCAGGAAGTTCCCTGGGTGGCATTTTCCTTCTTCACCTCCAAAAGTCGGTGGCTGGTGGATTCTGCTTCATGGCTCTCATCATTTTGTCATCCTTTTCTGCTCGCTCAGAATCTCCAAAGGTAGCTGGCTGGTGGACTCTGGTTCTCGTGGCCTCGTAGCTCTGCTCAGCTCTGCTGTGGCTTTCTTGTCATTCTCAAAAGGAACTCTCTCCAAAAATGTCTCCTCTTTTATAGGATCCCAGTAAGCTAATCGAGACTCTTGTAGAATGGATGGAGACATGTCTCCATCTAATTAAGCTTAATACCCATAATCAATTGCGTCACATCTCTGTATAGATAACCTAATCAAGTTTCCAATCTGTAGTACTGAATACGATTAGAAGAAACTATTGTTCCCACAAGATCAATTATACTTAAAACATGGCTTTTCTAGGATGCATAAATCCTTTCAAACTGACACACATGGTATTAGTAGAAAATTCACAATCAAAAAGGACAAGTAATAATCTTTAGGGCCTACCCCTCTAGCATCAACCTGTTGCCCTGTGGGACATGAGACAGTCTCACACTCTGAAGAATTGTCTCTGCCCGAATGCCAGAAGTGTCTTCATTGAGAAACATGTAAGAGAATGTACATATTCTCGAGAGTTCTCCTCCTTTAATAGAACTGGTGGTTTTGTGGTGGTAATAGTAGTAGTGGTAGTAGTTTCGTAGCTGCAACAGCAGCAGCTCACTCTTGAAATAAAATAAAAAGCTAGCATTTTCTGCTTAGCAGCAGCTTTTCACTTCTGG
This sequence comes from Tamandua tetradactyla, assembly GCF_023851605.1. Classification (NCBI taxonomy): domain Eukaryota; kingdom Metazoa; phylum Chordata; class Mammalia; order Pilosa; family Myrmecophagidae; genus Tamandua; species Tamandua tetradactyla. The sequence continues at coordinate 30,096,457 of NC_135330.1, read as the reverse complement.
AGCTTTGAAATGTAGTCGAAATATAATCCATTAAAACAGAACAATTAGACTGATTCATTTGACATAAATACAATCTATATATTTTTTGTTTGGTTTCTGTTTTCAGTGAATGAGCTCATTCTCAAACAGAAGCAAAGATTTGAGGAAAAGAGGTTCAAATTGGACCACTCAGTGAGTAGCACCGTATGTTTCAACTCTTATTACTATTTTTAATTAATTTCATTTTGTTGTTTTTATTGGAAAATATGAACTAGCTGTCAAAAGTTGGTATATTATTGATTTTCTTAAAGGGCATTGAACCACATTTTCTGAAGTACTTTTCTATGAATAATCATCTTTTGAAGTGTCTGGTAGGGTCACCTTAAGACAAAGTTGACTTGTAATACATGGATTTGAAGGATCGTATGGCAAGGTGAAAATATGGACAGATATTTTGGAAAAACTGTAAAAGATTTTCGACATGAAAGTATTAGCCCCAGATTATTGAGGCAAGGGAGCTTAAATTAATATGTTACTAAATACAAAGTTGAGAGATCAGTAGACAAATAATTAAAATCCAGTCACTTATTTTCAATGTAAATTGTGTCTTTAAACATCCTGACTTCACTTTTTCTTGAATTTGCCTTCCATGTCCAGTATCTAAATTTATTTTAGGAGAAATAGTGTTTAAATTACATGTAGAAGGCAGTCAGAAGCTACCAGCAGGGATGGAGTAGATGGCAATATTATGGAATATTTTAGATATCTATGTAATAAATATTAATATGCAGTAGTTGAACAATTTTTTTTAGGGTCTTTAAAACAATCTTCTTAGGAAATGATTATTATTTGTTTTCATTTTTAGAATGGCCATAGGTGGGAAGTATTTCAGGGTTTGCTGGGAGCTGACCAGGATAACCTTGATTTGGCCAATGTCAACCTCATGTTGGAGTTACTAGTGCAGAAGAAGAAACAACTGGAAGCAGTAAGTGGCACTTGAATTTTGTAAAAAAGGTTTTCAATGGTTCTTCTTATTGCATTGAAAAAAACTAGAGACATTGAAAAACAATACGTAGTCAAACTCAATCTGTTCGTTCTGTACATTGAATATCTGCAAGATGTCACTTTTTACAGGTTCCTAGTTTTCAAATAAAAGAAAGAATAAATTCCTTATAACTTAATTGCAATGGCCATTTTGTATTTACAGCAGCTGAGTGTCAAGAAAGATCATGAAAAGGTGCAGTTTCATTTTTCTAGGGAACATTTGTATTGGTCATTTTCTTCTAATGAATATCTTCCTTACCATATCTTACCCCCTTCACATTGGCAATTTAAACGAGAAATAGAGATTATTGTATCTGCATATAATTCCACAGGTATCGATTTGTAGCAGCAGTAATATTAAACATTTAACCAAGAACATCTAAGGAAATGTGAAATCAGTCTAAGATATATCCTGTTTTGTGTAATGAATGAATGTAAATAAATTTAAAATTTTATGTATTTCATGTAAAGAAAGTAAAATATGAAATTGCATACGTTATTAGGGATTGAATATTTTGTGTTATGAAAAAAGCATACCTAAGCATAAACAAACATCCACCCTGACCTACCTCAGTAAAAAGGAAATATTTATTGAGAGAATAAGGGAGAGAGAGTAGCACACATACATAAAAGGAACAACCAAACCTTCAAACTTTGGGGACCATGGTTTCTCTGGGAAAATTAAGTAAGTGACATTAGAGACTTGAATATTGTTGAGAGTGTGTGGTGTTTTTTTTTTTTTTTTGGTGCCACTTTGTGCTTGTCTCCTTTGGATAGTTCTGATTTCCTTTATTCAGATTTTATCACATGATAGATAATGTGTTCACCTGTACTTCATTTATATTTAAATTTTTTGATAAAAGAAGAGAGGGAGCTTTCCTTTCTAGCTTTAAATAACTATAAATAGTTTTTTGATGGACCCTGATTGATAGAGCTTGGTTCTGGATCCTCCTGAATGGGGTGGGAATGCTATAGGAGGGAAAAAGAAATGTGTGGAGTTAAGTAACTGATGAAATGAGTATCTGTTATAGTGTGTCTTTTTGAGGAGCAGGGTTGAGAGAATTTCTCCTGTGGTTTTAACCATAGTCTTCTTTAACTGAGCAGGTAAAATCCTTAGAACAGAGATTTTTTTAAATGGGATCTATGCATCCTGTTTTGCAGTTGTGAAAGGTAGTGTATTAGTTGACAAGCTGCCGGAATGCAATATACCAGAACTGGAATGGCTTTTAAAAAAGTAATTTAAAAAAAAAAAAAGAAAAGAATTTAATAAGTTACAAGTTTACAGTTCTAAGCCTATGCAAATGTCCAAATAAAGGCATTCAGGGAAATTCAAGAAAGGCCAATGAGTCTGGAACACCTCTGTCAGCTGGGAAGGTACACTGGTCCCTTGTTCCTGGGCTCTGTTGCTTTCGGTCTTTGTTCCTGTGGGAGTTCCTCACTTAGCTTCTTTGGGACTGGCTTTCATCTCTTGGCTTCCTTTGGCTCTCTCCAGGTCCTGGTTTACTTAATATCACATGGCAACATGTGCTAGGCTCCAAGCATCTCCACACGTCTTTGTGTCTGTTCTCCAAGTTTTGGCATCTGTGTCAGCTCTGCTCTGTAATTTCTGTTAGGTTCTGCTGTTTTTGTAGTTTTTTCAAAATGTTTCCTTTTTTAAAGACTCTAGTAAACTAATCAAGACCCATTTGGAATGGGTGGAGTCACATCTCCATGTAATCAAAAGGTCACACCCACAATTGGATGTGCCACATGTCTGTGGAGATAATCAAAAGTTTCCCATTTGTAGTATTGAATTGAGATTGAAAGAAACAGCTGCCTCACAAGATTGAATCAGGACTGAAACATGGCTTTTCTGAGTTACATAATATTTTCAAACTGGCACAGTGATATCTTTGAGTCTCTGTATATTCATTGAGTCATTCATTTATTATTCCAGCTAATATTTTGTACCACCTGCTGTGTTCTAGGCATTGTGTTAAGGGTTGTGGACAAGAAAGACAAGGATTCTACTCTCATGAAACTTATATCGTGGTATGTCTGTGTGTGTGTGTGTGTTGGGGGGGTGGCAGTGGGATGGTTGGTAGTGGTAGAGATAAAGTAAGTGAATTAAGTATGTAGTTTAAAATAGTGATGAATGATGTAGAGGCTTCTTTTTAATGATGATTGATTGAAGATATGCAGTTAACTTTCTCCTTTTTAAAACTAGAAGATAACAGTAAAGATTTTTTTTAATGCAAAGAAAATAGGAGAAGAGACAATGGAGCAGTATTTTATAAGCAGTAAAGCATATGTATGAAAAATAATAGATCAGCAGATATAAGGAAACTGTACTGAGCCAGCAGTAGGATTAAATCAGAGCACCAACCTTATTTATTTTGGGGAACAAATAGATACCTCATATAGTAAAGGCTGAAAACAGGATTGAGAGTCCTTTTAAGAAGCAGTTGGAATCCCTGATCCCTTCCTATACAACTCAACCAATGAGTCTCCCTTTTTACCCAACAAGGAAAATAGAATTGCTTTTTTTTTTTCCTGGAGATGGGAAAAGAGAGAATCTTTGGACTGTTGCACAGCAGAGACAGGTCAGGGTGGAGGGAACCCTGTTGTAAAGAGAGAGAGAAATTTATATATTGAATGTGCAAACTGTTAACCTTCTCAAACTTGAACCTTTAACTTTGGCATTGAGGCTAATACCCACCAGAGAAGAGACTTGAGTTGTCTTGAAAGGAAAATGTATATAGCACAAGGAAAAGACCAACGATGTCATATTGGGGCTTCCCAATGAATTTTTTTTCCCCAACCTTATCTAGACAAAGCCTGTTGTTGATATAAGGATATCTCATGGGCTCAGAGCTTCTAATAAGCCCTTTAGCTATTCCATGCTTAAATATTAACTGATAGTCATTAGTTGAGGGAGGAAAACAAAAAAAAGTGATGGAAAAAGACTATGCAAGAAGAGGGAAATGTGAGTAAGTAAACAAATAAATAGTATTAAAATGTGTCAGAAGATTTTGATTGTGTGAAATAAGAACAAGATGTTATAGATGGGCAGTCAAAGGCAAAGTCTTTTTGGGACGTAAAAATAGAAAATAAAAATCTCAATAGAAGGATTGGAAATTAATCTTGAGAAAGATCTCTCAGAAAGTATAGTAAAAAATGCAATGATAGTGAGAAGAGAAAACATAAGAAATTTAAAGGCCTAATGTCCAAATAACAGGAATTCTGGAATAGAGACATCATAAAAGAGAGAAAATCATCAAATAAATAAGTCTTGAAAAATTTTGAGAATGAAAGAACATGAGTTTACAGATTGAAAGAACCAGAAGTACTCAGTACAAATGAGATGTATGAGAATAAACTCAAACTAAGATATAGCATTATGAAATTTCAAAATACTAATGATAAGCAACAAAAGAAAAAATACAGGGGACTTCATCAAAATTAAAAATTTGTATGCATTGAAAGAATTTATCATGAAAGTAAAAGTCAACCTACAGAATAGAAGAAGATATTTGGAAATCACGCATCTTATAAGGTGTTAACATCCAGAATATATAGAAAAATCCTACAGCTCAACAACAAAAGACAAAAAAACTCATTTAAAAAATGGGTAAAAGACATTTCTCCAAAGAAAATAATCAGATGACCTAATAAGTACATGAAAAGTTGCTTAACATTAGCCATTACGGAAATGTAAATCAAAAGCACAATAAGATACCATTTCACACTCATTATAATGACTACTATTAAAAAAAGTAGAAAATCGCAAGTATTGGAGAAGACATGGCTATTGGAATACTCTTGTTCATTGCTGGTAAGAATGTATAATGGTGCAACTACTGTGGGAGACAGTTTGACAGTTTCTCAGAAAGTTAAGTAGAGAATTACCTTATGACACTGGCAATCCCACTTCAAAGTATGTATTAAAAGAATTGAAAGCAGGGACTCAACCAGATATTTGTACACCAATGTTCCTAGTGGCACTATTCAGAATTGCAAAAATGTGGAAGCACTCCAAGTGCTCCACAAGCTGATGAGTGGGTAAACAATATGCGAATATATACATAAGTGGAATATTATCCAGCCATACAAAGCAATGAAGTTCTGATACATGCAACAACATAGATGAATCTTGAAGACATCATGTTGAATGAAATAAGCCAGATTCAAATGAACAAATATTATGTGATCTCACTTATATAGAATAGTTAGAATTCATAGTCATAAATGAGAATACAGGTTTCCAGGGGCAGGGGTAGGGATCGTGGGTGGGAGAGTTCATGCTTAGTTGGTAGAGAGTTTCTTTCTGTGATGATGGAAAAATTTTGGTAATGGATGGTGGTGATAGTAGTACAACATTATGAATATAATTACTACCACTGAATTGTATATTGAAAGTAGTTAAAAGGTGAAATTTTTGGTTGTATGTATGTTTACCATAGGACTGTATAACATAAACAGTGAACCCTAATGTAGACTATGGACTATAATTAATGACATAATTATGACAGTAATGTTTCATCAAATGTGACAAAAGTACCACAGTAATTGAAAGTGTTAATAAATAGGGAAAACTGTGTAAGAGAGGTATATGGGAACTCTGTACTTTGTGCGTGATTTTTTTGTAAACTTACAACTAATCTGAAAATACAAACACTAATGACAATCTTGTAAGTTTCCACAGAGTTAAAAAACAGATCATATTAAGTGATTAGGAATCAAAATACCATTGGAATTCTCAGCAGCCACTCTGGAAATTAATGGCCTGGTGTTCTAGTCTGCTAAAGCTGCCAGAATGCAACACACCAGAGATGGATTGGCTTTTTTTTTTTTTTTTTTTTAACATGGGCAAGCATGAACCCAGGTCTCCAGCATGGCAGGCGAGAACTCTGCCTGCTGAGCCACAGTGGCCCGTCCAGATTGGCTTTTAATAAAAGGGAATTTATTTAGTTAAAAACATATAGTTCTTCAGAGTAAAGGCAGTTAACTTTCAACTGAGGTTCTTTCTTACACGGGAAAGTACAGGGCGATCTCTGCTGGCCTTCTCTCCAGTCCTCTGGGTTCCAGCAACTTTCCTCAGGGTGATTCCTTTCTGCATCTCCAAAAGCCTGGGCTGAGCTGCAAGTGCCGACATGAGGTATGCTGAGCTGCTTGGGCTGTAACTACGCTGAACTCTCTCATATAAGCATCCAGCCAGTTAAATCAGACATCATTCATTGCATCAGTACACCTCCTAGCGGACTACAGATATAATCAGTGACAGATGAGGTTCACATGCTGTTGGCTCATGTCCACAGCAACAGAACTAGGCACCTTCACCTAGCCAAGTTGACACCTGAACCTAACTACCACACCTGGTTCAAAGTTTTCAAAATTCCAAGGGAAAATAATTCTCAGCCTAAATTTATGTGTCCATCAAATGTATCCAGAGGTTTGAAAATAACTAAAGCATTTTAAATATAAAGGATTAAGAAAAATCTCATCACCTCTTTCTTAAGGAGCATATGTACATAAAAATGAAAAAACAAACTAGGAAAAACAACATTGAGTACAGGAAATAGACAATAACGTGCAAAACCAAGAAGGAAATTTCCAGAATGACGATGAAGGCAGATGCTAAGATAGCAGTTCTTTAGCAGGTCTACAAAGTACCCAGCTGTCCAGATTGGAGCATATCAGGTTTATGAGCTTTGGCCTAGAATATGAAATTGAGGAACTGATTTAAAACATTGAGAGGATTTTTAGCAAGTTGGACAAGCTTGTGATTGAATTGTTGAGTAGTACTTGGAAAATTAAGCCAATGAAAAATAATTATTAACTCCAAAGAAAACAGTATATAGAAAAGAAAAAATAATCATAGCATACTGCATGACTTAAAATCATAGTAAAGTAAAACCACTGTATATTGTTTATAGAAAATTATGTTAAAGCTGTTATAAAGATGAGTGATAGGAAGTATTTGTGTATACACATGATTTTGTGCGTGTGCATAGATGGACTAATCAACCTGAATCCTAATCTTCCATTGTAGTAAATCAAGAGATAATACATGATGTCATGCAGAAACAATATATGTATGTTATGTGCAAATGCCACAAGAATCAGAAAGTAGATGAAAGAATTTTGGCGTGGGTGGGAGAGTGAGAAAAGGTATGGAGAATAATAGGAATCTGCTTCAAGTCACATAGAACTGAAGTAATATCAAAGTAATTAATATCTGTGATAAAAATAAATGAAGTTGATGCAAAGGCTATATAGGTGATTATATGGCCATGTAAGGAAGATGTTTATAGACATGGTAGGCCTTTTTGAGGAGGTTACCTTGAAGTAGTATGTTCGTCTTAAAGAAAGCATGTTTTCCGCAGTTTGATTATGATGTGTCTACGTAACATTTCTCATTATCCTACTTGGTTTCACAGAACAGGACAATTTTATCTTTGAACATTCTGAACCATTATTTCTGCTTTGACTCTTTTTCATTTCCTTCTAGTATTCCATTGATATGTTGTTAATGTTTCATATTTATGATGCTCTGTTCTTATTTTTTTCTTTCTGTACATCAGTTTAAATAATTTACATTGTATTGCCTTTCATTTTGTAATCACTTTCCTCTGTTGTGTCCCCAGTCTGTTCTTATCCTCATCCAGTGAATTTTTTTCATTTCGGACTTGTATCTTTCATTTCTATGACTTACATTTTATTTCATTTTCAATTTCAATTTCAATTCCTGTGTAATTCTCCATCTTTTCACTTGTTTTGTACTTTCACTTACTTTACATATTTACAGTAATATTTAAAAGTCCCTGTTTGATGAATTTAGTATCTGGTTTTCTGTGAATTTCTTCTTTTACTTGTTCTTCTGTTGATTTTTCTGCTTCTTTGCAGAAAATACCATACGTTGTGTATTCAGTAGTGGTATAGAAAAAGAAGTAGCTAATATTTTCTCCTGAAAGGTTTTGTCGGAGAGCTTGGTTGAGACTATCTCTTTGGTTTAACAGGAATGTAGCTGAGTTGGGGCTCAGCTGTTGCTTGAGTTAATTTAATGAGATTAATGAATAATACATAGTTTGTAGTTTATCTCTTTTGTTGTTGTTACAACAAAAAGTGGGAACAACTTTTTATATTTTAATCTGAAGGGAATTGGTTGCTAATTTTTAAAAAATCTTTAATGTTTTGTACTCTTAAAATGTTGTCACTATGATAATCAGTTTTTTTTTTCAAGTTTCTAGTCACTCATTCTATGAACTGTCATATGGTGACTTTTCATAGCTAATCTTATGCTTTGAACTACATGTATTCTGAAATTGTTTCAGTAATTCTTTTTATGTTCTTTAAACCAAATTTGTTAAATACGAGTTCCTATCTCTATAGACCAACCTATCTAGTACAGGAAGAGATGTATACATTTTCTAGTAGCATTGTGGTTTATTCAATTTTGCAGTTAGTTTTTAATTGCATATCTGTTCAATGTAAAGAGTTGGGAACTACTTGATTTGCAAAAGGATTTTCTATCTAGTCTACAGAGTCATTCAGGACTTTTTTTTTTGGTATGCTGTATGGTCATATGGGGGTCATATTTCATTCTTTTTCCACATGAATATCCTCTTATTGCAGCACCATTTGTTGAATCTTTGTTGTTGTTATTGTTTTGTTTATTTGCTTGTTTGTTTGGGAAGTACGTGGGCCAGGAATTCAACCCAGGTCTCCCACATGGCAGGCGAGAATTCTACCACTGATCTACCCTTGCACCCCCTTAGAGTCATTCTTTTTTTTTTTTTGACCACTTAAATCTTATATTATTTCCAAGAAAAAGAGAAACACCGATTAACATAGTTTTAAAAGTTTATTTTTAAAATCACAAAAAATTATTTGAAAGCTGCTGAGTTAAAGAATTATTTAACAAGGTGCTTACTCACCTTGGGCTTTTGTGTCATGTCTCAGCCCCAACTGTCATTGCCTTCAGGTCTGACAATACTTACCTACCTGGTAGAAGGATGTCTAGAAAACTGACACACCCCACTTACACAAGTACCCGTGTTCAGCTTCAGTGGCAAGGGTTTAGTTCTTCACTATTTGAATATCTCCGTTTTCTGGGCTGAAAATTTAGTATCCTACTGGGAATTTTCACATAATACCCTGTGTCTTCTATTAAATCGTATTATATTAGGTAGAGGTGGACAGGAACAATTTGTGCCATTAATTAGAGAAAGAAAACACTTAAACTGGGCAAAGGAACCCAGTTTTTCTCTTTGTGCTTAGAAAATCATTTTGGTTGGCATGTTTAGACAGCAAGAGAGGGAATCAAGGAATTGTCTCCAGAGTGCCTTTTTAATTTTAGAATCTCTTGAAGAGATCCCTAGCAAATTGATCTCTTGCTTTTCTATTGCTAGTTTGTTTTCATCCCATAATCTCCCCACAAAGAGCCTAGGAAGTATGAACTCTAGGGAACAAGAAAGAGTGACATATTTTAAGAGAGTTGCCCTAGACATAATGGAGGGGGTGGGTCACAGTGACTCAGCACGCAGAGTTCTTTCCTGCCATGCTGGAGACCTGGGTTCGATTCCCAGTGCCTGCCCATGTTAAAAAAAAAAAAAAGAACATAATGGAGGGAAAAGAAATTTTCCTCAAAAGGTATGTCTGAAAGTGCTAGAGCATTTGTAGTGCTTGCACAGCCCTGGCCACAGTAGCTCTAAAAAGCCATGATTTAATCCCAGCAATATCACAGAAACAAAACAAAACAGAACAATTTGCACATCAGTCTGGAGTCCTTTAGGAGTCTGAAGTTAAGTCCTGTGCTCCTATTCTCCACTATTTCCTCCCACCCTTCCTCCCTCCCTCCCTGTGTGTTTCTGCATTTCATCTCCAACACTTGTAATTTTTCTGTTTTTTAAATAATATCTGTCTTATGGGGTATGAAATGGTATTTCATTGTGATTTTGATTTGCATTATCCATAATGGAAAATGATATTGAACACCTTTTTTATAAACTTATTGGCCATTAGTAAATTTTTTTTTTTGGGAAACATGTCTATTTAGGTCTTTTGCCCATTTTTTATTGGATTGTTTGTCTTTTATGCTGTTGAGTTGTACGATTTCATTGCATATTCTGGATAGTAAACCCTTACGGGATATGAGGCTTCCAAAAATTTGATCAAATTCTATATATAGGTTGTCATTTACTTTCATGATGAGGTCCTTTGATGCACAAAAGTTTTTAATTATGATGAAACCCCATTTATCTATTTTTTCTTTTGTAGCTCATGCTTTTGGTGTAAAGTCTAAGAAACTATTGCAAACATAAGGTTCTGAAGGGTACTTTCCTATTTTTATTTTTTTATGAATCACAGGTGACTTTAACGCATTAGTCTTCTAAACCATCCTTCCCTATGGGTGCTTCCTCCTTGGCCAGGGCCCAAATCTGCAATGCCAGGCTATAAAGGGGCCTCCTGAGCCTGTTTTCTGGGTCTGAGGTCCCCAGTAGCCTGGGGTGTCTTGAGCCATGCACATGCATTTCTGAAATGATTTATTGTTCAGTTTTGAAAGCAGACATGAGTCCTGAAGGCAGAACAGTCCTGGCCTGGAGCCTGCTCACCCATGTAGCATTTCCCAACCTGTGTGGGGATAGGGAGGGCATCAGCACTTCCATGTTAAGTAGCAGGAGATTCCCTGAGTAAAAGGCGTTTCCTTAATTAAGCTGTGCTCAGGCTTCAGCAGCCCAGGGCGGAAGTGTATCCAATCTGGCCCCTCAGGTGGCGGCACTGCCTATCACTTTAGGGAAACTTCCCTGCCCCAGGTTCCCAGGACCTGGCTGCTGGGGCTATTGCAATCTGGGTTGGTCCCTCTGCCAAGCCAGAGACTTCTCCAGTTTGATTTTAAAAAGCAATCCATGACCTGGGCAGTCTGCTGTCCCTCTGAAAGCTCTCTTCTTGCAGCAGCTCCAGCACAAGTTAAGCATGTATTTTGGTTGCCCTTGGGCTTCCACACCATTCACACTTTTAGTGTATTTTCGTTTCAGCGAGGAGTTGAAGGTCTTCTGGGGTTTCCTCAACTGCTTCTTCTGCTTGCTCTTGGACAGGACTTCTGGGCCCCTCCATCCCCCCATCTCCAGGGCCTGCTTGCTGCAGATGCCACTGTCCTTGTCTTCCTCCCTGGACCCTGGGTGGATGTAGGGCTGGCAGACCCAGTGGAAGAATGGCAGTCCATCTGCCTGATCATGTCTTTCTGGCAGCACAGCTTCAGCGGTCTGCTCATGGCACTTACACCCTCCAGGCGCTTCACCTTGGCCAGCTCCTAGCAAAGGTGCTAGTGCACCTGCGGCGGGTGGTGCCACAGCTTGAAAAGATGGGCTCGGACGTTGGAGAGGGAACAGGGGTGCTGCAGCACAATCTCCAGGTGCTCCTTGACCACTTCCCACAAGGCTGGGCTGTGGCAGTCAAACAGGGTGGGGTTATGCAGTTTACCCTCTGCACTTTTGACCTCCTGCACCCCCCACGGCCTGGTTGTACTGCTCCATGTCTCACAGGCACTGGGTGTTCCCTTTGGAAAACATGGGGATGTTCACTGCCTTCCACATGTACCTGATATGCTCTCAGGTCGCGGGGCCCGACAGGGGTCACTTCTGCTCTTCGGTGAGTCTGTGCACAGCCAGCAGCTGGGAGCTGGCCCTCTCCAACATCTGGGCATATTGCATGGTCTTGTCAATCTCTAGGAAGACGTGGATTTTGCAGGTGACAGAGTCAAAGAGTCTCTCGTGGGTCAGCAGGATCATTCTCTGGAGCAGATCCCACTCTTCTGCAGGAAGGCGCCACGGTGACCTCTCTTGACTATCATCTGTAGGCAACCAAATTCAGGTCGATAGCATCAGAGTGGTCCTGGGCTAGCAGAGCTGCCTGGACCTAGAGTCATTCAGTTTTTAAATGGCAGTATTTTATATTGCCTTCTTTTGTTGTCCCAAAGATTTTTATGTGCCAGGGCAATTTGCAGTGAATAAAGGTAAGCTTCTAGGGGGTAAAGGATATGCTTCTTTGCCTCACCCTGCCCCCCTACATGCCCCCTATAAAGAATGAGTAGAGAAATATGAAAGAAGCTTGAATTGAGAACTGGAGTGATGCTGGTAAGAAAATCAGTTTTAGAAAGGAGAAATGTGGAAGGTTGAAGATTTGGGAATTAATTCCTTTAAAATATCTGTGCCCATATATATTTTGGAAGATAGATGTACATGCATTGTGAACTTTATCTGTGCCCCATTTTGAAGGCTCTTGTAGTCAGTCATACTGCAGAAGTGGATATCTTTTAGTGATTTTGATAATAAATTTTAAGGAAAATAATATACTGATATAGAGAAAAAGTATTACTTATAAAATAGTAATGTTTAGGTAAGATATGGCAAATGACTGTTATTTGTGAATTGCTACCTGGTCTCTTTTTGGTATGCTTGGGGCAGGGGGAGCACACTCACACGGAAATCATTCTTTTTCATTGTGAGTGTCCTGTTATTGTAGCACCATTTGTTGAATTTTTTTTGTTTGTTCTTTTGAAGTGCATGGGCTGGAAATCGAACCTAGGGCTCCCTCATGGTAGGTGAAAACTCTACCACTGTGAACTACCCTTGTATCTCCTGGCTGCTTATTTTATAGACAGAGAATTTCAAGTCCATTTGGGAAAAACACTCATGCCAAATTATATAAGGATTTTAGATTAGAATCTTAGAACTCCTAACTTCCTGTCAGCTTACTTGGAAAGTTTCTTTTCTTCGCTCTCCTTTCCATTTTTTTCTCTTTATTCCTGTTTCCTTTCCTATCCTTTCCGTTCTTTTCCCTAACCTTTAAAATAAAATTAAAGTTATAAAAACTTGGGTGTTATACAAAAACAGTATTGCAGAGTCCATAACAGAGATTACCAGTCTTCAGTCCCATTAAACCCTATCCCTTATACCAACTTCCTACAGGTAATGTTTTCAGTTATTTTATTTACTTTATTTCTAAAACACATATCTATACTGTTCTACTGTAAAAATCTTATGCAAAGATAAATTTCTTCCCTCAAAATGCCAGTTATTCTTTTAAGAAACTACTATAGTGTTAACTGTATTTGGAAAGCAGACTCATGATAATTAAACTCATAAGGGCCAAGTTATTCATTAAAACTTTACTATATAAAGTTCAGAAATACTAGATGTCTATAAAGGTCTTAACAATGTATTTTCTCTCAGCCAGAAAGCTGCCAAATTATTAATGTCCTCTAAAACCACAGAATTGGAACAAGAAGAATTGATTATATGATTCATGTGTTTGATTGTATTAGGCTCTGATCAGGCAAATTGCCTCCATTTCCATAATAGGGATACTTATTTCTGATTTTTAGCATTTAAAAAAATGTAATTGCAGAGGATAGGAAAATAAAGGAAAACTGTTTTATAAAAATTTGATGTATATTCCATTTCAAATGGCAGACGTTTTGAGACAATTTTTTGAGACAATTTATTGTGAACCAGATGGGACAAATGTGACAAAAATTTGCTATCTTGTGACAAAAATTTGCTATCTTGTAAAAAGCTCTGGAAGTAGAGACTAAAATTCTGAAACTGTCTCTTTACTCTGTGACTTTTTCTTAGCCTTAGTTTCCTCATCTGAAAATGAGAGAATTCAGCTAAATGATCATGTCTTTTTTTGTAGCTTTGACAAGTCTAAGAAGATGTTTGGATAATGAATTTCTTGGACTTCTGTCTTTAGTAGTGGGTTAAGTGACTTAAGGAAATTACTTTCCTGTCTAAATTTGAGACTGCTTTAACAAGACATTATATGGCTAGACATTATTTTCATATAATTAACCATGTTCTTCCCATCTTAAAACATTTTTCTTTTACTCCTCCACTATCTCTTCTATAATATTCCATATTTACATTTAAATTTATAGTTTTGCCATTTATCTTTATTCCTGAAGTCATTCCTTTATAGAGGATTAAACTGCAGAAGGCATTGTGTGCTGCATGCCTAGTGTTGGTCCCGTTTTTCTCTTTGACCTTGAGACTGAGAGGGCTTTAACCCAAACTTTGTGCAGATTGATTGCATTCTTGCCCTGTATTCATGATTTAGTTGATAAACTGATAGGTATTTCAAGCTTCCTTTGCAAATGAATTTTGTTATTGATTAGTAGTCTCTGCAGTGTATTTATGTATAAAAATGTGATCTTTTTCTCTCTACCCAAATAATCTGTAGATAATGATCCATAATCAGTGGAAAGAAATCCCAGAAAGATGTAGCGGTCCTAGGATTGTCATTACTGTTGGGACACAGAGCCCTTGTGAAATTGTTCTTTGTCATAATTTAACTCACTTCTTAAGAATATGTCCATAAATGCCAGCTAGTTATACAAGAAAAAAATTCACTTTTTAGCTCCATGAGATGGTATTTTACAAATTCATTCGATTGTAAAACATGTAATTCAGTTGAGTTTATGAAGAGTATTCTCTTGTAATTGTCAATTAGTATTTGTTCTTACCTGTCCTTATTTGTCTTTTAAATTTAAAATTTAATTATCAATTTTACCTTGTCCTTTAAAATGCAAAGATTTTTCTCCTCACCTCCCCTGCCCCCCAGGGATGGACTCTGCATGTGGGTTTGGCCATAGTTTTTTATAGTTTGTATATATTAGTGATTCTTAAATTTTAACTGGTTTGTTCTTATCATCTTGAACATTTGTTAAACGTATATATTCCTGAATCCTGTCCTATATCAACAAAATTAGACTTTCTAAAGTTTGGACCCAGTTCCTATTTTAATGAATGCCCCAGATAATTTTGTTGAATTGCCAGATAAATGAGTTACAGTAATCTTCTTTGCTTATTTATATTTTTTGTTTGTTTTGGTAATGCTACACTAGGCTTTTTTATTCACTCTTTCAAATATATGAGAAAACAACAGAAATACATTTATCTATAAATATCTCATTTTAATTAATTTTTAGCTTTTAATATATATTTTTATTTATATTTATCAAATTTACTTCTAGCTTCTTGGTTCCTCTTGGGAACTTTAACAATAAAATATAAATACTTGTATTATTTGTATTTTTGTATCTTAACATCTGGAAAATGTTAAGATTTACAATTATCGTATACTAGCTTTATCTTACTTTCAGTTTGAGTTACTTATGACCCCTTCCCTCCGCCATCAATTTGATTATATTAAAAATTTTTTTTAAACATTTAATTTTGACAGAAATCTTCCTCAGAAATATATTACTTGTCACATCTGTGTAAGTAAATGATCACCAAACATAAGAATTTTCCCTTCTGAAACTTACAGATTTCTCCTTGTTTGTTATGCTTACCCCTGCAAGTGTAGTTCCTATGGAGAGAGTGATTTTAGTATCTAGAAATTGTGCTGGTTCTGCTATGATTTCTGTTTTGATATTTTATTAGTTTGGTTGGAACAGAGAAGACTGGAGAGTCGATAAGAGACTCTCCTTTTCCCATACATTGGCTTTTCAGCATGGTAGATGAGAAATGTAATTCAGAACACTTGTTTCTTAAAATTAGTTCATTTTTGGGGAAAATGACTTTCTTTTATAAATGCCAATTAACAAATGGGGAAACAATAAATAGAAGTAATAGGCTAGCATAAATGGATATATAAAGTTGCTTCATAGTGGTCCTAAGATTTTAAGGAAAACTTTCAACTCATATTTTTAAAAGAGCAATTATAATTTTCTGTTGTAGGAATCACATGCAGCCCAACTACAGATCCTTACGGAATTCCTCAAAGTTGCAAGAAGAAATAAGAGAGAGGTATATTATTTTGTGTGTTTTACATAATGTTTCTCTTATTGTTGGCTATTCCCATTTTGTGAAAGCATTCAGGCTGAAGATATTATTTAAACTTTTCAAATGCATTTGAATTTTCAGGAAATCTTCTTAAGCTTCATTATTTTAACTTCTCTTACCTTTAAGATTTGATATTTTAAAAATCCTATTTTGGAGATATAAAAAATTTTTCAGTAAAGTTGAATACAGTGACTTAACTTTAAAGCTTTAAAGAACAGAAAGCAGAATTATCAGATGACAACCTTCTATCTACCATGAAAATAAAGCTATGGAGAGTTTAGATAACAAAGCCTTAAGTAGAGTGGGTGGCATTTTTTCTATGTGAGAAAATGAATGTGGAGGCAAAAACAAATAAAAATATAACTACCTATTTAGAATTTGGAAGGTCTAAGTCATACAAGAAAGCTGAAAAGTTATTTAAAAAATTATAGCCAAAATATTACTTAAACTTTATAAAATTTGTCAAATATTTTCGTATATTACAAAATACAGGAAAATCAAATTGGCAAAATCCTGTACTTTAGTTAGTATCCTAAATTAATTTACTTTCAAAGCTTTAAATTTCTAACTGTCTCAAATATCTGATATTTTGAGTTGTCTAATTAGAGTACTTTTTACCTCATTGAAAAATGTATAACTGTACTGTTTGCTAAGTTCTGGACTATCTTCCTTCTTTTTGCAGATTAAAAAATAAGACATTTTTATTTTGATTCAGAATACTAGGTATGCATTGCTAGGACTTTATATGATCTCAATGTGGTATTTCCCCTTCTTTTGATGATTATGTCCTATTTTAATTTTTTCTCTGACTTGGGACAGATTATACTTTTTTGGATTATGCTGCTGTTGATATCTAAATATTGCATGATTTATGACTATAATTTTCTTATTCTTAACTTTTACTTACTTAACAGTTGTGATTTTAATGTTTATTAACAAGAGTATTATTATCTTCAGTATAAGTTTAAGAGTTCTTTGTGTTTTGAATTTTTTTTTTTGGTGGAGGAGGAAGAGTTGTCTGTCTAAAGGTCTTGTCATACGTTCGTTCTTTCTTTTTTTTTCTTGTTTAACTTTTGTTTAACTTTTTTTATTGAGTAGTATAACATACATACAAAGCAAAGAAAAAAACAATAGTTTTTAAAGCACTCTTCAACAAGTGGTTACAGGACAGATCCCAGAGTTTGTCATAGGCTACCATACTATCCTCTCATATTTTCCTTTTAGCTGCTCCAGAATATGAGGCTAGAGGGCTTACATACTTTTTTATCATCACAATCAACCTTTTTTCTTTCTTTTTTTCTGAACAATAGCATATATACAAAAATGCTATAAATTTCAAAGCACAGCACCACAATTAGTTGTAGATCATATTTCAGACTTTGACATGGGTTATGATTTCACGATTTTAGGTTTTTAATTCTAGCTACTCTAAAATATTGGAGACTAAAAGAGGTATCAATTTAATGATTTAGCATTCATATTCATTTGTTAGGTCCTGTCTTCTATGTATAATTCCACCATCACGTCTGATCTTTCCATACCTCTCTCTGGGGTTGTTTGAGCTATGCCAATTCTAACTTTTTCACATTGAAAGGGTCTGTCACTAATATAGGGTAGGGAGATGAAACTATCTGATATTCTAGAGAAGCTGGCCAGGTTTCAGGACTTATCTGGACCAGGGACCCGTCTGGAGGTTGTAGGTTTCTGGCAAGTCACTCTAGTGGCTGGAACCCTTGTGGAATCTTATATATTGCCCTAGGTGTTCTTTAGGATTGGCTGGAATTGTCCTAGTTGGGGGTTGGCAGGTTATGATAGGTAGCAAGGTCTACTTGAAGCTTGCGTAAGAGCAACCTCCAGAGTAGCCTCTTAACTCTATTTGAACTCTCTCTGCCACTAATCCTTTATCAATTACACTTCTTTTCCCCCTTTTGGCCAGGATGTAATTGTTGATCCCATGGTACCAGATCTGGATTCATCCCTGGGAGTCATCTCCCATGTCGCCAGGGAGACTTTCATCCCTGGATGTCATGTTCCATGTTCCAGTAGGGAGGGTAATGATTTCACTTGTAGAGTTGGGTTTAGAGAGACTGAGGCCACATCTGAGCAACAACAGAGGTCCTAGAAGTAACTTTTAGACATGCCTATAGGTAGTCTAAGCAGCTCTGCTACTTACATAAGCTTCACAAGAGTAAGCCTTATGATTGAGGGCCTGGCCTATTGATTTGGGTATCCCTAAAGTTTGACACAGTTTCAGGGGATTCCCTGATGGTAAGGTTTAATAGTTCCATATTCTTTCTCCCCTCCCTCAGGGGACTTTGCCAATACTTTTTGGTTATCTGCTTAATATACTCTAGGATGTTTCCAGGCAATGCAATAACCTATACAGGATTAAAGTATCTCTTTCTTATTCTGTGCTTCCTGTGTTTCAGTTGTTCAAATGAGCTATACAGACAAGTTGAATTAGATTATGCACTACAGAAAATTTCAGTTCCAGATCAAATAAAACCTTTCTTCCATTGGTCTTAAAGAGTATGTGTGATTCTAAAATATAGAACCCTATGTTCTAAATTACTTTAACCCCAACCTGTTCGGCTTCATTCTTATCTCTGTGTATCAGATTATATATATAAAACAGCCTCTCAAAATCCAGAAATAATGATCACCACTCCAGACTTAACATGTCTACTCTAAATGCTTACAATCTAGGCCACTGTTTTCTTTTCTTTCTTTTTTTTTTCTTGCACGGGCAGGCACTGGGAATCGAACCTGTGTCTCTGTCATGGTAGGCAAGAACCCTGCCTGCTAAGCCTCCATGGTCCGCCCACTCCTGTTTTCTTATAAACATTTTCTAAAGGTGACCATACCATTGTTGTTTTTTTGTTTCTGTCTTATTTTGTCTCACCAAATGTCCCACATGTTCATTCACATCGTTGCATGCCTCACAACATTGTTCCTTTTTATATCAACACAACTTTTGTTCATAAGTATACAACATCATTCGCCAATCTGCTTCTCTGTCAGTGCATCCTTCAGCCACCTGCTTTCATCAGGCATCATATAGAGGCCCCAAAGTCCGCAGTCCATCAACATTTTCAATTTTAGATAATTTCATTGTTCCCAAGAGACAGAAAACCAGTAAATACACCCTCACCAAACAGGAAATCTGAAACCTCCTCTTAACTCTTATCCCTCACCTCATTATTTACCTCTGCTGTTACTGTGGTAGTGCTGATGGTTTCCTTTTGAATGTAGCTCATAGCATGCTATAGCAGTTTTCCATCTGTACTCTGGACTTAAACACTCTTAATACAAGAACCATATCTTTGAAGTAATTCTTACGAGAACTCATTCATATTTCTAGTGTGGGATTAGAAGTCTGTGGGACACGTAGGTCTATACAACCCCTTTCAATCTTGTTCATCTTCAATATGGTAATATAACTTCTAGACCCACTAGAAAATCACCTTTCCTTTTATCTGTTCCCTTACATTGGAGTTCAACCTCATTAGGTAACGTTCACCCATCTCTAGCTTCTATGTATCTCTGCGTCCCCTATCTTCTGTATTATAAGCCTCTGATTATACCTTTATGCTGGTCATAAAAGTGGACTCATATAGTATCTATCCTTTTGTGTCCGACTAACTTCACTCAGCATTATGTCCTCAGGGCTCATCCATCTTGTCTTGTGCTTCAGGATGTCATTTTGTCTTACTGCTACATAATATTCCATCGTATGTGTGTACCACATTTTGTTGATCCACCTTATTTCTTTTTCTTTAAATATTTTTATTGACAAATCATCACACACATACAATCCATACATGGTGTACAATCAGTTGCTGAGAGTATCATCACATAGTTGTATTTCATCACCAGGATAATTTTTAGGCTATTTGCATCACTCCAGAGAAATGAATAGAAAGAAAAAAGAAAAAACTCACACATCCTATATCCTCACCCCTCCCCATAATTGACCACTAGTGTTACAGTCTACCCAATTTGTTTTAATCCTTGTACCCCTTATTATTTATTTAGTTTTTAATCCCTATTTTTTTATTCATCTGTCCATGCCCTGGAAAAAAGGAGCATCAGACACAAGCTTCTCACAATCACACAGTCACGTTGTAGAAGTTATGTCGTTATACAGCTGTCTTCAAGAATGAAGGCTACTTGAACCCAGCTCTACAGTTTCAGATACTTCCCTCCAGCCACTCCAATATATCATAAACTAAAAAGGGATATCTATATAATGCATAAGAATAACCTCCAGAACAACCTCTTGAATCTGTTTGAAGTCTCTCAGCCACTGAAACTGTATTTTGTTTCATTTCTCTCTTACCCCTTTTAATCAAGAAGACTTTCTCAATCCCATGATGCCAGGTCCCAGCTCATCCCTGGAATTCTGTCCCATGCTGCCAGGAAGATTTATACCCCTGGTTTATGGAGTCATGTCCCATGTAGGGAAGAGGCCATGAGTTCACCTATCAAGTTGGCTTGGAAAGAATGGCCACATCTGGGCAACAAAAGCTGTTCCCCGGGAGTGACTCTTAGGCATAACTTTAAGTTGACCTAGTTTATCCCTTACAGGCATAAGTTTCATAGGGGGTGAACCCCAAGATCAAGGGCTCAGCCTAGGTTTCCACACTACTTGTGAGAATATCAAAAATTCCCCAGTTGCGGAAGTTGAATATTCCCTCCTTTCTCCCCGTCACCCAAGGGAACTTTGCAAGTAGTTCTTTATTCACTTTCCAGATTACTCTGGGATATATCAGGACATCACACTAACCTGGCCAAACCAAAAAGATCTCACATCCTATTCAAGATTCCATGTAATTATGGTGTTCAACTAAATTGACCATACAAGTTAATTAGGTAATGCGCTACCCAAAATATAAATTTTGGGCCAACTAGGCATCTCTCCCTTTGGTCTCACATAGGAGTTGAAGTTTTAAAACATGAGTGATATCATCCTTTATCCTGTATTCTGGTCTATCCCAGTTGTACCCAGATCAGCTTCATATTTCTAGTTGAAGTCCAATCACTTTTTCATTTTTTAAAATAGTTCTTGTATGGGGTAGTGCTGACTTTCATTGCTTCAGAGCTCTAATTCTGAGTCTCAGGTGTCACATAAGTATCCAAAGATTCTGGAAACGACCAAGTTATATACAAACATTGCAGTGTCCCAGAATTTAGCAATAACAGTTACAACTCCTGAACATATGTGACTCTTATAAGAGCTTACAATCTAGGACCCTTTACAGTAGGCCCTGTTCTAGTCTGTTAGCTACTGGAATGCAATATACCAGAAACAGAATGGCTTTTAAAAAGGGGAATTTAATAAGTTGCTAGTTTACAGTTCTAAGACTGAGAAAATGTCCCAATTAAAACAAGTCTATAAAAATGTCCAATCAAAGGCATTGAGGGAAAGATACCTTGGTTCAAGAAGGCCAGTGAAGTTCAGGGTTTCTCTCTCAAGTAGAAGGGCACTTAGTGAACACAGAGTTTCTCTCTCATCTAGAAGAGCACGTGGCAGACATGGCATCATCTGCTAGCTTCCTTTCCTGGCTTCCTGTTTCATGAAGCTCCCCAGGATGCATTTTCCTTCTTCATCTCCATAGGTCGCTGGCTGATGGACTCTGCTTCTCATGGCTATGTTATTCTGCTCTGCTCTCTCTGAATCGCTCCCATTCTCCAAAATGTTTCCTCTTTTATAGGACTTCAGAAACTAATCAAGACCTACCTGAATGGATGGAGACATGTCGTCACCTAATCCAGCTTAACAACCACTCTTGATTGAATCACATCTCCAGAGAGATGATCTAATTACAGATTCAAACATATAGTATTGAATAGGTATTATTCTGCCTTTACAGAATGAGATTTTGATTAAAACGTGGCTTTTCCAGGGGACATACGTCCTTTCAAACCAGCACAGGCCCCAACCCAATAACCCATACTCTCGGCTTCAGTTCACTGTATTTTTATATTATGGTTTGCTCATATGAGTGAGGCATGCTAATATTTGCATTTTTGTCTCTGACATTTCATTCAACATATAGTCCTTAAAGTCCATTCACCCAGTTACATACCTCACAACTTCATTCCTTCTTGTGGCTGCTCAGTAGTCTCTTGCATGTATACAGTTCCTCCATCCATTCCTCAGTCGTTGTACCCTTAGGCCACCTCCATCCATTGTGAGTTGTTAACAGTACCATCATAAACACCAGTGTGCAGATGTCCATTCAAGTCCCCACATTGAATTCCTCCAGGTATATACTGAGCAACAGGGTTGCAGGATCATATGGCAGCCCTACCCCAGCCTCCTGTGGGACTACCACACTGCCCCCTGGAGTGGCTGCACCTCTCAGCTTACCCACCAACAGTGAATAGGTACATCTTTTTCTCCACATTTCCTCTAGCACTTGTTTCTCTTTGTTCATTTTTAAGCAGTTTCATTTGCACGTCATACAATCCAACCTAAGTAAATAGACATGCTTTTGCCATCATGATGTATATAAAGATATTTGCTTTTTTTTCCGCTAAGAATCCTTACCCTTATATGCCCGTGGTTTACTTTGCAAGCTGTTGGAATGCGATATACCAGAACTATAATGATGTTAAAAATGGGAATTTTTTAAATTGCAAGTTTACAGTTCTGTGGCCATGAAAATGTCCAAATTAAGGCACCGAGAGGATACGTTCACTCTAGAAAGTCTGTTGAACTTCAGGGTTTCTCTCTCCGCTGGAAGGGCACATGGCATGTCTGCTAGCTTTCTCTCCCTGCTTCTTGTTTCATGAAGGTCCCCTGGGGGCATATTCCTTCTTCCTCACCAAAGATCTCTGGCTGTGTGAACTCTGTTGATTCTGGTTGCTCTGAAACTTTTTCTAAAATGATTCCCTCTTAAAGGGTTCCAATAAGCAACCCCACCTTGAATGGGTGGAGACAAATCTCCATGGAAAGCATCTAATCATAAGTTACCATGCACAGTTGGGTTGGTCTCATCTCCATGGAAACAGTCAAAAAAGGTCCCACTCAGCATTATTATAAAATGAGGATTAAAGGACATGGGGTACATAATAACTTCAAACTGGCACATCCTGCTTATTGACATTTAATTTTGGCATGATGCCGTTGTTATATTCAGCCTATTGCACTGTTACTGTTGATTGTAGATGCTAGCTTGCATTGATTATATTTTTTTCCTGTATACCATCCATTTTCAACACTCTGTAATGCTGATATTCATTTGTTCTCCCTCATGCAAAAATGATTTTTTTATTTGTGCATTTAATCACCATCATTGTCCACTGTAGACATTCCTAAGTTATACTGCCTCAGTCTTTATCCTCTATCTTTTCTTCTGGTTTCAAATGTGCCCCATCCCTTCTCTCCCATTCATGCTCACATCAGCTTCATTCGGTGAACTTATATTATTGTGCTACCTACAATCAGGTAGTATTGTGCTATCCATTTCTGAATTTTTACAATCAGTCCTGTTACACAATCTGTATTCCTTCAGCACCAAATACCCAATCTCTACCCTATTTCTATCTCCTGATAACCTGTGTTCTTAACTTCAACTCTTACAGTTCACTCATTAATATTAGTTTATGTTATTGAGACCATAAATGATTTGTCCTTTTGTTTCTAGCTAATTTCACTCAGCCTAATATCCTCAAGTTTCATCCACATTGTTACGTGCTTCATTATTTTATTCCGTCTTTACGTTAGTGTAATATTCCATCATATGTGTATACCACAGCTTGTTTAGCCATTCGTCCATTGATAATCATTTGGGCTGTTTCCATCTCTTGGCAATCATAAATAATGCTACCATAAACATCGGTGTGCAAATGTCTGTTTGTGTCCTTCCCTTCAGTTCCTTTGAGTATATACCTAGTAATGAGATTACTGGATTGTAGGGCAGTTCTATACCTAGCTTCCTGAGGAACTGTCAAACTGCCTTCCAGAGCAGTTGTATTATTTTACATTCCCAGTAACAGTGGATACTTGTGCCTCATTCTCCACATCCTCTCCAGCACTGTCATTTTCTGTGTTTTTTTTTTTTTAATAATGACCATTGTAGTAAGTATCAAATAGTATCTCATTTGGTTTTTATTTGCATTTCCCTAATAGCCAGTGAATTTGAGCATCTTTTCTTGTGCCTTTTAGCCATTTGTATTTCATCTTCTAAGAAGTGATGAAAAGTCTTTAGCCCACTTTTTTTTTTTTTTTTTTTTTTTTTTTTTAAAGGAAGGAAAGAAAGACAGAGAAGGAAGGAAGGATGGAAGGAAGGAAGGGAGGAAGAAAGGGAAACATCTTTATTTTTATTATATTTTGTTTGTTTGTTTGTTTTTTTTTTACATGGGCTGGGGCCGGGAATCGAACCGGGGTCCTCCGGCATGGCAGGCAAGCACTCTTGCCCGCTGAGCCACCGCGGCCCGCCCATTTAGCCCACTTTTTAATTGGGTTGTTTGTCTTTTTGTTGGTGAAGAATCTCTAGATTTTCTGGACAGCTAAACCCTTATATGTGGTTTCCAAATGTTGTCTCCCATTTTGTAGGCTGCCTTTTTTCTTTCTTGACAGAGTTCTTTGATACACAAGAGTGTTTAATTTTGAGGAAAATCCCATTTATCTATTCTTTTTTCAATGCCCATGCTTTCTGTTTGGGTGTAAGGTCTAGAAAACTGACTCCTATTACAAGATTTATAAGATCTTTCCCTATATATTCTTTTAAAGGTTTTATGTATAGAAACACTCCTGATTTGGGGGCATTGTACCCTGCCACTTTCTTGTACTCATTTACTAGTTCTCGTAGCTTTGCTGTAGTTTTTTGGAATTTTCAGCATATAGTATCATGTCATCTGCAAACAGTGTCCATTGATGAGAGCAGGGAATTAAGTGTCTCCAACTGTTATGGTAGATGTGTCTATTTCTCCTTTCAGTTTGCCTCATATATTTTGGAGCACTCTGGATTGATGCACAAATATTTATGATCATTTTGCCTTCTTGTTGAATTATTCCTTTTATTAATATATAGTGTCTTCTTTGTCTCTTTTAATTGTTTTACATTTGAAGTCTAATTTGTTAGATATTAGTATAGCTACTTCTGCTCTTTTCTGGTTGTTATTTGCATGAACTGTTTTTTCTCACCCTTTTATTTTCAACCATTTTTGTCCTTGGTTCCAAAGTGACTCTCCTGTAGACAGCATATAGATGGGCCCTACCAAATTTTAAAATCTGTTCTATAACTACTTGTTAAAATGTACTTTTTTGTATATATTATATTTCACAGTAAAAAAAGTTGAAAGATGAGGGGGAGATTAAAATATTTTTGGACAATCACTGAGAAAATTTGTGACTAAGACACCGGCTCTGAAAGAAATACTAAGGGGAGCACTACAGGCAGCTAGGAGAAGACAGGAGAGAGGGGTCTTGAGACAACTGTAGGAATGAAGACTATTAATAAAGGTAAAAAGAGGAGAAAATTAGATATGATATATAAAATCCAAAAGACAAAATGGTAGATGAAAGTATTGCCCTTACAGTAATAACATTAAATGTTAACGGATTAAACTCCCCAGTCAAAAGACATAGGCTGGCAGAATGGATTAAAAAAATAGGACCCATCTATATCACTGTTTCATATCAGTGGGATAATACAATATTTGTCCTTTTCTGTCTGGCTTCTGTCACTTGACATAATGTCTTTGAGGTTCAGCCATGTTGTTTCATGTATTAGATCTTCATTCCTTTTGAGGGACTATTCCCCCTTATGTACGTATCACATTTTGTTTATCCATTCATCTGTGGATGAGTTTTTAGGCTGCTCTAAACGTTGGTGTGTGGATATCTTTTCAAGTCCCTGCCTTCAATTCTTTTGGATATATACCCAGAAATGGAATTGCTGAGTTATGGGGTCATCCTGTACTCAGCTTTCTGAGGAACCACCACTTTAAAATGGCTGCACCATTTTACAGCTCCCACCGACAGTGACCAAGTGTTCCTATTTCTTCATTTCCTCTCCAATGATTGTTATTTTCCATTTTTTTTTAAAACAGTGGCCATTCTAGTAGTGTATAATGGTATCTCATGGTTTCGATCTGCATTTCCTTAATGGCTAATGACATTGAGCATCTTTTCTTGGAGAAATGTCTGTTGAAGTCTTTTGCCCATTTTATAATTGGGTTCTTTGTCTTTTTGTCTTTGAGTTGTAGGATTTCTTTATATTTTCTGGATATTAAACAATTATTGGATACATGGTTTCTGAATATTTTCTCCCATTCTGTAGATTGTCTTTGTACTTTTATAGTACAAAAAAAATTAATTTTAATGCAGTCCCATTTATCTGTTTTTCATTGCTCAAAGCAACCCCTGCCTAACACAAGGTCCTGAAGATGCTTCCCTATGTTTTCTTCTAGCAGTTGTATAGTTTTCGTTCTTATATTTAGGTCTTTGATGCATTTTGAGTTAACTTTTGTATATGACATTATTTTGCAAATGGGTGCCCAGTTTTCCCAGTACCATTTGTTGAAGTGACTACTCTTCCCCTACTGAGTGGACTTGGCACCCTTGTCAAAAAGCAGTTTCTTTTGTCACCTGCATCCAGCTTTCTTGTGACAAGTGCCAGTCAACCTGCAAGGTGGGCCCTCTCACCAATGGATGGCTTGTCATGAGACCCCCTCCTGATGAAGAACTGAAACCAGCCTCCTTTAACATCTCCCCACAGGTTTGGTTCTTCCACCTCCAGCTACATGGCATCTATCTAATTCTTCTTTCCTTTGTCAGGACTGTAACTATTTGTACCCAGCTGTAATGGTGAAGGGGAGTGAGGTTATAAAAGTTAAGGAACTTCATAGTGAGTCTGTAATGCTGGATGACTAAAGGAGTTGTCCTTGGCGAAAACAGGCAGGGGGAGGAGAAGAGCTCTGCAAGTGAGGTGCCACGGTTCTAAATGAATGTTGGTGGTAAGTGATGGGAGACTGGTGGGTGACATCAACAAGACAGTCCAGAGGAAATGTGATATAGCTGAATCTCCTGAATCTCAGAGGAGGAAGAGGTTTTACCTATGAGTGGATGGTAGATATACAAGGAGAAGATTGAAGAAGACAGCTCCACCTCCTGGCCCCTGGGAAAATGGAGGCTGCCATAGAGTTAGGTAAGACCAGGAGGTAGAGGGACCACTGAGTATATAGATTTAAAGATGTGAAAGATATCATTATACAGACTAAGGAAGAAAGAGCGGAAAGAATTAGGGTGAGAGTTAGTGAAAAGAAGAGTTGGGAAAAAGTAAGCTCAGAGCAATTCAAGGGTGTGTTATGTGACTTTGAGGTAACTTAAAAGCATGCCTTTCCTCTACCCCTGACCTACATGCTGATGCTGTTGTGGACAACAGCAAGGCCACTGGAGCCCTGCTTCTGTTCTTCCTTTCATCCATGGAGACATGCCTTGGAAGACCTGCATCCTAACCTGTGGCATGTCCCAGCTTGCCAGCCTGGCCCACAGGGTTCTTTCTTGTCTATCACTGCCAAAGGCACTAGGTGAGGGGTTTGGTCTAAAGCCAAAGTAAATAGCAGCTGAGAGACAAACATTTGGCATCTGGCTCCAGTGGCTCTGGTGCCTTTCTGGACAAATTCCCTCTACAAAAGTTGGTCCAGCTCAATGACAAATACAGCCCACACTTGTGCAGGGCTTTTGGGTGTACCAAATAGTTCCACATAGAGTATTCCATTTCATTCTCCTGACTATGCTGGTGGTAAGTTTCCTAAGTCTCATTTTACAGGTGAGGAAGCTCACAGCCTTGTCCCTAATGACTAAATGACTTTGAGTTATTAACTGTCCTGAAACATTTAATGAAATGGAGATAAGACCTATCACACAGTTATTCTGAGAATTAAATAGGCTTATTGTGTGTATGGTGCTTGAACACAATTGGCATCTCATAAATATTCATTCTCTACCCCCACCTCAGTGATTTGTCCAGGCTCATTCAGTCAAAGAAAGGCAGATTTGGGAACCTCTATCTGCCCTTACTACTCCAAAGGTGGAGAGAAACAATTTATATGTTAACAGTTAGGGACTGTGATAGATTATAAGGATGGCCCCAGCAATTTCCTCTATTCCGAGGTACATGCTTCTTGCAATGTGAATTTTTCCTCCCTTCCAATAAAAGGTGGAGTCTATTTTCCTTCCCCTTGAATTCCCTGGGACTTGCTTTCGTAAGTCAAATGTGGGAGAAGTGACATTATATGACTTCTGCTCCTTGGCCTTCCGCAGCCTTGCAGTCTTTTCTCTCACCCTCTTGTTGCCCTTGGGCTGCCATGAGAGGGAGTCCAGGCTGGTCTCCTTACAGATAAGTGACCATGTAGAAGGAGATCCCCAGTCCTCTCAGTAATTCCACCATCTCCACTGAGGCCCTGGGTTTGTGAGGACAGCCGGGACCTTCTCCCACTCCCAGCCTGCAGCATTCATGATCCCAGGTGAGACCAACAGAGGAACTGCCTAGCTGAGTCTGGCCGAGTTACAGAATCATGGACACTGGTCATTGTTTTAAACCATTAAGTTTTGGGATGGATTGTTATATAGCAACAGGTAACTGATAATGATGACCATGGTACTGAAACTGAGCATTATAGCAGATTGAATTAGGTACCCCAACAAAGTCATATTCTTAATCTTAATTAGCACTCCTGTGAATTGAATTCATGTGTTAATAGGACTCTTGAAGATGTTATGTTTAGTTAAAGTGTGGCCAGGCTGAACAAGGTCTTATTAAGAGAGAAGATGCGGAAGCATCCAGAGAGGAGGAGGTCAGCAGAAACTGTCTGCCTCATTTTTTTTTCACGTGGACAGGCACTGGAAATTGAACCTGGGTCTCCAGCATGGCAGACGAGAATTCTGCCGTTGAGCCGCTATTGCACTGCCCTGTCTGCCTCATTTTTGAAGGACAGTTTTCCTGGGTTTAGAATTCTTGGTTTGGCAGTTTTTCTCTTGTAGAATTTAACTGTATCATTACCACTACCTTCTTGCCTCTGTGGTTTCTGCTGAGAAATTCACACATAGTCTTATTGAGCATCCTTAAATGTGATGAATTGCTTTTCTCTTGCTGCTTTTAAAATTCTCTCTGTATCTTTGACATTTGACAGTGTGATTACTAAGTGTCTTCTGGTGTATCTGTTTGGATCTTTTGTGTTTGGGGTATGCTGTATTTCTTGAATATGAATTTTTTGTCTTTCAAGAGATGGAAAATTTTCTGTGATTTTTCCTCCATCAGCATTTCTCCTTTTCTCTTCTCTTCTCGTTCTGAGACATAAACGACATGTATGTTCATGTGCTTCATGTTGTCATTCAATTTCCTGAGACCCTGCTCAAATTTTTCATTCTTTCCCCTATATTTTCTTTTGTGTGTCAAATTTCAGCTGTCTCCTCCTTCTAGTTCACTTATCCGTTCTGCATCTTGAAATCTATTGTAGTTTTCCAATGTTTTTTTTTTTTCATTTCTTCTGTTGTGGCATTCATTCCCATAAGCTTTGTAATTAGTTTTCAAACTTTCGAGTTCTTGTTTTTGTTTGTGCAGTGTCTTCTTTATATCCTCACTCTACTCATTGATTCGGTTTTTGATGAGATTTTGCATGTCTGTTCAAACATCCTTAATTAGTTGTTTCAACTACTGTATCTCATTTGAAGTGTTGGTTTGTTTCTTTGACTGGGCCGTATCTCCAATTTCCTAGTGTGACTTGTTTTTGCTGGCATCTAGACATTTACTTCCTTCATTAGTTTATTTTGGAGGTTGTTTTCAGTCTTTTACCTAGGGTTTTCTTTGTTCACCGTCTGTTCTTTGACATTCACTTCCACTTATTCTAGACCTCCAGCATAAGTCCTGTTTAACTCCTTAGAATTTTTTGCTTCTTGTTTTTGTTTTTCTTGCCCTATTTGGAGGCTTTTTTTTTTTTTGTATTAGAATTTCCTCAGATATTATAGACCCTGGTGAGAGTTTTTCTGCACTGGACTGGCCCATAGCTCAGAATGAGAGTCACCAGCATCAGTTTTTTCCCCTTAGGAGAAGTGAGATTCAGTAGGTTGTCAGATTTTCCCATGAAACCTATAGATTATGCTTTTCTTATCCTGTCCAGTATGTGGTGCTTGTCTGCACCAGCTTAAAGTGATGAACTGCCTTTAATTTCAGCTGATATTCCCTTCCAGTGTTGTGCTTGAATCAGAGGTGAGGCAGTAGGATGGCTTTGGTCCTTTTTGTTTTCCAGACCTGGGGTTCTGAATTCACTGAAGGAGGGATTCCACTTGAGATGGGACCTGCCCCCCTTTTCTTGGGTAAGATACATCCTTTAGGGATTTAACCCCTTTCACCTGACTAGTTACTTGTTCTTTTAGACAAGCTTAATTCTGCCCTTTTCTGTGGCAGTGCTGGAGCCTGAGAGTGGTTCTAGTTCTATTTAATGAGCTGTTTAAGGAGTTAAAAAAAAAGATAAAAAAACCTTTTCAGAATGGGTTTCCCATTCCTTGCATTTGTCAATCAAGAGCTTGAGTTAGCACATGGCTCTGTGTTTCTTCAGGCTCTGTGTGTCCCTTTTTCTTGGGCTCCAGCCCTTTTCCAGTATTTCTGCTGTCCATTTCAAAAAGCCTACTTTTTTTTTTTCCTTTTCCATCAGCCCTACTCCTCTCTTCCTGGGCAAAATCTCCTAGTGCCTTTATTGCCTATTCCAGCTTTTTTCTATGCTGGGGGCTTATTTTCAATAGTCAGAATTTATTAATTAATTCCACAATTGGAGCTTGATTGAGCTAAGCCCTTGCTGCTAGTAAAGTCTGTTTCCTTTCCACTTGGGAAACCAGCCTTGCTGTGTCCGTGGGGAGGAGCACCTGCCTCCATGGCTTGGGGGATGTACAGTTTTGTATGGGGTCTCAGCTGGTCCAGCTTGTCCATACTGGTGTATGCTGTGTGTTTGGTCACTGATGTAGCCCCAGCAGATGTTTTATACTGTTCTCGCTATTTGCTATTTCTATAGATTATTTTAATTGGGACATTTTCTTGGCCTTAGAAGTGTAAACCAGCAACTCATTAAATTGATCCCCCTTTTTAAAAGTCATTCTGTTTCTGGTATATTGCATTCTGGCAGCTAGCAAACTAGAACAGATTTTGGTACCTGAGGAGTGGGGTGCTGCTGTGGTTTGCAAATACCAGACATGTTGAAATGGCTTTTTAAATGGATAAGGGAAAGATTTTGGAGGCGTTGTGAGAAGCTTGATACAGAAGACCTAGAATGCTTTGAAGAATCTCTTGGTAGAAATGTGGACTCTAAAGATACTTCTCATAAGGCCTTAGACAGAAATTAGATATGTGTTATTGCAAACAGGAAGGAAGGTGATCCTTATTTTAAAATAGCAGACAGTTTGGCAAATTGACTAGTGGCTTTGGCTGGAAGGCAGATTTTAAAAGCCATGAATTTGGATATTTAGCAGAAGAGATCTCCAAATTAAATGTGGAAAGTGCAGCCTGGTTTCTCCTCACAGCTTACAGTGAAATGTGACAGGAAAGACGTAAGCTAAGAACTGAACTCTTGATTCCAAAGAAACTAGAAATTGAAGTTCTGGAAAATTCTGGGCCTCCAGGAAGGGAGACCCCAGAGAATAGTGCCCCACATGAAGATTTGGCCAAATGTGGAACATGTCAGTCCTATTTCAGAGAAAGCCAGGATTGGACATGGAGTTATCCAGGAAAGATTTGTGGAAATCCTTAGGTCTGATGGGCATGATCCAAAGCTACTGCATAGAAAGCCAACGAGAGTGCTGTGGGATCTGTATAAAGAGAACCGCCACCAGTCAGGACTGATAGGGACAAAGAAGTGATACATTGAAGGAAAAATAACTTCAGAGGCAAAGTCATGGAGGCTGAGGTCTGAAGTCAGGAAGCCTCAGGCCAGGAGAGCAAACCCACCCAAGCATGTGGAGAGGGTGAGTTTGCCCCAAAGGCAGAAGATTGGTCTTCCACTTTGTTGCAGTGAAAGAGTCATGCCACCTCAGGCCTTGGAGAGGGTAAAGCCGATTCCTTGGGGTTTGGGCAGAGCCTGGCTGCCACCACATGGAGGGGTTGAGTGTGTGCCCCAGAGATGGCAGAGAGCCTGGGTGCAGCCCTGATTCTTGGAGAGGGTGGAGCCGAGGAGAAGGTGATCTCCCCAATATCCCCCAAGGTTGTGTTTGGGGAGAGGCATGCCTCTGTTTAGGCCCTTGGAAAGGCTGGGACTGTCACGTTCTAAGGCTCTGAGGATAAATGACTCTTAGACTTTGAAATCTAATGGACTTTGCCCTGTACGTTTTCGAAACTGCTTGGGACATGTGACCCCTGTGTTCCCTCCTCCCTATGGAAATGGGTATATGTATCCTATATACCTATATACGAAGGAATGTTCCTCCTTTGTATGTTGGCAGCAAATGACTTGTCTTAGGTTTTTACAGGTCCAAAGCCAGAGGATAATTTTGTCTTAGAACAGACCATGCTTGTAACTAACTTTGAGATTTTGTACTGATTTTAACCTTGTATTGCATTTGATTGTTACTGAAATGCTTTAAAGTTTTCTGATACTGTGATAGAATTAATGTATTTTGTATATGGGAAAAACGTGTCTTTTTTAGGGTACGGAGGGTGAACTGTGCTGGTTTGAAATGATGTATGTATCCTAGAAAAGCTGTGCTTTAATCCTAATCCCATCATAAAGACAGCTGTTTCTTCTAATCCCTATTCAACACTGTATGATTGAAACTATAATCAGATCATCTCCCTGGGGGTGTGATTTAATCAAGAGCGATTGTTAAGCTGGATTAGCTGGAGGTATGTCTCCACCCATTTGGGTGGGTCTTGATTAGTTTCTGGAGTTTTATAAAAGAGGAAACATTTTGGAGAAAGAAGGAGATTCAGAGAGAGCAGAGCAGAATGACATAGCCACGAGAAGCAGAGTCCACCAGCCAGCAACCTTTGTAGATGAAGAAGGAAAATGCCTCCTGGGGAGCTTCATGAAACAGGAAGCCAGGAGAAGAAGCTAGCAAATGATGCTGTATTCGCCATGTGCCCTTCCAGATGAGAGAGGAACCCTGACTGTGTTCACCATGTGCCTTCCATTTGAGAGAGAAACCCTGAACTTCATTGGCCTTCTTGAACCAAGGTGTCTTTCCATGATGCCTTAGATTAGACATTTCTATAGACTTGTTTTAATTGGGACATTCTCTCGGCCTTAGAACTGTGAACTAGCAACTTATTAAATCCCCCTTTTTAAAAGCCATTCCATTTCTGGTATATTGCATTCTGGCAGCTAGCAAACTAGAACAACGTCCCACAGGTATTCATTAGTCATTGAGGTTTTGAGTGTTAATCACTGCTTCTCTGGATGTTCACCTGTGCCTGTAATACATTGTTAACTTCGAAATTGTCTCAAGAGCATGTAATTGTCAAAAACTCTGAAGGATCTGTGAATTTTACCCTATTGGCCAGCTAGCCAGTTAAATAGTTAGCTTACTGCAGTTTCATAAATGCTGGCATAAAACTTGTAGGTTAGAGGCAAAAGACTTTATTACTTACAGCATAGCTGGCTTCACCTTCTTATTGCACCAGTTATCCCTGGCCCCCAAATGTCACGATGTCAGCAATGTAGAAGTGGGCCCAGGTAGATATTTCATATATAGTGGGTTTGTGTTGCAGCTGAGGAACCGTAAACTTAGGAAACCCTGATCTCTCCGAGGAGAGTGCTGACAAACCTGTCCATTGTTTGCCCTGGGTAGAGACATTTTTATTATATTAGTCAGAAAACAAAGCTGTCTTCTGTCCTGAAGGAAATCAGTATTAATCTTTGGATTGATGTTAAATACTGGATTTAGTACAGTCCTTTTGATTGATTTTACTCCTTGGATATTTTCTTATACTATGCAGTTTTAGCCAAGAATCATTCTAGTTCCAAGTAGTTCTGGATGTAGAATGTTGATGCCTCTTGTGAAAACTGATTATACTGTTATTAGTGTTTTGGACTTTCTGTTTTTAATGTGCCCAATGTAGACTTTGAATAGTTCAGTTTTAATTGTACATGAGACTGAGCAACTGGGTTAACATGCCTTTAAAAATCTGAAGTAGTTACTAATTTTATTAAATTTCATAAATTTCTCTCTGATTGGATTTGATACTTTAGTAATTTGTAGGCTATAGTGAATTTTAGTCTAGAAAATGTAGCTGATCAATACTTCATGTTTTAGTGCTAAGAGAATGAAGTGAATGGTTATATTTTCTTCTTACATATATTATAGAGTATGCTTGCATGTTTAATCCTCAGAGTGAAACATAGTTGAATTTATTCAAGTAAAACACAGGCTGACTAAGAGGGAGATTATTACTTTTGAATTTGTTTTCTTAAGATTAATGTCTGGATTTTGCTAATTGATTTTGTGATTTTATAATGAATATTTGAAGCTATTATGAGTTTTGGTTTAGGCATTGATATACCAAAGAAGTTAAGTTTGCTTTTCAGATTTGACACATATTTTATTTGTTCAGTATTAAATCTGACTGGTACTTTAGGGCTTTTAGAATCCTATATTTAAATTTCATTTTTGATTTATTTTTTCCTATAGTAAAATATCCTTGATTCTTTACAATACCAAAAATGTTTCAAAATTAAATCAAATGAAAGACTGTTTCAAAATTAAATCAAGTGAACCATAAGACAGTCGTGCAAACTCTGATATATCTTTGCACAGAACAGATTGGCTTTTACATGGAAACTAAAACCCTTTTGTTAAATCTGACAATAAAGAAAGACTGGTATTATATGTGCCTAGCATATAATAGGCTTTTGCATTAGTTTTTATTGCTGTGTAACAAATTCCCCTCAAACTTAATGGCTTAAAACAACAAACATTTAGTATCTCAATTTCTGTGGGTCAAATATCCTGAAGCAGGTAGCTGCATGTCTTAGCACAGAGTATCTCACCAGACTTCAGTCAAGGTGTTGATTGGGGCAGAAGTCATCTCAAGGTTGTGCTAGAGTAGATCTCATTTCAAGCTAACTCATGGCTTGTGGTCCAAGTGATACGAGTTTCTCACCACATGGACTCTTCATTTGGCACTTGTCTTTTTTTGCAGAGAGCATGAGAGATAAAACAGGAGAGGATGCCAGAGACAGAAATCACAGAATTTTTATAATTTAATCTTGGAAGTGACGTCCCAAAACTTTTTCTGTTTACGGGAAGCAAATCACTAGGTCTAGTTCACATTCAAGGAGAGGGGTCTACACAAAGGTGTATATACTAGGAAGTGTGGAGATCATTGGAGGCCATTTTAGAGGCTGCTACTAAAACATTTAATAAATATATGTATTCAACTGAACATTTTAGTCTTTTTTTATCGTCAGATTTAATAAAAGGGTTTTAGGTTCCATGTAAAAGCCACTCTAATCTGAGTTTGCACAATTGTCTGTTTCATTTGATTTAATTTAATTTTTTAATTTAAATTTAATTTCATTTGATTTAATTTTATTTTTAATTTAATTTTAATTTCATATACCAAAGTTTGCAAAATTGTTTCATTTGATTTAATTTTGAAATAGTCTTCTGGACATTTTTGATATCTATTATTTATTGTGATAGCATAGTTTTGGTGACACTTGGTTTCCTTCTGCTTTTTAAAATTTTCTTCTGGAATTTTAATGAGTGGAATTACTTTTTTTATATGAAATGAAAACAGAAAAAAGGCACAAAACAAATTTACAGTTTAAGGCACTATAGTAAAGTGACCATCCATGTAACCACCATACTGAGTCAACAGTAGAGTAATGCTAGGACTCCTGAAGCTCCCTGCCTACCCCTTCTAGGTTATAACTTCCTCCCTTACGCATTAGGTAACCACTGTTCTGATATTTATCATAACCACTTCCTTGCCTTTCTTAAGTGGTTTGCCTCCTGACTATAGGTCTCTATATTTTCGAGTTTTTCATACATATATATACTTCAGTGGTATGTCCCTTTTGTTTGTGTTGGCTCTGGGTCAGTGTTAAGATTCATCCATATCGTTTTGTGTGACTGTAGTTTATTTTTTGTTGTTGTTACATAGATTTCATTCTATGACTATTGTTGATAGACATTTGGGTTTTCAGTTTGGCACTATTTAAAAACAATGCTACTATGAATCTTATAAATGTGTCCACATGTCTGTTACATGCCTGTCTATATGGTATATGCCTACAAGTGGAAGTGATGAGTCATAAGGTTTTATATATCTTCAGATTTAATAGATAATACCAGATTGTTTTCCTAAGCAGTTGTATTAGTAACTCCTATTAGCAGCCCATGACATTGTATTCTTGCCAGTAGTCATTATCAGCAGATTTTTTTGAGTTTCCCCAATCTTGGGGTATGTATGCTATGTCATTGTGTTTTTAATTTTCATTTCCCTGATGACTAATAAGGTTGAACACCTGGTAATATGTTCTGTGGCCATTTGCATATTCATTATTGTGATGTACCTATTTAAGACTTTTGCATATTTTTCTTTTCTTAATGGTTTGTTGCTTATGTATTCTAGATATATTTTTTGCCGTGTGTGTGTGTGTGTGTGTGTATACACACACCCATATACACCCACGCACACACATATATAGGCAGTACTTTTCCCATATTTGATTTTTTTTCCTAAATGGTTTAATTGAAGAACAAAAGTTTCTGACTTTAAGCGAAATTTATCTGTCTTGCTTGTTATAAATGGTAATAGGACCTTTTGTGTCTGGTTAAGAAATTACTTTTACTTGAGTTTATGAATACATTTTTCCTATACTATCTACTAGAATATTTTCCTTCTGATTTTAATATTTAGGTGTCTAATCTTGGGAATGTATTTTTGTTTATTATGTGAAGTATAGAGATATTTTTATATGGGTATCAAATTGTCCAAGCATCCTTTATTAAAAAATTCATCCTTTCACCATTGCTCTGAAGTGCCACCTTTACCAAACATAAATGTCCATGTACTTATGGGCCTATTTTTAGACTCTGTCTTCTCTTCACCTGGCTTATTTCTCTATATCTGTGGCAGTACCATGTTGTATTATATACTAGAGCTAAAGCTACATGTTCTAGTTGGCTAGCTGCCAGAATGCAATATACCAGAAGCAGAATGGCTTTTAACAAGGAGAGTTTAGTAAGTTACTAGTTGAAAGTTCTAAGGCTGAGAAAATGTCCCAATTAAAACAAGTCTATAGAAATGTCCAATCAAAGGCATCCATCCAGGGAAAGATACCTTTGTTCAAGAAGGCCGCTGAAGTTCAGGATTTCTCTCCCAAGTGAGAAGGCACATGGTGAACACAATCAGGGCTTCTCTCTCAGCTGGAAGGGCACATGGCGAACACAGTGTCATTTGCTAGCTTTCTCTCCTGACTTCCAGTTTCATGAAGCTCCCTGGAAGGCATTTTCCTTCTTCATCTCCAGAGGTCGCTGGCTCGTGGACTCTGCTTCATGGTGCTGTAGCATTGTCTGCTCTCTCCAAATCTCCATTCTCCAAAATGTTTCCTCTTTTGTAGGACTCCAGAAACGTATCAAGACCCACCCAAATGGGTGGAGACATGTTGTCACCTAATCCAACTTAACAACCACTCTTGATTCAATCACATCTCCAGGGAAATGATCTGATTACAAATTCAAACATGCGGTATTGAATAGGGATTATTCTGTCTTTGCAAGATGGGATTTAGGTTAAAACATGGCTTTTCTAGGGTTTGTACATCCTTTCAAGCCCTCACACTATTACTGTTCTTCAGTAAAATCTCGAGTCTTTCATGTCTTTTATTACATGTCTTGTCTTACATGTCTTTATTTTAGATATATATTTAGTTCTTTCATTATTGTGATACCTTTGTTAAAATGGGCAGAATAATATGATGGTTCTTTTAATGGTCTGTAGTCTACATTAGGGTTCACTGTGGTGAGTTCTATGATTTTTAAAAAAAATTGTTTTCCAGGAACATTTATACAACCTTAAATTTCCCTTTAACTACCTTCAAATATGTAATTTAGTGGTTGGTGTTAATTACATTTACAGTACTGTGCAAGTGTCACCATTCTCCATTACTTCCAACTTTATCTTCATCCCAGATAGAAACTGTACCACTTAAAGGTTAACTTCCCAGTCCCTACATTTACCTTGGCGCCTATGTCTTGTATGTAATTTCTGACTTTATGGATTTGCTTATTCTAAATTTTCATATCTGTGAGATCATACTTTCTCTAATACTTGTTTTTTTTTAGATTTTTTTTTAATAGTAGCCATTTTAGAGGATGTGACATAGTATCTCAATTGATTTGTATTTTTCTAGTGGCTAATGATATTGAACATCTTTTCATGTGATTTTGGCCATTTGTATATCTTTTTTAGAGAAATGTCTTTTATCCATTTTTTGCTTGAGTTGTCATTTTATTGTTGAGTTGTATTTCTTTATATATTATTGATATTAAACCCTAATTGGATATGTAGTTCCAAATATTTTTTCCCATTCTGTGGGTTGTCTTTTTATTTTCATGATGAAGTTCCATTTATCTATTTTTTTTCTTTTTGTTACTCTTGTTTAGGTGTAAAATCTAAGAAACCATGGCCTAATACAAGGTGTTGAAGATGCTTTCTTATGTTTTCTCCTAGGAATTTTACAGCTTTGGTTTTTATATTTAGGTCTTTGATCTATTTTGAGTTAATTTTTGTATATGTTGTGAGGTAGGTGTCTACATTTGTTCTTTTTCACCAGGATATCTTCTTGAAGAGAGTGTTCTTTCCCCCATTGAATGGACTTGGTACTCTTTTCAAAAATCAGTTGGGGGGTGTGTGATGGTGGCTCTGGCAGAATTCTCGCCTGCTATGCCAGAGACCTGGGTTTGATTCCTGGTGCCTGCCTGCCCATGGAAAACGAAAAACAACCACCAAAGAAAAATCAATTGGCCATAGACATGAGGATTGATTTCTGAAATCAGTTTGATTCCATTAGTCTCTATATCTGTCCTTGTGCCAGTATTACATTGGGTTAATTACTGTAGCTTTGTAATAAGTTTTAAAATTGAAAAGTATGAATCCTTCAACACTGTTCTTCTTTGTCAAAGTAGTTTGGCTATTTGGAGCCCCTTGCCTTTCCATAGAAGTTTGAAGATTGACGTTTCCATTTCTGCAAAGAAGGCTGTTAGAATTTTGATTGAGATTGTTTTGAATCTATGAATTGCTTTGGGTAAATTTGACTTGTTAACAATATTTAGTCTTCCATGAACATGCAATAAACTTGTGTTTACTTACATGTTTTTTATTTCTTTTACCTATGTTTTGTAGTTTTTGTCACATAGATCTTTACTTCCTTGGCTACATTTATTCTTAGATGCTCACTTCTTTTAGATGATATTATAAATGAAATTTTTGTCTTGATTTCCTCTTTAAATTGTTCATTTTGATATTATAGCCTGCCACATTGTTGAAATCATTTATTAACTATAGTAGTTTTCTTATAAATTTTTTTGAATTTTCTGTACATAGAATCATGTCATCAGCAAATAGGGAAAGTGTTCCTTCTTCCTTTCCAATTTGGATGCCTTTTATTTCTTTTTCTTGCCTAATTACTCTGGCAAGATCATTTTAACTTTTGAAAAGCATCTTATTGAAAGAGAATATACAAATCATAAAGTTCATTCATTTAAAGTGTACAGTTCAATGGATTTTAGTACATTCACAGAGAATGAGCTGAGACTCAGCATCAAAGAATTGAGAAAAACCCTAGAATGAGCTGAGATCCAGCATCAAGGGATTGAGAAAACCCTCTCGACCGAAAGGGGGGTGAGTGAAATGAGACAAAGTGTCAATGGCTGAGAGATTCCAAACAGAGTGGAGAGGTTATCCTGGAGGTTATTCTTATGCATTAAGTAGATACCACCTTGTTATCCAAGAGGTAATGGAGAGGCTGGAGGGAACTGCCTGAAAATGTAGAACTGTGTTCCAGTAGCCATGTTTCTTGATGATGATTGTATAACGATATAGCTTTCACGGTGTGACTGTGTGATAGTGAAAACCTTGTGTCCTACGCTCCTTTTATCTACCTTGTCAACAGACGAGTAGAACA
Organism: Tamandua tetradactyla; assembly: GCF_023851605.1. Classification (NCBI taxonomy): domain Eukaryota; kingdom Metazoa; phylum Chordata; class Mammalia; order Pilosa; family Myrmecophagidae; genus Tamandua; species Tamandua tetradactyla. The sequence continues at coordinate 30,056,480 of NC_135330.1, read as the reverse complement.
TATGGAATAAAAATAAATGATAGGGGGAACAAATGTTAAAATAAGTTTAGTTTGAAATGCTAATGATCAGTGAAAGGGAGGGGTAAGGGGTATGGTATGTATAATTTTTTTTTCTGTTTTTGTTTTATTTTTCTGTTGTCTTTTTCTTTCTTTTTCTGAATTGATGCAAATGTTCTAAGAATGATCATGATATGCAACTATGTGATGATATTGTGAATTACTGATTTTATATGTAGAATGGAATGATCATATATTAAGAATGTTTGTGTTTCTTTCCTGTAATATTTTTTGTAAAAATTTAAAAATTAATAGAAAAAAATTTTTAAATAACTAAATAAAAAAAAAATTTAAAAAAGCCACTGTGAGAATAAGCACCACTGGAAAGACTATTTAAAAATAGACCACATTTTCATCTTAATAGTAAACTTAAACATAGATGTTATGTTTATACTTTGCACAGGGGCATGTATGTTTGACTAGGAGGTTCCAGTGATAGGGATGCTGTTTGACTCTTAAGGGGAGTATTGTTTTATTAGAGATAAATAAAATAGGGACTCTTCTTTAAGCAGAGCTATTTGCATTTTGTTGGCCAGATTTCTTAAGAACCTGATAAAGCATTATACCTACCATATCCAGCATTCCCCATTTAATTCTATTTGGACTCTTCCACAGAATGAAATTGGTTGATGCATAGGTTGGCCTGAAATTTTGTTTTTGTTTTTGTTTTTTTCTCTTTTTTATTAATTTAAATTTTTTTAAAAATATATAACAACAAACACAAACATTCTTAACTTATGATCATTCCATTCTACATATATAATCAGTAATTCTTTTACTGATTTTATTTCTTGGATTATTTTTATATTCATCATCATGATCATTTCTTGGAACATTTGCATCAACTCAGAAAAAGAAATAAAAAGATAACAGAAAAAAATTCATATATACCATATCCCTTACCCCTCCCTTTCATTGATAACTAGCATTTCAATCTAAATTTATTTTAACATTTGTTCCCCCTGTTATTTATTTGTTTTCAATCCATATGTTTTACTCATCTATTGATAAGATAGATAAAAGGAGCAGCAGACACAAGGTTTTCAGAATCACACAGTCACATTGTGAAAGTTATATCATTATACAATCATCTTCAAGAAGCATGGCTACTGGAACACAGCTCTACGTTTTCAGGCAGTTCCCTCCATCCTCTCCATTATATCTTGACTAACAAGGTGATATCTATTTAATGTGTAAGAATAACTTCCAGGATAACCTCTCCACTCTGTTTGGAATCTCTCAGCCATTGACACTTAATTTTGTCTCATTTTACTCTTCCCCCTTTCAGTTGAGAAGTTTTTCTCAATCCCTTGATGCTCGTCTCAGCTCATTCTAAGATTTCTGTCCCATGTTGCCAGGAAGGTCCACATTCTGGCAAGATCTTGCAATATGATGTTGAAGAGCAGTGCTAACAGTGGACATCCTTGTGTTCCTGCTCTTCGAGGGAAAGATTTTATCTTTCACCATTGGGTATGATGTTAGCTCTGGGTTTTTTATTTTTATAGATGTCTTTAATCATGATGAGGGAGTTTCCTTCTGTTCCTAGTTTTCTAAGTGTTGTTATTAAGAAGCGATGCTGGATTTTGTCAGCACCTTTTCTGTATCAGTTGAGCTGATTGTATTTTGGGTTTCTTTTTCCCCTTCATTCTTTTAATGTAGTGTATTACATTAATTGATCTTTTTATGTTGAACCACCCTTACATATCAAAGTGTTAATGGATTAGAGTTGCTGGTATTTTGTTGAGGATGTGTGCATTTATATTCATAAGATATATTGGTCTGTAATTTTCTTGTTGAACCTTTATCTGGCTTCAGTATTAAGTGATATTGGCCTCATAGAATGAGGTTGTAATTGTTCCTTCCTCTGCAGTTTTTTGGGAGAGATTGAGCAGGGTTGGTTTTAATTCATTATGGAGTGTTGGAAAAATTTACAGTAAAGCCATCATGTCCTGGGCTATGCTTTGGTGGGAAGTTTTTGATTACTGATTCAGTCTCTTTACTTAGTAATTGGACTGTTGAAATCTTCTGTTTCTTCTTTTTTTTTTTTTTTTTTAAAGGAAAGACAGAGAGAAGGAAGGAAGGATAGAAGGAAGGAAGGAAGGAAGAAAGGGAAACATTTTTAAACATTTTCTTGTTTTATTGTATTCTGTTTCTCCGTTTTTGTTACATGGGCTGGGGCCGGGAATCGAACCGAGGTCCTCCGGCATAGCAGGCAAGCACTTTGCCCGCTGAGCCACCGCGGCCCGCCCCTTCTGTTTCTTCTTGAGTCTGCATAAGTAGTACATATGTTTCTAGGAATTTGTCCATTCCATCTAAGTTATCTAATTTATTGGCATACAGTTGTTCGCAATATTCTTTTAATCCTTTTTGTTATTTTGCATTTGGTAGTAGACTGCCATCTTTCAGTTCTGATTTTATTTGTTATTTTTTTATTTACTATTTGTGTCCTCTCTCTCTTGCCCTCTCTGTCTCTCTCTCTTTTTTAATTTTAGCTGAAAATTTGTCAATTGATCTTTTCAAAGAACCATAAAAGGTTCAGTTCTTTGAACCTTATTCGTTTGCTATTAATTGTTTGATTCTCTATTTCATGTATCTCCATTCTAATGCTTGTTATTTCCTTCCTTTTCTTTGCTTTGCATTTTGTTTGATCTTTTTCCCTACATCCTTTTGTAAGATTAGGCCTCTGATTTGAACACCTTTTTATTGTCAAGACTTAGAACTGTAAATTTCTCTCTGAGAATGGCTTTGCTGCATCTCCTAAGTTTGAATATATAATATTTTCTTTTTCCTTAAGGTATTTCCTGATTTCCCTTGTGGTTTCTTTTTTGACCCAATATTTGTTTAAGGGTATGTTGTTTTAATTCCTCAAATTTGTGAATTTTCCATTTCTCCCTCTATTACTTATTTCTAGCTTCATTCCATCATATGTAGAGATGTTGTATGATTTCAATATTTTTTAATTCATTGAGACTTTTGACCTCAGATATGTTCTATCCTGAGAATGGTGCACTAGAGAAGATTGTGTACTTTGTTCCTGTTTGGGGACATGTTGTCTGTACATCTTTTGGGTATAGTGAGTTATTAGTATTGTTCAAATTTTCTGTTTCCTTATTGATTTTCTTTCTAGATGTTCTATCCATTATTGAAAGTGTTGTATTAAAGTCTCCTGTTAATGTAGAACTCTCTATTTCACTTTTCAAATATGTAATATTCATATATATTGGGTCTGTTCCATCAAGTGCATCTGTATTTATAATTATTATATCATCTTGCTGAATTGGAAATTTTATCAGTATATGGTGAACTTCTTTGTCTCTCTTAATAGGTTTTGACTTAAGGACTATTTTATGTATTTTTAGTATAGCTACCCTAGCTCTCTTTTGGTTACTATTTGCATGGTTTATATTTTTCTATCATTTCAGTTTCTGTGTACTTTTTTTATCTGAATTGAAGATGAGTCTCCTGTGAATAGTGTATAGTTATTTTTTTAAATCTGTGCCATTTGCCTGAAGCGTTTAATTCATTTACCTTTATTGCAACTACAGTGCACTAATTTTTTTTGTCATTTGTTGTTTAGATTTTGTAAGTTTTATACCTTTTTTGCCTCTCCTATTAATGTGTAATTTCATATTTATTTGATTTCTTGTATTATACCCTTCTCATGTCTTTCATTATATTTTTTACATATATTTTCTTTGTGGTTTCCTTGGACTTAAATATAACATCCTTAATCATTAACAGTCATGCGTAATTTGATGTCAAATTAGCATACACATACATTCTTCCTTTATTTATTCACCCCTCTCATCTTTTTGTTGTATTTGTTACTATATATAATGTAAATCTGGAACTTTGTAGTATCCCATGTGGTTATATTTACTGGAACTATGTCTTTATTTATACTGCTTTGATCCTGTGTCTGTTGTTCTTTCCTTTCAGTCTGAAGAATTCCCTCTCACATTGTTTTCAGGGTAGGCCTAGTGGTGATGAATGCCCTCACTTTTTTTTTTTAATCTGAAAATGTCTTAATTACTCCCTCATTTGTAAGACAGTCTTTCCAGAAATAAATTTTTTGCTTGGCAACTGTTCCCTTTCAGCATTTAAAATATATCATCACATGGCCTTCTTGCCGCTGTGGTTTCTGATGAGAACTTGGAATTTAATCTTATTGGTATTCCCTCTTGCATGACATGTTGCTTTTCTCCTTTGGCCTTTAAAATTCTGTCCTTGTAATTGGCATATGACAATTTAATTTGACTATTATGTGTCTGGGAGTGGTTCTTCTTGAGTTTATCCTGTTTGCGTTTGTTTTGTTTCCTGAGTGTGCATATTCATGTCTTTTATTAAATTTGTCACGTTTTCTGACAATTCAGTATTTCATTGAATATTCCTTCTGCCCTTTTCATTCTTTCTTCTCTATAATTCTAATATATATATTGGTATCCTTGATGATGTCCCACACATTCCTTAAGCTCTGTTTACTTCTTTTCGTTCTTTCTTCTTTCTACTCCTGAGCCTGAATCATTTCAATTGTTTCGTCTTCAAGTCCAACTGATTCTTTCTTCTGTCATTTCCCATCTTCCATTGAAACCCTATGGAATTTTCATTTCCATAATTGTGATCTTCAGTTCCAGTATTTCTTCTTGGTTACTTTTTAAAATTTCTGTCTCTTTATTGAAATTTTCATATTGTTCATTCATTGTTTTCTGTTATCCATTAACACTCTCCCTGTGTTTTCTTTACCTCTTTGAACATGTTGATGAACATTTTAAAAATTTTCTTACTGGTATGTTTAAGGGTAGTCTTCTTCATTGCTGTTTCTTGGAATTTATCTTGTTTCTTTGGATCGGCAGTCATTTCCCATATTTGCTTGCCTTGCAATCCTTTTTGCACCATGTACATTTTAATAATTTAAAGTGTTAACCCTGATATTTAGTTCCTGAGCTGTTTGTTCGCTAATATTGTGTCCAGCCAGTGATATATAATTTCCTTTTGTACTAGGAGCTAACAAAAACAAACCAATGCAAAAAAACATCTTTCACAGTCATCACCAATTGGCTCTGTTTTGGCTGGTACTTTTCTTCAAAGTTGAGCTCCTATCAAGAAGATCAGTCCAAGGTGAATGTGAATGAAGTTCAGGGTCTTCTGTCTACTGTCCTTGGTTCTTGTTCTGCTCTTGTGATTGCTCATGGCCTAAGAATGCCCCCATTTACAGAAAGTAGAATGTCCCCCCACCTCCCTAAGCAACACACTTTTCCTCTGGGGTGCTATATGCTATGACTTAAAGCAAATAATCATTTGTGTCATGCCATTTGACTTTTTGTTTCTTGTACAGCTTTAGCTATTCTGAAGCTACTTCTCCCTGCAGGGCATGTTTTGTGGGGGTGAGCATGAGGCAGGTTTCCTGGTACAGTAATTCTGGCTATAATCTGATAGATTAGTGCTGACTGTAGGCACCACAGTATGTGCATAGGGGTTACTCACCTCTCTCTCCAGAACCAGTGGCTGACTCTACCACTTGCCATAGAGGGGTTGAGAGTGGGACCAGTAAAGGCACTATGAGGTTCTCTTGCCATTTTATAAAGCTGCATTTTTTTGATTCACCACTTGCTCAGTTTCTGCAACCCTTAAATGTTTTCTGGGATTCTGAGGAAAATATCTTTTCTAGTTTTTTTATAGTTATTCAAAGATTCTTTGAAAGAATGACTTCTTGTAGCATCTTTAAACTACAACCTTTGTTGACCAGAAGCTTTAGGTCTTCAGTAATTTTTGATGCTCTTGTAAATGATGTTCATGTCTGTAATTTGTTTCTTAGCTTATTACTGATATATTGAAAGACAGACCTTTTTATATGCAGACTTTTTTATATTTAGCAGCCATGTTAAATTTTCATTAATTCTAGTAATTTATTTGCAGATTCTTTTATATTTTTTATGTGCACATTATCATATACAGATAATAACAGTCTAGTTTCTTCCTTTATGATCCTTATATCTTTTATTTATTTTTCTTGTCTTACTCTGCTGGCTAGGACATCCAGTACAATGATGAATAGAAGTGGTGATAGCGGGGCACCCTAGTCTTGATGCTGATCTCAAAGGGAAAGCTTTCGACGTGTCACCATTAGGTATGATGTTTTCTGTAGGATTTTGTAGGAACCTATATTTATTCAAGGAAGTAAATTTCTACCTCTGGTTTCCTAAGAGGATTTTTTTTTTCATTAAACATGAATGGGGTTTGAGTATTCTCTGTAGTTTTTGTGCATCTGAGATCATCATGGAATTTTCATTTTTCATTCTGTAAATGTTAAAAATTACATTGGTTTAACATTAGTAAAACAATCCACTTTCCACCTATTGTTAATAGCTGTCTTGCTTACCCAGAAATTATAAGTTTTATTACTGATAGTTATGTATCCCAGGAAATCCTCCTGAGAGTGTTGGTCACCCTACTTGCACCACTTATGGAAACCAAATTTAGTCATGATGTACTGCCATCTTCTATATTGCTGGGATTCTTTGTAATATTTTGTTCAGGATTTTTACATCTATGTTCATGAATGGGACTGTCCAATATATTTCTTTTTTTCTTACTGGTATTGTTAAGTTTTATCCTAAAGATTATGTTATCTTTATCTAATGAGTTGAGGAATGTAGTACCTTTTTCTATTTTTGGGAAGAGCTTATATAGTCTAGAGCAGTATCTTAGCTGAGTGTTTATACATCTTTTTGGAGAAGCCATCAGGACCTGTGGTTTGTTTTCAGGAACTTTTAAATTATTGACTCAAGTACTTGGAAAATTATATGCTTATTGAATGTTTTACCTTTAATATCATGTTTAATATGTCGTGGTTTTTTTGTAAGAATTGTTAATTTATGCAGAGGTTCAAATTTGTTGGTAAAAGATTGATTAAGTTTTAACGCCCTAAGGACTTTTAGTGATCCCTTCCATTCTTTATACCTCTTATTGGTGCTGTTCCTGTTTCCTTGATAAGTTTTTGCTATGGGTGTATCAGTTTTATGAGTCTTTAAGAAGCATGTTTTGGCAGTGCCAATGCTCTCTATGTTTGATTTTTATTTTATTAACTTATGGTTTTTATTATTTCTACCCTTCTATTATCTTTAGTGTTATTTTATTGCTTAGTTTCTAATTTGCCTACTTCAAAGTGTGTATTATAATTCAGACTGTTTTATTTTTAAACATAGGTTAAGACCCTAATCATTTTTTTTGTTTTGTTTTACCTACATCTAACATTTTTGAAATACGGCATATTGTTTTTGTTTACTTTAAAATAGTTTCCATAGTAGTTTCCTTTAGGGACTGTAGGTTATTTAGAAATAAACTTCTTATTTTAGCATTTTCTTTTAATTGTTTTTTGTTATTCCTGCATTATAATCAGAAAATACTTCGTGTTTCAATCCTATGAAATGGTATTTGCTTTATTGCCTGTGAATTGGTTAAAATTTGAGATATTTGTACTTCAAAAGGGTATATTTTGAGCAATTTGTGGTGGTGCGCTATGAAGTTTAGCATGTGTATTGTGAGGTCTATATCCTTATAGATTCTTTATTTTCTTATATTAATTATTCCATTATTATATTTGGGGTATATTTCCTATAGACAATATAGAATTGGACTATGTTTGTTTGTTTTTTAATCCACTGTTAGTCTCAGTTTTTTTAATTGGTGTATTTGAAACTTTACATTTAGTGTAAATAATGATATATTATGGCTTTCATCTGCTATTTTATTTTTTGTTTTCTATTTCTTTTCATTGTTTTTTGGTTCTTCTGTTTCTCTCCCTTTAGAACTAGTAAATAGAAGAACTTTCTTTAAAAGTCCATTTTGATTTATATATAATGGCTTTGAGTACATACTTTTTATTTTTTTAGTGGTTGCTCTAGGTATTACATTATATATTTGTAACTTATAATGTACTGCTATCGGCACCTATTTCCATTTGCTTTTAAGTAACCAAATCTTATATGTACCCCCTTCCCCTTTACTTTTAGTCTTGCCTGTTATATGACTTCTCAACTTTTAAAAATTGCTGTGGACACAGTTCAGTGAGCCTTTTGATAAAGTTCGTCTTTACAAGAACTTGGAAACCATGAAGTTCATTAAGTATATATGTGTTTACAGAGTTGTGTTATAAGATAAGAAGGGCTTTGGTTTTCTTTGCTTTGCACTTTTTATGACTAAATTTGCTAGTAACTTTTAGAATTTATATGTATCAGTTTTTGCTACTCCTTTTTTTCACCAGATTTTTTTTTTTATGACCAGTGAGTTCTTTCATTAAATTTCAAATGTTAAATGATTAGTATAATCTTGTGAGGTATAATTTATTCTTAGTTTTATTCGTTTCTAAAAAATAAAATTCTAATAATGAATTCAACACTTCAGCTTATCTCTATCAAATCATTAGTGAATGTAAAAAATCAATGATGTCTGCCTGTACCAAAGGAAATTTCAATAAAAGAGGGCATTTCAGTTTTTAATTCCTTTTTGCATTTTAATTTTAGTAAAGGTCTCTGAGATTGCCCTCCCCCCACCCCCTACCCCTTCACCCTTTATTATTTTAACTAGGTTTCTTTGGATTTTGGCACAGTGCTCTGTGTTTGAGAGAACACTTTGTATTAATGCCTTCAGTCCATGCTTTCTCGTTTATCATTGTCTTAGTGCCCCATCTTATTTATTTCTTTGTTTCTGTATTTTATTTGTTCCCAAACTTATCTAGGGGTCTATTTACATTCCCAATTTGTGACTTATTTTCTTTCAGATAATGGTGTTTGGCTTCATGGACTTGTCCTCATGTATCTTCAAAAGTTTTCTGCTTTTATTTTAAGTTTAATCTTTCCAAGTTATGAAACATGTTTACAGATTGAATTTAGCCTAATTCTTCTTTTCCTTTCTTTGTCATTATTCTGTTTACTTGAACTAAAATGTCTTACATTGATGATTTAATGATTGAGAGCTCCAGTCTCTTTCAGAATTTTATGTTGAAATGGAAGCTACTCATATGTAATATGTGTAAACAGCTTCTATTATTCCAAACTTAAAAATTCACTTTTTTTTCCTTCACACCTTTTCATACTTTTGCCCGTAGGTAGATTTTACATCATTTTGTTTTATGTACTACCTGTACATTTATTAAAGCAGCATTTCTACCTTAGTTGTTTCATTTTAAATTGAATCAAATGATTTTGCTATTTTTGAAGGTAAAAATTGATCAAATATTGGCAGTTATATGGTTCACCTGTTATGTAGTGACTTCCACATTTAACTGTAGGTGTATTTTCCTGCAGTGGCTTTGGGAAGCTAGAAAGATGGTACATTGTCTTCAGAGATTAAGACATTAGAATTTAAAATTTTGATAGTAGGCATTTCATGTGACTTTGAAATTTTTTTTTTCTATTTCATGCTCAAAAGTGGAATGAAAATTAATTTGCTCATAATCATGTATAACGGAAATGCTATTGGTTGTCTTTGGATATTGGTATTATAGGTGCTTACTTTCATCCCTATTTTTAAATATATTTTTAAATCAGTCATACTAAAGACCCCATTACATTTGTTTAAATAAGGATTTCAAGAGTGTAGCATTTCAAGATAATTAATGGAAAAGGCCAGGAAATGACCTGGGAAGTGTTCTACTGAATTGGAAGTCAGAATCGTTGTAGTTGAAATGCCCATCAGTGAAATGCTTCGGTGATGGTAATAACTGAGATGTTTATAGTTGACTATATAAGACGGGCAGAGAGTGATTTTGCTTCTTGGTATGAGGTTTTATAATAGAGTGGAAGACTTAATTGTTGGAAATCTACCATGTGATATGGTGGAAATGGTTAGTCCCCACCTAGTTAAGTGAAACCCGTGACATGAGAAAGTGATCAGCCATTATTTTAAAGTCCCAAGATAGGGAATGTCTTTGAGGGAGATTAAGATTTCAGTTTAGGTTCCCTTTCTCCCAGCTTTTGTGTGAAAAATTTGAAGACGGAGGAGAGTTTATTAAATAGATGGAAAAGTTGAAAGCATTTGGCAATGGTAACCACTCTTTTGCCCCTGGTTTCTATAATAGTGTACTGTCTTTTCTTCTGGCTTCCTGATTACTCTTCGAAGTTTCTTGACAGTTTCCCATATGGCTACAGCTTCTTCATTTTCCCATCCATCCCTTGAGCATTGGTGTTCCCTGTCAAACAGTTTTTGTACTCATCTTTTCCTAGTATGGTTTTTGAGGTTGGGTAATTTCATTTCATTGCTGTTGCTTCAAATTTATTATTTCCATTTTTCCCAACGTTTGTACCTTTGTGTTTATTATTTTCTCTCTTATTCTGTCTTTACACATGGTTTTCCACCTGACACATTTCTATTAGTACTTTAAGACTCAGCCTTTGATCAAATTTCATTGATCCAGTTTTGTGTCCAGTTTCCCTACCTGTTAGTTCTCCATTCAAGTTACAAGCTATCGGTAGTCTCTTAATGCTATGGACATGCCATTATTCTACTAATTACTTTCATATTTTAACACTTGGTTTACTTGTTAGTCATCTCTTCCAGACTGAACTCCATGTTAAATCCTGTTCTGCCTAGTTTTAGCAAAATGCCAAAAATTATTAATAACTGAAGGAATGAAGTTTCAATTAGTTTATCAACTGTGTGGAAGAGAAGCTGCTAATGCTAATAAGACTGTTTACCATAACTAGTCATTAAAGAAATGCAAGTTAAGGTACTGTTTTGAAGAGATAGTACAGCATAGTGGTTAACAGCGTGAATTTCTGGACCAAGAAATCTGCCTTGATTAAATTCCAGGTTTTCCACCTCGTAGCTGAAGGGTCTTGGGCAATCATTTGAATTTTCTACCCTTCACTTTTGCATTATATAGTAATATATAATTTCTTTGATTGGATGTTTCCATTTTTAATAATCCCTTAAAATCTAGACTGTGATTGATACATGTTCTAGAATTTTATGAGCGAGAGCAAGATTAAGTAATTTGTGATAAGGAAACAACTTAAATCTCGAGTGGAATGAAAATGTTTCAATAAATGTTGAATGTTATTCAATAATTAAGATGCCTTAGTTTTTCAACATTTTTTTATTGTGAAATATAACATATATGCCAAAAAAGTGATAAATTTCAAAGTACATTTTAATAAGTAGTTATAGAACAAATTTCAAAGTGTGGTATGGGTTACAGTTCCACAATTTCAGGTATTTCCTTCTAGTATCTCTAAGTCATTGGAAACTAGAAAGAAATATCAATATAATTACACAATTGTCATACTCATTTGTTAAATCCTATCTTCTCTGTTACAAACTCCTCCTTCTCATTTGATCCTTCTCCCAATCTTAAGGGATATTTGGTCAGTGACCATTCCAAATCCTTCATTTTCAGAAAGGGTTTTGACATATGGGGATGCAACTGGTTGATGCTTTTGGAGAGACTCTGGATTGCAGGCTTATCTAACCATCAGGAAGCTGTACATTTCTGAAAAATAAACTTAGTGAGTGAAACTTTTACAAGTCTCAGATTGAGCCCTGGGTATTCTTTGGGTTTTACGAGAATACTGTTGGCCAGGGGTTGGGCATACTATGGCAATTAGCAATATTTAGCTGAGGCTTACATGAAAGTAACCTCCAGAATACCCTCTTGATTCTATTTGAAATATCTTAGCCACTGATACCTTATTTTGTTACATTTCTTTTCCTTCTTTTGGTCAGGTAGGCATTGTTGGTCCCATGGTACTAGGGCCAAGCTTATCCATGGGAGTCATGTCCCATAGTTGTCAGGGAGACTTATACCCATGGATGTCATATCCCACATAGGGAAGAAGGTAACGAGTTTACTTACATAGTAATGCTTAGAGACAGAGAGAAGCCACATCTGAGCAACAAAAGAAGTTTTCTGAAAATACCTCGTAGGCATAATTATTAGCTTCTCCATTACAAAAATAAGTTTATAAGAGCAAGCCTCAAGATCAAGGACTGTTAACTTGGGAATCCCTAATGTTTGAGAAGAGTATCATGGATTTTCCAGGTGGGAAAATGTAACAGTTCCGTATTTTTTCTCCAGTCCCTCAAGGGACTTGGCCAATACTTTTTAATTAAGATGGCTTCATTTTAATGGCATTGAAAATGATTATGATACTATAGGCAAGATGTAAAAAATAAAACTCTCTTAAATATATTTTGAAAAATCCATTAAAATGAAATGTTAAGATGCTAAATTGTAGTTGCTTTGAAATGTTACAATTGAACTTCTGTCAGACTATTTTCATTTATATAACTGATATGCTGATTTATTTTATTTGTTTTTGAGAAGTAAATGAGATTACATGAAAGTTCTTTGTATAGCCTATATTTTTTATTGCCAGTTATTGTTATTCATGTTTCATATTTTTGTTATAAAGTCATCTCTTTTGTATTAAGGAAATATAACATTGTGTTTCCTTAAAGATTTTAAGGCTCCACTTTTGCATTTTAACATGGGAAATTCCAGCTCATTCACCTGTACTTTTTCATCCCCATCTGGCTTTGGTGCCATTTCCTTGAAATCATTTTCCAAATGTACAGTTATTTTATGATTGTGATGATATCAGTTTGGTTTAGATTTTTTCCCCCTCTTTTATCTACAGCAACTGGAACAGATCCAGAAGGAGCTTAGTGTTCTGGAAGAGGATATTAAAAGAGTGGAAGTAAGAAATCATATTTTTACATCTCTAGCCATTTTTCATTTTCATGAAATTGTCACCTTTCCTTTAAATTGTCGCATTAAATTTATGGAATTGATATTGCTGATGGAGAATGGAGAAAGTAATAGATGTTGCTTGATTGAATGTATTTTTGTAGAAAAAACAATCTAAATACATTCTTGATCATAAAATGTAGTCTAAATTTGTTTTCATAGTGTTTTATTGCTATAATTCTTCTCTGTTAGGTTGAAAATATCACAATTTTCTTGGCATGTCATCATATTAACTTAAATCAACTATCACAGAATTTTCAATTATTACTATTAAATTATTTGTGGCCATTGTTTTTTATTAAGTAAAGTAATTTATACATATCTACTGTGCATTACTAGGTGCTAAGTTAAATTTAAAAACGAATATTAAAAACATTAACAATATTCTAGGAATTTATAGTATATATACTTTATTTGTAGAAATTCATGGGAAGATCCTTTGGAGAATCACAGGCTATTTTAACGAGAGCAGTATCTCCAGCTATATTTCAATGTAGCATGTGTTTTGTTTTGTTTTGGGCGGAGGCGTGCATGATCTGGGAATTGAACCCAGATCTCCTGCATGAAAGGCGAGCGTTCTACCACTGAACCACCCATACACCCATGTTTTTAATTATTATATGTGTTGCTATATTCTCTTGCTGATATGTAGAATTTGTTAAACTATATTGGTTTTATATTTAGTAGAATTTCAGCATCCATGTTACATTCCTAATTTGTTACTACTATATTTATATTACATTCGCGTCTGTGTGTTTGAGCTGAACCTAAATTAGCCAGAAATAACTACCTGATTATACACTTTTAATAGCATTTCGAAATTTGCTTAGTTTTCTCCACTGATCAAATTGTAGACCACATATATCTGTATGACTCAAAGGTATAATTTTTGTGATAACAGTTGATTAGGAGGGCTTTTTGTGGGTTAATGACCAAAAGTTAAGAGTTTAAATCATTATTAAACAGAGTTAATATTTGTATCAGAGGGCTATTACTTTTCTTAATGTTTGTAGAGGATATTTTTTAAGTAGAGACTGACATATCCTGCTTTTTAATACTTTAAAGTTGAATTTCTATGTTCCGTGTGCATGATTTTTGTACTTTTGGCATGAATTTTCTGTAGACCTACAAATATTCTAAGAAAAAATTTTAAGTTGAACCCAATGATCCAGTTACCATACTATCATATTTATCTTAATATTTACCAACAGTTAATCTCCTAAAATAATGATTAGCTGGGGAAAAAAAGCCATTGATAACTTTACATTCCTGATCTTCTTGCTCATTATACCCATAGTGTACTTACATCTCCTTGAAAATACTATGTTTCATTTCATTTGTCTCTTTTTTTTGCCTCTGGTGACTTCAGTAGCAATGAACAGTTTTTTTAAAGAACATCTAGAGATATGGAGTGAGAATGTGTACCATTTTATAAAAAACTTGTCCCTTAACTTTTCTCATAGCTGTACTTTTGTACTCTTTGGAGAGGAAAACTTGAGAAATTTGGGTTTTGAGATAATAATGTACTGATGACAATTGATGATTGAAAAGGAAAATTGTCAAACCTCTTTTTGATTTACATCGTCTGTTTTTAGTATCTTCTATAACTCAAATATTTTGCTTTCAGGAAATGAGCGGCTTATACTCTCCTGTTAGTGAGGATAGCACAGTGCCTCAATTTGAAGCTCCCTCTCCATCACACAGGTACAAAATTTCATATTTGTTATTGCTTAGCATTTATGATACAGAATGTAAACATGGCCTAGTCTTTGGACACTTTTTGTGCAGCGTAGAAAACCCCAGCATATTTCCTTTTGATCATGCTCTAGTAATTTGATTCAGATAGCCCATCTGTTTTCTTAATACTTTAAGTTTTCATGCTAGGATTAGTTAATGAGTGGAATATTAAAATAGTATGAATTCACAGTTAGATCAACATTAGTGAATTTCTGAAAATAATGATAGTGTTAAATATCTTGTGATTAAAGCTTAAAGACACAAAAAGTCTATAATTTGAGGATATAAAATGGTAATAGTAGGGAAAATGTGATGAAGTTACTTTGGCTTTTCTTTAACTAGCAGAATTTTCATAGGCATGTTACTTTCCCCAGATTTAAAATGAGAACATTAGGCAAGTTCTCCCTTGTATTTTCTTATAATTCTCTATATTTTCAGACTAATAATTTAATTAAGTCTTACCTTCTATATGCAGGGATTATTTATCTTGCTCATAACTGTTTCTGTAGCATTTAGAATAGTGCCTGGTTCATTCATGAAGTTTTTGGGGAATATAGTGAGTATCTATGGTCCCTTCTAGCTGTAAAATCCTATTTCATGAAATGTGTACCACTTCAATTTTCAATTTTGTTCTTTTATACTTGGAATGTTCAAAATAAGAGCAGTTCTACATGAAGTCACTCATTTTTAACTTGCTAATTTTAGGATAATGGCCTAGTGGAAGTTTTTTAGATATGTTATTAGAAAAGAATGTAAAATATGAGGCAATCCAATGCCAATGTAAAGGATAACACCATCCTTTAGAACCTCTGTAAGTTCAGGAAACTTATTGTTTGTCTGAATTCTTATGATATGTGGGGAAACAGTTGGGGATATTCTAGTTCAGGATTATTTTTGGAAAATTTGATGATTTTTGCTTTACCATAGTGTGGAGAATCCTTGTGAGTTCTGTTTAATTCTAGAGTCATTTTAGCTATGAAGTCAGCTTGTTTTCTTCCATATTTTATTATTATTTTTTTAACATTGTGAATGACTAGATCTGCAGGATATTCTTATCTTTAAGCCTGGCATTCACTTCCTGATATAAATGAAATCTTTGTCAATGTAATATTTAGTATGTGAGTGCCTTCAAGAAAGCAAAAGTTGTCATATCAAACAGAAAATTCACTAATAAACTGACAGTTTTCATTGACACACCCCCTCTGTAACAGTATTGTTTATTTCTATTTTGTCTACGTTTTTATTATTCAGTATCTCACTAGTTGTTGGATTTATGAACATATGAAAATGTGTAGTACATTTATTTAATTGCTCTATTTTCTTGTGCTGTGCTAGCTATGATCTAGATATTAAATCTAATTGTGAAAAATCTGTCAAAGTCCCTTTTCTCAAGGAGCTTACATTTTGTGGGGTGAATATCGTGGTTGGGGAGATACGAAGCTAACAAATAAAATGCAGTAGTAATACGTAATATATAGGTAGTACATTAGTAAGAAAAATGGAAAATTCTAGGGTTTGCAAGCTATTAATTTTAGTTTGGATAGTCAAGCTTCTCCAAGAAAATGTCGTTTAAGCTGCCAGCTGAATGTATATGGAGTGATTAGAGAATTTTGAGCAGTATCCAGTTTATATTTTAAGATGTTACTCAAGTTCCCATGTGGAAAATAGAGACGAGACTATTTATATCCATCCCTCTCAGAATTCCCACCTCTCCCCCAAACCCCATTAAAAGCATGAAGAAAAGTTACAAAACTATTACAGTATTACAGAAGGGAGGAGATGATGTCCTGGATTAAAATTTTATTGGTGTTAGAGGTGAGAATTGGTTGAATTGTACAGTAGAGCAGTATACCTTATGAAGTCAATGAAAATGTAGATGGAGAATTGCTTCAAGTGTATAAAGCTATGTTGATTGAAATTTGGTTAGAATTAGACTGGTTAAAATTTGAAGATGGAAAATTGGCAACGTGGTATTTTCTTCAAAATAGTGATTTGATATTTTGATAAAATATGTTCTTGAATCTCACTCTAGGGTTGAGGGATGGCCTTGGGAAAAGTGTTTGAAGCCCTTAAATACTCTGGTGAAAATTAATTAAGATGCTGTTAGATTCAATTTGCTAGTATTTTGAGGTTTTGTTATATTGATGATAATTTTCTTTTCCTGTGGTATCTTTATTTGGTATTAGGAAGGTACTAGCCTTTTAAAATGAGTCAAGAAGTGTTTTCTCCTTTTCATTTTTTTGGAAGAAATAAGCAGGACTGGTGTTAATTGTTGTTTGAATGTTTGGTAAAATTTATCAATGAAGCCATCTTTTTCTGGACTTCTCTTTGTTGGGAGGTTTTTGATTTCTAATTGAATATCTTAATTTGTTATTGGTCTGTTACAAAGTCTTCTGTTTTGTCATTTAAAATAATTTGCATGTTTCTAGGAATTTGTCCATTTCATCTGAGTTAACTAATTTATTGGCTTGCAGTTGTTCATAGTATCCTCTTACAATTCTTTTTATTTCTGTGGGGTCAGTACTAATGTTACCTCTGGTTTTTTGCATCCTCTGTCTTTTTTTCTGCATATGTCTAGATAAAGATTCGTTGATTTTATTAATCTTTTCAAATAAACAGCTTTTGGTTTTGCTGATTCTCTCTTTTGTTTTATTGTTCTCTGTTTAAATTTCTCGGCTTTAATCTTTGTTATTTCTTGCCTTTGCTTCGCTTTGGGTTTAGCTTGCTCTTCTTTTTCTAGATCCTCCAGTTGTGAGGTTAAGATTTCTGATTTGAGATCTTATTTTTTTTTTTAATGTGATCATTTAGGGCTACAAATTTCCCTCTTAACACTACCTTTGCTCCATCCTAAAGTTTTGGTGTGTTCATGTTTTTGTTTTCATTTGTCTCTAGAGATTTCCTCACTTCCTTGTCATTTGTTCTTTGACCCACTCGTGGTGGTGGTGGTTTTTAATTCTGTTTAGTAGAGTGGTTTTGATTTACAATAAAGACAAACAGAAAGTACTGAGTTCCCATATACCCCTGCATTCACATATATAATTGTCTGTATTATGACATTTTGCATTAGTGTGGTATCTGTTATAATTCATGAACGAATATTATAATTATATTATTAACTGAAGTCTGTGGTTTACATTAGGGTCACTTCTTTGTGTTGTACGCTTCTATATTTTTTTTCAAAGATTTTATTACATATATTTAAAATCTATCTCCTTAAATTTCACATTTTAACTATTTGGTTCCTTTTTATAATTTTTATCTCTTTATTTTCATAAACTCTCATTTTCATAAACTACTCTTCTGATATCTTTTAGTTCCTTGTCTGTGTTTTCTTCTTGCTTTTTGAGCATGTTTAAGACCTTTATTTGAAATTCTGTGGTTTGGTATACCCCAAATTTGGTCTTCTTTGTTGATGCTTTCTTCGTATTTTATCTTTTCTTTTGTAAGGGCAATCATTTCCTTTTTCTTTGTCTTGTAATCTTTTTGTTGCGCCGTGCACATTTTAATATGTAGATTCTGAAATTTCATCCCTGAGCTTAAGTTTGTATCCAGTTAATGATATGACAGATTTCATTGAATGCCAGTGATTAACAAAAACAAACCAAGAAAAAAAAAAACACCTTTCACAGTGTTGGCTTTATTTTGATGGGTACTCTATTTTAAAACTTAGTCTCCTCCCAGTGAACCTGAAGGTCAGCCTGAGGCAAAAATACAGGTTCCTCTTAGCTCTTTTCTGAGTGTGAGTCTTATTCTTGTGAGGTGCTAGTGACCTTAGGAATGTACCTTCTTCTCCCTCTGAAATTTTTTCTCTGGTCTTGAGAGTCTGGTCTTATTATATGTCTTAAATCTGGTAATCCTTTGCTCCATGCTGCTGCATTTGATTGTTTCTTGTAAAGCCTGTGATGGTGAGCCAGAGACAAATATCCTTGTTCTGTCCTGCAGACTGATACCAGATGTAATAGCACAAACATACATTGACCCCAGTATGCTCTTAGTTTTAATCTGCTCTCTCTGGAACCAAGCCTAAGTATCCACACTGAGAGTGTGGCCAGAAAAGGCTCCAAGAGCTTTTCCTAACGTTTTTGAGCTCCCTTTTTATTGATAAGGTACCACTAATTAAAAAGTGTCCGCAGCCGTCTCGTTCGGCTTCTGATCCCCGGCCGGCGAAGGGAACAGGAGGGGAGAAAGAGACAGACGCAGGCAAACCGACTCGAGTGATAAACACGGGTTCGAGGCATGCAGCGGTTGTGAGCACAGACCTTTACTGGAGTTAAGCTTGCATTCTCTGTTACAGGTTCCACGCGGGCCTAAGCACCCCGCGGGGAGACAACCTCTATGCGGCCGTCAGGTACGGCTCCCTGTGGGTCGTCTCCACCCACCCTGTCCGGGTAACCTCTTATATACTGTGCCCAAACCCAATAGGTTAGTGCCACGTATACAGAGGTGATTGGAAGATAGGGTTGGTGGGCGCGTACGTCATACGCGGAAACAGGATGCGGGCGCCATCTTGACTCACTCGATGGGCGGGGGGAACTCTAGAGCAGGCTGCAGCGCGACCACTAGGCCTGACCCGGGAGGCGGCTCTCCACATCTCCCCCTTTTTTATTATTTTTGGTCCGTAGACCCTTTCTTAGACCCAGTGTCTCCATTGATGAGTGAGCTCCCGTGAGCTTGATTAGCCCACTACTTGTTTTGGTGCTTTGGGGAGTCTGGACTAGGCTTGCTAGGCACCAACCAGAATGCCTCCTCATATAGAGACCGGAGAGCCCGTGAACTGGAAACCACGTGACTCTCCCTGCAGTGCTTCGCCTCGCAACTGGGCTAAGCGGGGCTCAGGAGAGCGGCAACCAGAGTCGAGAGTGTCACTAGATGTCTCTGTGCAATGGCCGGAGTCTAGTCTGGCCAGGACCGTGACTCTGCCTTAGAGATCATCCTTTAGACAAAAATTATGACTTCTGGTGCCGCCTTTTACACCCGGGACACGGCCATGGGCTTTGCAGCAGATCCTGTTTTCGAGCGCCCCGCCTTGAGTGGCCGTGACGGGCCACGCAGTGGGGGGGAGGACAGGGCAGCGGGACGGTCGTTGCCAGGAGCATCAGGGGCGAGTGACATAGCCAACATGGTAGTGACACGTACTTGCTGCTGTGTCTGGAACAAGCGTTCTAACAAACATTTAACAGTGACTAAACCCACTAATAGTCCCACTGCCACGAGGATCCAAGTAGTCAAATTGGGCCAAGAGAACCAAGAGGTGACTCGGTTCCACAGACTTTGTACAGTCTCGCCCAGTTTGGAAAGGTCGAAGGCAACGGGGGTTATTAAAACTGGTCCCCCTTCTAAACAATCGAAGGGTGACCGGCGTTTTCGTTGCCATCTCGTCAGTCGCCGCCGTCATCAGCAGAGTTGGAGACCGGATCTGGTGGTTCAGGTTGAAGGTTTGCTGATTTGTTGGGCAGCAGCTCCTTGGCCTCCTCGGGCGATGTCACGGTTCTCACCAGTCTTTCTGGAACCCACACTGGCTGGCGTCCTGGCTCCTGGGGAAAAACACAAACAGAGCCTCTGGCCCAGCTGAGCACTGGGTCAGGGCCTTGCCATTGTCCTGACAGGACATCCCTCCATCGGACCAGACCTCCATGTGGAGGACTCGGAGTAGTGTGCTGAAGAGCAGGTGTCATTCCTAGTGAATTTTCATTTAAAAAATTATATGTAAATAAGGCTACAGACAGTTGAGCCTTCGGGGACAGGCCGTGGCCTATTCCCCCTTTCTGTTTTTTGAGCAAGTCTTTAAGAGACCTGTGTGCTATTTCAATGATTCCTTGCCCTTGAGGGTTGTAGGGGATACCATGTTTTAATTGCACTTCCATATTTTCACAAAATCTTTGGAAGGCTTTGCTGGTGTAAGCGGGTCCGTTGTCTGTTTTTAATATTTTCGGCTTACCCCAAGCTGCCCAAGCGGCAAGGCAGTGTGCAATTACTTGGTGGACTCTTTCTCCTGATTCGGCAGAGGCAAATAAAACTTGAGAACAAATATCTACTGACACATGCAGGTATTTAACTTTACCATACTCTGAGTGATGGGTGACATCCATTTGCCAAATGTCTCCCGGGATGAGACCTTTAGGGTTAACCCCAACTGAAGGGACTGCTCTCTGTTCTGCACAATCCCTGCAAGCTCGGACTATATCTCTAGCTGTCGCACGTGGTATATTAAACCGCCTAGCTAGGGTACCTGCATTGATGTGAAATTTGGCATGGAACTTTTGGGCTTGCTGATACGGCGTCTGCACAGGGAAGATGTGTGGCTCTCGAGAGGCTACATCTACTATGTGATTTCCTTGTGCCATGGGGCCAGGCAGGCCTGTATGCGCTCTAATGTGAGTTATGTAGAAAGGATGTTGTCTGGCACATATTGTCTCTTGAAGTTTGATAAAGAATGATCTTACTGAGGAGGAATATTTTATAATGCCCACCGTCTCTAAAATATTTACAGAATTTACGACATAAATCGAATCAGATATAATATTTAGGGGATCGGTAATTTCTTTCAGGACTGTAATAATGACCTGTAATTCTACCCATTGAGGTCTCTGTGGTTGGAAGAACACAGTTTTAGGAGAACCTCCTTCTACGCAATATGCTCCTGAACCGGAGCTGGAACCGTCCGTGTACACGGTGAGGGCGTTCACTAGTGGCTTAGATGAAGTTACCTTAGGAAAGATTACTGGGTGACGGGTGACGAATTGTAAGAGGGGATCTTTTGGGTATTGGTTATCAATTTCTCCCAAAAAGGTACATCGGAGGATGGCCCACTGATCTATACATCCAGTAAGTATCTCAAGTTGCTGAGAAGAGTAAGGTACTCTGAGGTACTTAGGCTGTTGGCCAAAATGCTGTATGGCCTTCTTGATGGCCTCCAATGCCAACTCTGCAATTGCTGTAGGAAAATGCTCTAAACTTTTCTTAGGGGAAATTCCAGGGTGGACCCAGAGTAATGGTCCCTGTTGCCATAGCACTGCCGTGGGCTGTAGTTTTGTTGGCAGTAAGCAGGCTTCGAATGGCTTTTGGGGGTCTATTCTTTTTAAAGCAGCACTACTGAGCGCCTGTTCTACCTGACGTAGTGCTTGCCTCGCCTCTGGGGTGAGACACCGGGGCGAGTGTAGGTCTGAATCTCCTTTTAGCAAATCAAACAAAGGTGTTAATTTGGCATTGGTGATCTTTAAGTACGGACGAACCCAATTGATATCTCCCATAAGTTTTTGCAGATCATTAAGGGTATGTATGTCATCTACTCTGAGAGACACTTTTTGGGGGGAAACATGCTGAGGCATGATTTTTGCCCCCAGGAAGGTGGTAATCTCTGTCATCTGGATTTTTTCAGGGGCCACTTCCAGGTTGGCTTCTCTAAGACTAAGGACTAAATGTGATAAAGCTGTTTTGAGAAGATCTGTGTCTTTATGGGCTAAGAGAATGTCATCCATATAATGGATGATTTTCACTTGGGGGAACTGCTGCCGAGTGCTAGCTAGCTTTGTAGCAACATACAGCTGGCACATGGTAGGACTATTAGTCATGCCCTGGGGCAGGACCGTCCACTCGAAGCGTTGACAGGGCTCCTCTTGGTTAAGAGAGGGCACAGTAAAAGCAAATTTTGGAGTATCTTCAGGGTGAAGTGGGATGGAAAAGAAGCAATCCTTAAGATCTAGGATGATAATGGGCCAGTGTTCTGGCAAAGCTGAGAGGAGGGGTAACCCCATTTGAACAGGTCCTAAAGGCTCCATACAGTTATTGATGGTTCTTAAATCATGTAACAGTCTCCATTTGCCTGATTTCTTTTTTATGACGAATACGGGTGTGTTCCAAGGTGATGTGGAGGGAATGATATGGCTCTCTTTTAGCTGTATAGACACTAGAGTATGCAATGCTGACAGCTTTTCTTTTGGTAAGGGCCACTGAGGCACCCACACCGGGGTACTGGTCTTCCACTTTAGTTTTATAGGTGTGGGTGGGAGTCTCCCCTCAGTGGCCCCTAGGAAAAACCTAGGCCTTGTTTATCATAATTGGAGGCAGCCTGAATAGGCACTGTGCGCCCCTGCAATGAGGCTCCTAAGCCTTTGCCGGGGACATATCCCATTCCTTTTAACAAGCGCTTAGAAGTTGGAGAGCAGCCACTGTAATTACCTGATTCGGCCACCAGAGGGAGCCCGTGGTGAGGGTTTTTGGCGAGATCACCAAAACCATTCACCGGAAGCCGCCGCGCCCCTGCAGCAGACGCTGGCGGGGCGGAAGGCTGCGTGGGTGAGACAGGGGGCCTCCCCCAATCGATCAGCGGAGGCGCGTCTGCACCCTCGGTCTCATCACCATCTGACTCTGAGTCAGAGCTGTCTGAACTATCGCTTGACTCTGGCGGCTTGCCTTTACGGGAGCCGTCCGCAGACGAAACTGACTGAGTTTCTTGGAGCGCGTGCCGTGCCTGCAGCAGGGCGGAAGACGGACTTAGGCCTGTAGCATTCTCCGCCTCAAGACAAGCACGAACGGTCTCCCATATAGGGACCAGGATCGGGTCCATACAAAGGCCCGTCTGGCGCGCCCGATCTATGTCGTTACCAAGTTTTATCCAAGAAGGCAGGCTGAGGCTCCCGGAGTGGGCGAACCAAGGTGCAAAAGTAGCAACATCTTCAAGGAACCGCAGGAGGGAACTCTTCCTAACCGAGATGCCCCGCTGCTTCAAAAGGGTTTTTAAAGGGGGTAATAAAGGTGAACTTCCTGACTGCCCCATGCTTGCAGTCGGCACTGTACTTTAACCAATCGGGGAGCTCTCCCGATTCACTGGGGCTACCTGAACGCCCACAGCCCTTAACTCTCACGTAATAGGAAGCACTTACCCTCTCACGTTGATCAGGCGCGGAGGGTCCGCCGCGAACCCGAGAAGCACGTCCTCACCAGCTCGGGGAGAGGCAGCAGAAGGAGGTTCCCCGTACGGGCCACCACTTGTCCGCAGCCGTCTCGTTCGGCTTCTGATCCCCGGCCGGCGAAGGGAACAGGAGGGGAGAAAGAGACAGACGCAGGCAAACCGACTCGAGTGATAAACACGGGTTCGAGGCACGCAGCGGTTGTGAGCACAGACCTTTACTGGAGTTAAGCTTGCATTCTCTGTTACAGGTTCCACGCGGGCCTAAGCACCCCGCGGGGAGACAACCTCTATGCGGCCGTCAGGTACGGCTCCCTGTGGGTCGTCTCCACCCACCCTGTCCGGGTAACCTCTTATATACTGTGCCCAAACCCAATAGGTTAGTGCCACGTATACAGAGGTGATTGGAAGATAGGGTTGGTGGGCGCGTACGTCATACGCGGAAACAGGATGCGGGCGCCATCTTGACTCACTCGATGGGCGGGGGGAACTCTAGAGCAGGCTGCAGCGCGACCACTAGGCCTGACCCGGGAGGCGGCTCTCCACAAAAAAGTAACTAGTAAAAGTTACTCCAGCCTTTTAATTGTTTTCCACAGCTTTGAGGAAGATGGCTTTGTCATTTTTTGCTACTTGTTAAAAATTCTATGGCAGAATGGAGCCTTGGTTTGTTTCCACCAACTCGATGATGCCACTCCTCTCTCTTCTTTCATGACCCAAGAAAAAGAGAGGTGTGGGAGAGGAAATAGAATTTTCCACTGTTTTTCTTTCAGATTTCTACTTATTTTGTTCCTGTTTGTTGATGTGTCTACTAGTTTGTTTGCATGCATTTCCAAAACTATACTGTGATCCTGTGAATATTGGCTTGTTCTTACTGGTTTAGTTTCCTAGGCTGTTTGAGGAAGATACCATGAAATGGGTTGGCTTAAACAAGGGGAATTTTATAGTTTACAGTTTGAGGCTGAGATAATGTCCAAATCAAAGCACCATCAAGGTGATACTTTCTTTCCCATGATTGGCTGCTACCTGGAAAGTCATGTGGTGGTGTCTGCTGGTCTTTCTTTTCTCTTCCAGGTTTTGTTGATTTCAGCTTCATGATTCTGTTTTTCTCATTCTGTCTGTATTTATACAGTTAAAAAGGACTCTGGTAATAAGAATAAATCCAATCTTAAATGAGGTGGTTATGCCTTAACTGAAGTAGCTTCATCAAAAGAACCTACTTAAAATGAGATTATACCTATAGGAATGTATTAAATATATGATGTTTTTCTGGGGTACAAATCATCACGTCCATCCTCTGGACCCCCAAAAGACAGGCTGTTTCCACATACAAAATACATTTATCCCATCCAACATCCCAAAAGCCTTAAGTTATTTCAGTGACAGTGCTAAGTATTAAGTCTCATCAAAATTGGTTATAGGTGTGATGTGTCCTGGGGCGTTATTCTCCATCTGTGGACCTATGAAACCTAGAGAATAAGTTATCTGCTGCCTTTGTACAAAGGAAGGACAATTATAGGATCAATATTCTCATTCCTATAGGGAGAAATTGGAAGGAAAACAGGGGTCATTGGCCTCAAATAATATGAAACCCTGCAGGGGGTATGCCATTAGATTTCAAGGTCCGAGCCATCTATTAAATGATGTTTTGTTCCCCAGCCTAATGGAGTGGCAGCCCCAGCCCTTCCAGATGCTTTTGCAGCAACCATGTTCTTCCCAAATTTGGGGTTGAGGCTCCACCATCTTTGAGGATCAGGATGGCTGCTAGGCCCTAGCCTCTACCCTCATCAAGCGTAGGGTTGGCAGCCAGATTCTCCTCAATCACCCCCAGGTATCTTAGAAAACTGGGGTGATAGCAGTCGTCCTGAACAATGGGTTGGAAGGCCCCCCTCCCCCCCTTTTCCAAGCACTGGGGCTATTTCAATAGTTCCACACATCCACACATGAGTACCTGCTCTCTTGGCCTAAGAAGATGTCTTTGGTCTAGACATTAACTTCCATGGTCCTGCCTTTAAAGTGATTTTTCTTTCAATCTGTCCCTTTTAGTCCAGATTGGCAGTGGTTCCATTGATTCAGATCTTGCAAAAATCTTGTTGGTTTTTCATGTAGACACAGGGTTTCAAACCATCTAGTGGTAGGTCTTTCCACAGATCCTTCTTGGATAACTGCACCTGCCGTCCTGACTTGCCCCATAACAAGGCACATAACGTGTCTTTCTCTCTCTACCCCCCCCCTCACCATTTATGATGGAGTCCAGTAGTAGGATTAAGTCCTTCTTGAATGAAGTGGGTCACACCTTCACTGAAGTAGACTCATCAAGAAGTTCTGCTTATAGTAGGTTTGTACCTACAGGAGTGGATTAAATTTAAGAACATGTTTTTCTGGGGTACATGCAGCATCTCCTTGCCAGAGTTACACTCTCAGATTTTTATCTGAGCATTTTACACAATGCCTTATATATAATAGGCTAAAATAACTATTAGTCATGATTCATTGAGGTGGATTTGCATGTTTGTATGAGATTATTTCTTTGATAAATGAGTTGAATTTTTACTTTTAAGCTCTTATTCAGCGCAAACCCTTCATATTGTAATTAATTCCAAACCAAAGGTTGCTGTTCTCAGGACCTTTTTATTCTGCTTTAGATTCTGAGGAAGAAAGCTTCCAGAATTTATAGTATAAACTATAGTTTACATATGATTTTCCCCCTCAATTTATATCAAATAATGAATAAATTAGACAATGGTAGGTAATTTACTTGTTGTCAAATGAAATTGTTCCTTTTATTTGATTGTTTAATTATAATCATGAATGTGATCTGTTTTTCTAGGCTATTATTACTATTCTAGGCATTTAAAAAACATTTTAGCTCATACTTTATTTAAATAATAAACTAAACCAATTTTTATTCAAATGTGATGATGCTGATTTTGTTTAGATTAAAACATTCTTAGAGGGCAGGCAATGGTGACTCAGTGGCAGAGTTCTTGCCTGCCATGCTGAAGACCCGGGTTCAATTTCTGGTGCCTGCCTATGTTAAAAAAAAAAACAAAAACATTTTTAGACTGTGATAATCTCTTTGGAATAAATAACTTACTAATGTATCTGAAAATGAAAAAGAAGCAAATATATCTATGTATTTATCTGTCTTGTGATTATTCCCTTTTGGCATTCTTTCTTGGTGTTTAAGTTCAAGGAGATGGGGTAAAGGGATAGATTACTAAAATATTTGCTCATTTTGCTTAACGGTTATGTTTTTATATGATCTCTGATTACATATTTGGCAATCCGTGTTTCTTTGTTTAGAAATTAGAAATATTTGGTTTATGTGTTATATGTTTTAGATCTTGTTTTTTCTGTTGATAAAATAATGTAAACACTGAAATCACATTTTTCTCTCTTCATTTGCAGTAGTATTATTGATTCCACAGAATACAGCCAACCTCCAGGTTTCAGTGGCAGTTCTCAGGTAAATAATATATTTAACAGTATGTTTTTGTAGTACCAAGAATATAATCACCTGAGATGTAAAATCATAGATTAATGAAACGACCTGTCATAAACACATCTATTTTGAAAATTCTGACATTGACTAGGAATTAAATAACTGGTGTATAATGATAAAATCTGCTATTATTTGCTTGTCAATAATAAAATTTTGTTTTTTAACACTTTGGTAATATTAGACGATGAGGAAGGAAATACTTTAAGAATTAATTATAAATAATCAGGGCATGCTTTCTCCCAGAGTGATGAAAGTTATAGTGTTGATGAATTACATGTCATTATGTTGAAGCATTAGGCTTTTTTTTTTTTTTCTTTACTTTTCCCTGTTCATCTGCTATTTGGGAATACTGATATTTGTCAAACCTGTTTTTGAGTCCTGACATGACTTAAAAAAAAAAACTTTATTTTTAAATAATTTTGACTTAAAGGAAAGTTACAAGAATAGTAAAATGAATCACTTTATAGCCATTAGCAAAATTGTCCCACTGTTAATATTTTATCACATTTGCCGTATCACTCTTATCCTCTCCTGCATATGTACACGTATTTTTTCTCTGACAAGGTGCACGTATAATTCCCCTTTTACCCATAGGTCCTCATAAAAATGGGGTTGGGGTTGGAGTGGTCGATGGTGGTGCAGTGGCAGCGTTCTTGCCTGCCATGCTGGAAACCCGGGTTCGATTCCCAGTGCCTGCCCATGTGAAAAAAAAAAATGGGGTGGGCTGGGTCATTGTCTTATGTAACCGCAATATAATTTTAAAATTGTGAATGTTAACACTGGTCCAGTGCTATTATTTACTCCTGCACTGTTTTAGTTTGTTAATGCTGCTAGGATGCAACATCCCAGAAATAGATCAGCTTTTATAAAAGGAATGTATTGAGTTCAAGTTTACAATTCTCAGGACTTAAAAATGCCCAAACTAAGGCATCCAGAGAAAGATACCTTGGCTCCAAAGAAAGGGCTGAATGGTGTCTGGGTTTCCTTTATCACACAGAAGGGATGTGGTTGAGGTCTGCTTGTTCTTTCTTAGCTTCTGTGGGGCACACTCTGGTTTTCTTCTCTTAGCTTCCCTTAGCTCTCACCAGGTTCTGGCTTTTCAGTACTGTGGGTCCTTGCTTAGCATCTCATGGGAAGGTACATAGTGTCATCTGATGGTCTCTGCATTTGTAAATGTCTGTGTCTAGGCATCTGCTCTCTATAGGCACTTCAAGCATCTCCAGATGTCTCTGTCTATGTCGTCTGTTTTAAGTACTCCAGTAAACTAATCAAAACCCACCTTAGTGGGTAGAGTCATGGCTCCATCTATTCAAAAGGTCACACCCACAGCTGGGTGTGACACATTTCCATTGAAACAACCTAATCAAAAGATCTACTCTACAATATTGGATCAGAATTAAAGAACATGGCTGTCCCCACAAGATTGGATCAGGATTAAGAGAACATGGCTTTTCTTGGGTACATAATTTCAAACCAGCACACTAACTTTTGTACAGATTGTATGAATTGCATTATCCTTTATAGCAAAAGAAAAAAATGAGTTTTTAATTCATAGTCATTTGTGCATTCACTCTATGTAAGTAGATATGAAATTTTGAAGTTATTTTTATCAGAACGAAAGTAGATCCTTTTGGATGGTAAGAATTTGGGTTTATTCTTTTTCCCAATACTTGGATAACTGTGTCTCTTACTTTCATGATTAGTTTATGTAACTAGAGAATGTGTAAATAATTCAACATGTGAACATCAAATAACATTACATAGGATGTACAGAGTACATAGATGTACTCTTCCTATAAATCATCATGGTGGTTTCTTTGATATATATATATTGTCATTTAAGTCTTGCCACATTTTTATATTTATTCTAAATGTTGCTTGATTTTTCCAAAGAATAATGAATCCCCTTTGAATGTTAATTGCATGGTCAGATGCTTTGTTTTTAACTTTGATAGTTATAAACTAGCAGCTATATATAATTTATGCTTTTAAACATGTAATAATGAAATGGGAGTCAAGCTATGAGTCATGAAAGATTGAGTCATAGTTCTTTTTTGTGTTTATATTAATAAGAAAGTTTATGTGGCATTAAAAATGTATTCATGACCCAAAGAAATCTCTCGGTGTAGAAAAAGGATTAACACAATAACAGAGATGATGTTTTAAAAATCATAATATGGCTAATTAGCACTGTTGAGTAGAACTTTCTGAAATAATGGAAATGCTGTGTAATCTATTCTGTTCAATACAATATACTAGCCACATGTGGCTGTAGAGCTCTTGAATTGTGCTAGTGTGTTGAAGAATTAAATTTTTAATTTAATTTAATTTTAATTAATTAAAATTTAATTTTAAATAGTTGCTTATGGCTAGTGGCTGCCATAATGGCACAAGTTTAAACTGTGAACTTACAATCTATTTACTTGTTTATCATTAACTTGTTGCAACAACCTGACTCTTAATAACTGAGTTAGGCTAAACATCACAGGTTAAAGACAGAGTCCTCTATAAGACTGGTCTCATTTCAAACATAAGCTGCAAGTTCAGGTATTCCCAGGGCCACCTCACTTCTGACCAGTTGCTATTTATTTAGAGGTTCCCACTGATAAAATAAAAACTTTTCAGCAACACTAAATTTAGAATCTCACAGCTTTATTGAACAATTCACCAATCGGGCAGCATCCCATTCAGAAAATAGAAAGGTACTCTAATTGAGGGAGTGGAAAGGGACACCTTATATAGAGTAAATGCAGAAGCAAGGAGGAAATGTTTCAAATAGCTGTTATTAAGTTTCCATTTTACACAAGGAAGTCTTACAAAGTGGGGAGTAGGCTACATTGATTAGTATAGTATGCTTGTCCAGTCTCATAAGCTTCCTCTGCTGGACCAAATCTAGTTTATTGCCAGCTTTTGCTTGTCTATACTTCTATAGAGTGTATTCCGTTTTGTATAAAGCCTTTTGTAAGTTAATTGTTTCTGTCTCTTGGAAAAGCCCTTCTCAGAAAGGGGTTCCTTCTTGGCAATGTCCAATGCAGGTGTCCATTTTATTTTACATAACATTACTACTTCCTCAGATTAACTATTAATTCACTAGAATGACAGGCAGAATTCAAGAAAGTGCTATACATCTAATTACAATTTTATTATAATTTTATTATATAGAGAAGTCTGGAAAGCCTCCATTGTCCTTTCCCTCTCCTTGGAGTCAGGACACATCATCTTCCCAGCACATCAGTGTGTAACAAGAGTATGACGAGCTAGGAACGTTTACCCAAGCTTCAGTGTCTAGAGTTTTTATAGGTGGTTCATTATGTAGGTATGCTTGATTGAATTATTGTCCACATGATTGAACTCAGTCCCCAGCACCCCTCTCATCCCTGGAGGTTGAGTTCATGTCACATGGCTGAAAGCCCCAGTCTTCTAATTACATGGTTCCTCTTCCAGGCAAGTCTAGCCCTGCCCACCTCCCCACCCCACCCCACCCCACCCCCAACCTGAGTCATATTCTTAGCATATATTTTTAGGATGGGCAAGGACAAATGAATAACATGACCCTCCCATTAATACGGAAATTCAAGAGATTTAGAGATTACTCTTCAGAAGCCAGGACAAAGGCCACGCATTTCTTTGACTAAAGTTAATTCTTTACTATACACTTAATATCTTGCTTGTCCTTTTCTTTTACCCAGTAAAATATGAATTCCTTATATAAAATTTATTATTCCTCATAGAATCTTAAGTGTTTTGCAGAACAAATCCATGGTTCTTTATATATTTGACATTTTTGCTATTCTTTAACTAGTTTTGAGCCTTATCAATTTTTAGTTTGGCAGGAAAATTGTTTACTTTATATGTTTAGCTTATGAAGTAACATGTAACACACACCATCTTTCAAAACAAAATCTTAAAAAGCTGTGACTTTTTACATGGGATTTAGTAATTAGTTTTCATATTTCGTATTTCAAAAAAGATGAGATTTGTTCAGGGTGAACCTGGTAGGTAGTTGTGAACATGATGTTCTTTTATGTCTTCTTTTATTTTGCTTCATAACTACAATTTAACCAACAAAATTAAGAATTTAACTGTGACTCAACATCTTATCCACAGACCCCATTTAAATTTTGCCCATTGCCTCAGTAATGGTCTTTACAGGTTCAAAATTCAATCCAGAATCATATGCTGCACTTGTATACTTACTTAGTGTCACTCCTTTTGTGACAATTTTGAAGCAGTTACTCTGTCTTTCCTTGTTTTTCATGATCTTGATGTGTTTGAAGAATATAGGCCACTTGACTCTCCACCATGTATCTCACTAGGGTTTTTTTGGATGTCCTTATGATGTAGGGGTTTTGAATAGGAATATTACGGCAATGGTGCTCTGTTCTTGTCAATGCATTATATCAGTAGATATGTGATGCTGATGTAAGTCCTTATAAGCAAAATAAATTGGACATGGAGAGAGAAGCCATGGGATAATAAGTAAGAAGGTGGGAAGTCATGGAACCTGGAAGAGAAAGGAGAGGATGTTGTCATGTATTTTGGTTTCTTTGGCTGCTCAAGCAAATATCATGCAATGGGCTGGCTTATACAATGGGATTTTGATATCTCATAGTTTAAGATTACAGAAGTCTGAATCAAGGTATCTTTGTGATCATGCCTTCTCTTTAATGACTGGTGTTCTGAGACTGGCTAATGGCAATCCTTGGTTCTGGGCTCCTCTGTCACATGGCCCCTCCTTTCTTTTCCAGATTCTGTTGATGTTCAGATCCTAGCTCCTCTCTCTTTGTGGCTTTCTCTTCTGTCTGAATTTGATTTCGTTTATAAAAGCCTCCAGTAATAGAAGTAAGACCTATCCTGATTGAAGTGGACCACACTGTCACTGAAGTAACTTCATCAAAAAGTACTACTTACAATGAGTTCACACCCACAGGAATGGGTTAAGTTTAAGAACATGTTTTTTCTGGCATACATAGAGCTCCATACTACCATACTATGTGAAAAGTCCATGGAGCCCCTAAGGAGCATTGGCAGCCAGCCCGAAAATGTCACCATCTTCAGGGAAAAAGTATTCCTTTGTTGACATCTTGATAATAGACTTCTCCCTAACTTCAAAGCTGTGAGCCAATAAATTCCTGTTTTATACCAACCTATTGTATGATGTTTGTTTTAGCATCTAGGAGCCATGATGCTCAGTAAAGTAATAATTTATATGTCATATTATAAGCATTGAAATTTATGTAAAGTAAAAACCATTAGGGATAAAATAAAAAATTGAAACTTAATCACAGTGAGAGATTTTAAAGTAAAGCTCAAGTTGTAATACTAATAGTTAGGTAACACTGAGTTTGCACTTGTTCATAGACACTGTTGTAAATACTTTACATGTGTTAACTACTTTTACTCTCCAGCCTACTCTGTAAGCACTGTTAATATTATTGTATATATAAAAAATTATTGAAGAGGAAACTGGGGCACAGAGAAATTAGGGAAATGCTCAAGATTATATAGCTAGTAAGAGAAGCTTGGATTTTAACCTGTGCATTATGGTTTCAGAGCCTGTGCTTTTTAAATACTCATTTCTTCAACCAGTAGCTTGAGTGAATTTGAGTACTTGGCTATTCATCAGACATTAGTATAGGTTTCAGAGATACAGCTTTGAACAAAAAGAAAACGGTCAAAAATCCCTCCAAATCAAGCTTTCACTCTAGCTGGAGAGATACTAACAGTTAAACAAAATAACACTTGAACATAGAGAAAGCGAGGCAGCACTCATATGGTTATTTCTGGGAAGAAGTTCTAGGCAGAGGGAGTAACAAATAAATAAGCCCCAAAGTGGAAGCATGCCTGGCATGCCCACTGTAGCTGTGAGCAAAGGGGAGAAAAGTAGATTATAAGGTTAAAAAGAAACAGCAAAGGCCACTTAATGTAGGGCCTTCTTAGGCCAATGTGAGAACTTTGGGTTTTTCTTTGAGATGTGTTCATCTTGATTTAATAGATACTTCTCTGACTTTATACTTCGTAGCAGAGGACACGTTGTTTGTAGTAGTCCTTGGAGCATTTAGATAAATGGATTAATTGTAAAACAGAATGAATTGTGCATCTGCATTCTCTAGACCAGCACTCTAGATTGATTGATTGATAATTTGGAAGGAAATAAACTAAACAACTTTTTTGAATACTTTTATATTAAAAATAATTCTTGTGAAAATAATCATATCACAATTAATGACATGTTCAGAATTGTACTCAAAGAAATTTATAGCATTAAATGCTTTTGTTTTTAGCTAAGAGTGAAAATAAATGAAATAGCCATTTAACTCAGGAAATTAGGAAAAACTTAAATGGTAAACATGGAAAGACAAATCTAAAAGAACATCGTATGACAAATTGAAAGCGTGAGCACAGTATGACCTACATACTTCAAAGTTCATTTAGTAGAATGAATGATTTAAATGTATGATATTAGGGCCTCTACTCAGCTATTAAAATATATTCTACAACAAAAGGTACAGAAAAAAATTAAAAATCTGTCCCAAAAGTAATTTAAGAGTTCAACCTGTAGTCATTCATGGCATATCAGTGCAGCAAGGAGAGATTAATAAATGTTATTTTGACAATCATTTTTGTAACTATTTGTGGGAAATTTAGCTGCCTGTTTTTATTAGTTACTCAAAGTGTCTGGATTGGTTGAATAATGACTTAAATAACAATGGAGTTATAGAAATTAAGAAAGAAGATTGCATATATGTACTTTAAACAAAATTAAAAATGAACTGAGAGAAGGTATCGTAAGTGTGGTAGGTAAATCAAATTGCTTTGATATGTTAAATGCTTTTGATAACAGTTAAGGAAAAGATGAAATCCCCTAATGGGGCGAAAAATGGATGAAATACATGTTAAAAAAAAGAGAAACTTGAAATGTTCAGCTCACATTAACTGAACTTCCCTAATAATAAAAACAAACAAATTCATATAAGGTACCAAATATATGTATGTGTATATATAGTATAGTATACAATATATACATTAATTTTGTATGCGTAATTAAGTGCATATACTATGCCCTTAAGTGATCGATGAGAGGATTCACAGGAATCACTTTATACGCCTGGAACACTTTTACTAAGCATTTATTACAGTATACAATGCCGCTAAACAGGAGGATATTCATTGAAAGTGTCCACAGATTTCAGGTGCAGTCTTCTTTGTTCTTCCATGACTGGGTGACAGAGTAACTGCTTTGTCTCGGGTCTGGAACCACTACTGGTGTGCATTTGAAGTAACTTAGTACCGGGAAGACTCAGGTCTGCTTGTATCAGAGTTTGTATTATGAGCTGGTCACATAGGTACATTCTAGTTAAGTAACCAGTCTTAACCGTTAATCCCTTACCCCCATCCTAGTTCCAGTACTTGCATTTTCTGTTTTTTTTTGATAATGGCCCTTCTAGTAGGTGTGAGATAATATCTCATTGTGTTTTTTCTTTGCATTTCCCTATTAACTGGTGAAGTTGAGCATCTTTTCATGTGCCTTTTAACCATTTGTATTTCCTCTTCTGAAGTGTCTGTCTTTTGCCCATTTTTAAATTGGGCTGTTTGCCTTTTTTATGTTGAGTTGTAGAATCTCCTTATATAATCTGGATATTAAACCCTTATCTGATATTTTGTTTCTAAATATTGTCTCCCATTGCATAGGCTGCCTTTTTACTTTTCTGTGAATTTAATAAATTGTTGTATGACAATGTGCCAGGTGTTTCATATTTACCAACAAGTGTGAAGCAGCCTAGTCTTGGATGTATTAAAAGGAGATTGCACTAGGGTTTTGTACAAATTCAAGATAAATTAAGAATATTAGGAAAATAATTGTGAAGATGAATTTACTTATGAATTTCAAGTAAAAACTTGAAGCCAAATAAAAGTGTTTACTACTACTACTTATTTGTTTAATATGTCATACTCCTGATTTTTGTAATAGAACTCACTCTCATCTTTCACAGTATGAAGTCTTTTTTTTTTTTTCCATTGAACAGACCACTTTAAAAAAAAAAAATCTAGGATATTCCCCGTAGGATTTATAAAAAAAAAAGTACATGTAAAAGTATGTATTTCACAAATCTATAAATTAGTAGCATAATTATAATAAAATAAACCTTTATGAGACCAGTTACCAACTTATTAAATTACTAATTAATATAAAACATTAGCAGTAACGTTCAGATTACCCCCATGTCTTCCCTAGAGTAACCACTGTTTGTGTTTATCAGTTATTACTTTTGAAAATGGTTCACCATATAGATGATAGATAGATACCACTAAACAATTTATTATGTTTGACTATTTCTGATACCTATAAAAATATCATAATAAGTAGTCTTCTGAGATTTGTTCTTTCAGAGATTCATTGCTGCTGTCTGGTTGCAATTGATTCCTTTTCACTGATGTAAATATTCTATATTGATAAAATATCATAAATTATCAAGTATATAATCTATAATAACCATTTTGTTTTTATTTTTGCTATGAATAACATCTTTGTACATTTCTATTGATGTACAGTAAGAGTTTCTCCAGATTATGTACCTATGCATCATTTACATGATAAAACATTTTTTATGTTATTGCAAGACAGTTTTGATGGGCCATGAATTTTACCTTTTGAAATTATTAGTTCATGTCTTTTATTTTCTTTTATTGTTGTTGAAAAGCATTTAATTGTTGTTCCTGTTAGATGAATTATCTTTTCTGTTAGTCTGATTTTAAGATCTTTTTGTCTTTGAAGAAAAATACAGTTTTACATTAGTATGTTTAATTGTGAATTTTTTTTTAATTATTCTACTTGATAGGATCTCTGTATTTTTTGGATTCATGTCTGTTATCAGTACCAGAAAATTTTCAACTATCAACTTTTCAAATATTCCTTTTTTAAGTCTCTTAATCTTTGCTTTTGGGACTCTGAGGTGATATTTTAAACCTTATTATTTTATTTTCTATGTCTCTTATCTACTCTTTCAAATTTATATCTGATTAACTTTCTACTCTTCATTCTGGATAAACTCGTTTAGATATCTTCAATTCTGCAAGTTCTGTCTTTAGTTCTCCTACCCCTGGTAGGTCGTAGGCTTAAGTCTCCAAATCCTAGTTCCTGTACTTGTGTTTATGTTGGTATTTGTTTGTTTCCATATAAGTTCTTTTCTCCTTCTCTCCCCTCTCCCCTGCACCATTGTATATATTTTTTTCTTTGTTAGAGTACAACATTATATTTTGTTTAGTATTCCCCTAAGTTCAGATTCTTGGTTTATTTGTTGTGGCTTTGGAAAATAGATTACTTTCTTGTGAGTCAAGCAATGCTTTAAAATATTATTTTTATCTAAAATCTAGTTTGATTAAAGCAGTGTTTGGTTCACTGTAGTTCCTTAGTGCTTCTTACCTAATGCATTTGAGATTGCAGTGTAGTTATTTGTGAACTTTCGTCATCTCAAGATCGCCTTATATGTTTTTACTCTTTATATTTGCTTCAAATATGGTAGATAACCATTTTTGAATAGATAATACTATGTATTTAGATTGCAAATCTTTACTTTTTGCAGGATTTATATGCTAATAAATTTCACGTTTTTGTTTTTGTCTACACATATCTGATTTAACTAATTCTGTTCTTATAATGTGCCTATCAAATTATTTAATATCTACCAGTTACTGCCCTTTAATTTAATAATTGATATTAACTTAGAAATTTACTGTAATTAAGCATTACACCTGTTATCCCAAGAGTGCAAAGTTGCATTATAGAGGAGATGGCAAAGTAATTAATTTTATATTTGATTGTTTTCTAATAAGTTGTGGAAATTCCAAATTTTAGAACAGCAGTTATAATAGGTTCTTAAATGATGTTTTTTCAATTTAATTTTATAACCAACTTTTAGACCTTATTTCTGATCATTTTTAATTTTCACCCTTTTATGAACAATTTGATTCCTGTTTTCACTTTAAAAGTGGGAAAATATGATCTAAGAACTGTCATTTTTCACCATGTGTAATTATTTTAATGGGATGGACTTTTGTAACTAAATATGCAAACATTTGGGTACTCTGCAGAGAAGAGTAGGGATTCTTCTGAATTTTAAATATCTTCTGATTTATGTTACTGCCTTAGACGAAGAAACAACCTTGGTATAACAGCACATTAGCATCAAGACGAAAACGACTCACTGCTCATTTTGAAGACTTAGAGCAATGTTACTTTTCCACAAGGATGTCTCGCATCTCAGGTACATATTCAAGACTTCTCTTTATATCTTAAATTCATTATTTTAGGTCCATTTCTAGGTTCTTATGCTGGATTTATGGAAAGATTCCTGTTCACATTATGGAAATAGTCCTGTTCACAATGTAAAAGTGTGTATTTTAGAAATAGTCATCTAAAGCATTTTGGAAGTCCTTTCAGGTTTTTGAAAATATTGCTTTCCTGTAGATATTTTCATAGTCTTCATTTGGAAATGTTTAATCTTTATATATATGGAGTTCTATAAAAGTTGAAAAAAATCAAACATAAACATAACTAACAAAAACAAATTCCATTTAGTTGCCTCCTGTTCAACATTTATTAAGTTGTAGACACTGAGCTCTGTGCTAAAAAGAAAAAGATGAAAGAACCAGTTCTTATTGTCAAGGAATGTGGTAAAATCTAGTGGAGGAAATCAACAGGCAAATAATTCTATAAGATGCTATGTGTTAAATAAATATGCAAAGAATATTATGGGAATAGAGCAGAATATCTACTGATTATAACTAGGAGTGGCAGAAGACCAAATTGAAAATGGACAGATGTAAGGGAATGATTAACATAGGAATTTCAGAGCAGCTGTATTTTGGCCAGGCTAATATGCTGTGTCACTGATAAGAGTAGAAGAATAATTTATGTGAAGATGTGAACATGAACGCAGAAGATATTTTTAATGCTATAGAAAAGTAATGCAGTTTTGTCCTTTTTTCTTAGCTTGGTACAAGCTGGGAACTCAGTTAATTCATGTCATTAGTAGTATATCTGCTCAAAATGAAGACCACCAAGGGAAAAATGTCTGATATTTTGTTGGATAAAATTTGTTTTTTTATTTTCTCTTAAAAAGGTACATTCATATAATCTGTGTATTACTTAGATCCTTTGGACAAACTTACCTTGAAACTGGTGGAGGAGATATAAAATTTTTTAGATTAACATACCATGAAAACTAGGACAAAGCCAACATTAGTTTATAAGTGTGTGGTAAACAGCACTTACAGTGAAAATCTTTTATTTTATTGTCAAGGAACTGAGCACCTTATTGAGCCTCTGTAATAGTCTATCACTTATATTAGGAAGTTGAATGAATTGAAGGTGACCTGAACTGCATTCTGAGTAGCAGAGAGTTCATGTTAACCCTTTCATACTTTGTCAGTATGATGTTGAAATAGGCAAGTACCAGACATGAAAACAAAAAGATGTAGGAAATAGATTGGGGCAGGTTATTGTTACCAATAGTTTTTAAGTAACTAGCAGCATAGGTTCTCTGTGGAATGGCAGAGGTAATAACAAGCCAATTCAATTTACTTTGGAGGGGTAGCTTTATGGGAGAGTAGAATAATAAGTTAAAATCAGGAACAAAATTAGGTCATAGGCTTTTGTTATTTATATGGGTATGACTGTATTTTACTTAAAGCATATTGTCCCTAGTTTTTAGTAATCTCAAGTTTATCTTAACAAATACACACACTGACTGTGGTAATTATATTGCTGAATATGAAATTTTTCATAGTGCCCTCATTGTAAAGAAGAAATTTTAACTTCTCTGTAATGGGGCACCTAAGGAATTAATTATCCTTTAGTACTCTCAAATGAGAATACATACCCTCTCTTTTTCTCCCCAACTATGAGAATAAGAAAGGAAGATTAAGAAAATAATGTCTTGAACCCTTGTTGGCTTAACTTTAAATGAAAGAGAAGGTGAAGTACAAAGCATTATGCTAGGAATAAGAGATGAAACTCACGTTTGCAAATTAATATGTGACTATGCTGGAATTAGATAAGTAGGAGAAATATATGGATGTTTATTATAAATCAACCAAAATCCCACCTTTTAATAGCCAGATAAATGAAAATTAATTTCTATACTTAGGGATTGAGAGAACAGATTAACATTAAAACAATTTTTAGGGCGGGCCGCGGTGGCTCAGCGGGCAAAGTGCTTGCCTGCTATGCCGGAGGACCTCGGTTCGATTCCCGGCCCCAGCCCATGTAACAAAAACGGAGAAACAGAATACAATAAAACAAGAAAATGTTTAAAAATGTTTCCCTTTCTTCCTTCCTTCCTTCCTTCTCTCTGTCTTTCCTTTAAAAAAAAAAAAAAAAAAAAAAAAAAAAAAACAATTTTTAAATGAATATTATACTGTGTAATTCCAGTAATTTATTACATTAAAATAAGCTCGCAGTAGTAGCATTAATTATGAAAAGAATCATAGATTACATACAAATCATTTGTAGTACAGTTGGTGATTTTTTTTTTAAGCAATAACCTGTGCCTTATTTATAATTTGTAGGATTTCCTGAGAATTATTTTGTGGAGCAGGAGCTTTATCTCAACACCATTCTGACATGGCATGCTAATTAGGCTTATTCCTTTTGCTTTTCTTAGAATGAAACCACTACAAACTTGGGCCCATTTAATCTAGATTGTTTAAATGGATTTAGTTAGTGTTTATATTTTTATTACATAAAATAGCAGGGGCAGAGCTTACTTATTTTCATGTAATTGTTGTTTCTCTTTACAATAATTGTAAATAAATCATGTCAAAAATTACTTTCAAGAAAACCTAATAATGCCAGATAAACTGTATGCATTGTATAGTGACTCTTTTGACTTAATGTTTCTTGTATTTTAATTTCATTATGCTTACTACTACTTTCAGTTGCCATTTAAGGTGGGAAATCACAAAATTTTATTATTTGTGAAATCTTGAAAAAGTTGCATGTGTGTTTATCTATGGTCTAAGTGTAAAGAAGAAGTTATAAAAAAGACTGTGTGACAAGCTTGTGTTAAATTCAATCTAGAAAGTTGAAGTAATTACATGTTCTTTTCATTCTTTGGAGCGGAAAATATAAGTTCAAACTTTAGTCTTGAACAATAGTGATTTTATTATTCATGCTTTCATTGTCAATCTGCTTCTAAATTGGAGAATATATTAGCTTTGTCCTTAAGTCCTTCATAAGCTGATTTTATGATTTAAATACCACATAATTTTGCTATGAATAGTTTATTGACATGGATTTTGCCTATAGTATTTGTACTGTGTTCTCCTGTTTAGAACTGTTGTTTTCCATTTTCCACCAAGACTTTGGAGTGAAACGTTTATTTTTCTTGATG
Organism: Tamandua tetradactyla; assembly: GCF_023851605.1. Taxonomy (NCBI): domain Eukaryota; kingdom Metazoa; phylum Chordata; class Mammalia; order Pilosa; family Myrmecophagidae; genus Tamandua; species Tamandua tetradactyla. The sequence continues at coordinate 30,016,137 of NC_135330.1, read as the reverse complement.
GAGGTATTCTTTTCTTTGGGGGAAAATAGGAACTATTTCAAACATTTTTAAAGTTTAATTTTGAGAATTAATAATTCACACATTGCAGTTTCTAAGTCATTCCTATAATTGTATTCGCAAAACTTAAAAGTATTATATAAAGAAATATTTCACTCTTTTGTTTAGATAATTCTTGATTCTAAATATGTTGTTGTAAACTGCCTGAAAATAATCATGTAGCATGAATATATATCCCTGTAAACATGTTCCTTAAAACTAACAAATACTCTATCCAGTATGTATATTTTTCTCTCTACCTTCACTTTCTCCATTAAGATTTTTGTTTTAGTAAGTAATTTAACTTTTGTTGACCAGAAAGACTCAGTTTTTGTTTTTAAAGAAATTATCCTGAAAAAATAAAGATAATCCACAGTTATATTCTTGTTGGTGTGGCAAAATAGAAGTAATAGCATTTCTTTCAAAGAATGACTAAGATGTTTTTTATTAAAACTAAAATATCAGCTAATTTGTGCATAATAATCTTCCCTAAGTGCTTCTTCAAGATGTTTTTAATTTAGTGTATATTTTATAATCTGTAGACATTGCTCTTTAACTTACTTTGTACTTCGGTTCATCTGTTTTATTTTGTTTTATTCATAAAGATGACAGTCGAACTGCAAGCCAGTTGGATGAATTTCAGGAGTGCTTGTCCAAGTTTACTCGATATAATTCAGTAAGACCTTTGGCCACATTGTCATATGCTAGTGACCTTTATAATGGTTCCAGCATAGTGTCTAGGTAAGTATTGAGGTGAACTCATTATTTTCTTTTTTTAAGTGCATTTAGAATGTACCTGAATTTGAGAAGTTGTTATAACGTTGTAGATGAAGAGTTGGGGTTCTGAAGTTAGGTTTCCTGCTAATTATTAGTTAGTTCTCTTACCTTGGGCAATTTTCTGAACCTCTTTATACTGAACCTCAATTTTTCTGAACATCAATTTCTTCATCTCCAAAATGGGATAACTAATAGTTATCCATCTCATAGAGTTGCAGTTTATTTTCTTGTAATATCTTTGTTTTTGATAACAAAATAATGTCCTCCTCATAAGCACTGCCTGCCTCTTCTTTAATTTTATGGAAGCACTTGTATGGAATTGGTATTATTTCTTCCTTCAGTATTTTGTAGAGTTCTCCAGTGAAGTCATCTGGGCCTGGAGTTTTCTTTGAGGCAAGATTTTTAATGGCAAATTCAGTTTTTTTAAAGGAATTAGGGCTATTCAAGGTATTTGTTTCTTCTTGATTGTTCATTGATAGTTTGTGTCTTTCAAGGAACTTGTCCTTTTTATCTTGGTTGTTAAATTTATCAGCAACAGTTGTTCATAATATTCCTTTATTATGTTTATGAATTTTATTGATTTCTTTGAGCTAGTTCTTTTTTGGGGGGTTCAAATTGATGTGTCCCCCCCCCATCTTTAACACTAGCTGATTGTACATAGATATTGTTTTAATGTAACAAAGGAAGATTTTAACTGTGTGCACTGAGAAGGGGAAATGATTCTTCCATAACAAACTTTTCCTATTTTGCATTTTTTGAATAAGTACAAACTAAATGCACATTTTTTTTAAACCAGTTTAATCTAGGGTGAAGTGTGTGGTTTTATGATCAACCACTTATGTTGTCTTTAAGCCAGGTCATTGATTTTCTCTATTTTTGTGTTGTCTGGTTCACTGATATTTGCTCTTGGCTTTATTGTTTCCCTTCTTCTGCTTTCTTAGGAGTTTAATTTGCCCTTCTTTTTCTAGATTTTCTGTTTTTTCTTAATGTAGAAACTGGTATCATTAACTTGACACTGTTCTTTACTGATATAGACATTTTCTGTCACGAGTTTCCTTCTAAGCATTGAGTTAGCTGCATCCCACAAATTTTGGTGTGGTGTGATTTCACTCTCATTTGGTTTAAAATGCTTTCATTATCCATTTTGATTTCTTCTTTGATCCATGAGTTATTGAGATGTGTCATTAGTTTTCAGGTATCAAGATTTTCCAGTTATCTTTCTGTATTGATTTTTAATTTAATGGCATTATTTTATCTTCAACATGTTGATCATTCTTCTAAAAAATTTTTAACAAAAAATTCTACAACAATAATAATTGAGAGCATGGAATAATAAACTCCCCAAAATCATCATCAGATTCAGCAGTGAAGAAAATTTTCTGTACCTGCTTCATTTATCCTTTCATTCTTATCTTTTTTTCTCAAGTCTTTTAAAGTAAATCCCAAATGCTCTATCGTTTTACCCCTGCATACCTAAGAATATTTATCTCAAGACATTGTAAAATCATAGGACTATAGCATAGCTACAGCCTATACAAAAAGTAACAGTAGTGTCATCAAATTGCTAGTTCCTATTCAAATTTCTGAGAATAAACAAACCTTAAAAAGATACTTTTGAAGTATGTTAGAAAGTTAATGTATATGAATGCATCCAATATTACCAAAACTTTGCATGCTTTACATTTTCATGACTTAAGATTTTTATTTATATGTGTGAATGTTGATCTTGAAAATTAAGTCATTAACTAAAGAGACTATTGTGGTTAGCCTTTTGTTGTATTTTAGGTGGTTGTTTAACTCAGTAATGAATATGACAGAAATCATACTTTTATTTATAAAATTATATTTCATAAATATTGGGTATGTAAATTTTCCTTATGCACTAGACTGAGTAAAATATAAAAGTGCAGCAGATTGTGGGACTCATTTAACCATGTAATAAATTCATTTAAGAAGAATTAATTGTAGGCCTAATATGGACTTCACTAGGTATATAACAAGTAGGCCAGATATGATGCTTGGATTCAGGCAGGAGTTCTAACAATATTATTTCAACACCTTTATAGAAGAAATAATTTAGCTTAGAGCAACAGGTTAATAACATTATTACTTAAATTCTTAACTCCAGTAAAGATTTATAATATATATTTTTCAAGGCTTCAAAAAGTAGCCTGAATGTAAAATGGCCAAAATAACTATGGAGATTTATTTATAATATTGTAAAGATATGCATACACTTACCTATAATGATGTGAATTTGTCCATGCTAAAATATAATCCAGATTATAGCTCTCCTGTAAATTGATTCATGTCCCTGTCCATTGTGAATTAGTCCTCTATTATATTTTCTTTTCTATTAAATACGTAAACAACAAAAAATACTGAAATTAAAACTTCCTTCTTAACATATTACAGGCACAGCATTTCTGGTTAGAAAATCTGGAATTCGTTATAAATCTCTAGGTATTCTCATAAAAGAGTAACAGCCTATCTTTTTCATCATTCCTCAAATCCATTTTAGCTTGATTTAATATAATACTGAATTATTTTTTGTGATCCAGGATATGGTCTATCCTTGAGAGTAATAAGGTCTAAACCAGCTTTCAGTATGGGGACATTATTTATTAAAGGGGAGTTAGTTACTTTAAAATATTTCAATTAAAATAAAAATTTTAAAAGGCACTTTTACTTGGTCCATCTTGCATGCCATCATTCTTTTCTCTTTAGTCCATCAAATTAATACTTTCAACAGAAAACGTTCCAATTGTCAAAGTTTGTAGGCAGGTACCAACAAATGATATTGGTATTCAAGAAATGAAGAAAGGGCTTTGAAGCTTTCACAGTCCTGATGAGTTTTGTCCCTTATGTGTAAACACATTTCTTTCTAAACAGAAAATTTAATGAAGGATTTCTGATGGAAAGTGGAATAAAGAAATGTTAAAAAAGAAAAATAATGCTGAATTTTATGTTTTATTTATTACATGTAGAAGAAATAATTATTCATACAGTAAAATTGTTATAAAATATATATAATATGGGTCACTATTGCAGTGAGAATCTCACTGAGAGAAAAAGCTGAACCACAAACCCTTGCAGTCTTTCTACCTTTTCTTTTGGATTATTTTAAGTTATTTAATACTGTATTAATCAGTCCACCAGATGGCAGCAGTTGTTTACCTTGACATTTTTTCAAATATTAGAGATTAGGCAATATGTGGAAAATGGTGGCTTATATTAAAGTTTGTTCTCCTAAATACCAGATAATCACAGTTTAACAACGGCAAGTAATGAAAATGATAGAAAACACCTATGAAACTCTTACATGTAGGAATAACTTCAGATTTTGCATTTTTTCTTGAATTAGGTATTCAGTACCCACCAAAGAAGAATTGTTTGAAACTCTGCACTGTTTGAACTTATTGAATACTTGGTAGAGATATTAGTTTCTTGAATTCCTGGTTTGAATTTTATGGTTGAAGTATTATGGTTGAAATACATATTCCATTTCTACTTGAGATATTTTATTTAAAAATTTCAGTATGTTTGCTCAAATGATTGAATTAGAGTTGTATTACGCATCAGTAAGTTTGTAAGAAGAAAATGATATATCATGACATTCATTGCTACTATATCAGTCACTATACTGATAATGTAGTATTTTGTTACAACTAACATTTATTGAAGACTTATTCCTTGAGACTCCTTTGTAAGGATCTTACCTTGATTAATTGATTAATCAATTCATTTAATCTTTATATCAGTCCTTTGGAGTAAGGTATTCTATTAATCCCGTTTCATAGATGAGGAAATTTTTTAACTTGTCCAGTATGAATATAAAGTTAGTAAATGACAGAATTAAGATTTGAACTCAGGCATTCTGGCTCCAGAGTTATACTACCTTATTATCCTTTGGGATCTGTTGAAATATTGGGAAAAATTTTAGAAAACACTTTACTTTTGAGAAATCCAGAATTCATTCTTTTGAGATGACACTTTGTGTTCCTATTACTATCTTGTCTAAGTAGGCCTCAGTAATGCATTTTTTGAGTTTTAATTTTTTGTGGGTCTTACCTACAGGTGCCACTTTTTATCATATTTGAAACTATTCAAATTAAACATTTATGTTTTTAAAGTAGCCAGTTTAAAAGATTGATTTTTCTAAATTCCAATTGGTAATGAGAGCCAGTGTTAATCTAGATTTAGAGTAACTTTTAATATGTTCTTTATTGTAAAATGCCTATTAATTTTAAATTTATAGTTCAAAACTTATCTCCAGGTATTTATGACTTGTTTCTAGGAAATATGTGTGATTTTAAGGATGACTAGTTGTACTTTCTCTTTTTATCAAATGATATTTAAATTAATGACTTAAGAGTTATTGACCATCTGGGGTTGGGGTAAGAAATGTGAAGAATGGGGATACATAGGAATTTATTTCCTTTTGGAATTTTGCCAATCTTTTAAAGCAGTAATTTAATTTTTAAAACTGTATTCTAATCGCTTCTCGGCCTTTTGGCTAGGATCAAGTGTAGTATCTGTTCTTTTCAATTTAATATCTGATACGTCTTCTATCCGAGGACAACATATTAAATGGATTTTTGGAATTAGGAGATGGAATAGGAGCTTGCTCCGTCCACTCCACGCATCGACCTGGTATTGTAGTACTTCCAGGAACGGTGCACCCCCCTCGGGGGAAAATAAATGTATAAAAAGTTAAAAAAAACAAAAACAAAACTGTATTCTAGGCTTGAAGTTGTCATCAGGGCAGGGGTCTTACCTGTCTTATTTCCTGCTGCATATCCATGCTGGGCATGTAGTAGGTGCTCAGTTGTAACTATTTGTTGAATGAATACACAAAGGAATGGGAGCTATTTTTCCTGCTGAGCAGAGGGTCTGGAACAGGTAGGGCTCTTACTGGTTGTCCACCATAGCCTACTGTTAAATATTGCTTACTGATGAGTTTTCCTTTAAATAAATTGTCTCTAGGCTAAAAGAGAAGTTTGTAAATCATTAATGACACAAGACAGAAGTATAAATTAATGTTCATAATTTAAAATAGAGAATTCCAAGATTGTCAGCAAGTATAAATGAGCTCTCTGTTTTTCTAATAATCCTAAATAAATGGATGAAACATAATCTAAGTGTATACTTTAGAAGTCACTACATGTTTTCCTTTTCCCCCACTGGCCTTACCCTAAAATTTTCTTGTTCCTCTCTTTAATTCCTCTTATTTTCTTGTGTATGTTTCCTTGCTCTTGCTTATGACCAAGGCTTGTCAGTGGTAACGCATAAAATCATAAATCAATTCATGCTTTACTTAATAACCCAAAGCAAATACTAATTTGACTAACATTAAAGACTTTAGTTTGGCTAACATTTAAGACTTTAGTTTCTTGGTGGAGGTTTGACATGAATCTGGACATAAAATGGATGTCTACAGTGATGGTTTAGAATTAGAATGTTGTCTTTTATTCATGATAAATTGTCTGTTTAGAAAGAGAAGAGTCAACCTAATGACTCTCTTCAAATAATCGAAGTAGAAAAGGAATTATAATGCCTCTGTTTGGTTCTAAGAGATAAAAGTAGGACTCATGATTGGAAGTTTAATTTTAAGGTGTATATAAGCAAGATCTCTGTAGTTGACAGTGTTAGTGATGGAAGAATAGGCCTCACATCAGGAGGCTGTTGCCATATATTCATACAACTTTTTTAAAATTGAGCTCTAGCTTTTTTTTTTAACCTAGAAAATCTCCACAATCCTATATTCACCTGCATTTACTAAAAAATGTTATACCCATTCATGCCAAACACTGTGGTAAGTGGTGAGAGTACAAATAAGAGTGATGCCCAGGTTAGCAGGGGGGAAACAAATTCAAACTGATATATAGAATCAAGTGTGATAGGTGCTATGGAAATTTCTACACGTTGAATATGGAGATTATATTGGGAGATGCAAGAGTCGATATAGGAATATCTGTTATATAAGTGGTTATTGAAACTGTCCTGGCAGTAAAAAATAGCTTATGGCCTGTACTATGATGAAGACAGTGGGATTATAGAAAAGCAGTGGAACTAAAGAGAAGCGCTTAAGAAATATTTAGGGTCTAGGCGCGGCAAGATTTGATGATTGATTGGATGTGGTCTTTGAGGGAGAGGAAGATAATGTCCAGGTTTTGGCATGAATAGATGGGCAGAAAAATGGGCATCATTTACAGAGACAGCGGTACTGGAGAAAGAGAAGGTTTAAACAGCAGTGTGGTGCATGGGAAATACATAAGTAGATGGACTCACAGAGAAGAAATCTTGGCTGGATAAAGAATTTGGGAATTTATTCTCTGAAAGAATGGAGTCTAGACTGATCTTCAACATTTAACTGTCAGACAGATGATTTTCAGGCAAATGAGGAGAAACTAGTAAAGCCCACTGAGAATATACTTAGAGCATGGTGATAATGAAAACTAGAGGAGTGTATTGCATGCACACCAATGGAGAGAGAGGTATTTTCCAGAGTTAGATTGTGAGATCCTTTGGAATTCAAAGCAAAGTGAGGTTATTTGCCTTATCTAAGAGGAGGAAAGGAGAAAAAAATCAGTGCAGAAGCAGGCACATTTGTAGATTTGGTGGCAGGGGGTTAAAGGAGTTTTACTCTAAGAGCTTATGCTTTACATATACTGTCTTAGAGAGAAGGGAAAGAAAGGGTGATTGGTGTTTATGTGGCATTAGATTAAGGAGAGATTAGATGAAGAGAATGATTAAATTTGTGGACTGTGAAATTTAAACTGAATGTTGAAGGCAATGAAGTTAGTTAGGGAGGACTGAGAGATAGGCAAAAAATATGGAGGTGAAAAGTAAAGAGTTGTAGTGGGAATAATGAGCAAATAAGGGAGAGAGCTAGGGAGATTGTGGTCAGAGAGTAGTGATTGTATCATTGGCAGACAACACTGTTTCATCTTTGTACTTCTAGCACTTTGTAGTCTACCTTATACCTAATGAGTCCTCCTGATTGTAGACCTAAAGAATAAATAACTAAACTTCAAGGTAGAAAATAAATAATAAATGTTTGCTAGACGCTGATTAAATGCTGTTGAAGGTGACTAAAGTAGTTCACTTTAGGCTGTGACTTTTTTTCCAGGAGGCATTTGAGATGGTTCTAATATGTTTTTTCTTCTGAATTTCTGTAGATTATTCTTTCTGTACTTCATTTTTAAGATAGGTAACTGAGAACTACAAACTTCCTTTTATTGCTTCATTATGTCTAAAACCATATCTTAAGTAATTTTTTATAGAAGTTTGTGGTAGAAGTAGTAATTTTTTTTAAAAGATTTGGGCTATCATAAAACTTAGCAAGTTTAAGTAGATAATAAAGTCTATTTTGTACCTTCTTTTGTTGAAACTTAGAGTGGAAGTAAGAGAATTTAATTATTCATGTATACTCAATTATATAAACTACCTCTACAGGAAAAGGTTTTTGTAATTGTTAAAGTGCAAGTACTAAATTGGAGTAAGGGCAAGGAAGACCAATTGAAACACCTAAAGTTTTGTGTGGCTAAAAAGAAAAAAAAAGATACTTATATATCCTCTTTTTATTTTGTTTTTTATTTACTATTTTTCTTTATTTTGTAATTTGTCTTTTCATCCTTTTTCAACCTACAACCCCACCTCTGAACCCCACCTCCAGCAGGGAGAGTCTGCTGAAATTAAGGACACATCACTTTATACTGGTGAAAAGCCATGGGCAGACAAGCACCGCTTGCTAGGCAGGATAGGAAAAGCAGAGTCTAGAGGCTTCTTAGGAAAGTCTCACAACCTGCTGGGTCTCACCTTAGGAAACACTGGTGCTGGTGACCCTTTCCTCCTAAAACATGGGCCAGTCTGATCTGGGAAAGTCTAACTGGGAGGTATAATAACTGAGGAGACCCTCCTAAAAAAAAAAAAAGAAGGCTCTATATAGGCAGGGAAAGGAAAAGGAAAAGAAAAAGAAGAACTAAAAAATTCTGATCAGTTAAACAGAAGCTATGCTAGAGATCTAGAATAAGTTGAACTGAATGTCAAAGAACAGATAGAAAACAAAGCCATTCAGCAAGAAACTCCTAGGTAAAGAGTGAAAACAACCTTCAGAATAAACTAATTAAGGAAATCCAAAGCCTAAACAGCATTGAAAAATAATGAGTCATACTAGAAAAATCTAAGATAGGGCCCAATCAAAGGAACATATCAACAATTCAAATGAGATGCAGGAGTTGAAACAACTAATTCAGGATGTACAAACAGACATGGAAAATCTCAACAAAAATCAAATCAATGAGTTGAGGGAGGATATAAACAAGACATTGGGTGAACAAAAAAGAAATCAAAAGTTTGAAAACAAAAATCACAGAACTTATGGGAATGAAAGTCACATTAGAATAGATGAAAAAAAAACAATGGAAACCTACAACAATAGATTCGAAGAGGCAGAAGAAAGGGTTAGTGAAGGGTTAGAAAATATAGGGAAAAGAATGGAAGAATATGAGCTGGGTCTCAGGGAATTGAATGACAACATGAAGCGCACAAATATTCATGTTGTGCTTGTCCCAAAAGGAGAAGAGAAGGGAAAAGGAAGAGAAAAACTAATGGTAATGGAGGAATTATCACTGAAAATTTCCCATCTCTTATGAAAGACATAAAATTACATATTCAAGCAGTGCAGCGTACCCCAAACAGAATACATCGAAATAGACATACTCCAAGACACTTATTAATCAGATTGTCAGATGTCAAAGAGAAAGAGCATTTTGAAATCAGCAAGAGAAAAGCAATCCATCACATACAAGGGAAGCCCAATGAGACTTTGTGTGGATTTCTCAGCAGAGACCATGCAAGCGAGAAGGCAGTGGTATGATATATTAAGATTCTAAAAGAGAAAAACTGCCAGCCAAGAATTCTATATACAGAAAAAGTGTCCTTCAAAAATATGGTGGAGATTAAAATATTTTCAGACAAACAATCAGTAAGTAAATTTGTGATCAAGAGGCCAGCTCTGCAAGAAAAGCTAAAGGGAACCCTACAGGCAGATAGAAAAAGGCTGAGAGAGAGGGCTGGAGAAGAATGTAGAAATGAAGACTAACAGAAAAAGTGAAAAAAGGGAAAAAAATTAGATATAATATATAAATTCCAAAGGACAAAATGGTAGAAGGAATTATTGCCTTTACAGTAGTAACACTAAATATTGATGGATTAAACTCCCCAATGAAAAGACATAGACTCGCAGAATGGGTTAAAAAACAGGATCTATCTATATGCTGTCCTCACGAGATTAATTTTAGACCCAAGAACAAAAATAAGTTGAAAGTGAAATATTGGGAAAAGATATTTCTGTGCAAACAACAATTAGAAAAGAGCAGGAATCGCTATTCTAATATCCAACAAATTAAACTACAAATGTAAAACAATTAAAAGAAGACAAAGGACACTATCTATTACTAAAAGGAACAATACAACAAGAAGACAACAATCACAAAGATTATACACCAAGCCAGAGTGCTCCAAAGTACATGAGGCAAACATAGACAGCACTGAAGGGGGAAATAGACACCTCTACCATAATAGTTGGAGACTGCAATTCCCTTCTTTCATCAATGGATAGAACATCTAGACAAAGGATCAGTAAAGAAACAGAAAATTTGAATAATACAATAAATGAACTAGACTTAACATTCACAGAACATTACATCCACAACAGCAGAATATAAATTTTTCTCAAATGCTAATGGATTACTCTCAAGGATAGACCATATCCTGGATCACAAAGCAAGCCTCAATAAATTAACAAAGATTGAAATAATACACAACACTTTTTCAGATCATAAAGGAATAAAGTTGGCAATAACAGGCAGAGGGCCAGAAAATTCACAAATATATGGAGGCTCAACAACATAAACAACCAGTGGATCAAGGAAGAAATTACAAGAGAAATCCATATGTATCCCAAGGCAAATGAAAATGAAAACACAACCTGTCGAAATTTATGGGTTGCAGCAAAGTCTGAGAGAAATTTATTGCCTTAAATACCTATATTAAAAAGAAGAAAGAACAAAAATTGAGGAATTAACTGCTGACTTGGAAGATCTAGAGAAAGACCAGCAAACTAACTGAAAGCAAACAAAAGGAAAGAAATAACAATTAGAGCAGAAATAAATGAAATTGAGAACATGAAAACAGTCGAGAAAATCAACAAAACTAGAAGTTGTTTCTTTGAGGATATCAATAAAATTGATGGACCTTTATTAGCAAAGATGACAAAAAGAAAAAGAGGATGTAAATAAAATCAGAAATGGAAGAGGAGACATACCCACTGATCCTGCAGAAATAAAGGAGGTAATGAGAGGATACTATGAACAAATTTATTCTAATAAGCTAGACATAAATGAAATGGACAACTTCCTAGAAAGATATGAACACCCAACACTGACTCAAGAAGAAATAGATGACCTCAACAAACCAATCACAAGTAAAGAAATGGAATTAGTCATTAAGAAGGTCCCAAGAAAGTAAAGTCCAGGACCAGATGGCTTCACATGTGAATTCTACCAAGCATTCAAGCAAGAATTATAACCAATCCTGATCAAATATATTGAAAAAATTAGAGGAGGGAAGGCTACCAAACTCATTCGATGAAGCCAACATCTCCCTAATACCAAAGCCAGACAAAGGTACTACAAGGAACAGACCAATCTCTAATAAATATAGATGCAAAAATCCTCAACAGAATACTTACAAATTGAATCCAGCAGCACATTAAAAGAATTATACACCATCACTGTGTGGAATTTATCCATGTATGCAAGGATGGTTCAACACAACAAAATAAATTATTATAATACACTCTGTCAACAAATCAAAGCAGAGAAACTACATGATCGATGCAGAAGACATTTGACAAAATTCAACGTCCTTTCTTGATGAAAACACTTCAAAGGATAGGAATTGAAGGGAGCTTCCTGAACATGATGAAGGGAATATTTGAAAAACCCACAATTTACATCATCCTCAATGAGGAATGAATGAAAGCTTTCGCTCTAAGATCAGGAACAAGAGAAGGATGTCCGCTGTCACTATTGTTACTCAACATTGTGTTGGAACTTCTAGCCAGAGCAATTAGACAAGAAAGGAAAATAAAAGACATCTAAATTGGAAAGGAAGAAGTAAAATTCTCACTGTTTTGCAGATGACATGATACTATATGTCAAAAATTCCAAAAAATCTACAGCGAAGCTACTAGAAGTAATAAATGAGAATAGCAAAATGACAGGATTCAAGACCAATGCCGAAAAATTAGTAGTGTTTCTGTGCACTAGTAATGAACAGTCTGAGGAGGGAATCATTTTAAAAATTCCATTTACAGTAGCAACTGAAATAATAAAATATTTAGGTATACATTTAGCAAAGGATACAAAAAATTATGCACAGAAAACTAGAAGAAATTGCTAAGAGAAATCATGGAAGACCTAAATAAATGGAAGGGCATGCTGTGTTTATGGGTTAGAAGACTAAATATAGTTAAGACATCATTTCTACCCAAATTGATTTATAGATTCAGTGCAATATCAACTAAAATCCCAGGAACTTACTTTGCAGAAACAGAAAACCAGTAACCAAATTTGGAAGGAAAGGATGCCCTGAATAGCTAAAAATATCTTAAGAAAGAAAAATGAAGTGTGAGGTCTCACACTACCTGCATTAAAAAGCATATTATGAAGCCACAATGCTCAAAACAGCATGGTACTGGCATAAAGATGGATATACTGACAAATGGAATCAAATAGAATGTTCAGTAATAGACCCTCTCATCTATGGACAATTAATCTTTGATAAAGTGGTGAAGCCAACCCATCTAGGACAGAGCAGCATCTTCAGTAAATGTTGTTTGTAAAGCTGGATATCCATATACAAAAGAATGAAAGAGGATCCATATTTCACACCTTTTACAAAATTACTTCAAAATGCATCAAAGACTTAAACCTTGGAACTAAGACCATAAAACTTTTAGAAGAAAATATAGGAAAATATCTTATAAAACTCATAATAGGAGGTAGTTTCCTAGACTTTTTACACCCAAAGCTCGAGCATTGGAGAAAGAAATAGGTAAATGGGAACTCCTTAAAATTAAATACTATTGTGCGTTAAAAAACTTTGTCAAGATAGTAAAAAGGCAGTCTACAAATGGGGAACAATATTTTGAAACCACCTATCAGATAAGGGTTTAGTGTCCAGAATATGTAAAGAGTTTCTTCAACTCAACAACAAAAAAGATAAACAACCCAAGTAAAAAATGGACAAAAACCAGGAACAGACACTTCTCAGAAGAGGAAATACAAATGACTAAAAGGCACATGAGGAAATACAAATGACTAAAAGACACACTTATCCACTGTTTGTAGGAATGTAAAATAGTGCAACTGCTCTGGAAGGCAATTTGGCGGTTCCTCAGGAAGCCAAGTATAGAATTGCTATATGATCCAGTAATCCCATTACTAGGTGTATATTCAGAGGACCTAAGGGCAAGGACACAAATGGACATTTACGCACCAATATTTATGGCAGCATTATTTACAATTGCCAAGAGATGGAAACAGCCCAAATGTCCATCAAAGGCTGAGTGGCTTAACAAGCTGTGGTGTATATGTATGATGGAATATTATGCAGCTGTAAGACAGAATTCAGTATTGAATCATGTAACAATGTGGATGTACCTTAAGAACATTATGCTGAGAGAGATTACCCAGAAACAAAAGGACAAATACTGTATAGTCTTAACTAATATGAATTAACAGTACTGAGCAAACTTGGAGAATTGAAGTTAAGAACACAGGTTATCAGGAAATAGAAATAGGGTAGAGATTGGGCAATGGGTGCTGAAGGAATACAGATTGTGCAACTGGACTAATTGTAAAGATTCAGAAATGCATAGCACAATACTGCCTGACTGTAGCGCAATAATATAAGTACTGAATGAAGTTGAATGTGAGTATGATAGAGGGAAAAGGGCTGGGGCACGTATGAAACCACAAGTAAAAATAGAAGATAAAGAGTGAAATGGTATAATTTAGAAATGCTTAAAGTGGACAGTAATGCTGATTAAATGTACAAATGAAATAACGGGTCTGCATTAGGGAGAACAAATGAATGTCAGTACTGCAGGGTGTTGAAAATAGATGGTATGTGGAAAAAAGTACAATCAATGCAAGCTAGGGTCTATAGTCAACAGTAACATTGTAATGTGCTTACATTGAATGTAACAGTGGCATTATGCCAAAACTATATGCCAACAGGCAGAGGGTGTGGGGAAGAGGTATGAATTCTTTGTGGAAGAAAAGGAATGTCTTCAGATAGATTATGGTGTAGAAGGCATGTCTATACACTTAGGTTGGACTGTATAATGTGCGAATAAAACTTTAAAAATGAACAGAGAGAAGTGCTATAGAAAATGCAGAGAAAGAGATGTGCCTATTCACTGTCAGTAGGGAAACTGAGAGGTGCAGTCTCTTGGAGGGCAGTGTGGGGTTCCACAGATGGCTAGGGGTGGGGTTGCCATATGATCCTGAAACCCCATTGCTCAATATATACTTGGAGGAACTGAGTGTGGGGACTCGAATCAACGTTTGCATACTGGTGTCTATGGCATCAGTGTTTGCAACCAAATGGATGGAGGTGGCCTAAGGGTACAACAACTGAGAAATGGAAGGGGGAACTATGGTGATTACATACAAGGGACTAGTACTGCAAGAAGGAATGATGTGAGGTATGCAGCTAGATGAATGAACCTTAAAGACTGTATGTTGAATAAAATGTCTGAAACAAAAAAAAACAACTATTATCATGTCTCACTCATATGGACTAATTATAATATAAAAACTCAGTGAACTAATTTCAAGAGCATGGGTTATCAGGTTGGGCCTATTTTAAAGGGTCCTAGATTGTAAGTTCTTAGAGCAGTCAGATATATTCAGGAATTGTAGCAGTTGTTTTTAAATTCTGAGATGCTGACCTGTTTAATTATAACCTGATGGTTCCCAAAACTTTGGGTATTATTTGGCACTTGAGACTCAGAATTAGCGCTCTACAGCTGTGAAAGTCAGCAGTACTCCAGACAGGAACTGTTTAAAAAGTTGAAAAAGGGATCAGACATCGAGTAGAGATATGAATGAAGCTGATCTGGATTGGACTAAGGTAAATCAGAATACAGGGTACAGGATAATATTGTCCATATTTTAAAACTTCAACCTCCATGTGAGAGGATGGAGAGATGTCTAGTTGGTGCAAAATTTTTATTTTGGGTAGTGCATTTCCTGATTTAATTTGTAAGGTCAGTTTAGTTGAACGCCATTAAGTACATGGAATCTTGATTAGGGCGTGAGACTTTGTTGGTTTCCAGGTTAGTATGATGCACCGATGTATCTCAGAGAATTTGAGCAGTGAATAAAGAAATATTTGCAAAGTTCTCTAGGGGTACTGGGAGAAAGAAGGAATTATTCAACTTCCCTATTTGGAGAATTTCTGATATTCTTGTAAGCAGTGGAGACAACCACATCAATTGGCCTACCCCTTGATCTTGGGGTTTGGCCCTGTGAGACTTATTCCTGCAAAGAATAGGCTCAGCCTACTTATTCCTGCAAAGGATAGGCTCAGCCTCTTAGTTAGGCCTAAGAGTCACCCTCAGAGAACCTCTTTCATTGCTCAGGTGTGGCCTATCTCTCAAAGCCAATGTGGCAAGTGAACTCACTACCCTCTCCCCACCTCCTCTCCACCCCACATGGGACATGACTCCCAGGGCTGTGGGGCTGAAAATCTCCCTGACAACGTGGGGTAGAAATCCCAGGATAAGCTGGGACCCAGCATCCTGGGACTGAGAACACCTTCGCTACCAAAAGGGGATGAGAGAAATGAGAAAATAAAGTTTCAGTGGCTGAGAGATTTCGTACAGAGTCAAAAGGTTATCCTGGAGGTTATTCTTATGTGCTATATAGATATTCCTTTTTAGTTCATGATGTATTGAAGTGACTAGAAGGAAGTACCTGAAACTGCTGAGCTGTGTTCCAGTAGCCTTGAATCTTGAAAACTATTGTGTAATGATATAACCTTTACAGTGTGATTGTGTGATTGTGAAAACCTTGTGTCTGATTCTCCTTTTATGTAGGGTATGGACAGATGAGTGAAAAATATGGATAAGAAGTAAATAATAGAGAGGACAAATAGGGTAGATTGTAATACTATTGTTCAGTGAGGAGGAAGGGTAAGGGATGTATAAGTTTTTCCTTTCTGTGGAGTGATGCCAGTGTTCTAAAAAATGATCATGGTAATAAATACACAACTATGTGATAATATTATGAACCATTGATTGTACACCATGTATGGAATGCTTGCATGTTATGGTTTATCAATAAAAATATTTTTAAAAAAACTTTAATTTTTAAAGGTGAGAAAATAAGGTAAATGAACTTTTATCCAGTAAGCTGCTATGTGCAGTTTACTATTAATGGGTTGCATATGCACCAAGAAACTTGCTCCCTCTGCTCTTGGGGCATTTGGATGGTATTGGGGAACTCTCAAACCAGTTTGTTCTGGCCTGGTCTTCATAGCTGAAGCTGTTAAAGTAGTCTGGATTGCATATTTTCATTTATGCTATGATATGGAATTAACATGTAAAGCACTGTTTACCAGACATTTCTTTTTTGCCTTGGCATTTTTAGAAATAATCTCTGTACTACACCCCGGAATGAACAGAGAGTAAACATAACTAATTGTCACAAGGGCATGCAACTCATTTGCTGTGCTCTTATACAGTGATAGTGAAACTCTAGCTTAGAGAACCCAAAAGAAATACAGTATCTTAATTTCTTTCAAAAAGTTGTTTTAGTGATCTTTGGTGAAAGAATTCAGAGTAAAAACTGAGGTTGTATTTTATAATGTAGAAAACAGTTGCTATTTCGTGATGATGATTAGCCTGTGAAGATGGCATTTTGTTCTTAAAAGAAAGCCTACCTTTTCCTCTACTAGAGTACCATCTTACTTTGACATAGAAGTGAGTCACTGGGCTGCCGGTAAACAGAATACACATATTGGGGATTGAGAGGGAAATTCTGAACCTGTCAAAATGTGGGAAAATATGTTCTAAAATATATTATCTTTATTCACTTTCTTATACTTTTGGCTTTATTAGGATGTAACAGAACAAGCTTGTTGATTTTATCACTAATTGAGTTTGTAGGACTTCACATTACTGCAACCTAGAAATACTGTGATATGAGTACAGATAAAAGTAATCAAGTAAAAAACATTTTTTAATATAAATATTTGAGAAGAGTTTCAGTACAATAGGTGTGATAATTTATCCATATATTGCTTCTATTGGATGTTTACAATTTTTTAGGTAAGATAGGGTATTATTCTAAGAGCATTTGCCTACCTGTAGCATTCCAATTTTTTTCCCTTTATCTGTGTTAATTTCTGTATTAGCTGTTCAAAGTACAGAGTTTCATATTATGGCCACGCTTCACACAGAGAATTTTTTTTTTTTGCAAATCTATTTTTCTTTTTCTTTTTTTTATTTAATTCTAAAAGGTGTGGGTTTACAGAACAATCATGCATAAAATACAGGATTCCCATATACCATCCCACCACCAAAACCTTGCTTTGGTGTAAAACATTCATTACAACTGATGATAGCACATTTTTATAATTGTTTTATTAAAGTCCATGGTTTAATTTAGAGCTCACTGTTTGTCACACAGAGAATTTATCCTGTGGTAGTCTCATGTGACTGAAATGCAGTCACGAACCAAGGCTTAAATGAAAAATAAAAAGGCTTCAGAACAAAATAAATACCATAAATCAGTGACTGAAACTCATATATTGTCAAATGGCCACCTTCTTGCGTTATTATTTCAGGGTCATTGGATTATTTTATATACAATTCCTGCAATGCTTATCTGGTTTCTCACTCTGCAAATTATAAAGGGAGCAACATGGTGGCTCAGTGGCAATTTTCACCTGCCATGCGAAAGGCCCTAGTTCGATTCCTGATGCCTGCCCATGAGAAAAAAAAAAAAATTATAAAGGGAAGAAAGAAAGCTGTAGATAGGCTCAATGACAGCAAGAAATGATATCTGTTTGCTTGACAAAGGGGAAAAAATGATGAAACTACAAATAGGAACTCAAACAGTAGTCTGGATCCATTTAGTATGAGGTCAAGTAGTTTGACATGTTTTAATAGACTCATATCATTGGGTAACTAATGGTGGCAGGGCTTCTCACTAAAATCTCACTGAATCAGGGGTTCAAAAGTTGATTCCAAAATTTATCTAACTAGTGTTTATTGAGGACTTCCTGTATCTTAAAGCAGTAGACATATCCTGAAAATGCAGTTGTGAATTTTAGCCTTTAAAAATAATTTTTAAAGTGCATATCCTTATTTGGGCAAATAAAATATGAAAAATATTAGTATTTTTTGCAATTGCTTTTATATAGTCGAGGGCTGAAAGTTGTCATAATTTGCATTTTTTTCTTTTATATAAAAGGAAACATTTTTAGTGAAAAATACTGACTTTTTTCCTAGTACAGTAATCAACAAATTGACCCTTGGACTGAATCTGGCCTATTATTTCCTGTTTGTGAATGGTCTGTGAACTAAGAATGGTTTTGACATTTTTACATGGTTGAAAGACTTTTTTTTATTTATTTATTTATTATTTTTTATTTTTTACATGGGCAGGCACCGAGAATCGAACCCGGGTCCTCTGGCATGGCAGGCAAGCATTCTTGCCTGCTGAGCCACCGTGGCCTGCCCTGAAAGACTTTTTAAAAATAATATTTTATGACTGTGAAAACTATATGAAATTAAAATTCCAGTGTTCATAAAGATTTATTGGAAACCTAGCCAGCCATGCTCATTTCTTTACCCATTGTCTGTAGCTGCTTTTGTACTACAACAGCCAAGTTGATTTGTTGCTGTGAGAGACCTACAAAGGCTGTCTGGCCCTTTTACAGAAAAAAGTTTGCTGACTCTTGACCCTAGTATATTTGTTAGGCTTTAGGGATATATATACTACTAAACTTGATTAAAGTTGTATCATGTTTTTGGATGCCAATGTATCTATGAAAGAAAATGACCTGTGTCACTATTCTGATCTCTTTGTGATAACACTTGTCTATTTTATATTCTTTATCAGTATTACAAAGTAACGTATCACTCTACCAAATAGTAGGTGTTCCATTATTGCTTGAATGATAGCTACTGATTTGTAATACTTACATAATAACAAATTCTTCATCAGAAACTTTCCAATTTGTGTCTTTAAAAAATTATTTTTTAAGGAGGTGCAAGGGTAGTTCGGTGGCAGAATTCTCGCCTGCCATGTGGAAGACCTGGATTCAATTCCCAGCCATGCACTCCCCTCCCCCCACAAGAAAAATTCTACAAATATTCCTGCAATAATGGGATAGTCACATGGAAAAAGAATTTAATGTGACCCCCACCATATAGCATTCAAAAAATTATTTATTAATCAGAGCTGAAAAATGCCCTGAAATAAGATAAAAACTTGTTTCATGGTTAGAAGATTTAACTGTCTCATACTAGTACTGAAACAGGATTACCTCTCCATCACCAATTATTTTAAGTTATGCTGACATTCTTCCTTCTCGTTTCTCACCTATTGAAGTGATTTTGTTGAAAATATCAGAAGTTATAAAACTCTGTTCTTTGATCTGTGCTTGAGAGAGATTATTTTATTATTTGCTTAATTTAAATTTAAGAAATGTTGTAGGATCACAAATTGGATAGTTTTTCTTAATCAACTTTGACTACAATTTGTATGCAATAAAGTGTAAAGCTTGTATTTTGACAGTTGAATAAACCACAGTCAAAATATAGAATATTTTAAAAAAATTGTTTCCCTTCTACTTTGCTGTCAATCCACTCCTGGACAGCTGTCCTCGACAACTAATTATCTGCTTTCTCACACTACAGATAAGTTTAGCCATTCTAGAATTTCTTATAAATGAACTCATGCAGTATGAACTTTATTTCTAGCCTCTTTGATTCAGCATGTTTATGAGATTCATCCATTTTGCTGCCTGTGTAGTAGTATATTTTCTTTTATTGTATAGTATTCCTTTGTTTGAATTTTTCACAATTTGTGTATCTTTCACATGTCTATGGACATTTGAGTTGTTTCCAGTTTTTGGCTATCATGTATAAAACTGGAGCAAATATTCATATACAAATCGTTTTGGGTATTCACATTTTATTTATTTCCCTGGATAAATTCCTAGGATCAGAATTTCTCTGTTAAATGATTAGTATATTTTTTAACAATTTAAGAAACTGCTAAACTGTTTTCCAAAGTGATTAGGTAATTTAATGTTCCCATCAGCAATGTAAGAGAGTTCCAGTTGTCCGAAATCCTCTTAACCCTTGACATTGTCTGTCTTTTTAGTATCAGCCATTTAATGGGTAGGTAGTGATATTTTGTTACTGTTTTAATATGTATTTTCCTTATGACTAGCACGTGTTTCATTGGCTAATAGGATACATTTTATAAAGTGTCTATTTAAATTTTTTGCCATTTTTAAAAAAATTAAGTATTACTGTTAAACTGAATTGGGAGAATTATTTATGTATTCTGTATATAGTCCTTTGTCAGATGTATGTTTTACTATCATTTTCTCCTGGCCTGTGACTTTCCCTTTTCTTAATAGTGTTTCATTTTGATGAACTTCAAAAAATCAAAACAATTTTGTAAAATGATTTGAACTCTTTCTGACTTATGGAAGTGTTTGCCGACCCCAAAACTGTGAAAATTTTTTCCCTATATTTTCTTCCAGAACTTTATAGTTTTAGTTTTTACATTTAGGTTCTATAATGCCATTTCAGGTTAATTTTTGTTTAGATTGTAAGTTGAAGATTGTAGTTTGGTCTGCCAATATGTATAACTATGTTTCAATTTCTAGTTGTTCATTGCTAGTATATGAAAATAATCTTGTGCCCTTTGACCTTGCTCAATTCATTCATAAAGTCTAGTAGTGTTTTTGTTTTTAGATTTTTTAAGGATTTTCTATGTGTATTACCATGACATCTGCAACTGAAAACATCTTTACTATCGTTTTCAGTGTGTATACCTTTAATTTCTTCTTCTTCTTCTTTTTTCTTTTTTTTTGCATTCCTGCAGTATATGGAAATAATGAGAGGATATTCTTGCCTTGTTTGTAATCCCAAGGGAAAGGTTTAATCTTTCATCATTAAGAATGGTGTTAGCCTTATCTTTTTCATAGATGGACTTTATCATATTGAGCAAGTTTCCTTCTGTATCTAGTTCTGAGAATTTTTTTTATCATCAGTGAATTTTCAGTTTTGTTAAATGATTTTTCTGCATCTATTGAGAATCATATTTTCTGTTGTATCATATTTTCTGTTGTATGATCTTTATACTTATTATAAGTGATACTTATAATTTCATTATTAATATGGTGAATTACACTGTGTTATTTCAGAATACTAAAATAAGTTTATAATTTTGAGATGAAGCTCACTTGGCATTATATTTTAACTTTTAAAATATATTGCTAGGTGTAGTTTGCTAATAATTTTTATTAATATTTAAAAGGGATATTGGTCTGTGTTTTAAAAATAAATATCCTTGTCTGACTTTGGGATAAAGGTAAAATCATTAAATATTTTTTATTTATGATTCATAAAATAAATAGAAAGTGTTCCCGCTTTAAAATTCACGGTTTGTTTATAATTGACATTAATTCTTTCTTAATTAATGTTAGAATACAGCATGTTCTTGGAGTTTCCTTGGTTAGATGGTTTTTAATTACCAATTCATTTTCTTTAAAATGTAGAAGACTATTCATATTTTGTATTTCTTCTTATACCAGTTTTGAAAAATTTTATCTTTCAAGGAAATTTTCATTATATCCAAGCTTTTGGGTCTATTTGTTTAAAGTTGCCCAAAATTACTTATTTTTAAAATATTGGTAGTCTCTCTAAGAATATTCCCTTTCATTCTCAATATATGTATCTTTTTAAAGTATTTTAGGTAGGATGGACAATGTTGATTCAGTGGCAGAGTTCTTGCCTGCTATGCTGGAGAACTGGGTTCGATTCCCGGTATCTGCCCATGTTAAAAAAAAAAAAAAGTATATTATGTAGAGATTTGTTTTAGTTTGCTAAAGTTGCTTAAATGCCATATACCAGAAATGGGCTGGCTTTTTTTTTTTTTTTAACTTTTTTTTATTAATTTAAAAAAAATTAACAAAACATTAAGATATCATTCCATTCTACATATACAATCATCAATTCTTAATATCATCACATAGTTGCATATTCATCATTTCTTAGAACAGTTGTATCGATTTAGAAAAAGAAATAAAAAGACAACAGAAAAAGAAATAAAATGACAACAGAGAAAAGAAAAGATTATACATACCATACCCCTTACCCCTCGCTTTCATTTACCACTAGCATTTCAAACTAAATTTAACATTTGTTCCCCCTATTATTTATTTTTATTCCATATGTTCTACTCTTCTGTTGATATAGCAGCTAAAAGGAGCATCAGACACAAGGTTTTCACATTCACAGAGTCTCATTGTGAAAGCTATATCATTGTTCAGTCATCATCAAGAAACATGGCTACTGGAACACAGCTCTACATTTTCAGGCAGTTCCCTTCAGCCTCTCCACTACATCTTGAACAACAAGGTGATATCTACTTAATGCATAAGAATAACCTCCAGGATAACCTCTCCACTCTGTTTGGAACCTCTCAGCCATTGACACTTAGTCTCATTTCATTCTTCCCCCTTTGGTCGAGAAAGTTCTCTCAATCCCTTGATGTTAATTCTCAGCTCATTCTAGGGTTTTTCTCAGTCCCTTGATGCTGAGCCCCTGTTCATTCCAGGATCTCTGTCCCACGTTGCCAGGAAGTGCCACACCCCTGGGAGTCATGTCCCAGGCAGAGAAGGGAAGGGTGGTGAGACTGCTCGTCATGTTGGCTGGAGAGAGAGGCCACATCTGAGCAACAGAAGAGGCTTTCTTGGGCGTGACACTTAGGCCTAAATTTTAAGTAGACTTGACCTATCCTTTGTGGGGTTAAGTTTCATATGAACAAACCCCAAGATTAGGGGCTCAGCCTATAGCTTTGGTTGTCCACACTGCTTGTGAGAATATCAGGAATTCAACTTGGGGAAGTTGAATTTCTCCCCGCTCTCACCATTCCCCAAAGGGGGCTTGCAAATACTTTTCTAGTCACTGATCAAATCACTCTGGGATTCATCGGGGCATCACTCTGGACAAACCAACAAAATCTCATGTCCTACCTGAGATTCCAAGTACTTATGACGTTCAATCAGACTATCTACATGAGTTATATTAGGAAATACTCTAGTCAAAATATAAATTGTGTAACTAATAAACATTTTTTGCTTTAGTCTCACACATAAGGTGACATTTCAAAGTATTAATTATCATCTATTTTCAGCACCCTGCAATAATGACATTCCTTTGTTCTTCCTCATGCAAAAACATTTTTAAAATTTGTACCTTCTACATTTTGCTATTATTGTACACTCTAGGCATTTCTAGATTATACCATCTCGAGCTTTAGCATCTATCTTTCTTTCTGATTTCATTTATGTCCCCAGCCCTCCTCCCTCTACCGTTCTCACATGCAGCTTCATTCAGTGTTTTAACATAATTACATTACAGTTAGGTAGTATTGTGCTGTCCATTTCTGAGTTTTTGTATCTAGTCTTGTTGCACAGTCTGTATCCCTTCAGCTCCAATTACCCAATATCTTACCCTATTTCTATCTCCTGATGGTCTCTGTTACCAACGACATATTCCAAGTTTATTCACTAATGTCAGTTCATATCAGTGAGACCATACAGTATTTGTCCTTTAGTTTTTGGCTAGTCTCACTCAGCATAATGTTCTCAAGGTCCATCCATGTTGTTACATACTTCAAAAGTTTATTCTGTCTTAAAGCTGCATAATATTCCATCGTATGTATATACCGCAGTTTGTTTAGCCAGTCATCTGTTGATGGACATTTTGGCTGTTTCCATCTCTTTGCAATTGTAAATAATGCTTCTATAAATATTGGTGTGCAAGTGTCCGTTTGTGTCTTTGCCCTTATGTCCTCTGAGTAGATACCTAGCAATGGTATTGCTGGGTCATATGGCAATTCTATATTCACCTTTTTGAGGAACCGCCAAACTGCCTTCCACAGCGGTTGCACCATTTGACACTCCCACTAACAGTGAATAAGTGTGCCTCTTTCTCCACATCCTCTCCAGCACTTGTCATTTTCTGTTTTGTTGATAATGGCCATTCTGGTGGGTGTGAGATGATATCTCATTGTGGTTTTGATTTGCATTTCTCTAATGGCCAGGGACATTGAGCATCGCTTCATGTGCCTTTTGGCCATTTGTATTTCCTCTTCTGAGAAGTGTCTGTTCAAGTCTTCTTCCCATTTTGTAATTGGATTGCTGTCTTTGTTGTTGAGTTGAACAATCTCTATAAATTCTGGGTACTAGACCTTTATCTGATATGTCGTTTCCAAATATTGTCTCCCATTGTGTAGGCTGTCTTTTTACTTTCTTGATGAAGTTCTTTGATGCACAAAAGTGTTTAATTTTGAGGCGCTCCCATTTATTTATTTCTTTCTTCAGTGCTCTTGCTTTAGGTGTAAGGTCCATAAAACCACCTCCAATTATAAGATTCATAAGATATCTCCCTACATTTTCCTCTAACTGTTTTATGGTCTTAGACCTAATGTTTAGATCTTTGATCCATTTTGAGTTAACTTTTGTATAGGGTGTGAGATACGGGTCCTCTTTCATTCTTTTGCATATGGATATCTAGTTCTCTAGGCACCATTTATTGAAGAGACTGTTCTGTCCCAAATGAGTTGGTTTGACTGCCTTATCAAAGATCAAATGTCCATAGATGAGAGGGTCTGTATCTGAGCACTCTATTTGATTCCATTGGTCAATATATCTATCTTTATGCCAGTACCATGCTGTTTTGACCACTGCGGCTTCATAATATGCCTTAAAGTCAGGCAGCGTGAGACCTCCAGCTTTGTTTTTTTTCCCTCAAGATACAAGGTAGGGTGCCCCAAATTGCTAAAAGTATCTTGAGGAAAAATAGATGTGTTTCCTGTAGACAGCATATAGAAGGATCCTGTTTTTTAATCCATTCTGCCAGTCTATGTCTTTTGATTGGGGAGTTCAGTCCATTAACATTTAGTGTTATTACTGTTTGGGTAGTACTTTCCTCTACCATTTTTCCTTTTGTATTTTATATGTCATATCTAATTTTCCTTCCTTCTACACTCTTCTCCACACCTCTCTCTTCTGTCTTTTCGTATCTGTCTCTAGTGCTCCCTTTACTATTTCTTGTAGAGCTGGTCTCTTGGTCACAAATTCTCTCAGTGACTTTTTGTCTGAAAATGTTTTAATTTCTCCCTCATGTTTGAAGGACAATTTTGCTGGGTATAGAATTCTTGGTTGGCAGTTTTTCTCTTTTAGTAATTTAAATATATCATCCCACTGTCTTCTTGCCTCCATGGTTTCTGCTGAGAAGTCTACACATAAGTCGTATTGGGTTTCCCTTGTATGTGATGGATTGCTTTTCTCTTGCTGCTTTCAAGATCCTCTCTTTCTCTTTGGTCTCTAACATTCTGACTAGTAAGTGTCTTGGAGAACGCCTATTTGGATCTATTTTCTTTGGGGTGTGCTGCACTTCTTGGATCTGTAATTTTAGGTCTTTCATAAGAGTTGGGAAATTTTCAGTGATAATTTCTTCCATTAGTTTTTCCTCCTTCTTTTCCCTTCTCTTCTCCTTCCGGGACACCCACAACACGTATATTTGTGTGCTTCATATTATCATTCAATTCCTTGAGTCCCTCCTCATATTTTTCCATTCTTTTCCCTATAGTTTCTGTTTCTTTTTGGATTTCAGATGTTCCATCCTCCAGTTCACTAATTCTAACCTCTGTCTCTTGAAATCTATCATTGTAGGTTTTCATTGTTCTTTTCATCTCTTCTACGGTGTCTTTCATTCCCATAAGTTCTGTGATTTGTTTTTTTAGACTTCCCATTTCTTCTTTTTGTTCATTCCTTGCCTTCTTCATATCCTCCCTCAATTCATTGATTTGGTTTTTGATGAGGTTTTCCTCTTCTGTTCGTATATTCTGAATTAATTATTTCAGCTCCTGTATCTCATTTGAACTATTGGTTTGTTCCTTTGACTGGGCCGTATCTTCAATTTTCCTGGTGTGATTTGTTATTTTTTGCTGGTGTCTAGACATTTAATTACCTTAATTAGTTTATTATGGAGATTGCTTTCACTTATCTTACCTAAGGTTTTCTTGCTAGATGAGTTTGTTGTCTGTCTGTTTTTTGACCTTCAGTTTAGCTTTTTCTTGGTCTCTAGCTTAAGTTTTGTTTAACAGAGGGTAAGTTTTCAGTTTGTTTTCTTGTTTCTTGTCCTGCTTGTAAGGTGCCTTTTCCCTCCCCACTCTTAGGAGGTTCTACATAGGTATTACAGACTCCAGCCAGGTTTTCCCGGACTAAACTGGCCTCCTCTCAGGGTTTTCCCTGAGGGTGAGACCCAGCAGGTTGAAAGACTTTCCTGTGAAGTTTCTGGGCTCTGTTTTTCTTACCTGCCCAGTATGTGGCGCTTGTCTGTCTGCGGGTCCCACCAGCCTAAGATGATGTAGTACCTTTAACTTTGGAAGGCTCTCCCTGCCGGGGGCGTGGTGGAGACAGAGGAGAGGTTGTAGGCTGGTCTCAATGGCTTCAAATTGCCAAACCCTGGGTTCTGAATTCCTTGAGAGAGGGAATGAGTTGGGCTTCACCCCTCCCCTGGGGAAGGCACAGGTGGGAGACAGCCCTGAAAGCAGTCTGTTTCTGCCTATGCCTGGGTCAGTTGCAGCCTGAGTAGCCAAGCCTCCATAGAAACAGCCACAAAAACCTCTGTTTCGTCCCCTTTCCTCTTTTTCAGTGAGCCCAATAAGCGACCTCCACCTTGACCAGTTTTGCCTGAGCTGGGGGCCTATTTTTAGTAGTCAGAATTTGTTTATTAATGCCACAATTGGTGTTTGGTTGGACTCAGTCCCTGCTACTGTTAGAGTGTGTTTCCTTTCCCTCCGGAAAGCTGCCTGTGGGGGAGGGGCGCCGGGCGCCGGCCACCGCGGCTTGGGGAACTCACGGTTTCGGAGACTCGCAGCCAGTCCAGCTGGTCCAGACTGGGGTACGCTGTGTGTCCCATCACTATCATGGCTCCAGTAGCTGTTCTGTACTGTTTCTGGTTATTTAGTAGTTGTTCTGGAGGATGAACAAAAACGTGCACATTGCTAAGTCACCATCTTGGCCCCTCCCCCCTGGGCTGGCTTTTAACAATGGGTATATATTAGTTTACAAGCTTACACTTCTGAGTTCCTGAAAATGTCCAGATAAAGGCGTCATCAAGATAATACTTGAACTCTAAAGACAGGCTGCCTGCAATCCTCAGTGTCTCTGCCTCCAGCGAAACACATGGTGGTCTGGTCGTCTGGTCATCTGGTGGTCTGTTGGTGTCTCCCTTCTCTCTCGGTTTTTCTTAATTTTGGATTCTGATTTCTCCAACTGTGGCTTTCTCTCTCAGTTTCTTTCTCTCTCTCTCAGTTTCTCATCTTCTTATAAAGGACTCCATTAAGAGGATTAAGACCACCAAGGCAGGTATCAACTGAAAGAACCTAATCAAAAGGTCCCACCCACATTACGTCTACACTCATAGGACTGGATTAGTTTTAAGAACATGACTTTCTGGGGTACACACAGCGTCAAACCATCACAAAGTTTATCTAGTTTATGATCCTTTCAAGGAAGCAGCGTTTGCTGTCATTGATTTGCCGCATAGTTCTCCTTTGTTGTCAGTTCTTGTTAGTTATCATCTATTTTTGCTCTTCTAAATTTAAAGTTTTACTTACTCTCCTTTTTCTAACTTTTCAGATTGAAGCTTGTATCACTTACAAGAAATACTTTCAGTATTTGAGCCATGTATTTCCAACTAAGCACTGTTTTAACTGCATGTGCCAATTTTTGATATATTCTGCTTTTATTTTCATCAATTCAAAATATTTGCTGAACTATTTTGTGATTTTTTTTTAACTCCTAGTCTAGAAATATTTTTCTTTAGTTTCCATATATTTGGAGTTTTTCAGATTTTTTTTGTTAGGGATTTTTTTTCTTTAATTCCATTGTGGTCAGCAGACAGATCCTTTGATTTCAATACTTTCTACATTAAGTGAGACTTCTTTTTATGGCCCAGCATATGGTCTGTTTTGGTGAGTTTTTTAATGCTCTTTAAAGGAAGGCATATTCTGCCATTTGTTGCTGTGTTTTATAAATGCCAGTTAGGGCAATCTGCTTGATAATATTCACATCTTCTGTATCCTATTGATTTTTTTTTTATCTGTTTATTCTATCAGTTGTTGATGGAGGAATGTTTAATTCTCCAATATAATTGCAGAGTCATCAGTTTTTCCTTTCAGTCCTGTTTTGCCTTTGTTTAATATATTTTGAAGCACTGTTATTAATTTATCATTTTATCATTATATGTCCTTCTGTATCTGACCATTTTCCTTGACTTGATGCAATCATCCCAGCTTTAATACGGCCAGTGTTGAGATTTTCCCACTGGTCATTAATGTTCATTTTTGTTGCTTCCTTTCTGCCTACTCCCACATTCCCCTACTCCATTTTCTTTTCCTCTGTGCTACAGTTTGGTTAAGTTCTTTTGATACATTTCAAGTTTACAATTTTTTTCTTCTGTATTTCTTGATTTACTGTTTTACCATTCAGGGGGTTGTTTGTTTGTTTTTAGTTCAGGAAATTCCCTTTGCTTTTTTTTCATATATTATTTCTCTCCTCATATGTCCATGTTTCCTGTTAAGTTCTTGAGCATATTTATAGTAGCTATTTTAAAGATCTTGTCTACTAATTTCATTATCTCCACCAATTCTGCATCTGTTTCATTCACAATGGGTTGTTTAATTTCCAGATATTTAGGACTTAACTAGGTATCTTTTTTTTGAATTTCTAATTCAATGCCTTTGTTATAAGAGAATATACTCTAAGGTTTTGGTCTTTTGAAATCTATTAAGAATTGTTTTATAACCCAGCATAATTGATCTTGGTGAACATTCCATTTGCACTTGTAAAGCATGTACATTTTATAGTTAAAAATAGAAGTTTCATAAATTCAATTATGTTAGTATTCATGTTTTCTAAATTTTTACTAAAATTTCCATCAGCTGGTTCTATAAGTTGCTGACAGGAGTGTGTTAAAATCTTTAACTATGCGGATTTATCTTTTCCTCTTTATTCTTGTTAGTTTTTGCTTATGTATTTTGCTTATGTATTTTGGAGCATTACTATTAGGTGCATGTACAATTATAAACTTTTATTTCTTCCTGTTATATTACTTCTTTTATCATTGTGAACTGACCTTTCTTCCTAAGAGTAGCTCCTTTTCATTTCCTTTTTGAATTTTTTTTTATTTTTAGAGCAAGTAGGTAGAAAAATTATTGCGTACACTTATAGAAGAGGGAGCATGTGGGCACTCTTGGAAGAGGACAGAGGCAAGAGGCCACTCACTCCTTTTCTTTTAACTTGAATTTTTCTGTTACTAATATAGGTAGTTTAGCTTTCTTATGATTACTGTTTACTTCATGTTTCTTTTTTTTTTTTCCTGTTACTTATGTTTGTGCCTTGGTATTTAAAGTTGGTTCTTACATTTTTATCTAGTATGAGGATATTCGCCTTTTGACTGGAATGCTTAGTCTATTTCCAGTTTAAGATCCCTCATTTTGCTATTTGTTTTCTGTGGTGCTCGTCTGTTTTTTTGAATACTCTTTTCCTCATTGGTAGTATTTTGTCATAATAAAATATGTTTTATTATTCTTGGATTATAGTTCTTTGTTGTTGCTTTCTAGCTCTCTTTGCATTAGTTTTTAATGGTTGCTTTAGGTATTACAATATATTTTAAATTATTTCAATCTACTTTGAGTCAATATTGTTTTACTTCTGATAAAATATAGAACCATTTTAGCAGTATTTCCATTTATCTTTGATACCTACTACTGTTGTTGTCCTATGCATTATGTCTAAATGTGATTGTAGTGCCAAAAGACAGTTTTATCATCTTTCCTTTCAGCAGTCCTGGGTCTTTTAAATAAATCAAGACCATAAAATAAAAGTGTGTGTGTGTGTGTGTGTGTGTGTATATGGAGAATCTTGGATTTTTAGTACCATTTCTAATGCTCTTAGTTCCTTCCTGTATATCTTGAGTTTTCACATGGTATAATTTATCTATAGCCTAAAGCCCTTCCTTTAGTATTTCTTGGAGTGCTGCTCTGCTGTTTTATTCTGTCTTTAAGTGAAAACATCTTTATATCAGTTTTGTTTTTGAAGCATATTTTACTGGGTATACAATTCTTAGTTCACATATTTTTTTTCTCCTGCTTTTTGAGTATGTCATTTCAGTGTCTTCTGGCCTCCATTATTTCTGATGAGAAATCAACACTCTGAATATACCTTTTTAATATCTTTTTCTAATGTAAGACTATATAATGTGTCTTTTTTCCTCTGTAAATTCACTCCCTTCTCTGGTTTTTGTCAAGACTTTCCCTTAATCTTTGATTTTCAGCATTGTGACTATCCTGTATCTAGCACTATTTTTTTGTTTATTTGTTTAATGTATGTGTTCACTTTGCTTAGGATTTACTGTCTATAATTTAAAGTTTTCCACCACATTTGTGAAGTTTTCAGCCATTGTTCTTTCAAGTATATTTTTATGTCCTTTTCACTTTTCCCATTTTGGACTCCAGTTGAATGTATATTGGGCCTCTTGCTGATTGCCCCACAGGTCTCTGAGTTTGTTTTCATTTTTCCTCATTCTCTTTTTCTCTGTTCTTTGAATTGGGTAATCTGTCTTTCACTGATTCTCATTCAGCCATCTCCAATTTGCCATTGACTTTATGTAGTGAAATTTTCAGTTATTGTGCTTTTCAGTTGTAAAATGAACTTTTTAAATGCAGTTTTCTGGTGTATAAGGGTGTGTAGGGGTCTGTATATGATTCCTTTTCTGATCCCTTATTAATTTTTAAAATTTAATATTTAATTATACTTTCCTTTAGTTCTTTGTATACATTTGTAATAGCTGCTTTGAAGACTTTGCTAAGTAAAACATCTAGGCTTATTCAAGTCCATTTCAGTTGACTTAATATTTTCCTTAGTATGGGCCACTGTAGTTATTTTACTTTGAAATATAGGCATTGTAAATAGCATTATTGTCTGGAATCTGCTTTTTTTTTTTAGAAATATTTTTTTGTTTGTTTTTAGTACACAGTTAACTTACTTGGACCCAAATTGGAAACCGTATTTCCACAGTGGCAGCAGCTGCAATTTCTGCTCAATTCTTATAGTTTGTAGGTGCTCCTCTTTTTAGTTTGGCCCTCTAGGTGTCTCCACACCTTTGTAATTTGGCTGTCAGACAAAGATCTGGACAAAGTTTATACTCATATTCTGAAACTCGTTCTCTCTGTGCTTTCTTTGTGTCTGCTTGCCAGCCTTACACATTTCCACTGTTCTTCCCACCCTAAGTTCTGTTCTCCTCTGTTAACTTAACTCAGTGAAACAACAGTTTTCACTGTAGCATAGGGGTTGCAGAGTGTTCTGGTTTGCTAGCTGCTGGAATGCGACACACCAGAGACAGATTGGCTTTTAATAAAAGGGGATTTATTTTGTTGGTTCTTCAGAGGAAAGGCAGCTAACTTTCAGCTGAGGTTCTTTCTTACGTGGAAGGCACAAGATGGTCTCTGCTGGTCTTCTCTCCAGGCCCCTGGGTTCCAACAACTTTCCCCAGGGTGATTTCTTTCTGCATCTCCAAAGGCCTGGGCTGAGCTGCTAGTGCTGAGATGAGGAATGCCGAGCTGCTTAGCAGCGCTACGTTGCAATTTCTCATTTAAGCACCAGGCAATTAAGTCAAACGTCACTTATTACAGCAGACACGCCTCCTACCTGACTGCAGATGTAATTGGCAACAGATGAGGTTCACGTACTGTTGGCTTATGTCCGCAGCAACAAGATTAGTATGCTCACCTGGCCAAGTTGACAACTGAATCTAACTAATACACAGAGATACCCCCAGACAAATTAAGGCACAAAGTTGGAATCTTACCTATTCCAGTTGCAATAGTTCAAGAGTAAACATACAATTTCTGCAAGTTTTAGGTATTATACAATACCTTTAAAGAGTTGTTTTCTATATTTGAACCACACTTCATAATCATTAGATGTGTGAAAGTTTGTTTGACCAGTTTACTCTGCTGTCATTGCAAGAAGTTTTCTCCTCTGAATCTGTTTTTATTAACTAATATTTCTTCTGGTTATAGGTCACAGTATTCTGCTTGCTTGCATATTTAGTAAATTTTAATTATGAATCAAAATTATGAATTATGAATTTAAGCTGTTGGATGTTGGATTTTTTTGAGGGGGTTTCTTTTTATGACTGTTGGACTTAAGGCCATGAAAATGACCAAATTAAGGCATCAACAGGATGATACCTTCTCTGAAGAAAAGCTGCCAGCAACTGAGACACCTCTGTCACATGGGAAGGCTCATAGTCAGCATCTTTTGCTCCTTCTCTCCCAGGTTTTGTTGCTTTCAATGTTTGCCTTCATTGGTTTCTTATCTCAGCTTCTGTGGGTGTGTCCTATCTCTCAGCTTCTCTCGGGCTTCTCTTAACCCTCTGAATTTCATCTCTTTTAAAGGACTCCAGTAAGGAAATTAAGACCCACCTTGAATGAGGTGGGTCTCATATCAATTGAAATAACCTAATCAAAAGATCCTGCTTGCCATAGGTCTGCACCCACAAGAATGGATGAAAAGAATATGGTCTTTCCTGGAGTACTTAACAGCTTTGGACTAACACAGGGAAGAAGTGAGGGTGCAGCTGTTTAATTACTTGTAGATCGATTTGGTTGTTTTGGCTTCTTTAAAGCTTTGTCAGGGTGTGTCTTGGATAGCTTTAATTTAGAACTAATTTAACTCTTTTACTTAGACCTCTCCAGGCTCTCTACTGAATGGCCCTAAGAGCTCTCTCAACTCTGGCTATATGGAACTCAAATATCCTTTAGCTATAGAGCTTTAGAAATTATTGAGGTTACAGTTTTCTGTTCTTCTTTCCCAGGCATTCTGTAGTTTCACCCTATGCATATAAGGCTTAGTATCCGGCAATAGACTCAATAGGATGCCAGTGTTAGTTGTCTGGAGCTAGTTTTCTTTGTTGCCATCTCCTCCACAGGACACTGTGCCCCAAACTTAATTTTCTGTCTCTTCAACTGAGTGAAAACAGCATGCATAGAGCATTTCAAAAAAAAGTTTCCCCGGTTTGCATAGAGGTGTATAAAAAATCTCCAGGAAGAAATCTGGGCATACTGCATGGCTTCCCTTGTATTTCCTATTTTTCTGGGTTCAGAATCTTATATTGTTTGTTTCTGCTATCTGGAAACATTATATTTATGTGTATATATTTTCCCAGTTTTATGCTTTGCAGTAAGATGGCAAAACCAGTCCAAGTTACTTAAATCATGCTTTGTTTGATACTTTATTACACCATTTTAATTTAATTTCGTTAATTTGTCAGAATTCTAACATGCAGATAAGTATATGAGTCTTTAATTTAAACATGTTTGGTATAGTCTTAAAAGTTTCCAGGACTTCATTAAATTTTAACACTCAATTAAATTTTCAAATTCTCCAAAACTTATTTACTAATTGTGCTTTAAAATATTCAAAAATTATTTTTTTACCATATTATTATCTAATCTTTAGCTGCTATAACATTCCAGATAAAATGTTTTAAAATATTACACATTTATATTATAAGATTATTACAGAATAAATGTGTTGAAATTTTCATACTTTATAGTCAGCCATATAATTTGCAACTTTTATTTGGAGCAGATAGATAAGTTTCAGCTTCTTTTTAATCTTTAACAGGAAAAAAACTGAATGTTGAAGCTCAGCTGGCTATCATATTTTGATTTTGTTGTTTCAGTATGTGTTAGGGTTCTCTAGAGAAAGAGAATCAATAGGAAACACTTCCAAATATAAAATTTATAAAAGTGTTTCATGTAACCATGGGAATGCAGAGTTCAAAATCCTCAGGGCAGGCTGTGAAGCTGACAATTCCTATGGAGGGTCTGGATGAACTCCACAGGAGAGGCTAGCTGGCTGAAGCAGGAAGAAGAGCCTGTCTCTTCTGAATCCTCCGTAAAAGGCTTCCAATGATCAGATTAAACATCACTTATTGTACAAGACGCTCCCCTTGGCTGATGACAAATGGAATCAGTTGTGGATGCCGTTGACGTAATCATGATTTAGTTCTATGAAATGTCCTCATCGCAACAGACAGGCCAGCACTTGCCCAACCAGGCAAACAGGTACCACCAGTTGGTCATGTTGACACATGAGCCTGACCATGACACAGTGGATAATTTTTGTTTGTGTTTATTTACATTTCTATAATGTCGTTTGCATCTGACCTTGCTCAAAATATTGTGCCCTTATTTATAGTGATTAATGTGCCATGCTGAATATAGCCATTGGTGGAATTATTAGACAGATGGTGTAATAATTGCCTTGATACTAGAAAATCCATAGTTCTATAGGTTACAAAAATAGGTATAGTAAAACTTTGTAGCCCTGTGACAAATAAGAAAGATCTAAAAGAGTGCTGAATTTTAGAAACATACCCAAGGTTAGAATAATAATTGAATTACTTGGTATTTTCTAAGTCAGTCATGTTCATGCATCTGCGCCTTTGATCTCCTTTCTCCCTACAATAGCCTTTTTCTCTCTTCTTCTAATCATGCTTAACATTAAAGCTCAATTCAGTGTTTATCAGTGACCTGGTACACAATTACTTATCCTTCTGATTTAATGTTTATTCATAAGTTTGGTAAGGCTCTGTACTTGTTTCTTTTGTAAGATTGTGATTTGTTCGTCATGTTTGCCACAGTATATAGCCAAATGCTTAGAGTAGAGCAGGTCTCAATACTTGGAAAATTGTAAGGTTATATGTATACATACATACAGGCACACTTAACAAACAACATACATACATACATACGTAACAAACAGGAACTCTTTTTTTCCTCCCTGGATGTTTTGATGAGATTTAAATGGTAAAAGTCATGGTTCTCTCAAATTTTTCTTTGGTATTTTTGACTACTTGTTCTCATAGGAATTGCAGGGTGGGTTTTTGATTTATGTCTACCTTGTTAATTGATATTTTAGAGGCACACTTTTAAGTATTCATGAGGAATATTTCCTAGGCTATAAATTTTGCTCCAAATTAGTCTGCTGTAGTATGAAATAACTTTTCTTTGTGTCATTGTTTTACTGTTTCCTGATAAAGAATCACACCAGTGACATTAAGGATTTAGTATTATAATCCCTTTGGTTGCTGTGTAAATACTACCAGAAGATATAGAACTGAGAAATAAGATATATTTTTCTACTTCAGTTTTAAAAGTAAAGAATTGAAAGTTTGCTTACATTTGGGTCTCTGTTGAATCACACTGTGAGGCTTCCTTATTCTCTTTTTATTGTCCTAGGTTTAACTTGTTACGAAGGTTGATTCGTTTCTTACCGATATTGGATATGTTACTTATAATAAACCATATTATTATTATTGTTTATTTTACCTGTATGTGTGCTCTTTGAAGGACAGCCCATGTTTTCTTATTAAAATGGCTATTTTGCATAGTGATTGAATACATAGACTCTAATTTGAATTAGGTAGTTTATCTTTGCGCAAATTACCTAACATCAGTATACTTCGGTTTCCCTATCTATACAATGGAGATTTGATAATGTATGTAATATTCTTAAAATAATGCTTGATACATAATAAATGTGGTATGTGGAATATTAGTTTTAGCTATTATTTTTTATTGGTGTAGGAAAAAGTCAGTTGAGTAACATCAATTCTTATTTACTTTACCTGCATATATACTCTTCAAAGATCTACCCATTTATTCTCATTAATATGACCAACTTCTGAGCCTATATTTTATTTGTTTCCTTGATATTATAGTATCCTGTCTCTTGAGGCATACACTAGCATGGTAATGAATGAGACTTGACAGCTATTCTTACTTTGTATTTTCTTTTGATAAATTAGATTCTACCATGTAGATATATTAATCCACCTTGTTTGTTAGTTCTTATTTTATAATTGCAAAAAGACCTGACAGATAGGAAACACTGACAAAATTCACTGCTTGGGTATATTGACAGCTTTGCATTGTTCTATACCTCAGCGTGTATTAATCAGATGTCCTGTGTAGTCTGTTGCGTTGCTGCCTGATCACTTGACTGATGGCCCTTTTGACAGAGTATATATAGGTGACTTCTCGCACCTGAATTACATGTTTTAACTGTTGAAATAAATCACATTTTCAGACAGTTGAAACATATCAAGTATAAAATACAAATATGTTTTATTTTCATGTTTAAAGGAAGCCCCCAGTAATATTATGTCTTCAAAGAAAATACGTTGTATATTTTGAAATTAAAACAAAATGCTATCAAACTGGATTTATCACTGCAGTAAGTTTTCAGAAACCGTTTTAAGAATTATTGTTGATAGAAATGGACTTTGACTTTGTGTAAGAGTAGCAAGACTTTTTATAAGTCTTTTTTGTATGTAGCATAAGCAGATATGTTGTAATTTATTTACCTTTTATTTTGTTTCAGCCTTAGGTACTAGCCACTCACTGTTTAATTTTTTTGAGCTACT
Source organism: Tamandua tetradactyla (assembly GCF_023851605.1). Classification (NCBI taxonomy): domain Eukaryota; kingdom Metazoa; phylum Chordata; class Mammalia; order Pilosa; family Myrmecophagidae; genus Tamandua; species Tamandua tetradactyla. The sequence goes on along the minus strand of NC_135330.1, from coordinate 29,979,422 downwards.
TTCAGGCTTTTTTTTTTTCTTTTGTGCTTTTTATACTAGTCACTATTTTTTTTGTTCTAATCACTTTAATTTTTCTACTACTTTTTTGTTTTCAGGTTTATCAGTAAAATCAAATAAATCAGTAAAGTCATTATTTTATAAATACTGATAAAATCATGTTTTTTCAGTAAAATCAGATATGTCTGATTTATTAGTAAAAGCACTGCTTTGGGTTGTAAAATCAAGCATTTTTTAGCCCTGAAAAGCTCTCTTTGCACATGAAAACTACAGTGTTCATCCTGAGTTCTTCAGGATTTATTTCTAGAGTCTCATTTTGTTTATCTTTGGAAATATATATGATTAAACCTTTCAGAGTCAGGGAGCAAAATGGTTCTGTGTTTTGGTGGTGTGCAAGTATTTGCATTAAAAAAGGGAGGCAACTGTCTTCCATTCCCTTACAATAAAAATTTATTACAATTAATTATATTCTTTACTTTTTGATTAATATTCCTATTGAAATCTTAGTTTTTTTTAACTACTAAAGAATCTCAATCGTAAAATAGTAAAAAAAAAAATAGTATACTGTACAGCCTCTTGATATCCTTATATATTAAAAACAAAGCATAACCAGAATGTGAGAAAATTGTAGCTGTGATATCAAAACAAGAAGTTAAGTTTTTAGAGTGAGAGTTAAGAGTGAGCTAATGGAGCTAAATAATAACCTTTGTTGAACAAAGGGAGAAAACTGTCATGATAACAGGATAGCAGCAGAAAAAATAATAAGCTTAGGCCATCCAATAATTCCTTTGACTGATAACATTTTTATTTGTGTCAGTGTTCTCCCTGCAGTGTCTTAAAACTATTACTGTAATAGATTAGTGTTTAAGCTTTTTTATATTAAAACCAATACTTCAGTAATGGCATGTTAATGTTTGCTGGTACAGTATTGGACTGCTGGTGATTTATTAACTGTATATGTTTGTAGGTGGAAGAAAATTATTTAAGAATGTAACTGTCTCTCACTTTAAGTCCTAGCCATATCAAAACCTCAGGATTTCAGTTCTGATAACTCTGTCCTTTACCAGACACAGTAATACTTCCCCTTCAGTGATAGGGGGCTGTGAGCATAAATTGAGTCAGGGTAGATGAAGTTGTCATCACTACCGTTTTGCTGCAATAGAATTCACAGGGCAGCAAATTATAGCTGAGGCATCAGTTCAGTTGAGGGTTTGTGCACATATTAGTCTATTGCATTGCTATGTGGTCATATTTTATTGGAGTGGAGCAAGCCCAAGAGGGAGCATTTGCTGACTCATGCTGCAGTCATTGATATTTAACTAAATGAAATTCCTTTTAAAAAGTATAAATGTATGGAAAGATTCAAAACTATAGTGAAAAGTAAGCATCTCAAAATATATTTTTAAGGAAAATATTCTTAATGTGTACATTTTTCCTTACTCATTATTACCAGCCAGCTTCTTACTATATTAATAACTCATCATTAACTGTTTTGAAAAAAATATCAGAAAGGTAAGTATGTCATGTAGGTGTCTGTATGTGTATGCATTTAATGAATGCTTACTATAGAGAGTATTAGCTAAGCAATGGAGGAATAAAAGCACTTACATAGCCACAGAAGAATATATTCATACATAGTTGTATTAGGTTTTAAACCTTTAGCCTTTACACCTTGAGTTTTATATAAGAACTTTGATTTGTGGTTTGTGTAATACGTAGTATTTAACAGCAGTGACACTAAAACCAGACTATGTGATTTTTGGGGGCGAGAGGGGGTGGTGGTGGTGGTGGTGGTGGTGCATGGTCTGGGAATTGAAACCGGGTCTCCTGCATATAAGGTGCGCATTCTACTACTGAACCATCCGTGCACTCCTCAGGCTATGTGAGTTTTGAGTACTATCTCAGCCCCTTTAAAAGCTGGCTAATTGCTTAGATTAACTGCTAGTTCTCGGTTTTCTCATCTGTAAAGTGTGGGTGAAATATACCTATCTCATAGGATTGTTCGCATATTAATACAGCAAAGTGTTTACTAGTTAGTAAATAGTGAATGAATATAGGCTAATATTAGTATTATGTAATTAATTGTACATCAGTGAGAATTTTTATGTGTTCCCTAGCCTTGAGGGTAAGCCTTTAGAAATGATACTTAAATCATATGAAAATATTAAATATAATGTATAATGACTATTCATTTCACCTTTTACTTTCATTAGTTCACTTAGATTTAGCTGGTTATGTAACAATTTTGTTCAGTTTCATGAAGTTAAGTTTTATAAAGGTAAATTAAGATCTTATACTTTGCTTTGAAGTAACTTCGATACTAGTGTAGAGGGTAAGCAAGAGAGATGAAATTCCATAAGCATTTCTAAAAGAAAGGATATTTTTGGCCTTTTTTCTTATTTGTTTATAGTATAAGAAATATATATAAGGAATCAAAAGTCAGATCATAATCATTTGAGGGATTAGGAATAACTTTGGGAAATGGTAATTATAATTTTGTGGTTACGTTTTTTTGTATCCTTTGTCATTGTACCTTCTTTAATTGCTTCAGTAATTTGGCCTGTATACTAATTCAGTTATTAAAATAACATTGAATAGGATGGTGCAACGGTGGCTCAGTGGCAGAATTCTCACCTGCCATGCCAGAGACCCTATTCGATTCCTGGTGGCTGCCCATGCAAAAATAATAATAAATGAAATAGCATTAAATACAGTGAAACCATATCATCCATAAAAAATAGAAAGAAGAGAAATGGGTAGAATTTGTAAAAAATTAGTTGTTGATTCTTTTTTACATAGTTTTAATATATCAAAGTTTAAAATCTTTCCTCATTATTTTTACAGTGTAACTTGTTGGCTGTGACAGCTGGGTGAGGTGTAGTATGCTTACTTGAGCTGAATTGAAAAACATGTCAGGTGTCTAGGAAAGAAAAACATCTATAAGCACAGTTGTGCAGCTACACATAATTCCTTGTCACTTATAAATTGATATGTCTTGATAATGACTTACTCTGGATATAGGAGCTTTAGTACAATTTGAAACCATTTCAAGTGGACCTCTAATCCTGGTAGAAATAGAAAATGCCACATTCTGAAATTTTGTCATTATAGATAATCTTATTAAGCCAATACGTAATTTTTTCCCTCAGTATTGAATTTGATCGTGATTGTGATTACTTTGCCATTGCTGGGGTTACAAAGAAGATTAAAGTTTATGAATATGACACAGTCATCCAGGATGCAGTGGATATCCATTACCCTGAGAATGAAATGACCTGCAACTCAAAAATCAGGTATTTACATTATTTAACTGGTACAATACAGTGTGTATACACTGTGTCTATGAGTAGCATGAGATTAATTTACCTATCCGTGTGATTTACTCATTCATGATGAACACTGTGCTTGTATTATATATATCAACAACACATTCTTAACTTATCTTTCTTATGGACATTGGTTGCTTTTCCCCCTTGTAGTTTCACTGTTTGTTTTTCTAGTTGTCATTCTTTCTCTTCATCAAATATTGGTCTTGACTAGAAACTGCTTTTGATGGGGTGGTGAGTAAAGGGTATTGTAGTCTATGGATAGTGTCTGAAAGGCAGAAACATTTTCCCTAGCGTGCACATCTCTAAATACTATAATTGTGTATAGTTTCAAAATTCTTTTCATAAAAGCATTCTGTTGCTTTTCATTGAGGGAATAGTATTTGTTCATGTGTTAGGTATTAGAACTCATAAGGAGTGCTTTTAAAGCCTGGAATATTTGTTTAAAATGCAGGAAATTGTCCCTACTCTTGATCTATCCATAAAATCTCAGAGAAAGCCTAGAATCTGCAACTATTTTAACAAAGTTTCCATGATATATCTATGGGCACATGGGATATAATATAAGGAAGTCATCTAACAATAAATGTATTTAAAACTGAATATTTTCAAAGCAGTCATCCTTATACTTTATTTTGATGAATGACATATATAGTGTGGATATGTGCATTTTAATGTCAATATTATAGCAAGTTTTATAGTCTTGATGCATAATTTATTTTTTATAGATTTCCTTTCCCTAATTCATTCCTAAAAATGCTGAATTCTGATGTTGTATGGGTCTGGTTGTTCATCAGTGGTGCAGTTATAGTTTATGTATTAAATGGAGATAATATAAATGAGTTAAACATAACTTTATTAAATTCCTTGTGTCAGGCACTGTCCCAAGTACTTTGTTTTAAGCAGACCTATGAGATATTTACCATTATTCCTCCTGTTTTACACATGAAGAAACTGAAGCACAGAAAGATTAAATAACTTGCCAAAGATTATACAGCTAATACATAATTCTGTTAGATGGTTTTTAAATGGAATTTCAGTCGTAAGCTTGGGATTCAAACTGAGGTTGACTAGTTCCAGAGTCTGTGCTCTCAGCCGTTTCATACTACTCATTTATAAAATGGAGACCATAATAGTAATACCCATCTCATAGGATTATATTTTAAATAGATCCATGTGATGCACTGAGCACAATACTTGGCTCATAGCACGTATTCATGGTAACTTACTGTTATGAAAATGTGTATTAGAAAGTTTACATTTGCTACCTACCTTTAATGTCATGACACATATAAAAATATGGCAATACTTTATGGCATTTTGGAGTAAATGATGTAAGTTGCTCAAGACTGAAAGCTGTGGGCTTGAACTGAAAGAATCAATATCTTTGCATGCCCAAAACCCATTCAGAGCACTCCAGTTAAGAAACTGAACTAAATTACCCAGAGTGACAGCTAGTAAATTGCAGATCTAGAATTTGAGCTCAACTCTAAATCCAAACTCTAAATCCAAAATCCATATATTTTCTCCCACAGAATTCATTGAGTACATGTCAAGATGTAAATACACTCTTTTTATCCCTGAAATTGAGCATGTATGCAATAGTAGAAAGCAAAAAAGTCTGTGTCCATATACTTGAATTTATCTTGATTATTGCTTTCTGTGTGGCTTCTTTCTTAATATATATATTAGCTTTATAATAATAATGATTCAGATATGAATCTTAGTAAAAGTAAATTTTTACATGTTGTAGGCTTTTGGAGCACTTGATAGCTGAAATTATAAATGTTAAAAGGTTTAATCCTATTAGATGGTTTTAAATGGAATTTCATTCATAAGCTTGTAAATACAGAAACCTAATTCAAACTAGTTTATTGAATTATATGATTCAGGCATCACTGTATCCAGGAACTTAAACAGTGTCATCAAGTCTCTGTCATTCTGGCCTGGCATTCTCTGGGCCTCCTGAGGTCGTATCATCTTCATTCATAGACATTTCCTCCTCGTGTGTCAAAGATGGCCAGTGGCAGTTGTCAGTTCACATCTGCCTTACAGCTAGTGAGCAGATCACATCTGCCTTACAGCTAGTGAGCAGATCACATCTGCCTTACAGCTAGTGGGCAGTTCACATCTGCCTTACAGCTAGTGAGCAGATCACATCTGCCTTACAGCCAGTGAGCAGTTCACATCTGCCTTACAGCCAGTGGGCAGATCACATCTGCCTTACAGCTAGTGAGCAGTTCACATCTGCCTTACAGCTAGTGAGCAGTTCACATCTGCCTTACAGCTAGTGGGCAGATCACATCTGCCTTAACAGCTAGTGAGCAGTTCACATCTGCCTTACAGCTAGTGAGCAGATCACATCTGCCTTACAGCTAGTGAGCAGATCACATCTACCTTACAGCTAGTGAGCAGATCACATCTGCCTTACAGCTAGTGGGCAGATCAGAAAGGGATAAGAGTCTTTACCTCATATTTCGATAAAAAATCTAGGTATTTATGTATATCTTTCTCACTGGGTTGTAGTCAGAATAATGATTATGAACTCATGTAGACAATTTTAAAAAGGACCTAGGGCAGTGCGACAGTGGCACAGTGTCAGAATTCTTGCCTGCCATGCCAGAGACTTGGGTTCGATTCCTGTTGCCTGCCCACACACACAAAAAAGTCTAATCTTTCTGAACACATTAAAATTGTTTATATCCCATTTATTTTTACTTAAAGTAAGGCCTAACTATATTTCTTTCAGCTGTATCAGTTGGAGTAGTTATCATAAGAACCTGTTAGCTAGCAGTGATTATGAAGGTACTGTCATTCTATGGGATGGATTTACAGGACAGAGATCAAAGGTCTATCAGGTAAGTAAATAAGGATACCAGTTCTTTATTTACAAGAATCCTATTTTTGCTTTCCTTTCTTAATTGTAGAACTTCCTGTGCTTTATAACTACAGATTTTAAGTTGCCATTTGGTACTTTTATACCTATGTGATGCTGAATAATACTTTTCCTGAAGCATCCCATCAGACTTTTGTATTTCCAGTCTGCATGAAATGAATTTCCAAAAGGAAATAGTTTTGATAAAACTATATATAAAAAGTTTTGGGCCCAGGTGCAAGGGTAGTTCAATTGTAGAATGTTCATATGCCATGTAGGACACCGGGTTCGATTCCCAGCCCGTGTACTCCCTCTTCCCCCCAAAAAAACAAACAAGCAAACAAACAAACAAAAAACCAACCAAACAAAAAAAATTCAACAAATGGTGCTGCAATCATGGGATACTCATAGGAAAAAAGAATGAAATGTGACTCCTGCCATTTAGCACATACACACACAATTTTGGAACTACTTTGCATAGGTGATCTTAGTTTGCTTTTCATTTCCATTCCATATATCCTATGCTCCCTTCCACCATATCAGTGAATTAGTATCAAGTTTGTTTTTTTACTTTACTTATCTTAAATGTATTGAAACTACTTGGTCTTCCTTCTCAATCCAGGAGCATGAGAAGAGGTGCTGGAGTGTTGACTTTAATTTGATGGATCCTAAACTCTTGGCTTCAGGTTCTGATGATGCAAAAGGTACTGTTTAGCTCTCTTTCTTCACTCTTGTCCACTTAATCCTTTTTTTTCTGCAGAGGTGCAAACGTTTAAGTACAAAAATCTATTTTTCTTTTATAGTGAAAGAAAAATGAATATACTATAACCTGATTATAATGAGATTTTCTGGATTCATGCCACGTGGCAAAATTTAGAATTGCTGCTACCTTATAATCAGGTCCTTCAGGTTGTTCAGCAGCGAAAGCTTCCTTGGTGTGGTATATTTAGAAACCTCTGTAGTTTGAATTATAATATGTTAAAATTTTAGTGTAGGCCAAAAGGCACATAAAGAGATGCTCAACATCCCTGGCCATTAGAGAAATGCAAATCAAAACCACAATGAGATATCATCTCACACCCACCAGAATGGCCATTATCAACAAAACAGAAAATGACAAGTGCTGGAGAGGATGTGGAGAAAGAGGCACACTTATTCACTGTTGGTGGGAATGTCAAATGGTGCAACCGCTGTGGAAGGCAGTTTGGCGGTTCCTCAAAAAGCTGAATATAGAATTGCCATATGATCCAGCAATACCACTGCTAAGTATCTACTCAGAGGACATAAGGGCAAAGACACAAACGGACACTTGCACACCAATGTTTATAGCAGCATTATTTACAATTGCAAAGAGATGGAAACAGCCAAAATATCCATCAACAGACGAGTGGCTAAACAAACTGTGGTATATACATACAATGGAATATTATGCAGCTTTAAGACAGAATAAACTTATGAAGTATGTAACAACATGGATGGACCTTGAGAACATTATGCTGAGTGAGACTAGCCAAAAACTAAAGGACAAATAGTGATAATGAAAGCGAGGGATAAGGGGTATGGTATGCATAATCTTTTTTTCTTTGTTTGTAACTTATCTGTAAAAGGTTCTCCCTACTGTCAGAAGAATATGCATGTATAGTAATTAGGATTTCATTCCTCCATGTTTTCTTCCCTTATCTTACTGTCATTGTCCTAAACCTTATTTTAGAAAATTGATCAAGTAACATGTTTCATGTGGCTTACTCTGTATATATCTAAGCCCTTCTGCACATCTAAACTTAGATGGAGTTGGTCAAATAAGGGAACATCTGGGTTATGCCTTTTTTTAAAGTAGTTTTCTTTAGGAACTGTTAGCATGTTGTTGTTGAAGTGTGGAGTTGTAACTCTGCGTAGACTATATACAGTCAACAATATGTACTTTAAGTTGCGCTGTTGCAAAACGGGTGTATAATCCAGGTACTCATACACTATTTTTTGTACTGCTGGTCCTGTACCAGAAACATTTTCTTTTATTGTTACTTGCTTTTTAAACTTTGTTTAGCCACTTACAGAAAATCTACTTATGGCACAATTTGCCTCAAATCCATTCTAAGTTGTATATTTGTTTTCCAATAAAAAAATTACAATTAAAAAAAATTTTAGTGTATACTAAAATCTCTTAATGGTATCTATCATATTTAAAGGTAAAAATGCTACATCATTTTCTACCAATTTAATTGACCCTCTCTTTGCTATTTTTTCCTGCATAACCATCTTACTCTACATTCATTTCTTTTATCCTTAATACTCTATTTTGTTCCATATTCTTCTTACTGACCAATGATTAACAAATTTTGTTTATCTTAGAGTTAGTAACTTTATTTCTTTGTTCTTCTTTTCTTTTTTCTTTTTTGGTATATATAACTTCCAGACTAGTGATTAGATAGGCAAGGATAGCATTAGCATTGAAAGTGTCACATCACTTTACCTTTGCCTTTTTTAAATGCATACATGATATAACATACCCTATTCTGTAAAAGGGAAATGAACATGATTGGATTGTACCACCCTCCAAATGTTTTGTTTCGTACTGTAGCAAGTTGTTTATCCACAGTATGTATAGATTGGAATGCCTTCCTTTTTAATTATTTTAAGAAATTATCCTAGAATTTCTAAATTATTTGGAGTCCCATGTGGCAATTGATATCTTAAATATTTGAATGTAGTTTCATTAATGTTAAAAATTCTGTTTCAGGATATTGTGAATTATTGATTATACATGTAGAACAGAATGAACAAAAGTTATGAATGTTTGCGTTTGGTGTTTTTTCATATTTTTTAAAAAAATAAAAAAATTAATAAAAAAAATTCTGTATCAGAATAATATACTGAGGATATCCTTTATTGAGTTAAATACCTGTATTTTTTACCGAATGATTAACTTTTGTTCAGAGGGGTATCATTCTATATTAGTTTTTCTTGATTAGGGAAAGTAGAAACCATTGTAAGCACTTGAAATAGGAAGGAATTTAATGCTGTCAATACTTAGGTTTACAAAGGGCTGGTTCAAAGAAAGTCAACTGCTAGACACTACTGGTTTACAATATAAGGATGGCTGGAATTCCCAAGAAGCTGCTACTGCTGATCCCAAGTACCTAAAGCACTGAATAGGAGGTTATTTGCAGGAGCTAATACAGAATCCCCTTCAAACCTCTTGCCTGCTCTCTGCTCATGGCTTCTTCTTTGCAGCAGCCAGTGAATAATGTATGAATAATGGTGTCTTCTCGTCTGCTTTCCAAAACTTGTTTGAGGGTCACTCATTGGCAGAATCTTGCTGAGAACTGTGCAGGGAATAGGATTCTGGGAAATGGAAAGGAGATGGAAGTGATGTTAAATTGACAACAATCTAGTACACGTTTTTTAGTTGTCTTTAAGGATTTTTTTATGGAAAGGATATGTTTTTATACAAGTAAAGAGGAGACAGGAATTCTTTTCTTCTTACCACTTGATAATTTCTTCATCTATTAATACATTTGTCTCTGCACACAGTTAAATTCAAAAGTAATTGGCCTAAATACCTGAGAAATGAAGTTCTTTAACATTACAAGTAATAAGCAACAGTAGAAAAATTAGCAGTAATTAAAGCCAAAGCTAATATTTATTGATTACTTGCTATGAATCAGGCACTGTTCTAAGGTGTTTATATGTAAAATCATTAAACCTCATGACTACCGTAGGCATAGGCAAGTTCAATAATGTGTCCAGTGTCACAAAAGCCTTCAAAGTCTCCACCAATAAATTTGGCTATTTTTAGCGCATTATTCAAAATTTTTAAATTTTATAAAGATGAAAGAATTTAGGATCAGCCTTATTGTTGTAAAAACCAGTACTTTAGATAATTTTAAATAGCAGAATTTGTTTCAGTTTTTAATTGAATTTAAAAGCATATGTGAGCACATGTAAATCTTAATATAGAGATAATAGTACACATAATTTGGGTTTGTTTGATAGGCCTATTTCTTTGAAAACTAGTTAAATAATTCTTGGTTATTAAGAGATGTAATTTTAAATTTACAATTTTCAGCTCTTTTTTGCTAGGTCTTCTTAATTAGGTCCTCAGTAAATTTGTTTTCAATCAAAAGCAATGAAAAAGTTTTCATGACATTGAGTTAAACAGCACATTAGATTGTTACCATACCTTTACAGGCAGAACCATTTTGTATATCGTAATGAGGTGAAAGCTAATTATCTAAGCATTTATATGAGATTAGAGTTAGATTTTTAACCAAGGGGTTAGCCAGTTTTATTGTAAAAGAGCAGATAATAAATGTTTTAGGCTATGTAAGTTGAAAGGCAAAACTGAGAATATTATGTAGGTTAGAGATAAAAAAATTTCCACAGATATTTTATAAACATAATTCTAAATTTAAGAATACTAATTGTGAGCTTTTTTTTTTTGCAATACAGATCTAATGAGTAGAGTAGATTTTTTTTGTGCATAGGGGGATACCATTTTGCATAATTAAATTTCAGTAGTCATATTCCATATCATAAAAGTTGATTGCAAATGTTCATGTGTTAATGCAGATCTAAAATGAGATTTTATATATTTCATCTTTGGAAATGTCTTCTTATGCAGATAGTTTCTGGCAAATGTTAATCTATGAACATGATTTTGATTGAGCATATTATTTGCTTAGAAGGCATTTATAGAATTCTCTTAGATTCTTTTCTTGAGATTTGCCTTTTAGTGTATCATTTCATTGCAGATTCATCACTTACAATTTAAAATTAGGTGGAATCTTCTCAATTGTAATTGGGTTGAGGTCCAAAAACCACTGCTGGAACTGTAGTTTGAGCTAAAAAAAAAAATGTATCTACTGCAACTTTGAATGTAAATGGAGATCTTGCTTCTTCTTTTTAACTTTTAACAGCATAGGCAATGTATAAAGCAGCTGAGGTTCTGATGCAAACAAGGTTAGTTGTCAAGATTGTTTTACCACAGTATAAGTTTCACATATAAGTGCTGTTTCAGCTTATTATTTTAAATAGAATTCATTAAGAACCATCGCTAAGTCTACAGTAAAAGTTAATTCTTAAAGTCATTCATTGTTTTATAATAGTAGTTGAGATTTCTTCTTGCTCCAAAAAATTTAAATCTCGGCCCTGAACTAAAATATTGCAGTAAACTTTAACACTGCTAAGCCATTAAACTGCTGTGTTGGTGAACAAAAATTCAGAGAATGGACAATATTTCACTCCATAAACAAAAACGAAGTTCACCATTGACAGTACTGATTCAGTGGCAGAGAATAGATTCAGATACTTTTTGTGAAGTCATTGCTGATGAGTAATACAATAAATAATCATAGGCATTAAATGCCTTGCATTTTCACAAACTGTGTCAATTTGTCCAAACTAGGCCTTTTTCTGCTTCACACATATTTTTATCACCATCAGTTTTAATACATTTTAGCAGATGCTACTTCACGCTGTAATAAATTAATATTCTCTGAAGTTTTTGAAAATATTTTCACCTGTAGTTCTGTGCACTTTTCACTGATGTTAATTCTTCAGTCACATATTCAGCCTTGACTCCTTATTCCTTGAATAAACAACTGAGCAGTAACAGTAACGTCTTTCATAAAATTTGTTCATGACATTTTCTAGGCCTGGATTTTTCATTATTTGAAGGTTGTTTAACTAGGAATTTAGTTTTTTTCATTGTTTTATTATGTTAAATTATTTCATAATTTTATTCAAGTAATCTATTTCCTCTTGAGTGAGCTTTGGTATTTTTTATCTTTCAAACAATTGGCTCATCTCATTTAAGTTTGCAAATGTTTAGGTAGAAAGGTGTTTGTAATATACCCTATTTTCTGCAGGTCTGGAGTTAGGTCCCATGTTTTATTCCTTGGTATTTTGTGTCCTCTCTTTCATTTATTTACTATTTTTTTTTATTTAGGTTGATCTGGCATTAGGTTTGATAATTATATTTATCTATTCAAATACCCAACTTTTGATTTCAGTGATTTTCCAGTTTTCACTGTCATAAGATTTTGTTCATTATTATTTCTTTCCTTCTGGTTTGGTTTTAATTTTCTCTTTTTCTTGTTTCCTAAGGTTGAAGCTCATTTTATAGATTGGAGACCTTTCATCTTTTCGAATATAAATATTTTATTTTATAGAGTTCCCTTTAAGCACTGCTTTAGTTGATCCCACAATTTTTCATATATTGTATATGCTTTTTCATTCCATTTTAAATGTTATCTAATTTCTCCTATAATTTCCTTGTTGAGCTATGGGTTATTTGAAGTTATATTTTAAAGACCAAGATTTTTCCTTAAATTTTCAGCAATATCTGTTATGGTTTATAGGTTACTTCTTTTATAGTTGTATTTTTTATGATTTCATTTTTTTTAATTTTTTTTTTTTTTTTTGTAGTTTTACCTTATTGTTGTCCACCTTGGTAAATGTTTTAGCTACATTGAAAATAATGTATCTGCTGTTATGTTGGGATATACTCTAAGTATTAATTAACCCTAACCCTAATCCTAACCCTAATGATATTTTTCTGTTTTTTTATATCTTCCTGTATTTTTTTGTCTCCTTGTTTTATTGATTTTGAAACAGAAGTGTTAAAGTCTAATTTTATTTATTTATTTTTCAGTTATCTGTTCTGTTTTGGGTTTTTCTTTTTTGTTTGTTTGTTTGGTTGGTTGTTTTTTTGCTGTTTTACCTCATATTTTGAAGCTCTTTTGTTAGGGGCAAAAACATTTAGAATTGTTACATCTTCTCAGTGAATAGACCCTTATAGTATTAGATAATGTTATTTTACCTCTGTTTAGTCTTTTATCATTAAATAATGTCATTTTACCTCTATTTATTCTTCTGAAAACTACTATGTCAAATATTCTACAAACCATTATAGCTGAGGCAGGGCAGGGAGGCAGAACAAGATGGTAGCATAAGGAGGTGTGAAATTTAGGTAGTCTTCTAGAGCAGCTGGTAATAGGAACTGTCTGGAATACTCTTTGGGAGATATCTGTGACTAGACAAACACTGTGCATTAGTCCAGAACAGGTGGAAGGGATCAACAGCACAGAACTGTAAGTAAGGCCCCCAAACTGGGAGGCTCGTGATTCTCCCCTGCTGGCATGGCAGGCTGTTGGAGACACTTCTTTGTGGGAAGAAAAAGTAGTCTCTGCTGGGAGTTAGGGAAGGTAGCTCAAATGAGCTCCAGTTAGGGTTTTAATGAACAAATTTGTACTGTTGAATACAAACTCTGAGCACAGAAAAACCCAGAAAAAGCAGGAAAGTAACCCTGAGCTCTCTCCTGGCAGAGAGGGGAAGGCTCTGACCTTGAGCTCAGAATACTAGAAAAGCACTGTGCCTGAAGTAAAGGGGTACACAGAGCTGGGTAACAACTCTAGCTCTTGACTGCCGAAACTTGGGGACTGGGTACTGGCTCTGAAGAGGGATTATTTTATTTTCTCTTTTCTTTCCTTTTACGTATCTTATGCAGCTCATTAGAAAAAAACCCCAGGCTTCAACTGTTAGTGCTGATCCGGCAATGGTGAAGTTAAAATAGGTCTCAGAGATAGAGTAGCAAGTCCAGTAAAGGAGATAATTCTCTAAAGCTGTATACTCCCCCAAGAAAAGGGGGAGCGGGGCCCAACTATTGGTGGCTCTTTATCAGAGAATTCAGATCTCAGCAGCTAGAAATCAGATCCAGCCTAAGCTTGCCTTCCACTTCAGCCTCTGTCTCAACCACCCCCTTGATAGGGACAGGGGCTGCTGAGAATTAGAGGCACCACACCATTTTACATTAGCGGGGTGTTGTGGACTGAAAGTTGCCACCTGCTTGGCAGGATAGGAGAAGCACAGAGTCTAGAGGCTCCACAGGAAAGTCAGACAACCTCCTGGTCTCATACTCAGGGAAAATTGATATTGATTACACACTTCTGAGAACTGGGCCTGCCTTGGCTGGAAAAATCTGATTGGGGTTGATCAAATTTGAGGAGATCCTCCTCACAAAAAAGTTCCATGTAGACAAAGGAAGAAAAACAAGAGCTGAAAAATCCTGATTAGTTAAACAGTAGCTGTGCTAGAGGTCTAGAATAAATTGAACTGAGTGCCAAAGAACAGAAAGAGAATAAAACCAACCAACAAGAAAACCCTAGGTAAAAGAGCCGGACTCATAGGAATGAAAAACACCATAGAAGGGATGCAGAAACATAGTGGAGACATACAACAGCAGATTTGAAGAGGCAGAAGAAAGGATTAGTGAATTAGAGGACAAAACATCTGAACACCTACACACAAAAGAACAGATAGGGAATAGATTGGAAAAATATGAACAAGGTCTCAGGAAATTTAGTGACAACATGAAGTGTATGAAAATACATGTTATAGGTGTCCTGGAAGAAGAGAAAGGCAGAAAGAATAATGGAGGAAATACTTACTGAAAATTTCCCATCTCTTATGAAAGACATAAAATTACAGATCCAAGAAGTTCCGCATACCCCAAACAGAATAAATCTGCATAGACATATTTGTGGACACTTATTAATCAGATTGTCAAATGTCAAAGACAAGGAGATAAAGAGAAAGCAATCCATCAAATACTGGAGGGAAGCTCAATAAGATTGTGTGGAGTTCTCAGCAGAAACCATGGAGGAGGGTTCGTGGGTGATTCAGTGGTAGACTGCTTGCCTGCCATGCAGCAGACCAGGGTTCAATCCCTGGCCCATGTACCACCCACCCCCACCCCCTGCAAAAGAAAAAGAAAAAAGAAATAGAAACCATGGAGGTGAAAGGCAATGTTATGATATACTTAAGATATTGAAGGATAAGACTGCCAACCAACATCTTATATCTGGCATGCTGTCCTTCAAAAATGAGGGATAGTTTAAAATATTTCCAGAAAGACACTGAGAAAGTTTGTGAACAAACTTTCAAGAAATACTAAAGGAAACACTACAAACAGATAGGAAAAGGGAAGAGAAAGAGGTCTGGAGAACAGTGTAGGAATGAAGACTTATCAGTAAGGGTAAAAAAGAAAAAAAAATGATACATCAGAATAAAGTCGTGACACATGCAACAATGTGGGTGAACTTAGGACATCATGTTGAGTGAAATTAGAGAGAAAAGGAAAAATACTGTATGGTCTCAGTAATATGAGCTAACATTAATGAGTGAACTTTGAAAATTAAAGTCAAGGACATGGGTTATCAGGAGTTAGAAAGAGGGTACAGATTGGACAGTTGATGTTGAGGGAATACAGAATGTTCACCAGAATTGTAAAAATCCAGAAATGGGTAGCACAATAAGCTCTGTTGGTAACACAATATTTTAAATACACTGAACAAAGCTGAGTGTGAATACAGATGAAAGAGAAAGACTAGGGGCGTGAATGACACCAGAAGGAAAGATAGAAGATAAAACCTGGGACCGTGTAACTTAGTGAAACCTAGAGTGGACAGTAATGATGACTAAATGTACAAATATAAAATGTTTTTACGTGAAGAAGAACAAGTGATGTCAACAATGCAAGGTGTGAAAAATAGGATTGTATAGGGAAAAAATACAGTCAATGCAAACTAGGGTCTATGGTTATCAGTAACATTGTAATATACTTCCATTAAATGTAACAAAGACAATATACCAAAGCTAAATGTCAATAAGAGAGATTTATATAAGGGAGGGGTATGAGATTTTTGGTGTGGTGCTGTTTCTTCTTTTTATTTTGTATTCACTTTTTCTCTTCTTCTTTCTTTGTGGAAGAAATGGAAATGTCCTCATACAGATTGTGGTGAATTTATAGCTAGCTATGTGATTATACTGGGAACTTTTTTTTTTTCTTAGGATGGATTGTATGGTGTGTGAATAAAACGGTGTAAGAATTAACAGAAAGAGGGTGGGCCGCGGTGGCTCAGTAGGCGGAATTCTTGCCTGCCATGCCGGAAACCCAGGTTCATTTCCTGGTGTCTGCCCATGTAAAAAAACAAGCAGACAAACAAACAAAAAAAAAAAGCAGAAAGATACAAGTCCTGGAGAAAATGTGGAGAGATATAGATATTAATTGATGGTAGGGAAGTAGAATGTTGTATCCCATCTGGAGCGCAATGTGTTGGTTCCACAGGAGAATTGATGTATGATTCTGCAACCCTGTTATTAAGTATATACTTGAAATAACTGAAAGCAGGGACCTGAATGAACATTTGCATACTGGTGTTTATGGTGGCAATATTCACAATTTGGAATGGTTGGAGTTGACCTAAGTGTACCTTGACTGATGATTGGAAGGACGAACTGTGGTGTATATCTACAATGGAATTTTGAGTGGCTGCAAGAAGGAATGAAGTTATGAGATGTGTAACTAGGATGAACCTTGAGAACAGTGGGTCGAATGAAGCCAGAAATGAAAAAGCAGATATTATAATACCTCACTAATATGACCAACTATAATGTGCAAAACTCTGAAAATTGAATTCAAGAGCATAGGCTATCAGGGGAAGCCTTATTGTAAAGATTCCTAGATTGTAAATTCTTACAGCAGTCACGTATATTCCTGGGATGTAACTGTTATTTCTAAATTCTAAGATGCTGAGCTCTTTGGGTATAACCTGGTCATTCCCTGGAACTTCGGGTATCTGTGAGATTCAGAGTTAGAGTTCTACAGCTACGAAAGTCAGCATTATTCCATACAGCAACTATTGAAAAGGTTGAAAAAGAGATCAGACTTCAGTTAAAGATATGAATGAAGCTAACTTGGTTAGGACTAAGGTTAATCAGAATATACAGTAAAAGATTATATTGACTGTATTTTAAAACTTCAGCTTCTTTGTGACCAAAGGAAGAGATGTTTATTCTTACAAAATTTGTATTTCCTGTAACACTATCTAATTTAACTTGTATGGTTAGTTTATTTGAACACCATAATTGAATGGACTCTTGAATAGGAAGTAAGATCTTGTTGGTTTGTACACGTTATTGTGATGCCTCAGTACATCCGAGAATAATCTGGGCAGGTGATAAAAAAAGTATTTGCAAAGTTCCTTTGAAGGACTGGGGGAAAATGTGGAAATATTAAACTTGGCCACCTGGGGAAGACTTGTTATTATTGCAAACATTTGAGACTGCCAATTTAATAAGCCAAGCCCTTGATCTTAAAGCTTGCCCTTATGAAACTTATTCCTGCAAAGGAGGAGCTAAGACTACTTACAATTATGCCTAAGAGTCACCCTCTAGAGACCCTCTTTTGTTGCTCAGATGTGGCCTCTCTCTCTCTAAGACAACTCTGCAGGTAAACTCACCGTCTTTGCCCCTATAGGGACGTAATTCCCAGGGGTGTAATTCTCCCTGGCAATGTGGAACTTGACTCCCAGCAGTGAGCCTGGCCTTGGCATCGTGGGATTGAGAAAGACTTCTTAACCAAATGGAGAAAGAGAAATGAAACAAAATAAATTTTCCATGGCTGAAAGATTTCAAATAGATTTGAGAGGTCATTCGGGAAGTTATTCTTATATGTTATATATATCTCTCTCTCTATATATAACATATATAGAGAGAGAGATATATAAGATATAGATATATAAGATATAGGTGTGTATATATCTCTTTTCAGTTTTTGCTGTATTGGAGTAGCTAGAAGAAAACACCTGAAACTGTCGAACTGTAATCTAGTAGCCTTGATTCTTGAAGAAATGAATGTATAACCGTATAGCTTTTTCCTGTGTGACCATATGATTGTGAAAACTGTGTGACTGAAACTCCCTGTATCCAGTGTATGGACAGATGAGTAAGAAATCAAAGACAAAAAATAATTAAATAATAAGGGAGGATAAGGGAGTATGGGATGTTTGGGGGGTTCTTTTTTACTTTTATTTTTATTCTTATTTTTCCATTTTTTGGAGCAACTAAAATGTTTAAAAATAGAATGTGATGCCAACCAGAACCATTCCAGCCAATCCTAAAGAACACCTAGGGCAATATATATAATTCTACAAAGGTTCCATGCACTAGGGTAACTTTCCAGATGGGTCCCTAGACCGGATAAGTCCTGAAACTTAGAGGGCCCAGCATCTCCAGAACATCAGC
The DNA here is from genome assembly GCF_023851605.1 of Tamandua tetradactyla. NCBI lineage: Eukaryota > Metazoa > Chordata > Mammalia > Pilosa > Myrmecophagidae > Tamandua > Tamandua tetradactyla. The sequence continues at coordinate 29,961,140 of NC_135330.1, read as the reverse complement.
TGGTTCCATCTCCCTACCCCATATTATTGACAGCCCCTTCCAGCATGAAAAAGTTAGAATGGGCATAGCCCAAATACCCCTAAAGGGTGGAATAGAAAGATCAAAGGTGATGGTGGAGTTATACAGAGAAGGTAGGGTTTAACAAACGAATATGATTGCTGAATCATTATGTTGATATTTCTTTTTATCATTGTGATGATAAAAAAATATTTATTCCTCCTAGCTGCCTATATTCTTGAATGGCTAGAAGGATAAATTGAGATGATGATATAGTAGCCCATGACACATTCTATATACTATATTCCTGTAACTACTTGTTGAAGAGTGCTTTGGAAATGATTGCTGTTTTCTTGCTTTACTTTGTATATATGTTATATTATACAATTTTAAAAGTTCAAAAAAATTGAATGTGGGTGGTCAACAGTAGCATAGTGGCAGAGTTCTTGCCTACCATGCTGGAGACCCGAGTTTGATTCCCACTGACTGCCCATGCAAAAAAAAAAAAAAAAAGATTGAATTTGATGGGGTTTGCACAACTATATTATGATACTGTGAACCATTGATTGTATATTTTAGACGATTATGTGGTATATGAATATATCTCAATAAAATTGCATTATAAACATTATAGCTTTCATTTTTTTAGTGCTTACAAAATGTATTGTTTTATTCTCTTTTATCTTTTTTATGCTTTATCTTTAAAGTGGTTGTTTGTAGACAGCCTCTATTTGAACTTTTCAAGAAATATATGTAATCTGATAGCTTTCGTCTTTTACTTAGTGTGTTAGGCCATTTACATTTTGCTTTAGGGATATAAAACATTTTTTGTATAATATATTTTGTGTTTGCTTTAGGGATTGCAATATATATATATATATATATATATATATACTTAACATTTCACATTGTATTTAGAATTAATATCTTACCATTTCAAGTAAAGTGTAGAGGCTTTGAAACCTTATTGGTTCTGTACCTTTTTCCCTTTATGTTGCATTTGTCATATATTTCACATCCATTGAAAACTCCACTAGACTTAATTGCATTCCATAAATCTTTATCGTGGTTTAACTTTGGTTCATAGGTTGTTAGAATATACTCCTACCAAACTCCACTTAATAATTAATCTATAGGTGCTGTGTTTCACATGCATTTTTTAATTCTAGCTAGTTATCTCATCTCATAATTGTATATCTTAATATCTGGAAAGATTACATTGTAATTGAAATAGTGCATAATTTCTGTTTGAAAAAATAACATGAAACATTGCTATTTAAAATCCTTATTCTTTTAATAATAAGTGTATTATTTTCTTCTATGAAGGTTAATATATTTATTAGTTTGTAAATAACATTTTTAGTAATTAGTTTTTACTCTGAGATTGCACATATTAAAGAAATTCTATTATTCTTATCAAATACCATTTCATAAAAGTGATATTTTTCGAGAATGATTTTTTTCCTTTTCCTCCCCTCCTATAATGTACAAGATTCTATATTAGCCTTCTTTAAAAGATCCTAAGATTTAGCTATTCCTCCATTTTCAGTATTGGTGGTTCTCATCTCCAAATGCACATTAGAATCATGTGGAGAGCTTTAAAAAAAAGTAACAATTCCTAGACCCCCATCTGTGTGGAGCATTGAGAAAGACTGAAAGATGGATAGGAAGATCTTATTTTAATGTGCAGCCAAGATTGCAGCATTATATCCTGAAAATCTCTTCTATGCATTTATTCTAGTGTCTATTAAGACATTTTTATTGTTTAAAATATCAAGTAATAGAGAGAGGGCAAAAAAGCAGAGATAGAATGGAAGTTAAAAACATGGCCTGTGGTTCACATCCTAGTTTATCAACTTTTTAGCTGTGTGACCTAACTTTCTTTGCTTTAGGGTTCTCGTATGTATAATCAGTATAGTAGCAGTAAATAAACTATTATATGAAAATACACTAATGTATGAATTTTATACCTATATTTATTTATGTCAGTACCCTGCTTATTCTCTAAGAGTATAGCTTTTGTTTTAAAATTATTTTAAAATTTTTAAAATACCATTATTTTCATATATCATTTGAGGAACAAGATGAGAGAATCTAAAGCGGGTGTTGGCAAAGTACAACACATGGACCAAATGTGTCTGCTGTCTGTTGTTTTATATGGCCTGTGAGATAAAGTGGTATTTAGATTTTAAACTGGTTGGGAAAAAATGGAAAGTAGACTATTTTGTGATACATGAAGAAAATCATATTATGTGATTTACTTAAATCACATAAATGAATTCCTACATAAAATTTTAAATTTGCTTTTAAAGTTCTTTAAGATATATTTTAATTCTTGTATATATCATATGAGTGAAAGCATATATAAAACACATGCACTATCTTAAGACGAATATACATATGCCTATCATTTAGCTCTCGATTGCTTCTTTGACCCCGTCTTTATGCCCAAGTTGTGAGACCATGTTATCTCTCCGTATACGGTCATTGTTTATCAATGTTGATTTCTGACATTGAAACTGTTTTGGTTTCCATAAACTATTCTAATATTTAATCATTCAGCTGAATTGGTCCAATAAACAAAAATGATTTAGATTTGCACAAAAAAGATTACCTGGAATATTAGCAGACCTCTAGTTTACAGAAGCTAAGTGTTTACTTCATTGTTATTGTCCTTTGCCCTTAGTGAAGCTGTGGTCTACCAATCTAGACAACTCAGTGGCAAGCATTGAGGCCAAGGCTAATGTGTGCTGTGTCAAGTTCAGCCCCTCTTCTCGTTACCATTTGGCGTTTGGCTGTGCAGGTAAGTAAGTGAAATCACATTTGTCTTCCTCTCTACTATTGATTGAACATCAGGACTACTACAGAAGAGCATTTTAAAAAAGAATGATTGTCCTTTCTAGTTTTAAATTTTGAGTTAATTATTAGACTCTAAATTAGAAGCATGAAGTACACCATCATTAATCATTTAATTCTGTGCCTTAATTACACTATTCTGTCACATACATTTAATATAGAGAAATAGATTTGTTATTGATTTTTTTTGTTGTTTGTCTTTGCATGCTTCAGCTAATGCTTATTTCTTATTCATGAACTTAGGTCATAATGATGTTTAAGCGATTAAACTGTGTTACATAGACACAAGAATTTTTTTTTTAAGGAAACCTATTATTTCCTATAACTATTATTTATTGATTGCCTACTATGCACAAAGCATCTATCTAGGGGCAGTGAATAAGATAAAATATCTTCTTTCTTGGAGTACATGCTAATATAGTAAGTAATTAAAAAAATTAGCTATTATCATAATAGCAAATAATCTTTTGATAAAGTATGTTTCTTGACCAGGGTGATTGTATGTCTGGGTTTGCCAGAGGCAGTCATAGTTTACATCTATCATAGTTATTATTAGTGTTCTCTTTCATTCTCCAAAGTATCATAGATTAGAAGATAAGTCATATAATCACCCTATTCTTAATATCCCTTTTTTTGTATCTGACCCCTAAAACAATGAATATCTGTAATTTCACTTCTGCTACTGTGAGATCTCCTTGATTCTTTTTTTAAAATTGATTATCTCAGTTTTTAAAAAAAGATAAGTTAGCACCATATCGAGACAACATCCTTAACTTTTACAAAGGAAAGCACAATTTAAACTAAATACGTCATTACACCTTTTCCTTATTTTTGCTTGTGTATTTATGCCACTGGGATACTGACATATTTTAATAATTAAGTTTGAAAAGGATATGAACATGTAAATATGTCTAGAATTCTCTTCATTAGCATAATCTTTCTTAAGTGTGTTCTTTTCCTTTTAAGCCTACTGCCTTTTTTAACTCCCTCTCGTAGCTTACTATAAATTTCACCATGGGAAAGTTGGATAATGTCTGTGCCCAAGTTCCTTGTTTTTAAAATAGTGGTAGTGCTTTGGGGATGTTATGAAGGTAATGAAAAATGCTTGGTGTAAAAACTCTTATAATATGGTGCTCAATAATTGTTTATTCTATAATATGGTTCTCAATAATTGTTTATTCTCATTACTATTTTGTCTTGCAATTGTATATTGCAAGTTTTAATGTTATTTTTACTTTGTGAGCATTCATTAACTATTAGTCATTATTTATGAATAGAAGTTAGTAGCAGGATTTAACTAATAGGTGTAAATGTTACATATGTCATCTTAAATGTTTTCCTTCCTGGCAAATGGGAACCTACTCTAAAAATTCTTCTATCTGGTAAGCAATTTCTGCCACACTGTTATAATTTTTCATACATTTCTTAGTTTATTTTGGCATTTTTCAGCTTAATCTTTAAGTTTTATATTTTCTCAATTCTAGAAAAACTCTTTTTAGGATTCTTGTCAGATATGCGTTATATTTATTTTTTAATTTTGGAAGCACTGATACTGTGCTGACATGTCTTCCCACACACTGCCTTTCTATTTGTTTGGACTGTTTTCTATCTTGCAATGAGATTTTATAGTTTTCAGCATTTAGTTCCTGAGCCTAATTGATTTTTCTATGCAACTACAATTTTTGTTGCTGTTTTAAATGAGATACTTTTTCCATCCCTTTTCTTAGGTAGTTATTGCTACGTAAGTTTTAGTATTAGGTCTTCTTTCATTTTTCTCATCAGTGTCAATTCATCTCAGCATTATTTTGTATTTTTCAGTGTACAAGTCTTGTACTTCTTTTGTTAAATTTATTCCTAAGTATTTTATTATTTTAGATAATATAGTGGATGGAATTATTTTCCTGATTTCATTTTCAGATTATTTGTTGCTAATATATAAAAATGCAATTGGTTTTTAAGTATTGATTGTATCCCATAAATTTTTCCTTAGTTTTATTGTGAATTTCTTGAGGTTTTTTATGTTTTAGATCATATCATCTATAAATTAAGTCATTTGTAAATTAAGACAACTTTTTCTTTCACTGCTTAGATGCCTTTTGCTTTATTGCATTAGCTAGAAGCTCAAATACAATGTTGAATAGAAGTGGTAAATGCATAACTTTCTTGTCTTAAAGCAAACACATTCAGAATTAACTATATTCTTTACTGTGAGTTTTTCATAGATGCCTTTTATCAGATTTAGTTTCTTCTATTACTGGTTTGCTGAGAGTTTATCATGAGTGAGAATTGAATCATGAAGATTTTTTTTGCCTCTGTTGAGATGATCATATGGTTTTTGTCCTTTCTTATAATACTATAGGGTATTAGATTAGTTGATTTTTTTTTTTATGCTAAACCAACCTTGCTCTTCTGGGAAAAATCCTTCTTGTTCATGATATAAAATCTTTTTTTATATGTTGCTAGATATATTTGCTAATATTTTAAGTACTTTTATGTCTTTGTTCATGAGGGATATTTTTTCTTTTCTGTGGTTTGCTTTTTATTTTGACATCATTTCTGACTGTTTGTATAAAATTGATGGGGATGTGTTCCTTTCTTTGTTTTCTGAATGAGTATGTGAAAAATTGGTATTATTTCTATAAATATTTTATAGAATTCACCAGTTAAGCCATCTGGGCCTGGGCCTTACTTAATAGGATGATGTTTATTTCCTATGTCAATTTCTTACATCTTATCAGTCTTTTCAGATTTTTCTATTTCTTCTTGAAGTCAGTTTTGATAATTTATGTTTTTCTAGGAATTTATCATTTTTCATCTAAGTTTTCTAATTTGTTTCCATAAAGTTGTTCATAATATTGCCTTATCATCTCTTTAATTTCTTATGCAGACAATAATATCTTCTCTTTCATCCTGAATTGGTATTTCATTTTATCCAGCTTTCTTGAGAAAGAGTTTCCCCATTTCTTCATTCTTGAGAGAGCATCTCCCCTTTTGATTATAACTAAAAGTCTTCACCTCCCATTAACTTACTAGTTTTGTTTGCTCAGTAAAGTAGTTGATGGAAAAGACTAGAGGTCTAGAGGAGGGTACAGAATGGAAGATTATTAGTAAGGGTAACTTGGAGGATAAAAAGAGAGAAAAAAATAGAACTAATATGTAAAAACCAAAGGGTAAGATGTTGAATCAAGAACTGTCTTTACAGTAATAACTTTGAATGTTAATGGATTAAATTCCCCAATCAAAAGACAATATTTGCAGAATGTATTAAAAATATGATCCTTCTATATACTGTTTACAAGAGACTCATCTTAGACCCAAAGATGCAAGTAGGTTGAAAATGAAAGGATGGAAAAAGATATTCCATTCAAGTAGCAGTCAGAAGAAAACTTGGGTAGCTATGTTAATATCAGCAAAGTAGACTTTAATTGCAAAAATATTATGAGATAAAAAGGACACTATAGTGATAAAGTGGGCAATTTACCAGGAAAAAAATAATAATTATAAATATCTGTGCTCCTAATAATAGTGCCCCAAAGTACATGGGGCAAACACTGGTAAAACTCAAGGGAGTATAGGAGTAATAGATGACTCTACCATAATAGTGGGACACTTTAGCATACCACTCTCTCTAATAGAGAGAACAACTAAAAGAGGATCAATTAAGAAACAAAGAACCTAGATAATATAAATGAACTAAATCTAATAGACATATATAGAATACTGTGTCCCAAGACAGCAATATACACATTCTTCTTAACTACTCATGGAACATTCTTAAGGATAGACCATGCGCTGGGGCACAAAACAGGTCTTAATAAAGTTGATGGAAGTTTCTCAAAGTACTTTCTCTGATCATAATGGAATGAATCAAATCAACAAACAGAGAAACGAAAAATTTATGAATATGTGGAGCTTAAACAACACTGTCTTAAATAATCAGTGGATCAAAGAAGAAATTGCAAGAGGTGTCAGTAAATATATTGAGACAAATGAAAACAAGAACACAGCATATCAAAACTTATCAGATGCAGCAAAGGCAGTGTTGAGGGAAATTTATAGCCCTAAACGCCTTCATTAAATAGGAGGAAAGAGCTAAAATTAATGACCTAACTGAACAACTGGAGAAACTGAAGAAAGAACAGCAAACTAATCCCAAAGTATGCAGAAGAAAAGAAATAACAAAGATTAGAGCAGAAATCATGAAATTGATAACTAAAAAAACAATAGAGAGAATCAGTAGAACCAAAACTTGGTTCTTTTGAGAAGATCAGTAAAATCAACAAACCCTTTGCTAAGCTGACAAAGATGAAAAGAGAGAAGCTGCAAATAATAAAGTAAAAAAGTGGAGGTGGGGGCATTACCACAGACCCTGAAGAAATAAAAAAGATCATAAGACTTTCCAGTAAACAACTGTATGCCAACAAGTTAGACAACTTAGATGAAATGAACAACTTCCTGCAAACAACACTGACTTCAGAAGAAATAGTAGACCTCAGCAAACCAATCACATATAAGGGGATCAAATCAGTCATCAGAAACCTACTAACAAACAAAGTCTATGGTGGCTTCACAGGCAAGTTTTACCAAGCATTCCAAGGAGAAATAATACCATTCTTGCACAAACTCTTCCCAAAAATTAAAGAAGAGGGAACATTACCTACCTCATTCTATAAAGCCAATATCACCCAAATACCAAAGCCAGTTAAAGATATTAAAAGAAAGTTCAGACCAGTATCTCTAATGAATGAATATGAATGCAAAAATCCTCAACAAAATACTTGCAAATAGAATCTAACAACATGTTAAAAGAATTTTACACCATGATCAAGTGATTCCGGATCTACAAGGGTGGTTCAACACCAGAAAATCAATGAATGTAGTACACCACATTAAGAAAATAGAAGGTAAAAACCACATGATCATCTCAATAGATGCAGAAACAGCATTTGACAAAATTCAGCGTCCTTTCATGGTAAAAGCATTTCAAAAAGTAGTAATCGAAAGAAACTTCCTCAACATGATAAGGGGCATATTTGAAAAACCCACAGCTAACATCATACTCAATGGTAAGAGACTGAAAGCTTTCCCTCTAAGAATAGGAACAAAACAAGTATGTCCACTGTTATCACTGTGATTACAGTGGACATTTTGCTAGAGCAGTTAGGGGAAATAATAGGCATCTAAATTGGGAAGGAAGAACTAAAACTGTTGCTATTTGCAGATAACATGATCTTATAACTAGAAAAATCCAGAAAAAATGACAGCAAAACTACTTGAGCTAATAAATGAGTTCAGCAGAGTGGTGGGATACAAGATCAACATGCAGACATCACAGGTGCTTGTACACTAATAATAAGCTATCCAAGGAGTTAATCAGGAAAAATAATTCTATTTACAGTAAAACTGAAAAGAATCAAATGTCTAGGAATAAACCTAATCAAGGATGCAAAGGAATTATATGCAGAAAACTGTAAAACATTGCTAAAAAAGTCAAAAAATACCTGAATAAATGAAAAGACATTCCATGTTAATGGATTGGAGGGCTAAATGCCATTAAGATTCTACCCAAATTGATCTGCAGATTAATTGCAATACCAATCAAAATTCCAAAAGACTACTTCGTAGAAATGGAGAAGCTAATTATCAATTTTATTTGGAAGGGTAAGGGGGTCTCAAATAGCCAAAAGTGTCTTGAAAAAGAAGACTGAAGTGGGAGGGCACACTTCCGGACTTTAAAGCCTATTATAAAACCACAGTGGTCAAAACACATGGTACTGACATAACGACAGATATATTGATCAATGAAATCTAGTTAAGAGTTCAGAAATAGACCCTCAGATAAATATATGGTCAATTGATTTTGAACTGGTTATCTATAATCAAAAGAATGAAGGAGGACCTCTGTCTCATATCCTATTCAAAAATTAACATAAACCAATCAAAGACCTAAATATAAGAACCAGTGCAGTAAAACTAGAAAATAAATGTAGAGAAACATCTTCAAGATCTAGTCATAGGTGGTACTTTTTTAGACTTTATACCAAAAGCACAAGCAACAAAAGAGGAAATAGATAAATGGGAACTCACAAAAAACGAATACTTCAGTACTTCAGAGAACTTCATTAAAATGGTGAAAAGGCATCCAACTCAGTGGGAGAAAATATTTGGAAACCATATATCCGATAAGGGTTTGATATTCAGTACATATAGAGAAAGCCTGCAACTCAATAATAAAAAGACAAACAATCTAATTTTAAAAATGGTCAAACAGGAATAGATATTTCTCCAAAGAGGAAATAAAGATGACTAAGGGGTACATGAAAAGATATTCAACTATTTGCCCTGTTACTTCAGTCCTTTAACTGTTTTCTGGAGCTTTGAGTAAGATGTTTCTGCCAGGTTTTGTTGTTTGTTCAAAGCTTCTTTGGAGAGGCAGAGCCCTGAAGTTTCAATCTGCCATCTTGATTGTATGCAGTGTTTGAGTTTTAACAAAGTACATTTTAAAGAATGTAAAATAGTGTCTCAAAAATACTGTGTTGGCAAAGTTATTTTAGCTTTAGTAATACAAATATTTGTTTGTAATTTATATAGCTACAATATTTTCTCTGTTTCTTTTTGCAACCTTTCTGAGAATATCCTGTTAGTAATAGGTGTAATTAAAAATAAGTGGTCTATAGCCATTTATTTTTTATTGAAGGTTCAGAAAGTTCTGAATATTAAAAATGTGCTCATTACTCATTTGATGGGAAGATCTGATCCAGAACTACAGTTTATTTTTATGTGTCTGATTTAGTGATAGCATAAATGGTTTTCATCATGTGTTTCTCATCTATACTTCTAAGTTGTATTTCTTGATCTCTCCTTGAAATTTGTCATTCATTGTTCTGTCCTCTTGCCACTCTGTAAATTCTCCTTGACCTATTTTCTCCATTTAGTTATTCTGTTTAGCTAGCTGACTCCTACATCCCATCACAAACCTACACTTAGCTCAAGAATCCAGGCACATATGTGCTACTTACTAGAAATCCCTACCTGAGTGTTTGTGTTAATTAGCAGGGCTGCTATGAAAGATACCACAGACTGGTTAGCTTAAAAAGAGGAATTTATGGTTTCAATTTTGAGACTTGAAGTTCAAAATCAAGGGCTTTCATGCCATGCTTCTCTGAAGTCGGTAGCATTCTTGTGGTGGTTTGCTGGCAGTCGGTCTCTGCCTCCATCGCACGGAGATCTCCTTCAGTCTCCACCTGAGCTTCTGTTGCCACTGTGTTTAATTTCCTCTACTTATAAGATCTCCAGTCACTTTGAATTAATGCCCACCCTGATTCAGTTTGACCTTAACGTTTTCAAAGATCCAATTTACAAATGAGTTCACACAAGTCAGAAAAAAGTTAACCTCCTGCTCAGACTTCTTCTGCATGAAATACTCTTCCCCTGCCAGCTATACATTTACTATGTCTCATATTAAAAGTGATCTCCTTAAAGAGGCCTTCCTGACAATGCTTTTTAAAGGAGACTCTCTAATCACTCCCATTCCTCTTTATCTCATTGCTTCACTATATTTATTTATTATACATTTGTTATGCCTGTCTCCCATACTTGAATGTAAGCATCACAAAGCAAGTCTTGTCCATCATTGTATTGTATTCCCCCATTGTATCCCCTATTGCTGCACCTAGTAAATTCCCAATAAATATATATGCTTAAAATCTTATTACTAATATACATTGTTTAGATTATGATAAATGGGAGAAAAATTGTTGCCTGCCTTGTTTGCTGCCTACCGTGTTTGCAGAAGTATTAGAGTGTAAAGCCAAAGTCAGATTTGGATTTCAGGTTATAAATTTATAAAGGTCATAGGGCTGTGGGTGAGGAAGGTTTTAGTTAGGCCCCTTAGATTTCAGGTTTTTTCTTCAAAATATTTCATTGTGAAACTCTACTTTTTTAGCAGTTTAAATTTTTGTTGTTTTTCTAAATGTGCATATTCCCTGAAAAATGTTAATTACAAAATGTAACCAACTATTGTGGTAATGACTTCTGATTAATTAAAGGAAAAAGTTATAATTAGGCAGCAGCATCTCTGTTGCTGAAATAATCAGTAAATAATTAAATAGCTAATTTAGCACCCAGCAGTATTTTTTTCTGAACAGACGGTGATTGATGCTTGGGGTTGGCCAGGAAACTAGAATGATCTGTAGTATAGGTTTTCCAACTTCAGTGCAACTTCCCACTTCATCTCAGTAATCAAATGATCCTCTAACTTCCTGTTTTCCTTTGCTCTCAATTTTTCACCTCTGATCGAGTTCTTCCTTTCTGCAAGCTTAAGTTTTTAGTTTCTGATCTGCTAAAACAAATACCATACAGGGATTGGTTTAAACAATGGTTCTTTATTGCTTACAATTTTGAGGCTAGGAGAAGTCCAAAGTCCAGGTATCAGCAAGACAGTACTTTCTGTCAGAAGACTGGCATTCTGGGGCTGGCTACAGATGATCCTTGGTCCTTAGTTTTTCTGATGCATGGCAGCGTCTTTTCCTTTCTCTTCTAGGTTCCATTGATTGGTAGCTTCTGGTTTCTCCCTATGTAGCTTCTCTCTGTTTCCAATTTCCTTTGCTTTTATAAGGACTTGAGCCATATAGATTTAAGGCCCACCCTTATTTGGTTTGGAAACACCTTTACTAGTAATTTCAAAGGTCCTGTTTACAAATGGTTCACACCCATACACCAGGGGTTGGGACCTGAACATGCCTTTTATGCAGGTCATGATTCAGTTCCCAACAAGTTCTTTCTGTTTCCATTTCATCTTTACTCAAACATAAAGATAAAATAGTAATACTATCTATATTTGAAGAGAAAGTAGCTTTAAAAAATCAACCGTTTCCCCTATCCCAAAGTTTCAAAAACACTTACAGAAAGAAAACCTTCATGAAAGAATAAGAAGGCTATTTAGCTTTTCTAGTTACACAAAAGTTGAGTATTCCTTTATAACAGCTGGAAAAACAGCTATATTTTTAGTAGTGATTTACCCAAAAACAGTAGGTGTTTTCATGAAATGGCCTTCATAGTTATCTTCCTTTTACTATAAATGTGGTCACAGTATCTGTGTGCTTATGTGTATTTAATTCTAATATGCTTGGAAATTTGTTTGATTCTACAACCTATGCTTTCATGTGAAAGGATTATACATGTACTCGAAAGTTATAAGTATACCATAATTAAGCTATGAAAGGTCCTTTTTGAATGAATATATAAAACAGTTTCTCATATTTCAATTAAAATTTTTTTCTAATTTTAACTTTTGACATAGTTGGCATAAGTTTTGTAACCGTTGTAAAACATTTCAGTTCAAAGAGAATTTATAATTGATAATATAATAGTTGACTTTATTGTAGGCTAAGATAAGCCAAATTGTATAAGGCAGAAAACTGTATCAGGTAATAGAGCTTTCAGTTTTGTTCATTAAAAAAAGAAGCTTAAACCTTTCTATCCTGTATTAGATGCTTAATGCTGCCAGAATGTGATATACCAAAAATGGAATGGCTTTTAAAAAGGGAATTTTATAAGGTACAAGTTTATAGTCCCAAGCCTATGAAAATGTCCAAATTAAGGCATCCAGGGAAAAATACCTCAATTTAAAAAGGCTTATGGGTCCAGAACACCTCTGTCAGCTGAGTAGTCATGTGGCTGGCATCTGCGTGGGCTTCATTGCTTTCAGCCTCTGTTCCTCATTTTGCTTCTCCAGGGCTGGCTTTTATCTCTTGGTTTCTCTTGGCTCTCTCTAGGTTCTGGCTTGCTTTATATGTCATGGCAATGTCTAATGGGCTCCAAACATCTCCAAACATCCATGTCTCTCTTCTCTGCCTATGAACTCTGCTCTGAAGTTTCTGTCTGTGCTATCATTTCTAAGCTCTCTCCAAAACATTTCTCTTTTGAAGGACTCCTGTAAATGAATCAAGACTCACCCTGAATAGTCAGAGTTACAAACTCCATCTAATCAAAAGTTAACGCCCACAATTGGGCATGTTGCACCTCCTTGGAGATAATATAATCAAAAGATTTCAACCTACATTATTGAATCAGGATTAAAAGAAATGGCTATGTCCATAAGCTTGGATCACAATTAAACATGGCTCTTCTGAGGTACATAATACTTTCAGACAGTCACATATCCCTTATACTGATCCATTACAAACAAATATAACAAATATAGCAAAGAGAAAATTTTAGATTGCAAAATTATTTTCCAGATTATCTTTAACATTTTAGGGCCCATCACCCTGTAGTACCTCTTTCTTTTTCCAATCAAGTACATTTCTCAACCTATTTTCTTTTCTTCCTATAATCATATCTTTTGGGGACTGGGGTAGGATATTTTATATTATAGTTCCCCTAGCCATAATAGCATTCACTTTCCTGTACAATTTAAATCCAACATTCTCCAGAAAACGTTATCTGATTGGTTAAGATGGTATGGCCAGTATCCTTTGCTTTGGGGAGTACGTAAATAGACGAGAAAGGAAGGAAAGATTAGGATTAGTTTACAATTGAAGTATGTAAATATAAGCATTTTGCCTTTTTAGGGTTTATTCTCCCTTGTTTAGCTACTGTATTTTTTTATGAAAATGTAATTTTTACTTACTGTATTATAGAAATTTGTAGAATATTTGTTAATTCTTTATTGAAGCTTTCAATAGAACTTTCTACAATGATAAAAATATGCTATATTGTATTCTTCGGTATGATAGTTCTAACTACATGAGCACTTGAAATGTAGCTAGTGGGACTGTGAAAGCAAATTTTTAGTTTCATTTATTTTTAACTAATTTAAATTTAAATAACCGCATGAGGCTAAAGGATATTCTGTCAGACAATACAGGTCTAGGCCATCTTGATCAAGTATGTTTTGAATCATTGCCTCCAAATTACTTTGTCTTGCAAGTCAACTGAAATTTTGAGATGTATTCCAATTTAATTGAAAAGCCTGTTTAAAAGGCAATTTTAAGAAAGAGTAAGCAGTATTTAAAAGTTCTCCTTTCACTGTATGTAACTGGTCCCTAATGAGAAAATCAACCATTTAAAAGTATTTAACTCAGCACTTTCTCTGATCACAACAGAACAAAGCTAGAAATTAATAATCACCAAAGAACCAGAGCTTTCACAAATATATGGAGATTAAACAACACATTCTTAAATAATCAGTGGGTCAAGGAAGAAATTGCTGGAGAATCTGGTAAATATCTGGAAACAAATGATAATGAGAATACAACATATCAAAACTTAGGAGATGTGGCAAAGGCAGTGCTGAAAGGAAAATGTATTGCCCTAAATGCCTATATTAAAAAACAAGAATGAGCAAAACTTGAGGATTCAACTGCTCACCTGGAGAATTTATAGGAAGAACAACAAACTAACCCCAAGCAAATAAAAGAAGAGAAATAATAAGGTTAAAACAGAAATAAACAAACTGACAAACAATAAAACAATAGAAAAATGCAACAAAACCAAAAGTGGGTTTTTAGAAAATCAATAAAATCGATGGTCCCCTAGCTAGACAAACAAAAACAAAAAGAGAGAGGATACAAGTAAACAAAATCAGAAATGAAAAGGGGCTCATAACCACAGATCCTGAAGAAATTTTAAAAAATCATAAGAGAATATTATGAACAACTATATGCCCACAAACTAGACAACTTAGATGAAATGGACAAATTCCTAGAAACACAAATTGCCTACATTAACTCGAGAAGATATAGAAATTTTCAGCAAACCAATTACAAGTAAAGAAACTCAGGCATTAAAAATCTTCCCACAGAGAAAAGCCCAGGACCAGATGACTTCACAGGAGAATTTTATCAAACATTCCAAAAGAACTAACACCAATCCTGCTCAGACTCTTCCAAAAAATTGAGGAAAGGGCAGGCAATGCTGGTTCAGTGACAGAGTTCTCACCTGCCATGCCAGAGACACTGGTTTGATTCCCAAAGCCTACCCATGAAAAAAAAAAAAAGAATTGAGGAAAGGATTGCTACCTACTCAGTTTATTAAGCTAACATCACTCTAATACCAAAATCAGAGAAAGATGCTGCAAGACAGGAAATCTACAAACCTATCTCCCTAATGAATATAGATAAACAGAAATTTTCTTAACTGTACTCTCAAATCAAGTCCAACATCACTTTAAAAGAATTATACATCATGACCAAGTGGGATTTATACCAGGGATGCAAGGGTGGTTCAATGTAAGAAAATCAATCAATGTAATATAGTACATTAACAAACTGAAAAGGAAAAAATCACATGATTGTATAAATTGATGCTGAAAAAGCCATCAACAAAATCCAGCATCCTTTCCTGATAAAAACACTTCAAGAGTTAGGAATTGAAGGAAACTTTCTCAGTCATAAAAGGCGTATATTAAAAGCCCATAACTAGCATCATACTTAACAGTAAGAAATTGAAAGCATTCCCTGTAAGATTGGGAATGAGACAAGGATGCCCACTGTCGCCACTATTATTCAACAGTGTATTAGAAATCCTACCTGAAACAATTAGACAGGAGTAAAAGGCACCCAAATAGGAAAGGAAGAAGTAAAACTTTCATTATTTGAAGATGACATAATCCTGTACTTAAGAAACCCTGCAAATCTATTTGAGCTAATATACAGCAAATCTATTTGAGCTAATAAAAAACTCAGCAAAGTGGCAGGATATAAGATTAATGTACAAAAATCAGTAATGTTTCTATACACAAGCAGGGACCTATCTGAGGTGACAATTAAAGGAAAAAAAGCCATTCTAAATAGCGACCAGAAAAATCAGTTATCTAGGAATAAGCCTAACCAGAATATTCAGGCCTTATACACAGAATTTTTTTTTTAATTGCAAAAAGAAATTTAAAAAATAACTAAGTAGATGGAAAGATGTTCTGTGCTCATGGGTAGGAAGACTGAATGTCATCATGATGTCAGTTCTACACAAACTGATCTACAAATTCAATGCAATACTAATAAGAATCCAAACAGCTTGCTTTGAAGATTTAGAAAAGCTGGTTATCAAATTTATATGGAATGGAAAGAGACCCAAACAGCCAAAGCTATCCTAAAAAAGAAGAGCAAAGTGGGAGGACCCATCATTTATTGACTTTAAAGCTTACTGTAAAGCCACAGTGGTCAAGACAGCATGGTGCTGGCACAGAGATAGAAGGATTGACCAGTGGACTAGAGTCGAGAGTGCAGAGATGGACCAACAAATTTATGGACACTTTATCTTCGATAAGGCTCACAAATCCATGAGCTGGGGCAGAATAGTATTTTCAATAAATGGGCATGGGTGAACTAGATTTCAATAGCCAAAAGAATGAAAGAGGACCCCTACCTTATACCTTATACAAAAATTAATTCAAAATGGAGTAAAGACCTAAATGTAAAAGCCAGTACTGTAAAACTTCTAGAATAAAATGCAGGGAAAAACATCTTCAAGATCTAGTAATAGGAAGTAGCTTCTTAAAACTCTACACCTAAAGCACAAGCTGCAAAAGAAAAAAAATAGACAAATGAAAACTCCTTAAGTTCAAGAGCCTCAGTGCCTCAAACAACTTTGTTAAAAAGGTGAAGAGATAGCCAATTCAATGGGAAAAAGTATTTAGAAACCACATATCAGTTAAAGGTGATATCCTATGTACATAAAGAAATTATATAGCTCACTATCAAAAGAGCAATCAATCCAATTATGAAATGGGCAGTGGATGAATAGATACTTTTCTGAAGAGCAAATACAGGTGGCTAAAAAGCACATGAAGAAGCTGCTCATCTTCATTAGCCATAAGGAAGATGCAAATTAAGGCAACAATGAGATATTAGCTCATACCTGAAAGAGTGGCTGCTATTAAACAAACAGGAAACTACAAATGAAGAAGAGGATGTGGAGAAATTGGAACACTAATTCACTGCTGGTGGGAATGTATCAGTGGCACAGCTGCTATGGAAGACAGTTTGGCAATTCCTCAGAAAGCTAAATATTGAGTTGCCCCATTCCCCAGCAATACCAATACTCCAGAAGAGTTGAAGGCAACGAGGTGAACAGACATTTGCACACTGAAGTTCATTGTGGCACTATTCACAATTGCCAAGAGATGGAAACAACCCAAGTGCCCATCAGCACATGAGTGGATAAACAAAATGTGGTATGTACATATGATGGAATATTATGCAGCAGTAAGACGAGATGATATCCTGAGACATATGACAATGTGGGAACTTTGAGGAGGTTGATCTGAGTAAAATAAGTTGATGCTAAGTAAAATAAGTCAGACACTAAAGGCCAGATACTGTATGATTTTGTTATTATGACTCTGGTAAAGGTAATCTTAGTGGTTACACTGTAGAATGTAGTAGACCTAAAGATTCACAGAAGCTAGAGACAGAGGAAAGGCTACACAAAGAGGTTGAATCTAAATGCAAGGGAACAGATATAAGAGATGAAAACTAATTAGTGGGTTTATAAGAAACATTGCCATATTGAGGATGAATATGACTGAAAAAAGATGTATGATGCCATGTATCCCAATGATTAAATTTATGATTATAAATAAGTTCTCACATGAACCATTTCAGTGGTTGAGTAGGGGATGAGGAGTCAATGGCAAAGAGATATAGGGGGAAAACTAAAATTGCGTGCTATGGCCAGTAGTTAACAGGCACTTAGGTAGTGTTGATGGTCATAGTTTAGTAAATCACCATCACTACTGTTGTCTCTTAAGAGCACCTGGGGCTCAAACTGAGACTCTTTAAAGGTTTCATGTACTAGATTTACCCTCCTGAAACAAATAATTCCCATAGGGTTCCTAGATCAGATAAATCCTGAAACCCAGAGGGACCAGCCTCTCCAAGATTATCAAACAATTGCATCCCCCTGTCCTTCAGTGTGGACATCCCTTCTGAGCATGAAAAACTAGGAATGGGTATTCCCCAAGGATCCCTATAGAGGAATTAAAGAAGAGGGAGGAGGTGTAACAGAGAAAATGAGATTTAACAAATGTATATGGCTGCTGAATCACTGTATTAATATTCTTTCTAGCTTCCAGTGTTTTGGAGCAGCTAGAAGGAAAAATCTGAGATGATGGAATGGTGGCCCATGACAAACCCTGGAATCTGTTCTATAGCAGCTTGTTGAAGTGTGCTTTGAAAAGTATTGCTGCTTTCTTGCTTTGCTTTGTATATATATTATATTTTAACAAAAAAAAAAGTTTAAAAAGTATTTAACCTGTTCCTACAATGTTGACATTTATAATTTTATTTCTGTAAATGGTGACATTATTGACATCGACTTGTCATTTAGCATTGGTTTGTCTATGGGTAATGAAGTATTGCTTAATCTTGTTTGCCTGAAGAAAACATTGTGGGATTTGGTTATTTTATGGAAATTGACATTTAGATGTGTAAAAATTAAAATGTATTTGTATTCTTCCTAATGGTCTGGCAGTAGTGTGGGTTAAGTTAAAATTTTTAATAATTCTTTTACAGTGACAAGGCAATGGCATCATGTAACTAATCAAATTTAGCATCACCATAGGAACAAATGAATATTATATGCCTCCTGATGTGATGCAGTAAGGAAGACCATCACCTATATGGTATTCTTGACAAAAATATTTAGCCTGACCATGATAATGAGGAAGCCTTCAGGCAAATTCAAATGTGTAGAACATTCTGCAACACAACTGTCACAAATGTATCAAAAACAACAGGATGATGAAACAGTTTTATTTAAAAGAATAAAGAGACATGGAATCTAACTAAAACCTAAATATATAAATAACTATTCAGGACATTTTTTTAAAAAACAACTGATGGGGATATTTGAACTATAGGAGGCATGTTAAATTATTATTATGTCAATATTAATTTTCTTAAGTACAATACAGTGGTATTGTGTATGTATAAGAAGTCTTTTTTTGTTGTTTTTAGAATCTAAATGCTAAAGTTTCTAAGGGTTAAGTATTCTGATGTTTGAAACTTATTTGCAAATATTTAGGAAAAAAATGGTATGTATTTATAGAGAGAAGGAGATAAGCAAATAACACAAAGTACTTATAATTGATAAGTCTAGATTGTAGGGTAAAATGGTGTTCATTGAGTTGTTCTTTCAAATCCCCTGCAAGTTTACTGTTTTTTGAAAAAAAAGTTAGAGGGAAAAGAAAACAAATAGAAGTGGGGTCATACCCCAAATCCTCAAATTATTGAGAGTATTTTAAAATGTATGGTGATAGGGTGTGCCACAGTGGCTCAGCAGGCAGAGTTCTCGCCTGCCATGCCAGAGACCTGGGGTCGATTCCCGGTAAAACGAAACAAAAAAGTATGGTGATAAACTAGAACTATTTTTTCACATGTCAGAAATATGAGGATCCCTTCTTTATAAAAGAGAGAAAATTATTGAAGACCTCCTCCATTGATCTATACTATTTTTATCATAATGTCACTGAATTGCTTTTACAAACATAACATTAGCCACCATCTTCTTATCCTCCTAACTCTTAAAAAACTATAAAACCAAACAAATTCTAAGTAAATACAAGCAAAATATAAAACCAATAAAATTCAAAATAATACTTCGGATGGTATATTTTGGTGAAAATAAATCACCACTCTCATCATGAGCTGGTTCTGATCTGCAGTTCAGTTTTTTTCTGATTGCCTTCTATAGCATCATATATCATGTAATAATTCAATTTTCCACCACTTTTCTCAGTTCCAGTAACTGTAAAACTCTGTGTGATACACAATGACATAATTTAAACTTTACTTATATACCTTCATCTTTTTGTAATTTTTATTTGTCTGTAATAAAGTAGTGTATTATTGTCTATACTATTATTTTTAAAATAAATTATTTTAGGTTTATAAAATGATTTGAGAAATTAGACTTACTGGATGAATATGATTTTTCAATCGAGAGTCATCTCTCCAAAATAGAAGTTTAATCTTTATAACTGGTAAATTATCATAAGCACAGCAGTGGAACCAGGGTATTTTTTTCCCATTTTTACTTTAGCACATGCCAAACAAATTGCAGCTATACATTTGTACCTCCACAAAATAAAAGCCAACTGCTGTCACTTATGGTGATCACTTAATAGAAATACAGTAATAAAACATAAAGGCAAATGTTGTGAATGCTCCTCCATATAAGCAATAGAAATACTGGCCAGATTATCAAAATGAACCAACTCTCTAGTATGGAAGTGTTGAAAACCAGCAGCCTCACAGCCATTGCAAGGGGAAGACTGGTTTTTGGATCTCCTTTAGAAGTTCTATTCCTAGATCTGGGATCCAGGATGGTGGTGTAGTGAGGTGTGGAATTTAGTTTGTCCTCCAGACCAGCTACTAAATAGTCAGGAACAGTACAGAACAATTGCTGGGGCCACATCAGTGACCAGACAGCATACAACAGCCTCAACAAACTGGAGTAGTTGTGATCCCACCATGCCACGGAGGCTGGTGACCCTCCCTCATAGGCTGGTTAGAGGGGAAAGGAAAGAGACTTCACTAACAGCAGTGGCTGAACTTAACCAAGCTCCAATTGTAGAATTAATTAACAGATTCTGACTACTGAAAATAGGCCCTCAGCTCAGATAAACCTCGAATAAGAGCTAAAGTTACTAGTTTCTGCCCCGGCAAGGAGGGGACAGTGTTGATGTGAAAGAAAAAAACAACCAGCACAAAATACTTGAAAAGGGCTGGACCCTAAAAAAAGGGGGGCCACATAGGACCCGGAGATACATAGAGCAGCATACAAACTTAAACTCTTGATTAATAAACCGGAGGAACAGGGTCCTGCTCTGAAAAATACTTTTTTTTTTTCTTTTTTTCTTTTTTTCTTCTGCTTATTCATTAGATACAATTGCAAAGGTTCTCAGGTTCCAACTGCCCCAGGCAATGGCAGAATTAAGCTTGTTTGTGAGACAAAGGGGCTGGTCAGGTGAAAGGAGTTAATTCGCTGGAGGCTGTGCCATCCGGTGGAGAGCAGTGGGGCCCAGCTCAGGTGGAATCCCTCCCTCAAGGAATTCATACCCCAGGAACTGGAAAACTAGAGCAGTACCAGCCTACAATCAACCTCTCCCCTGCCTCAACCACACCCCCAGCAGGAAGAGTCTGCTAAAGTTAAAGGTACAGTGTCACTTTATGCTCGTGGGACCCGCAGGCAGACAAGCACCACATAGTGGGCAGGATAGGAAAAACAGAGTTTAGAGGCTTCAAAGGAATGTCTTTCAATGTTCTGGGTCTCACTGTCAGAGAAAACTGATACAGGTGACCCTTTCCTCCTGAGAGGAGGCCAATCTGGTATAGAAAAGTCTAACTCTGGTCTATAATATCTAAGTAGAGCCTCCTAAAGGGGGAAAAGGCTTCATATAGTCAGGGCAAGA
Organism: Tamandua tetradactyla; assembly: GCF_023851605.1. Lineage (NCBI taxonomy): Eukaryota > Metazoa > Chordata > Mammalia > Pilosa > Myrmecophagidae > Tamandua > Tamandua tetradactyla. The sequence continues at coordinate 29,939,872 of NC_135330.1, read as the reverse complement.
AACAAGAAAACAGGAGCTGAAAAGTTCTGATCCGTTACACAAAACCTATGCTAGAGGTCTAGAAGCTGAATTGAATGTTAAAAACAGATAGAAAACAAAGCCATCCAGCAAGGAAATCCTAGGTAGAAGAGTGAAAACAATCCCCAGAATAAACTAATTATGGAAATTAAATTCCTAGATACCAGCAAAAAATGAGTCATACTAGGAAAATTGAAGATATGGCCCAAAGGAACAAACCAGCAATTCACATGAGATACAGGAGTTGAAGCAACTAATTCAGGATGTTTGAACAGACGTGGAAAATATCATTCAAAATCAAATCAACGAATTGAGGAAGGATATAAAGAAGGCAAGGGACAAGCGAAAAGAAGAAATTGAAAGTCTGGAAAAACAAATCACAGAACTTATGGGAATGAAAGGCATAGTAGAAGAGATGAAAAAGCAATGGACACCTACAGTGTTAGATTTCAAGAGGCAGAAGATAAGATAGTGACCTGGAGGACGGGAATCTGAAATCTGACAAGCAAAAGAAAAGATAGGAAAAAGAATGGAAAAATGTGAGCAGGGACTTAGGGAATTGAATGACAGCATGAAGTATGCAAACATACATGTTGTGTATGTCCCAGAAGGAGAAGAGAAGAGAAAAGAAGGAGAAAGACTAATGGAGGAAATGATTACTGAAAATTTCCCAACTCTTACAAAAGACTTAAAATTGCAGATCCAAGAAATGCAGCATACCCCAAACAGAATAGGTCTAAACAGACAAAGTCCAAAACACTTACTAATCAGAATTTCAGATGTCAAAGAGAGAGAATTTTGAAAGCAGCAAGAGAAAAGCAATCCATCGTACAAGGGAAGGCCAATAAGACTATGTGTAGATTTCTCAGCAGAAACCATGGAGGCAAGAAGTCAGTGATATGATACATTTATGACACTAAAAGAGAAAAACTGTCAACCAAGAATTCTATATCAGCAAAATTTTCCTTCAAAAATGTGGGGGAAATTAAAACATTTTCAGACAAGCAATCACTGAGAGAATTTGTGACCAAGAGACCAGCTCTGCAGGAAATACTAAAGGGAGCACTAGAGGCAGATAGTAAAAGACAGGACAGAGAAGCGTGGAGAAAAGTGTAGAAATGAAGACTATCAGTAATGGTAAAAAGTGAAAAAAATTAGATGTGACATATAAAATCTAAAAGGCAAAATGGTAGAGGAAAGCACTGCCCTTACAGTAATAACACTAAATGTTAATGGATTAAACTCCCCAATCAAAAGACATACACTGGCAGAATGGATTAAAAAAAAACAGGACCCAGAATGGATTAAAAAACAGAACCCATCTATATGCTGTCTACAACAGGCACATTTTAGACCCAAGGACAAACATAGTTTGAAAGCGAAAGGTTGGGAAAAGATATTTCATGCAAACATGCATCAGAAAGTAGCAGGACTAGCTATACTAATATCAACAAATTAGACTTGAAATGTAAAACAATTAAAAGAGGCAAAGAAGGATATTATGTATTAATACTATGTATTAATAAAAGGAACAATTCAGCAAGAAGATATAACAATTGTGAAGATTTACGCACCAAGTCAAAGTTCTTCAAAATACATGAGGCAAGCACTGAAAAGAGAAATAGACATATCCACCATAATAGTTGGAGACTTCAATTCCTCACTCTCATCAGGACAGAACATCTAGATAGAAGATCAACAAAGAAACGGAGAGAGTGAATACTACAATAAACAGACTAGACTTAAACATTTATAGAACATTAAACTCCACAACAGCAGATTACACCTTTTTCTCAAGGCTCATGGATCATTCTCAAGGGTAGACCATATGCTGGTTCACAAAGCAAGTTTCAATACATTTAAAAAGATTGAAATCATACAAAACACTTTCTTGGATCATAAAGGAATGAAGTTGGAAATCAATAACAGGCAGATGGCCAGAAAAGTCACAAATATGTGGAGGCTCAACAACACACTCTAAGACAACCAGTGGGTCAAGGAAGAAATTACAAGAGAAATCAGTAAATATCTTGAGGCAATGAAAATGAAAACATAACATATCAAAATTTATGGACTGCAGCAAAGGTAGTGGAAGCGGGAAATTTATTGCCTTAAATGCCTGTATCAAAAGAAGAAAAAGCAAAAATCAAGGAATTAACTATTTACTTGGAAGAACTAGAGAAAGAACAGCAAACTAACCCCAAACCAAGGAAAGAAATAATGAAGATTAGAGCAGAAATAAATGAAATTGAGAACATGAAAACAGTTGAGAAAATCAACAAAACCAGAAGTTGGCTCTTTGAGGAAATCATTAAAATTGATGGACCCTTAGCAAAGATGACAAAAAGAGAGTGGATGCAAATAAATAAAATCAGAAATGCAAGAGGAGACATACCCACTAACCCTGCAATAATAAAGGAGGTAATGAGAGCATAATGAAAACAAATTTATGCTAATAAACTAGACAGTGTAAATACAGTGGGCCAATAGGACCATGTCTTCTTGTCCCAGAAAGACGTGGATAACCAGCATTGACTTGAGAAGAAATAGACAACCTCAACAAACCAATCACAAGTAAAGAAATTGAATCAGTCATTAAGAAGGTCCCAAAAAAGAAAAGTCCAGTACAAGGTGGCTTCACTTGTGAATTCTACCAAGTATTCAAGAAAGAATTAGTTGGCCATTAGAGAAATGCAAATCAAAACTACAATGAGATATCATCTCACACCCACCAGAATGGCCATTATCAACAAAACAGAAAATTACAAGTGCTGGAGAGGATGCGGTGAAAGAGGCACACTTATCCACTGTTGGTGGGAATGTCAAATGGTGCAACCACTGTGGAAGGCAGTTTGGCGGTTCCTCAAAAAGCTGAATATAGAATTGCCATATGACCCAGCAATACCCTTGCTGGGAACCTACTCAAAGGAATTAAGGGCAAAAACTCAAACGGACATTTGCACACCAATGTTTATAGCAGCGTTATTTACAATTGCAAAGAGATGGAAACAGCCAAAATGTCCATCAATAGACGAGTGGCTAAACAAACTGTGGTATATACATACGATGGAATATTATGCAGCTTTAAGGCAGGATAAACTTATGAAGCATGTAATAACATGGATGGACCTAGAGAATATTATGCTGAGTGAGTCTAGCCAAAAACTAAAAGACAAATACTGTATGGTCCCAATGATGTGAATCGACACTCGAGAATAAACTTGGAATATACATTGGTAACAGAGTTCAGCAGGAGTTAGAAACAGGGTAAGATAATGGGTAATTGGAGCTGAAGGGATACAGACTGTGCAATAGGACTAGATACAAAAACTCAAAAATGGACAGCACAATAATACCTAATTGTAAAGTAATCATGTTAAAACACTGAATGAAGCTGCATCCGAGCTAAAAAAAAGAAAGAAAGAAAGAAAGAAAGAAAGAATTAGTACCAATACTATTCAAATTCTTCAAAACAAATTGAAGAAGAGGGAAGGCTACCTAACTCATTCTATGAAGTCAGCATCACCCTCATACCAAAGCCAGACAAAAATACTACAAGAAAAGAAAATTTCAGACCAATCTCTCTAATGAATATAGATGCAAACATCCTCAATAAAATTCTTGCAAATTGAATCCAGCAGCACACTAAAAGAATTAAACAGATGACCAAGTGGGATTTATCCCAGGTATGCAAGAATGGTTCAACATAAGAAAATTAATTAATGTAATACACCATATCAACACATCAAAGCAGAAAAGCCACGTTAGCATCCCTATTGACACAGAAAAGGCATTTGACAAAATTCAACATCCTTACTTGTTGAAAACACTTTACAGGATAGAAATAGAAGGGAACTTCCTCAATATGGTAAAGGGAATATATGAAAAACCCACAGCTAACATCATCTTCAGTGGGTAAAGACTGAAAGCTTTACCCTGAAGATCAGGAACAAGACAAAACGTCCATTCTAACCATTGTTATTCAACCTTGTGTTGGAAGTTTTAGCCAGAGCAGTTAGAAAGAGAAAGAAATACAAGGCATCAAAATTGGAAAGGATGAAGTAAAACTCTGTTTGCAGCATGATATATGTTGAAAACTCTGAAAAATCCACAGCAAATAAATGAGTATAAGATCAGCACTCAAAAGTCAGTAGTGTTTCTATTCACTAGTGAGCAATCTGAGGGGGAAATCAGGAAAAAAATCCCATTTACAAATATAACCAAAAGAATAAAATATTTAGGAATAAATTTAACGAATGATACAAAGATGCATACAAAGAAAACTATAGGAAATTACTAAAAGAAATCACAGAATACCTAAATAATTGGAGGGGCATACCATGTTCATGGATTGGAAGACTAAATATAGTTAAGATGTCAGTTCTACCTAAATTGATACATTCATTGCAATACCAATTAAAATCCCCAAAACTTACTTTGCAGAAATAAAAAAAGCAATAACCAAATTTATCTCAAAGGGCAGGGTTCCCTGAATAGATAAAAATATCTTGAGAAAGAAAAGTAAAGTTGGAGGTCTTACACTACCTGACTTTTAGGCATGTTACAAAGCTACAGTGGTCAAAACAGATGGTATTGGCATAAAGATAGATATACTGATCAATGGAATTGAATAGAGTGTTCAGATACAGACCCTCTCGTCCATGGACCATTGATCTTCGATAAGGCAGTCAAACCAACTCACCTGGAACAGAACAGTCTCTTCAATAAATGGTGCTTGGAGAACTGGATTTCCACGTGAAAAAATGAAAGAGGATCCATATCATACCCTATACAAAAATTAACTCAAAATGGACTAGGACCTAAACATTAGCGCTTTAAGACCATAAAACTTTTAGAAGAAATTGTAGGGAAATAGCTTGTAAAACTTGTAAGAGGATGCGGTTTCCTAGATCTTATACCCAAAGCACAAGCACTGAAGAAAGAAATAGATAAATGGGAATTCCCCAAAGTAAACACTCTTGTGTGTCAAAGAACTCTGTCAAGAAAGTAAAAAAGCAGCCTACATGATGGGAGACAATATTTCAAAACCATATATCAGATAAGGTTCTAGTATCCAGAATATATAAAGAGATTGTTCAACTCAACAACAAAAAGATGAATAACCCAATTAATAAATGGACAAAAGACATGAACAGACACTTCTCAGAAGAGAAGATACAAATGACTAAAAGGCATATGAAAAGATGCTCAACTTCCCTGGCTATTAAGGAGATGCAAATCAGAACCACACAGCATACCATCTCACACCCACCAGAATGTCCATTATCAATAAAACAAGAAATGACAAGTGCTGGAGAGGATGTGGAGAAAGAGGCACACTTATCCACTGTTGATGGGAATGTCAAATGGTACAACTGCTGTGGAAGGCAGTTTGGTGGTTCCTTAGGAAGCTTAGTATAGAATTGCCAAATAATGCAGCAGTACCATTGCTAGGTATCTACTCAGAGAACATAAGGCCAAGGATACAAACGGGCATTTGCATGCCAATGTTTATAGCAGCATTACTTACAATTGCCAAGGGATGGAAAAAAAACGAAACAAAACACCAAATGTCCATCAACAGATGAGTAACTAAACAAACTATGGTGTATATATATATAATGGAATATTATGCAGCTGTAGGACAGAATGAATTTATGAAGTATGTGACAATATGGATGGACCTTGAGGACATTATGTTGAGAGACATTAGCCAGAAACAAAAGGACAAATACCATTTGGTCTCACCGATACAAACTAACATTAATGAGTGAACTGGGAGAATTTCAGTTAAGAACAGAGGCTATCAGGACTTAGAAATAGGGTAGAGATTGGGTAATTGGAGCTGAAGGGATACAGATTATGCAGCAGGGACTAATTGTAAAAATTCAGAAATGGAGGCCATAATACTACCTGATTTGTAGCACAATAATGGTAAGTACACTGAATGAAGCTGAATGTGAGAATGATAGAGGGAGGAGGGTTGGGGGCACATATGAAACCAGAAGGAAAGGGAAATGATAGAGACTAAGATGGTATAATCTAGGAATGCCTAGAGTGTACAATGATAGTGACTAAATATACAAATTAAAAAAATGTTTTTGCATGAGAAAGAACAAAAGAATGTCAGTATTGCAAGGTGTTGAAAATAGATGGTCATTCATATTTTGAAACTTCAACTTCTGTGTGAGACTAATGCAAGAAATGTTTATTTGGTACAAAATTTATATTTTGACTAGTGCATTTTCTAATTTAACATATATGGACAGTTTAATTGAACACCATAATTACACGAAACCTTGACTAGGGCATGATTTGTAGGTTTTTCCAGGTTAGTGTGATACTCCGATAAATCCCAGAATGATTTTGAGCAGTGAATAAAGAAGTATTTGCAAAGTCTCCTTGGGGAATGGGGAGAAAGGGGGAAAATTCAGTTTCCCCATTTGGAGAATTCTTGATATTCTTGCAAGCAGTGGGTCTGCCAAATCAACAGGTGGAGCCCGCAGTCTTGAAGTTTGTTACTATGAAACTTATCCCCACAAAGGATAGGCTAAAATTAGACCTAAGAGTAACCCTAGAGAACCTCTTTTGTTGCTCAGATGTGGCCTCTCTCTCTCTAATCCAACTCAGAATGTGAACTCACTGCCTTCCCCCCTGCATGCGACATGACTCCCAGGAGTGTAAATCTCCATGGCCACCTGGGGCAGAAAGCCTGAGATAAGCCAGTACCTGGTATCAAGAGATCGAGAAAAGCCTTCTTGACCAAGAGTGAGAAGAGAGAAATGAGACAAAATAAAGTTTCAGTGGCTGAGAGATTTGAAACAGAGTCTAAAAGTTATCCTGGAAGTTATTCTTATGCACTGTACAGATACCCTTTTTAGCCTATGGTGTATTGGAGTGGCTAGAGGGAAGTATTTGAAACTGTTGAACTGTGTCCCAGTAGCCTAGATTCTTGAGTACAATTGTATGAAAATATAACGTTTACAATGTGACTGTGTAATTGTGTGAACCTTGTGTCTGATGCTCCTGATATCCAAAGTATGGACAGATGAGTAAAAAATATGGATAAAAATAAATAAATAATAAGGGGACAAAGGGTAAAATAAATTGGGTCGATGGAAACTCTAGTGGTCAATGAGAGGGAGGGGTGAGGGGTATGATATGTATGAGATTTTTCTTTTTACTTCTTATTTCTCTTGCTGGAGTGATACAAATGTTAAAAAAAAAAATCATGGTGATGAATATACAACTATATGATGATATTGTGAGCCATTGATTGTATACCATGTATGGAATGTTATTATGTCAAGAGTATATGTTTGTTTGTTAAGTTTTTGCAATAAAATTATTAAGAAAAAAAGTTCCATTTCTAGAACATTGTCACTATTCAACCTGAAAAAACAAAAGCAATAAACAAACAAACAAAAAAAAACAGGGTGTGGTTGAAAATAATCATATGCAATTTTTTTTAACATTAAACTGTAAATCTGAAATACTTGTTGAAGCAAGCAAGAAGAGCCCAGTCAAAAATTTAATAGGAAGATTTGGGCAGTAGGGCATCTCTTGGCAGCTTTGAAAAGCTCTTACATGTTTGTGTTGATGTAGAGTGATGTGCCAATATTCAAGGTTGTGTACATATCCAGTAAAAACTGTAGCAGGCCCCAGTTGCTCTCCTCTGGTTGACCTTGACACCTCCATGTAAGCAAGAAGTGAAGACTAAGGCATATTTGCAGGCCTCAGCACACACACACTTTAGCAAACGATAGAAGACATATTGAATCAAGGTATTTAAGAAAATCCAGGAATAAATAGCCTGTATACTTACATTACATTTAATGTAAACCATAATGTTTTATATTACCTTTTTTATAATGCCATCAAAATGTAAAGATGAAAAATTCCAATTCTAGTTAATCTGAACCTGCCAGTATCAGAGGAAGTATCAGTAGAATTCCCTTTCAGGCCAACATATATATATATTTATGTTTCTATTTTTATTCAAACATATTTTCCTAGACTCATATCTTCCTTCTCTGAAAATGCTTCACAGCCCTTAGTTTTCTGACATTTGACATTGACATCTAGGTTTAACATCTAGGTGAAATATATTGATGAAAAACACCAAAACCAGATAAAATTAGCTTTGCTTTCCATTAAGTGCGATTTCTTTCTTTTCTTTTAGATCACTGTGTCCACTACTATGATCTTCGTAACACTAAACAGCCAATCATGGTATTCAAAGGACACCGAAAAGCAGTCTCTTATGCAAAATTTGTGAGTGGTGAGGAAATTGTCTCTGCGTGAGTATTATTACCCTCTTCAGGGATTGGGTTTTAACTACAGAATTCTGTCATAATTTATCCATTTTAAGATTATTGTTTGTGTATGTAAAGAATAATACTGGAATGTATACACATTCTCTTAAATAGTAATAGCTTTGTGTAACCTTCTTAATTAAAGTAGATGTTCACAGTAGTCTCTATTCTTTATGATTTTGTCATTTGCAAATAAAATTCTGAAAATACTAAGTTTTAATTAGCTCCCTAATCTAACACTTCTAAGTTTATTGCATTTGAACTTAAGATTGTATTTAAACTGCTGCTTCTCTTTAAGAAAAACACTTAATATAGAAAACGAAAAAGAATGGAAAGCATTTTATTTTATTTATTGATGTCAATATGTTATTTGTATATCTCAATTACAATACAGTAGTATTATTTTGGGTTTTAAATGATGTTTGGTTAACTTACATGCTGGCATGTTATTTGATCTCCCTTATGAGTTAATGGTAAGCTTTAAATATTTTGAAGGGATCTTTCTAAATATGGACCACTTATACTACACATATGTTAGTATTTTGAGAAGTTTTCTGAAATAGAATTATAAGTTGAGCTTTTAGTTGTCTTTCATATTTGAAGTTAATAAGATGTTAACCTGGTAAACAAATCTGAATTGCTTAAAAAAATTAGTTGCCAAAACTTTTCTACTAACAAAAGCAGTCTATTCTTTTGTTACCCATTTTGCTGTTCCCTCCATTTTATATAATCCTAGTAGATACCCATTATTAATTTCTTTCTAACTTAGTCACATTTACTATTCTTCTGAAGCTTACTGATAAAAATTTTGTTTTATTTTTCACTTAGTTTTTTGCCTCTTTTAGATGATTATTAATGCCAGTGCCTTATGCTTAATATCAACCCCCACAGCTGCCTTCACTCTGGTTGCTATAGAGAAGAACTTGGTTATTTGAATTGATGTAGTAAGATGATTTGAATTGATTTAGCCAGTAACTTTAATTTAGTTACCTAAAAGGTATCTAAAACCTTTTAGTTAATTTAAATTTATTTAATTTGGTTACCTAAAAGGGAAAAACAACATGAGGAACTGAACTTGCCAAGGGAAGGTAAGATAGATAATTAGTGGACATGTAATTTATATTTCCATCAGTTTGTTTTCCTTGTTAGTTTTATAAATCATTGATTTTTTTTTGGGGGGGGGGGCAGATTTGGACCCTAGAAGTATTTAGAATATATAAAATCCATCCAGAAGTATATTTGAAATATTGAAAAGTAATATATCTATACGATTCCATACGGGTTCTGTGCACTGGAGTAACTTTCCAGAAACCTATGACCTCCAGATGGGTTCGTGGTCCAGATAAGTCCTGAAACCTAGCCCAGCCTCTCTGGAACATCAGATAATTCCATCTCCCTACCTCATATTAGTGACAGCCCCTTCCAATATCAAAAATTTAGAATTGCCATAGCCCAGACACCCCTAAAGAGAGAGATGGAAAGATCAAAGGTGATGGTGGAATTATACAGAAAAGATAGGATTTAACAAGTGAATATGAATGCTGAATCATTAAATTGATATATCTTTTAGTCTCCAGTATTTTAGAGCACTAGAAGTAAAAGTAGGTTTTTCTGAAATATCTTCTACACTAAGTGTGGTGTTGTGCTTTGGAATTTATAGCTTTTTTGTATATATGTTATTTTTCACAAAAAGAGAAGGGAAAAAATATTAATTCCTTCTAGCCTCCTATATTCTGGAGCAGCTCGAAGGGAAAATCTGAGAGGATCACATAGAAGCCCAAGACAAACTGAGATCTGTCCTGTAACTACTTGTTGAAGAGTACTTTGAAAACTATTGCTTTTTTATTTCTTTACTTTGTATATATGTAATACTATACAATAAAAATGTTTAAAAAAAATAAATGGCCAATAAACAAATGAAAAAAATAATATGTCATATAAACAAATAAATTAGTAATGTAATAAAAACAAAATAAGAATATTAACACAATATAAATTAAAATATATTTTAAAATATAGACTAAAAGCATAAGTCAAGTTAAATCTTGGTTCCACTATTTTCTAGCTGTGGCATCTTTGAAATATTCTTTAACTTCTAAACCTTAATTTCCTCACATCTAAAATGCTAATAAAATAATAGTACTTATTTTGTGAGTCTTTAAATAGAATAAGCATAGAAAATATTGAGCACAGTGCCTCGTTCAGTAAATGTTAAGAGAAAATATGACTTATTGCATAGTAATAAATATAAAAATATTGTAAAAGATACAAAATAAGTTGTTGGAATCCAGAAAAAGGCTGTTTACAAAGTAATATGTATACAGTGATCTAATTATTAAAACAAAAGTTAGAGACAGACACAAATTTGATCTTTTGCTAAAGTTCTAAGACTATCTCTGCATGAAGAAATTAGCTGTGCTTTTTATATATAGTTATTTTTTGCTAAGTACTGTATTTGCATATTCTTTCTGTAAGGTAAACTACTTTATATATACCATGGAATCGTTCATAATATCCCATCGTAGCTTAGGGATGACTAAACTGAAAATGCTTCATATTCAATGTAGCTGTATAATTCAACATTTGAAAACCAAATCAAATTAAGTGGAACAAACGCATCAGTGAAATTAATCACAACTCCCAATAAAGCTCTCATTGATTGTGGTGGTATGGTGGTAATGATGCCTAAGATTTTTGAGTACTTCTTATATGCTGAGCACTTTTGAAATCGTTTTAAATGAATTAATTTATTTAATCTTCATAATGTCTTATAGGATTCATGTAATCCTTGAGGTAGGCATCACTATTTTTCACTTTTAACTGATGAAATAACTGAGTTCATTGAGGTTTCATAACTTGCTAAGATCAAAAGCAAATTTATGGCAGATTGAACGTTGTAACTCTGACAATTTTTCTCTACAGTGTGCATTTTTAACCACTAAACTGCATTGCCTCTAAATAGTAGTGATGAGTTTTAGGCTCTAAAATCTTCAATGCATTTGTTTTGTGCTTGCCCCAGATCAACAGACAGTCAGCTAAAGCTCTGGAATGTGGGGAAACCATACTGTCTACGTTCCTTCAAGGGTCATATCAATGAAAAAAACTTTGTAGGCCTTGCTTCCAATGGAGATTATATAGCTTGTGGTAAGTGAAACCATCTTTTCCAGAAACTTTTTAATAGGCATCTGGTCAGTAAAGTTGAATTCAATGGAAATAAACTTCATACAAAGTCAGAAGATAGCATAACAGCTTGATGATGCTTCAGCACTGTGAATTTTCCTAGGATTGTATTAGATAAACATTAGTCCTTCCCTCTTTTATTGAACACAATCCTAATGACATGAAATAGCATAACATTGTTAAATGAGTTTTGTGGTTGTTCTCCATTATAGCATAATTTCTACAGATATTATGTCAAAGAAAATATTATTTTCTGCTAATAATAATCATAATATTTTTTTGTGTGCTGTATGATGGGGTCACATTTCATTGTTTTTCCATATTAGTATCCCATTATTGCAGCATCATTTGTTGAATTTTGTTTGTTTATTTTGCTTGTTTGTTTTTTGGGAAGTGCATGAACCAGAAATCGAACCTAGTTCTCCCATATAGCAGGTGAGAATTCTATGGCTGACCTATCCTTACACCCCCAGTAATCCTGATTTTTGAGACATTATTTGTCTTCTTAAGCTTGATATTTATTTCCTCCTATCTGGTGATGTCTTACTTTATACAGGCAGGTAGCCTGTCTGTATAACTTTGTTACGTAGTCTATTTTAGGGCTTTTATTGTTGATAATTTATACGAATTTAAATCAGAAGTAGAAAATCAAATTTGATACTCTTCAAATACTCTGATATATCTAATGCTGGAATATATGACCATTTATCAGTACTTTCAAATGGATTGGCCTGTATTTAGTAAAATTGACCCTCTCCACAGGTATATGAGCCTAAGCACTGACAAAACAAATCCTCCTGCACAGTTATTTTATCTTGCTAGACTTCTCAAAAATATAGGTGCTAGGCCACTGATCTGATTAGAGTAATACCTTTCTTGGCAAATGGAAAATACATTTTATAGGCTGTTAAAATGCCTTCATACATGCTACAACTTTTTTTTCTTCGGATGGAAATCTTTTTAAATATAATTTAAGATTCTTGCTATAATAACAAATGTCTTGTTATATTGTAGACCTCTGCTATAAATGATTTCATATAGTAATTTCAGTCTAAAAATTATGAGTATTATCATTTAACAATTGATTGTTTCTTTGGATTAGTAAAATGTTGCTTTTGTCTATGAATCCTTTTTTCATGTGATTTCCCAAGGAGTAAAAGATTATTGACCTTTGAGCTAAAAATATGGGTGATGATAACTGTATGATTCTGAATTCTCCCATTCTAAAGAAATACGCATTGTGATTATTATTGTTTATTTTCAGGAAGTGAGAACAACTCTTTGTACCTATACTATAAGGGACTTTCTAAGACATTGTTAACATTTAAGTTTGATACAGTAAAAAGTGTTCTGGACAAAGACCGAAAAGAGGATGATACAAATGAATTTGTTAGTGCTGTATGCTGGAGGGCACTGCCAGATGGGGTAAGTTTATATATCTTTTTTTTCTACCTTGGTCTGTTATAATGCTTCATGTTTATTTTAAACAGTTTTTTTTTTAAGTTTAAAATATAGATTGATGTACAATATACCTTCTCTTTTTCTCTTAGTATTATGTTGCCAAAGAAAACAGGCATTTTAAATAGTAACTGAAATATCATTAATGGAAAAATATACTGAAATTGCTGTTTCTTCAGTACGTCTACAGCATCTTGTGCATATCTCTGTTATGGCCATTATCACATTGCCTCTTTCGTATCTGCCTCTCATGTAAGACTGTAAATTCATCCAGAGAAACCACACTGTGTCTCTTTTTCCTTAAGGATCACATTTGGTCAGTGCTCAGGAAACATTCATTTGAACTGGTATTTTTTAATATGAGAGGAAAATTTGGTGTAAGTAAAGGGGAATGACCTATATTTGCATCTATGTAAATAAGTACTATTCTAGGATAAAATTGTTCTGTACAAAATATATTTATATAAGAATATTTAAACACATTTAATTTTTTGATGGTGAAGTTGCCTTCTAGGTTATAAAAAAGTTTCCTCAACTTTTCACTTGGTAGTCATACTTTCTAAAGTACAAGCTTTCTCATAAGTTATATGAGAAAGTAATTGTTTTTATTATCTTTAAGTACACATTATTCAGTCATTGTTGTTATCTTTTTAAAAATAATTCTTTAGGTCCTTACTTGGTTGATTCTGTTTTTGAAATGAGAAATTCTGATTTGATGAGTAATTTAAGATATCTGCCTTCTGGGTACAGTTTAATTTAAATTAGATATATTCCATTGTTATCATGTTTTAAATCCTATGGCTCAACTTCCAGTTGTGGTAATGAAACTAAGTAATTTAGACCAACCCTCCCACTGAGTAGAAATAGAGAAGTTGGAAAACAAAGAAGATAGCCTTTAGCAATGAGAGGAATCTCCTTGTTCAAACAGTTGAAGGCCTTGAAGTGAAGAACTGAAGATTTCAGCAGTCAGAAGGAAGAATATCTGTCTCTACTTCAGCCAGCCAGCGTCTCCAGAGGAATTTGACTTCATCTTCTTCAAGTTTCCAACTTGCAAACTGCCATATGGAATTTGGAATTGCCAGTCCCACATTCATGTGAGCCAGTTCCGGTAACAAAGCTCTTAATGTTTACACACACATATCCTTTTGGTTTTGTTTCTATGGAGAACTCTGACTAATAAGGCACAATAAAAAATAGAGACTTAGAAAAAAACAATTCACGAATAAAACCAGTGTAAACAATAGAGAGTACAAACAAAAGCACAGCAGCTCTGGATATTAGAGTTTTTATACACAGCTTGAAAATAACCATTCAACCATTCTCATAAGGTGAAAGACAAGACTGAAAACTTCAGCCAGAAACTGGAAACTATTTTAAAATGGAAAATCCTAAAACTGAAAAATAAATAAATAAAACTGAAAAAATAAAATTACCGAAACTAAGAACTCAGTGTATAGGTTGAATAGCAGGTAAAACATAGTTGAGGAGAGAACTGGTAGGTAACTTAAGAGAAAATATACAAAAGGAAGCATGAAGAGACAAAATTATGAAAAATTAGAGAAGAGAGAGGATCAAGTAAGAAAATTTATCAGATTCAATAGGAGACCTAAAAAGAGAGAAGAGAAATAATGTAGCAGAAGCAAATATTTGAAAGGATTATTGGTGAAAACTTTACAATGTTTATGAAAGACATAAAAGCAGAGATTTAAGGATTTTCGAACCCCAGAGTAATGAATAGCTAGAAATCTACACTGTAAGTAAAGGTTTAACTGTAGGCCTGCCTCAAAATCTTACCTTGGGGCTCCTTTCTTGTTAATATACCGAGCTGAGACAGCTATAGAATGTTATGTGCTAGGAGCTGGTTCTCTCTTATGTTTAATATGAAGCCCCATTTGTGGGACTGTATCTGGACTGAAAGAACTGTGATTTGGCACACTGGACTCACATCTGTGCAAACTGAACAGTATAAGATTAGCTGGAAACCAAGGCACATCTCTGTTTTGAAGTGAACCACATATACTACAGCTTTGTCCCTCACAACTCTACCATACTATTTGTGTAGGTAAAGGGTAGGAATAGGTCCAAGAAGCTGGGCATGTAAATAGTTGAGTAGCCTCCTGATGAGTTTGAAATTTCTGTGTCTGTCAAATTCCCTATCCTATATCCTTCTAAAAACCTGAATAACTTAGTATGAGATTGAACCCTGTTGTGTTTAATCCTATGACCTTTGCTGGTGTTGGGACCATCACACCTAGGCACATCATAATAAAACTGCTTAAAGTCAAAAAGGGAATTCTTAAAAAGCAGCCAGGGGGAAAAATGTTTTGAAAGGAACCTCAATTAGACTGTTAGTTAACTTTTCAGTGAAATAATGGAAGCCAGAAGATAGTGGATTCACACCTTGAGTGTGTAAAGGAAGATACCTGCCAACTTAGAATTCTGTATCCACTGAAAATCTCTAAAGTAAAATAAATATGTTTTCAGATAAATAAAAGCTGAGTAACTTGCTATCAACAGATCTACACTGAAGTAAACCTTAAAGGATATTCTTAAGGCAGATGGAAAATGATTCCAGATGAAGGTCAGAAATCATAAAGGAATGGAAAGCAGTGAAAATAAATAATGCAGTAAATCTAAATGCTTATTGACTATGAAAAACAGTAATGCCTTGTCGGGTTTAAGAAATATATAAAATTAATTTCTTAATAATAATGGCATATAGGTCAGAAGTAGGATAAACATGATAAAAATGTGCTGTAGTCCTTGCCTTGTTAAGGAAGAGGTAAAAGTATCAATTCATATTAGACAGCTAAGGATACATTTTGTAAATTTTAAGATTTCCTTTAAAATTAGGGATTCTTAAAGTTTGTATCCCCCCTCCTTGCCCATAACCAGTAATATCAGCATTCCCTGGAAACTTGCTTTATTTTACAATAAAAAAAAGAATTCTAAAACTCACTTCATTACCATATCAGTAAGAGTTTTCCATAGAAACAGAACCAACTATATATATATATATATATATGGAGAAAAAGAGATTTATTTTAAGAAACTGGCTCATGTTATTATGAGGGCTGGCAAGTCTGAAACCCAGAGGACAGGCTGGAAGGCTGGAAACCTAGGCAGGAGTTAATACTATAGTCTTGAGAAAAAATTTCTTCTCCAGAAACCTCAGTTTTTGTTCTTAAGGCCGGCAACTGATTATGTGAGACACATCCACGTCATCAAGTGAATCCCCTTTACTTGAAGTCAGCTTCACTACCACATTTCTACAAAATATCCTCATAGCTACACCTCTTATTAGTGTTTGATTAAATAACTGGGTACTATAGCCTAGCTTAATCGACATGTAAAATGAACCATCGCAGTTACCATTCCAGATTTATATTGATACTGATTTTTGTAGGCCAGTCACTTTGACTAGCCATGATAAGTAACTTCCTTTCCTTATTGTAGATGAGGACAGACGATGTGGGAGACCTTTTTTCAGTTACCCAACAAATATTTATTATGTGATGGTCACAGTCTTAAACACTGGATATAAACAGTATACAAAACATTTAAAAAGTCCCTGTCCTTGTTTAACTTAACAATTTTTGAGGTGGGGGTAATAAGCAAAAGAAATAATTTATTATATTGAAAGGTGATTAGTGTATTGTAAAAACACAATGCAATAAGAAGTGGTTTAGGGATTTATAGTTTTCACTTGGTAATTGCAAAATGCCTCCTTAAATAGCTGAGTTAGAACAAAGATTAGAAGGAGGTGAAGAAATAAGCCATATTTAGATGTGGAAGAAGGGTAGTTCAAGTAAAGGAAGTAGTTCATAGGCTTTGGAGTAAGAGTTTGATTAATGTTCAAGGAATGGCAGGAAGAAGAGTGTTGCTGCTCTAGGTAGAGAGTACTAGGAGAGGATTTCAAAAAGATGATGAAGAGCTAGTTTTCATAGAATATTGTTCACCGTTGTAAGAACATTGGCAGTGAGTTGGGAGCCACTGTGAGATTTTGAACAAAGTAGTGACAATATCTGACTTTTTTTTCTAATCAGTTTGGCTACCGTGTAGAGAACAAACTAAGATATTAAAGGTGGAAGCAGGAAGACCAGTTAGGGCTCTCTTGCAGTAATTCAGGTGAGTTACAATGAGGTGAAAAGTCATCAGATCCTGTTCATATTTTGAAGGTGAAACCAATAGAATTACCAGTAGATTGCATATGGAGTAAAAAGAGAAAAGTCTTGGATGACACAAAGGATTTTTGCTCAAGCAACTTTGAGTGTTCTTGCTATTAATGAAGGTGGAGAAGTCTAGGAGTTGCTTTTGGGCTGTCGAAGTTTGGATGTTACTACAAAATTTAAGTGTAAATGTCAAGTTTGCGGTTCACAGGAGATTTATATGCTAGGGATATAAATTTGCTAGCTGACCAGATATGATATTTAAAGCAAAGAAACTGGATGAAATTTTTCCAAGGGAGTGTGTAATGAGAGACAAGAAGTGGCAGGAGAACCTTGCCTAAGGGCATTTCAAAGTTAAGTGATTTGGGGCAATGAGTAAGAATCAGCAAAAAGCCTGAGAAGGAGTAGGTGATCAATAATAGGAAAACTGATGCCTGTGAAACGAAGTGAAGAAAAATTTTCAAGGAATAGGGGTTGATCAGTCTTGTGAAGTGCTTCTAATACCTCAAGCAAGATGAGCAATGAAGTGCAAGCATTTTTGGTTACGTATAGGGACATAAAGCCTGGTTGGAGTGGTTTTAAGAAGAAAAGCCTTCCCTTTTCTTCTTTAAGAAAACTGGAGACAGTGAAGTATAGACAACTGTTTGAAGGAATAATAAGATAATACCATGTTTAATATCACCTGGATTCCTTTTTAAAGATATAAAATTAGTAGCTATTTCTAGAAAGACCAAACATTTGTCTTCCTATGTTATATTTCTATTTTGCCTAGTGTTGACCACAGGAAAGAGATCAATTAAGGACACTTATGAGATAGTTTAATTCAGTGATTTGAAAGTTTTCTTTTTAGTTTTTAGACAAACACAAAGAATTTGTATTAATCTACTATGTAAATTGGCAGCATTTACAGTACTGATTGTAAATAATTGAATATGCATTTTTATTTATGGCAGTGATTTAATCACAGGGAAAGAGTGAGGAATTAGGAATGGATGATAGAAGGGGCACAAATATAGATATACACTCCTAGCATAGTGTTTCAATCTCGCAAAAATTTAAGATATTTTCCAACAGACTTTAATTTTTGACTAACCTTCCCCCATCCCCACTTGCCAATAACCCAAATAGATATAATTTCCTTTTGGTGCCTTCTAGATGAAAATGAACCAATAATCCCCAACCCTGTTTAAACAGTCAGCCAGAAGCAAATCATAGGACTTACTTTTTTTTTTCTTCTTCTTCTTCAAGACCTTTTTTTCTACCATCCTGTACATAAATTTAAGAGAATGTTATATTAAGCCCTTTAAAATGTTCATCTATTTCACTGTAGCATTTATCATATTGTTCCTCATTTTATTTCACATTGCTTTTAAAATTAACAGCATGGTTCTCTTCTGCCACCCCACTTACCATGTGTTCTGTCTTCTTTTGTTTTAAAGTTCAGACTTTTTTTGTCCTTTGCCTCTTTTTTCTTCTTAATATTTTTCCTTTTCTAAAGGGCTTTCATTCAGTCATTTTAAGGTTTACTGATAGATTCCTCTGTCCTTTGTGCTATAAAACTAATGGCTCTAGGATTTCTGCCACCTAAATGACACAACCTTTGATACCATATTTAATTTCTTTTTCTGACTCTACTTCCTTGACATATACCCTATAACTTATTTGACCTCTTGACCAGATATAGCCAACTTTTGCTACCTCATGCTTACTGGAAAACAGCCTTTATCTGGATTAATAAAACCTATAGATAATCAATAGTCTGTATCAACTTTACTTTGTAGATACTCTGTTTACTCACAACTTCTAACAAGTGTTCATATGGACTAGCATAAATTGTTTTCTTCATTTCATTGCACCTAATTTTCCTTTGGAAAGAGCAGTGTGTAACCAAACAGGTAATAGGTGATATGGTCTGGATAACTCATTAACTAATTATCTTTTAACTAATTTAGATTGATTTCAAGCATTATTTTTAACAAGTTTATCTTAAGACAGTATAGAATCAGAATGAATCTCCTCAGCTAGCACTTTGAACTCTGCAGAAGGAGGATCTTGAAACATTTCTGTTATATATACATTTACATACGTGTATGTTTTTTGATTACCCCTACATTAGTTCATTAGTCAAACGAAATACACGGGCATTTTAGAGAAATTTAAAGAAAGCAGAATTTGCAAGGAAAATAAAAAGTAGCTATTTACACTTTCCCAGAAATAGCCAGTATTAACATTTTAGTGTAAATTAGTCTTCATGCAATTTTTCCATTCATATAGGTATCTCTTTTTACATGAACTTGAATATTTTATATTTTATATATTCCCTTTTTAGCTTTTTCATGAGCATTTCCATGTATAATTATTTTTTGAAAAGAGTATTTCAATGGCTGTATATTATTCTATTGCCATAATGGGTTTAACCATTCTGTTGTTAGTTATGTCAAGTTGATGACTTTTTACTAGTGTGAATAATGCTTCAGTGAACATCTTTGCAATAAATCTTTGAATTTCTATTTAATTCTTTTTTTTTTAATGCTGTATGGTGGAGGCCACATTTCATTCTTTTTTCATGTGACTGTCCTATTATTGCAGCACCATTTGTTGAATTTTTATTTTTATTTTTGTGGTTTTTGGAGGGGGAAAGTACATGGGTCGGAAATCAGACCTGAATCTCATGCATGGCAGGTGAGAATTCTACCACTGAACTACCCTTGCATGACCTTCTATTTAATTCTTTAGATTAGAAGCATAAGACTTATCCTGTTAATTTAAGAGCTTTAAGGCGTTTGATTCATATTGATAGATTGCCTTCCAGAAACTATTTTCATTTGCTCTTGCAATGATAGAGTACAGGAGTTCAGTTACACCACGCTCATAGTACATGGAATATAATACAAATATCTTAGCCAGTTTGATGTAGAGAAAAAGATCTTACTTTAATGTGAGTTTATAAAATTGAACATATTTTAGATTTATTAGGTATTTCCACAACTGATTTTTTTAAATGTTAACTTTTTAATAAATTGTGTACCTGTATCACTGAGAGTTTTTTTTATAACCATTACTTGAAAGAAAAACAAATGCAACTGAGATATTATAATAATCATGGCCTTTAGAAATTTAGTATTAGTAATTCTGATTTATTCCACTATCGCCTACACTCCACACCCACCTTGAAAGTAATGGTAATGGTATAAAGCTATACAAACTAAGGTAAATTTAAGACAATATTCTTTATTCTTTATTTCTGTCATATCTTTTTTACCATCACTGCTTTATTTTAGAGACTGGAGTTAGATAAAGGGGAATATTAATATGTTCTATGTCTATGGATCCTTCTGTTCCACGACTCTTATCTGAAACCATTGGAATAAAATGTTAAGTGATTCAGGAATGCAGATGTCTTTGTTCCTGAATGATTATGCTTATGTAAAAGACACAATATTTTTGCTGGGGGCACTTCCTGAATCCATACTAACTCCTGCTGAGGCTACAGGTTATGCTCCTCATTGTTTTATTGGTTGTGAACCACATCATATATACTTCTCTAGTCTTAGGTGATCAATTCTAAATGGATATCTTTTGGCGAAAGGCAAGGTTTTTAATGAACAGTTAAGGTTCCCTTAGCCCTCAAAAAAGTGACAAAAATCATTCCTCTGTCTTTAGAAAAACCATTGGTCATTATGGGTGAGTATTTCCTTTTTGTGTCTTGATACTTCAGGAATCACATAAAAATTTCTCTTGCTCTCAAATAAGTGGTCAAAATTACAATATCTCTAAATTCTCTCCCCTGAAACCAAGCCCAGCAAAACTTGACTTGGAAATCTATCAGCTCATGGTTCCTATCCTTTAAAAATATTTGCTAATGAATTAATATACCTTGTTACTATAATTTGTGCTTGTGTCTTGTATCCTATCCTAAACTCCTTTTAGAAAGTCATTATAATGTAGTGATTAAGAACAAACACTCTGAAACCAGGCCACCTAGGTTAAATCTCAGCTTTTCCAGGATGTATCACCTTGCACAAGTTCATTCAGCTCACTGTGCTTTGATTTCCTTATCTGTAAAGTCCTAATGATAATAGAACCTAACTCTTGGGGTTGTTATAAAGTTAAAATGAATTAATATAAATAAAGTGTTTAGAATAGTTTTGGGCTCATAATAAGCAATATATAAGTGTTTGCTGTTATCCTCATTCATTTTTAAACTACCCTAGCACTATGCAACTTCTGTGCATATATGCATAATTAATATATAATTTTTACAATGAATATTATGACCTCTCAAACTTGGGTTATCTTGTTTTTGCATAGTTAGTTAAGTAGTACTTAGATGCAGCCAAAGAAGAGATGGCATAGAGGTGACAAATACTTCTGGTATCTAGTAGACCAACTTAACTCAATAGTGATATTAAGACTATATCAATTTGAAGATAGCTATTTTTCCTGACTTGAGCTGTTCATATGTACCTATGTAATTATTTCAGAATATCTTGGGATAGAATCTCTAGGCTTTTACCTTTATTCGGAAGCAACAAACATTGAAAATATGTGCAACTCCAGCAGAATAAGTCTTTATTTTTGACTTAATATTTTCATGTTAGATTTAAAGCAAGTTACTTCTTTCCTTTCTCTGTTGCATTAGCACTAGTTCACAATTCAGTCTTCTCTCAAAAAAAAAAGGTAATATATCTAGTTTTTATCTAAAAAATAGTCATCCTTCTATGACTTCTTATTGAACACTTGGCATATAAAGGCATTGTATTGCCCTAAACTAGGAAAGCACATTTGAGAAAACTTATAGTACTATAGTCCAGTCTGCTTCCATTAAAGCACAAAAGACAGCTATGTTTATATATTGGTTCCCAAGCCTGATTGATTATCAGAATCACCTGGGGATCTTTCAACTAGCTCTATTCTTAGCCTCATGAATCTGGGAAGGGGATAGAAATCGGTAATTTGAAAAGTTCACCAGATCCCCTTGGGAAATCTTATGAACAGTTAAGTTGGAAACAAATGAAATTATGTAAGTGGTTTGTTATACGCAGTAACCAAGGCCTAAATGTTTTCAAACATCTGCTTAAGAAAAAGAGTAATTATAATGGTGAATATCTAATACATGTTAGACTTGACTGTTCAATACCCACTTCAGGAAGAAAAACAAACTAAAGAAGTGCTAGGTTTTTTTTTCTTTAAGTAAAAAATTCTGCCTTACAATATCTTAATTTCCCATATTTGTAAGGTTAATTCTTACCTTGAGAATGAAGAAAGTTAACATTTTTCAGTGAACACAGAGAAGACAACATAAGAGCATCTTCTCTTCCTTTCTTCCCTCCTTTCTTCATTTCTGTTTCTTCTCTCCTTTTTATCAGTCCTTTCCTCTCTTCTTTCCTCTAGCTGGATGGTTTATAGCACTTTAGAAAATTTTCCTGACTGGAAGAGGGCCAATCTGAATGAACTTTTGTCTGTCTTGGGAGTGGAAGGAAAGAAGATTCTGGCCATTGGACCCTGACTTCCAGGAAGACTGTGCTCCCATCTCTTCCTAAGCGCCCCTCTCTTCCCTTAATTTCCAGATTGGAGGGGGCTGGGGAAATGAAAAAGGAAGGAAACAAGCGGGTGTGGAAAACTGAGGCAAAACTATTATTTACTTCACTCGATTACTATTAAGTGTAAATTTTTACTTGAGCATACTGTCCACTGCTATCTGGACAGTCTCAGAGAAAGTATTTGTGGTATTAATATTTTATGGTCAGTTTTATAATGAAATTAACAAAATATGCTTCATGGGGTCTGGTTGACATTTTAAATATTTCATTATTGTCATTTTTATACTATCTGTAATGAACTTTGACCTATACTACAATGGCTCTTAGATTTTCTCATTAAATGCTTTTTAAAAAATAGTTTTTATTCTTCTGAAGTATGCTAATTTCAAAACTTAGAACTGATACAAATCTTTAAGCTACTTAGATTTTTTGGTTTTTGGTTTTAGTTTTGCCATTTTTAAGAAAAAAAGGAAATACATATTATTTTCAGATGCATTCTGTATTATGCCACTAATCTATAAAATATCTTCATTATTACCCAACCATGCTTAAAAGCATTCAAGATATTTTGAGATGGGAATTTAATATTGGGTTTCTAAATGTTTATCTTTTTTTTTTAATTAATGAAACATAACCACATACAAACACAAACATTTTTACCATATGATCATTCCATTCTTGTTATATAATCAATAATTCACAATATCATCACATAGTTGTATATTCATCATCACAATCATTTCTTAGAACATTTGCATCAATTTAGAAAAAGAAAACAGAAAAAAATGATACATACCATACCCCTGACCCCTCCCTTTCATTGATTACTAGCATTTCAATCTACTAAATTTATTTTAACATTCTAAATGTTTATCTTTTTTTTTTTTTTTAAAGTCAGCTTACTTATTTATTTATTTTCCCATGGGCAGGCACCGGGAAACGAACCCGGGTCCTCGGGCATGGCAGGCAAGCACTCTTACCTGCTGAGCCACTGTGGCCTGCCCTAAATGTTTATCTTTTGATAGTTCTTACCAAGTTTCCATAGCAGTTGTGAAAGGAAACAAAGTAAATATTGCATATTATTTCTTTGACATAAACATTTCTAATATACTTTTAGGTATATAAAACACTTAGGATTTTTATGTCTTCCTAAAGAAATAACCCCTTTATGATTGTAAAATATCTTTTACTTCTGTTAATATTCCTTGTTCTAAAGTCTGCTTTCTCTACAATTAATTAAGCTGGTTGTATATTCCAAAATGTATGTAAAGGGGAAAAATCATTCTTTTCTAACTAAATAAAAATATTTTTAGTAATTACTTAAATCAAAATTAACCAGTGAAAATTAATTTTCTTGCTTACAAAACAAACAACAGTTGTTTTGTTGTAATAATTCAAACATATTCTATTTGGGGAAAAAACATATTTTTTGTATATTGCTTCTAGTAAAGTCTTACATTAACTCCTGTTGTTCTCATGAAGATATCCTCCTATATTGTTGTGTTCCTTATAGAGGTATGTGCCTTTCATTTCATATTTCATATCCCATCATTTCTTAAATCCATTTTGTCCAGTCTTTTTCCAACTAGAGCTGCCATTGGCTGTTCCCAGGATAGTAGAAAAGTTATTACTCTTGAGCATAGGTATGATTTGATTATGTAGATGAAAGAAAATTTAATCTTATAATTTTTATAATGAAGCCATTTAATTTTGTGCCTGTTTGCATTAGTCTTTGTTACTGTAAGCAGATTAATTGGGTGAAAATATACATTCTTTATTTTAATTGTGATAGTCAAAACAATAGAAAAAATGAAGAAAATGAATATAAATCTTTGAATCAAAGGAAAAAGTGCTTATACATTGTTGAGAATTAAATAGGAAGTTATATTGCTTATAGGTGGCATATAGTTTATCTTCCTTTTTTATTCAGTGTGACAATCTCTGACTTGAGAGAGGAGTATTGAAGTCAGCAGTTATAACTGTGTATTTTTTTTTTCTCCTTTTAGATCGTTAGTTTTTGCCTTATATATTTTGATGCACTGTTTAGGTGCATACATTTAGGATTGTTAGGTCTTCTTGGAGAAATAACCCCTTTATCATTGTATAATGTTCCTCTTTATTCCTGGTAATATTCCTTATTTCTGAAGTCTGCTTTCTCTAAAATCAGTATAGCTACTTCAGCTTTCTTTTGATTAGTGTTTGCATGATATATCTCTCTCCATCCTTTTACTTTTAACCTATCTATATCTTTATTTTTAAAGTAGGTTTCTTATAACTTATACTTGGGTCTTGCTTTTTGATCCTGTCTGATAATCTCTCCCTTCTAAATAGTGTATGATTATTGGTAGGTTGGATTAAATCTGCCATTTTCTATTTGCTACCTATTTTTATCATTTATCTGTTTCTTTTCTCCACTTTTTCTGCCTTCTGTGGGTTTAATTCAACATTTTAATAATTACTTTTTATTCCCTCTGTGACTTATTATTTATATCTTTGTTTAAAATTACTTGTAGTGTACCAAAGACCCAGGTTTAATTCCCGGAGGCTGCCCATGCCAAAAAAAAAAGAAAAAATTTTTAATTGTGGTGGTTGTCCCGCAGTTTGCAATATATGTTTTTAAATAATCTGACTCTGTCTTCAAATAATGCTATTCTGCCTCAAATGTAGTATCTTATAACACTATCTTCCCAATTCTTCCCTACCACCTTTTGTGTATTTGTTATATATTTTACTTTTCCATATGGTATAAACATACAATGTGTTTTTATTTGCTTTAGTTATATCTTAGAGCGTTAAAATAAGTTATCTCTTAGAGCATTAAAAATAAGAAATGAACATTATTTTACCTTATTTTATTCCTGATACTTTTCATTTCTTTTTGTAAATCCAAGTTTCTGACAGCATCATATACTTTCTACTTGAAGAACTTCCAAGAACTTCCCATAACATTTCTTGTACAGTAAGTCCATTGGCAGTGCAGTCTCTCAGTTTTTCCTTCTCTGAGAAAAATCTGTATTTATCCTTCATTTTTTGAAGGAATTTTGCTAAGTGTAGAATGTGGAGTTCACAGCTTTTTCTTTTAGTACCTTAAAGGTCTTAATACCCCTTGTCTTTTTTATTCGCCTGGTTTCTTATGAGAAGTCTGCTGTAATTTCTATACTTGTTCCTCTGTAGGTTGCGTGTGCCTTTTCCTCTCTTACTGCCTTCAAGATTTTCTTTTTGTTTTTGATTTTTAGCATTTTCTATATGATATGTTGAATTGTGTGTATTTCTGATATTTGTCCTAATTAGTGTTCTCTGAAGTTCTTGAGTGTTTGGTTTAGTGTCTGTCATTAATTTTTTTTTAAATAATCAAACATTATTTCTTTAAATATATCACCTTCCGTATTCCCTCTTCTAGGATTTTGATTATGCCCATTTGATATTATCCTACAATTATTGACTACTCTCTTCTGCATTGTTTTATTCTTTCACTCTTTTTTTTCCCACTGTTTTCGGTTTGGGTAATTTCTGCTCTTCAGTCTTCTTATTTTCTTGATTGTGTCAAATCCAGCAATAGCATCATAGGCATTGTTCATCTCTGTTACTCTGATTCTGATTTTTTGTTAGGTTGTAAAACTGCTGAAATTACATATCTGATCTTGTGCATTGTTGGCCTTTCCTATTAGTCAGTAGCATATCAATTATAATTATTTTGCTTCTAATAGTTTCAATATCTCTGTCATAATGAGTCTGATTTAGTGATTGTTTGTCTTTGCAGCATTTCTTTTCTTCCTACATTTCTGAATGCCAGTAATTTTTGGTTAAAAGCCAGATATGCTGTATACAGGAGAAAATAAGGTAAATAATTTTTAGTCCTGAAAGTAAGCACACCTTTCCTTCTGCTAGGCCTTCAGTATGGTTCTTATGTTAATGCAGTCATGATTTGTATTGTGTATAGTTGTTGTTGCTATGGCTACCCTCAATATAACACAAGTTTCAAATCTTCCTAGAGATACTTTTTGTTTAGGGTATGGGCTACTTTGTCAGGGGTTTTTCTTAGTGTATTCTCCACTTGACTTTGGTTCTTCATGCTTCCCACAAAGCATCTGTCACTTGCAATAGCCCTTGTTATATTTCTTTTTCAGTGATTATTTATGTGCTGTGCAGGGTAGATGTTCTCTGATATTCTGATTAAACCTCAATTTAAATCAGGTTTTATGAACCTAGGTCATGGAGGGGTGGACTTCATAATTGCTTCTGTCCTTTCTCCAAATAAAATTCTAGACATAGTATATGTTCCTGCCCCTCCATCAATGGTAGTATGTTTTTTATTCCTAATTACCCACCTCAAGTGCGATGATTTTCAAACATTGCCTTCAGGGTACAGGTTTTTTGTTTGTTTGTTTCCCCTTTTGCCTGCTGGCTAATCCTTTTGTTCTGTCAGAGACACAAAAGTAGTACATCTGGATGGCGTTTTGGTGTAGTGATTGTTTGTCTCCTCTACTAGTCTCCTCATCACCACATGGGGACTTTCTCAGGAGTCTGTCCAGTCTTCCCTGGCGTAGTTCATAGTTGAAAGCCTACAAAAGCATGAGACCCCCTCCAGTGTGTATAGCCCACAGGGGCTTTATACTCTTCTGTTGACCCACACTCAGCCTTTAGCAATTCATTTAAAATTTATAGCTGAATCTTCCTACAGGTTTATCCAGCTGCATCAGTGCCAGGTAAGCTAATGTCCAGGTAATGTTTCACCCTGCAGACACCTGTCTCTCCACAGATTTCATTTTGCTTGTTATTTCACTTGACTAATGGATTAAAAAAAAATGTCAAAATTTACATTTGTCCAGCTTTTTTCTTGTAGAAAGGATGGGAGCAATGCTCTTTCCTAATCTCCATTTCTGAACTCAGTCTTCTACTTTTTAACACTGGTATTATTTCTACAGATATAAATGTGAGGATTTTTTTTTCTTTTATTTATTTTTTAATGGTCATTCCATTCTACATATATAATCAGTAATTCACAATATCATCACATAGTTGCATATTCATCATTATGATCATTTCTTGGAATATTTACATCTATTCAGAAAAAGAAAGAAAAAGGAAACAGAAAAAAATCATACATACCTGTGCTGGTTTGAAAGGAAGTATGCCCCCTAGAAAAGCCATGTATTGGTCGAAATCCCATTTCATAAGGGTAGAATGGTCTCTGTTCAATACTGTATGTTTGAAACTGTGATCGGATCATCTCCCTGGATGATGTGGTTTAGTCAAGAGTGGTTGTTAAACTGGATTAGGTGATGATATGTCTCCACCCATTTGGGTGGGTCTTGATTGGTTTACTGGAGTTGTATAAAAGAGGAAACATTTTGGAGAAAGTCCCTTTTTGGTAGAGCCACGAGAAAGCCAGTAGACACCGCCATGTTCACCATGTGCCCTTCCAGCTAAGAGAGAAATATTGAACGTCGTCGGCCTTCTTGAACCAAGATATCTTTCCCCGGATGCCTTAAATTGAACATTTCTATAGACTTGTTTTAATTGGGACATTTTCTTGGCCTTAGAACTGTAAACTAGCAACTTATTAAATTCCCCTTGTTAAAAGCCATTCCATTTCTGTTATATTGCATTCCAGCAGCTAGCAAACTAGAACAATACCATGCCCCTTACCCCCCCTTCATTGATCACTAGCATTTCAATCTAAATTTTATTTTAACATTTGTTCCCCCATTGTTTATTTTTATTCCATATGTTTTAGTCGTCTGTTGATAAGGTAGATAAAAGGGGCATCAGACGCAAGGTTTTCACAGTCACACATCACATGGTGAAAGCTGTATCATTATACAATCATCTTCAAGAGACATGGCTACTGGAACCAGCTCTACATTTTCAAGCAGTTCCCTCCAGCCTCTCCATTACATCTTGACTAACAAGGTGATATCTATTTAATGCAGTAGAATAACCTCCAGGATAACCTTTCGACTCTGTTTGGAATCTCTCAGCATTGACACTTTATTTTGTCTCTTTTCACTTTTCCCCCTTTTGGTCAAGGATGTTTCTCAACCCCTTGATGCTGAGTCTCAGCTCATTCTAGAATTTCTGTCCCACATTGCCAGGAAGGTCCACACCCCTGGGAGTCATGTCCCACGTAGACAGGGGGAGGGCAGTGAGTTTACTTGTTGTGTTGGCTGTAGAGAGAGACCACATCTGAGCAACAAAAGAGGTTCTCTTGGGGGTAACCCTTAGGCCTAATTTTAAGTAGGCTTGACCTATCCTTTGTGAGGTTAAGTTTCATATGAACAGACCCCAAGATTGGGGACTCACCCTATAGCTTTGGTTGTCCCCACTGCTTGTGAGAATATCAAGAATTCAACTTGAGGAAGTTGAATTTTCTCCCATTCTCACCATTCCCCGAAGGGGATTTTGCAATTTACTGTTCAAATCATTCTGGCATTTATCAGGGCATCACTCTGGACAAACCAACAAAATCTCATGCCCTACTCAAGGTTCCATGTACTTATGGTGTTCAATTAAGCTGTCTACATAAGTTATGTTAGGAAATGCACTAGTCAAAATATAGATTTTGTACCAAATAAACATTTTTTTCTTTATTACGTAAGTTGTGAGTTTAGAACAATCCTGTGTAAAATACAGGATTCCCATGCGCTCACCCACCAACAACTTAAATTGCTTGAAACATTTGTTACAATTGATAGCATATTTTTATAATTATACTATTAAATTCCACAGTTTAACTTAAGGTTCCCTGTTTGTGTAGTATAGTTGCATAGAATTTTTTAAGTTTTTCTGTTACCATATGTACAATCCGACATTATCCTTTTAATCATATTCAGATATATATTTCAGTGTTAATTGCATTCAAAATGTTGTGCCACCATCACCACCATCCATTACAAAAACATTTTCATCATTCCATATAGTAACCCGATGCATAATAAGCCTCAACTTCCCATTCCCTATCCTCACCCCATCACCTGATAACCTATATTCTCGAGTCTGAATCTGTGAGTTTGTATATTATCATTATTTCGAATCAGTGAGATCATACAATATTTGTCCTTTTGTGTCTGACTTATTTCACTCAAGATGATGTCTTCAAGGTTCATCAATGTTATCACATGTATCAAACCTTCATTCATTTTTAGGGCTGAATA
The DNA here is from genome assembly GCF_023851605.1 of Tamandua tetradactyla. NCBI lineage: Eukaryota > Metazoa > Chordata > Mammalia > Pilosa > Myrmecophagidae > Tamandua > Tamandua tetradactyla. The sequence goes on along the minus strand of NC_135330.1, from coordinate 29,910,035 downwards.
ATATTCCACTGTATGTATATATTATATTTTATTTATCCATCCATCAGTTGATGGACACTTAGGTTGCTTCCATGTTTTCAAAATTGTGAATAACGCTGCTATGAACAACAGTGTACAGATATCTATTTAAGTACCTCTGTCAGTTCTTCTGGGTATATACCTCATAGTGGGATTGCTGGGTCATATAGTAGTTTTATACTTAGCTTTCTGACATACTGCCAAACTGTCCTCAACAGCAGCTGCACCATTTTACATTGCCACAACCAATGAAGGAGTGTTCCTGTTTCTCTATATCCTCTATAACACTTGTTATTTTCTGTTTTTTTAATAGCAGCCATTCTAATGGGTGTGAAATTACATCTTGGTTTGGTTTTGATTTGCATTTCTCTGATGGCTAATGATGTAGACCATATTTTTATGTACGTTCTGGCCATTTGGACAGATGTCTGTTCAAGTCTTTTGCCCATTTTTTAATTGGATTATTTGTCTTTTTGTTGTTAAGTTGAAGTTCCTGAATATATTCTGGATATTAGTCCTTTATCAATTATGTGGTTTCCAAATATTTTCTTATATTGTGTAGATTCTCCATTTACTTTCATGATAAAGTCCTTTAAGAAACAAAAGTTTTTAATTTTAATAAGGTCCCATTTATCTGGGTTTTTTTTTTCTTATGTTGGTTATGCTCTGGCTGTAAAGTCTAAGAAACCATTGCCTAATTCAAGGTCCTGAAGGATGCTTCCCTAAGTTTTCTTCAAGGAGTTTTATAGTTCTATCCTTTATACTAAGGTCTTTGATCCATTCTGAGTTGATTTTTGTGTATGGTGTGACATAGGGGTGCTCCTGTTTTATGCAAGTGGAGATCCAGTTTTCTCAGCACCATTTGTTGAATAGATTATTCTTTCCCAATTGAGTAATCTTTGCCACCTTGTCAAAAATCAGTTGGCCATAAATGTTAGGGTTAGTTTCTGAGCTCTCAGTTGTATTCTACCAGAATTCTCTGTCTTTCCTTGTCCAACATGCTGTTGTGTTTACTGTGGCTTCATAATAGCTTTTAAGAGTGGGAAGTATAAGTCCTCCAAATTCTGTCTTTTTCAGGCTGGCTTTTGCTATTTGAGGCTCCTTACCCTTCCATATAAATTTGATGATTGGCTTTTCCATTTCCACAAAAAGGCTTCTTGGAGTTTTGATTGCAATCGCATTAAATATATAAATTGCTTTGGTGAGAATTGGTGTCATAGTGCTATTTACTCTTCTAATCCATGAACATGGAATGTCCTTCCATTTATTTAGCTCTTCTTTAATTTATTTTAGCACTGTTTTGTAGTTTTCTGTGTACCTGTTTTGATTTCTTTTTCTGATTATTCATTGCTTGTGTATAAAAACACAACAGATTGTTGGGTGTTGAGTTCATATCCCACCACTTTGCTGAATTCATTTATTGGCTCTGGGAGCTTTGTTGATATTTCAGGATTTTCTGTATATAGGATCATGTCATTTGCAAATAGTGAAAGTTCTACTTCTTCCTTTCCAATTTGGAATACATTTATTTCTTTTTTTGTCTAATTGCTCTGGCAAGAACTTCCAGTACAGTATTAAATATTAAACTTCCAGCAGTAACAGTGGGCATTCCTGTCTTCTTCTCTTAAATGGAAAGCTTTCAGTCTTTCACAATTAAGGTTGGATGTCAGCTGTGGGCTTTTCATATGTCTGCTTTATCATGTTGAAGTAATTCCCTTCTATTGCTACTGTTCTATATGATTTTACCAAGAAAGGGTGCAGTCATTTGTCAAATGTCTTTTTTTGCTTCAGTTGAAATAATGTGAGTTTTTTCTTTCATTCTATTAATGTGATATATTGCATTAATTGATTTTCTTATGTTGAACCAACCTTGCATACCAGAAATAAATCCCACTTGATCAGCATATTCTTTTAATATGCTGTTGGATTCAGTTTGCTAGTATTTTGTTGAAAGCTTTTACATCTGTATTCATGAGAGATGTTGGTCTGTAGCTTTCTTTCCTCGTGGTATCTTTATCTGACTTTGGTATGATGATGATGTTGGCCTCATAGAATGAATTAGAAAGCGTTCCCTCCTCTTAAATATTTTGGAAGAGATTGAGCAGAATTGGAGTTAAGTCTTCTTAGAATGTTTGGTAGAATACTCTGTTAAAGCCATCTGGTCCTGGGTTTTTCTTTGTTGGGAGGGATTAGATAACTGATTCTGTCTCTTTTCCAGCACTTGGTTTGGTGAAATCTTGCTTTTCTTCTTGAGTCATATAGATAGTGTGTTTCTAAGAATTGATCAATTTCATCTCTAGGTTATCTAATTTATTGTGTTCATAGTATTCCCCTATAGTTCGTTTTATTTCAGTGGGGTCAGTAATAATATCCACCTTTTCATTTCTGATTTTCATTATTTGTAGCCTCTCTTGTTTAACAGTCTAGCTAAAGTTTCATCTATTTCATTGCTCTTTTCAAAGAACAAACCTTTCATTGTGCTGATTCTTTCTATGGTTTTTTGTTTTTTTCTTTCATTTATCTCCACTCTGATCTTTGTTATTTCCTTCCTTCTGTTCACTTTGGGTTTAGTTTTCTGTTCTTTTTCTAGTTCCTCCAGTTTTGAGGTTAGGTCTCTGATTTGAAGTCATTCTCTCTTTTTTTTTCTTTCTTTTTTTTTTACATTTTTTAAAATTATGAAATATATATGGAAAAAAGCAATAAATTAACAAGTAGTTGTAGAGCAGATTTTAAAGTTTGGTATGTTACATTGGATTCCATGATTTTTTTTTCTAGCTGCTCCAAGACACTGGAGACCGTAAGAAATATCAATATAATGATTCAGCAGTCATGCTCATTTGTTAAATCCTAACTTCTCTGTCATATTCCTCCTCTCTTTTTTTTTCTTGTTTTGTGGGAAAACAATAAATTTCAAAGTATAAATTTCACAGCAATTAGTTGTAGAACAGGTTTCAGAGTTTAGTATAGGTTGCAATTCCACAATTTTAGACTTTTACTTCTAGCTGCACTAAGGTTCTTTACTGTGGTCAGAAAAGTGGAATCATATAGTATCTGTCTTTTTGGGTCTGGCTTATTTCACTCAGCATTATGTCCTCAAGGCTGATCTATCTTGTCATGTGCTTCAGGATGTCACTTCATCTTACTGTTGCATAATATTCCATCATTTGTATATACCACGTTTTGTTAATCTACTCGTCTGTTGATAGGCACTTGGAATATTTCCATCTTTTGGCAATTGTGAATAATGCTGCTATGAGCATCAATGTGCAAATGTCTGTTTGTGTCACTGCTTTCAGCTCTTCTGGGTATATACTGGGTAATAGTATTGCCAGGTCATAGGGCAACTTGATACTTAGTTTTCTGAGAAACCACCGGACCGTCTTCCGTAATGGCTATTACCATTATACATTCCCACCAGCAGTGCGTAAATGTCCCAATTTCTCTACATCCTCTCAAACATTTGTAGTTTCCTGTATGTATAAAGAATATCAAACTTTATGTGGTGTGATTTCCAAATATTTTCTCCCATTGAGTTGGCTGCCTTTTTGACAATCTTTTGAGGCACAAAAGCATTTGATTTTTAGGAGATCCCATTTATCTGTTGTTGTTGTTTGTGCTCTGAGTATGAAGTTTAGGAAGCTACCTCCTGTTATTAGGTCTTGAATATGTCTCCCTACATTTCCTTCTAGGAGCTTTATGGTACTGGTTCTTATATTTAAGTGTTCGAACCAATTTGAGTTAATTTTTTTATAGAGTTTATGGTAAAGGTCCTCTTTCGTTCTTTTGGCTATTGATATCTAGTTCTTCCATGCCCATTGATTGAAAAGACTATTTTCTCCCTGTTCAGAGGATTTGGGGGCCTAGACAAAGAGTTGACCATAAATGTGGTGGTCTATTTCTGTACTCTCAGTTTGATTCCATTGGTCAACACTTGTATGTTTGTGCAACTACCATGCTGTTTTGACCACTATGGCTTTATAATAAGTTTAAAAATCAGGGAGTGTTAATCCACCCACTTTGTTCTTCTTTTTTAGGATGCTTTAGATATTCACTGTGTTTCTCTTTCAGATGAATTTAGTAACTAGCTTTTCAAAGTCTTTAAAGTAGGTTGTTGGAATTTTTATTGGTACTGCATTGAATCTATAGATCAGTTTGGGTACAGTTGACATCTTAACTACATTTAGCTTTTCTGTCCATGAGTATCAAATGTCTTTCCATCTGTTTAGATCTTCTTTGATTTCTTTTGGTAATTTTATGTAGTTCTCTGTGTACAAGTCCTTTACATCCCTAGTTAAGTTTATTCCTAGATACTTGTTTCCTTTAGTTGCTATTTTGAATAGAATTTTTTCCTTAATTGATTGCTTAGTTAGATCATTACTTGTATATAGAAAGATTACTGATTTTTGCACATTTTATAACCTGCCACCTTGCTGACTTTGTTTATTAGCTCAAGAAACTTTGTTGTGTTGGGCCAAGACGGTGGCTTAGCAATGTGCATGTTTTAGTTCATCCTCCAGAACAACTACTAAATAACCCAAAACAGTACAGAACAGCTCCTGGGGCCACGGCAGTGACTGGATACACAGCGTACCCCAGTCTGGACCAGCTGGACCGGCTGCGAGCCCCCCCCAGAACCGTGAGTTTTCCAAGCCGCACCAGCCGGTGGCCCTCCCCCACAGGCTGCTTCCCAGAGGGGAAAGGAAAGAGACTTTACCAGCAGCAGTGGTGGAGCCCAACCAAACACCCATTGTGGAATTAATTGACAAATTTTGACTACTAAAAATAGACCCCCAGCTCAGGTGAACCTGGTAAAAGTGGAGGTCGCTCATTTTTGCCCAAGTGCCAAGGGGGCAGGGCTGATGGTACAAGAAAATAAAAAAAAGGAAATGCAGGTTTTTGTGGCTGTGTTTCTATAAAGGCTTGACTGCCTTTGGATACAGCGACAGGACTTCTCAGGCTGCAACTGCCCCAGGCATAGTTAGAAACAAGCTCATTGGAGGGCTTGTCTGAAGCCTTTGCCTTCCCTGGGGCAGGGGTGAAGCCCAACTCAGGTAGAATCCCTCCCTCAAGGAATTCAGACACCAGGGTTTGGTAATTTGAAGCTATTAAAACCAGCCTACAACCTCTCCTCTGTCTCCACCATGCCCCCATCAGGGAGAGTCTGCCAAAGTTAAAGGTACCACATCATCTTATGCTGGTGGGACCTGCAGGCACACAAGCACCACACACTGGGCAGGATAAGAAAAACAGGGCCCAGAGATTTCACAGGAAAGTCTTTCAACCTGCTGGGTCTCACTGTTAGGGAAAACCGACGCAGGTGACTCTTTCCTCCTCATAGAAGGCCACTTTGGTCTGGGAAAATCCGGCTGGGGTCTATAATACCAAAGTAGACCCTTCTGGGGTTGGGGGGGGGGGAGGGGAAGGCACCATTCAAGCAAGTCATGAAACAAGATCAAAACCTCTTAAACAAAACCTAAGCTAGAGGTCCAGATAAAGCTGAACTGAATGTCAAAGAACAGAGAGACAGCAAATACATCCAGCAAGAAAACCCTAAGTAAAAGAAGTGAAAGTAATCTCCAGAATAAACTAATTAAGGTAATTAAATGCCCAGACACCAGCAAAAAATAACAAATCACACTAGGAAAACTGAAGATGTGGCCCAGTCAAAGGAACAAACCAACAATTCAAATGACATACAGGAGCTGAAACAATTAATTCAGAATATACGAACAGACATGGAAAACCTCATCAAAAACTAAATCAATGAATTGAGGGAGGCTATAAAGAAGGCAAGGAATGAACAAAAAGAAGAAATCAAAAGTCTGAAAAAGCAAATCAGAATTTATGGGAATGAAAGACATGGTAGAAGAGATTAAAAAAGACAATGGAAACCTACAGTGGTAGATTTCGAGAGGCAGAGCATAGGATTAGTGAACTGGAGGAGGGAACATCTGAAATCCAACAAAAAGAAGAAAATATAGGGGGAAAAATGGAAAAATAGGAGCAGTGACTCAGGGAATTGAATGATAATATGAAGCGCATGAATATATGTGTTGTGGATGTCCCAGAAGGAAAAGAGAAGGGAAAAGGAGGAGAAAAATTAATGGAGGAAATTATCACTGAAAATTTCCCAACTCTTATGAAATACTTAAAATTATAGATCTAAGAAGTGCAGTGGACCCCAAAGAGAATAGATCCAAAAGACATACTCCAAGACATTTACTAATCAGAAAGTCAGAGGTCAAAGAGAAAGAGAGAATCTTGAAAGCAGCAAGAGAAAAGCAATACATCCATATACAAGGGAAGCCCAATAAGATTATGCGTAGATCTCTCAGCAGAAACCATGGTGGCGAGAAGACAGTGGGATGATATGTTTAAATTATTAAAAGAGAAAAACTGCCAACCAAGAATTCTATATCCAGCAAAATTGTCCTTCAAAAAATGAGGGAGAAATTAAAACATTTTTAGACAAAAAATCATTGAGAGAATTTGTGACCAAGAGACCAGCTCTGCAAGAAATATTAAAGGGAGCTCTAGAGACAGATATGAAAAGACAGAAGAGAGAGGTGTGGAGAAGAGTGTAGAAAGGAAGACTATGAGTAAAAGTAAAAATAAGGGAAATTAGATGTGACATATAAAATCCAAAAAGCAAAATGGTAGAAGAAAGTACTACCTGTGCAGTAATAACACTAAATGTTAATGGATTAAACTCCCCAATCAAAAGACATACTGGCAGAATGGATTAAAAAACAGGACCCGTCTATATGCTGTCTCTCAGAGGACATGAGGGCAGGGACACAAACAGACATTTGCACTCCAATTTTTTTAGCAGCATTGTTTGCAGTTGCCAAGAGATGGAAACAGCCAAAATGTCCATCAACAGATGGGTGGCTAAACAAACTGTGGCATATGCATATGATGGAATGTTATGCAGCTGTAAGACAGAATAAAGTTATGAAGTATGTAGCAGCATGGATGGACCTTGAGGGCATTATGCTGAGTGAAATTGGCCAGAAATGGAAGGACAAATACCGTAGGTCTCGCTGATATGATCTGACATTAGCAAATAAACTTGGAATATTTAGTTGGTAACATAGACCATCAGGAGATAGAGATGGGGTAAGATGTTGGGTTGTTGGCGCTGAAGGGATGCAGATTGTGCAACAGGACTGAATATAAAGACTCGGAAATGGACAGCACAATACTACCTAACTGTAATACAATTATGTTAAAACACTAGATGGGGCTGAGTGTGAGAATGATAGAGGGAGGAGGACTGGGGGCATAAATTAAATCACAAAGAAAGATAGATGATAAAGGTTGAGATGGTATAATCTAGGAATGCCTACAGTGTATAATGATAGTGACTCAATGTACAAATTTAAAAAATGTTTTTGCATGAGGAAGAACAAAGGAATGTCATTACTGCAGGGTCCTGAAAATAGATGGTAATTAATATTTTAAAATTTCAACTTACATGTGAGACTAAAGCCAAAAATATTTATTTGGTACCAAATTTATATTTTGACTAGTGCATCTCCTAATACAACTTATGTAGATAGTTGGTTGAACAGCATAAATACATGGAACCTTGGGTAGGACATGAGATTTTGTTGGTTTGTACAGAGTGATGCCCCGATAAATCCCAGAGTGATTTGATCAGTGAGTGGAAAAGTATTTTCAAAGTCCCCTTTGGGGAATGGTGAGAATGGGGGAAAACTCAACCTCCCCAAGTTGAATTCTTAATATTCTCACAAGCAGTGTGAATAACCAAAGCTATAGGCTGAGCCCCCAATCTTGGGGTTTGTTTGCATGAAACTTAACCCCACAAAGGATAGGTCAAGCCTACTTAAAATTAGGCCTAAGAGTCACCCCCAGGAGAACCTCTTTTGTTGCTCAGATGTGGCCTCTCTGTCCAGTCAACACAACAAGCAAACTCATCACCTTCCACCTGTCTACGTGGGACATGACTCCCTGGGGTGTGGACCTTCCTGGCAACATGGAACAGAAACCCTAGAATGAGCTGAGACTCAGCATCAAGGGATTGAGAAAAACTCTAAAATGAGCTGAGACCCAGCATCAAGGGTTTGAGAAAACCTTCTTGATCAAAAGGGGAAAGAGAGAAATGAGACAAAGTGTCGGTGGCTGAGAGATTCCAAACAGAGTCGAGAGGTTATCCTGGAGGTTATTCTTACACATTAAGCAGATATCACCTTGCTATCCAAGATGTAATGAAGAGGCTGGAGGGAACTGCCTGAAAATACAGAGCTGTGTTCCAGTAGCCATGTTTCTTGATGATGATTGTATGATATAGCTTTCACAGTGTGACTATGTGATTGTGAAAACCTGATGCTATTTAAATGTTAAAATAAATTTAGTTTGAAATGCTAGTGATCAATGAAGGGGAGGGGTAAGGGGTATGGTATGTATAATTTTTTTGTTGTTTTTGTTTTATTTTTCTGTTGTCTTTTTATTTCTTTTTCTGCATTTGTGCAAATGTAAGAAATGATCATGATGAATATGCAACTATGTGATGACATTGTGAATTACTGATTATATATATAGAAAGGAATGAGCATGTGTTAAGAATGTTTGTGTTTCTTTCTTGTAATTTTTTTTTATTTAAAAATTAATTTAAAAAAAGAAGAAACTTTGTTGTAGATTTCTCAGGATTTTCCAAGTGTACTATCATATCATCTGCAAATAATGGAAGTTTTACTTCTTCCTTTCCTATTTGTATGCCTTTTATTTCTTTGTCCTACCTGATTGCTCTAACTAGAACTTCTAGTGCAATGTTGAATAGTGGTGACAGGGCATCCAATAGTGGTGACTGGGCATTCCCAATCTTAGGGGGAAGGCTTTCAGTCTCTCATCATTGAGTACAATGCTTGCTATGAGTTTTTCATATATGCCCTTTATCATGTTGAGGAAGTTACCTTTGATTCTTACCTTTTGAAGTGTTTTTACCAGAAAAGGATGTTGAATTTTGTCTAATGCTTTTTCAGCATCGATCGAGATGATATGATTTTTCCATTTCTGGTTGTTAATATACTGTATTACATTAACTGATTTCCTTGTGTTGAACCATCCTTGCATTCCATGGTTGTTGTGTATACTTCTTTTAATGTGCTTAGATTCAATTTGCTAATTTTTCGTTAATAATTTTTGCATCTATGCTCATTAGGAAGATTGATCTGTAATTTTCCTTTCTTATAGCATCTTCACCCAGGTTTGGTATTAGAGTGATGTTAGCATCATAAAATGTGTTAGGTAGTATTCCTTTTTTCCTTGATGTTTTAGAGAAGTTTGAGCAGAATTGGTGTTAGTTTTTTTTGGAATATTTGATAAAATTCCCCTGTGAAGCCACCTGGCCCTGGGCTTTTCTTTGTAGGAAGATTTTTGATGACTGATTGAATCTCTTTACTTGTGATTATTTTGTTAAGACCTTCTATTTCTTCTTCAGTCACTGTAGCTTGTTTGTGTATTTCCAGGAATTTGTCCATTTTATCTGAGTTGCCTAGTTTGTTGGTGTTTAGCTGTTCATAGTATCCTCTTATGATTTTTTTTATTTCTTCAGGGTCTGTTGTGATGACACCCCTCTCATTTGTGCTCTTGTTTATTTGCATCCTCTCTTTTTTTTTTTTTTGTCAGCCTTGCTAGTGTCCCATCGATTTTATTGATTTTCTTGAAGAACCAACTTTTGGTTTTATTGATTCTTTCTGTTGTTCTTTTCTTCTCCCATTCATTTAACTGTGCTTTAATCTTTGTTATTTCTCTTCTTTTATTTACTTTGGGGTTAGTTTGCTGTTCTTTTGCAAGTTCCTCCAGGTGAGCAGTTAAGTCCTCGATTTTTGCTTTCTTCTTTTTTAATACAGGCATTTAGGGCAATAAATTTTCCTTTCAGCACAGCCTTTGCTACATCCTTTAAGTTCTGATATATTGTATTCTCGTTTTCAATCATCATCCAGATAGCTACTGTTTTCTTTAACAATTTCTTCTTTGACCTACTCATTGTTTAAGAGTGTGTTATTTTATCTCCATATATTTGTGAAAGTTCTCATTCTTTGGTGGTTACTGATGTCCACCTTCATTCCATTGTGGCCAGAGAAAGTGCTTTGAATAATTTCAGTGTATTTAAGTTTATAAAGACCTGTTTTTTACCTCAGCATTTGATCTATCCTGGAGATTGTTCCGTGAGCACTGGAGAATGTATATCCTGGTGTTTTAGGGTATAATGACCTATATATGTCTATTAGGTCTAATATATTTATCAAATTTCCTTGTTGCTCCTCTGTTGTTCTCTCTATAGAAAGTAGTATATTGATATCTCCTACTATTATTGTTGAAATGTCTATTGCTCCCTTTGGTTTTGCCAGTATCTGTCTCATGTATTTTGGAGCTCCTTGATTGGGAGCATAGACATTTATGATTGTTATTTCTTCTTAGTTAATTGTCCCTTTTACTAACATATAGTGTCCTTCTTTGCCTCTTTTGATGGTTTTACATTTGAAGTCTTTTTGGTCTGATATTAGTGTAGCTACTCCTACACTAATTCATTTGGTTACAGCTTGCATGTGGAACATCTTTTTCCATCCTTTCACTTTCAGTCGATTTGTATCTTGTATCTAAGATGAACCTCCTGTATGTAACATATAGCTGGATTATATTTCTTAATCCATTCTGCCAATCTGTATCTTTTAATTGGTAAACTTAGTCTAATTAACACTCAAAATTATTGCTGTAAAGGCATTTCTTGAATCCACCATCTTATCCTTTGAATTTTCTTTGTCAAATTTATATATCCCTTTCCCTCTTTCTCCTTTTATCCTTTAAGTTACCCTTAACTGGCATTCCTGAGTTCTGTGCCTTCTTCCAGACCTTCTCTCCTGTCTTTTTTTTTTTCAGCTGGCAGAACTTCCTTTAGTATGTATTATAGGGCCAGTCTCTTGTTGACATATTCTCTCAGCTTTTGTTTGTCTGTGAAAATGTTAATCTCTCCCTCAGTTTTGAAGGACAGTTTGGCTAGATACAGAATTCTTGGCTGGAAGTCTTTCTCTTTCAGGATCTTAAATATACCATACCACTGCCTTCTCACCTCCTTCGTGCCAGTTGAGTAGACCAAACTCAGCCTTATGTGGTTTCCCTTGTATGTAGTACATTGTTTTTCTCTTGCCACATTCAGGATTTTCTGCTTCTCTTCAACATTTAAGAGACTGATTAGTATATGTCTTGGGGAAGGCCTATATGGATTTATTCTATTTGGAGTTTGTTGGGCTTCTTTGATTTGCACATTCATGTCTTTTATAAAGGTTGGGAAGTTTTCCCCCATTATATTCTCCACTAATCTTCCTAGCCCTGTACTCTTCTCTCCTCCTTCTGGGACACCAGTGATTCTTACATTTGTGCGCTTTGTTTTGTCCATCATTTCCCTGAGATCCAATTCAAATTTTTCCGTCTTTTTTGTCATTTGCTCTTTTGAGTGTTCGAAATCAGTTGTCCTGCCCTCTAGTTCACATATTCTTTTTTCTGCCTCTTCAATCTGCCATTGTATATCTCTGGTGTATTTTTTATTTGATCTACAGAATTTTTAATCTCTGTGATATCTTCTGTTTTTGTTTATTCTTTCAAATTGTTCTTTATGCTTATCTTGTGTCTTCTTGATCTCCTTTATATCATTAGCTATCCCACTGATTTTATTTAGTAGAGTTATGTGAACATCTTGTATTAGTTGTTCCAAAGTCTGTGTCTCCTCCGATGTTTTAATTTGGTCATTCAACTGGGCTGTATCTGTCTGCATCTTCATATGGTTAGTGATTTTATGTTGTCTTCAAGGCATGTAAATATCTTGATAGGGTTACTTTGGAAGTTGATTTCCTTCAGTAGTCTAAGGCTTTATATTTGTAGGACGAGTATGGAGCAGCTGGATGCGGGGCATGGAGAGGGGTACAACAGTGCAGTGACAGGTTGTGGCGCAGGTATGTGCATGAGTCAGGGACACTACGCTGTTGCCTGTGAACATGGGATGTGGGTCACAGGGTTGTGGAAGTACATTACGGGGGTCATGGTGGTGAGGTGCAGCTCAGGCAGGCCTTATAATGCAGGAGCAGGGTGTGGCATTGGGGACGCAGAGGTAGGACCCGGCAAGAAGTAGATGGGGGGACTTTGCAGATGTGCTGGAGGTATGTGGGCAGGATGCGGGTACGTGGAGCATGTGGGTCATAGGTTTCAATGTGTGAGGTATAGGGCACAGAAGTTGGACACAGGGAAGGCAGAGCGCAGGTGTGCCCTTGCACAGGGGGAGGGGTCCAGGAGGGCCAGGATGCAAATGCATGAGTATGTAGGGGTGGAGTACAGGTCTCAGAGGTTGCAGAACATGGGTCAGGTTTCGGTGATGTTGGGTGGGTGGGGCCCTGACATGGGTGCACAGGTGCAGGGGGAAAGGGGCTGGTATAGGGGTGCATGCATGTGCGGGGCAGGGGCTGTGTGGCACAGATGCACACAAGAGTACCTGCCAGGTGTGGGAGAAGGGCACTTGTGCCAGGAGGTGGGGCAAGGGTGTGCATGTGTGCGGGGCAGTGGGAGTGAGGGGCAGGGGCCAAGAGTCAGTGCATGGATAGGTGGGTTCCCAGTGGAGAGGATGTGACTGTGCCCGTGTGTGGGTCTGGGAGGGTAGGGCCCTGGTCGGGGGTCAGGGCCCTATTGTGCACCTGCACATAGCTCAGTTCCATTGGGGTGGGGTTACACCTGCATGGGCTGAGGCAGATGTGACCAGGATGCACAAATCAGTGTTTACCCAGAGCTAAGAGGGCATGGCATGAGTAGGCATGTGTGTGTGCACAGGTCTAGGGGGCCAGGTGCTATGTATGGGTGGTCAAATCTCAGTCGGGGCAGGGCGAGGTTGCTTGAGTGTATGGGCTGGGTGCAGATATGGCCTAAATATGAAGATGAGTGCCTGCAGCCCAGATGTGCAGGTGACCACCTGCAGGAAGTAGGGAGTGGGAGGTGGGAGTCGTGGTGCTGCACGCAGATGCACAGGTCTTTGGAGGCGGGGCTGAGATTATGAGCTTGCTCAGGAGAGATGGGTCAGTCTAGGACAGGTTTGTGCTCATGCGTGGGGTGGGGCCATGGGGTGCAGATGCACAGAGCGGGAGGCCAGCCCAAAGGTACTTGGAGCTTGGTGTGGAGACATGTGCCAGAGTTCTGGTGCATGGGGTGTACAGAAAGTCACAGTTTGTGTGATAGAGCAGCACACATGAGGGTAGCACTTTCAAGGAACATGATTTGGCTTGCTTCCTTGTCCACATCTCCCTGTCCATGTACTCCTGAGAGCTCTGGGCCTCTATTTGCAAAGGGCCATGCTAGGCTGTCTGCACTAGCTGAACGGTGTCCGGTTCTCTGTGTCTCAGTTCCTCTGCTTTTTCAACCAGGGCCTCCCTATGTGGTGTAGAAGATCCTCCCAGGTCACTTACACTCTGGAATTGCTCTCCCAGTTGTTTTTCTGTCATTTCTCTAACTTGGAGCAGGGGTAGACTTGACCTATCCTATTCTGCCATCTTCACAGAACTTTTCCATTCTTCTGTTTTAGAATCATAAATTTCCCTCTCAGCATTCCCTTCCCTACCTCCTGTAAGTTTTCATATGTGTTATTTTCATTTTTATTTGCTTCAGGATAATTGCCCATTTTGTTTCTGATTTCCTCTTTAACCCATTGCTTGCTTATGAGTATGTTTAATTTCCACATATCTGGTGAATTTTCCATTTCTCCCTCTGTTGATTTCTAGCTTCATTCCATTGTGATTGGAGAATATGCATTTTATGATTTCAATATTGACTTGTTTTTTGACTCTACATTTGCTATATCCTGAAGAATGATCCATGTGCGCTTGAGAAGAATTTGTATTCTGTTTTCATTGAGTGCTTCTATATTTGTCTGTTATGTCTAGTTGGTTTAGCCTGTCATTCAAGTCCTTTACTTCCTTATCAGTCTTCTGACTAGATGTTCTGTCAATTGAGTGTGGTATATTAAATTGTCCACTGTTGAAGGAGAACCATTAATTTCTCCCTTCAAATCTGTCAGTGTTTGATTCATGTATTTTGGGGTCTGCCATTAGGTGCATATATATTTAAAATTGTTGCATCTTCCTGATGAATTGTTCCCTTTATCGGTTATATAATGACCCTCTTTATCCCATGTATCTTAACTTTTGACTTAAAGTCTATTTTATCTCATTTATAAATAGCCAACCCAGCTCTAGTTTGGTTCTTACTTCCGTGGTATAATTTTTCCATCCTTTGGTGACTCTCAACTTACTTGTATCTTTGACTTTAATGTGGGTCTCTTACGGGAGACCTATAATTGGGTTATGCTTTTTTTTTACCAGTTCTGCAGATCTTTACCTTTTGACTGAAGAGTTTAATGCATTTATGTTTCAAGTCTCTGCTGATAATACAGAACTTTCTTCTGCCATTTTGCTCTTCAGCCTTTGTAAGTCTTGTACGTTTTTAGCTCCTCAGTTCTGTTAAAGCCTACTTTTATATTTATTTGATGTTTTGTGTTGAACCTACTCATTTCTGTCTGGAAATATTTTTCATCTGTTTTTCCTTGTGGTTACCATGGGGTTAAAATTTAACATCCTAAATATATAGCAATCATGTTTGGTTTGATACCAACCTAACGTGAATAGCATTCACATACACTTTTCTTATGCCCCTCTGTACCACTTATATCTTTGTACATTCTAAGTCCAAAAGCATAGATTTAGCATTACTTTTTATACATTTGTATTTTAGAAACTGTAGGAAGTAAGAAGTAGAGTTGTAAACCAAAAAATACAATACAGTAATACTGGTATTTATAATTACCCAAATGATTTCCTTTACCACAAGTCGTTATTTCTTTCTGCTAGTTTAAACCACTGTCTAGTGTCCATTCCTTTCTGAAGAACTCCCTTCAGCGTTTCTTGTAGGGCAGGTCTATTGGTGCTCAGCTCCCTCAGTTTTTATTTATTGAGGGTGTCTTAAATCTCTCCCTCATCTTTGAAAGTGTCTCTTGCCAGATATAAAATTCCTGGCTGGCAGTTGTTTTCTTTCTGCACTTTAAGTATTTCAACCCACTGCATTCTTGCCTCCATGGCTTCTGATGGGAAACCATCATTCGATCTAATTGTGGCTCTCTTGTACCTAACACTTAGCTTTTCTCTCAACTTTCAGTATTCTGTCCTTGTCCTTTGCCTTCAAACAGTGTAATCAGAACATGACAGGGTGTGTTTTTCTTTATGTTTATCCTGTTTGGTTTTCTCTGAGCTTCTTGGATGTGCATATTCGCATCTTTTGCTAAGTTTGGGAAACTCTGTCATTATTTCTTTATTCCTTCTGCCGCTTTCTCTCTTTTCTTTCTGGAACTCCCATAATATTTATGTTGCTATACTTGATGGTGTCCCACAGCTATCTTTGGCTGTTTTGACTTGTTTCTTTTCTCTTTCTGCTCCTCAGCCTGACTCATTTCAAGTGTCTTGTCTTCACATTCGCTAATTCTTTTGCTAATTCCACTCTGCTCTTGAAAGCCTCCTGTGCGTTTTTCATTTTAGTTATTTTGATTTTCAACTCCAATGGTTCTATTTCGCTCTTTTTTAAATTTTTACCTCTTTACTTAGGCTTTCATATTACTCATTCATTGTTTTCCTGATATATAGTTCTTTCCCTGTACTTTACAACAGCTCCTTTGGCATTATTAAGGTCAGTTTTTTAAAGGCTTTCTTTGACATGTCTACGTTCTCTTCTTCATTGGTGCTCTCTGTATTTTATCCTCTTCTTTTGGATGGGACGTTATTTCCTTTTTCTTTGTCTTGTACTCTTTTTGTTGTTAATATTTTTAAATGTTAACTCTGGCATTTATTTCCTGAGACATCTGTTTCTTAGTTTTGTTACCAGCTGGGGATGAGACACAAATTTTCTTAAGCTTTAGCCCACCTATCAAGACGGTCTACCCAAGGCAAATACAGGGTACAGGGTTTTCCCAGTCTTCTTGGGCCTTTTTCCTATCCTGGGCTTTTGCGTGTTAGTTGTTTTACAGTTCCCCTGTATACAGGTGCTTGGTTGCCCCCTCTGTTTCCCAGGAGACAGACTTCACCTTCCTGGTGTTTCCAGTAGATTTTTGTCCCAGACTGTCCACCTCTGTAGTGTATTCCATTCCTTTTGTTGTTTCACGTTCCTTTTGTTTGGAGGGCAAATTCTGGAAGGAAGCTCACCCCAGAGAGGATTTTCCCAAGTCAATCTTTACCAGCCAGACAGGGTCAGGGGCCCATTAAGGGGGCACAAACTGTCTCCAAAGTGCCCTGGGTAGGGGCTTGTGGAGGCTACCAGAAACGTCTCCGGTGGCTCCTTGAAGTTGCATTTCCTGACCTGCCCAGCAAATGCTGCTCTTCCACCAAGTATCTCCTGCAGCCATAAGGAAGCATTGCATCTTTGAATCTCCATTACCTCTGCCTCTGTCTATGGCAGGTTGAAACAGTGGCTGCCTCTGCCTTTGTCTGGGGTGGCTTGAAACAATAGCTGCCCTCAGAACCGGACCCATAGTAATCCTAATCAAAAGCCATGATCAGCAATAGGCTGTGCCCACCCCTGTTCTTGTGAAAGAGGATTTGTTTGTTTATTTGTTTAGGAAGAGGATTTTTATATCCCTTTCTGGGACCAGCAAGCTTTCTAGGGGCTGGTCCACATAGTGGGTGCCCTGACAGTGGATGACACCAGTAGCTGCCACATGGAAAGAGCAGTTTACTGTTCTTTACCATAGTTTATCAGTCTCTTCCTGCCACTCTGCCTTGGTTTCTGTATAGTGTTCTTCTGGCCCTCTGGAGTTTCCATATAATTGTTTCAGAAAATTCCTAGCTATTTAATAGTTGTTTGGGTAGAAGTCAGAGTCCTGGAGCTGCCTACTCTACCATCTTCCCCACAAGTCTCCTACAGATTTTTTTTTTAATTATCTTAGACTTTCCTCTTGCTGTTTAAATTACTATTTTCCCCAGCATAGTTCTAAATTTAAGGGTAAATAGACATTTTATTGCTTGTATATTTTAAGGAAGATTACCATCTTTAAAAGGCTGTACAGTACATCTCAGAAAAATTAAAACCTTCTTTCTAATCTTATATATTCCTTCCCAATACTTATGCTGCTAGTGTTCTGGCCGTCTCTCTCACTGCCACTTCCTAATTTTGCCATCTAAACTGCCTCCCCCTCCCCTATCAAATCTTATTGTTTAATCTACTGACAAAAGTTACTTTCAATTACAAAAGGCAATTTAGTTTCCGAATTGATAGTAGCAGTGAAAACGCGTATTTGAAATTTGGTTTCTAATTAAGGTCTCCATACAAACATAGCCAGAAGCAACAATTTTAAGTGTTTTGGGGAAATATGTAGGCTATCCAAAAGTCGTGGTATGATACGATCTTAGCCATTAAGAACTTTTTAATTATTTAATCTTGAATACTGGACGGTCCTTTAATAATTTGCTGACTTCTTAAATGCAGCTGACACATATGAAGACACATTTATGCCAATTTGGCATTCTACTTATACATCAAGGAAATTGCTTTAGAAATTCAAACAATGCAGACTTTTACAATGACTTCCTATCAGATGGAAAATGTTAATTTTAAATGTTATTAATACAGTCTTATCCTTTGGCATTCTGTACATTTAAATTGAAATTTATTTAAAAGCAAACTTTTGACCACTAAAGACTAGAATCTTACAAATGTAAAATAAGTTTGGTAAATATCTAACCACAAATCTGATCTTGCTTTTCTTTTAATATATTTTAAATCCATCCTGTATTCAATCCTTACTATTCTGCTACTTATTACTAGTTCAGGTTCTCATCATCTCCAGCTGTTACTTTGTAGTAATCCTAGGCATATTTGTCTGTACTATTTAAAATCTTTCAGTGGTTGCCCAATGATTACATAATAAAATCTAAGCTTAATTATAGGACATCTAACAACCTCCTTCATCAGGGTCCCACCTACCTCTCCAGGATGATCATCTACCACTTGCTTAGGAACATTTTAGACTCTAGCAATATTCAGCTGTGCTTATAGAACCTTTAATATCCCATGCTGGGTTTTTTTGTTTTTTTTTTTTTTGTCTTTATGCCTCTGAACTTGCTGCCTACTGTATACAGATTGCCTTTCTTACCTTCCTATTTGTTTTATATGGTAACATCATTAGACTGGAAGCCCTTTAAGTATACTACTGAGTTTATAGTCACAATGGCTATATAATAGTAAGTGTTTATTAAATATATAACTGCCATTAAATTGATCTAGCCTTGCTTTTGCCCATTGTAGAAATTATTTCTATCCCATTTCTAGTGAAGTGTCTTTCAGACTGGTGACAAGGAGCTCCTGCTTCATCAGGAAGCCCATTATATTTTAAGTAACTCTAAATTTTGCAGAGTTGTCCCATAAAGACAGCTCTACTCTCTTCTTCTCCTTCCCTCATAAGTAGTAACTACTAAAAAATGCTAATGATCAACAACTTGTGGTTCCTTGTCAGTATTTTCTGAATTAATTTCAGTATTAACCTGCCCTTTACCTCATTTTATCCTTTGGAAATGCTTAGGTTTGCTAAAGCTGCCGAAATGCAATATGCAAGAAATAGATTGGTTTTTACACAAGGAATATGCTAGTTTGAGACTGTTGTGTGTCCCAGAAAAGCCAAATTCTTTTAAATCTAATCCAGTCTTGTGGGGCAGACTGTTGTTAGAGTGGGGCTTTTTGCTTGGGTTGTTTCCATGGAGATGTAACCCACCCAACTGTGGGTAGGAACTTTTGATTAGATTCCTTGTGAATTCCTTGTGAATGTGACCCTGCCCATTCAAGGTAGGTCTTGATATCTTTACTGGGAGGGAGGAAGACATTTGGAGAGAGCAGACAGATGCTTTGAGAGCCAACATGAAGAGAAAACATCTGGAGATACAGAAGGAGCCAAAAAGGCTATTTGAGCCAGGAGAGAAGGACAACAGATGTCACCAGGTGCCTTCCCGTGCAACAGAGAAACCCCGGACACAATTAGCATTTCTTGAGTGAAGTATCCTCTTGTTGATGCCTTAATTTGGACATATTTGTGGCCTTAGAACTATAAATTTGAAACTTAATAAATTCCTTTTCTAAAAGCCAATCATTTCTGGTATATTTCATTCTGGCAGCATTAGCAAACCAAAACAAAAAGAATTTATAAGGTTACAAATTAATTCTTAAGCCGTGAAATTGTCCAAATTAAGGCATCAGCAAGAGGATACCTTCACTCAAGAAAAGCCGATTGCATTCAGGCTTTCTCTATCACATAGGAAGGCAGATGGCAACATCTCCTGGCCCTTCTCACCTGGGTTGATTTCAGAATGGGTCTCTCAGCTCCTGTGGGTCCTTCTGCCTTCTGCTGGGGCATTTTCTTTCTTCACTTGGTTTCATCTCTCTGCTCTCAACCTAATGAGAAGGCCCCACCGATAATAGTTCTATAGCTGCAAGATTGAATTAGAAGAACATGGCTTTTCTGGAGTATTTAACAATTTCAAACCAGCACAGAGATTTATAATGTTATTTGAAAATGTAGGTGAAGAGTGTAAGACTGCACTCCATGAAGTTATGCTGATTTTTATAGTTTATTCTGTCATGAGCTAGTTTAAAATATGGAAATGGGAAGATGTAAGAACAGGTGCCTAACAAATTTACTCTTATATATAAACACTGCTAGTATAGGTAACAACTCAACTCTCAATTCCCTCTCCATTTTATTTACTATAGAAACTCATAGATTTCCCTTTGTCAAGATTATCTTTTCCACTAAATTGTCATGAGCCACTTGTGTAAATCATATTTGGTCCTGAATAAATGTATATAGATTTGTAGGTAGTGTGTAAAAGAAGATTTACATTTACAATCGTTCTCTTTAAGCTCAAAAGCTTCCTGAAGTTGCAAACTTGTCTTACTCTATTCTCTGGACTTTACATGTAGTCTGATACAGTAGTTTGTTTGTTTATTTTTTTAAATAAATAAATGAATAAATCTTTCTCCTCCATCTTCCTTCTCACCATTTCCCTAACCAAAAGTGGGAAAAATGAAAATTTTTCCTCTGAGTTCAACATTTATTTGCGATTTCCAACATCTCTTCTAATGCTTTTCAAAGTATGGTCCACCAATCACCTCCCTTAGATTTGCTAATTCTCTGGCGTATGTATTAGAAATGCAAATTTATGAACCTCCAATTTGTTAAATGAGAGTTTTTGAGAGTAGGACCCTGGAAATCTCCATTTTTAACAAACAACCTGCGAAATTAAGATAAAATAATATGCTATGAAGTATCAGTTTTTAAGCTTTTTTCTCTTTGTGCATTTGCTTAATAAGTATTTTTTTGAATTAACAAATTAGTCTGTTTAACTAAAATTTCAAAGATCCTAAATATTGACAAAATGACTTACTGTAAGGCTCAAAGTATAGTAAGTGAGGTTAATTTAAATCAGGCATTGAATTCATTGGAAATATATCCTGTAATACAAAAATAAATTTATTACAAAATGCTATTCCTTTGATTTTTCCACTTTTGATATGTTAATATCCTTGTTTCTTTCTGGTATTATCATTCTTCTAAGTCATTTAAGCCTAAAATCCCAGAATCATCATTGTTACCTCTCTTTTTTATCTTCCTTCTAGTCATTCATCAAATAGCAATCATGCTTCTTTGAAATATCTATTTATGCCTTCCTTTTCGTTCCTGTTCTTTATCTCCTCATTCCTGTTCCTTCCCCCTAAGGGCATGGATTACTTCCAACAACCTTATCCCTCGTTCAGTCTACCTATATACACTGCTGCCAAATGTTCTGAATCTTTACACAGGGGAATTCATATAGTCAAACATTTCTTGTTACCTTTAATTGACCCTAAGTTATTGAAAAAAAATTCTTTCAAATTCAACCTTTGCATATAATTCTAATTTGTAGATCTTGGCCACCATCTAAAAGTAGCGGAAATTCTTTTACTTGAACTTTTTGGTTATTTAAGAGAAAAATAATAATAGAAAAAATGATTAAGAAGTTCAGATTCAAATTTAGTACTAATTAGAAAATCAGTCTTTTGTAAGTAAAGAATAATCACAGATGTTGATTTTAAGTGTCACTCTTCTCTCTCCACTCTTTCAATTATCTGTCTTTCCTCATGCATTTGATTTTAGACATTGTATCTTTTCACAAATCTTTTGCTATGCTTAAGATTTTCCAGAGTTTGATATAATGTGATTTGTCTAACATTGTTTCTATTTTATAGCATAAATCATGTACTCCATTAAGAAAGTTTCATTTTCCATACTATTATCACTCCTACCTTTGAAGTTGTGTTCATTTTCTTCCTTATGTATCTCTATTATGTTATCCTGCCTTTTCTACTTTTTCTGCATCCTCTCATCTTTTCCCAACCTAACCTCTACTTTTCTGTCCCTCTCTTAATCATTTCATCTGTTTGGTCTGGCTACTGATTCACATGTAGAAGGCTCTCTTTGTTCTAGTTTGCTAGCTGCTGGAATGCAATATACCAGAAATGGAATGGCTTTTAAAAGGGAGAATTTAATGAGTTGCAAGTTTACAGTTCTAAGGCCGAGAAAATGTCCCAATTAAAACAAATCCATAGAAATGTCCAATCAAAGGCATCACCTTGGTTCAGGAAGACTGATGAAGTTCAGAGTCCCTCTCTCAAGTGAGAAGGCATATGGCGAACACAGTCAGGGCTTCTGTCTTGGCTGGAAGGGCACATGGCAAGGACGGCGTCATCTGCTAGCTTTCTCTCCTGGCTTCCGGTTTCATGAAGCTCCCCGGAGGCACCTTCCTTCTTCATCTCCAAAGGTCACTGGCTGGTGGACTCTCTGCTTCATGGTGCTGCAGCATTCTCTGCTCTCTCTGAATCTCTCATTCTCCAAAATGTTTCCTCTTTTATAGGACTTCAGAAACTAAGCAAGACCCACTCAAATGGGTGGAGACATGTCATCCCCTAATCCAGTTTAACAACCATTCTTGACTAAATCACATCAACCAGGGAGATGATCTCATTACAGTTTCAAATATACAGCATTGAATAGGGATTATTCTACCTTTAAGAAATGGGATTTATATTAAAACATGGCTTTTCTTAGGGGGCACACTTCCTTTCAAATCAGCACAATCTTCTAAAATTGTTTCTTATACTTATTACAGTTACATTTCTTCTGTTTTAAAAGCAAAAATACCAACATCAGCAGTTAGCATAGTAAGAGCTTCTTTAGTTTTCTAGAAAAGGATTTAATAGTTACAATAAATTTTAAGTCTACTTTTAGAGATCCTAAAAGTATCTGTATGTGGATATCCTACTTTATATTTTTAATCAATTTTATAAAATCGTAAACAGGATGTCTAGAATAATACAGTAGTACAGTCGTTGCTTGAAACAACTGCTCTTTAATTGTACAGAAATTCTTCAGGTTATAATATTTTAATAAGAATAGCAGCCATATACATTTGGCACCTAACAATGTCAGCTACTTTTGGTCAGATGCTCTACTGTGTTAACTTTCAGTTTTCATAAAAACTCCATGAAGTACCATACCGAAAACTGTTTTACAGTTGAAGAAATTGAGTCTCCAAGAGGGTTAAGCAATATCTTGGCAGAAAGTAAATGCAGATCTAGTTCTCCGTGTTTAAATTCATTGCTGTTTATACCATGTTTTACATTGTATCCCCAGAATAGTGCAGAACTCCAGAAACAGCTTTGCCAGAGTATTCTTGAGAAATTTTGCCAATAGCCCTCTTAAAAATGTACAGGTTCATGTTCAGAGGCTATCCTTGGTATTAATTAGGAATGCAGTAATTTTTCCC
Source organism: Tamandua tetradactyla (assembly GCF_023851605.1). Taxonomy (NCBI): domain Eukaryota; kingdom Metazoa; phylum Chordata; class Mammalia; order Pilosa; family Myrmecophagidae; genus Tamandua; species Tamandua tetradactyla. The sequence continues at coordinate 29,887,125 of NC_135330.1, read as the reverse complement.
TATCAGATATGCCATTACAAGCACATTGATCTCAGGCTTTATTCAGGAAAGCATCCAGGATCCAAAGTAATGTGATGTAAATGGTAGGTGTCTGAAGATATGTTTTAGTTTGCTAATGTTGCCAGAATGCAGTATACCAGAAATGGATTGGCTTTTATAAAGGGTATGTATGAGGTTACACATTTATAGTTCCAAGACCATGAAAATGTCCAAATTAAGGAATCCAGAGAAAGATACCTTGAAATTGAAGAAAAGCCACTGGCATCTGGAACCTCTGGGAAGGTATGTGGCTGCTGTCTACTCATCGTTACTCTAAGTTCATTGATTTCAGCTCATGATTCCAGTGACTTTTTCTCTAAGGGTCTGTGGGTCCTCACTTAAGTTCTCCAAAACTGGATTTCATCTCTTAGCATCTTCAAGCATCTGTGTCGTGATTTTAGCTTTCTGGTCTCTATGTCAGCTCAGAGTTCTCTCTCATAAAGGGCTCTAGGAAAGGATTAAAATCTACCTTGAGTGGGTGGGGTCACATCTCCATGAAAGAAATTTAATCTGAAGCTCCCACCCAATGATAGGTCTGCCTCCACAAGATTGGATTAAAAGAACATAGCTTTTCTGGGTTACCTAACAGCTTCAGACCAGCACCAGATAACTATGTGAATGCTATATAGCAAGAAAAATTAAGTTGATTGGGGTGTTTTGTTGAAAAGGGAGACGACATTAATTTTACTTTGGAAAGCATTGGGAATGAAGGGGTGGTAAATGTGTATTGTACCTGTTCTTTGCAGACTTTACTCCCTGACTAAAGATCACTTTGTTTCTTTATGTGTGTATTTTTAATGGTTCTTTTTCTGTTATCTGAATCAGTTTTTCTTTAGCTTATTTTAGTACATTAAATTCTATTTAAAGGAGAGAGTGATGCAATCAAGAAGTTGGACTATCAAATTCTGAATAACAGACTTATTAATAATGAAGCACACCAAAAGTGAAAGCTGCAGAAACCAACCATTTGGGCAAATGAAAAAATATATATGTCTCTTTTATCTACACAATGCAACAATCCTGCAGAAACCTTAAGGTCTGTCTCTGTCTGGCTTAAGACAGGCAGCAAAGTTTGATCATTCCTCTCCATACAGCTTTAAAACTAGCACTTCCAAGTACTGCTTTCCTTGACATTTTGTTTTGATTTATCTGCTGGCTAAGTATACTGGATTACTGAAAATATGGGCAACCAAATATGGTTACTTTTGCATCCTTCTTAAATGGTTTTTGAGGTATCTTATGGTTTTGAAAATTGGTATTATTATTTGCTTAGTTAAGGAACCTACAGTCAGGAAGTGGAATGTAGAAATATTGTTTTCCTAAGGGGCCACATGGGCTTAACCAATCCAGGGTTATCAGTAAAGGTCAATTATTATTTTAGATATGAATAAGCTAATGAGAGTTACCAAGGACAATCGGATATATAATGGTATAGCTATGCCTGTTTTTTATGATAGGTTGGTACATATGACTGACTAGTAAAGCACCTTTGGCTGTTAAGTATTTTTATATATACCACTATGGACAGCCTAGTGTTTGTTATTCATACTCTAATGTTCGACGTTAGTTCCTTTAGATCCCAAATGAACATATTAGATCTTAAGAGAAAAAAAAAGGTAGGCTCAGGAAGATTTGAAATGTGATTACATCTGTTTTAAACTCTCTCCTTAGTGGAGGTGGATCTTCCCTTTCCTTCCTGCTTGTGTGTATCTATGTATGTTATGTGTACACATATCTTTCTAAACCATTGTTTAGACAGGTTTTTTGACTATGTTGTCTTTGAGTAAGTTGTTGATTGTTAAGTTAGCCCATCAAAATAATAAAATATCTTAGAAGCAGCTCTCTAAAGATACTATACTCTCTAGACCAGTTTGCTTTCACTGCAGTACAAAATCCACATTCAGTTAACCATTTTGTGTATAATTTTCTCCCTCTTTTTTTGGTAGTTTCTCTAGCAAACATATTCTTTAAACATCTTTCTTTAAAAGCTGAAAGATAAGTAGAAGAGTTTTTGCATTTTTAAGGTCAGAGGATAGACTCTGATTCAGAACTCCTGCCCCTCTGAAAGTCTCATCAAGACAAAGCCACGAAAATCCAGTTTATCAGCAGGATGTTTCTTGGTCATGGGGATGTGACAAGGGACTAAGAATGCCATTTTCATGCTTACCACAGGTCTTGGCCAAGCCACACCCCTTCTTGCCTCAGTTTCCCTTTCTTCATATCTCTTTTAGTGGTAGAAAGTAGGTTAGAGCGGGTTCCAGGTGATGCATGAAAGCCTCTTCAGATGTTAAATCCAAGTTCCGTGTGACAAATGGGTGAAGCCCCTGGTATTCTACCATCTCCAAATCACTATCCCAACCCTCCTATGATGACCTGGCCACTGATAGAATAAGTGCCCCCAAAATTTGCTATGTCACTTACTTGCCAGTGGGGGATCAGATTTAATCTTATCCCAAGGCAAATTATTTCAAATGTAATCCCCAGAATAACTTTAAAAGGTAAAAAAAAAAAAAAAAAAAAACAGCTTAGGGAGGGGAATAGTTTATACTGAATTATTATTGAAGAATGCTGATTTTCACATTTATTTAGTAGAGAGAGAGATTCCAGTGGTAAATTTAATGGGCTGGTATTTTATGTTTATAATCATGACTGTATTAGGCTATTTTATCATCATAAAAAATTTTAGTTTCATATGCACTCTGTGTTTTCTGTCTGATTAGTATGAGCCTTTCTTAAATCTGACCATGAGGTATAGGAAATATCCAGCAAACAGAGCAGTAGTAGCTTGCCATAAAAGATCTGATCTGGTCCACGTTATCTTGGAATGATAATACAAAGTTTTCAATATGAAACATTTCCATTGTTCATTCAGTAAGATCTTATTTATAAAGCTTAAAAAAAATTTTAATTGAAGATAAAAGCCAATAAATCTAGAAGTCAGACTTTTTCCTTCTTAGTTACTCTTAAAATTATAAGAGTATTTGTTTGAACAAATTAAAGTGTGGTAGGATAACATATATTAAAATAATCATCATTCTGTGGGAGCCTATCATCCTGTTACCGATTGTGACTATGTTGTTCTGTTCATAATATTTATGGTTTAGGATTCGAAGGAAGCCAACAGCATCTTAACTAAGAATACCAGAAAGAAAAAAGGAGGAGATTGGGGCTTTCAATCTTGAAAATATTCCCCTGTGCTAAGGAAATGTCAGTCTCCTGGATATCACATTAGGAATAAATTGTATGGCCTGATACAGCTATAAATACTGACTAGAACTTTGTTTCAAAGGTCAAGACATTTCTTCTTGAAATTATACTAATAAGGAGGCACATAGAAGACCAAGTGCTGTATAACAAGACCCTTAGGAATCTAGTTATACAAGATTTGAAATATAGTATCAAATAACGTACAGGAGCTGAGGATCTTCTGTATATATCAGATGCTCACCTAGGATCCCTTTCTCCTTTCATTCTGATTTAGTAAATTCAGGCTGGGTCCAGGCACATGATAAACTTTCTGGATCAAGATGATACAAACCAGCATTGTTGTGTTGTATTAGTCTTCACAAGTTAATTCCTGGCTTTGCTATTTTGTTGCAGTGTATATAACTTCTGACAACTTATTATGTTTAAGACCAAGTTTCTCCTTGCAAAAGGATAAATTCACTGGATTGTTACACATTTTAAGTAAAATAATCCATATAAAGTACTTAGCATAGTTTCTAGCCTGTGGTGCTCAATAAATATTTTATGTGATTGCTCAATAAATAGTTTATGTGATAATGATAAAAGTTTATTAAAATGAAATACAGAATAAGTAATTTTTCCAGGATCACAAGTACATTTACATATTGCCTAACTGTCCTGCAAACACATTTCAAGCAACCAATTTACTCAACCTGGGGTCCCTTTTAGAATGCAGGGAGGGATAAATGTAACATTTTAGGAACATATTTACACGTGTGTGAGTTTGAAGCTATTAGGTACCCATAAAAAGCCATATTTAATCCTGACCCAATTGTACAGAGCAGTCACTTTTGATTAGATTATCTCTATGAAGATGTGGTGCGCCCAGTGGTGGGTGATATGGCCTTTTAGTTAGGTGAAGATGTGACTCGACCCATTTAAGATGGGTATTAATTAGTTTACTGGGATCTTTTAAAAGAGGAAACATTGTGGAGAAAGAGGAGAACAGATGCCGACATTTGGAGAACAGTTGCTTCAGAGCTGACAGAGCCAACACAGACCTAGATGTTTGGAGATGCAGGGCACAGCAGACATCGCCTTGTGCCTTCCCATGAGATGCTAAGCAAGCCAGGACCCAGAGTTGTTTCCGAGAGGAGCACAGTGAAGGCCCACAGATGCCAGTGAGGAAACCCCACAGGAAACAGAGGCTGAAAGCAATGGAGCCCAGGAGCAAGGGACGAGTAGATGCCAGCCATGTGCCTTCCCAGCTGACAGAGGTATTCCAGAAAGCATCAGCCTTTCTTCAGTGAAGGTAACCTCTTGTGGGTGCCTTAATTTGGACATTTTCTTGGCACTAGAACTGTGGACTTGTAACTTATTAAATTCCCTTTTTCAAAGGTGTTCCATTTCTGGTATGTTACTTTTTAAGCAACATTAGCAAACTATTACAACATGTATTTTTACTGTCAGTTCTGAAAAACCATTTGCTGAAAGAAAGATCAGGGACTAAAACTGTTGGGCTTAAAAACTTTTGATGTTAATATTGGACCCAGTGTTTGAATAACTTGGTGTGGGCCCTTAAATGTTGCCTACCTATGTGCAGCATAGTTTTATGTCTATATTAAGATAAATGAACTTCTGGTCAGACAAGGAGTGTCTCTTGCTGAATTAAATCTAGATAAAGTGAAATAAATTTAACTCTGAGATCCAAAAACAATGTAAACTTGATAAAAGAGAAGATCTATGATAATGTGATTTTTAATAAAAGAATGATTCTACAAGTTAGGAAAGCCAGTTTTGCTCAATGGGATAAAAGAACAAATCTCAGCACTTTGAGTATTTTCTCTGTCTTTTTTTCTATCAGTAGGTGTTCTAGTTTGCTAGCTGCTGGAATGCAACACACCAGAGACAGATGGGCTTTTAATAAAAGGGGATTTATTTTGTTGGTTCTTCAGAGGAAAGGCAGCTAACTTTCCACTGAGGTTCTTTCTTATGTGGGAAGGCACAGGATGGTCTCTGCTAGCCTTCTCTCCAGGCCCCTGGATTCCAACAACTTTCCCCGGGGTGACTTCTTTCTGCATCTCCAAAAGCCTGGGCTGAGCTGCAAGTGCCGAGATGAGGAATGCCAAGCTGCTTGGGCTGTGCTACGTTGCGCTCTCTCATTTGAGCACCAGCCAATTAAGTCAAACATCATTCATTGCAGCAGGTATGCCTCCTAACCGACTGCAGATGTAATTAGCAACAGATGAGGTTCACGTACCATTGACTCATGTCTGCAGCAACAAAACTAGGTACGTTCACCTGGCCGAGTTGACAACTAAATCTAACTAGCACAGTAGGTAACCATGGGGAAGTGCATATCAAGGTTTTAGGGTAGATTAAAGGGGAAAAAAGAGAGTGGAGGAATTGTATGGTTGAATAATATTACTTAGAACGTTGAAGAAAATATGTAGGAATCTCTGCATATTATATCTGCATCTCAAGGAAAGGGAGAGAATGTTCATAAGGCAACTGTATAAGCCATGCAGAAAAAGAAAGGGCAAATTCATTGTTCTGTGGCTGCATGATCCTGAGTGAAAATCAGCTTTGGCTGTACTGAATCCATAAAATCTTGGGTGAGGAGAAAAGCCATTTTAATTTTCAGAGTGCAGTTGGGTTGCAAATATTATACCTTCTCACCCTAACCCAAAAAGAATGACAGAAATGAGGGGAAAACCCTTACTTTTCTGATCTTGGTATGAAAAGCACCTAAAGTGGGTGTGGTCTTTTATTTTCAGTGACACTGCAGTCATCTCTTCAAATCAGCACTCTTTCCTGACAGTTTGAAAACATAGCATCTGTGTTCATAAAGGAAAAGAATATCTAAATAAGACTGAAGGCTCTATGGAGAGAATATTAAGAAATGAACATATAATGTAATTGTGTCCTTGTTTGTTTCCTGGTTACTCAAATTTTATTTACTTCTTCCTCTACTTACATATTTTAAGGAAGGCTATTAAATTCCACCATCTTCCTCACTGTTCTGTATCCTCTAAGGAGCTGTGCTTGTGGATACTGTATGTTTTACATAGTGATTTACCATTTTCATTGCACCAAATGTTTGTGTAAAGGGCTTACATGAATCTACAATTTTAACTTAGGGAACACTTTAAGAAAATCCATCTCTTGTAGGACAGTGCTTTTTGAAGTCAGAACAAATTACATTAATTTTCACTAAGCATCTCAGCTGCAGCTCTGGCTTTTAGAGGACAAATTGGTGAGTGCTTCAGTGTACTTTACAAGTACCATGTCACTAATAGAGTTCTTTACTTGAAAGAGGGATTCAAGCTTAAAAATATTGTCTGGGCATTTGTCTTCAATAAAATCTTCAAGGAATTCACCTTTCTTAGTTTTACAACATTAAACCATGCAGTTGTGTTTTGTAGAAAATGTTTATGAACTTTTTGAGATCTTCATTTGGTACAGTAGTGCTTTTAAACACTTCAGTGTTGTGAGGGGATGTGCATGTCACTTATATCTTTTGTAATAATCAGGGTAATGTTCTGAGTAAGAGTGCTAGAATCAAGCTGCCAGGTATGTTTCCTGACTCTCTCACTGAAAACAAAAGACCATGCCCACTTTAGGTGCTTTTCATATTAAGATCATAATCATAAAAATAAGGGCTTTCCCCTCATTTCTCTGTTACTCTTTTTGGGGTAAGGTGAAAAGGTATAATATTTGCAGTCTAATTGCATACTGAAAATTAAAATGACTTTTCTCCTTACCCAAGATTTTATGGACTCTGCACATATGGTAATTACATATGGTAATTCTAAACTTAGATTTCTGTGCCTCAATTTCCTCTTCTATACAATTAAAATAATAGTATTTCCCACTTAATATTGTACAACTAAATTAGAAAATACATGGAAAATATTGAGAAAAATGGGTGGCAGAAGGTATATGTAATAAATAATGTAAATAAATAATGTCACTGTCATAATATTCAGCATTATTTTAACTTTTTAAAAATTGTTTTTAATTAGATTGTAGGTTTATAGAACAAGCATGTAAGAAATACGGTGTTCCCATATATTCCCTCCATATTAACACTTTACATTAGAGTAGTATCTTTGTTACTATTGATGAAATAGTAGTATAAGTGTACTACTAATATAAGTCCATAGTTCACATTGGGGTGTATACTTTCCCTATATGCCACCCTATTATTAGCACCTTGTAATAGTGTGGTACATTTATTATAATTTATGAAGGAACATTTTTATAATTGTACTATTAACTGTAGTCCATCTTTTATAATATAGTTCACTGTGTTGTACAGTCCTGTTTTTTCTTTTAATTTTCCTTCTGGTAATATATATATATGACCTAAAATTTCCCCTTTTAACCACCTTCTCATATATAATTCAGTGCTGTTAATTATACTCACTGTGTTGTAATACCATTACTACCATCCATTTCTAAAACTTTGCAATTAACCTAAATAGAAGTTCTGTACAAATTAAGCATTAAATCCCATTCTCTACTCCCTTGGTAACCTATATTCTAGATTCTAACTCTATGACATTACTTATTCTAATTATTTCATTTCAGTGAGCTCTTACAATAATTGTCCTTTTGTTTCTGGATTATTTCACGTAACATAATGTCTTCAGGGTTTATCCATGTTTTTGCATAGACCAGAACATCATTCCTTTTTTTAGGCTGAATAATATTCCTGTGTGTGTGTGTGTGTGTGTCTGTGTGTGTGTGTGTGTGTGTGTGTGTGTGTGTGTATGTACCACATTTTGTTTATCCATTCATCTTGTTGATGGACAATTGATTGCTTCCATTTTTTTGGCAATTGTGAATATTGTTGCTGTGAACATCAGTGTACAAATATCTGTTTGAATCCCTGCTTTCAGTTATTTGGGGTATATACCTAGTAGAGGGTCATATGGTAATTCTATACTTAGATTTCTGAGGAACTATCAAATCACCTTCCGCAATAGCTGCACCATTTTATATTCCCACCAGCAATGAATGAGTGTTCGTATTTTTCCACATCCTCTCCAACGCTTGCAGTTTTGTTTTTTTTTTTTGTTTTTTTTTAAGAAAGAAAGACAGAGAAGGAAGGAAGGATGGAAGGAAGGAAGGGAGGAAGAAAGGGAGACATCTTTAAACATTTTCTTATTTTATTATATTTTGTTTGTTTGTTTGTTTTTTTTTTACATGGGCTGGGGCCGGGAATCGAACCGGGGTCCTCCGGCATGGCAGGCAAGCACTCTTGCCCGCTGAGCCACCGCGGCCCACCCTTGTTTGTTTTTTTAATAGTAACCATTCTAGTGGCTGTGAAATGATAATCTCATTGTGGTTTGGATTTGCATTTCTATAATAGCTAGATGACATTGAGCATATTTTCACGTGCTTTGTAGCCATTTCTGTATCTTATTTGGAGAAATGTCTATTCAGGTCTTTTGCCCATTTTTAAGTTGGGTTCTTTGTCCTTCTGTTGTTAAGTTGAAGAGTTTCTTTATATATTCTGGATATTAAACCCTTATTGAATATGTGGTTTCCAAATACTTTCTCCAATTAAGTAGAATTTTTTTTTGCTTTGTGATAAAGTCTTTTGATGCACAAGAGCTTTTAATTTTGACGAGGTTCCATTTATCTGTTTTTTCTTTGCTTATACTTTCAGTGTGAAGTGTAAGGAACTATTGCCTGATACAAGATCCTGAAGCTGTAGCCCTGTATTTTCTTCTAGGAGTTTTATTGTCCTGGTTCTTATATTTAGGTCTTTGATCAATTTTGAGTTATTTTTTGTATATGATATGAGGTAGGCATCCACCTTCATTCTTTTGAATATGGTATCCAGTTCTTGCAGCACCAATTGTTGAAGAGACTATTCCGTCCCAGTTGAGTGGACATGGCAGCTTTGTGAAAAATCAGTTGATCATAGATGTTAGGGTCTATTTCTGAACTCTCAGTTCAGTTCCATTGGTCTGTTTATCTGTCCTTGTGCCAGTTCCATGCTTTTAAACTACTGTAGCTTTGTAATGAGCTTTAATTTCAGGAAGTGTGAATCCTCCAACTTCATTCTTTTTCAAGATGGATTTGGCCTTTTGAAATCTTTAATTCTCAAGTGCCATGTCTTGTCTCTTGCTCATTTGCCATTGCATTATTGGCTGCTTTTCTTCCTCTCCTCTTCTTCCTTTTCTTCTCCCTCCCCTTCTATAGAATTTCCTTATATATCCTGTATGTTAGACCTTTGTCAATTATAAAGGCTGCTAAGATTTTTCCCCAATTTGTATCTCTCTCCATATGGTGTCTTTTAATGACTACAGATTTTTTACTTTAATGTAGTCAAATTTATTAACCTTTCTTTCATGGTTAAGAAATCCTTTCCTACCCTGAAGATCATGAAAATATTCACATTTAATAATCAAAAAGTTTAATAGTTTTACTTTTTACTTTTAGGTTTCGTGTAAGGTAGGGGAACAATTTCTTTTTACTCCCTAAAAGGAAACCCAGTTATTTCAGCAGCATTTATTGAAAAATCATCCTACTTCCCCCACTGTGGAAAAATTCATATCCAATTGGCTTGTTCTCTCTAAACTATTTGGTTGAACTTGCAGGTGAAATCTTGTAAGCCTGAGGTAGAAATTTTTGGCAATTGATTCATTTTGTCAGTGACTAAAGGATGATTAACATTTTCTAATTCTTCGTGAGTCAGTTTTGGTAAGTTTTAAAGAATAAAATAGGAATGCTTTACATTTGTTTAAATGTTCAAATATATTAACATAATGTCTCACATCTCATATTACCATTTTTCTCCTACAAAGTATATGTATTATTATCATTCTGAAATGAGGAATAATCAGTTTTACATGCCTAACATTTGGAGAAAGAAATTCTAAATAAAGGAGTGATATATTCTAATTTCATTTAATGGGACTATTTCTTCTAGCTAAAAATAGAGAGAGATAGAAGGAAAAAGATGTTTATCATGGTGAATAGCAAGGCTTACACATAAAACCACCTTTTATTTTACATTAAACTGGGAGAGAAGGTGACAAGAAATATTTTTCTTTCTCTTTGCCTAAATCAATTCTGTATTCTATAAAATAGTTTTTTGTTTCATAACCAAAAATGTCCTTCCATTATGCTGAATGATTGTGCAGATCTTCTAAATAGAGTAGAAGTAAAGGGTTTATATATTACATTAAAAAATCAGGAAATTCCTAAATCACAAATAATGACTTTTGATGGGATAGTGGATTTAAAGTAAACATTTATGTGTGTACACGAATGTGGGTGTTTATTTTATGCTTTTTAAAATCAATATTATTGAGGTATAATTTACATAAATATAAAATGCACACATTTAAAGTGTATTAGCTCAATGAATTTTGACAAATGTATACATGAGTATAACTACCACATCAATTCAGGTACAAAACATTTCCATTACTCAAAAATGTCAATCTTGCCCCATCCTACCCACTCCCACACCTCACTCCACAACTAACTCCAGGTGGTAAGCAATTTGCTTTCTGTTACCCTACATTCGTTTTGCTTATTCTAGAATATCATGTAATAGCAATCATAGAATGTACACTTTTTTAAATTGGGCTCCATTTGTTCAGCATAACATTTTTGAAATTTGTCTATATTATTACATGCATCTATAGTTTTTTATTGCCAAGTAGTATTCCATTGTATGACGGTACCAGAGCTGTTTACTTATCCTTTCACCAATTTTGGTTATTGTTTGCTTCCAGTTTTGAACTATTATGAATAAAGCTGCTAAAGCATTTGTGAATGGGTGTTTCTGTCGATTTGTGGTATCATTTCTCTTGGATAAATACCTTGGAGTGGAATTGTAGGAATTGGATCAATTTAAGGAGAATTGACATCTTAACATTATCGAGGCTTCTAGTCCACTATCTCTCCATTTATTTAGGTATTAGTTTTAATTGTGCAGATTTTATATATTTGTTTATATTTTTTAAGTTCCTGAGCAGTTCATATTTTCATGCTATTATAAATTGTATTTTAACACTCTCTTTCCTAATTATTAATTACAGTTTATAGAAATGGATTGATTTGGGTATAATGATCTTATGTCTTCCAAATCTGCTAAAGTCATTTATTAGTTCTAATAGCTTTTTTGAAGAATCACTGCGATTTTCCAGATGGACAATTATGTCATTTGCAAATAAAGACAGTTTAACTTCTTCCTTTCTGTGGTAGTTAAGTTCAGGTGTCAACTTGGCTAGGTGAAGGTGTCTAGTTCTATTTCTGTGGACATGAGCCAATGGCATGTGAAACTCATCTGTTGCTCATTACATCTGCAGTGGCTAGAAGGCTGCCTGCTGTAATGAATGATGTTTGAGTTAATTGACTGGTGCTTAAATGAGAGAGCTCAACATAGAACATCCAAAAGCAGCTCAGCATACCTCATCTCAGCACTCACTACTCAACCCAGGCCTTTGGAAATGCAGAAAGGAATCACCCCTGGGAAAGTTGTTGGAACCCAGAGGCCTGGAGCAAAGGCCAGTAGAGAGCCCCCTGTGCCTTCCCACATAAGAAAGAACCTCAGTTGAAAGGTAGCTGCCTTTCCTCTGAAGAACTAACAAAATAAATCCCCTTTTATTAAAAGCCAATCTGTCTCTGGTGTGTTGCATTCCAGCAGCTAGCAAACTAGAACACTTTCTGATCTGTATCCCTTCTCTTTCTTGACTTCTTGCACTGAGTAGGACCTTTAATACAGTGTTGAATAGAAGTGGTAACAATAAGCATCCTCTTCTTGTTCCCAAATTGAGGGAGATCAGCCTTTCACCATTAAGTATGATATGGACTGGAAGTTATTAGAGGAAGTACTCTTCTGTTCGTAGTTTACTGAAAGTTTTTATCATGAATGGGTGTTGAATTTTGACAGATGTGTTCTCTGTGATTGTGTGGTTTTTCTCCTTTATCTTATTAATATGGTGAATCTCATTGCTTTTTTATGTTAAATGTTAAACCAAGATGAATATCTAGATAAATCCCACTTGGGCATGATGGATTTTTGTTTTTATACATGACTGGTGTCTTTTAAGGGGTTTTGCATCTGTTTATGAAGGCAGAGTTGGTCTGTAATATTCTTTTTTATACTGTCTTCTGGTTTTGTTTCACTGATAAACCGAGTTTAGAAGTGTCCTCCCTCCTCTGTTTTCTCACATTCTATTTCTGTCATATTTGGGAATTCAAAGAATTTATTCATCTCATCTCACTTGTCAGTTTTATTTTATGGGCTGAGACTATTTCATATACATTTGCAAAGAAGGCGTATTTTGTCATTTAAGTAAAATGTTCTGTAAATATTAGCTCAGTTTGGTTTTAATGGTGTTATTCAAGTCTTGTATATCTTAGTACTGATATCCTAACTACTTTTTTTTAATTATCGAGAGAAGAGTGTTGCAATTTTCAACCATAAATACAGACTTGTCTGTTTTTCCTTTGTGTATTTTGAAGATCTGTTATTAAGTATATATTCATTTTGGATTTTTTTTGGTATCTTGATCCTTATTTAGTAATGAAATATTACTGTTTATCCCTAATAATATTCCTTTTTCTGAAGTCTGCTTTTTCTGATATTCATATAGCTATTTCAGCTTTCTTATGATTAATATTTGCATGGTGTTTTAGCTTCCTAGCTGCTAAAATATCATGCCGCAGGTTGGGTGAACAACAGGAATTTATTGGCTCACAACTTCAAAGACTAGAAGGCTCACTTCCTTCCAGAGGCAGTATATTTGACTGGCCAACAATCTTTGGGGTTCCTTGGCTTTTCAGTCACGTAGCAGTGCACATGGCTTGGGTTCTCCTTTCTCTTGTGGGTTCCGTTGACTTCCAGCTTTTGTCTGTTCCCTGCTAATTTGCTCTCTATGTCCTTTTCTGTTAATTACTTAGCATAATTTTTCTTTGACCTGTAGAACTTTAACAGTTTCTTATATTGCAGGTCTCCAGGAAAAAAATTACCTCATAGTTTCTCTGAAAATGTCTTTATTTTGTCTCTTTTTTTGAATAATATTTCTAAGCTGACAGTTTTCTTTATGCATCTTGAAGATACTGTCCCATTGCTTTCTGACTTGCATTGTTTCTGGTGACAAATTGATGGTTTTGTTCCTCTTTATGTAATCTGTCTTTATTCTTCTTGCTGTTTTCAAGACTTTATCCTCATTGTTGGTTTATGTCATTTTAATCATGATGAGTCTTGATGTATTTTGGGTCCTATTCTGTTTGGGAATTTTTAAGCTTCCTGGATTAGTGGGTTTGTAGTTTTCAAATCTAGAAAAAATTTTAGCCATAAGTTGTTGTTTGTTTGTTTTGGGGTTTTTTGTATGCTGTTTGATGGGGGTCACATTTCATTCTTTCTCCATGTAACTATCCCTTTATTGCAGCACCATGTGTTGAATTTGGGGAGTAGGGGGGCGGGGCAGGGCAGAGTGTATGGACAAGGAGTCAAACCTGGGTCTCCCACCTGGCAGGCAAGAATGCTACCACTGAACTACCCTTGTACCCCAGCCTTAAGTTTTGAAATACTTTTTATTCCTCTTCTCCTCTGAGATTCCAGTTTATATGTGCATTGGATCACATATTGTCCTTAAGGTCACTAAAATTCTAATCCTTTTGGTTTTTTCAGCCTCCTTCCCTGCCACCCCTGCCTGCTTCAGTTTCGATTTATTTTTTCTGTGTTGACAAATTTATTGTTGTCAGATTTTCTTCTTTACTGTTACTCATCTAACATTATACCCATGCAATGCATTTTTCATTTTAGAAAATATACTTTATAGGTGGAGAAGTTCTGTTTATATCTTCCATTTCTTTTCTCATGAAGTTGTTTAAGTCCTTGAACATAATTTTAATACCTGCTTTAAAAATCCCCATTTGCTTCTTCTATTATCTTTGTCATTTCTGCATCTGTTTCTATTCACTAATTTTTTGTTTCTTAGTTATAGGTCACACATTTTTTTTCTGTTTGATGCTGTATATTATGAATGCGTCATTGCTGAATATCTGGAATTTGTTGAGTGTTGTAGTTTGCTATGGCAGAAAGTTAAATTTTGCAGATAACCTTGGCTTTTTTTGATGCTTGTTTTTAAACCTGTATTCCTCTATGTTCTGTTTGTTTTCTCCTTCCCTACTATGTGGTCTGGACATCTCTTCTAAGCTGAAAGCCAGGACTCACCTCATGTGTTTCCCTTCTCTCAGGGATCATAGTCCTATGCTTCCTGTTGTCTATTGCTTTTTTATATATATTTTTTGTTAAATTTTATAGTTATTTATAGTGGAAGAGCAACCGTAGAACGCTTATAGCTAGAAATGGAAGTTGTTTTATATATATTTGTATATATAGTAAAACTAATTCACATTTAAATCAGTTATATCTATCTCTAGGAATAAATTTTTCAATTATCAACTCAGTGAGTAATTGTTTTTCAAATAGCTCTAAACTGCAATGTATTAGACGTTATAGCTCTTTTATAGGCAAGCAAATAAAGAGAAAACTAGTCCAGGATTGCTACAGTTCTGGTTTCATATAAGATAGTATCATATTACTGGCTTATCCAGCAAGTTAGTTATGTTTGTGTGTGTTTCTAGTCTTCTGTTTTTATAAAAGACTTGCTGCTAATTTTCCCATTGTTGTTTCTTAATTCCTTCATATTAAAAAAGAAAACTATGGATATCTTATTTGCTTAGCCTTGAGGAAAGTTTTGCAGCAAAACTGCAGTTCCAAGAAAGAGGGAGAAAATAATGAGAATTACTACTTAGTATTTTAATTTCATTTAGCAAGTAAAAACAAACCTTTGAGCCAGAACTTATTTACATTAAGGCTCTGGCAGACTACAGCTACAGTTGGGAATTAGCAGTCATTCAAAGTGCAAACATGAAACATTCAAAACCTACAATCATAACCTTGTATGTATTACTTCTAGACTTCTCTGTGCTAGAAGTAAGATATATGGTTTTATTTTTTCTCTTGCAAATATATGTTAACTAATATGTAGCTGTCTGAGAAACAATTTAATCCTAAATCACTTTTTTGTAAGTACTCAGTCTTTAGAGGGAGAAAGACATACTGATATGTAAATTTATTGTTTTTCTTTTATTGTTACTTTGAATAGTTTTGAGAATTCATATGAGATTTCTTAGGACATCCTGTTCATTGTATGTCAGTCCTAAAAGAAACTAGAATTTGGCAGTCATTCCACTGTTGGTTTATTTACAAAAGAGGTGTTTGTTTCCACAGGAAAAAGTGTTGAGTTAACACCATCTAATATGACACCATCTACTAAGGCCATAGCAGTCCTTAGGTTACAAAAATACAGTGTTTATTCATGTTGGATAATTACCAGATGTTCTCTTCCTTTGGTTTAGTGGTATAATTCTACAAACTTCAAACCTCTCTTGAGTGTTCATCTACCTTGGTTATTTTATTTATAATGACTCTAATTCTTCATTATTACCACATTGCAATAACACTACATTTTAAATGCCTCCAGTTCTGGCTCAGGACTGAATTTTCTTTAAAATATCGTATTGTCTGATAATATAGCACATTTTTCCAAGCTTTCCTTCCACCAGGAATCAGAAGGTTGAATTACATAATTTGTAGTCTCTGTAACTGGCAAAAGTGCCTCCAACCCCTGCCAAGTGAGCAAGTGAGTCTTCATCTCCACTAGGTTTCTCTGCCTTCCTTCTATATAAAGCTGACTAGAACCAATGGCAAAAAGAAATGGAAACTTTGGGGCTGTAGGCATTATGTGTTCCTATAGCAGAGGGAGCAATTCTTGGTGTTTAGCAGCATCTAGTGATGGTAGAACCTGGCAGTAGCTTTCTTAGAGACTGGAGTTCTTTCTCTCCTCAAGCTGCAACTAGATTAATTAATGCTATTTTTCATTTCATTTCTGGATGATATTTACAGGAGATTCATTTCTGCTTCCTCTGGTGGCAATTTTGATATCACATATCTTTTCCAAAGAGCTTGTTTGAAGTTCTTACAAGAAAGAAATCTACATTGTATTACTTATGTTTTCTGAGGCAGGCATAGGGATACTGTCTCTTGACCAGCTCAGGGTGTTTAATCATATTACCCAAGGATACCCATCACTTACACCAAGTACTTTCTGAACTCGGGTAACTAAAAGATATGACAAATCCTAAATATATCTCCCTCCTCTCCACATCCAACCCTCCATACAACATCGAAGCATCTCTCTGCATACTGAGTCCCAGAAATAGCCCGTATTTTACCATAGTGGATATTTGTGCTAATTCTAATAATGAATACTTTATTATCCAAGTTACTGTTTTCAAGGACACATGTACTGAAATAAGGGAAAACCTCATCCAGGAAAAGACCAGCAAGTTCCATGCCTACCCCTTGTTTTTATTCTTTCTTGATAAAATAATGACCTTTGCCATTTCCTCTTATGTCAATAGTAACAAATGAACATTTTTCAAAAGTGCCTTTACTAGAAATCAGAAAGAAAATTTAAAAAAAAAAAAGTGTTTGCATTCATAAAGCCCAGATTCCTCAAATCACAATAACTAAAATTTAAAGTTCCTTGGCTGGAGCAACATTCCCAGCATACAAGCCAAGAGTTTTCTTTCTCCTCATTACTTTGTCATGAAGCCTAGAGGATGTTCAGGCTGATCCTATCGTTCATTTGGCCACTTGATGTCTTTGTCATGCTTTATCATTTGGAGTTGCTCTTTACATCAGCCATGTGGCCTCTATGGCAAATCTGAACCTGTTCACCTCCTGTCAGCTGCCTACCCTGGAGAGCAAAAGAATTCTATATATTTCCATGCCCTGTTTACAGCAGCAGCAGGCCTGTCTCAATTCTTCCCACTTTTGGAGACTCTTTTTGGTGAACTCAGTGTTATCCTTCCTTTCCTTACCCTTTTTCTTTTCAGTTTTTTCCTAAGGTTTAGAATATTAAAAAATATATATATTTTACACATACATTCTCTTTCAAATAATCAACATGGTTATTAAAAATGCAAATGCTGAGTGATAAATAAATGAAAAGAAAGGTCGCCTTCCCTTTCCCAAATGATGATCCCCATTTTCTTGTTCCCCTGATTCCAAATGGCTATCACTGTAGAGATTTGTGCTGAAGATGTTGGCAGCATTTGCATTAATTACTACTGTTTTATGGGAGAAAATGAATGAAGTAGGGAAAGATTGCTCCCTTTGTTTTTCTCAAGTTGTTCTTGTGTTTTATTTCTCTTGGCTTTCCTTCTATTGGAATCTCTTTCTCTTATTTTTTCTTTACATTTTGAAAGCTTCCTATTCTGCTTCCAACTTTATGTTTTTTAATTATTTGAAGACTATTTTAACTTAATCTTCAAAATATGGTGTTTTGCTTTTAAAACTCATAGTTAAAACCGCCTGAAAGTTGGCTCTCCAGTTTAGGTTCTATTGATGTGTTGTGTTGGAGTGAAGAAAGAAGGATGAAGAGGAAATTCTTCTCTTGGACTGTCCACCAGGAAATCCTTCTCTATACTTTAAAAGTTCTTGTTCTCTTCTAGGAGTCCAATGTGCTGATTGCTGCTAACAGTCAGGGTACAATTAAGGTAAGCTATTTCATGCCTCTTCATTTTGAAATCAGATCCATTTTTTTAGACTATAGCAGGATCATGGAAATAAACAGTTGTATGAAGCCTTAGAAATAATTCCAAATCATGAGTCTCTGTCTCCTTGGAAATGGTGATTGGAGGCGAAAAGAATAGGTAGCTGGCAACTATGGAGAAGATAATAGTACTTGTCAGAAGTTTATATGGATGCTGAATGGATTGATAGATGATCAGACTGGGAAAAAAAAAAACATGACCTATTGAGCATTTACTATGGACCAAGCACCATTTACCTTTTATTATGCCATTGCAACTACCCCACGGGTCATTCACTGGGCAAGGTCCAAGATAAAGCAGACCATTCACCAGATTTGAATTTAAATTCCCCAGATTTAAGTATCTTACCCTTGTTTTACTCTTTTTCTCTCTCATGTTTCCCTACCTTTTCTTTCCAACAAATAAATTTTTTTCTTCAGTTACCAAAAAATTTTAGAAGTATGTTAACGATCAAATGATTGATTGATCATGTGATCATGCCATTGCTATAATCTGAAAGTTTGAATGTCCCTTGGCACATAGTGTTCATTACAAAGTGCAGTTTTCCACATGCTTTTTCTTTGTAGTCAAAGCCCAAGGAAGTAAAAAATGTATATAATTGTACCATTGGAGATTTAACACTTGGTCATGATACATTGAATAAAGAAATCTTGAACTCTAAGCAGTGAACTTTTTAAACAAAACACCATTTTGGAGTAGATTTTATAGTACATGGGTTAGATTAGTATTTATCTTATTCTGAGGGTACCTGTCTTTTTCTGTATATTCTCTGTTGATATGAAAATATGAGGAAGTATTTTTTTTTTATGTTATGTATCTATTTTCCCTGCCACTTGGCGTTAATTTTCCCATGACTTCCTTCCGTTTATTCCTTACTTGTTCCTAAGAGGAGAATGATTCATCCATTGTCCTATGAAGATAAAATGAACAGACACAAAGCAGAACTGCACTGTTAGCTGGTCAAATTAATTTATATGGTAATCTCCTTTTCTATGCTACTAGTTTCTGTGTATGGAAAGCCTCTGTAGAGAACCAAGGACTGCTTAAATGAAAGTCAGACTTTTGAGCTGATTGACTTTTTTGTATTCTGGAAGCATCAAGCAAGATGTTTGGAAGATCTTGGGAATCTCTTTTTTAAGTGAATCTCTGCAGTCTCTCTATCTTATTCTCATGGCAAGCTATATATTGAAAAAGCTGCACCTTATTCTCCAATATGTTTTGTCTTTGAGGCTACTAGGATTACAAAATACCCACAGGAGTTCAGATCTATATATATTCTCGAATTCTGAGTGACAAATCTTAAGATTTTCTTCAGCAGCATTGGCCTCTTATGTTAAGTAGTCTGCTTGCCAAGTGTAAAGACAAAAAAGCATTATGGAAGCATGAGGATAAATCAGACCTTAGAGATCAGAAAGGAAAGGTTATACATTCAAATCTTTCGGACCTAAAATTGCCGCCTTCATCTAATGAAATCATTTTGACAGCTTCCATAATGTCTTCATATGTTTCTCTGTCCTTTCTCAGCCATTTCTACTCTTTTTGTAAACTAACAAAATCTTGTGACACCAGATGATTGATTAGAAAATTGAGTAAGCAGTAGTAGGCAAGATTTAAGCCCTACCTACCTTGATTAGTATGAACATTGTTTTTCAATGGAAATAAATAGATTAAAATCCTAAACAGTAATACTTAGACTTTTCTCAAGAATGTGAACAAATACAAACATATATTCCAAAAATGTTACATCCATGCTAAGCATCAGCCAGTTCATTATTTGTATGTTTTATGTTGTTTGCCTAGTTAACTGTAGAAAAAACTAATCTGAAAGAGTTCATGCAACTGTTAATTGAAAATAAGAAAATATATATGTCCAGTCCCTTTAAAGTCTTTGATATTTTACCAGTCGCTTGATTTGGTTCTCCATTGGTAAATATAGTGAAAATTCATTAAATTTCTTCTGTATCTTAAAACTATTTTATTAATTGATGTTGTTATGTTTCATGATTTTGTTTTTATTTTTCCAATTAGGTGCTAGAGCTGGTATGAAGAGTTTGGTTTATTCAAGTCAAATTTTATTTGGTCCTACTGAAATATATCTGCAGCTGGCAATGAGAAAAGAAACAGAACTGTCATGTGATGTCTCTCCCCAGAGTCAACATGGATTTGGTTTTGTTTTGAGTCTTGTTTCTTTTTCCTCTTTTCCCTCCTTCATGGCCTTTGGGACATTGGGAATCCCCAGTGGACTCTCTGCCATCACTGTAACTCCACGAACTTGGCTGCTGTTGGTGGTGTGGTTATCTCGTTTTTGTGATAGGGAAACAAATTCTTTTGAATAAAAATAAATAACAAAAAATAATAAAAGTTTATTGAGCCACAACTGGGCTAGGAAAGTTTTTGTCAAATGTGAGAGAGATTCTTTTCAAGAAGTAGTACCATACATGAACTGTAGAATAATGTACCAGTGAATAATTTGTAAGGTCCCTATTTCCAAAATTCTTTGAAATTGTACAGCATGTAAACATAAAATATAAAGTATATAGATTCCCTCCAGGGAATTTAATGTTTATAGTAGGTAGAAGGTTAATAAATTTACCTTATGAATTCCTTTCTTCATTCTCTGAACAGATTTATATCAGGAAGTACCATACTCTCCAGCCTCTCACACAGAAGGGGAATATCCGTCTCTACGACAATTAGCTAGGTCTTTGCTTTCGAAATGTCGTGTATACATACCATAAGCTCTAATTGCAGACCAAACCAACTTATTTTATAAATAGCATAGCTGTCAGATAGTTATATCTCTTAGTACCATATTGGGTTGAACAGTGACTTGGAACAGGGGTCAGCAAACTGTTTTTGTCAAAGGCAAGTAGTAAACGTTTTAAGTTTTTCAGGCCACCTGGTCTCTGTCACAGTTACTTAGCTCTTCCATTATGGTGCAAAAGAGCCTCAGATAATATGTAATAAAATAGGCATAGCTGTAAAAACTGGGGGAAGGTAGATTTGGTCATTTCAAGTTGTAAAAGGAAGAAAGTAGTCAAAAGAGAGCAGCAGGTGAAAGTAAAGTGAAGCAGCAAAAGTAGAGTGAAGAATTACTCTAAAAGTCTGAACACTTTTTCAAAAAACATGAACAGAATTATACAAATATTTCATTACAATATTCTATAAAAATTGACATTTGGAGAAACATTGTTTAAAGAAAGGTATGAAATGATGAGAGTAATCAGAATATCCCAATACCTTCCACTAAAAATTATTGAAAGTTACTACAGGTACACATTTTGTATCTGATACCCCAGAAGCCAAATATGTTTTAGTAGCAAGGACGTTTTTGTACATATACTGTGTGTTATGTAACATCCCCCAACAATATAAAGCAACAATGTAATCGGAAAATTTAATATTTTTGTAGTGAAGTATATAAATGTTTGCATTATATGGAATTAATAAAGACTAAAAATGGCCATGCATCAATTCAGGTCAGGTTTTACCATCAAATGAGTTAGCTCAAATTTAAGGGAAACTTTTCAGTTTTTAGAGCTTCAAGGGAATTCTGTTCACAAACTTATGAGAGTTAGAACATGATGAGTGTTTGGACTCTATTCTGAGGAAAGGCCAATATCATACAAAAGCTGTATCTGTCACCAACCAGAATAATTGTTGGCCATCATTTCCAAGATTAGTGAACTTCTGCAAAGATGATGAAAAGAATATCCAAATGGAATTTCTTCATTTAAGGAACTATTAGAAGATATGTCCAGAAAATCATCAAAACATGATGCATGCGGAGAGTTAATTTAATTAAATCAAAGCAGATTATTATGGGTTTTTTTAGTCTGAATATTTGTTTTATCTCAAACGGTAGACATGGGGGTTATTGCATGCTAACTCTGTATATTTAGAAGGATTTACGAGAAGGTACCTTTGGGTATCAAAGAGTTTCACTTTTTTAATACATAATTATTTGAAAAAGCATTTCTTTGCGTAAATTTATCTAATGTTTTCTTATGAATAGTGAAAAAACGTCTTTAAATTTGAGTTAATCTCTATGATGTCACGATCAAGCTAATATTATTCCTTATAAAAATAATGTAATATTTAAATAACACAAAGATATTTTACATTTTAAAACCAAAAAATTTCTTATTTAAGAAAAATATGGGTTTGGGGGTTTCAATTTAATGTTTATTTCAGTGGGTTTATAGCGATTTCTCAGAGAGAGCACTTGCCTTTGTTCTCAGGCTAAAAACTAATACATAGAAACATTCAATATTGGTAAGAAGATTGAGCTAATAGAAATAGACATCAGAAAGTTTATGGCACTAAGCCACAATGTTAGAAAGATGACTCGCATAGCTGGGCCATTGGCAAACCAGGAAGAGCTAATATGGAGTGAATTTGAAGAAGTGAGGACCAAACAGGGTGGAGTCTTCTAGGGCATGGTTGAGAATTTCAGCTTTGTTATTAAAGCAGTTAAGGAAAAGCGTTAAATGGAATATGATCGGATTTTTGGTGAATGGATAGATGGGGGCAAGAGTACAGTTAGAAAGGTTATCAGACAAAAGTTAATGATGGCTTGGATTAGGGTAGTAGCATGACACAACCTAAAAGCCTGTTTCAGGAAATACACTTGACCACAATTTTAAATCCTATCTCTTGGAAAATTCTCGATTAATTTTTTAAATCATTGTCACATAATAAGTTGTGACAACAACAAATATAACTAGGCAAGTTTATTTCTTCCTTGGCTATACAATTCTCCCCTAGCAATAAGTCACTTAGGAATGTGATAACCAAAATATTGATGAGCTATTTTGAGATACTACTTCTTTAAGCCAAGCAGTCCTAGAAGCTCTCTAGTCTTGGTTCTAAATATAAGGGTAATTGGGCATTGCCTTTAATGTAATTATGCAAATGTATTGGGATTGATAGGAAAAAATCTCTTTAGTTAGAAATGAGGCATTTGGAAATGTTACCTCAGATACTGAGCCTAATATGTTTCATGCTATAATATTAGCACCTTGTAGTTTGTCTCAAAGCAGTTAGCTATCAATTACACATAGTAATTGATATCAGTTAAGCACTCCAAGGCCTTTAGACTAAAGATTTGTTAAGTTCCTACTTAGTGGAAGGCGTTATGTACTACATACTAGGAATATAAAATAAATAGAATATGATCCCTCCCCTCAAGAAGCATATTGTCTCATGTAAGAGTCAGATAGATGAAGCATATTGTCTCGGGTAAGAGTCAGATAGGTATACAAGGCACGATAAGTACCATGGTACACTTAAGCTTTAGGTTACATAGATAACCCAGACTGGTGGGAAATTAAAGGCTGATAGTTGAGGTAGTTGCCAGGAATTTCTTCCAGAAGGAGGTAACATTTGAGCTGAATTATGAAAAGCAAATAAGAATTGTTATTAATTAAAGGGACCTTCAAGACCAAGGGAAGGAAATAAAAAGGTACGAATGGCTCCCAGTGGCCAAAGCTGGGACTATTTGAGCAAGAAAGTAAGGCTATATTGGATTATGATCCAAAGTGTCAAATATTCATAAGTCCAACTGATACAAATAAATGATTGAATAAATACATTGGGGAGAACATACAAATCTCCCATTCAGAATTTCAAATAATTTATATAGATATTTCATACTCAAGGAAGTAAAACATAACTGCACTTATAAAAATAAAACTGTATTGTGGAACCACATATACCTCACAAAATTTCCCATTTGAACCACTTGCATGTGTATTAGCAATAATACATTCACAATATTGTGCTGCCAACACCACATCCATGACCAAAACTTGTTCATACCTCAAACAAACTCTGCCTGTTAAGCAATGACTCTCCATTCTTTCCCTGTCCCCCTAGACCCCTGGTAACCTGCAATCTGCTTTCAGTCTCTGAATTGGCTTATTCTAGGTATTTCATTTAAGTGAAATCATACAGTATTTGTCTTTTGGTATGTCTGACATTTCACTCAACACGATGTCTTTAAGGTTCACATATTTTAGAATTTCATTCCTTATTACAGCTGAATAATATTCCTTTGTGAATGTATACTGCATTTTGTTTATCCATTCATCTGTCGATGGACATTTGTGTTAATTCCACCTTTGGCTATTGTGAATAATGCTGCTATGAACATTGGTTTACGAATATCTGTTCAGGTCCCTGTTTCCAATTCTTTTGTGCATGTACCTAAAAGTGGGATTGCTGTATCATTTGGTAATTCTATATTTAACTTTCTGAGGAACTGCCAAACTGTTTTCCACAGTGGCTGCACTCTTTTACATTCCCACTAGTGATTCATGAGGTCCCTATTTCTCCACAACCTCGCCAACACTTCTTTTCCATTTTTTAATGAATGCCATCCTAGAGTATCTTCTAATGGTTTGTATATGCATTTCCCTCATGGCTAATGATATTGAGCATCTTTTTTTTATATTTTTATTATAAACAATGAACAAACATACAAACATTCTTGACATGGTTACAATCAATGGCTACAATATTGTCACACAGTTGTATATTCATCACCACGATCATTTTTTTTTGAACATTCGCATCTCTCCAGCAAAAGAAAGAAAAAACTCATACATACCATACCCCTTACCACTCCCTTCCATTGACCACTAGTATTTCAATCTACTCAATTTATTTTAACCCTTTGTTTCCCCCTATTATTTATTTCCTATCCATATTTTTTACTCCTCTGTCGATACCATAGATAAAAGCGTCAGACACAAGGTTTTCACAATCACACAAGTCAGTTTGTGAAAGCTGTATCATACAATCTTCAGGAAACATGGTAACTGGAACACAGCTCTACAGTTTCAGGCGCTTCCCTCTAGCCACTCTAATACACAAAAAACTAAAAAGGGGATATCTATATAATGCATAAGAATAACCTCCAGGATTACCTCTTGACTCTGAAATCTCTCATCCACTGACACTTTATTTTGTCTCATTTCTCCCTTTCCCCTTTTGGTCAAGAAGGTTTTCTCAATCCCTTGATGCTGAATACCAGCTCATTCTAGGATTTCTGTCCCATTTTGCCAGAGGCTTACACCCCGAGAGTCATATCCCATGTGGAGAGGGGAAGGACAGTGAGTTCACTTGCCATGTTGGTTGAGAGGGAGAGAGGCCATATCTGAGCAACAAAAGAGGTTCAATGTTGAGCATCTTTTGCTGTGCTTTTTGGTTATTTGTATATCTTTGGAGAAATGTCTATTCAAGTCCTTTGCCCATTTTTTGATTGAGTTCTCTTCTGTTGTTACTACTTAAATATGGGCTAAACATAATGACTTTCTTCTGAAGAGTGTGATATGTAAGCGGAGGGGAAAAAAGAGTAATTTCATAGTGGAGAATCCTGACAAACACTATCTTAGCCATGTGATCAAGGTCAACATCAACAGTAATGAATCTTGTTGGTAATATGTACACTTGATATGATGTGATGGCACCTTAACTCTGGTCTTCCTCCCAAATTTCATTATCCTAGTCTAATCAAACAAATTCCTATTGAGGAACATCTTCAAAATACCTGACCACTGCTTCTCAAAACTGTCAAACTCATTAAAAACAAGGAAAGTCTGAAAAGTTATCATAGCCAAGAGAAGCCTAAAGAGACATGATAACTAAATGTAATATGGTGTCCTGGATGGGATCCTGAAACAAAAGGACATTGCCTGAAGCATGGATTTTCATTAATGTCAGTTCATTTATTGTAACAAATATAAATATACCATACTAACGTAAGATGTTGATAACAGGGGAAAATGACTGTGAGGTGTATGGAAACTCTGTCCTACCTTTGCAATTTTTCTGTAAATACAATGCTATCCTGAGGTAAAAAGTTTCTTAAAAAAGGTGTGAGAATAGATCCCAATATACAGAATAAAGTGCGAGACAGAGTAGCGTGAATTGAAGCTGGAGAAGTACACAGGGAGTAAATTGCAATGATCTGTTTCAGCTGCCATTTTAAAAGAACTAGAGGCAAAACATCAAGTTGAGAGATTTAAGTTCCAGTCTCAACGTTTTCACTAAGAAATTGTGTAGCTTTATAAAAGATGATAAACCTCTGTACTTCATATTTATCTCAATTCTACTTACTGAGAATGATACTCTCATTTCTGTTAATAGATAAGATTTAGTTATAAAAAGTCCATAGTCTTATGATTTAGTCACACAAGTAATCTAAGAGCCTACAATTATTTATTTCTTATTACATAAGATCATTACAGCTTCCCAATATCAGAGGAGGTCTTATTGAATAAATAAATATTTCCATTTGTATATTGTTTTAATTTGTTCTCACTACTGTGAATCATTTGTCCTAACCAGTTTTAGAAGCAAACACCCTATTGCTCAGGTTGGTATTGGGTAGGGGTTCTCATGAGTTCTAAGTTAAAGTTCTCAGAGATTAGGAGGTTAACCAATTATTGTGTAAAATGCTTGCAATCTTTCTTAAGATGATTTTATAAATTTGCCTATATGCATTAACTGTTTTGTCCCACCTCCAATGCTTAATCTGTAAGCAGGGGTTTAGAAGCCTTTTGGAAAAACCAAGAAAAAAAAACAGAAAAGTCTTCAAGATTTTTCAAAAGAAAGAACCAAGGCAAGCACAAGCAATTACTTGTATGCTCAAAATGTAAAGATTCACTTTTTATACACCTATTTATACTTCTGGTTTACAAAGCTGAAAGGATATTTTCTCCTAGAAACTTTTTTTGTGAGTGAACTTCAGTGGAGAGGCAGTCTAATAATATTTCAGTTTGCTCTCATACTCAGGTACTATTCCATATGGGCTATTGCTCAAAAAAATGATTATGATCATAAGGTCATTGCTTATGGTGGATTCATTCAACAAAAATTTGCCTACTGTGTGGTTAGCACTGGTCTAGTCCAGGGGTTGGCAGACATTTTCTGTTAAGGGCCAGATAGTAAATATTTTAGGTTTTATGGGCCCTGTCAGTGTAGCATGGAAGCAATTTCAGACAATATATAAAAAATTGAGCATTACTGTGTGTATTAGTTTGTTAAGCTGTTGGAAATGCAATATACCAGGAATGAAATGGCTTTTTTAAAAAGGGAATTTAATAAGTTACCAGTTTACAGTTCTGGAGCCAAGAAAATGTCCAAACTAAGGCACTAACAAGAGGTCACCTTCATTCAAGAAAGGCTGATGCCTTCTGGATCTCTGTCAGCTGGGAAAGTACGTAGCTGGCATCTGCTGGTCCCTTGCTCCTGGGCTCCGTTGTTTTCAGCCGTAGTTTCCTGTGGGAGTTCCTCACTTGGCACCTATGGCCCTTCTTCACGTAGCTCCTCCGAGACAGCGCCTGGATTCCGGCTCACTTAGCATCCTATGGGAAGGCACGTGGCGACATCTGCTGGGCCCTGCATCTCCAAGCATCTGGTTCTTGTGTTGGCTCTGTCAGCTTCAGAGCAACAGTTCTCCAGGAGTCTGCATCTAAGGTTTCTTCAAAATGTTTTCCCTTTTAAAGGCCTCCAGTAAACTAATCAAGACACAGCTTGAATGGGTGGGGTCATATCTCCATCTAACCAAAAGGTCACACCCATAATTGAGCCTACCATGTCATCCTAGAGATAATCAAAAGGTAACACCCACAGCTGGGAGTGCCATATCTCCGTGGAAATTATCTAATCAAAAGGATTCCCACCCTACAATATTGAATCAGGATTAAAGAACATGGCTTTTCTGGGGTACACAACAGTTTCAAACTAGCACACTGTGTTCTAATACAACTTTATTTATAGGCACTGAAATTTGAGTTAAATTTTCATGGACCAGGATATTCTTTTAATTATTTTTCAACCATTTAAAATGTAAAACTATCTTTACTCATGAGCCATAAAAAAAGAGGCAGCCAGTTGGATTGGCCTGTTGGCCACGGTTTGCTGACCCCTCTTCTAGGTACTGACGATATAGCAGTGACAGGAAAAAAAAAATGAAAAATCCAATCTCATCTGAGATTTCATACTAGGGGAAAAAGTTATTTCTACAAAATAGCTGTTTTTCCCATAATGGTGTGGCTCTAATAAAGAGAATCCTGGAAGGTCATTTTGGAGGGAGCACCACACCACTAAAATTTTATTTTTTGTTGAATTAGATAACAGTTTCCACAGGAGCACACAAAAGCATTGTTAGTATACTTTGTATGTCCACCTTCAGAGAAACAAGGGACACTTTTCCTCTTAAAATTCTGTACATAGACATTTTATCATTTGAGTGGAATATGAAAATTTCTATACTGCTATCTATGACCCTGAACTGAGAGACCCTAGAGGTTTGGGGTTGAGATTATATTACCTGAATACTCTGCAAGTTTTATGCTTAAGGCAGCCTTATGAGTGTAGGGAAGCAGAGGATATTCTGCAAAGCTGATTTGTTTGTTTTTTCCTGTTTTTTTTTTTTTTTTAATCCCCACTTTCTGATTCATTCTGAGCTATTAAATTTACTTTCTGGATATAAAAGAAGCTTCTCAGGCTCATAGCACTGATTTGGAAATGTGAAGCCCAGTTGATATTTTCCTGGAATTACTGAGCCCCTTCTAAGTATTCATGCATATTTTATGGCTAATGTTTGAAGTCTGGCTGATTTTGAGGGATTAAAATTTGAAATAATTAGCAAAAGTACTCTTTATCCAAATCTACAAATTAACCACCTTTAAAATCCAGCTAATAATCAGTTTATATTGTTTTCCAGATTTTTCAGGTTTAAAAAACAAAATTTGTGCAGTGTTTATATTGTAAAAAAGAGTCCTCACTCACACTTCCCAATTCCTGTTTGGCTAAGACCAGGAGGGAAAATTCTCATGAGCTCCATAATTCCTTTGAGAAAGACAGCCCTCTAGTCTTAGAGCTCAGATGTGGTGTTCCTGTGCTGTTGAACTGTAAAACTGCAATAAAGTTTCAGTAATGTATCTTCTCTGAAAGGCCTCTGGCACTCTTGGAAATTATAAGGCCTCTCTATATATGCATATTAAAAATTTAGTCACTATTCTGCAATTCTTTCCAATATGAAGAATAAAGAAACATGAACTATAAAAATAGCAGGAAAAGCAAAAGGGGGGGAAGCTTAAAAGGTTAGCCGTTCTGGAAGTTTCAAAGAGACCATAAAAACAGCTTTGTTCCATGTGCTCTCTGACGTTATGTCTGCCTTATGTCTATTGGAACTGACCCACCAAAAGCTACCATCACAGCTGTTGTAAAAAGTTGGCTTAGGAAAATGTCCCAAGTAAAATTTCTGAAATGTCCCCTTTCCTACCACATGTTCAATGCATTCTCTTCCTAGAGAATAGGACTTAGGTCACTAGGGATTGGAAACCTGTATCTCCTCTTTCGTCTTATTCCTGATGCACAGAGTAAAAAACGAAGAAGGGAGGGGGAATTATGGAATGCAGGCAAGATTGATTTTCACATCCATGGAGCCACTGGTGGTATCCATGGAGCCACTGCCTTCCCAGTGTTTTACTCCCCAAGAGATGTTCTTCTAGCAGCTATCCGCACACCGTCTGGTTGTCTAGTGGAATTGTAATACATCTTGATGACAGAAGAGGAATGTCTTCCCCTGCCTTTCTCTCACCTCTTTTTGGTGAGGGCAGGCAATCTTGTGACTCCAAGATTTCATTTACTGATGCATCCTTGTGTGTCCATTATCTGAGAACTTCCAGGGAGCCTTGACAGTTTTACCTCTCCTTTACGGTTGAGGGATAGAGAAGAAGGGCCAGGAATTTGAACAGAAATCCAGCCCTCAAGGAGTCTCACTACATTTCAGTAAGCAATCCCCTTCTTGTACCTCTCACAGTCAGAAGACCAGTCCCAAAATCTCTAAAGCAATCAATGAATTAAAAATACCCCACTGAGCTCAGGACTTCCTCATTAAGCACCATGATGGACAGGCTGTCTTGTAGTATCTATTCAAATGCTTCTTGCCATTGAGAATCCGCTGCTTCTTGAGACATTCCTGGCTAGAAGGTTCTAATTGTTAGGAATTCTGTCCCTAGATTGAACTAAAATCTGTCTCCATGGAATACTGCTGCTCCACCCTCAGTACTCCCAGTTCTGCTCTCTCCTAGGCATTGTGCTAAGCATTGTGGTACATATAAAATAGTACATAGCATGATTCCTTCATGGAGCTTTAGGCAGATAAGATATACAAACATGAGAAACAGTTTTTATATAACACAGTAATCCTGTAAAGGAAGCAGTGTGCATTTAAAAAACAAAACAAGGAAAACAGATTCAGAAAGATAAAATTAATCATTGCATATATTCCAATGAAAAGATTTTTATTAAATGCATTGTATAGAGGATGTAAGATTGGAGTGGCGTGCTGAAAATATTGTATCATATGGCTGGTTTATTTCCACTGACCAAAGAGGTGCTAAATGGCACAACCGAGAATTATCTTCAGGAAGACAATGTGTGCCTATCTTGACAGTGCCTGCTAAGGTGCTAAAGAATTTTCTGGTTCTGATGATACATTTGGCCTAATTTACAGTAGAAAGTAGCTCACCTAGGCAAAAGAAAAAAAAGAAGAAGAAGAAAGAAAGACCTTTACACCTATCAGTTTGTTAAAACCCTGAAAGGCACTACCAAGGGAGATGAGTGACATTTCCATCCTTCAGAGATCATCAGAGGTGACCAGGCAACTATTGGTTCTGAACGATTTAGACACTCATCTTTCTAAGGCAGGGGGCCTAAATGGAATAATCCCTTAAGATTCCTTTCAGATCTAAAAATCTGATCCTAATTTGTTGATCCAGAGGAAAACAGGGGGAATATTTGTCTCCCTACCCAAAAGCGTCAGCAAGTATGCCACCTATCATCATCTGTGATATCACTGTATTCCTATGATTCCTATGAAAAAGGTGTGAATTCTGCTCCAAACGGCCCTATGGCCCTGTGACCAAAAGTGAAGGTTCTAATTTTGCTGTGCTTATACCTTCCCCACCTCTTCCCACCTCCCACCCCCAACCAGTCAGCAGATGGCTTTAAAGCACTGCTGCTGTCATAACACATCATTGAGAAGGGTGCTAAACCGGTGTTTTCTTTTTTTTTATTTGTGTATTCAGATTTTGTTATGGTTCACGGGAAGAGAATTGTTCAACTCCTCTGCCAGTCCTGGGTGTGAGGCACTTTACCATTCCTGTGCTGGAGAGGTCCCCCAAAGTTACTGGAGTCCATAGGCTTGATTGGTAAGAGGCTCCTATGCCTTCCCTAATAGCTATTGCAGCACCAGTTTTTTTTTTTTTTTTTTTTTTGCCTTTTAAAAATTGGGTTCTGGCAGACCTGTTGAAATGAAACTGTGTGTGTATATATCCTCCTTCCTTCTCTCCGTTAGAGACTTTTCTTCAAAGGATCAGGCTAAGGTCCTTTGGAGAAAAGGAATATGATCCTTTTGTCATTCTTTCTTTGGTGGATCTTTGCCGCATTCCTCCCAGTTCAAAGATACTTGCCTTATCGGCTTGATTTTCAAAGTCCTCCACAAAAATTGGACAAGCCTTACCTACCTTTCTAACCTGAACGCCACTGATGTCCTTCACCCTTACATTTGCGTACCTAGCACCCAGCACTAACACATAGTAGACACCCCCATATTTGTTAAATGAATAAACAGATTCCAGCCTCTATTTTACCACCCCAGAGCATCCTTGAATCTCCCATTGCTAAAGCTGGTGCACAAGCTAAGCACTCTGCCAGGAGCGGAAACCTTACATGATCTCTTATCACACTCTCCCATCCCTGCCACTCACTGCCACCTCTATCTTCGTGGAAATCAATCAGACCAGTGTGTGCCTCTTGTATCCACAATTTGCAATGTGTGCCATAATAATGGCACCACTGGTTTGCTGGATTGATTATTTATGTATGCACATGTATTCCCTCTATACTGGGCTCCATCTGCAGCTGAATCATCTTTAAATCTCTGTGTGCCTGTACTTAGCAGGTAAATAGTAAATGTTGAATTGAACTACTGTTCCCTTACCTTTAAGCAAGAAAAAGGAACATATCAAGCCCCAAACCTCCCAGCCCTCACCATCCCCTCCCACTTCTCTCTCCTCTGACCTGCAGCAGCCTGTCTGTGCAGGAACTCCCCTTTAGAGGGGGAAAAAGGAGAGATTAAGACAGTGTCACAGCACTGAGGGACATAAATATTTACAGGCTGGGTTT
The DNA here is from genome assembly GCF_023851605.1 of Tamandua tetradactyla. Taxonomy (NCBI): domain Eukaryota; kingdom Metazoa; phylum Chordata; class Mammalia; order Pilosa; family Myrmecophagidae; genus Tamandua; species Tamandua tetradactyla. The sequence goes on along the minus strand of NC_135330.1, from coordinate 29,855,031 downwards.
ATTTTTAGATCAGAGGAGCATGACAGGCCCGCTTCAGTCTACTCCTCTTAGCCATTCGGTGCAAGGAAGCCAAGGCAGATTCACGAGAGAACAATGGAGAATCTAGACAAGCCCCCATACTGCAGGGCACACTGCCCTGGGCTGCTGAGCCCTGCTCACCTTGGACTACTTATGAGGCGGCTGGTTGTCTGCGTAGCCTGGGTTCACCTAGAGGGAGGAGATGGAAGCATGCTACCTCATCTAGCCATTCATCAAGTCCTATTCATGACCACACTTTAAATCCATCCATTCGGTAAGAAATGGGCTGTTCTGCCCGCAATTCCTCATATGTAACTCCTTATTAAAGGGAGGGCTTTGCAGCTTAAAAAACAAGCAGCTGTTTTGCAGAGACCTTAAAAAGCATTTGGTCTGATTCAGGCAAGATAATAAAATTACTCATAGAGTTTTTTCTTTTCTTCCTTTTCAGGCATTCTGAAACCCAGAAAGGTTGACAGGAAGTAGGCAGTAAAGGACAGACAGCAGGCACCAGGGGAAACACTGCAGACAGATAACGAGGCCTTGAATATGCAAAATAAGCAATATTTATTGAACTTTCCTATCTGCCAAGCACTGTGCTGATTTACATGCCTTATTTTATTTAATCCTCAAAAACTATACCAAAAAATTCCCACTTCTTGATATATACCCCCAAAGAATTCAAAGCAGGGTCTCGGACATACTTTTTTTATCAGTGCACATTGCACTGTTTTTCATAATAGCCAAAAAGTGGATCAACCCAAATGTCCATCAACAGATGAATGGATAAACCAAATGTGCTATTTATGTACAGTGGAATATTCTTAAGCTTTAAAAAGGAATTAAGTTATGGTACATGCTACAACATAGATGAACTTAGAAAACATCGTGTTGAATGAAATAAGACACACTAAAAGACAGATATTGTATGATATCACTTTTATGAAAAAAACTAGAACAAGTAAATTCACAGACAGAGAAAGATTACAAGTCACCAGGGATTGGGGGTGAGCGGAATGGGGAGTTGTTGCTTCATGGGTATAAATTCTTATTAAGGTAATGAAAGCGTTTGGGTAATAGATGTTGCTGATGGTATCATAATATCATGCATGGATTATCACTGAATTGTACACATGAAAGTGGTTAAAATGAGAAATTTTGAATTATATTCCTGACAATAATATATACTGGCAATGGACTGTCAGGTGGGCAAGACAGAAACTTCCATTGTTTCTGCAAACAAAACAACAAACAAAAAATTAGGTGTATTTAGTGTGGGAAGACTAATCAGATTGTGTAATTTCCAATATATGACGATTTAAAAAGACCTGTGAAGTAGATGCTGTTATCTCTATCTTAATGATACCAAGTCAGTATAATCCAAGAGTCCTAATTCTTAACAACCGTACACTACCGAACCCTCCCATTATTTCCTTTGGCTTTTGAGACTCATGTAACCCTGAAAGGTAGTTAACCTCAGTCAAATAGATGAAGAAACTGAAACTAAAGTAACAATGCTAGTACAGAAATGAGGATGTGGTGAAACCAGCACTCAAATTCTGAGAGAAGGGCAGAGCTGCCCTGATGCCAAGTTCTTCCTGAGCCCAGTAAAGCTATGAGGTAGGGCAGTCCAGGGCCGCATGTGGCCAATAGTCCTATTTTGTTTGAAAATGTTTTAAAATGCGTTGAGTTTGAGGGTGGTGCGACAGTGGCTCTGAGAATTCTTGCCTGCCGTGCTGGTGGCCTTATTTCCCATCAAACTTCACATCTTCATCCCACATAAGAGCACCCATACACACTCACACTCCTGTTTACTTTGCTTTATTTTCCTTCATAGCTAATATCCCTACCTAGTGTGTGAGCACATACACATACACAATTTTTCTTGTTAATGTGTTTCTATCTCCCAACACTGGAATGTAAGCTTCACGAGGGCAGTGACCATGTCTCTTTTACTTACTATGTATCCTCAGTAAGTATATAGGGTCAGGCCTATAGTAGGTGTTCTATAAAACATGTTAAATAAATGGTGGCTTCCAGAGTAGGTTTTTTCCTATCAGGAACTCCACATGCCCTGTTCTCACATAGAACTGTGTGCTTCAATTAAATGTTAGTCTGTCCCCATCTGGTTTGCCAGCACATCTGCTTTATGTCATCTCCTCCTTGGAATATCAGAGTTGCTGCCAGTCTCCATACAGAGAAGATGGGAAGGACTGGTTTTGTTTTCCTTTTCTTCTTGCCCCCTAGAGATGGCAGAGAAGGATTCCCTCAGGGTCCTAGGCCTACACTCTTTCTACCATCCCCACTCCACCTTAATGTCATGTACCTCCTCCATCCCAGGTGTAAGGGAATGGAACTCTGAGCACTTCTCCAAGACCTCCTAGCTAGGGCCTGTTTTAGGAACTTCTAAGCAGAGAAAGATGACATTTAAAAGCAAAACAACCAACATGAACTCCAGTAATATTTATTTAGGTTTGCCTAAATTTGCAATGTACAATGTGTCAGGAAGGAGCACAATTTACAAACACTGTATTCAAGCCATCATTAGGGTCATTTCACCAAGAATTGCAGGCCCACCTTAGAGACCCATTTGTGTCATCTGAGTCTGGGCAGGGAGGTGGGAAGCCAAGCCAGGGAGAGCCCCACGCCTCTCTGGGTGCTCTAGGGAGCTCCAAGCTGCCCACCTCCCACCTCCTCACCACAGCGCTGAGTAGGCTCTTGAAGGGCCTCATGGGTACAACCTTCCACTTGTCAATTCAACACTTCCCAGACCCTGCAATTTTGATTCAACACTTCCCAGACCCACCTCCACCCCATACCTGCCTAAAGCTAGAGAGTCCCATGGAGAAGCAACACCTCACAATCTAGGGACTCGGCCTACTTCCTGGACAAAGCCTATGACACCTCACTGTTCAGAAGGAGTGCTGTGCAATTCTGGACCCACCCCCTGGAACTGCTCTCCACTCTTGCACCATACTAGTTTTCTGGGACTGTCATAACAAAGTGCCACAAACTTGGTGGCTTAAAACAACAGAAATGTATGCTCTTATAGTTCTGGAAGCTAGAGATCTGAATCAAGATGTTGGTAGAGCCATGCTTCCTCTGAGGTTCTAGTGAAGAAATTGTTACATGCTGTTCTCTGAGCTTCTGGTGGCTTCTCGCAATCCTTTTTCTTTGGTGTGTAGCTTCATCATGCCACTCTCTGCTTCAGTCTTCCCATGGCTTTGTTCTCTCTCCTCTTTGTTCTCTCTCATATGCTCTGTCTAGACTTCTTACACAGACACCATCATCAGATTAGGGCCCACTCTAATCCAGTATCAACTCATCTTAACGTGATTACATCTGCAAAGACCTTATCTCCAAATAAGGTCACATTCACAGATGCATATCTTATGAGGGACACAATTCAACTCATGACACTCATCTATTCAGGGAAATATATGAGTACAGAAGTGGAGAGAGTGACCTGATTGTGAAGATTAGCTGGAATGAGCTTTAACTTGACACCTCATAACCTGATTGAGAAAGATGCCTTGAAGAATTTCTGTGTCCTAAGGACCCCAGACAGGATATAGCCAGGGCTGCAAGACTTCTGAGTCCCCATATTCAAACAGTAGGTGATGAGGATAGACAGAGAAGAAATACGGTGCTTGCCCTTTGGGAGTGCTCCCACCATATGTAACTGAAGCTAAGCAATGCTAAACAACAGAATGACAAATAAGAACTTGCAGCCATGTTAAAAGTCAAACAGTTCCCTGGAGCTCTGGCTGCTGTAGAGGCATGCCTTAACTGCTTATGGTCATCCAGTGCTGATCAAGACTGTGAGCTCCCTGAGGACAGAACTAGGGATGACAATACCCTGTAAGTCTTACAGCTTGCTTAGCCCAGGGACCGAGTGCTTCCTGCATGTTTGTGGGACAGAGTTGAATGAACGATTCCTAAGTGGCTGTAATCGATGCTTGAGAGGAGATGGGCTGAGAAATGCCTTTCCCATCGGAGGTCAGTTTCTTCTGGAAGTGCCAAGGGGACCCTGAAGAACTGGGCAGTTACAGATGTGCTCCTGTGGGTCTCTGCCCATCGGCACATTTATTCTATCTCTTATCTAGGAGTGAGGACGTGGCTTGTCCCACCACTGAGCATTTGAAGCAGGACCAGATCCAATATCTTTTATCCACCTGCTTTCCACGATTGTGGCTTCATATCTTTGTGTCCTGAAGGCTTTTGGACCACTTAAGCCTTCTTCTAAGGGGGCAGCCCCCTTAAGCTCTTTTCAATTAGGTACTAGTAACCTCAGTGTTAACAGTGATGGGCACAGGATAGTAGGACCATTATTGCAGTTTAGCCTATTAGCCACTTTCCCATAAGGATACTATGAACACAGTTCTGGCTAATGAGACATAAACAGGTCTCTGCTGTGTGGTTCCTGAGAAATCTCTTACTTTTTCCATATAAGCATCACCTCGGCTCTTTAGCCACTCTTCCTGCTGTGAATAAGAATTTGATGGCTTAGGCAGCCATTTTGTAACCATGAGGGAATTATCAAAAGGATCTCAGAGAATTTAGACCTGTTCTCGTGGAGCCACTGAATCAGTCCTTCCAGACTTCTTGTTAGGTGAGAAAAATAAACCCTTATTTTTTTAAGCTTCTAAGTGTGTTTTCCATTACTTGAAGTCAAAAGCAGCATTGACTGATACCTGTAGGTAGCTGGGAAGAGGGAGCAGGAGCCTTCACAGCCGTGCTTGCTGCAGGGACTGAACAGAACCATGCCCAAAGTTGTTGCTGGATAAACAGCAAAGTCCTAAGGGACTCAGATCCTCACTTCCAGACATGGTTTCTGGACCAGAAACCTGGCCACAAAATCAGGCAGCAGAGCAGGACAGCTAAAACTCCTGATTGTGCTGAACTTTCTGCATTTTACACTGGCCATCACTGTGGGATTTAGGGACTAGATGGACAGGGTAAACTGATAAAGAGAGAAGGTGAGTGAGAGTCCTGAATTGCTCTGCTGCTTAGGCCCTCTGGATAATAATCAGGTAGCCTGGGACTCTGTCTCCCATTCTGTGAGGCTGTTGGAGAATCAGAGGTTCCAGGGAACCTCTTCCCACAGTTCTACCTCCTACCCTCATTGCAATCCAGCCAAGTTAGAGTCACAAGGACGACATCCAGAAACACAAAAGGGAGCTCCTGGTGGCTGGGCACAGAGAGAAACGCGCTCTACTCAGCGTGATCACTGGCACAGAGGGAGCGGTTTCCCCTGTCTGGGTTGGTTCGTTTCTCTCTGCCAAAGAGTGGCAACCAGCCTTGTCAGCTCACACATGGGGAACGATGGTGGCTTAAGTGAATTGTCACCTAGAATGTTCTTAGAGATTGGGGAGATGAGCTGTTGCTATCCGTGGGTCCTTGCATCATCCCCTCTCCTGCCTCCATACCAAGTACATCCTACTGCCCCCTACTTTGGGGCAATTCCTCCATTCTCTTTCTGAGGTGCAGAAACTAAGGTGAAAATTGGCTTAGCGGGGGGTATGGGGGTGGCGGGTGAAGAGGGATGGGACCATGCCTCATCCATCCTCAGTACCTAGAACACAGCTGGTGCCAAAAGCTGTACAGCTTACCAAAGCAACGCTGGGACCCAGGTGGTCTGGTTTCTGAGGACTGCCCTATGTAACATCCAACGTGCCATTTCAAAAGGACACAAGTTCTTTACTTTTTTTCTTGAACTCCTTGAAGACAAGTATGTTGACTACAGAAAAAATTCTTTAAAATGTTCTTTTCCTTTCTTAACAACATCTTTAATAGACTGTGATTCATTTTTTTCTTCATGCCCAGATCTCTAGGGGGGAAGGAGGGGATACACTTACCCTTAAATTTGGCTGTTATCCCTGTCACCACAGGCCCTTCTTCTCTTTGCCCTCCTCTTGCCAGGTAAGGCCAGACTCTCTCACCAGGAAGGGAGAGGAAGTACCTCACTGGCAAAGTCAGAGTTCCTTCTCTTTTGTGGACAGGAGATGGGGACAGGCTGGAACACACTTATAGTAATGATGAATAAGGAAAGAAAGTAGAAAGAAGACAAGGGGAGGATGGAGTGGCTCAGATCTCAGGTCTCCTTCAGGTCTAGCACCTAGGAAGTGCCCTTCCTGCTTGATCTCTTGTCTTTTTACTTTTTTAAGGAATTCCAAAACCAGATGAGGAATTTACCTTTGAGAAGTGCAATGATGTGACTCTTGGAAACAGAGAGTATTGAGAACAACACGGAACTGGGATTCAACCCGGTGGTCTGGTTTCTGAGCCAGGTTGGCTCCACTGACTGCCCCGATGCCAGCTCCTCTTCCACCTGCTTCTGGGCACTTCTTAGTTGTCGGTATGTGAGAGGGGAGGGAGGGAAGGGAAGGTACCTCCAGCCACTTTCGCATCCTGTCCACAGCTCTTGGGTCAAGTTGGTAAATAGCGGAAGTGAAGGAGATAATTCAGTGCTGGGTTTGGTGTTCCACCGCAGGAAGCCAAATCCTGACCCTCGCCACTTCCTGTCTGTGAGCCTTCAGGCCAGCTCCCGCGTTTCTCTTGTCTCTACCCTCACCTCTAAGACGGAGGAGCATGACTCGGAGAAGCACACGGGTCGCTCTGGGCACCCTAAGTGCCTCCTGGTGTTAGCTATGAGGTGCTGGTCAGCAGTTCCAATCCTCCAGCATTTCCCCGGAGTCTGGGCTTCTCTTGCCCGGAAACTTACCTGGAAAGAAGGAAAGGAATGCTTTGCCTTGCCGAAGAGTCTCCAAGGGGCTGCAGAGGTGGGAAGCAGTGAATTAAAGGTGGATGAGGTAGAGCCATGCATTTGACAATCCAGAGATAGAAAACAAAACAGCCTCATGTTTTAAGGCATTGCCACAAAACCCTTACTCCTCAGAAGAGAAAACATCCCCGTAACAAAAAACATTTAGAAAAGCGTTTAGAAAAAGCACTTGGAAATGTCTGTAGGGCCCTTGTTTAACTTACTGATTTATCTTGATTGTGCTGTCTAATCCAACTTGTAAAACTCCCCATCTAACAATTTAGGAGAAAGGAATAAGCAGGAGAAGGAGGACCAACGAGGGCCCCTGGAAAGAGTGAGGGTACTGACTGGCCACCCTGTGGTCAGCTGTACTGGGAGCAGAGGGGCTCATTAGTTCGTTTGTTCATTCATTCATTCCATAGTCACTAAGTGCTGCTAGGTGCATGCAGGGGACAAGACAGACTAGATCCAGCCCTCAGGGAGCTCATATTCTCCTGGGAGGGAATACTAAATAAGTGAACAGAGGCCAGAACCCTCATTAATAAATGCTAGAGGAGAATAAACAGGGTATGGGGAATTTGAGCCACTTAAGAAATCAGGGAAGGCTTTTCTGAGGAGGTGGCATGGCAACTGAAACCTAAAGGAGAAGACAGAGTCAGCCTTGCAGTGGGGGTGGGGGGAACTGGGGGAAGAGTTGTCCAGACAGCGGCAGTGGCAAGTGCAAAGGCCCTGTAGCAAGGCTCAGCTCATGGGGCTGCCACCTAGACCACTCACAGGCGAAGATGAACAGTGCAAGGCAGGATCCTAAGAAGCAGAAAGAAAGCCCCTGGGGCTGGAGCTCAGTGGCCGAGGGGTCATGCTTGTGGGCAGAGTACGACATTGGACTAGGTGGTGGCTTTAGGGAAACCACAGGGGACTGGGAGGGGTGGGGGGAGCCTTGGGTTCAGTGAACATCACTGGGCACCAAGCACAGGCCATGCTCACAGCTAGATGTGTAGAATATGACCCATGCAGTTCTCCCCTGCATTTCACCGCCTCTACCTTTCTCCTGAGTCACCACTACCCCCTGCCTACCTACCATCCCCTCAACGGGGAGACTGAGGCTCCCTAAACTGTATCTGCACCCAACCTCCCATCCTTTCCTCCTACCCTTGGGTAGCAAGAGTGGAGGCGTCCTCTCCTCCAGACCAAAGCACTCCCCTCACCATGTCCCGGGTCCAAACCTTTAGCCTACTCCGGGACCTGGCATTGGACTGTGGCTCATTCCCTCTCTCTCACTCTCTCATCCTCTCCCTCCCTCTTCCCTTCCCTCCAGTATTCCTCCCCTCCCTCTCTCTTTCTTTTCCTCCCTCCTGAGTCTTCAACTTCTCCCATTTACAGGATCCTTTCCCCTATATTTAATTATCTTAAATGTCCCTCACCTAGACAGACAAAAACAATTACAAAATCACCTCACTTTAGTTTCCACTCTATTTTCAAACTTCTTGGCAATACTGTCTACCCCTGTCTCTACTTCTTTTCTCCCACTTAGTTCCAGCCCTGCCTGTGCCCCCTCCATGCCAGGGAAATAAGCCTGCCCTGGAAAGCTATTGCTACCAGGGCACATTCACCCCTCTTCCATCCGGGTTACAATGCCCCATGCCATTTGAATCTATTACGTACCCCAGAAAAGCCATGATTTAATCCTGATGCCATCTTGTGGGAGCAGCCGTTTCTTTTCATCCTAATTCAATATTGTAGGGTGGAAACTTTTTTTTTTATCTCCACGGAGATGTGAAGCGCCCAATTGTGGGCGTGGCCTTTTGGTTAGATGGAGATGTGACTCCACCCATTCGAGGTGAGTCTTGATTAGTTTACTAGACTCCTTTAAAAGGGAAACATTCTGGAGAAACCTCAGGTGCAGATGCTTGGAGAAGAGTTACTTCAGAGCTGACAGAGATGTGAATGTTTGAAGATGCTTGGAGTGCCGACAGAGAGAGCAGGTGCCTAGACACAAGTAGAGCCCAGCATACATTTCCATGTGCCTTCCCATGACGTGCTAAGCAAGCCAGAACCCAGAGGAGCTAAGTGAAGGCCCACAGATGCTTAGAGAGGAAACCACTGGCATCAGAACCTGGAAGCAACGAACCGGAAACAAGGACCAGCAGATGCCAGCCACGTGTCTTCCCAGATCACCATTCCTTGAGCCAAGGTATCTTTCTCTGGATACCTTAATTTGGACATATTTATGCCTTAGAACTGTAAACTTATAACTTTTCAAGTTTCCTTTCTAAAAACCATTCCATATCTGGTGTATTGCATTCCAACAGCATTAGCAAACTAATACACCCCCTCTCTGTAGCCAGTATCTCTAAAGATTAGACTCATCATAATGTATTACACTTGTTTCTTTATTTGTCCCTCCTGCCCTCCACACACTCCTGTGGATGCCATGAGGATAGGGACTGCCTGCTTTTTGGTCATCCATGGATCTTGCTAGTTTTGTACCGCACACTGGAAAGTACACAAAAAGTGCTTGCCAAATGAATTAGCAGAAGGCATGCTTACTGCTTTAAGGGCTTGCCTTTTATTGGAAGAGAAAAACCATAAAAACATTATAAAGCTGAGACATAAAGTGTGGAGGGGTGAACCTGAGAAGTACAGAGAAGTCTCGGGGGCTAAGCTAGACTCTGCCTGGAAGTGACATCCTACTTCCTCTGTGAAGCCGCCTGTGGGTGGCAGTACACCAAGCCGTAATGTAAACGTGGCTGTGTCTGTGCAAATAAACATACACTCAACAGTTATATATGACCCCAGGGAGAGAAACTGCCGAAGGCACAGCCCACCAGGCAGCCCCAGCACCGACGGGTGCACTCGGGCCATCTTCTTCTCAGGGGAAGTCCAGGGCCTGCTTTTATATAAAATAAAGGCATGTCACAGGCAGGGGAGCTGCTTTCAAGTCCCGATCTGCCTGGCGCTGCCCTCCTTAGATGTGTGATCTTAATTCTCTGTGCTTCAGTCCCCTCACCTGCAAAGTGGGAAAAGTAGTACCCTTTACCTCATGGGATGACTGTGAAGATTAAATGGATTCATGTTGGTGATTTAGGTCGGCACATAGCACAGTGCCTGGCTCATGGAAAGATCTAGAATGCACCAAGGGTTAACTTTTCCTGTGGATGATTTGTGCAGTCATCCTTTCTGAGCCATAGCTACCCTTTAGTACATGAACAAACCCTCTCCACAGGATTTGCAAATTGCAGCCTGGGTGGCTCCCTGGGAGGTGGGTCAGTGGTAGGGAGGGGAGCTGTGCAATCATTAGGAGGGATCGGGGACAGATGCCCTAAGGAGGTTTAGCAATCAAAATACAGGGAGTCCAGTTAAATTTTAATGTCAGATAAACAAATAACTTTTTTAGTGTAAGTATGTCTTGTTCAATATTTGGAACATATTTTCAGTAAAAAATTATTTGTTGTTTATCTGACATTAAAACGTGGCGAGGCCTCCTGCGTTTGCTCTGGCAGCCCGAAGAGGTTTACTCGGCCAACACCCTCTGACCGGAAGCCCACAGTGTGCGGAGGGAGGACGGGGCAGGACAGGAGCCTGGATCCAGAACCCACTGGCCGGTCCCAGCGTCTGCGAACCCCGCCCCCGGGTCCCCACGCCTGGCCAGCGCTCCTGACCGCGTCCCCGCCTCCCCCGTGTCCAGCACCGCATGGCCCAGAGCAGGCGCTAGGAAGAGCGTGTCTCGACTGACTGCGGCTCCCATGGGCCTGAGCCTGGGGTGTGATCTGAGGGGCATCAGGAGGCTCCCTCCCCCAGTAGCCCTCCCTCACATTTCCTTCAAGATCACTCCTTTTGGTGAGGCTGTTGTCCCCGGTTCCTCGAAGGAGCAGCCCTGGGGGAAGGGGCCGCACCAAGCCCCCATCAGCCTTTCACGCAGGGGCAGGCTCTGAGCACCATGGGGTCAGGATGCCCGGATTTGAATCCCAGCTCCACTCCCAAGTCAGGCTTTTCTCCTCCCCGTGTTTTTCCCACCTCCATTTCAGCCCGGCAGCTGCCGGGTTCTTTGCACGCGGAAGTTGCTCAGAGGCAGCCAGGCCTCCTGCCTGGGTGAAAGACTGAACACCCCGAAGCACTTGCCTCAAAGGCTCCGAGGCGCTGAGAGAAAGGAGGAAAGGGTTTCCTCCGAATGGACTGGGGACGAGGGAGGATCCGGGAACTATTTGGTGAAAGCAAACGGGGAAGATAGTGAGAGCTTAGAGGGGCTTCCTGGCTTCTTCCCGAAGGGGCCTGAGAGGGGCGTGGCCTGGAGGAACTGCGGGGGCTGGGAGCGGGGTCAGCGCAGACACGCGGGACGGCCACCACCGCCGACAGTGTTCACGGGCCGCTCTGTGCCAGGCTCGGCTCTGCAAGCTTGCCAAGGTTCATTCACTGAGCTCCTTCCTTCTTCCACATGAGAAAGCTGAGGAGCCACCGGGAGGTCTTCTGTGAAGCTCAGCTTGGGTGAGGACTGGGTGAGAGGAGAGAGGCCTTTATCGTGACTGAGAATAAATGTCCCTCAAACTGGAGGGGATGGCGACTCAAGGTCAAATTTGAGTTGATCTAAAGAAACAAAAAATAAATCTGATATTGGACTTGATATTGGACTGAAATGCAAGCTCTCTGAACACATGTGCTATCGCTATTAGGGAATTTGGCACCGGTTTGCCCTAGCCTGAGCAGCTTGTGGCTAGGAACCCCTAGGCAAGTGTCCTGGGGGCTGGAAGGGGTTTTTGCTTGATTTTGTCCGTGCTGTCCATCAGAGCATCCCTGGGGGACGCTGGGGTTGGGAGAAGGTGGCAGCTGCCTGCGCCCAGAGTGAGTGAGCTGGCACCCTATGCTGGCCCCAAACACCGCCTCGGCTCCCCGGAGGGGGTGGGGGGGCTCTGAGCAGGTCTGAGCGCAGCATCTCCGAGGGCCACTCGGGGCGACGTTGGCCTGCGGGACCCAGTGCCAGCCTGGGGACCCTCCACCTGAGAACCCCCGAGGACGTTTAAAAAAAAGTACGGATGCTGAAGAGTCCGATACGATGGGTCTGAGGTGGAGCCCCAGGAATTTACGTTTTGTAAAAAGCACCCACGGTTGGTGCTGATGAGCAATTGGGTTTGAGATCTCCAGTGGGAGGCTCACCTTCTACCCACTCAGCTGCTCTCCGCTGTCCCTCCCCACCCCCACCCCCTTACTGCAAATCCACCGGCCTCTGCTTGAACCGCCCCTGTGACAGGGGCCTCGGTGCCGCCCAAGCACGTCCCGTCACTTGTTCTGAATGCTTGAAAGTCCTTTCTTCTACGGATTCGATGTCTTCACCGGCCTGCATTCTGCCTCCCCACGCTGGGCAGAACCTGCCTTCCCCAGCACCTCCTCCCCGGGGCCGGCTGCTCAGCTCTGAGGACCAGCGGGCCACCTCCCCTTCCTGAAGCTGCCCGCATGCAAGACCCCCTTCTTCCCTCCTCATGGCACGAGCCTCCTGGATAGGCTGCCTCTGTGCTGCTCGCTGGGCATATATCCCTGTGAAATACGCTGCCAAACCTGACCAGAACCTCCAAAAGGTCTACTCAGAAGAGACAGAGCTCTCCTTCCCTGTGCAGGCCCTGCCTATCTTGTGACGCATTTTTAGGTCTAAAAGCCAATAAAATGAAAGGAAAACTTAAGCACATAATACTGCTATCCTCATTCTCACCCTAGCCTAATTCCACAATTGCTTTAGCTTTTCTTTTTTTTTTAATTACCTTAGTATTTTTTCTCAGTTGAAACAAGGGTGTGTGTACTGCTTTATACTCTGCCATTTTCATACTTCACCATTTTGCTACATCTCTGCATAGTTTTCCTAAATATCATTTAGTGCCGGAACAGTGCTGCGTGGCCTGCGTTCAAATCCTGCCTCTTCCACCAGCTCACTGCCTGCACCTGGGCACGAGCTATTCCTCCCCATTAGCTAATCCTGTTTTGTCCACTTTATCCATTCTCTTGTTTAATCCTCTGGGCTCTGTGCTTTTAACCATGCTGCATCCTTGGCTCTCAGGACAGTGACAGGATGACATTGTCAATGGGGGACCACAGGAACAGTTATTTAAGATGTTACCTTTTTTTTTTTGGCATAGACAGGCTCTGGAACTCAAACCTGGGTCTTTGGCATGACAGGCAAGAACTCTGCCACTGAGTCACCATTGCACTGCCCTAGATGTTACCTTTTAGACCAGCTTTTGCTAATAACAACTTCCATTTATGGAACTAGGCTACTGTGGGCTAGCCCTGGGCTGGGCATTTGACGTACATTACCCCCAGCAATTCTCAAGGCAACCCTATAAGATATCTATACACAGGTCCACCTTATGGATGAGAAAACTGAAGCTCAGAGAGGTAAAACAAGTTATCTAAGATCACACAGCTGTTGTAGGACAGAGCAGGGATTTAGGCTCAAGTTTGTGTGATTTCTGAGTCTTTACTTATGCACTAAATCTTCATTTCGGGAAATATGATCTGGCTTACTGAGTATTTGAGCCCTTGCACATATGTGCCTCAATGTAATCGGGTTGCCACAAACCTTGCTGATTTTGTGTTTCTCTTCTCCAAGTTTTCTCCCTTATAACTAATGAGAGACCTGTCTTCTCAACCCATTGTGTGGACTGCACAATGAAGGCACAGGCACTGGAGGCCACTTTGCCAAAGAGAGGTAAGGGGCAAGAACCCAGACTCCATCAGAGAGTAAATGGACAGTGGAGGTGAGAATGGAGTCATCAGAGAAAAGATGCCAGTGATGGGCAGGCCCTCTGCAGTTGTTCCTCTAAGCTCCCGGTACCAGAGTCGTGAGTGGAGACAGGAGAGCAGCTCTGGTTCAAACCATCCCACTCTGCACCTTCTCATTCCACCTTTCAGGGGCACCCTTTGGCCAGACTATCCCCAGCCATCTCTGCCCTCACTGCAGGCATGGCTTACACAGTCCTCTCCCCAGCCCCTCCTCACTGTTCTCACCCACGCAATCACGCACACCTCTGAACTCTTGTGCAATTATAATTTCACTAATTCATTTGGCAATTAATCATATTCTGCCTTGTGACATCTCTTCTATTCCGTGTCAAGCTGTTATTTAGAAGTACAATTGTTTAACTTCCCATGAGTAGCATATGGTGGCTTGTTAATCTAGTTGGGTTTTTTGTTGTTTATTTCCTGCCAGTCAATCAAACCAGGAGGAGAAGATTGAGGCCCACTTCTGGTGGGAGGCTAGGGGAGGGCAGAGGACCTCATTCAGGAGATAAGGGGGGCAGAGTGCCAGGAGTCTTTCCTGCAACAAACAGCTCTGTAGAGAGTCAAGCAGCCCATCCTGACCCTCAGCCGCCTTCCCTCTTAATTTCCCCAGTTATGAAACAGCTCTGGAAACAAACCGTCTCAGGAATTTTCCATGCATTTGTACAGTCTCCGTGGCTGGATTGCATTTCCTGTGGGCGAGGACCACTCTTCTATTTTCACCGAGGCTGCCTAACATGATGCGGCAAACTCTGAAACTAGACGGTCCCGGATTTGAGTCTCAGCTCGGCCACTGCCATTTTACCTCTCTCAGCCTCAGTTCCCTCATCTCTAAGATGGGGTAAAAAAATCCCTACCCCGTGAAATTGTTGTGAAAAATTTGAAACAAAGACTTATGCTAGTGCTCTCTGTGTGTATTCTAAAAGCAGCTTACCCCTTTAAATTCATAACTACAGGAAGTGTATTCTTTTATTGTTTTACACAGAGAGATTTAGGGCTGAGGAGCAGAAGAAGCAGGGTAGAGTACCAAGAAGAAAGAGTCCCAGGGGTCTCTGGGAAAGGGCAGTAGAGGACAAAAGTCAGCAGGGCAGGTAGATGGACATAGGAACTGGGTGGGGGATTGTCCTTTGAGTGTTCCCCAGGAGTTCTCCAGACTTCAGGTCCGAGATGGTTAGTAGAGGGGGATAGTAGGGAATGTTCCAGGCTTAAATGAACTCCAAGATCAATGTATTATCTTGCGATGAACTTGGCCAGTGAGGAGAAGCTCAACCAGAAGTGAGGCCATAAAATTCTGAGAAGAGTGAGAGTCAAGATGGCCAGAGAAGGTTTTCTCCATCCCCATTCCTTTTTTGATCCCAGATCCTCCTAAAGCTAAAGACTAGAAGGGACCATTTTATTAAAACTCAACATGAACAAGGAACCAATCCCTCTTTTGGCGTAACCAGGTGAAGGGGGTGCATGAATTAAAAGATCCTTTTTCCCTTGCAAAAGACCCCATTGTTCTCAGACGCTCTCCACAGTATCCCGACCAGCCTGAGATCCTCTTCTGCCTCCTCTACTCTACCCTCAAGAGTACAAGTGCTCCATCCGCCTCCCCCCTGAATGCAGCAACCTAACCAGAGGTGCAGACAGGGGCTGATGACGCATGCTACATGCTGGGCATCTTGGAAAAGCGTTATGAAAGAAAGAGCTATGGAGGGCCAGAGCAGAGGCTAGGAAGAGGGTCTGCGGATGCTCACTGCTTACCAAGGGAATGGCCGTGTGGGACGCACTGAGAGTTCAGGGCCCCATAGGGCTTAGAAACAACTGAACTGACCAGGAAAGCGATTCCTGACCCTCTGGTCCTGTATGCTAGCCACTAGCCATGCATGGCTATTGAACGCTTGAAATGTGGCTTTTCTTAATTGACATGTGCTCTCAGTATAAAATAAATGCCAGATTTTGGAGACTTAATATGATAAAAGAACTTAAAAGATCCTTCTATAAATGTTTGATATTGATTACATGTTGAAATTTTAATAATAAAATATATTATTAAAATTGCTCTCACCCGTTTGTTTCTTACGTTCATTTCTTTTTACTAGAATGCTTACAGTTACACAGGTGGCTCCCATGTTCCTGTTGGGCAGTGCGGCTCAGACACTGTGGACACTGAGTGGTTGACTGGCTGTGGAGCAGGTACTGTGTTCTAGACTTTACTCCATCGCCACCCTGGGTTAGGTGTGCTGGGAAGGGTCAGAGGACAACAGAGGGAGAACAGGGAAGGAGCTGGGGGCAAGCGAGAAGCAGAGAAGAAGGGAGGAGAATGGGGCCAGGACGGACAATCTAGTTCTCCAGCCCACCTGGCTGGCCATCTACAGAATCCAAAGCACTGTTCCAGGAGGTATGGGGTTAAAAAGCTGAGACAAATACCTCTGCTTGTCTTCTAGGGACTGATAAGTCTGGCGGGGGAGGAGGGGATTGAGGCATCACCAAATGGGCATCTGTGAGAAAGTCATCAAAACAACAACATACAACAACAACGGGGCCCTCTGTAACTAAGAAACATGCTAATTGAAAGGCAGCATCTGGAGAAAGCCTGGATTCTGGAATCAGAGGGAGAGCGTGGAAGGATGGCTGCCACGTGTTCAGAGCCGCCTTGTCTCCTCTGATCCTGGAAGAGGATGTTCGGTGTTACCGAGCCCATTTATGGATGCAGAAAACTGAGTCCTAGATGGGTAAAGTAACGTGCCAAGTCCAAGCACCACGATCTCCCAGAAGATGAGTTCTTCTCTGGGCTCTGCTATTTATGAGCTGTGTGATCTTAGGGAAATGGTTGAACTTTCCAGAGCCTGCCTCCCCCTGATTAGGTGAAGGATGAATGGCAAATGCTTTATAAATGTGCCTCTGAGTCTGGCACACAGTAGATGCTCAGCATGCTGACCGCTCCCAAATGTATATCTCTAGCCTGGACCAGTAACTACTCGCCACATGCGCTCGGATGCCCAACAGGCATCCTAAACTCTGTGCATCACCTTAAGCTTAATGTATCCCCAATTCAGCTCCTGCTATTCCCCTCCAAACGTGCTCACCTCTTAGTACCAAGGCCAAAACCATAGAAATATCATTGACTCTTTTCTTTCCAACACCCCTCTATTTGATCTGCCAGGAAATCCCGTGGCTGCTACCTTCAAAATACACCCAGACCTTAAGTGCTGTCACCACAATGGACTGAGCTACCATCAGCTCTCCCCTGGGTTTCTGGCGTAGCCTCTTCCTTCATCTCCCTGCCTCCACCCTTGCCTTCTTGCAGCGAGTACGCCACTCAGCCACCAGAACAAATCCTTTAAAAATATAAAACGGATCATGAGCCTCCTTAAGTAATCCAGCGGCCCCCACTGTACTCAGAGTAATAGCTGAGGTCACGGGATGGTCCAAGGCCTGCATCACCTCTCGTCACCTCTCCAGCCTCCCTGCCTGCTCCTCCCATCCTGGTTTACTCAGCTCCAGGCACTCTGGCCTCGGCGCTGTTCATCAGGCGTGGCTGGCACATACCTGTCTCAGGGCCTTTACCCAGGTGTGGCTGGCACATACCTGTCTCAGGGCCTTTACCCGTGTGTTCTCTCTCTCTCTCAGACTGCTCTTCCTCCAGATACCTGCATGACTTGAATTTTTACCTTCTCCAAGCCATATTTAAACCTGCTCCACCACCCCATGCCCCAGGATTCCCTATCCTCTCTGCCTGTTCTACTTTTCCTCAGAATGCTTAGCCCTTTTAATATATTTTGGATATTATTTACATCCTCCCCTCTTCAGTCTCCCTCCTATAATGGTTAAGAATTTTGTCTGTGTTTTTTTTTTCATTGCCTTATCCATAATTTTTAGCATAGTACCTGGCACAGAGTAGGCATTCAGACCATGCTTGATGAATGAAGGAATGTGGCATGAATGACTGAGCACCTCCCTTCCCCCCAGGCATGCCAGGGAGGGTAAATGGAGCCACAGAAATCCCAGCAATCCTCTACAATGAAAACACAGCTTGCTGCTGTTTAAACCCTGAGGCCTTTCTATCTCATTCCTTATTATAAATATACATCTCTTCCCTTCCAGTACAATCAGTTCAAAATTAACAAGAAAGCATCTCTCCCAAGCCCTCTGTAAGAGCCCAACTGCGTTGGACAAATGTTGCATGGCCGGGTCTCCCCTGAGCTTCAGTCTCTGGGCGCAGAGGCTGGGGAAGGGGGGCTGCACACTTGGCTGAGGCTGGAGAGAGGGGGTGATCTCAGCTGCTCAGTCTGAATGGAAGGGGACTGAGGGCATGGCTAGGGAATTGCCACCCCAACTATAGAACTGTCCTCCTGGATGACTTGGGGCGGGGAGTGTGGGGGGTGGGATGGAGGGACACAAAGCTGTTTTCCCCAGACAGGTAAGGCGGCAACAGATTTGGGACCGTCTGTGCCACTGTGGGGCGTTCTAAGTCAAAGCAGACTCCCAGAACAAGGAAACAGTCCTTCAAAGGAAGCTGAGAGCAAGGGGGAGAAAACACAAACACAGCAGCCAGAAATCTGCTCACACACCCATATTCTTCATTTAACCATAAAAACATATTCCAAACAGGAACCAGAGGCTGTCCTTGGGATGAATGTTAGATGTGTGAATATATATATATATATATATATGTATCCCTGAAATGTCAACTGTCAGACCGCTCAGGAAATGGCTCTGCTTGAACAGACTTTTCTGGACTTTCATTTCATGAATTTTAGAAACAATCACCCTTTTTTTTTTTTTACATGGGCAGGCACCAGGAAACAGCACTTTTATAAGACAAAGCCAACCACAACTGGGGACAGTTGTTCCTGAAGAGCCTCTCCTATTCTTTCTTGTCTTCTGTCTCCCCCTCACACCCACATCCCATCCCTGCTGCGTCTTCCCCACCCTCCCATAGACCACTGTGGCTCTTCTGGAAGCTTGCAGGGCATCTGGGGTATGAGAAGAGATAGGAGAATGTGGGGACAGGCCCACCCTCAGGCACAGTGAAAGAACATAAAAGGTGCAGAGCCCCGGGGGCTGCCACCGGGAAGTCCTAGTTCCCAGAGGGCTGTGGAGCTGTCCTCTAACCATTCCTGGCTACAGTCTTCTCATCTGGATAATGGGAATCATCGCCACCACTACACAGGGTTATGGGTGATGGTGAGACGTCAGGTCCTCGAGACAGCTTTGAGGGCCCTTTACTTCCTAAGCTTGGAGGCAACCCCAGCCAACAACTTGCACCTGGGCCATTTTGCCTGAGAATCACTGCTATTCTCTTGTTTAAAATTTCCATTTCTCAGGCGGGCCACGGTGGCTCAGCAGGCAGAGTTCTCGCCCGCCATGCCGGAGACCCGGGCTGGGTTCCCAGTGCCTGCCCATGTTAAAAAAAAAAAAAAAAAAATTCATTTCTCTTAACTTCCTGAAAAAAAAAAAAAGAGATGGCTTGGAGGCACATAAAGAAGAAGAGAGAGGGAAATAAGACAAAAGAGTTTAGTGTAGTTGAAAGGGAGGGAAGACACAGGGAACAGATGGCCATTAAGAGGCTTCTCTGTACCAGACACTATGTGAGACTGTTTATGAAATCCCCCCTAACCCACCCAACATTCCTGCCAGGAGGCTTAGAATACCTCTTATTACTGAATGGGAAACCAAGGCACAGAGTTGAAGTATTTTGTCCAGAATCACGCTGCTGGAATTCAATCCAGCTCTGTCTCATCTTGGCCCTGCTCCCACATCTAAAATGGAAGGTCATCTGCATAGCTGGACTCTGGTCCCACTTTCTCCACCTCACATCTCTGGGCTTTTGTTCCTTCACTTGTAAAACGAGGGAGGTGGACTAGAAGACCTCATTTCTAAGTCTTTATGATTGGGGTAGATTGTTTTATTGCCAAGGTATTCAATGTCTCTCCTTGCTGAGCCCATCTCTGAACGAAGATTATTCCTCCTGCCCCCCCGAGGACAGGCTTGAACATGTGTCCTACATTCCAACGAAATGTGAGTAGAAGGGATGTGTGCTTCATCCAAGCTGCATAGTCCCAGCCTTTCTTCTTCCTCTGCTTCCGGTGAGCATGTCCAGATGGGGCTGCTTCCCCAGCCTTGGTGCCAGAATGGAGAGGATGTGCAACAGAGCTCCACTGACCTACCATGGGAATGAACGTGAGCAAGGAATAACCCTTTGCCTATTGTAAGCCACCAAGATTTGGGGTCATTTCTTACCAATGCTGAACTTAGCATAAACCGACAAATGCAATGATTAGGGCTGAAAAGAAGAAGAGGAGAAGGAGAAAAGGGAGGATAGCATCTGTCCTAGGTTGCTAGCTGCCAGAATGCGATATACTAGAAACAAAACACCTTTAAAAAGGAGAATTTATTAAGTTGCAGCTATAAGGCTGTGAAAATATCCAAATTAAGGCAAGGCTAAGAAAATGTCCAAATTAAGGCACCAACAAGTGGTTACCCTCGCTCAAGAAAAGGCCGATGAAGTTCAAGTTTTCTCTCTCAACTGGAAAGGCACATGGCGAACATGGCAACATCTGCTAGCTTTCTCTCCAGGCTTCTTGTTTCATGAAGCTCCCCTGGGGACATCTTCCTTCTTCATCTCCAAAGGTCTCTGGCTGTGCGGGCTCTTAAGCTTTTTCCAAAATGCTTCCCTTTTAAAGGGCTACAGTAAGCAACCCCATCTTGAATGGATGGAGACACATCTCCATGGAAACCACCTAATCAAAAGTTACCACCCACAAATGGTTGGGTCACATTTCTAAGGATAATCAAAATGCTCCCACCCAACAATATGATTAAAGGACATGGCTTTTCTGGGGTACACCGTGATTCAAGTGGCCATAATATCTTAGAAACTGACAACTTTTAACTACCTAAGTAAACTTGAAAGCACATTGAGGGAGGGGGAGTATCTGGGCAGTCCTCTGAGATGTAAATGGCCCATTGATTATCTGAATTCCTATTGATCTTACAGAAGATGGCGCCCAAAGAATGTGGGGCAGCATGAAGATAATGAGGGGCACTAACATCTCAGAAACCAAATGCCACTTGGCAAGAGAGTTTGAAATCGGCAAATCACATAAGAAAAGAATAAGGAAATACAGAACAGAAATGAGTACATGAGTATGTTGCAAGGTGTTGGGTTTTTTCCCTAGCAGAAAACAATATTTTTAGGATAGGAGAGATTCTTAAAGCTTGTTTATGAAGTCCTTTTATTTGACAGGTGAGGAAGTTGAGGCTCTGAAAGGTTACACGACTTGTTCAAGGTCACATAGCAAATCAGTGTCAGAGTTTAGACTAGGACCTAGGCCTCATAAGTCCTAGTTTGGTTACACCGCTCTGTTTCCCTGAAGTGATTAACAGGAAAGCTTTTCCAGAGTAAAGCGTAAGCTGTTTGACTTGAAGGATAGCAAGGAAGGTGGGTACTGGTGACTGGGCTTCCTCCAGCCATGGGAAGACATTAGGGAGACAGATAGGCAGCTAGCTCTGTGGACAAGTAAACCTCAAGATGGAACACGTGTGGGCTCCCCGGGAAGAGAAAGGAGGGGAAGATAAACAGCAATTCAGCTATCTTGTGCTGAGGATCTGTAGGTCCCAGGTTTTATATTACCTGTTTTATATATTTTACCTGACCTAGTCTTTATATCAGTCCTAGGACACCTGCATTTTCATTCCCGTTTAATAGATGTGCCAACTGAGGCTCAGAGCATTAAATGATTTACCAAGGACTCACAGCTTACAAGTGGCAAGGCTGGGATTTGAACTCATGTCAGTATGACTCCAAATTTCCATTAAGGGAAGGAAGTTGAAAGAGGGCAGAAGTAGAAGGAAAGCAGGAGGAAGCAGCTACTTATGCCAGGTGTCAGCCTCTATGGCCCTGTCTCCAGGTCTATGGTTGTCAGAGCTTTCAGCCAGCAGCCTGGTGGAGGCCCCCCACCCCTGCCCTGAGCTCACCCCACAGGTTCAAGCCCATGGCTGAAGCTCCCTGGGTTCCCTTTGTCACAGTAGTTGGCACAGGGTGGCCGGAGTCTCCCTAGTGGTGGCCCCCTCCACCTGTCCTTGCATGAGCCAAGGAATGAATCAGCATTGCCAGCTGTTCTTGGCTGCATAGAAACATCCGTGTAGACTCCTGAAGCAACTGGGCCACCTGCTTGTGTAAAACCCCAGCCTACCAGATCCGGTGGTACAGATGTTCCAGCAGGGGCAGGGCTGGGTCAAGGATGGGCTTGAGGGAATCCAGCTTTAGCTAAAATGCACATTTGTGGCTGGGCATTTCCTTCCAAGAAACATAAAAGCAACCATTATTTTCTCTGGTTAAATGGAAGCTGGCCCCAGCAAGAGAGCAATAAGAGTCTGTTATTGACAGCCAGAGAATCTTTCAGGGACAGGAAGTCTGATGATCCAAGACAGATGAAGGCTGTGTTAGCGATTATTGGAATTGCCCCTCCAACCTCTCCATAGGGTCTCCCCACTCTCCTTTCTCTGTCTCAGGAGGGATTTCAACAGCTCCCCCAAACAATTAGCTGGTCTTCCAGGAAGATTCAGCCCCATCCACCCAAATTCCAAGGGGAAGGCAGATATTTATCATTGTGAGAAACATGATGGACTATCTAATGTACATGACTTCAGCTATGAAACTTGGATATGTCATACTTCTGTTTTTCTTCTATAACAATGTAAAAATAGGAAGTTTTTCCAGATAGAACACCACAACCACAAGAGTAGTCTCTTCCTACTCCATTGTTACCCCTGTATAGCCAGAGTCAACTAGTCTGAAGGAACCTTCCTGTGTGGATTCCCTGGTGACCAGGATTGGGACAAAAGGAGGGCGGTGACAATTGCCCACCAAGTCTTCACTGGGCAGTCAGTCCCATGGAAGTCAGAACAAAATGACAAAACAGGATGGAACTGGGCAGGTCTGCCAGAATGATCAAAGTCCACTGGGTCCCAGAAGTTCAATGACACCCCTAAAATTGGAGGAAAAATCTATTTGTGGTCTACAGCATTTACTAGATTTTTGATGGAGTCATACAAGTTAAATACCTGGCATCTGGTCCACCTCCCTCCATTTCTATTATGGGAGTGGAAGTTCTTGCTCGTGCTTGTCTGTACAGTGTGAGTAGAGCCCTCAGGGTTTCACCTGCCCTCATCCTCTCTCATCCCCTGTTGCCCACTAAGCCACCCCTGCCCTATTTCCTTAGCACAGGGGCACCTGGTACTGAACCCAAGAAAGGGAACCCTGCCAGACCCTGGCCCACTGGCCTAAGAAGTGATGCCTTCTGGACCCCTCCTGGATCCAGGAGATCAAGCTGCCATCCATTCCCAATCTTCAGCTCATATGAGGGGATGATTGGTCTTGCAAGAGCAGCTTCTGCAGGCCTGGATGACCCTCATTTTCACCAACAGAATCCCAGGGTGAGTGGCCCAGCCTTGTTCCCCTGTGAACTGACCAGGGCCTCTGAGATGGGCAACAGGACCGGAGGGCAGGACTTCTGGTAGAGACAACAGCCCAGTGGCTCTGCTGAGGTTGAGGAGTAACTCACCTCCCTTCCAGCCTCCTTGGAGAATTCACAAGCCAGGTTTAATGACAGTCTTCAGGACTCTTCAGAAGAGAGTCACCAGGATGATCAGGGGCCTGCAAATGGTCCTAGGGGTATGATAGAAGAGCTGAATTAGGCTGAAGAAGGGCAAGTTTGGAGGGTGAAGGGATGGTTTTCATTGGCCACTTTGTCTTCTGCCAGGAAAGCCTTGGGCTCGACAGTGAGTTTGGAAGCCAGGGCCATTTGCTTCTAGGTGGGATCAATGAGGTGAATCACAATCTCCCTTTGGTAGTTACTTCCGCCCAGGCAAGAGGGTCATTTTGTTAGAATGTCATATATACAGGCCCCGGTGGAAGCCTGGGGCATGGACAGAACGACCTCTTAAGTTCTGTTGTGAGTTTTCCTGCAGGGTCAAAGGGTCAGGACCCCTGGTGACAGACAATGTGGAGGGAAGGGTGGCAAACAGGATGACAATCAATGTGTGATGGCCACAGCAGCCAGGAAAGTGAAGGACAAGCCTAAGCTCTCCCAAAGGAGAATAATATGATATCAGACTAAAGCCTGAAACTAGGTACATGCTACAAAAGAAGGATAATCTGAATTAAGAATCTGGAGAGATGAAGCTGGACTAAGAAAGCAAGGAAGTTACAGGCTGGAGACAGCTTGTAAGGGGTAAGTTTTGTGAAGTCTTCTCTGGGGGGTAGCAGAATAAGGTGGTGGGGTAAGTTCAGCCTTAGGAACAAGGTAGCCCTGGGTTCCAACAACCCAGCCTCGCCACTTAATGGCTCTGTGGTGTTGAGCAAGCTGCTTCTCTTTTCTAAGCCTCAGTTTTTCAACTACAAAATGGGAGAAATATTGGGGGTTGAGAGAAACAAATCTGATGTTACATGTAAAGCTCATTACATAGTGTCTTTTTCTCAGAACGCACTCAATAAAACACATAATGATGACTGAGGTTGAGATGCTCATTCTTCCATCACTGCCTTTCCAGGACTTAAAACCAAAACATCCCAGTGTATTGGGTTAGAATCTGAGTCTGGAAGAATGTGGAAGACACAAAATAAGTGCAGGAAACAGAATGACTGGGTCACAGCAGACAGGGAGCTGAGGAGTGGAGGCCAGAAAGGCAGGTTGGGAAAGGTGTTGGGTGAATTTTAGTTAAATTTGAGAAGGGTAATTTGATCGACTATGGCTGAATTGGTAGAAAAATGAAATGCTGTAGCAGGGACTCCAGACTGAGCTCAAGCTAAGTGTCATTTTTTCTTTCCTTATGATAGAAGAGTTTATTATATTTAGAACTAGCCACACAGACTCTGTTAGGTAATCTGAATTCTGTGCTCAACATCCAGAGCATGCATCTCTCCCCTTCGGGCCTGGTCAGGGCAGGGTGTGGTCGAGTAGGGTTGTAGGCTTCTCCCCAGCTTGCTCAACCTGGTACCTGATCCACCATGAACACCAGCAGGGCATTGATCTCAGTTTTTGTCAATGTGGTCCATACTATGGTCAGGGGAATCAGATTTGGATCAAGGTGGCACTGGGCATTGTCTTCTGAGGCTGTTTTTGGGGTTGCAGTGTCTTGTGACACTGGAATATTGGTGACACATGGCTCTCTTTTTTCATGTGGCTATAGACTCTTTCAGCACAGCCCTTTTGACTTCAAAGCCTCTGCCTTGGCTTCAGTTTTGGGAAATGCAGAGGCTTCCTTCTTGCTTTTAGCACCATATTCATAGACATTCAAGAAGCCCTGGTGTAGCAGAACTGACATCTTGCCACCATGACAGATGGGAAGGGGAGGAGACTATCTCAAACACCCCTGGCCCAGCCCCACACCTGAGGACATGAAAGATGTCCACAGCTGAAACTGAAGGTGCTATTTTCCCAAGGACCTCTGTGAGGAGGGACAAATCATCCTCAAAGACAAAGGTTATCTCCCCCTGGCAGTGACCATGCAAAGCACCACTCTCTGATGGCTTCAATTCATTGATGATGGAGACAGGGTGGAAAAGATGGGAATACATTACAAGCTCATGTGAGATTTCTTTTGACGGTGGGTCTCCAAGCTGTGCACAAGGAAGACCTTGGAAGGGGAAGGGTCTGGATCCCTATAAGAGCCTAATAAGTATACGGAATGTGGTTCCATCAGTACCCACAGGCTTGGGGGGCCTGGGGACCCCTTAGGAAGCAAGTCGCCACAGGGTCTTCTTTTGGTTTCCCACCTAAAAAGAAATGAGGGCTAATGGCTATTACAGGGAAGAAGTAAATAAAGTCCATTAAACAAGTCAACTGAACAAGTCCATTCACTGGTCACTTGTTTTCTTTTTAGGCTGTGCTTCCATCCCGACCATTATGGTCATCAATAAAGTTGTAATGGGGGTTGAACTTCACAGCTCTGACAGTTTATACTAGGGAACTTACAACCGCTGACTTTTGTGAGTTAGACCAGCGGGTCCTCCTGCCCCAACCCAGCATCCTTCCAATGGGCCTTTGCCTGGTCCCGTCACCACGAGAATCTTTGCCCAATCTCTTTTTCTCTACCAAATTGCACAAGTAGTAAGTCTAATTCAGAGTAGTTATTTGGTGAGACTTTCCTTCTACTAACCTCTTACCAAAAGCCAAGATCTAATATTAGGCTCAAGAAACTATGACAAGGGGCTCAGAGTCCAGTAGAAGATTAAAAGTCCTTATGTCCAGGTTCTGCTCCCAGACTCTGGCCTTGATTCCTGGAATGCACTTGGGATCCTGACGGGTGACCTGAAATGATCTAGGTCTGTTTTCCTAGGGCTTCTGAGTTTCCCAGTAGGGGACCTCATAGACGATCGGGGGAGCCTGGTGATGCCCCTGGACCAACCATAATGACATCAGTCACTAAAGTAAGAGCAAACTTAACCAAAGTACAAATAAAAGAATAATAAGCACTTCTCTAATTGCTCTTTCCTACCGCGAGCAATGGGCATATTCATATAAAGTGCCCGGGTCACCCACAGATGCCACACTCTGCATGGGGACAAGAAGAGGCAGTTTTCCCTCTCTCCACCAGCGAGCCCAGTACCCAGGTGTTTGTAAGTCAAGTCAGGAAAAATGGAAAGAGCTGTGGACAAACAGAGACCAACTTAAAATTTCCAGGCATGTCTCTCTCTGCAGTTATTGTCTTATCAAAGATTTATATCTGTCTCATAAGTATCTTTAAATCCTTGGTCTCTTGTGAAGCCTAAAACCAAGAGTTGACATTTCTTCAATGTAAATAGGAAATATTACAGAACGAGTTTAGGTCGGTTTTTTAAAAAATTGCTTTCTTGACTTCTGACCCTGCAGTCTTGCTGACTACTTAATTCTACTTGCCAATGTTCAGAAACAAGCCTGTGATTTCTCTCATAGCCACAGTAGCTTCGATATGACACTGGGGTGGGGAGGGTAAAACAAACCTTCCACCCTTCCAAATAGTGGCACAGGTCTTCTCGTGCTGGGTTACAAAATAGATCCCAATTTTCTAGGGGGAGGGAGGATGGGTCTTGGTAAGACTCACATGGGCATGGGACGTGCAGAATCCCTCACCTATAAATGATTCACATTCACAACTCCCTTGTCAAACAGGGGCTTGGCACATGGGAGGCCAAGGTCAGTGTTGGGAGCCTGACCTCTGGGCCAGTTGCCAGGCACAGATTAATCTGTGATGTCTTCAGGATGGTTCTGCTGGCATTGCCTGTCACCCTTTATTGAACAGTTACCCTGTGCAGGATGCTGTAAAGCATCATAGAAACATCTCTTATACAGCTCACAGCTCTGTGAGGTTGGTACCACTAACCCTGAGTAATAAGGCAAACACTGAAGGTCACATTGCCTTATGGCTGCAGGGGACTGTAGTGCTAGGAGATTACCTGGGAACTGAGCCCCACCTGTGGCCACCCAGGAGCCCAGTGTACATTCAGGTTTTCATACCTGTGGCATGGAGCATGGATTCCAGAGGATGGGGATGGGGTGTGCAAGTGTGTGTGTGTGTGTGTGTGTGTGTGTGTGTGTGTGTGTAGCAGAGGTGGAAGCTCAGCAGTGGGAACAGGATGAGGTCTGGGGTCAGGGGAGTGTGGAAATGGGATGAAGAGAAGCGGGCACCCTTTATTTCCCTTTTCTTCCTCTTCTCCGTCTCCCTTAAGCCCTCTCAATTTTCCTCTCCTTATCTCAATTCTCCCTCTTCCCTCCTTTTCTCAGTCTTCTTCATCCTTCAACTGCTGCCCCTGCCTTGGGCTGACACCAGAGTGAAATGAAAGTCAGGGGCCCATGGCCTTGAGGCTGAGGGTAGGAGGCAGGGTGGGAGGGAGAGTTCTCCTACACCTGGGGAGGCCAGCTCACGGCTCTTGTGTCCTGTGCCACCTCAGGCAGGAATTGCAAATTCACAAGGACACATCTTCACAGTGGGGTACCCATCAGATTATGCTGAGATTAGGTGCTCCTCCTTTGAAAAGGGCAGGCCTGGGCTGGCCAGCTTCTGGAAACTCACAGGGAACCTTTCAGGTTGGTAAAGCAGATAAAAAGCAAGGACACAAAAAGGGGAGGAAGAAGAAGGAAGTGAGCCTAGGATCCAGGACTAGCAAAGAGCAAAAACAGCAGGAAGTCCCTGTTGGTTGCCTAGTCCTCACTCTGGTCCGCCCCCAAAAGAACCAATGAAAAGTGCAGCTTGTCTGTCCCTAAGTGTGACCAAAGGGGGAAGGGCCCCTTCAAGTCCTTATAATATAGGAATCCCAACATCGGGGGATGCTTCTCCTCCCTTGGAGAATGCCTGTGCTCACCCTCTTGGAACTCACCTTCGCTGCACATTAAACTTTCCTTGGCTGTACACACTGACCAGACCTTAAATTCTTCCTGTGACTAAGTCAAGAGCCCTCACGGCAGCAGCCTCCTGATTGAGGTCTCCACCTCTCCAGGAACTCTCTGGCATCACAAAGTGTAAGTGTGTGTATGCATGGGTTATTGCATGTCTATGTGCATGTGTGCACACACGTGTCTATAGGAGGATAGTTAACTTCCTCACATACAAACTCACCAAAGCTTACCCTTACATGTGGAGCTCACCAGGTCAACACCTTGCACACATGAGACATTCAGTTTACACACTGACTTGCAGCAATATTGCACAAAGTGAGAGGCACCTATGGACTGAGAACTAAGGAAATGCATCCGTTTCTTAGCTTTCATGAGGAAAAGCCTCTTCATTCTCCATCTGCCCAAATTTTAAGGTATTCAGATTTCTGTGCCTCCATAAGGGAGAGAATCACTGTCCCGGGAGTGCCTGTTTCCTCGTCTGTTATTAGACTGTGAGCTCCAGCAGGGCAAGGCTGTCTGTCCTCATTACTGTACCTCCAGGGCTTGGGGCACAGAGTAGGAGCTCAGCAAGTCATTAATGGAAAAATGTCAGGCTCTCCCCCCTCAGCTTTTTCCTCTTCCCTTCCTGTCCCCACCTTCTCAGCCTTCTCTCCCCCAAGTTCAAGGACTGAGATTATATTTTTGTCTTTTGCTTTCTTCCTCCTTGTTCCCAGGCTATACAGTCAACAGTGAAGTGCTGGGTGGCTTTTGGACATGCACCGGAAAGGAGGAGAGCAGTGGAGACCTTGTTTTCCCCTCTGCCCAGACTGTTGAGGGCTCTGAGCTTGTGTTCTTGAGGAGCTGGTATCTCAGGGCTAAGAAGGCTACTGAGAGGAGGGGCTATTTCTGGATCAGAGGAGAGAGCTGCTGAGGCTGGCTGGGAGGGTATTTATAGAGCCAGCCTTGGAGAGGAGGGATGCGCAAATCCCTGGAACTTTGCCCTGGTTAGAAGTTTCTAAAAATAGATCGGTGTGGCCTCTGGTATGAGACAAGGTACATTAATTCTTTTTAAATTAGAATTTCCTTTTGATAAATGCTAAGCAATTTTCTCAGTGCTATTTCTTCCTTCTCCCCTCACCATCTCACTCCATCCTGTACTAGTCTCAGTTATTGGTGGGTAATAACCCACTACCAGGGAAACTGAGGCAGCAAGCAGATAAGTGACTTGCGTAGGGGTTCTCAGCATCTCTGTAACATGCTCAGTCAAGGGCTAGTATCAGCAGCAGGTGGAAGAAAGGAGAAGGCAACTAACAGTTCGAATACCTGTGCCAAGTAACATACACCATGGCGTTTCATCCTTATAGCATTCCTATGAAGTAGGTGTTATTATGCCATTTCACAGATGAGGAAACTAAGACTGACTTGTAGAAGATCATTCTAAATTGGTGGAGTTCAGATGCTGTTCACCCAGCCTAGCCTAAGGGACTAGGGAAAAAGGCAAGTCAATAGTGGTACTTGGACCCCAATTTAAGATGTGGATTTGGGATCATTATCCCCAAACTAATGGGCTGTAAGACCATATTTGTATTGCTCCTCTCTCTCATCTTTCCCCTTGAAATGAGAACAATTTCTGCAAACCAGGTCTGAGTGGACTGGACATAGTTTCTAGGGGTGAACAGGTCCTCTCCTTCCCCCAAATGTGGGACCCCTCTCAGTATGTTGTGAAATTCCACCTATCCATCACCCTTGACTAAATGAATACAACAAATGGATGGATATTTGTTGAGCCCTATCATGTGCTTATCGCCATGATTTCCCTTGCTCCGTCTCATCATCTCTACAACCCTGAGAGATAAGTGTTTTTCTCTTTTATTCTCAAAGGAGAAAACCCAGACTTGGAAAAGTTACCTGCTCAATGCCCTACAGATATAGTAAGAGGTTCAGTCAAGATTCCAGCCTTTGGAACCTATCTGCCCTGGTTAGTGCCTATTGACTTCTTGGCTCTGGCTACATCTGGAGGCAGTGAGCCAGCCCAGAAGCTGCCTGTTTAACTAGGGTTTTCTTTGCTTCTCAATTGACTGCACCACATCTGACAGCAATAACTGTGCAGTAGGTAACAGAATTTGATGGCTAAGGTGACCCTGGCTCTGCTGAGCCACAGCCCTTCTATACCTATTCTGGAGCACGTGTCATCTTTCAGCTCAGGCTCGTAGGTGGCATCAAGCTCCTCAGCATCTGAACATGAAACTGAGAGGCTGGGCTGTTCTAAGGAGTCAGTGGGCAGCTCTTGCACTTTTTCTGGGAAGGCAGGAGCAGGAGACCAGGTGGGTAGGACACACCCACGAGAAAGTGGACCTGGAGCTTGCACCTTCTCCTGCTGGGAATGTTCCAACCCATCCTTTCTGATGACTTAAACTCTATTCATCTTTCAAGAGACTGTATGACTCCCCATCTTTATGGAAAACTCATTTCTCTCTTTCTCACCATACCAGAGTATATATATGTGCTCCTCACATTCTGGAACTAAAAAAGCGAATGAACTTTAGAGTGCATAGTCCTGACCTACTAAGCAATTCCAAATTCCTTCTGCATAATCCTCAACTACGTTCCTCCTCCGCTTGGTCCATTACCTCTCAAAGTAGCCCATTTTGGGGTAGAGCCATAAGCATCCAAGCATCTTTCCACTCTTTGAGCAGAAATACGTCTCCTGGTAACGGGTCCTGACCTCTGTAATTGGACCATGGGCAGCCTTTAGATATGTGATGATAGCTGTCAGGGCCTCCTAAGTCTTTCCTTCTCCAGGAAAAACTGGGAGACCCTCATGTGACATGGCCTCCAGACACGGCATCGTCTCTGAACAGTCCCTCCGAAATAGGAGGGAGGTGGTGAGGATGCATGTTTTCAGCAAGTACAGAAAGCAAAACCCAAGTAGTGTGTATCTGAGAGGCTGTACCTTCAGAGGACAGTGCCAAATGGGGCTATTTGCAGTTGTATTGGAACATACAAATTCAAAATGTTTAAATGACATCATTTTAGCAGTAACTCATAGAACAACAAGATAGTCTTCATTACCCTTGAAAAAATTACCAAGACTCATGAAAAGCAAATTCATGCTTCAATATATTCAAATTAATCAACGATTGTTTTAAAAACCCTTTTCTTGCTAGCATATTGCATCTGCTGGGCTGGAGGCTTTGTTTTATAGAATGGGGTACATGCGGAATTGCTGTGATCCCAGTCCTCCAGTTTAAGCCATGATCTGAATTATGACACCTGAAAAACCACCCAAGGTTCAGGCAGGATTGGTAGGAGATACACATCTGGGTCTTCCAGGGAGAAGCAAGTGTGAGAGAAACTTGAACAGGGGGTGTGGGAATCAGAGGTAGGGGTGAGGGAAGAAGGATTGTGCAGGTCCTACTGCAAACTGCATGTATTTATGTCCAGTGGCACAATGAACCCTCAAACCGTTACAATGAGGGAATTACTATTACTCCTATTTTATAAATAAGGAATCTCAGACTCGGTAAGACCAAAGAAAAAGCTTATCGCATATCTGTTTACCCCAAATCCATGCTCTTTCTGCTGTAATGCTTTCTCGTTCATTCTATTCTTTTCTTTTTCATGAATGAAAATCTGGGGTCCCCCCGAGATTGTGTGGTCCCTAAGCCTTGGATCACACCCCTTTCTAGCTCCAAGCCTCCCACCCCACCTGACGGACAGGGCCGGCTTGCCAGGGGCACTTGGGAAAACGCGCCCAAGTGAGCTGCACTGGTTCTGAGCGCTGCCCCATCCACTGGGACTTACAGTGAGAGAAAGCAAGGATTGTGCTTTGTGCCTCATCCTGCTGTGCTGTGACCACAGACCCCACGGGCTCTCCCAGCTGCCCTGCACCCCTGGAGGTGGGAGGCATGGCCCTTTTTCCTTCCCTCCCAGGGCCCTGGGGTTCAAGGCCTCCTTTCCTTAATTAGACAAAGGAGGAATATCACCTGGTCCTCTAGGACGTTGAGAGGAGGCTCTTTAAAGCAAGGTACTGGGTATAGTGGCATCGTTATTAGGATTATTATTAACAGTCATGATAATTTTAGCAGCCACTGATTTTACTGGGGTTCCACTGTCACTCAGAAGGAGTCTCGCAAAACTTACCTCGCTTTGGAGTCTTCAGCTCCCTGCGCTCTTTGCTTGTGGAAATGAGTTGAATTGTTCAGGCGCTCTCGCTGCGGCTTGGCAGGATCATGACCAAACTTCACAGTAGAAAGCGGGTTTAACAGTCAGATCCATTTTCCTCTGTGTGGAGTTTCTTTTCCCTTCTTTTCTCTTCCCTGTCCTCACCTGTCAGCGCAGAGCTCACCTCGGTGGGTGGCGTGTTTGCTGTGATTCAGAGAAGAGAGCAGGTGGCGGCCGGGAGCCAGCGATTTTTGCATCTGCCCCAGCAGAGCCGATGGAAGATCCTGCCACTTGAATGTCCCCATAACCCCAGTGGAACAAGAGCATGGGGTCGCTAGGGTGGGGTACCCGACGGCAGGAAGTTAGAGCTGAAGGAGGAGTCGGGGTGCAAGGGATCAGGCGCTACAAGAACATAACAGTTTAGAGCGGAGTTTCCAAACTCAAGTATAAATTGCAATCTACTCTGATAAAAATGCACATTTCTGGGCCTCACCGTGGATGTGCTGCCAACAATAACAGCTAATGCTGTGTACTGCTTCCTTTGCCAAGGGCGGTTCCCAGAGTTTTAGAGAATGAACTCATTTAGTCGGGATGATTACCCCCACGGAGTATTACCTCCATTTCCCAGATGCGGAGACTGTGGCATAGAGGGATTTAGGAACGTGTCAGGGGGCAGGACCAGACTATGAAGACTCAAGCCTGTCCTCTTTTAAACGGCGTTTCTAACACGTGCAGGCGTTTCTCTTGCAGGTGGTCTGGGGACCACACGGGGTCTGAGCTCTGACCGGCAGGTGCTCAGCCAGCCCAGTCCGCCTCCCACACCACCGAGCCCTCTGGTGACTTATCTCCCTGTAAAATGCCCAATGGCCCCATGTCCTCAGGCTCCTAATCTGTGCAGTAACATAGTAGAAGCAGCCAGGAGGGGGCCAAGTCACGTCCATCTGACGATCATCTTCGTCAACACTGATGCTCTTCATCAAACCACTGAGAGCCTGAACTTTGCACTGTGGACACAGAAGAATTAGACTCGTTCCTTGGATTCGTAT
Source organism: Tamandua tetradactyla (assembly GCF_023851605.1). NCBI lineage: Eukaryota > Metazoa > Chordata > Mammalia > Pilosa > Myrmecophagidae > Tamandua > Tamandua tetradactyla. Next base: position 29,821,936 of record NC_135330.1, on the reverse strand, counting down.
GGAGGTGTCAGGGAATGCTCAATAAATGAAACCAACTCAAGTCCATCGTCACAGACAGCGTAAACTCTAAGCTCTCGTGAGTGGCTTATACGGTCTACCCTCTGGTCTCTTTACCTTACTAATCTCAGCCTCAGACTCCTCGATGCATGCTTTATATGTTAGTCCAGGTTCCCCAAATGCAGGTCATTTGCATACCCTCTTCAAGGATTTTAATCACATCTGAGCACCACCTGCACAATTGTTTAATATTGAATTTAATTTTCAGGTACTAAAAATGTTCTTAATAAATACTTAATATTTTTTAATTGACTTACTTTTTTTTTTTTACTTAGAAGTAATTATTTTAAATGAAAAATGTTGGTCTACTTAACATTTTTCCTAGTGCACAATAAAACATGTCCTAAGTGTAGAATCCAGCGAAGGGTGAAATCCTACCATTCAACCGTCCCCCAAACTCCAGTAAAACCAGGGCAGGCCCACTAAGGGCAGAGGCCCAGCTGAAGAAAGTCAGAACTGAAGGAGGAGTGGAGGGGGCGCATCCTTGTACCAGCTGGAGTCATCTCAAGAACACGTTCCGTTCTTTGGCAAACACTGCTTGGTCCACGCCATCCTGTCTGTGGTTTGGGAACAATCTACATTATTCTATTCTTCTGAGTCTTTGCAGACCCTGTTTGGTCTTCCCACCTGTCTGCCTGAGGAACTTCCACTTTTCCTTGAGATTGTTCCGATGTGACCTCTTGGTGATGAAATCCTGGTAACCCCCCGAAAGAGTCGTTCTGCCCATTTGTGCCCCCAGAGTGCTTCGTCCATGCCACCCTGCTCTGTGAGGAGGTCAGGGATTGAGGACCGTCTTCTTCAGTGCCCAGTGCCTAGCAGAGTTTATTAAAAGTTAATGATAATTTTTGGAATGGTTACTATGTGCCAGGGTCTTTGCGAAAAGGTTTGTGTATGTTACCTCACTTAATCCTTGCAAAAAAAGTTTTTATCCCCTTTTTACAAATAAAGGAACTGAGGCTTAGAGAGTTAAAAGTACTTACCCAACATCATGCAGAAAGTACAGTGGAGATTCAAACCTAGAGCTGCTGAATTGCGGGGCCTGCCCATCTAAGTACCACCCTATCCATTCACAAATACTTGGTGAAGGAGTGATTGGAACAAAGGAATGAACGAATGGTAGGACTCAAAATGGAGTACTCTAGGTTTGTGCATATCCAACCTGAATGACTGACCATATGCTGACCCTGATTCTTTAGGTGAGAGGTAATTGTAGGGATGAATTAAGAATGGAAAATAATAAGCCTCAATTTAAGATTTCTGCTAATGGTCCAGATTTTGTGAGCCATGGCAAATGAGAGGAAGCAAACGCTGAAAGTAGTTGCTTCTCTTACCCCCGGCCTCAGCTCTAGACAATGAGCTCCTTGAGAGCAGGGCATGTTTTGTGTCCTTAGTGACCAGCTGTTCCTGGAAATAAGTGGGTGCTCAGGGGATATCCACACAATTTGTTCATTAAGTCTGAGGTCATTCATTCATTCAGGGTAGGCAGTTCTTGGTTTCATCATCTGCTTTTGCAGACGGCTCGATGTTCCCAACTCTCAATGGAGCCTCTTTTCTCAGAGAGAGAAACCCAGTACCCTGGCTGCAGTGTGAACTTCCCTCCTCTACCCCTCCCGTTTCCTCCACTGTAGAATCCAGCGGTTAAACTGAATACCTGAAGTCCCCTCCAGCTACGATGTTTGTAAGCTAGAGTGCAGCCACCCGTGGACCCTGCAGACCCCACTCTCTGAGACACAACTGCTGGCCTTCCAGAACCGGGCTGGGAACACTAATACCCCGTCCCTGGGCCCCCCGTGTCTGGCAGGTGACTCCTGGCACAGCTGGGAGAGAGAGCTGCTTCTTCTGCCGGGACTTCAGGCACTGGAAATTATTCAGGAATAACAAACAAGCCAGAAACATTTGCATAAGGGATCACGCAGAACAATGCATGTTATTTAAACCATCTCTGGTTGGCAACAGAAGCCAAAAGCAGCTGAGATAAATCTGCAATGCAAATCTGCTTTTTTTGGAGTTGAGCCTCAGCTCTTTGGGAGTGTGTGTGTGTGTGTGTGTGTGTGTGTGTGTGTGTGTGTGTGTGTGTTTGGGGGGGTGTCAGTGTAAGAGACAGGGAGAAAAAGAGCCTCATTTTTTCTATACACCCTCCCCTCCTCCCAACCACACTTTTCTCTGCCTGCCTTTCTCTTGCTCACGTACATTTTCTCATTTCTCTCCTCCCTCCCTTCTTCAGAGATTAATGGAAACAATTTGTCTTCTAATGTGACTGTAGCTTATGAATTCTTTGTCTCACTCTAATCCTTTAAATTATCCACATAATAAAATATGTATACAGTGATTTCAGGTCATAATTTGATCTTCTAGAGAAAGTGGGGAGGGGTTGAAGCGAGTTGTTCTCATAGGTTGTTTCTCTCCATTTGTCTTTATTTGTCATTTTCTTTTATTGCTTAATGAGCTCTCCCTTGCTCCCCTCTGCCCCTATGCCCCCCCGATCCTCTTAAACTCTGGGTCACGAGAAGAAGCACTGCTGAACTCAGGAGGTTGGAGGCAGCCCCGAAGGGCTGTGAGATGAGCCTGGCCTCCCACCCTCACGTCCTGACCTCGGGGCAGGAAGCTGGTCTCCCTCCTGACAGCAGAGGGCGTGGCCTCGCCTGCACAGGGCGACTGACTCTGGGGAACCAGGCTGAGGGCTGATGGGCTTGAGCTGCCTAAGGTCCAAAGGGGCTTTAAAAACCTGGTCTCCACAGTCTGTGGGTATCAGAGGGATTGCAATGCACCGTCCCACGGGTCTGGGTGTTGCCTCATCTGAATTTCAAAATGGTAACTCCCTGCAAAATATGCCCTCCCCCCAGCAGTTTTGGGAGAGTGTCCAGCGAACCTCAATGTCGGTCTTCCAGGATGCCCCACGTAGATTCCGGCGGCCCTCCAAGTCATTTAAGGATGTGTTCCTATGGCCCACCCCGAGAGAGATGATTCTGGTACCCGGCCCTCCCACCCCACAGCCCACAGTGCGCCAGGGGGAAGGTGGGGAAGGCGCCTCAGAGCTCAGGGCGCAGTTAGGGCTGCATCTGCCCGAGGGCACCTGCTAAGGCATGAGAGGAAGCGCGGTGCCACGGGGCCCACCCAAGGGCCGGGCAGCGCCTGCCTGGAAGGAGATGTGCCGAAGCATCAAAGAGCAGGGCCTGGCCAGACGCTCATCACCTCTCCGATTTGCACACTGTGTTCTGGGCCCCACAGCAGCCCTGCCTGAGCTCCAGGGGCTCAGGGCGACCCGGTGAGAAGCGCGCCTTGCGGGCCTGTCCTCAGACCCCACGCTGCGGGTGCGGGGCACACACGCTCGTCCAGTGGGCAGCGGCCCGGGGTGAGTGCCTGGGGCGGATCCGTCCTGCCGCCTGCCCGGTGTGCAGAGCCACTTCCTCAGCCTCCTTCACCAATGCCTCCGTCTCCAGTAACACCCCCACAGGCACCCCACTCTGCCGTCAACATACCCTCTCCTGAAACAGAGGAAAAATGATTGTCCAGTTTCATGCTTGGTGGGGGCTGTCGAGGGATTTAGGGGGGCCCAGTGGGCCTGGTGGTTGGTTGGGGAAGAGAAGTGAGGACGGAAATGGGGAGGAGTCGGAGGTTCTCAGGGGTAGTCTGGAAGGTCTTTGAGCTGGTGAGCTCAGGATTAGAGAAGGGAGCTGCGGGAGCAGGAGGCCTGAGGCAGCAGCGGGTGCATCTCTGGGCGGGGATAAGAAGGTGGCAATTGGGACACCGTGCCACCGCCCTGAGGTCCGAAACCCTCTGAAGTCCGAAAACACCGCACCCCAAGGGCGTGGGAGAAGGGGCTGTGGGCCGTGGTATACGCAGAGCACTTGGCAAACAGCAAGGAGCTGAGCAAGTGAAAGATGCGTCACAGAGTGAGGGCGGTGGCGTCGGGAGGGAAAGGCGGCGGCAGATGGGTCAGACATTTTGCAGGAGATCTGATTGGATTTGGGAACAAGGGAGAGGACGGGGTGAATTCAGTGGTGGGAGGGGTGCATGGCAGCAGAGGCTGGGCTTTCGACAGAGAATGGAGGGTAGGGGGCAGGGAGCTCCCCCCCCCCCCACCCCGGGGATGTTGATGACCTTAGAGTTAGACATTTCTATCAGAAACTGTATTTAGAAAGAGACACCCAAACAGGTTCGTATTGCAGTTCAGATCAGGCCCCCCGAATTGCTGCTGGGAGCCTGATGATCGAATGACAATAGCTAAGGGCAGGAGGGGCTGGTGGTGCCTCAGTTCCTGCAGGGGACTCCCTGGTGGCTGCAGGCCCCTGGGTGTGATGGGGCTGTGAGAAGAACAGATCAGCTGAGCGCCCCAGACCCCTGGAAGTCGTGCCCTGGAGAAAGTCTGCAGAGTGAGCACAGCTCAAGGACCTGGCAACCTGGAAAGAAGAAAGGTCCAGACTCCCTCAGGCATGGGACCCCGCAGGGCTAAAAAGTGTGCCCTGGAGGGCAAGTAGGGGGTGGGGGGATGGGAGTAGGTTGGGGGAGCGATAGCGGGAGGGAGTGGGAGAGAAAGAGAAGAGAAGAGGGAGAAGCAGGGGGTACAGTGGTTGGCTCTGCCACCGCTGTGCATTTTGGGCAAGGTATTTGACTTCTCTGTGCCTCGGTTTCCTCTTAATAAGAGTACAACCTCATAGGGTTGTCAGTGAGAATTATAAAAATTAGTATATGTAAATGCATAACACGAAACCTTCGTTATGAAGTAAAGATGAAGAGTTGGGGAAGAGAACTGTTCCAGTGAGGAGGTCTACAGGGGCTTGCTTCCACTGTGCTCTTGTGTGCACAGATTTAATGTGCTTCCCGATCTAGGAAGTGGCCTTACATTTTGTCCTCACACAGCCCACGTGAGGTGGGCAGGGAGACATTGGTATCTATACTCCAGGCAGGGAAACTCAGACCCAAAAGGTTGAACGAATTCTCTAGGTCATCAGTTTGGACTTTCTCTCTCTGTTTGAATCTTTCCAGTTACATCAGTCAAACTGTTGGACCCACAGTTCTAAAATTTTAGCACTTATGAGACTGGCTTATTTAGATTAGCTCAATTTCTGATCCCACAGGATTTCTGTGCACAGAGATCTGGGGTGGGGCCCAGGAGAGTGGGGCTCAGCGGGTCACACTTTAGGGAACACTGCTTCAGGCAAAGCCCTCTCCAGAATCAGGGTTAAATTCTTCCCGATAGGGCCATGGTGGCTCTGTGGCAGAGTTGTCGCCTGCCATGCCGGAGAGCCGGGTTCATTTCCTGGTGCCTGCCTATGCAAAAAAAAATAATAGAATAGTCCACTCTGCCTCCCCACCTACCACCTTAGCCAAGTTTTCCAATGTTGTCATCCCAGAGTCCTGGATATGTGCTGAGCTAGAGTGGATTGTGAGGCAGGGTAAGTGGGTCATGTGCGAAATCCCACAAATGACCGGAGATCACATGGTTGCAATACCCCAACGCCTGGTCCCCTCATTCCATGACGGCTGCTCTCCTGAGGGACAGACAGCCCCTTGCTTGACAAACTCTCTGCTCTGGATACCTAAAAAATCCCAGCAAGCTTCAGACACAGGGTGGACGTTAGATAGCATCCAATCCTACTCCCTCACTTTACAGGGGGAGAAACTGAGGCAGAGCAAGGGGAAGCGGCTCCCGGCCCAACTTCCAGGCTCTCTTCCTCCTGAATCCTGTTACCACTGCCCCCCCGCCAGCCCCTTCCCCATGTTTCCCCCTCCTCATTCTAGGCTAAAAATAAATTCTCCTTCCGGAGGACTTCAACACGTTTTAAATATTTGAAGACTGTTGTCATGTCACCCTGTGGTTCTTGCTTAGCCCAGCAATGTATATTTAAAGTTTTTGTTTGTTTGTTTGTTCTACTAATGCAGCCTTCCCTGCCTCCCTCCTTCCTTCTTCCCCTCCTGTGGTTGCTGTGCTTGGGTTACTCAGTCACCTGCACCCAGCTGGTCTCTGTCCCCCCCACTTCAGGAGCCTGGCACGGTGGGAGGGTCTCTGGAGTCGAGGCAGAGGGGCATGTCTGAAAAGCCGGGCACAAGAAGAGCTTCCTGTACCCCCTGGGCAGGACTGGAGCCCACACCCACTGCATCCTCAGCTCCAAGTGTGGGGCATCCCAGGGGTTCCCCTTAGCCGTTCCACTCAGTGGGGAAGCGGTAGCAGCAGAGTTCTTGATTCAAGCCAAGACCAGTGGACATGCAGCTCTGGCAGCTCCTACCTGCTATTCTGCACTCCTAGTTCAGGTACTCAACATCTGAACCTCTTTCTTCATCTGTAGAAGGGATAACAAGCTCCACCTTTAGAGAGAGTCAGAGCCCATGGATTCCTGCTGCCCTGACCTCGTTTACTGCTGGTATCTTCTGAGTGAAAGCAGGTCTGAGAAGGTTACTGAGGAGGAAAATGCAGATGATTTGAAACTGGACTCCCCCCCACCCGCAAAATCCAGAATGTCTAGTTTTGTTGTCCTTTCCATTGGTGAAAATGAATATTTGATTATATAACTACTAACGTAGAAATTTAATTGCCATTCATTCTTCATGTTTTAGTTTAGTTTATTTTAGTTGACATACTATATTTCATTTAATTCCAACTTGTATTATGCCAAGTATTATTATTACTGAGAATTCCATTTTCCAGATGAGGAAGCTGAACTCAGAAAATTTAAATGACTTTACCAAAATCATCCAGTAAACAGAATCAAGACTGAATCACCATGTCTTGTCTTCTTGACTAGTTAAGAGTTTTTCCTTATTACTCCATTCTAAAACCAGGGAGATAAATTGCTTCCTTACCTTTCAAAAATCCTTGCAAAGATTTTTATGCTATTGAGAATTTGAACTAGGTTGGATAAATAAATTGTGGTATATCTATAAAATGAAGTACTATAGAGTGGCACAAATAAAAAATAAACTAGAATTACATGTATCAACATGGGTAAATCTCAAAAAGTAATGATGAGGGAAAGAAGTGAGTGATAGAGAAATACCATTACACAATACCATTATGCATTTAAAATTTGTATTTCGTATCATATATATATTTTTAATTTGCCTACCATACTACCCAGCAATTGCACACTTATAAATGGCACACTTGGCCATTTATAACAGAGAAATGAAAAGTTATGTTCTCACAAAACCCTGTACACAAATGTTTATAGCAGCTTTATTTGAATAAACTAAAAGCTGGAAAAAATCTTCCAGTGGGTGAATGGTTAGACAAGATGTGGATATAGTGTACCATGGACTCATTAGGAAAAAGGAATGAACTATCCACAACAATTTGGATAGCTCTCAAGGGAATTATGCTGAGTAAAAAAAGCCAACCTGAAAAAAAAGAAAAGCCAATCTTTGAGTTTATTTACATAATGTTCTTGAAAAGGGAAACTTACAGAAAGGGAGAAAAGAGTAGTGGCTACCAGGGATAGGAGAGAGGGAGGGATATAGGATGACTATGAAAGGGTAGCATGAGAGATTCTTGAGATAGAACTGTTTTATAACCTGACTGTGGTCACATGAATCTATGTGTGATAATGTTGCACAGAATTAAGCACATATGTGCAAATGCACACATATGCATGTGTACACGCACACAAGCACATATACATGTACGTGCATGCACAAGTGTGCAAGCAAAATTAGTGGAACTGAATAAGGTCGATGGATTGTATCAATGTCAGTTTTCTGGTTATGATTTTGCACTGCAGTTGCATAAGATGTAACTATTGGGGGAAACTGGGTAAAGGGTATACAGGATTTCTTTGTATTATTTCTTACAACTGCATGTGACTCTACAATTATCTCAAAATATAAAGTTAAAAAAAGTAGTATGGTGTACAGAGACACACGGGGATGGTGAACACCAAATTTAGGATGGTGGTGACAGCTGGGGCTGAAGAAAAGGAAATGGGATTGACTTACACTGGTGTTTCCAGCACCTTTGTTCAGATTTTATTTCTTAAGCTGACTACTAGATACACTGTTGTTTATGATATTATTTGTTAGATTTGTGGTTAGTATGAATTAGTCCATAATAATTCCAAAATAATGACAATATAATTAAAAAAACAACACCTCTATTTTAAAAACAAAACTGTGGTGGAGTAAAAAGGATCCAAATTTGGTTGTGAGTCTGTCTCATGTTGGGTTTTGCACAAAGCTTTTCTGAGTTAAAAGCTGCTGTCTTTACTATGTGAAGAAGCCCAGAGTATTCTTATGAGGCAGGGACTCTGTAACATTGAACCCGTGGATGCACTCCTCCCAGCCCGGTAAACTACTGGCTTAATTTGAGCGACTGGATAAAGCTCTTAGCAAACAGCATGAATCAGGACCTGTGCACAGTGGAGTGTACACTGGTGCATGCAATGACTGGCCAGCGTCTAGCAGGGCTCTTGGAGCTCGAGCCTTGGGCTCCCCAGCTGAAGAGCAGGCAGGAAAGAGTTAAGAGTGGAGGGAGGGCCTGGAGGGCAGGGAGTCCGTTCAGCTGGGGACTGTTGGCAATCAGTGAAGACCAGCTGAGCAAAGCCTGGGGAAGCAATGGAGTGTTTCCCGGGGGTGAGCCTGGGATTGGAGCAGCAAGGTTTTGTTTGGGAATTGCAAGGATTTGGTGTCTGTCAAGTGTCATTAGTGCACTGGGAGCTGGACCGGCCTTGAGAACAAGGCTCTGTCCCTGCCTAGCAGGCTCATGGGATAAATGACTTGGAGATTTAGACTCAAAAACACTTACAGCGAAATAGCAGCAGCTGCCTCCCAAGGCTTCTTGCTCACGTTTGAGAATAAAAAAAACCTGGCTCACCCCTAACATCAGTGCTTTTTCTGATTGGTGGCCTCGTTAACCCAAGCAGAGTCCCAAGCACCCAGGCTAGAGAGCCCAGCCCCAAAGCCAGGGCAGGCAGCACACTTTGTGTTCATAATCAGCCACTGACCCTAAAAATGGAATAAGATCAAAGATTCAGGCAAGCCTGAAACAACAAGAAAATAAATCAAACTGTCCCTGATCTTGCCCACACTGCCTTCCTTAGCTGGCTATACCAGTGGGGTGATTTAAACTTGGGGAAAGAGCAAGTGAAAGGAAATGAAAATCCGCTTGGTCTCAGAGTTAGAAGAGATGCCTTGGAGTGATTTCTGTCTGCTCTGAATAAGGCTGGCTATGCATGGTGGTGCAGGATATACACTGCGCAAATCCAGGAGGGCAATGCACATCACCGTCGATGGAAACACTGTACTGGGGTTAGGCAGCCTTACAGTCTGTTCGGCTCTATGTGGGAGGGCCTGGGAAGGCCCTGAGTGCAGTTAATACAGAGCTAACATTTGTTAAGCAACTATTCTGCCAGGCAGCACTCTGTGAAGTGTTCAATGTATACTGTTTAATCCTCGTTACAATTCTGCAAGTAGGGATTTTGTCTGCTGTATAGATGCAGCAGGTAGTTGCCAAGTGTTCTTTTCCTATATGAAGGGGCCTTGTTTTCCACTGTTTTCAGTGGCCAGTTTCAGGCATTTTTAAAAGTGCACATTTGGCCCATCTTAGGTGTTAGCCATGCAGGTGTTCACGTGACCCGGGTTTGAGCGAGGTTGAACAAACAATGCATCAAGCCTGGATTCATACTGGGTGTTGGTTACAGGAAACCTGAATCCGCAGCCTTCCTGGGCATCCCATTCCCTGTCCACAGCTTATCTTTCTCTGGCTCCCAGTTCCTGCCCTCTTCCCTGTCCAAAAAGGCCTGTGAAGCAGAGTGAGATCATGTTGAATGATGACAGCTGTGTTTTTTGGAATCGGGGTGAGAAATCCATAGAAAATGGCCTCATCTGTCTCCTGCCATGCCCATAAACACCCAGGGTAGAGAAATATTTTAGCTGCCCCAGCTTTGCCCTTTCTCTGGCAGCAGCTCTGGGAGGTCATCTCGTGGACACTGGGGGGCCACGTACAGCCTCCCAGACTGCCTGCGCCACCCATGTCCTGCTGGGAGGGCCATTCTCGGAGAGGCAGGCCTCCCGGGGCAGGTATGATTCACAAGGTACCCAAGGTTCAGTGAGGTTGAGCAACTTACCCAAGAACATCTGACTACTAAGTGGCAGAGCCTGGACGAAACCCCTTCTGGCATGTGTCTTCCCTCCAAACCCTGCTGCTGGATCCTATTCCCAAGCTGGTGAGATGGAGAAGATGGACCTATAGTGCGAGTGAGAACCCCCAGTGCCAGGAACCCCCATCTCAGAACATGAGAAGCCCCTCTCCGAGGAACCCTTACCTGTCTGCCCCTGCCCTCCCACCGAACCCCTTTGCAATGCTGAAGGGAGGGGCCGAAATGCAGTAAGACAACTTAGCTGCTTTTCTGTGTCAGGCACTGTGAGGGGTTTCACTGGAGGTATTGAATCCTCACAGCGATTCTGCACTTGAGGAGGTTGCCCACGGTATAGATGTAGCAGGGAAAATGCCCAGTGCTTGCTTCCCACTGGAAGGGCCCATGCTTCCCACCGGAACGGCACATCTGGCCACTGTTAGTTGGGGTTGGGAATGGGGTGTGCTTCCACCACTGGTTAGTGGTTCCATCCACTGGAACAGCCTAGAAGCAACGCGAATCCCTTTTAGAGCAGGCTTCTGGAGGGCTGCCTTATTCGCACTCTCCTCTTCAGGATTCATGGCCCCAAGTGCCACCCTTTGAGGCAGCTATTTGGAAAGCTGTTTGGGTTTGGGGGTGGAGGGAATTTAGGGAACAAGCCATAGACTCCTGGAGAAGGGCAAGTTTGCGGTGTTTTTTTTACTCCAAATTGTACCCCAGTCCTGTCTCTCATCCCCCCCTCAACCTTCCAGGGTTTGTTTCCCAGACTGGCAGGGCTCCTCCTTAGTGTCCTTGAGGAAACCAACGTAATTTCATTCTGGACTCCAGGAAAATCCTGTATTTTGAACCAAAATTCTCACTTTCTCTTTTCTGGACACTCCCAGCTGCTCAAGTTCCAGCAGCTTTTCTTTATCGTCCTTGTCCCCACAAATCTAACTTCTGTCCTCCCACTTCCCAAGTTGTTTCTCCCTGGTTCGTCACATCCAAACTTCAGGCTAGCTCTTCTCTTCTTGCCCCCCACCCCAACCCCCTTATCCTGGGTTTCAGCCATCACAGGGTGTCACTGGATGTCACTATTTTTCCAGTGGGTTCCCTTCTTCCTTGCACGTGTCAGTGCTTCCGAACCACACACGATGGCAGCCTCCTCACAGCCTCATGTGGTCCCCTCCACAGCAGGGTGGGATGGGGCAGGGACAGGGGTCGGAGCCCTCACAGGCTTTCTTCCAGCTTTCTGAACTTTCCCAGATTTGTCAGCTGAGAGCTTTGTCCTGTTGCTCAGAGATTTCTTGAAGAACCTAATCGAGCATCTGTGGGTCTGAGATGAAGACCGGAGAACCGTGAGAAGTTGATCTAGGGAGGGAGCAGGGCAGAGAACCTACAACAAGCCCTGGGGCCCCCAGATATGAGTTCTAATTCAGACTCATCTACCACTTGTTACCTACCTGGACTCGGGGGAGTTACAGCCAAGACTTCATTTTCCTCATCCCTTCTAAAAGTCTTGGAAAAGAGCCGTGATGATAACTTTATTAGTGTATCAGACACATTTGTTTCAAGGAGTTTAAAACACATGTAGGTGTGCATTCCCTTACAGTCTCTCTCTAAGCTGGATGGGGAAAGGGAGGAAAGGAGCAGGGAAGATTTCTATTTCACAGTATTGCTTGCCAAAGCATGTCAGTTATTTGAATACACATAAAACGGTAATTAATAATGTATTAAGATGCAATTTATAGGCACTAAAGCCTGAAGGCCTTGGGTCCCAAGGTCCTTAATAGAAGGCAAAATTTAAAACATCCATCATCTCAAAGAATACAGCAAGACCAGAACTCACGGAGGCTGAAGAGAACTGAGGGCCTGGGTGCTCCACACCCAGTGGGCAGCTGCTCAGACTCTCAGCTCCCAAGGGATACTCCCACCCCCACCCCGTATCTAGACTCAGGAGGGTGGGAAGACGGCCATCAGCATTTGATTACCAAACTTCTTTCAACAGGCTCACAACAACAGATGTTCTAAGAAAAAGCTTCCATTCCCAACTCTCCTGTTGAAAAAGGAGTTACAGGAAAGACAGAACAAAGGCCTGAGTTGGGATCCCAGCTCTACCACTTAAGAGCTATTGACCTCGAATGCTTCTCTGCCCCTCTGTTTCCACTTGAGAGGATTGACATGAGGGTTGAATAAGAACAATTGTTAAGTCCTTTCAAGTTTGCAAAGGGCTTATTCACATGAATTCTTTACTATGAATGCTTTTAGCAACTCTTGAGGTTCTGCAGCAGATACTATCTACCCGGTATCTACTCTCATGTGCATCCTGCCTGAGTCCCAGTTTTATTCCCGGTGTCAACGTATAAAGCTAGAAGACATCACCCAAACTTCTTTGGGATGGGATGGTCAGTGAAATGTAAGTGAAAGTTGTTCTGGAGTCAGGGTGATGTCTCAAGAAATAAAGTATTCGGACTCAGCTAGGAGTCTGCCCTTTGCCTATCCTTTCTTCCTTCTAATTCCTACCTAGAATTCAGACATGATGGTTGGCATTCTGTCAGTCATTTTGGATCATGAGGTGAACTTGAAGCTGGAAGCCATGTGCCAAGGATGGTGACATGGAAAGGCAGAAGAGCCTGGAATCATCAATGACGATGGAGCTGCCATAGCAGTTTGGAAGAGACTACTTCCGGACTTCCTTTACATAAGAGGATAAAAACCTCCTATTTTGCTTAAGCCAGTGCAATCCATTTCCTACTGGTACGTATGATTATCCTGACTTTCAGAGAGAGAAACCATGGCTCAGCAAATTTAAACAACTTGCTTAATGCTGTACCTTTAGTAAAGAAGGGGCTACAGTCACATATGAGAGACCACTGCCTTTCCACATTTGCCATTTGTTCTTCAGTTTGAAAACATCTATAAACAGTAAGACTCTCTTGGTTATCTTCTTTTCTTGAAGATCAAGTCATTTTGCTGCCTTTTAGAGCTGCCATTTCTGGAGGAGTCTTTTCATCTCTCTGGCTTTCGTTTTTATTTCTCCCTCCTCTTTACCCTTGGCCCTACTGCTGTTCAGTGCTTCCCAAAGTCATTTAACTGCCAGTGGGCAAGTGCTGATTGGCAGCCCTGAGCCCCAGGCTAAGTGTGTGAAGTGGAGGACAGAAGGCAGCCAGTGCTTTGGCGTGAACCAAGGCAGGGCCATTCCGACCCTGAGCTCCTACTCTGACCTCACAGTCCTTGCTCCCTGTGTTTCCAGCCCGTGGCAAACCTCTTCTAGGCTTTTCTTTCCAGGCCTCAACCAGCCCCCTCCCACCCAGCTGAAAGAGCACGCCATGGACAGGTTTGTGTTTGTTGTGAACTTCTTTGAAGTCGGTAAGAGGTCAGCAGTGGGATAACAGACGTGGCCCATCATAAAGAGCATGAGCCGGGGTAAATCAGACCTCCTCTCTCCTCTCTCCAGGCTTTCACAGGCTTTCAGTGCCCTGGGAAAATGCATAATTTAAGAGGGGAAACCAAGGTGTTAGTGTCTCTCAAAGTGAAGCTTTGAAATAGACGTGTGGCTTTTACCACCCTTGGATTCATCTACTGGTTAAAATACCTAGATGTTGATCTTTCATTTGGCAGAATAGATTTAAGAATGCTAAGCTTGACAGGTGCAAACTAAGAGAGACCCTGAGATCCATAACACGTGAGGGAGCAAGTCCCATTTCTGAGACCGGTGGCTATTTTAACCATCATGTGGGAGGGGAGAGAGTGGCAGAGAAGTCCTCAAGAATAGGAGAATCAAATAGAATATAAAGTGTTTTGAAGGGAGAAAAGGCGTTTTCCATTCCTCACTCCATCCCAAAGAGGAGGGACCTGGGGAAATGCTTCTTTCTCCCACTGATCAGCTGGACTACTGAAGAGCCAACACTTAACATACTATTTACTATGCTAGGCACTGGTATAACTGTTTCATATATATTAACTCATGTAATCTTTTGAATAACCCGCTGCAGCAGGAGCCATTACAGCATTTTATAAAGAGAACACTGAGAAACAGGACAAGTTGGGTAACATGCCCAAAGTCACAGAGCTAGAGCGTGGTGGAGACTCAGACTTGGACTCTGACTCCAGAATCTGTGTTCTTTGCCATTACAGGTCTTGCTTCTCAAAAGATGGAGGCCCTTGGGGTTACTGGGAAACTTTGAGACAAAAACTTTGGTTTAATCTCCAGCTCTGCCACTTATTAGTTCGGTTTCATCATCAAGATAATCAGGACATTAATATCTCTTTCATACGAAGAATATATGCAAAATGCCTGACCCCTTATTCAATGGGAATCCATTACTTTTTAATGGGGTCTCCTTTCTTCCCCCAGGCATACTCTCGCTGCCCAGTCACTGTCTTCATTTGAACTTCACAACCCTCAGTGAGAGAGCAGGGTGAGGTACAGTTAGTGCCATTTTATGTCTAAGAAAAATGAGGATTAGCAGCATTTCCTGAACTCCTTCCAGATATTATACCATCTCTCTCTATTGCCTTTTTTATTTTCACATGGGCAGGCACCAGGAATCAAACCTGGCATGGCAGGTGAGAACTCTGCCACTGAACCCCCAGCACACTGCCCTCTCTATTGCCTTTTAAATACTGTCTTTTAAATGATTCAAACAGGAGAGAAGAATATAGAGTAAAATGTGAACAGTTCCTCGCTTTCCTACTCTCTTCCTTGTCATTAACTACTATTAGTATTTTGGTACATATCCTCCCAGGCTTTTACTAAGCATATACTCATCTATAACTTTTAAGGAGCATGTTTATGATGATATTATATTTATTGTTTTTCTTGTACACTTCACAATATATCAGTCCATTTTTTTAGTTGTTTTATGTATTCTATGGTATGGCTATATCAAAATTTTTCCTCCTCTCTTATTGTTGGGATTTTGGATGCTTCCATTTTTGTGTGATTATAGTAAGGTTAGCCTTATTCATAATTTGGGTGTGCATGTGCATGAATTTTTGTCGAATGGATTTCTAGGAGTGGAATTGTAGATATATTGATATGGATATTTAAATGTATAAATAATCACCAAATTGTAATCCAAGTAAATTTTGACAAATGGCATATACACCAGTAGGGCCTAAGGGTAGTGATTCCCCATTCTCTTAACAGCTATGGGTATTTTCACTCTTCTAAACTTTTTATTATTTTAGTGGGTAAAAATGACATCCGTTGTTGTTTTAAATTGAATTTTCTTGATTACTTGCAAAGTTGAATATTTTTTATATATTGATTAGCCTTTCGTAATTCTTCTTCTAAAAATTTCCCTACATTTATAAATCTTCTATAAATTCATATACTCTACATCTCTTTCCCCAATTGGATACTTGGGTTTTCTCTCTTGATTTGTAGCAACTCTATTTATTTTAGGTATCGATTTTTTTTTCTGTTGTATATGTTGCAAATGTTTTCCCTCTGGTCTTCCTCTCTTCTCTTTTAATTTTGTTTGTGGTATCTTTTGATGTATAGGAGTTTTGAATTTTTAAGTAAGAACTGCCTCTCTCTGTTTTTCAGAATATGAGATGTTTCAAATTGATAGACAAGTGTAAAGAAAAGTATAGAACCTACCCACTCAGTACCTGGACTTATAAAATCTTAACACTTCACTACATTTGAATATCCCCACATTTTCAATTTTTATATGGAGTTTTGTTTTTACCTTTTTAAAGAGTAAACATGTTTTTTTTTTACAGCAAATTGTCAGTTACATTTACTGTTTTATAAATTTCTGTGCTCACCATTGCTTCTGTGTTTCATACCTTTCCTCTCACCATACTTTACTTCCAGATGAACTACATCATTGGTAAAGCTTTCAATAAGAGTCTTTGAGTGTTAACCTCTTTTAGTATTTTGTATTATTAAAACAGACTTTATTTTGCCCTCAGTCTTAAATAATAACTATGGCAGTGGCCTACCCCATATCCTTGATCTCCTTCGTTTTTAGAAACACATTTGAAACACTGATATTCTATTGTTCTCATCATTTGTTAACACTGATGAGGAGTCTGCTGTCAGTCTAATTGTTATATCTTCTTGTCTAGTCATTTAAAATATTTCTCCATGATCCTTACAATTCCTTATTCTGTCTAGTGAATGATTTGTTTTTATTTATCTTGCTTGACACTTATAATGTAATTTCGATTTAAAGACTCATGTTTTCATCCAATTTTGGAAAAGTTTCAGCCATTACCTCTTGAAATATTTATTCTCAGCTATTTCTTCCAATTTCCTTTTCTAGAATATGATTAATTTTGAGGTCAATTTTTCTCTTCTTGTCTCTTAATTAATTACACACATTCACATACACACATGTACAAACATACTTGGTTCTGGGTAAGATTCTCAGTTTCAGCTTCCAGATCACAAATTCTTTCTTTAATAGTGTCTAGTCTTGAATTTTCCTCACTGTTGAATTTTTAAATTTCAATGCCTTTATTTTCTAATTTCTACTATCCTCATTTCATTTCCATCTTTTTAAAAATGGTTACCTTTTTTTTTTTTTTACATGGGCAGTCACTGGGAATAGATCCTGGGTCTCCAGCATGGCAGGCAAGAATTCTGCCTGCTGAGCCATCATCACACTGCCCTTACCCATTCTTTTTAATATGGAAACCATATCTTCATTTTTCTCTAAGATTATACTAAAGGCATTGCACTTTAAAATCTTTGTCTGAATATACTTTAAAGTTAATTTAACCTGGAGTGGATATGTTGCAACTGATTTGCTGGCTGGCTGTATTAGCTCTTAATTTCTTCAGTATTTTGGAATTTTTATTTGAAGTCTTCTTGTGAATGGGAAGATTCTGTTTATTTTTCTCTCTCCCTGTTCCTTATCCTTATCTCTTTCTATCTAGATAATCTTTAGTTGTGACACACTACTAGAGTTGCCAGAATAAATAAAGGATGTCCTGCTAAATTTGAATTTCAGATAAACAACAAATAATTTTTTAGTATAAGTATGCCCCAAATATTGAATGATATATACTTATACTAAAAATGTATTTATTCTTTATCTGAAATTCAAATTTAAATGGGTCTTCTGCATTTTTATTTGCTAAATCTAGAAAACCTATATCTGCTCCTTTTTTTTTTTTTTTTACATGGGCAGGCACCGGGAATCAAACCCGGGTCCTCTGGCATGGCAGGCAAGCATTTTTACCTGCTGAGCCACCGTGGCCCACCCTATATCTGCTCCTTTATGCCCCCAATTTAGAACCAGATATTACTATCGGGATTTTGGTTACTGCAACATGATGATATTAGCGTTATCAACAATAATAAAATAAAAATAAATAAATAAAAATTGTATTTTCCAGGTCTTAGGCAAAAAGTGTTGCTACCTAAGAAGTTAGAATATCCTTTTTGGGGACTGGAGCTTCCCTACAGTGCACAAAATATTAAATATCAGTGCTCCAGGCTCAGCTCTTCAGCTTTCCCTGCAGACTCTGAGCAGTGCCTCCCCTCTAAATGTCACTGTGACATCAGTCATAAGCCCTTCTAGTCGATAGAGCTTTGACTTTATCTTGTATCTAGATCAAGATCATTAGGTATTATGAAACAGTGATTACCAAAGAAAGGGGAAAGGCAATCCCTGTCCCCAAAGAGTTTATAATCTAATTTTAAGTCAGGACAGACACAAGAACAAGACTAAATAAAATTTACAAAGCAAAAGCAAGTGTCAGTGTTAGACAGATTAAGGCTGATACTGAGGGAAGCAGTTAATTGAGATGGCTTTCCAGAATAGGAAGCCAATATTTACTTAGCTTCTATTTTGAGCCATCTAGATGATTTTGCTTAATTATCATTGCAGTTTTATGAGGCAGATTCTATCACTCTGATTTTACAGAGAAGAAATTGAGGCTCAGAAGGATTAAATGTCTTTCCACTTGTCACATGCTTAATAAGTAGAGCTTCTAAATTCGTACTCTTTCCACAAACGCAGTGCTTGCTACGTAGCACTGAGAAATGTTAGGAAGAGAGCTCAAATAATAATGGTCACATTTTGAGACTTTAAAATGCGTAACTTAAAAGAACACAATAGAACACAATATTTTAACAGGACTAACCTACAACCTTTTCCATCAAATCTCCCTGTACTTCCCTAGAAACAGACCTTGGCTGGATCAAAAGGTATTGACCAAATTCTTGGCAGAAAAGGGAGATCAGTGCTATGGCTATTGATGGTTTTATTGCTCTGTTTATATGTCCACACCCTGACTTCTTTGAACCCTCGACTAATTGTGGGGAGCATAGAACAACTGGAATCACCACCCGCTGAATGCCTAGGTGAGCTATTATACTCTGAGAAAGCTAAGTGCTATAAAACTTTATATCCCTGAGTCAGGAATAACAGTGTTTCCTCAGAGTGGCAGGGATGGCAGTAACTTATTTTTGTCTTCTCAAATATGTGGCAGTGAAGTTTATGGCGTCATACACCATCAACCTGTACAGAGTCACTGCTCATCTCTCTGGCACTTTCTCACCTTCTTCCACATAATCTGGGGGATATGAGACAGGGGCAGTATTTGCTATGAGTTGAACTTATGGCAAGTAAGGTAAGAAGTCTAGTGTGCTGTCATTGTAGAGAATGACAATATTTATGTGAGGTTAACTTGAGCTGAATCAGGAATCAGGAAACTGAGTCAGGAAATGGTTAATTGTGCTGGAAACTAGCTAGGGACTTTAACCATTGAAGTGGTGCACCTGAACTAAAAGTACAGGAAAAATTGGAGAGGTGAGAGCATGTATTCCCAATGAGCCTGCCCCTCCCTCCAGAAAGCCTTGAGAAAAGCAGCAGAGAGGATCAAGCCAAGAGAGTTCAGATTTTAAGTTGTCTACACCACAGCTCCTGGTGTCAGCACTATCAGGAGATATGAATCTAAACATCCTTTTCACCACATAACCTCATATTTGTGATTATTTTATAATTTTCAATTTGCATCCATTCAATTTCCTATGCATGTGTTTATTTGATATTTATGGTGTGTTGACTGTGTATTGGCAGATTATTAAATCCTGGGGTACAATGATACAATCCCCACCCTGATGGAGCTTATAGTTCAGCTTATGGTAATCAAACAGCCAAAAATCATTGAACTAAGCTATTACTACCAGAAAGAGTTCATGGTATCCTGAAGGTATATTCTATGTTCCAGGTACTATTTCTAGCTGCCAAGGATATAGCAGTAAACAGGACAAAGTCCTGTCCTCATGAAGTTTATATCTTAGCACAAGAGATGAAACACAAATAGAAATATATTTTCACAATAAATATGTAATATAATTTCAGGTAGTAATAAGTGCTACGATAAAAATAAAGCAGGGCAAATGGTTAGAGTATGACTGGGTGGGGAGGGGGAGCATGACCACATTGTATAGCATGGCTGGGGAGGGTCTATCTGGAGGGATGACCTATGAGTAGATAGCTGCATGAACTGAGAAAGGATCCTGCAAAGATCTGGGTGAGGACTGTTGCAGGCAGGGAGGACGGCATGTGCAAAGACTCTGAGGGGGCTGTGTGGAAACAGACTGTGGTGGGCAAGAGTAAAGGTAATGAGGTTATTGCAGGAGCCCGGAGGACAGGTGATGAGGTCTTGGGCTGGGCTAATGGTTGTGGAGGAATGAACCCTTAGGGGCTTTGGGATTTCCTCTCTAAGAGGAGATCATCTAATCAGGGAGGCCAGGGCAGGCAATCCTGAGAAAATAACATTTGTGCTGAGATCTGAGGGCTGAATAAGCAGGTCAACAAGGGAGGGAAGAATATCCCAGCATAGGAATGTGCAAAGGCCCTGTGGGTGGCCATTGTTTGAGGCACTAAAAACTGATCTGTATGCCTGGGGCAAAGAATGAGGAGTGAGGTGAGGCTAGAAAGGAGAGCAGGGGGCACATCACGTAGGGTTTTGTGGACTATGTTGAAGAACTTGTGTGTTTTTCTAAGTGATGTGGGGAGTCATGGAAGGGTTTTAAGCAGAAGCAACATATTTACATGTGTATCTGGAAAGGCCCCTGGCTCAACTTTCCAATTTGACAGTCACCCCCTGAGGGAGTTTCTCCTGTCCCCATCCTACAGACAAGGGAACCGAGTCTCAGAGGGTTGACAGCACTTGGCCAGGTCACCCAGTGATGGCTATGCTGGAATCTAGGCCCATAGACCTTTGTCCTGTTCACTTTCACTGCTCACAGGACTTTCCCATCTCTCTGCTGTGGCCTCCCTCAAACACTTGAATAGGGCACTGAATAGAGACCAATTAAATTATGGTTGTTTCAACCCATTCCTTCTCAGACTGGGGGTCAGTGCCTCCCTCTTTCCATTTTCCAGTACTACATTTTCTGGGTTGGAAAGTTCCAAGGATGCAGGTGTGGTCTTCATCTCCCTTTCTCAATTAACATTTTTGAATTAAGCACTGTGTTTTTTCTTGAGGTCCTGAAGGGGTAAAATACTGTTATGATAATTCACCCATTATTTCATTCATTCCTGCCAACCTCCATCCATCCATCCATCCATCCACCCACCCACACATCCCTGAAACTTTTACATAACTCTACCAATGCACCAGGCACCAGGATTACAGAAATGATTCTTGGTCAGTCTGTTTGGAGAAAAAGACACAAAAACCAGCAACCGCAGTTCAAATTGATAATGGTGCATGAAGAAGCTGGCCAGATGTTCTCCTCTTGATGGAGATCCAAGGGAGGTAAAGGGCACAGGGGGAGGCAGGGATAGAGCTTTGAAAGTGGAAAAAGGATGCAGAAAAAGCTTTCTGGACAAACACAACTTTGCCACAATCCAATCCAATGGTCTTTGTTAAAAAATTTTTATCGTGCTATTCTGCACAGATGGGGATAACAGGGGAGACGTGGGCTGGCAGAGAATGAAATCTTCTGTACTTATGGAAGAAGAGGTCCAGAAATGGTGCCAGAGCTCCTTGACACCACCAAGGGGGAAAGACTCTGAGAACCACAGAAAGTCTGTAGACTCTGCAAGTCTGTCCCCACTGCCTGCCTCGCCTCCTCTTCCATCCTCCTCCCAGCACAAAGTTCCATCCATCCTGTGGGGCCAGGAAGGCTGTGTGGGTGGAATTTGTTGTTTTAGGTGGCTACAGGTGGTTTTTATTTATTTACTTGTTTATTTTGCCAATCAAACTTAGTTTTATTGACAGGACTGAGCCTGCCTCTGGGCTCTTTCACCCAGGTGAATGTAGTGCACAGAGAAATAATTAGTTGCTGAGGTGTCAGGAACAGATGTCGAACTGACATCTTCCGTTTGCTAGTGTCAAATTCAGCAGTTATCCTGCCTCCCAATAAATTACCAGTAGCTGGCTCCCTTTCCTCTCCACCTGCCCGCCCACCTGGCGGGGCTTTCTCTCTCGTCAAGAGCAGAGCAGACACCTCCAAGCTGACCTCAGCCTCTACCGTGCTCACCTTCCTTCCCTTTTTCTGCCTTTTAAATTTTATTTATTATGTTTTGATGGATGTGAAAGGAGGAGAGTGCTGCTTGGCCAGGCTCTGGTTTCTTTCCTTCTAGGTCTCGCTGTTCTTCAGAGAATAGGAGCCCCGGGAGCCTCAGGCAGGGGCAGGCAATTAATGGCCTCTTACCAGGCACCGACCTTTGTCTCCACGGACTCATCCTGAGCCTCTTTTGCAGATGCCATCAAAGTAGGGCGCACTTTCAAAAGACAGGCTGGCATTTCTGAATAGTATATACTTCATGTGTTCTGAGACCACTAGAAAAGGCTTAGTGGGGCACTGGGGGGTAGTTAGGGAGATCTTTGCAGAGTATATGACACAAGGTGGTTCTAAGGAGGTTAAGGAGAACATTTTAGGGAGAAGGCGCTGTACCTATGAGAACACAGAGGTGCACAGGCATCCTGCTTTGGAGAAACTGTCAGTTTGGGCTGAAATATGGGATAATATCAGGGTTGGCAGTATATTTTTAAAATTCATTCACTCCACTAATGTTCATGGAGCTCTTTTATGTGCCAGACCTTCTGTTAGGTTCCGAGGATGCTCAGATGAGCTTTGCGTGGTCCCTGCTCTCAAGGAGACTGCAGCTGGTGGCTGTGCTGCCTGGTGGGTCAAACTAAGTTGCTGACCTTTGTCATGAAAGCACCGAGGGGCCTCTGAATGATTTTAAGCATGGGAGTGATGTGATTCAATTTGCATTTTAGAAAGAGTGGGGGGGGAGGGGAGAATCTCTTTAGGCAGCTCTTGTAGTATTCAGCCACGAAATGACTGGGATACCTCCAAGGCTGAGATAGTAGAGAGAGAGAGAGAGAGAGAGGAGAAAGACATTTTGGAGGTACAGCTCATAGATTTAGGGACTGGGAATTAAAATAGGTTTGATCATTATGTTACAGCCTAGAGAGGGTTAAAGAACCCGTTTCAAGTCATCTAGCCTATAAGACTTGGCAGAATCAAGATTTTACTTTCACTCCCTGAACTCCTCCTAAAGGAATTCACCTTCAGAGTTCACCACTTAGAAGCAGCTGCAGCTCCCTCCAGATGAAGACCTGGATTGCCTCACTACTAATTTCACAGTACCTTGGGGTTGGAGGGGTCCTTCAGGTGATTTCATCCAACGATTTACACAGCAGAGGATCTCCTTTATACTCTCCCCCCAAAGACGTAGGCCAGCTCCTGGACAGGCAACTCTCCCTGGGGACACCCACCCTAGCCTTGCAGAGCTTCTTCTCAAAACGGTGCCTTCAATCGATTCTGCCAATTGTTTATTCTACTCTAGAAGGCCGCGAAAATAAAACAAAACAGAAAACAGGGCCAATTGAAATGCTCCTGATGGATGGTGCATTCTCATCCTGGAAGCAAAGTCTACTTGGGAGAAGGATACGAGCTCAGATGTGCGTTCGTTCAACGTAAAGCAGAGCCGGGGTTGAGGGTGTCAACCTGACTGAGACACTCTATCACTTTGCAAGTGGACTCTGTGTGGGCAGTGCAGGAAACACTGATACTACTTCACTCTCCAAACCCTGGGTTCTACGTTCCACACTATCTCCCACCTGCTGCTCCCTGTGATATCATACGGGATCCACCAGGACCTTGCCTGTTTCTAACTGTGGTTATTTGCTGAGCTCTGCAACCTTGTTCTTTCACTAAAACTATGCAATCAACCTAATTATCTGGTATATCAGCTTCCATATAAACAGCAGTTAGTTTCATTTCTAACTTTTATTTGCCGTAAACTAGTGTGTGGTCATGACCTCTTTCTAAACTATTCCCATTAAACCCTCACATTTACATAGCACCATAATTTCAGCTCATCAGTCCTCCAGAGACGCCTCCACTTTCTGCTCCTTTCTGTAAAGCCGATTATCTTTCTGCCTTTGTCTCACAGGTCTGTGTGAAGGCTGAGTCTTCCCTGAACAGTAGATGCTGACCATGTGACTCTGCTCTTTCTCCCTCCCCCTGCCCCAGGTGGAGATGCCTGGGGTCTCCTCTTTCCCACATGCATTTACTCTTGGAATGATGCCCTGGTTTCCTCTTCTAAGCATCTCTAGGCCAATTAACCCTCAACTCCTTGGGTCATTTGGAAACCCCTCAGGCAGGCGATGGCATATTACAACATTTTGTGATGCTCCCTAAGCCTCACTCCCTCCTAAAGAAGCCAACATTTATTAATTCAATTTTGCAGCAGCAAAAGACAAAACAAAACTGTAAAAACCTGGAAAAAAACATGAATAGTGACAGAAATGAAACACACATGTACATTGGCCAGGTTTCAGAAAGTAGAAACCAGGTCTGGAAAAACAATGAAATATTTAAAGATGAATAATAATAGTGATAAACATAGGATGAGGTACAGTTACACAACAGATACCATGTGAAAACTGTAATCTCGTTAGAAATGAACAAATACCAGAACAAACTCTTTGAAACAACAAATTAGTGAAACTTAAGATGAGTTGGAACATAAAACACAAACAGGGAAGGATTAAATAAATAAATGATTGAAATGCATAAAAAATTATAGACCAACAAGCCAAGGAGGAAAATTTCTGTGGTTAAACCAGCAGGAAAGCTTAACAAACATGTAAACAGTAAATAAAGACATAATGGAAGACAGTTTCTTTGAGTTTTTAATAAAAAATTTAACCTGTGTAGAGTCCCTTTCAAGAATAATTAACAAAGAATAATTATCAGAAAACAACACTGTAAAGCTTTAAAGACAAAAAAAGGATATGTTAAGTAAATAAAAGAAGAGAAATAAAATTTAAAGTAGCTGTGGTTTTGCAACCTAAACAACAGGAAGCAGGGGAAATTGATTGTAAAGCTTACAAGGTCCTTAAATACAGTGTCATATATCTAATGTCCTATACTCTTAAAAGAAAAAGGAAAGTCTACTTCTGGATAAGAAGTCTAAGGACAGTAGATGACAGTATTGTCCAAGTTATCTTTCATATTTGATTAACAGTGAAACTAGCCATAGACTTCAATAAAAGTTATTGTGAATTATAATATGTAAGAATAAAATATTTTGGAAAACACTGATTGTTCGTTCCTTCCATAAACACTTATTGAGCCTCTATTATAAACTAAGCACTGGGTGATTTGCTGGAAACTTGCTCTAGCAGGTGTTTTTTGTTTCATACTGACAATTATTAAGATGCTAAGGTACTGGCTTAAAATATATATATATATTTTATATATATATACACATATGTCATTGGGAGATAGAAATTCCAGAAATAGCCTTTAATGCGACAAATCAAGTGAACCATGGGAAAACAAATAATTGTACATTTTGTTGAGCGCATTAGAAGCAATGTGGAGAAAAATTCAGATCCATTACTTATGTAGTAACTTATGTCCAGGAGAATTAGAGATTACAATATTTAAAAAATAATAAAATAGAATCTCATCCTTACTCAGCTGAGGGGGGTAGTTAATTTCCTCCTTGCTTGGATAACATTTTCAATTTTAAAGATGACAGATTAAGTTCCACACAGATGTTAAACTTCATGACAGGTCGGGCCACGGGTTCGGTTCCCAGTGCCTGCCCATGGAAAAAAAAAAATTCATACGTTAAGGAAATAAATGGGAAATGCATATAATACATAATGACAGAGAAATCTGAATTGAAAATATATAAAGAGCTCACACACATTTACAAGGGATGAAATCAAGTCTCTTTTGAACCTTTGAAGATTATAAACAAATAATCTGTGTCAATAGAAAAGATGATGAGGAAGACAGTCCATCCCACTTGTGATTATTATTATTAATTTTTGGCATGGGCAGGCACTGGGAAGTGAACCCAGGTCTTCCTGCTGAGCCACCATGGCCTGCCTGTGATTAATTAAAAAATAAATCAATAACGTAACTATGAGCTCCCACTTCATATCTACTAGCAAAACCAAGCTGAAATGATAAAAACCCAATGCTGATGTCCTTCTCCACAGTCAGATGTGATTCCTCTGGAATACAGATTTGAAAAAATAACTATGTATGAGTATCAGCTGGGAGTCAATGTTCCCCCTTCTGGGAGAGTCTAGGAAATCATTGCATATAAATTAGAAGCATGTTTATGGTATTATATATAATTGTGAAGACCAAGTACTCACAAATTGAGAAGGATTGAAGTAACCTGAATTTCATCAGTTTCAAGGAATATTATAAAGTCGTTGGCCTCAAATTGAAACTTTCTCAGATATGTAGGAAAAGTATACACAGAGCTTTTAGCAGAAAAACACAAAATGTAAAATCCATTGAGCATAACTAATTAGAAGTTATATGTGTTTATCGAAAATTATAGAAGAGACTATAGAAAGTGGTGATGGCTGTCATGATAATAAAAGCCAACTTCTATGGAGCCTTTGTTTTGTGTCGTACCCTGTGTTCAGTCCTTTTTGGAGACTGCCTCATTTAATCTCAACCACGGATTCAGTATTACCTCCAGAGAAAATCGACGTACTCAAAGTTAAGGAACTTGTCCAAAGTGACACACTTAGCAAGTTGCAAAGCTGGGATTTGAACTGCAAGATCCAAGCTGTTCAAAATTATTTGTCACTGCCTAGTAGAACCTCAATTATTCTGAAGGCCTGCAATCGACATGCTCTCTGAATTTTTCTTCCAGCAGGCCCCCGGCTGACTTGTTTTTCTGAGCGTAGGAAGGCTCTTTAGAAGCTTTCCTTTTCGGGGTCCAATGCCTCAGCTATGGCTTAGGAATCCCCCATGCTCCACCCCCCTCTCCTAACTCCTACTGCAGGTGTTATGGTTTAAGTCTAAATGAAGAGTTGTCCCTGCTGTCCCTCCTTTGATATCAGCGTCCCAGACACCCCCTCCCCCACAACCACAAAATTACATGTGATGGTTATTTCCTGTGACTGCCTTTTCTAGTGAGGCCACTTTGGAAAGATCTGATGTCACGTCATTCCCTTATAACTCACTTCTCTCACACACATCTCCTCTCCTTCCTGATGAATATTTAGCATCCACATGCCTTAAAATGATTCTAAAAGCATTATTTTATGATCAAGCTCTCAGTCGGAGCCAAATGTCTCCTCCAAGGACTTTTGCCTCCCTACCTTGCCTCTCATGCAGCTTAATCACATCTGAACTGGCAGAGTGGAAGCACGTTTGAATACTTATGCATGGTTTTCTTGCAGGAATATTAGGTTTGGGGTCGTATGGTAAAAGGAGCCTGAGCTGAGAGGGAAACCTCCCAGGAGTAATTAGTCAGCCAAAGCCAGAGTTTGGGAAGCATATAAAGTGATTCTAGGCCTAATACAAACACAAGTGGAAAGACTTGGTCAATGAGCTGTTGTTAAGTTCTAAAGCAGGGATTGGTAAATACAACCGGCTGCCTGTTTTCATATGGCCCAGGAAGTAAGAATGTATCAGACATTTTTAAATGGTTGGAAAAAGAATTGAAAGATGAAAAATATTTTATGCCTGTGAAAATTACATGAAATTCAAATTTCAGTGTTTGTGAATTATTGGGAACACAGCCTCGCCCATTTCGCTTTACAAGGGGTGGCGGAGTTGAGTAGTTGGGATAGAGACTATAAGATCTTCAAAGCCTAAATGCTCTACTATCCAGCCCTTTACAAAAAGTTTCCTACTACTGGTCTAAAGGAACGTCCCTTCTCCTTGAAGGTTGCTCCCACATACCGCGGCTGTGAGGTAAATAGGGCATCTTCTACCTCACTGAGGACTGACCTTGCCCCTGCCTCCCCCACCTCAGGCATCCCTCCCAATAATTCCCAGGAATCAAGTTGAGCTTTAAAGCCGCCATAACTTTGAATGCTGCCTGCAGCGAGCACACCTTATTTGGAGGAAAAAGTACGTACCCAGATGTTTTCCCAAAAGTTTCACTCAAGCCTCTGGCATTCAGCCACCTTTGTCCCCCAGTCCTATATAATGGGTTGCCACCCGACTGAACTTCTCACCCTCTTGTTGTCCCAGTGAGGGAGCTTCAGCTCTCTGAGTAAGTTCCCCTCATAAATATTTAAGGACCGAGCCCCCTGAGGTTCAGTGCCTCTTTCTTCGGAATCTCAGCAGGCGCCTTTGTAGGGTGGTGTGGGGCAGTCCCGGCTGCGTCTCCCCCTATGTCTTCTTTCTGGTCGAATCCTGTTGCAGGTTCAGGGGACGCAACAGCCACACAGGGGACTGGCCAGCTCTGCAAGGCAGGAGGAGTCCACAGCTGTCCAGGGTTAATTGTGCTCCTGTTCTAAGCCTTTGTGACCTAGGTCTAAATAACAACTCTTGCTCTACCTCTTTTGAACTTAATACGGATGACCTCCCATCCCACAGCCCTGGAGTCCTGAAAGCCATGCATTGTCCTGTGACCACCTTGCCAGGGGCGGTCTGAGTATACATGGGTGTGAAACGGCATGCGTCTCTGCAGAGGAGAGACAATCTTTGTGATCACACAGCCACTTATTTATCTGAGTGGTAGAGAAGGATTGGTTCTAGCGAATTCCTGGCATTGGAGATACATATTTGATTCAATTGCAGTTGACATGACCACCAGAGCAAGGCAATCCCGCTTTCTTCACCAGGATTGTCTCCAAGCCCACCCACGGGTCACAATACACTGAGAGTCCTATTTTTTTTAAATCTCTTATCTCCCAATCCTTTTCCTTAGAACTCTCAAGAAATGATTTTTGCAAAAAAAGAAAAAGTTTAGGCCCCTCTCAACCCGGAGAGTTTATCTTACCAAAGTGTCTCAACAAGGAACAGGGAAGTGCTATGACTCATTGTAATAAGGTAGATATTGTGACAAGAAAGATGTTAACATCTTAATGAAAACCCTGAAGGGAAATTTGCATTAAACAGTCTCTCTGTTGCTTAAAAAGAGCCACCGATGCCTTATTTTAAAAAATCAAAACCCAATTTTGTTAAATAGTCAATCTGGGAATAGCTGGGTATATTTGCCTTATATCTTGGGTATTTCATTTTTTCTTGTCAGAATGACAAATGCTTGGAGTTGAAGCAGCACAAGTCTTCCCCTTAGACCACATTCCTTGAGGACCCTGTGATGAGCTCATGGTCCTATTCCTTCAAGAGCCTTGAGGCTTTTCTGACTTCAGGAAAGAACCAGAGGAAAGGTCAGCTCCTGGGACTTGGAATTTGGAAAAGATAGCAAGAACCCACCTGCTTAAGTCTCTCTGTATTCCTACACTAATCCACTCCTTCAAAAACAAAAAAAAACTGGTTTTTCTACTTTTTCAAAATTTGTTTTTCATTTTAAAGTTTGACATTTTGGACAGATATTTGCTTGAATATCTCTCATGACAGGGTGCTCACCACCTCTCGAGGCAGGCTACCTTGGGCAGTGGTCTGCCTCCCTGTTCTAGTTTGCTAGCTGCTGGAATGCAATATGCCAGAAACGGAATGGCTTTTAACAAGGGGAATTTAATAAGTTGCTAGTTTACAGTTCTAAGGCCGAGAAAATGTCCCAATGAAAACAAGTCTATAGAAATGTCCAATCAAAGGCATCCAGGGAAAGATACCTTGGTTCAAGAAGGCTGATGAAGTTCAGGGTCTCTTTCTCAGCTGGAATGGCACATGGCAAGCACAGTCAGGGCTTCTCTCTCATCTGGAAGGGCACACGGCGAACACAGCATCATCTGCTAGCTTCTTCTCCTGGCTTCCTGTTTCATGAAGCTCCCCAGGAGGTGTTTTTCTTCTTCATCTCCAAAGGTCGCTGGCTGGTGGACTCTGGTTCGTGGTACTGCTCTCTCTGAATCTCTCATTCTCCAAAATATTTCCTCTTTTATAGGACTTCAATAAACCAATCAAGACCCACCCAAATGAGTGGAGACATGTCATCCCCTAATCCAGTTTAACAACCATTCTTGACTAAATCACATCTCCAGGGAGATGATCTCATTACAGTTTCAAACATACAATATTGAATAGAGATTATTCTACCTTTATGAAATGGGATTTATATTAAAACATGGCTTTTCTTAGGGGGCATGCTTCCTTTCAAACCAGCACACTCCCATCACTCTCCTCCACGAGTCCCAGTCCTTCCTTTGGGACTAATACATGACCTACTGCCTCTTCTTTGTGGAGCCCTTCATATGGTTATAGACGATGATTGTTTATCTTCCTGGAATCCTAAAACAGCAGGGTTTCCCCCCTCCCCCATCACATAGTAACATTAAAAAGTTCCACTCAGCCCACCTCTCTGGCTGTTTTCTGGTGGAATCACGGTGGTTCGTGGACCTTCAGTGGGGAACAACTCCGTCCTGAGAGCCAGGTGACACTCTTTTCTGAAGAAGATGGTCATCCAGAGCAAAAAGCTGAGGGCAAGGTTGGGCCAGATCTGTGTCATCTCCAGAGTTCAAGCAAATCCCTCCAGGGTGGAAGCTTCAGCTGCAATGGCACAGTTGTTCCTTAAAGGAACAGCTGAATTTAGAGTCCATAGCCTACTGGAAGACTCTTGGGTGGCTGAATTCTGCAGCTTGAGCCGGTGTCAGGCATGATGGAACATTTGGGGGAGAAGTTTATATCCTCATAGGTACGTGCTACCTACAAGGAAGGGGACTTTGTAGACTGCTAGGAGACAAGGAGAACAAAGTCTCCTTGCTGGGGGACAAAGACATTTGACCAATGAGCCCTCCCTGGACAGAAGGAGCAGAGATGTTAGGGGTACAAATGGGTCCCCCTAAAAGACATGCTCAAGTCCTCAGCCCCGGTCCTGTGAATGCGACTTTATTTGGAAATAGGGTCTTTGAAGATATTATTAGGTTAAATGAGGTCAAATTGGATTTAGGTGGGCCCTACACCAATATGCCTGCTGTCCTTATAAGAAGAGAAGAATTGGACACATCTGGGGAGACACAGGGCTGAATGCCACATGATGATCGAGGTAGAGAAAAAAGCCCAGGGGTTGCCGGCAAGCCACTAGGCCTCAGAAGAGGTAAGTATTCAGTCTTCTAGTCTCCAGAACTATGAGACAATACATTTCTGTTATTTTAAGCCATCCTGCTCGTGGCACTTTGTTACAGCAGCCCTAGGAAACTCAGACGGGGGTGGGGGGAGCAGTCCCAAATGAACCAGTCAAGGTACTGGCTTTGCTTAATGTCAAGGGACACCTAAGACTGATGCGGTGAATGGGGGTTGCCCCCCTCATTCATCCACCTGCTCATGCCTCCTTAGTCCTTGGATGTCATTTGCCAGTTGCACACATCCACGAGGTGTCCTATCAGCAAAGTGCCAGCAATCCCAACACCAGCCTGACAGCCTGTGGGCATCCCGAGTCACTCCTTTCTAACTGCCAGCCCACATCTGCAATCACTAGTCCTTGCAGAGCCCAGTGTCCTTGCCCATATCTGCCATCACTAGCCCTTGCAGAGATTGTAGTGGGGACAAGAAACAAACAAAAGCAATCGGCCAGCCTATCTGTGGCCCAGTTACTAAGACAGGGCATCTAAATATAGCCCTTCCGGAGCATGGGTCACCCGTGGGTGAGGTCCCTGCTACCCAGGCACTCGGAAGCCCAGCCCAAGAGGGACCACAGGGGAGAGGTGAACTCCAGCAGAGCATCCATAGCCCTATTTTGTTTCAAACCTGAGGTCAGCATCTCTTGAAGACCTGTGCAATTGAATATATTTCAGTGTGGCTTTGTGAATAAGAAGAAAAATCCTGCAAAATGATTCTTGTGCTTTTCTCCCACTTCATGTCCCTACTCTGGTCACTATACCACTGTGACAGTACCAAGGGGACTGGTCACAAGTCAAACTTGAAACTTTCTTTTCCTTCTTCCTCCCTTTTACTAAAGGAGTATTTGGGGGCACACGGAGCATTAACAAATAGGCATTGGCAAACTGTGGCACCTCTACTACCCAAAGGGCTGCCAGGCTTGGATGGACTTTAGACGTCATTTCACTCAGACTTCTTTTTTTCAAATGAGAAGAACAAGAGTCCGACTGGTTGAGTTGTAGTGCTGTTCAGATATTGAGAGATCTGGGTCACTCCCATCTTTTAGGCTTACTGTATATTAAAACAAAAGGAGTGATTAATAAATAAGGGTTTTGGGCGATGTGATGGTGGCGCAGTGGTAGAATTCTCGCCTGCTATGCTGGAGACCCGGGTTCGATTCCCTGTGCCTACCCATGCAAAGTAAATAAATAAATGAGGGTTTTAAAAATTGTGGAATATTTTAGACATTTACACCTGTTAAATTTAAACTCTTTACAGAAAAGATGCAATCAATATATTTAATGGTCACAAATTGTAGAAAAGCATTCATGCACAGTCATCCTGTGCTATGTAGGATAGCCAGGGAGCTCAAGCTATGGTTGTATGATGAACATCTTCTTCCTTATCCTGTCGGTGTACCTTTGAGACTACATGAATGAGTTTATTTGGAGATAAGGCCAAGAGTCTTCTTTGAAGCCTTGGTAAATGTAGAGGCCAAGTGTCTCATCCACACCCCTTGACTCTTCTGGGCTGTTTCAGAAACCAGCTGTGTGATCTTGAGCATTGGTGTCTTCACCAGGGCAGGGGACAGGCCCTATCTTTGAGTTCTGGCTTTCTTCCATTTGCTATCTTGCTAAAGATTTACTGCTTTAAGATCTGTGACCTGAAAAACCAAAACTTTATTTCCTGGTGGAGCCATTGATTGAACAAACATAGGGCCAGATCAAAGATCCTGGCCAGAGTACCCTGCTGTGGAGGGTGTTGTGGTAGCCACCTCCAAGGTGGTCTCTAAGGACCTTTGCCTCCTGCACAGCTGTGTGATTCCCTTCTACATCGAACAGGGTAGACCTTGCAACCAACAGGATAATGTGGAAATGAAGACGTGTCCCTTCCAAGGCTAAGTCAGAAAAGACATAGTGGCTTCTGCCTTGCTATCTCCTGGATCACTCACTCTGAGCAAAGCCAGTCATTACATCCTGAGGACATCCAAGTAGCCCATGGAGAGGCCCAAATTCAGAGGAAGCAAGACCTCTTATAACAGCCAGCACCCACGTGAGTAAAGCATCTTGTAAGTGGATTCCGCACCCCAGATGGGCCCTCAGAAGAGTGCAGCTCCAGCAGAAGTCTTGATGGCAACTCTTGAGAGCCCTGAAATTGCCCAGCTAACATCTGGATGTCTGACCATCAAAAACTATGTAAGATAATTAGTATTCACAGTCATCTTACATTGCTAAATTTGGGGTCAGCTATAAATACAGGTGCCATGGGGCTCACTAGGTTATTGCCAAAGTTACTCACCACCTTCTGCTCATCTGACCTTGGGTCTGAAATCTCTGCATTTCAGGGTCATTCTTTTCTGGATATCAATTTTCAGAAGTGCCATCCTGAAAGGCAAATACCTCTATGGACTGAATGGGCATTAGTCCATAGCCATCTCCCCTGGGAAACAAGACTTGTAAGTGGGAGATGGAACAAACTTTGGCTGTCCATTAGAAAATGACTGAGTATAACCTTGAAGTCAGGGAACCCAGCTTGAGTTCTTGCTTAATCTATGAGCTATGTGCTTATGGGCAAGCCATGTAATCTGCATGAACCTTAGTTGTTGTATTGGTCAGGGTTCTCTAGAGAAACATAACCAACAGGAGATACCTGTAAATATGAGACTTACAAAGGCATCTCATGCAACTGTGGGAATAGAAGAGTCCAAAATCCATAGGGCAGGCAATGAAGCTGGTGGCTCTGATGAAAGGTCTGGAAGGACTCCACAGGAGAGGTTTGCTGGCTCAAAGAAGCAGTGAAAAAGTCTCTCTTCTTCCTTAAAAGCCTTCAACTGACTGGATTATATCATTGGTGGGAGGTGCTTTTTAGTTGATGGCGGATGTAATCAGCCACAGCTGCAATCAACTGACTGATGATTTAATCCACCAGCCTTCTGGTTTATCAACCAGCCATGAAATATCCTTGCAACAATGGTTAGGCCAGTGCTTGCCTGACCAGACAACTGGGCATCATCACATGGCCAAGCTGACACCAGATCCTAACCATCACAGTTGTATCATCTATTCAATGGGGTTAATAAAAATATCTTACTCATCTAACTCACAGTCTTTTATTTCTCTCCCTGAGGATAAGCTATGATAAAATATACAAAAGCATTTAAACCAGAAACATCTATACCAAGCAAGCTTATTTAAGAACTCTCTCTTAACGAGATGTATATAGGAAGGCTCTGCTCCTGTTTGTGAAGTGCCTTCTCTGAGCCATGCATTATTAAGAGTCAGGACATGAAGATGAATAAACCAAGTTTCCTATCCTCGAGGGGTTCACATACTGAGAGTGATAAATAAGAAAACAGGCAATTACTATAGGGTGTAAAAAGTGCTAAGTACAGGGTAATTGATTCATTTCTTCATCAAACATTTATTGAGTCTCTCTCCCACCAAGTCAATGTGTGGGATGCAGCTGATACCTGAATAAGGATTAGAGAGCCCATTCAGAGGCAGTCAGGAGGTGGTATCCCTGAGATAAGGCATAAAGTTTGGGGAGGAGAGTCTAATGAAGTTTAAGAAGGCAGGGTGCATAGAGATGATGACCAGCAGGTGACTTGGGGCCCCATCTTAGAACTCAGAAGATGGTCAATACCAGTGAGAGAAACTATCCCTTAAGGATAACTGAAGGGTTTGGTGGAGGGGAGTCAAGCTGACCTAGAACCCTGTTTCACCAGCTCATACCAGGTCAACAGTGGGCCTGATGCCATGGGTGGGCGGGAGGGGGCGTCGGTGCTGACACCTTCCACTTGCCCATCAGTGCTATCTCAGCCCCAGGCTTCCTGGATCTGCAGGGTTAGGGGCCCTTTTGTACTGTGAGCAACTTAGGGAATTCTAACTAACTAAATATTTGCCCAGCTGATAATTAGGTTAATTAAGCCAATAATTAGGAGGATGAATTTAACGCACAGGGAATCATCCAGGGTATGCCAAGACCAATTAAAATTAAAATTAAAACTAACTGCTGTTTGGGGTTCTCTGTATCCATGACCCCGTTATTGGCTCAGACCATCCACCCTTGACTGTACACATTAAGGAAGCCACTTTCCCTTGGAAAGAGCAAGTGTCCTTTGAGGTGACAAACCCATTATCTGAGGCAGAGAAATGTCTCATTGCCTTCAAATGAGCAAAGTAAAACATCCACTGATGACATTTCCTCATCAAGATGGATGATTTCCAAGTGTTGAAACTGAACTAGACACTTAAACCATTTCTTTCCAATGTTCAGCTTCTTCGGTATTTCCCTCAGCGGCTGCACCCAGCCCTTGGCGACATGCAAGGGTGTTTAATGGGTGTTTAATTTGATTTCCAGAATACTGTATCCCCCAAAGTTTCAGAATCCCCTAAGGAGATAAGATGGGCTTATTATTCATGGGTAGAGTTACCTAGACCGCCCTGAGCACAAAAATGGAGCAGAAACAAGCTACCTAAATGGGTACTAGGAATCAAACAAGACTGGCTTTTTGAGGGCTCACCCTCCTGTGCAAGAAGCCTGAGGATTTGTGTCAGTATTGCTTGTTTCTTCCATGCAGATCTCTTCCAGCAATCATGTCTTGATTCACCTCCTGTGCCCTAAGTCATTTCTTCTTAGAGTGATGAAAGGATACGGGACTTCATGCTGATGGGAAGAAAACATTAGCTTCTTTCTTTGGGTTGGACCATTTCAGAGCTGATTACGTCCTCATGGTAAGCTGCACAGGGGCTTTGTCTTGCCCCAGCTCTGACTCTCCATCTCAGGCCTGCATCAGCTTGTTCTGTTCTCCTCTCTCTTTTTGTCAATGGTCCCAAGAACTCAGCTGTCACCACCAGCCACTCTGCCTGCTGGAGTTTTCCCCTTTCTGAGCTTTACTGGAAAGGACAGTGTTGCTGCCTCACTTTCTTTCCTCCTTTTGCCCCCAAAATGTCAAGTATCCAAGCTCCCCATGTTTTTTTTTATAAGACCACTGTATTAGTTAGGGTTCTCTAGATAAACAGAATCAACAGGGAACACTTACAAATATAAAATTTATAAAAGTGTCTCACGTGACCGCAGGAACGCTGAGTCCAAATCCACAGGGCAGGCTGTGATGCCGACGACTCCGATGGAGGGTCTGGATGAACTCCGCAGGAGAGGCTCACCAGCTGAAGCAGGAATGGGACCTGTCTCCTCTGAGTCCTCCTTAAAAGGCTTCCTGTGATTAGATTTAGCATCACTAATTGTAGAAGACACTCCCCTTTGGCTGATTACAAATGGAATCAGCTGTGGATGCAGCTGACGTGATCATGACCTAATCCTATGAAATGTCCTCATTGCAATGGACAGACCAGTACTTGCCCAATCAGATAAACAGCTACCACAACTTGGCCGAGTTGACACATGTCCCTAACCATGACAGTCCACCCCTTGTCAACTTGGCACATATATATATATATATATATATATATATATATATATATATATATATATCTCACCTTAAACCATACTTAATTTCCAAATGAAAACAAATAAGCACACATTTTTTTCTTTTACCTGACAATACTCAATTGTCCTGCATATAACTGGAAACACATTAAATCTCTCCAGAATAGGGTGCAAATCCTAAGGCAACATTCATTCTTAAACTTGATATCTTACAACTTAAACCGTATAACATGAACAAAACAGCATTACAGTCCTCATTTCTGTAACTGATCATGTGGTCAAAGTTCATATTTATCACTACCTTCTTCCACTACCCATTCCATGTTCCCTTTACCCTCAGCAAGCACTTCAGCTGCCCGTGGTTCTTTGCCTAGTGGGGTGACCCAAACCTTCATTCCTGAAGTTTCAGAGCCATTAGTAGTCCTGCCTGGATTGTGTTGTTGCAGTTTTCCATTGATTTTAATCACAGGGCATGGTAGTACTAATAGACGCCCTAGGGAATCTCCTATATTCCAAGAAAACTCTCTTTTACCTCCATTATGTAGTTGCAGTCCTACTTCTTTCTGATAGTCAGGGTCAATTACCCCAGACAATAATGTAATCCCCTTCTTGGCTTGTTGATCCAGAGGCATAAGTAGCCCAAAGTGGCCAGGTGGCAATCTTAACTTCCAGTTCAGTGGTATCATTGTTGTTTCTCCTGGAGGAAGCACACCCCATTTAGGAACTAAAACCTGTAGACCAGCAGAACTCAGGGTAGCAGGGACAGGAAGCAAAAATTTTCCTAGTGGATCACTAGGGGTAATAGTGAGTGGTACCACACCCATTTCCACCCCTTGGTTCCTGGACCCATGGATCCTGGCTATGGGAGAAACAGCACCATACAGCAGACACTGATTCAGAGCATACACAGCTTCCTGGAGAACATTACCCCAGCCTTTCAGGTTTTTGCCACCTAGTTGGCACTGTAATTGAGTTTTCAAAAGGCCATTCCACCATTCTATCAATCCAGCTGCTTCTGGATGATGGGGAACATGGTAAGACCAGAGAATTCCATGAGCATGTGCCCATTCCCGCACTTCATTTGCTGTGAAGTGTGTTCCTTGATCCGAAGCAATGCTACATGGAATACCATGACAATGGACAAGGTATTCTGTAAGCCCACAGATGGTAGTTTTGGCAGAAGCATTGCATGCAGGGAAAGCAAACCCATATCCAGAGTATGTGTCTATTCCAGTTAGAACAAATCGCTGCCCCTTCCATGAAGGGAGTGGTCCAATGTAATCAACCTGCCACCATGTAGCTGGCTGGTCACCTCGGGGAATGGTGCCATATTGGGGGCTGAGTGTGGGTCTCTGCTGCTGGCAGATTGAGCACTCAGTAGTGGCTGTAGCCAGGTCAGCCTTGGTGAGTGGAAGTCCATGTTGCTGAGCCCATGCATAACCTCCATCCCTACCACCATGACCACTTTGTTCATGAGCCCATTGGGCAATGACAGGAGTTGCTGGGGAAATAACTACAGGATGGGTCCGGGGGCCCACTGAACCCACTGTGAGACGAACCTGAGCTAAAACTCCATTGATCACCTGGCCTCCATAAGCCCCCACTCTGACTGGTGGTCCAGAGTGACATGCTGGGTCCCCTGGAATTAATGTCACTTCTGAAGCAGTGTCAAATAATCCCCCAAATATCTGATCATTTCCTTTTCCCCAATGCGCAGTTACCCTGGTAAAAGGCCATCAGTCTCCTTGGGGAAGACTTGGAGGAAGATTAACAGTATAAATTTGTGGCAGTGTAACAGGTTTCTCCCCCAAAGGGACCTGGCCTCCTCTTCATTCAAGAGGCTCTGGGTCTGTAAACTGTTTCAAGTCTGGAAACTGATTAAGGGGCCGTGACTCTGTGTTTTTGAAATTCAGGTTAGACTTCTGTTCACTTGACCTAGAACTCTTTTGTTTATACAGCTCCAACAAGAATTTAGTAGACTGCCCTTCTATTGTATTTCTAGGTACCCCATGATTTACTAACCAATGCCACAAATCTCTGTGTGTCATATAATTTTGACGCCTCCTTTGAGTTTGCTGTCTATTATAATAGACACATCTACCCTGTCTTTGGTGATTTAAGTGCTGCCACCTGGCTTCTGCCAACTTGGGATCCTGTCATCCCCATTGTGTTTAAGGATTCCAGCTCAGTGACAGCAGTTCCCACAGTAATATCTGACCTACAGAGAAATGCAACCACAGAGCTCTTCGGGGATGATGGTGCTAGTCTCACAAATTTATTTCTCACTGTTCTGGTAAAAGGTGCATCCTCTGGACATTCCTGGGGTGTAAGAGCAGGCTTTGCATGAAAAATCCACTCTAATATTCCAATCTCTCTAAGTCTCTGGATCCTCTCATCTACATTATACCAGGGCAGTTCTGGCATTTCAACCTCAGGTAATGTTGGCCACCTTTTGATCCATGTTTCAACCAACCACCCAAACAAGCTGTTAACACCTTTTCTAACCGCTTAAGCTATAACATTGAATGCAGAATCTCTGCTTAGTGGGCCCATATCAATAAATTCAGCCTGATCCAGCCTTATATTCCTCCCACCATTATCCCACATTCTTAAAATCCATTGCCACACATATTCCCCTGATTTATGTCTATATAAATTGGAAAACCCACACAGTTCTTTTGGAGTATAACGTACCTCCTCATGTGTGATACTTTGTACCTCACCTTTAGGGGCCTGTTGGGACTTTAGTCTAGTTATAGGTCTAGAAGAAATGAGGGGTGGTGGGGGTGGGTCATGAAAAGAATTAGAAATATCTTCCAAGCCATTTGCTTCAGGGCCTTCATTTGCAGTTTCATCTGGTGAAACAGGATTAATCACTCTAGGGCTAATCCCTTCAGGAGGAGGTTGGGTGGCCAATTCCTCAAGGCAGGCTGGAGGTGGGGCAGCTATGTTCTCAGGGCAGACTATTACAGGGTTATCTAGAGAAGACTCAGCATGGCCTAGGGTTTCAACCTCACCCCCAACATCATTATCAATCCATATGTCACCATCCCATTTTTCAGGGTCCCACTCCTTTCCAATCAATGCCCTCACTTTAACGGCAGACACCATGCGAGACAGATTTCAGTTTACGTTGTAAAGTTGCTACTGTAACAATAAGATTCTGAGTCTGATTTTCAGAGATCTCAAGTCTAGGGCTATAGGAAATAAGATTTTCCTTCAGAATACTCATAGAAACTTCTACATCTTTCACACAGCACTTAAGTTTCTCGTTTGAAGCCTTATGCCCATCCCTTTCACTCCTTAATGTAGCCAGTGTATCCAACAACTTCAACAAGAAGTTACAGAACAGTTCCCAGAGTTTGTCATGGGCTACCATGCCCTCATCTCAGGTTTTTACTTCTAGCTGCTCCAAAACACTGGAGGGTTTACCAGAGTCATGGTAACGGGATCATACAGTATCTGTCCTTCTGTGTCTGACTCATTTCACTCAGCATTATGTCCTCAAGCTTTGTCCATGTTGTTACATCTTTCAGGACATCATTTGTCTAAATGCTGCATAATATTCCATTGTATGTACATGCCACATTTTGTTTATATACTCATCTATTGATAGGCACCTGGATAGTTTCCACCCTTGGCAATTATGAATAGTGCTGCTATGAATATCAGTGTGCAAATGTCTGTTCATGTCACTGCCCTCAAGTCTTCTGGGTATATACTAAGTATCAATTTTGCTGGGTCATAGGGCAACTCAGTGTTTGGTTTTCTGAGGAATTGCCAAACTCATTTCCACAGTGGCTGAACCATTACACATTCCTACCAGCCATGAATAGGTGTTCCAATTTCTCCACATCCTCTCTAACTTTATAGTTTTATATAACATTTATATAATTTATATAACATTAATAGCAGCCATTCTTATAGGTATGAGGTGATATGTTGTCTTACTTTGCATCTCCCTTACAGCTAATGAAGATGAGCAGCTCTTCATGTCCTTTTTAGCCATCTGTATTTGCTCTTCAGAAAAGTGCCTATTCATTTCCTCTGCCCCTTTTATAATTGGGTTATTTGTTCTTTTGTTGGTGAGCTGTATAATTTCTTTGTGTACACAGGATATCAAGCCTTTATCTGATATGTGGTTTCCAAATATTTTCTCCCATTGAGTTGGCTGCCTGTTCACCTTTTTAACAAAGTCCTTTGAGGCACAGAAGCTCTCAATCTTAAGGAGTTCCTGTTTGTCTATTTTTTCTTTCACAGCTTGTGCTTTAGGTGTAAAGTTTAAGACACTACCTCCTATAACTAGATCTTGAAGATGTTTCCTTACATTTTCTTCCAGAAGTTTTAAAATACTGGCTCCTACATTTAGGTCTTTAATCTATTTTGAATTGATATTTTATAGGGTATAAAGTAGGGGTCTGCTTTCGTTCTTTTTGCTATTGAAATCCAGTTCTCCCAGGCCTGTTTATTGGAAAGACTATTCTATTCCAATTCAGTGGATTGTCCCAATTCAGCCCCCTATGTTTCAAGTCACTTTCTCCAGATCCTGGGATTTGGCCCTCAGTTTTCAATTTCGAAGGAGGGAATCTACAAACTCCAGGGTGATTGGCTGTCTCACTACTAAATGATTCCCTCAGAATCTGCAGCCTCATGGCATATGAGATTTGTCCCTCTGCAAAATTACACAGCTCCACATTAAAAAGATCTTTGGGACTGCTGGAGGATGGTGAGGATGATAATGTTAACTCCTTGGGTGCCAAGGGAATACTAAATAAGAGTCATTGGGTCACAGTGTGTAAATAGGGAATAAGATTTAGTTGGCTATGGCTACCCTTTGCTTGTCTATGCAAGGAATACAAGCATGGCAGATATCAGACCTAGGAAGCTTTCCCCCCAGTATCTTCTGCCCTAGCAGAAATGTTTCAGTCTTCTTGGGCAGCCAGTAATGCTTCAAGCCTCCTTGTTTCTGTTTCCAGATTCTCCATTACACTGTTCTGATGTGATGCATAGTTGGCAGGTGCCTGTTTTGGTTTATGATGAGTCTGTGAATTTAATAATACTTAATTATGCAAACCAATCATTGGTCTATAGCAGAAGAAGAAAATGTTAATTTTCCTTTGGGAGATTTTGCCTGGAAACTGAAGACGGGATACCAGAGTAAGGAAAATAGCTAAAAGCTATTGAAAAACCATGTGAGAGACAATGAGGGTTTGCAATAGGGAGGTAGTAGTCAGATTTGAGAGGAAGAGATGGTTAGGAAAGATGCATATTAAACCAAATAATCAATACGTGGTGACTAATAAGCTGAAAGAGGTAAATGAAGGAGATTCCAAAGCTTATGTCTGAGGCATCTGAGTAAACAGTGGTACCATCTTTTAGATACAGGAGATGTAGGGAAAAAAATGTAGGTACGGTGAGGAAATTTTAAGTAGTTTGTAGATGTGGTGGGGACTGATATTAAAGGGGTTCCAATTAATGGTCTTTTAATTTTTGCAAATAAGTTTTATTAGGGCAATTTAATTATGAGCTCTCCCTAGCTCTAAATGCTTTTTAATGAACTCCTTTGGGTTTTCTTGATAAATACTCACATTTTAATAGAAAATTAAAATTTAGTTTCCTCTTAGCCAATATTTATACTATTTATTCTTTTTATTGTCTTCTTGCATTGGCAAACATGCAAAAAATAATGTTGAGTAGAAGCACTATTAATAAGTATCTTATCTTTTCTTGAGTTGAGCGAGAAAGTTTCAGATGTTTCACCATTAAGTATAATGTTTATTGAAGATTTCTGGTAGATAGCCTTCAGATAATAGTTAAGGACGTTTACTCACATTTCTGTTGTATTTTTTTTTTAAAAATGATGTTGGTCTGTGATTTACCCTCATTCAATTTTAGTGTCGGAATTATACTTGCTTTATGAAATGAATCGCAAAAGTATTACACCTTTTAAAGTTGAAATAACAAAGAAATTATCAGTCTTTGAAGATCTTTTAGTATTCACCTTTAAAACCATCTGATTCTAATGCTTTTGGGGGAGGGTGATTTTTTTTGTTTTTTTTTTTCTTCCAATTATCTTCCGTTTCTTCTATGGCTCTTGATGTATTCCAGGTTTATGTTTTTTTAAAAAGTTTCAGTGGTTTATATTTTCCTAGCAAATGATCCTTTTAAATATAGATTTTCAAAAGCAGTAGTAAAAGTTGTACAAAATGCATTGTTATAATCTTTAAAATTTCCTGTATAACTGCAGCTATGTACTCATCCTCATTTATGTTTTCTTTTTTTTTCTTGATCATATATGTAGAAAGTTGTCTTTTTAAAGGAAACAGACTGTATTTTATTCATTCTATTTTAAATAATTACTATTTTGGATTATCTTCATTAATTCAATCCCATTTTTTTTCTTTATCAGAGAAGTTGTCAGTTTACAGAACAATCATGTATAAAATACAGGATTCCCAGATACCACCACACCACGAACACTTTGCATTGGTGTGAAACATTTGTTACAAGTGATGATAGCAAGCTTTCATAATTGTACTGTAATATACAATGGAACATTATTCAGCTCTAAAAAGTATTGAAGTCTTGAAACACTGGTACAACATGGATGAACCTTGAAGACATCAAGTTGAGTGAAATAAGCCAGACATAAAGGACAAGTATTGTATGATCTCACTGATATGAAATCATTAGACTAAGCAATTTCATAGAATAATAATATAGAATATAGGTTACCAGGGGATGGAGTGGGGATTGGGAAGGAGAAGTTAGAGCTTAAAATATATAGGATTCCTACTTGAAATGATGGAAATATTTTGGTAATGGATAACAAAACATTGTGAATGTAATTAACAGCACTGACATATATATCTGAATATGATTAAAAGTGGAAATGATAGATTGTAAATATGGTAACAGCATATAATTTTTTTTTTAAATCCACGGAACTGTACTATACTAGTGAACCCACCCTCTTCTTTTAAACGATTGCTTGCTTTCTTTTGAGTTTCT
The DNA here is from genome assembly GCF_023851605.1 of Tamandua tetradactyla. NCBI lineage: Eukaryota > Metazoa > Chordata > Mammalia > Pilosa > Myrmecophagidae > Tamandua > Tamandua tetradactyla. The sequence goes on along the minus strand of NC_135330.1, from coordinate 29,778,949 downwards.
TTTTCTCTCACTTATTATTTTAATTTGAATTGGGTTTTTGTCTGACTCAGCCTTAGCTTGGCCTATTCAATTTTCTACTCTTTCTATGATTTATTAACTCCAGCAAAATTTAAGCATGGTGAAATGAAAAGCTCTTTAGAATACAATTAGATGGGTTTTGATAAATGTCTATAGTCATGTAAGATATAGAACATTTCCCTGCTACCACCTTCCAGTCTGTTCCCAACTCCATTGAAAACCACTGTTTGATTTCAAAGAATATGTTTGCCTGTTCTTATATGTCATATATGTGAAATGGATTTTTGGTACTTTTTGTTTATGCTCTAAGAGATGCTTTCCTACCTCAAGTTTGCAAAGATATATTTTTATGTTTTTTTCTAGAAACTGTGAAATGGTGTCTCATGGCTTAAAGTTTTATTTCTCTAATGACTAATGATGTTGAACACATCTTCATTATTGACCATGTCTATATTTTTTATAGAATGGCTGTTCAAATCTTTTGCCCATTTTACAAGTGGAAAGATAATTTTTATTACTGAGTTGTAGAAGTTCTTTACATATTCTGATTATAAGTCTTTGTCAGATAAATGCATGGAAACTATCTCAGTCTGCCTTTTCATTTTCTTAAAGGTATCTTATAATGAACAAGGTATTTAAATTTTGATGAATGATAATTTATTAACTTTTTCCTTTTTTGTTTAATGCTTTTTATGTACCTTCTAAGAAATATTTTCCTACCTCAAGTTTGCAAAGATATATTTTCTTTTAGAAGCTTGATAGTTCTAACATTTACATTTAGATTTTTAGCATTACCTTTATGTTGTTTTGATTTAGGGTTTGAGGTTTATTTTTTCCTTGTGCTATCCAGTAGTTTTAGAACCATTTGTTGGAAAGACTTTTTTTCCAAATCCTGGCACTTTTATTCATAAATATATGGGTATATTTCTGTTCTATTTTACGTGGATCAATTTCTCTTTTTTCTCATCAGTTCTAAGCTGTCCTGGTTACTATAGCTGATGGTAGCTCTTAAAATCAGATAGTGTGAGTCAGCTAACTTTGTTTTTCTTTTCCATGATTTTTTGCTATGCTAGGACCTTTGTACTTGCGCATACATTTTAGAATCAAGTTTTCAAATTCTACCAAAAACAAACTGTTGAGATTTTGATTTTATTTTATTTGATCTATAGGTCAAATTGGAGAGTTGTGATATCTTAATAATATCAAGTCTTCTAGTTCATGAATATATATACATGTATATATACATTTTCTTTAATTACTCAGAAACATTTTGCAGTTGTCACTGTTAAGACCCTGCATGTCTTGTTAAATTTATTCTTAAGTATTTGATGTTTTTGTTGTAAAATATGTAACTACTTTAAAATTTAGTTTTCAAGTTTTTTTCTGCTAGTATATAAATACACAATTGATATTTTCATATTGACCTTTACTAATTGTTTCTAGTCACTTTTAAATAGATTTCTCAGGAATCTTTTACATAAATTATCAGGTCATTTATAACTAAATGCTATTTCATTTCCTTTACATGTTTGTATGCCTTTTACTCTTCTTTCTTACACTGGCTAGGATCTCCAGTAAAAGGTTGAATATAAGTACTGAGAATGAACATTCTTACTTTTTTCTAACATTAACATTAAGCATGACATTAACTACAAGTTTTTCAAAGTTTCCGTTTATCAGACTGAGGAAGTTTCCTTCTATTTCCAGTTTGCAGAAAATTATTTAAATGCATGGTTGTTGAATGTTTTCAAATGAAATTCCTGCCTCTGTTGAGTTGATCATATTGTTTTCCTCATTTATTCTGTTAATATGATGAATTACATTGGTTATTTTCAAAATGCTTAACGTACCCTACACCCCTAGGATAAATTTCACTTTGTCATGATGTCGTTATTGTTTTTTTATGTATTTCTGGATTTGATTTACAAACATTTTGTTAATGATTTTTACATCTGTTTTAATGAGGACATTGTTCTATAATTTTCTTGTAATCTTTGTCAGATTTTTGAGTTATGCTGGCTTAAAAATAAAAGGTTTGAAAATATTCCCTTTTTGCCTATTTTTTGAAGTGATTTGTGTGAGGTTAGTATTGTTCCTTCCCTAGATTTTTGGTAGAACTATCAGTAAAGCAATGTGGATTTGGTGTTTTTATGAAGCAAAATTTAAAAAAATGTCTTCAATAGATTTAAAACTATTCATATTTTCTATTTCTTCTTCTGTCAGCTTTAGTAAGCTGTATTTTTTTTTTTTTAAGGAATTTGACCATTTCATCTAAGCATTCGTACTTTTGGTGGGTAGTTGTTTGTAATATTTCCTCATGGCACTTGTACCGCCTGTCAGGGCCTATATTGATATCTCCTTGTATCAGTTATCTACTACTACATGGTTTAAAACAACACAATTTTATTATCTCAAAATTTCTATTGCTCAGGAATCTGGGTGGTTCTGGCTCAGAGCCTCTCATGTAGTTTCAGTCGTGTTAGCAGGGGCCACAGTCATCTGAAGGCTTGATGGAGGCTGAAGGATCTTCTTACAAGATGGCTCACTCACGTGATTATTGGCAGGAGGACTCAACTCTGCACCAGCTTTGCCATAAGCTGTTTTCACGTCCTTTCAGAGTGAGCTATTCAAGAGTAAGTGAATAAAGAGGAAACCACAATGTTTTTTATGGCCCACTCTGAAGTTGCACACTGTCACTTTTACTTTATTCTATTCATTACAAGTGTCTCATTAAATCCAGCCAACAATGAAGGGGAGAAGATACTCCTTTTGAAGGAAAGGGTATCAAATAATTGGTGGACATATTTTAAAACCACCACGGTCCACCCACTGGCCACAAATTATTTACATTCCTTTCATATGCAAAATACATTCACCCCTTCCCAAAGATTCCCCCCTCTCAAAACAAAAAACAAAAAACAAAAACAAAAACAAACAAACAAGAACCTAATTCTATTGCAACAACCAAAGTCCAGAATCTCATTTTCTAAATCAGCTCCAGTTATGGATGAGACTCCACAGGTATACAGGTATAGTTCCTTAGGTATAGCTCCTTGAGGACACTTCTTCTTGTTCTGAGGTCTTGAGAACCAAAAATGGAAGTTGCTTCTAGTACCCTTCAATATACACACAGCACAAAACAAGACACACTAGAAATTCATGTTCAAAAGTGGAGAACAAGGCAGACAGAAGGGAGTCATTTGTCCATTGCAAACCTGAAGTTCAGCTGAGCAAATGTTTCAAGTTCCCTATTTAGGGTTCAATCCTACTCCTTCTGGGACTTATTATTCATAATTCTCAGCTCTTCCTTCTTGGCTCTTGGTTCCACTATCTAAGTTGTCTTTCCTTTCTCATGAAAGACAGCATGTGTTTACAGCTGAGAGATCTTCCTAATCCTTTTCCTACCAGTAGAACTTGAGGGTCCAAAGCCTGTTTTTCATTCTGTGCTGTCTCTGCCCTTTCAGTCTCAGCTGGCAGTGTTTCTGTTGATGTAATTCTTTAGAAAGTTTTGTGGCCTCCTGTGAATCTTATTCAGATCAATTTCATTAGACAAAAGCTACAGTCACAAGTCTCTTTATGATAAGACCTTCTTTACTTGAGCTTTTGCTAAGAAACAGCACTCTTAAGCTTCTTATAATCCCTATTACTTGTTTCAGAGTATGTATTAGGCACAGCTTTGAATCTCTAGAGAGGACTTTTGTCTGCGTGAACGATATGATGAAACACAATCTTTGATCTTTCTGAGGTTTTAACAAAGGATTTTACAGCCATACCCTTGGCATCATCTTTAGATAATGTTTTCCAGTGCCCTGTATTTGATCTTTGCTCAGAAGCCATTTTTTAATTTTAGTATCCTTTGCTCCCTAGAGAGGGTGAAAATTTTCAAATCCGTTAATTCCCAGCTCCTTTATGTTTAACAGTTCTTCCTTTAGTATATTCTTTCCTCTTACATTTTACTAAAAATACTAGAAATACTTTGCCTGTAAATCTCCATTTTAGATCATCCACTTCTTTGATGCAAAATCCAGGAACCCTCAAGATCACCCTTACTTCTGAAACCAATTGTCAGTTTGGGGGTCCACAAGGACACCTCTGTTTTGAAAATTCACCAGAAAGATTCACAGAATTACTGAAAACTGTTATGGATTGTTACAGTGAAAGGCTGTAGATTAAAATTAGCAGAGGGTGCAGGCACAGGGCAGGATCCAGGATGAGTTCCAAGCATGAGCTTCCATTTTTCTTCTTAAGTGGAATTGTGGACACCACTACCTTCTCCCAGCAATTATGTGGAATGGTATGCATGGGGTATTGCCAAGAAGAGAAACTCACCTGAGCTGTGATGTCCAGTGTTTTACTGGGACTCAGTCATGTAGATATGGCTGACCACCCTTGTGGCTGACATTAGTCTCCAGCCCCTCCAGATAGTGAAGTGATAATGCATGGTCAGAAACACCCTCCATAAATTACATCATTGGCATACTCTACCTGGGATGGCCGAAGTCCTCAGTTGAATCAAGACTTCCTTATCAGGCAGGACATCTCAAGGGTTTAGAGTTTACCTCCCAGGATCCAAGGTTAAAGACCAGACATTTCTTGGGGCAAAATTAATCGTTTACCATACAATTTGACATATTTCTTACTTTTCCCATTGCTGCAAGTAGCAGTGCTGCTAAACTTCCTTCCATTAGCTAACGAAGTTCACATTTTCTCCACTTTCCAATAATCAGCAGATCATAGGAAATTGCAATATTTATAGGTAAAAATGGTTGAATATTGGACAATTTCATATATTTCAACCTAGTAGATACCTTGTTTCTGTTATTTTTTTCTGAGTGGGAAGGGTTACTGAAGTTAGCTTCTCAATCCTGATTGCACTTTAGAACCAACTGGGAGAGCTTTAAAATCCTCAGTATCCATGCTGCACCCAAGAGAAGTGACATCAGACCCTCTGAGAGTTCAATTAAGGCCTTGCTGGTCTCAAATCCTCCACAGAAAATTCCAGTGTGAGGACAAGGTTGAGAACCACTGATAAAGGGTATGTCTGTATCTTACTTTCAAAGATAGGCCCACTCATTTCAGAGAGCAGTATTTGGAATTTATTCTAAGGTAAACATTGAAATAATTTGAAAGTAGGGATTTAGCTGTTCTATCACTCTGTAGTTAACAATCACCTTAATTTTTACCCCTGATACCTTTATTTCAAGGTTTCTCTGGACTCCAGTGGAGAATTCACTTTTTTCTTTAGCTCTCCTTTTTCACCTGTTGGGTTGATGAAGCAGTATTAAGCTATCGCTTATTTAGTTTTATGGGATTTGTTGACATCTTTTCCCTCTTGCCTTTCAGAAAATTCTCCTAGTTGTAGACAGCAAGTAGCACCTCTTTTGATTTTTTAGGGAAGCTATGGATTTGTTTTTATATTTCTCTTGCCATTTCAGAGAGATTATAAAAGAATGGAGAGTTAATCTTAATCAGTAAATTAGCACTTAGTGACTGAGCACTCAGTATGAGCATTTTCCTAAGCATTTATCAGATCATTAACTTGCCGTATAAGAAAATTGCTATTATTATCCTATTTCATTGATGAGGAAACCAAGGCATATGAAAGGTTAATTAACTCTTCCAAGGTTACTAAGTTAATTAGTGGCAGAACTGAGATTCAAACCCAGGTAGTCTGGTTTAGAAGTGCATGTTCTTAACCACCACATATATTCCCTTTCTAACTACAGTTCCCAGCCTAATGTGTACTTTGAACAGCGCTGGGTAGAATAGAGAACTTAAGAGTATGTTGGATGTTTAAAATAGCTTCTATGAGTAAGGGGGAAGAGTGAACTTTTTAGAGATTGAACGATTGCCACTCACACTGAGTACAGGTGAAGTTGTGGTGTGACTAAGCTTTCCAAATCATAGCTCTCAGTATTGACTGTATTTGTAGAAGAGGGTGGGATCCAGTTTGCTTACTGCCCTCTTCTATCCTGGCCCTTACAATAGACATACAGACTTTTTTTTTTTGCTTTAATGTTCTACTGCCAATACCTAAGAGTAGACAAGAAGAAAGGTGTTGAAGCTATTTAAAAAAATAACAAACATGTGAGAGCTTAAAATGTTCTTGAACTTTACAGCATTTTCATAGGAAATTCTCCTGTTTCTGACTGTTTTTCTCTGTTTATAGCCAGAAGCCTTGATAGTTCCGACTCCCATATTTAATTCCTGAGAGTGGAATTCATCAAACCTCAGTTCCCAGACATCTCTAGAGCAATGATATTAAAATGTCAGGAGCAGGAGCATAATTGGTTTTTTTCCAGACAACATTTTACTTGTTATCCCAATAACATAAATCACATGGAAGCAGCATTTTAAAACTATAAGTTTATTCAATAAATTCATAGTAATGACCTTCTTAATTATTACAGAGTCCATCAAAGAGGATAATGAGTTTATCACAAACTTTGAAATCATAATTGTGGCTGATGTTTGCAGTCTTATGCAAGTTTTCATATATAGTTTGTTTTATTTTATTTATTTTATAGTTTTTTAGTTTTTTTTTTTGCATGGGCAGGCACTGGGCATCAAACCCAGGTCTCCGGCATGGCAGATGAGAGTTCTGCCTGCTGAGGCACTGTGGCCTGCCCAAGTTCATTTTTATAATCTGTTTGGGCTATACTATATCAAGAAAATGCTGATTTAAACAGTTAAGTGGTTTACCTTGCAATCTCAAGATTATCTTCAATCAAACTGATCTCAAAACATTAAAGAGGATTAGTAGACATTTTTATTTCAAAGTTGAATAACCAACAATATCTAACAACTACCTCACTTCCTTATCATAAACACAAAATTTAGTCAATAAACAGCCTACATTTTCAATAAATGCTAAACCGATCAGTTTTATGACCGTTAAATAATGAAAATTGTATTTTACTTGTTATCACATATTAACTATAGATTACTACATATTAATTAGAATAAGGACAGCTGAATAGATGGTTCTGAAACTTTTTCATAACTATATACAAGTACTTAGAGAAGAGCCTGTCAACAAGAAGGCATAAATAAGTGTTTGTTGAATAAATGAATGAATGAACAAACCAACCTTGCCTGGTATCTCATTAAGCATTGGATTGTGTAGACATTTTTATTTTTGCTTTTTAATTTTTACTTGTGCATATTTGAATTTTAAGAGATCAGTGCAGAGCCACGGACTTCATAATCAGTGACTCATTTATAAGACTTTCAAATATATCCACAGGTTTGGCAACAGAAGATTTTCTCCAAGGTCTGCACAAAAGCAATTGATGAGCGAGTAGTAAGTAAACCATTGGTTGTCTTTCAATATGCAAAAGTTTAGTACTGAGCATATTTGATATTTTGTTGATTCTCATGACTGTTTGAGAATTTATATTTGTAGAGCCTGAAAGCACGTCATGGGACTTGTGGAAGCCTAGGGTTCCAAAGAACATTGTTGGAAGCTACTTCTGTAGTTTATATAGGACATATCCTGCCTGAAGGCCCCTCTCCAGCACTAAGCTCTGAAGCTAGTGGGGCAGTCAAAGGGTTGTCACGAGTGACCATTCAAGTGCCCTCTTGGTTTGCAGAGGTTGTCCATAGCTCACTAAACTGTGATAATTCACATCATCATTATTATTTACCTCTCTATGAGACAGACACTAAGAACTTCACATTTATTTACTCACTTAGTTCTTAAAACAACCTTATTCAGGTATTATTAGTACCATCATTCCCATTTTCAGGTAAAGGGACTGAGATAGGGAAGTCACACAGCTGGGAAATGCCAAGGGGGGTGCGGACCACGTAGACTAAATCCAAAGCCTGGACCTAGAGCCATTAGCCCAACACTGAGTGCTGCTGGGAGCTCCCCAAATCCAACCGGTTGGCTCAAAAGTAGAAACATGTAGACTCAGATCCACTTTTATATTCAATTTTATTTCTTTATTTTGACTTCAATAATAAAAATGACCAAGATAAGTAGATAGGTGATTTCAAGGCTTCGCTAGTTCATGACAATCAGATCTCAGACTTTATCAAAAGAGCCAGCATGCCAATCCCAAAGCCAGTTTTTTGTTTTGTTTTTTGCATGTGCAGGCCCCGGGAACTGAATCTTGCTCTCTCTCTGGCATGGCAGGCCAGAACTCTGCCACTGAGCCTCCGTCACGCTGCCCCAAAGCCAGTTTTAACGAGATGACATTTAAAAACTCTTTGAAGGTGTTTTATTTACTTGAACAAAGATTAAATATTGCACACCTTATTTAATGCAAGGATAAATAAATGCAGATTAAACACACTGTGGTGAAATAGTACATGTGATAACTGTTCTAACAATTTTTGTTTTTATTTATACAACCAGGAAACATTTGTTCCCACAGAGTGGCTTGATGCAATTTGACTTTCAATTGTCACAAAGACAGACATGAGCATGGAGTTCCTACAATGCTGCTTAATTCTATGATACAGCATATGATTTCATTTTTTTTTAAGGTTATGATAGAAAATACAAAAAATTTTAAAAATCGTGTAGAGAACTTGGGAGATTTTGAGACTATATCCAGGAACAACCTGGCACCCAGAGGCCCTGTGATTCTGGTTTGAGAAACCTACACTTTAGAGGGTTTCCTTGTGCCTCAGCCTTCCATGGGCTGGGTTGACCCCAATTCTCCAACAAGAGAAGAGAAAAAGCTCCAGTAACAGCAGGCTGTATCTCAACATTTTTTATTGGGAGGGCCATCATGTCTGCCAGCAACACTGACAGTCACCCTTGGATAAGAAAGGGGGAAGGAGTGACGAGTGAGTCAGAAGTGAGCTGTACGGAGGTGAAGGCTGGCAGCATCAAGGAACTCCATGCATCCATCTGCTAGACCCAAATGTTAAAGGAGGCTGTTTGCTTTGCAGCTGCATAGGCAAGATGGGTGTCTTCATTCACCACCCCCAATTCAAGGAACAGATGGATTTTTGACTTGAAGAGGCAATGAAGATGCATCTGAACTTTATTATATATATATATAAATATATGTATATTTTAATTACCATTTTTCTTAGCTGAGCTGGAAGTGGTGCTTCAGTTTGATCACCCTGGGAGACCCTAATTAATGTGCACTCAACAGCACACACTCCTCTGCGGCATCTCTGTTAAAGTTTGCTCTTGTTTATACCAGCCCCAGCTCAGTGGTTCACACCTGAGCCATACCCTCTGCTTCCTCAGCTTGCAATGCTCTGTGCCACCCTGGAGGCTCTTTAAATAGAACTGAGGCAAAATGCAGGGCAAAGCTCAGCCGTTGCCTCCCTCCCACCTCCATCCCCTGGTGGTCTTATCATCCTGGTCTATTGATCCACTGGTTTTAGGATTCCAGTCTCCATGTCTGATGCAGGCTCTCCTTTGGCTTCTGACCTCTACCACCCTGCTCAATCTCACCTCTGACAGAAACCCTCAACTTCAGGGCATTGCACCCCTGATCACAAAACAAAACAAAGCCAAAATTCCCATGGCTGCCATCTGGTTTAAGGCACATCCTCCTTGTCATCAGTCATGGCTTCTGCTTCTCTTTGGAATGGTCTTTTTCCCTCTTTCCATCTGACCAATGCAGCTCCAAGAAGCCTTACCTAATATTTCTATTCCCACTCCAAGAGTGGGTTGGGTCTCTCTGTCTCACTTCCAATAATGCCTTGTTGTGTTGTAATCATCTTCTTAGACATCTGTCCCTTCCACTCGGCAGTGTGCTCCTTTTTATCCTCAGTATCCAGCACAGTGTCTTACATGTAGTAGCAGGTGCCTAACATGTGGTTGTTGAATGAATGAATGAACAGCAGCCCAGGCCCAGGAGTCCCCATTGTCCTAGCTGTACCTGGGTGTCTCAACCCCGTTCTGGTCTATTTGATCACCTCAACTCTATCAAGCAACCAGGCCTGTGATCCAGGTTTACCTTCAATAGGAAATGCCCAGGCTATGTTTATCTCCACTCTCCTATGACTGATGCATTTGAATGATGATGACAAAGTTGATAATGATCATGAAAATGACTACTTCTTCCATTCATACAGCATTTCATATTTTAGTTTTAAATGTGAATTGTCTTATTTAATGCTACAGACTTATCTAATGTCTATTTAATTTTAAGAGGTAGGTAGGTATCATTATCCTGTCTTCACAGAGAAGGAGTCATCTGAGATCCTGGGTGGGGCGGGGGGAGGTTAAAGTAAGTGGTATGCATCACTGGAAACCAGGTTTTATGATATCTATTTTAGTTTTATTTGTATGCAATCACGTCAAGTTGTTATTTTGGGGATATGTTCTTAGCTTCCTGACACCTAATGTAATTAGTTAATTTCTATGACAGTGATCCTCAATTTTTTCAAGTATAAAGATCAATTTTTTTCTGCTTATAAAGATATTTTTGTTACGTAAGTTTTGAAGCAAACCCAAGAAGTAGAGAGAAGAACAGAACAGACCCCTATGTACCCTATGTACTTGCCTATTTTTACCAACCTTGTTTCATTTCCCTGCCCTGATCTGCCCTCAATTTTTAAAATTAATCACAACACCGAAACCATTATCCCAACTACAAAATTAATAATAATTCCATAAAATAACCAAATACCCAGTATTTGCTCATATTTTTTCAGTTACCACAACAATGATCTTTTGTTTGTTTATGAGGATCCAATCAAGATCCATGTATTGTATTTTTTTATTTGCCTCCTTAAATCAGTGACAGTTTTCTTGCTCTTTTTTTTCCTCATGCTAATAATATGTTGAAGAAATAGGGTCATTTGTGTAGTAGAATTTCCCACATTCTGGATTTGGCTGATTACATCTTTGGCTTCATTTGTTATGTTCTTCAGTGCTGCATTTTCAGAAACATTTTTTAAAATCAAAACTTTCATAGATTTCTCTCTCCCCCAAGCCCAGTCTGCAACCCACACAAAGTAGTGGCTGCTAATTTTCTGTGTCCACTGAGAATATTCAGAATGACAAAAATTCACTGTGAATTCAATAATAATATAATCTAAAATGGAATGTTGTTAATAGTCACAGTATTATATGCAGATGAAAAAGAGCACTGCAGGACAAGACGGCTTCCTTTTTCAGCCTTCAGACAGTATCTATGGTACTGAAGAAGCTAAGGTCCCTGAAAGCATTCACTGTCCCTCCTTCAACCCCCGCCAGGGGACACTAGCTTTAGAACAGTTTGGTGACCACCATTGTCAAATAACAATTACTGAAAGTAACTTAATGTGCTGCTCTTCTTAGAGGTGTTTGCATTTAACAGGAGAAAATTTGTCATGCCATAGGAGGGTCTTTAGTTTGGGGTCCATTCAATGAGACTGTTGGGATTCTTGGGATTTCTTAGCTATTCCTTCTCTATGATGGTTTTAAGCTGTGGTGTTTTAGGGCCTGTTTGCATGGGCTTGTGAGAGCTGATTGTTAAATTTTGGCAATACTCTGCATTAATAGCTTTAAGGAGCCCATAGTGGAAGTATTTACACTGGGGAAATCAGCAATGGCTACAAGTCAGTCCCATACTCGCCCTCTAGAGAGCTGGTTGTTAAATATTTATCAGTACACCGCTGGGTTTAGGCATTAAATATGGAAATATTATGACAAAAGTCTGAGGTGTGTTCCTTTTGCCCTGCCTTTATAGAACTTTTTACAGTATCGATATAAAATATTGGCACAAGAAAGACTTAGAAGATGGAAACTTCCCATTGCATACCTTCCTTTTCCCACCCGTTATCAAGTCAAACTTGTAAGAAAAGCCTTATCATAGAAGTAGTTCTCTCTTAACCATGGGTTGGTTTGTCTCATCCGTTGTGGGGTCATCCCCCTTTATAGTAAGTCCCAGCATGAGTTATAACAAAGTAAGACAGAGCCCTGGCTCTGAGGTCAAAGATGGGATGATCTTGACTCTTTACAACTTCTCTGAGCCTGAATTGCCTGATTTGTGAAATGGGTGTAATGACAGACATTCATGGTGTTGTGTATACTTAAAGATGTAACACATGGAGAGTGACTTCCATGGGTACTCAATATTTGAGAGCAGTTTTTAAAAAATATTCTTATTGAGAAATCTTCATACACATACACATCCATACATGGTGCAAAATCAGTGGCTCACAATATCATCACATCATTGTATGTTCATCACCATGATCATTTCTAGAACATTTGCATCACTCCACCAAAAGAAATAAAGGGAAAAAAAGCACATCCCTTCCATACTCCTTAGCCCTCTCTTTCTCTCATTGACCACTAGTATTTCAATCTACCCAATTTATTTTACCTCTTATATACCCTATTATTTTTTATCCATATATATACTTTTTATCCAGCTGTCCATACCCTGGATAAAAGGAGCATCAGACACAAGATTTTCTCAATCACACAGTCACATTGTAAAAGCTAAAGCATTTTACAATCGTCTTCAAGAATCAAGGCTACTGGAACACAGCTCAATAGTTTCAGGTACTTCTCTCCAGCCACTCCAGTACACCACAAACTAAAAAGGGATATCTATACAATGCATTAAAATAATCTCCAGGATAACCTCTTGACTGTTTGAAATCTCTCAGTCACCAAAACCTCTTCATTTCTCTCTCACCTTTTGGTCAAGAAGGCTTTCTCAATCCCTTGATGCCAGGTCCTGGCTCATCCCAAGAGTTCAAGAGCAATTAATTTTAATGATTCTTTGTAAGTAAAACTCTTACAGATACTCAACCCCATAACTTGGGTTCATCTTCATGTTACTCCCCTCTGTCCTCTCCTTTGGAAATATTTCCAGATTAGCACTCAGTCCAGGGTGAAAGTCAGGAGGAACCCACCGGAGGGGAGCTTCCAAATAGGTATGTCTGAGATATTGATTCCCAGACAACCAGAGCCCCTGGGCCAGTCATTTCTGACTTTGCACAACCTCTAACAGAGCTCTAAATCCCTCCCAGTTAGCCCAGAGTGCAGTTTAATATTGCCATTTTATCATGGCAGTATTGCCATTTTATCTCTGTGCCTTTCTTGGAAAAGGTTAGGAGGCACTGAGGAGAAGCTGTGATTGAGAAGGGGCTGTCAGTGTCCTGAGAGGTTGTGGCTCTGGATTTTCCTGGAGGACAGACTGCAGTGTCTGATATAGGAGGGAGTGACAGGACTCATGTCCTCTTGGCTCAGCCAAGGTTATCTTCCTAATGTATGAAGAGAGAGATTTTTGGATCTCTCACCAATTTTTTTCAGAAAATCAAGGATACATGTTGAAAGGTTTTATTCAAAGATATCACAAGTATGTAGGGGGCTATTTGTTAGTTTCCACACTGGGCCAGGACAGTAACAGAGAGAGTTATGTCTCCGAATTTTTTAACTGAGTGATGGAGTAAGCTTACCATTTAGTTGGTGAAAAACTAGTCTGCTGGAATTTAGGACTCACCCAGCTGCTCTTGGCCTTTTACCTTATTTATCTGTTGTACCTAGAAACTATCCTTCAGACTCATTGTGGACAATTTTGGAATAGCTGCAGGCTTTTCTATGGTACAGAGAGGCACAATTTGGGGTGTGCAGAAAAGAGCAGGCAGATGGCAGGAAGCGCTGTGAGCCTTGGTAATAGAAGAGGTCAAAGGTTCTACATGACGCTATTCTAAAACCATCACTGTTAGCTAGAACTCAATGGAGAGAAACTCCATATCCTCCGTGCTTGAGCACCAGTAATAGGAAGAAACATTCTACTGTGGCTTTACTGAATTAGTTGGTTAGTTAGCTAGTTAGGTGGTGTCTGTACATGTGTGCATGCTGTCTTTGCAGTGCCTGCCAGAAGAAATGTAAGTTTTAGAAATGGACTGTAGAAAAGATTTGTTTTTGCAAAACAGTTTGGGACCAAGGTCATTCTATAAAGGAGTTCAGTCTTTTTTTTTAATGGAAAGTAGCAATTTATCTTAGGGAAGTTATTGAAAAGCTAGTTCATTTATTTGCATAATGATAAAATGTGCCTGCATTTCTTCTTTTTTGCTATTAACAATGAATAGAAACACACAAAACCTTAGTAAAAAGACTTAAAAGGCCCCTGAGCCTTTTGGAAATTCTTTATGAACCAATTCCAGTGCCACCAAATGAAATAAGCACTTCTATAAAAATATCTTTCTATAAAAATCTCATCAAATCAATAGATGTCTGTTTAAATGTATGTTAGGGAATGCGTTGCTTCCTTCTCCTTGTGTGGTATCTGCTTATTATATTATCTTAATACACAAAACACTTCTCTCTTCTACCAACATCCATTTGGAACTATTCCATAAACAGATCAATACTGCACAGGAAATGGAAGCAGTTCCTGAGGATTTATTGGATATGGGGTTTGAGAGAAAAGGGGAAGCCCAGGATAACCTCCTGGACTCTGTCTGACTTTAGTGTCTAGAAGGGACCACTCACTGAGACAGGAGAAACTCCCAAAGAGCAACTGCCTTTTAGAGTTAAATCTCTTCAGAATAGGACAAAATCCCTATGATTGCCTTTAAGATATGGTTCCAGACTGAGCTGAAAGTATTTGATAAATATTTTTCAAAGCCCTAGAATAAATAGAAAGAAAGAAGCAAATAATTTAAAATTAATTCTGGGTCATATAATACAGTGTTCCCATGTTCATATTAATTAATTCATAGGTTAGAAGGAACCTGGGAAAGAAGGAGTTGACTCAGAAGGCCTGGGTTGCTCAAATTCTGCACATTTGAAAGAAAGGTCTGTCTCCAAGACTGGTCCTTGGCCCACTCCTGGGAGATAACCTTGGAGGCCTTGCCACATTCCGTTGGTAAGAGTGTTTTTGTATGCCTTAGGCTTTGGACAGGCAGTATATATGACGCACACCTGTTTTTGCTCTGGGGTGCAGATGGAGATTTGGAGCTGAGTTTGTTATGTGAGTGCTGCAGGCCTATGTGACTGACCCCCAAGAAAAACCTTCAACACCAAGGCTAAGGTGGCTTCCCTGGTTGGCAAACTTCACATGTGTTACCACACATCATTACTAGGAGAATTAAATGCACCCTGCACCGCTCCCCGGGGAAGGGACACCATGAAGCTTATGTCTTGTTTCTCCTGGACTTTGCCTCATGAACGTTCTCCATTTGCTGATTTAATCTGAATCTGTTCACTGTAATAAGCTGCAACTGTGAATATTTTAGTTTGTCTGAGTCTGGTGAGTCTTTCTAGTGAATCATCAAACTTGAAGTAGGTCTTGGGGACGTCTGACCCAGACCTCAGAAGTAAAACATTGGATAGTAGGAGAAGATTGGAATAAATTTGTACTGAAAAAAACTAAACTGCAGAAAATCAGAGGAGTTTGCAAAAGCTGTTCTTTTGGAGTTATCCCGAAAGTTTATCATGAGAAAAATAGATTGGATTGTAATTAAATCCTTTGAGCAAAGGAAGGATGAGTCCATTGGAGACACTTCAGGGACAGACTCTTCAAAACCTTTAGACGACATTCAGGAGTAGATCTTGAAACAGCTGTGACCTCAGCTCAGACATAACCCTTTGTGAACAACCTTGAGGCAGATGTGGGAAATGTGATACGTGAACAAAGGCAAGACAAGAAAAAAGCTGTATTTACAGATATCCAACATTTCACTTAGCATCTTCAAAGACACTTAGGGCAAAACAGAATTAGGCTAAAGGCTTTACAGATAAAATAACTAGACATTCCCACTCTAGTGAGTAAATCATACTATAAGCAAACAGGGCATGGGACCAAAAAATTGTCCTCCGTTAGCTAAGAAATGAGGAAAGATAAATAAGGTGGGACATGAACAAGATCTCAAGCATCAAATTCTCTTTGAGTATCTCCAACTGGATTCTATATCATTCCCCTCAATGGGTTTGAATATATCCTGAGCATTATTTGCTTCTTCTTAGATGGATAGCTTCTTTTCCTTGCCAGAGACTTATGGTTCTCAAGGCAGAGAAAAAATTCAGGAAATATAGCCTAACACTCAGGTAACAAGGAGCATATTTTTACTGCAGCTATCATTATAAAGCTTCACAAACCTTCTGAAACTGTACTGTCCAAATCACCCCTAATCCTTGGGAAACTGGATATGCCAATGGAATTTTCTAAGATGAGCAGAACTCTCAGAGACCTCAAACTTCCATGCCTTAAGTTATTGCCACTAGTTTTAATGACAGTGAGATCAACTCCATCTGGGGTAATTTCAATACCCTTATAAATTGGTAAAAGCTGATCATGTGTCAGAACCATGCATCTGATCCTAGACTCTGCTTTGTTGCAGGCAAACATTTCCAAATACTACAAGAAACTCAGGAAAGGCACCTAATTTTAGCATCAAGAAGTAAGGGAAGCGTTCCTCAACATCCTCAGCAACTCTTGAATGACCTAAACCCTGGAGACTTGATTTTCTGGAAGAGACATCTGAGAAGGACAACTTCAAGCCCTGAGATGGAAAGAAACTTATCAGATACCATTAAGAAATAACTAGTACAGGAGTAAGGACTCCAAGGGGTTGTTCCTTGGATATACAGCTCTCAAATAAAGAGCTACAAGACATCCTCTGATCACTGGAAGAAATTAGACAATTAGGTAATTTGACTAATATATCCATATGGGTCTGTAAATTCTTCAAGGTGGAAGGGGATCTGTGCTCATACTTGGCTCCTGTCTTAGAAGTGGACAACAAACTCATGATCCCTCTCTTAGTATTTATCATGTTGCTAGTGCCTAAACACTGCTGAGTAATTGCTGCCTGGTCAAAAGATCAAACAAATGATCCAATAAAAAGAATGGCATATTAGTTTTCTATCACTGCTATAATAAATCACCACAAACATAATAGCTGAAAACAACACAAATTTATTATCTCACTATTCTGCAGGTCAGAGGTCCGGGCTGGCTCTACTGGTTTCTCCATTCTGGGTTTCAAGAAGCCAAAATCCAGGTATTGACTGGCTGGGCTCTTATTGGTAGATTCTGACAAGAACCTGCTTCCAAGCTCATTTGAGATATTGGCAAAATCCAGTTCTCTGTGTCTGTAGGACACAGATCCCCATTTCCTTGCTGGCTGTCAGCTAGTGGCCACCTTCAGATCCCCATTTCCTTGCTGGCTGTCAGCTAGTGGCCACCTTCAGACCTCTCAGTGGTCCTTGCACATGGACTCTTACATCTCAGAGCCAAAAAGAAATGTCAAATCCTTTACATATTTGGATTTTTTTTTTTTTTACTTCTTTAGCTGCATCTCTTCTGCTTCCAGCTGGAGAAAGTTCTCTGCTTTTAAAGGCTCATGTGATTACATGAGCCCACTGGATAATCCAGGATAATGTCCCTATTTTAAAGTCTATAACCTTAATTACATTTGCAAGTTTCCTTTTGCCATGTGCTGTAACATATTTTCAGGTTGCAGGGTTTAGAGTGTGAACACCTTTTGAAAAGGCCACAGGAAAGCCTGATTTTTATAAAAGTAGAAATGACTATAATCAGAACTTAACATATGACCATGACACCTCAAATATCAGTAATATCAGTGTAGATCTGGATCCATCACACCGGTAGAATTTAATATGACTGGGGAATGGCCGTAAAGGGGGACTAAGAACTGAAACTCTTGTGATTTCAATGTAATTTCAATGTAAATAATTTGAAAAATTATTTAGGCAAACAAGTCTCTCAACAAAACAATAATTTGTTACTTAAATACCTTGTTTATCAAATAAAACTTTGCTCATCATGGCCCATATCAAGACCTTTTCTTTATTTTGCCAACTAAACAAACTATGTCAGGAAATTTGCCCAATCTGATTAGGTCCCCATCTTAAAATGTGTAAGCCCAGACTCAAAACCTTACAAATACCCTTTCTAATTTCTGCCGTTGGAGAAACATCTCAGACTCTAACCAGATGGTGTTCTCTTTTGCTGTAGTAAGTTCGATAAACTCAGTTTTGCTCCATCAGCAGGATTTTCTAATACTCTCTGTGAGGGCAGTTGACTCCTTCCTGTGGGCAGGAAAGGGGACACACAAGGGCTCTCCCTTCCATGTTCCATCCAATACCAATAGGTTTATCTTGTCTCATCAAATGGGATGGATTGACTTGAGGGGCTGTGTCTGCATAATTGCTACAGCTCTGTCATCATATGAAAATTCTGCACTGCATTCTCAGAGTCCTTCTTATCTGCAGAGCACCACATTTTCTAGCCTCAGGCAAACCTTCTGTTGTCTGAAGAGAAAAATGGTGTGCAGCCATGACATTTAGGTATTGGGGTTCTGCTCAAATCTGTCTTCCCCCAGGAGGTTGACTGAATCTGCGGTAGAGGAGTGAAGAGAAATGTGTGCATGTGTGTCTGTGTGGGAGGTGTGTACTATTCACTGGGGCATGAGTGAGGGCCCCTGGGTACTGTGAGAACTTTTAAGTTGGAGATCCCTAGTGACTCCCAATGTGAGCAGAAGTCAGGGACTGGGGTAGAGGGTTTTAGGTTAAGGTTCAGGAACTTCCTAGGAGTCTGGGGTAAGGGGAAGACACTGACTGATTCAAATAAGGACTTGCCTTCATCTCTGAGGGTGAAAGGGCCCAGCTTCCTCTGGGAAGGGCTCTCTCTTTCAATGCTTAGAAGTCAAGGAAGAGAGAAGGGTAGGGAAGAGAAATGGCAAGGTTATAATGCAGTAAAAGAAGACCAGAATGATCAGATCTTGGGATCAGATCTTGGGTGTGTGGATGAGGGGAATGGGGAATGGTTTTAATCTTGACTTCTGTTCATGGACTCTTGATTACACCCTAGAAAGACTGAACTTCATTTCCCTAGTTACCTATCACTGAGGAACCCATATCCCACCATCTTATTATTAGAGGGAGACTCTAGTTCTCTAGTTCCAGGACTCACAAGACCCTACTGAGCTGGGAGTAAGTCAGGACACAGTGTGACCCAAACTATTTGGGGACTATTGGAGTAGAGAGGACCATTGACACCATATTGATGCCACAGCTGTAGGGATGATAACCTCTTGGATATCATGATCTCTGAATACACCCTTGGTTACACTGCTCCTCAACTCCAGAATAAATAGCCCAGAAGAGTAAAAAAAAAAAAAAAAAAAAAAAAAAAAAAAAGAAGAAGAAAGAAAGAAAGAAAAGAAAAGTAAAAAACAAAAAAAAACTGAGGAGTTTGGAGGTCCTGAAGCTTTAGGACTGTGTGTGCTTTAGGCTGTGGGTGCCTGGAGGGGTTGGGAGAACTGAGGGGACATTATCAAACCATCAATTACTGCTCTATTTGGGGCCTTTTCCTTCTACTATTTTGACTTTCCTCCTCTTTGCCTCATGCTATTTCTTTTTTCTCACTTCTCTCCTGCCTTCCTTTTATTACTAATGTTTCTACTTTCAGACTTGAGTATAACACAAGTTCTGACTCAGAGATGCAGAGAACTTATTTATTCTTTATGAGTCAGAGTAAATGCAAAAAAAAAAAAGAAAGAAAGAAAAGGAGAAAGGAAGAAAGAAAAAAGGCCAGACATCACATAAAATTAAACTTAAAACATAATTTAATACTCCCTTTTGACTGCTACCATTGGCTTTTGTAAATCAAGTGGCAGGAGGGAGAATGATTATTTAGAACAGAGGAAGGATAACAATTCCTAAATGTTAAAAAACATTTTCCTGGAAAAGTCTTAAATCCATTGGATCCAATATTCTTGCATCTGAATTGTTGAAAGGATTCCCATCAGGTAGAGACTGAATTTTCCTTTCTCTGGACTCAGGGTCTCCCAGCTTGCTCAGAGAAGCATAGGTAGCAGATGATATTTGGAGGTCCATGCCACGCCAAGACAGCAGAGACACTACAGTCATAACAAGCCTTTAACTCTAACCCTGTCCCACCCAGATTCCTCTGGCACCCTCCTCCATCACCAGCTTGCTTTTAATATAACTGAGGAGGGTACAGAAAGGGATCAGACGATTTGGGTCCAAATGAGGGGCTCCCATTTCACTATTTACATACCAGTTAGGAGCAGGGGAAACAAGATGGAGAAATCAGTGGAGGTCCAATGTTCTTTCAGCTGACTCTTTGGTGGAGACCAAACATACCTCCATTGAGAATCGATCTCCTGGGAGACAGACCAAATCTAAACCATTCTGAACTAGAACAGAGCAGCTGCAGGATGCCGATTCAAGGTCACACTTCACTTTTTCAATGACTTTGGTCCATGTCACCTCTCTAACCCCACACTAACTACAATAAGATCCATGCCCTCTCCACTTCCAGGAACTCCCTGTGCCCTTCGTTTTGCTTTATTTTTCTTCTTAGTGCCTAGTTCTACCTGAAATTTTGCATTTGGGTTATTTTTGCTCAATTTTGTGAGGGCCAGATGACTGTCCCACCCCACCCTACCCTGAAATATAAGTTCCAAGAGGGCTGGATCTTTTTTTGCCTATTGCTACATCCTACTATGTGCCTGGGACATAGTAGCTTTAAATATTTGCTGAATGACTAAATGAACTAAGAAAACTGAAACATTTATTCTGGTTCTTATTTTGGTCATCTAACCATAAAGATAGGTAACCTGGGGTTGGGGTATGAAATCCTGAACAAAGCATACTGTGAGACCCCATTTCCTCACTCCTCCGCTCCCTACATTCTTTGGCAGGTGAAATATATGAAGAGTAATTATAATACATGCCTATTTCAAAAGTTGAAGATGTCTTTTCCTAATGTTTGTGTAACTACATCCTTTTTTACTGACTGCTCCTTGAGTATTGATGGTAGCTTTCCCACCTTCTAGAAAGAGTTTACCAAGTCATAGGGCCAATGAAAGATTGGACCCACATCTTCCACCCCTTAGTCCACTCAATGATTTTTTCACTGCATTTTATGAATCCCAGAAGTGTGAAGGCCAAACAGGGCTGCAACTCACTCCCTGCCCCAGTCCTTACATGTCAGTGGAAAAGCGTCATTCCATTCTTTCAGGTCAGGACCTGATTGTGAAAGGCTCTGTATATCAGGCTAAGAAGTTTTGTCCTTCGATTGGTATCAGAGCCCTTGAAATTTGAGGATAGAGAAGTGACACCACTGAAATGATATGTTAGGAGTCTGGCAGTGTAGCTTGAGATGGAATTAATGGAGAAAGAGGTTAAGTTTAAGAACTTCAGTTGTACAATCTAGGATATTGCAAGGTCCAAATGACCTGAAGTGCTACTGGAATGGAAAGGAAAGAGAGAGGCAAGACAAAGAAAGAATAGTGGGACTTAGAAATGGACTCAGTGTGGTGGGAAGGGAGAAGGAGATAAAGCCAAAATGGTCCGAAGATTTCAAATCCGAATGACTGGATGAATGGCAGTGCTATTAAGAGAAATAGAGAAGTCACTGGGTAGCACTGATTTTGGAGGGCAAGTAAAAAAACTCAAAGCTAGGCATTTGGAGTTTTAATTTAATGTTGGAATATGCAAATGGAAGGGTCCCATATGCAGTGGGAAATGAGGTGTTCAGGAGAAAATAGAGAGTTGGGCAATATTCACATGGAAGGTGATGGAAGGCTCTCTAAGCCTGAAAGTCTTACTATACCCTGTTATGGGTTGAATTGTGTCTCTCCAAAACACACATTCAAATGTTAACCTCCAGTACCTCAGAATGTGATCTCTTTTGGAAATAAGGTTGTTGCATATGTATCAGTTAGATGAGGTAATACTGGAGTAGGGCGGGCCCTCAATCCAGTGTGACTAGTGCCCTTAAAAGAAGGTAAGAAGAGACACAAAGACAGAGACATACAGGGGAGAAGACCATGTGAAGATGGAGACAGAGACTGGACTTATGTAGCTACAAGCCAAAGTACTCCAAAGATTGTCAGATACCACCAGAAAGTAGGAAAAGCCAATAAAGTTTCTTCCCTAGAGACATGAGAGACAGCCTACCCCTGCCAACACCTTAATTTTGGACTTCTGGCCCCTAGAACTAGGACAGAATAAATTTCTGTTGTTTTAAGCCACTCAGTTTGTGGTACTTTGTGATGGCAGCCCAGGAAACTAATACAACCCTCCCTCCTATATATATATTTCCAAGAGAAAGGTTTTAAAAATTATTTTGTACAACAGATGATTTATAACACAGATAGGCAGGTTCAGAACAAGTGCCCTTTTGAAAGTTACCATCCTTACATCATGCACTGGTTTGAATCTGTTATGTGCCCTGGAAAAGCCTGTGTTCTTTTTTATGGAGGGAGGGTAGGGTGCATGGTCTGGGAATCGAACCCGGGTCACCTGCATGGAAGACAAGCATTCTACCACTGAATCATCCATGCACCCAAGTCTATGTTGTTTTAATTCATCCCTGTGGGTGCAGACCTATTGTGGGTGGGAACTTTTGCTTAGTTTTTTTCCATGGAGATGTGGCCCAACCCATTCAAGGTGGGTATTAATCCCCTTGCTGGAGTCCTTTATGAGAGGATAAAAGGTAGAGATATTTTAGAGAGAGCTCAGAGATGTTTAGAAAAAAATGCCCACTGAAAGCTGAGAGACATTTTGGAGAGAAGGACCAGCAGACATCACAATGTGCTTCCCCATGTGACTGAGGAAACCTGGATGCCGGCAGCCTTTCCTCCAAGAAGATATCTTTCTCTTGATTTGGATATTTTCATGGCCTTAGAACTGTCAACATGTAACCTAGTAAATCCTCATTGAAAAAGCCAACCCATTTCTAGTACATCACATTCCAGCAGCCTTAGCAAACAGAAACACCACCCCAAGTTTTCTAGCCTGGAATTTGTGTCCCTGTGTGAGATCCAACAATGAAGATGGGTGTTCAGGCTTTCTCCATGCTTATTCCGTCTGTGTGACAAGCATTCTTCCAAGCCATCAGGAGAGATGGGAGGCTCAGAACCTTAATGTGGAGCAGGAGAGGGAGAACCATATCAGAATCAACTGGGGTGGGGCAAAAACTACATGCCTGCAATATTTTAATATGCCCCTCCCTTTAATGAAGGCCATGTCCATAAGTGAGTGACTCCTGACTGGGTGGAGAGGGTGTAACTGTCTGGTGTGATAGGGAAGGAAAAAAGATTATTAACTCCTGGAGGCCTGAAGGCTGAGCCATGAGTGGCAAGGCAGGAGGAAGAGAATCTAAAGGTTCCTGTGAGAGGAGGGCTCAGGGCCTTAGAAGAAGACTAGCCTGGTGGAGAGGCTGAGAGAAGGGAATGTTCCCAAGCAGACAAGGATAGCGTGGACAAGGAAAATGACATCATGATGTAAAAAAAAACAACAACACGAAAACCAAAAAACTTTGTGTTGACTGTACCTCCAGTTGGTTATGTAATCACCTAAAAACACACTTTTTGGGGGAGAATGTTATACATTATAAGTAATTTATTAATTGGTTATGCAGGAGTCAGTCTTTAAGAGGATTAAATTCATTCCCTTGAAAAGTTTTTAGTTTAACGACATTGCGTAGATGTATCCTCAAGGAACAGGGAAAAAAATCAATGGGACAAAAACGAACTATTTTCTGTTTACTGATTTGCCTTTCAGAGCCATAACCACTCAGTCAGTTGCTTTTTACACTTCTTTGGGCTCCCCATGGGGAGTCCTGTCAACCTGAGGGCACCTCAGAGACTCCCGGGCCAGGCCGGGGCTTCTCCACAGAGAAGGCCACAAATGCTTTCCCAGGGCAAGTAGGTTTGTTGCCCACAGGGTGCCTCTTCTGCATTTCTGAGGAAAGAGGTACTCTGAAGCCTGCTGCTCCTACACCAGCCCCGACTTCGCGCTCTTCTCTGCTTTGTCTCATTATCTCCCCTGAAGGCAGATCTCTGTCACTCCCAGCGGTGCTTCCCCCTTGGGCGGTCCCTGCACTGCTTGGCAGCCAATCCCTTTTTCCACGCTGGTTTCCTGGCACAAGGCACCCTATAGCCCTTTGCAATTGTTCTCATTCTCTGAAGCTCCAGAGCTATGCTTTTTCTGGGGGAATTTGCTTGCCATTTTCTTCTACAAATCAAGTCCTTATTTTGACTGTCTTCAGCTTTTTCCCTCTTATTTCATAGTCACAGAGACACTGGAATATTGATAACAAAAATGGCGCAATTATTTTTTTCCTATTGATAAAGTTTAAACTTTTCATGTGGTTTAGGGTCTCACAGCTGTATTGAGCGATTCATGAGTGGCGCAGCATCCCATTCAGAAAGCGGAAGGAAGCTCCCCCAAGGGGGTGGAAAGGAGAAGCTCTTAAAGGGCGAATGCGGAAGCAAGTGAGGAAATATTCTGATTGGCTGACAGTCTCTATTTTACTTATGGGGGTCTTACAAAGTGGGAGGCAGGTGGTTGCATAGGAGTGAGGAAGTTGGCTAGGATAAAAGAGGGGAAGTTAGCTGGTAATAATTGATAAAGTTCTGGCTGTATTTAAATTTGGTCTTCTGGGCCAGTTGGCTATTTATAGGAAATAGAAACTTTCTTAGGTTTTTGTTTTGCTGATGTGGGATTACATGGGTACCACCATGTTGGACCCACTAAACTTTATCACTTTTATCTGTGTTCCTTGGAATGTAACCTTGTGGCTTCTCTCATAGAGAGGTGGAAACTCCATCCCCCATTGCGCCCCTTGAGACTGGGGTGGACTTGTGACTTGTTTAGACCAGGAGCAGTGATGATATGTCAGTGCTGAGGCTAGACCTCAAGAACCCTTATGGGATTCTGCTCTGTCTTTCCCTCAGAGCCCCTTCACTGCCATCAAGACAATATGTCAGTGCTGAGGCTAGACCTCAAGAACCCTTATGGAATTCTGCTCTGTCTTTCCCTCAGAGCCCCTTCACTGCCATGAAGACAAGTTCAGGCTAGCTTATTGGAGTGTGGGAGACCAAAGAGAGGAGAGTTGAGGTGCTCCAGCTGAGCCAATCCCCCAGCTCCACAGCTGACCACAGATGCAGGAGCAAACTTAACAAGCGGGATCCAGGAAACAGACCTATCCATACTGTAGGCTGACTTGTGAAAAAAATTAAATGTATGGTTTTAAGCCATTGAGTTTTGGAGTGATTTGTTATGCAGCCATAGCTAACTGATAAAGAGACTCTCATCCTTTCTGGGGCTAATCTGTCCCTAGTCACCTCTTTTCTATCTTGGGAGGAGCCTGGCCCTGTCTCTTCTCTAAAGCCTTTCCTCCATGGCTGTCTTCTCTGCATTTGCTTGTAGAGGATAAAATAGTGCTACCTCAAACCTTTCTTCATTCCTTCACTGTCTCCTTTTCGTAGCTGAATTTGGTGAGATTGTGATGTTTTCTTCTGTCTAGTTCTCACCCTTATCTCCAGGAGGTTGCCTCCATCTTTAGAACAATCTGAAGCTGCCTCTCAATAAAGGGCCCCAAGGGTGATTGGTAAAGCCACGTTCTCTGCAGAGGGTCTATCAAGGTCCTTTCTAGGATTAGGACTCAAAGGTCTTTCTGTGGCTGTTGGTACTGTTTGTGACACTCCCACAGCCCCCATTGCACTGTTTTCTCCTTTTTCTCACCATTCCTGCCTAGGAACATGCGTATTGTTCT
This sequence comes from Tamandua tetradactyla, assembly GCF_023851605.1. Taxonomy (NCBI): domain Eukaryota; kingdom Metazoa; phylum Chordata; class Mammalia; order Pilosa; family Myrmecophagidae; genus Tamandua; species Tamandua tetradactyla. Next base: position 29,753,450 of record NC_135330.1, on the reverse strand, counting down.
TTTCCAACCACCCCTTCTTCTCCATGTGTAACTGCAGATATCGCCACTTTTTCTCACATGCTTCCTCTTGCAACCAAATTTACTTTAAGCAAATGACTCACAAACAGAAATTTCAAGTCTGGGCTTTAAAGTCAATCCTATAATTTTAATGGTCTAATCAGTTACTTCTACATGGCTGTCTAGCTGCCAACTCAGACCGAGCATTTCTGAAGATGATCTTGTCTTCTTTAAAACTCACCTTCCCTTCACTGTTTTGAAAATTTTCATCACCATCACTCCCTTCCACTCAGGCCTAAAAAAATCTTTTACTTCTTTCCTACACTAGGTCCCAAATCTAAACCTCTTTGGAAATCATAGTTCTGTCTCTTCCATTATCAGCATGACCTCTCTCATTTAGGTATCATTAGAAACATGATTTCTAGTTCAGCTATCCTAGAAACCATCTGATAGCACTTCCTACGTCCAGTCTCTTTACCAGCAGCTCACCCTGACATCCCAGTAAGATTCAACCTCTTAGAGTATCTCTTCTATCACATCAACCACCTGTTTTAAACCTTCTTCAATGGCTCTATTTTTCATTCTCTACTTGGTTTCACTGGATACTACCTTCTAGAACTATTTAGAGTTAAACTTTTGTGGTCCCCACTTTGGAAGCTCACTCAACCTGATTTTGAGATAGGTCAATTGGGACAAGAAGATGTAAGCTGCTCTAGCCCCACCTTTGTATGGGGACACATACTGGAGCTTTCTTGCCATTAGCTAACCCTGGAGGCTATACCCCACAATGTGGGCCATAGTGATGAACTCCCTGTAACACTATCCTGATGATGAGGCTCTTACAACTTGGACACCTATGTATCCCTTCCCTGCCCCCTTTGACTGGGTTGCTGCCTAACTTCTGACTTTCTGTCCCTGTGTTCTGCCCAGACCATAGCTGAGTCATCTCAGCCCTTCAGGTCTAGATCAGATTTCCTCAAGCTGCCGCTGTATGCCCCATGGAACTGCAATGCCTGCATCAAGATTTCCTAGTTTTCCTGGGACATTAATCTTTCATCATTGCCCTAGCTCTAAATGTCTGCATCTGCCAAAGAAGCTCATTTTATGGATCATTACACCATCCCACTGTTGTTAGCTGCCTTAACTCTGCCCTATGTTGATTTTAGATGGGAAACTTGGTCTGTTTTCTTTGATCCGTGATCTTTGTGTTTAAAGGCAGACTTTGATGTCAATTTGGAAGAGTAATACAAAGGGGGTTATTCACATTGCAGTAATCCAAAAACATCAGTAGATATTCTTGTTCTGAAAAGTCCGTTGGCCATCTTCCCCTAGGGTTTTTCCAAGGGTTCCTTTGCCTCTACATAGTGCCTATCCTCACCCCTTATTCATGATGTGTTCCATGACCCTGTACTCTCCCTTCTCTGCTACACAAAGCCATATACAAGGCGCTAGAGAAAGCAAGCTCAACTTTGATTTATCCATATCCACTGGATACTCAGCAGAACTGAGAGTTTTCATTTAATCAGATACATCTCCTTAGAAAACTCCTGTGGTTGAAACCTCCCTTTGTCCTCACTTTCACCAGAAGTTCTTTCCTAAATTTGAGGTGTGCTCTCCTCTTACATTCTCTTCCCTGCTAACCCCTCATTTTTGATCATTCCAGACTGGCTGCCACCATGGCTCTAACAGACATCTGTTACCTGGATTCCCTGTGGCTGCCAATCATTAGAATGCCCAGGAAGTGAAGAACACCTGAGCATGGCTGGGCACTTCACTTCCCAAAACTATTCCTGCATCTTTCTGAAATGAGCTTGAGGGTAAAAGAGGCCATGTATCCACAGGCACAGTTCACTCAGGCTCATTTACTGCAGCCTGATGTCAGCGTGGCTCCTTGCCTCTGACACCCAACACTCATGTCCGGGTCAATGGGCTTGGAACTAGAGCTCTCATTTCTGGGTCCTAGGCAGTGAATTTTCCTACAAGACCCAGTGATCAGGGCTCTTAGTGGGTCCTATGAAACTTAGTGGACTAGCTTCTTTCAGAGTGTTTCTATGACATAGGCCTACATTTGTCTTAGTTTCCAAAGAGTTACTTGGATGAGCTCATTTAAAAAATGAACACTACCCCGTTGAAGGCAGAAACAATTTTCCATTGGTTGTGGATACTATAATAGTGACTGTGCATGAATAAATGGGGTCTGTGGAATTTTCCATCTAAAGTAGCCTCAGATCCTCAGCCTTTATATGAGCTTTTCTGGGCTAATGAAATTTAGGAACCTGGTGGTGACTTTGCAGTGTGGGGATTCAGCAGGTTGTATGGTGGATCATGGGCTGTTAATTTAACCTATAAACCACAGGCAGATTATGACCTCAGAATATAACTGGGAGCTAGTTATTTCCTTCCTCGAGTGGGAACCCAAAATATATCCAAGTGATATACACAGCTAGCCTGTTGCCTATTTTCTCCCAACACTTTACTTTCTATGAAAAGAGAAGAGGTCCTCCTTCTCTTGGTCCCTCAGGCACGGCTGTGTATTTTCTGACTTGGTTTCCCTTTTAGAGTCCTTGATGTTCATTTATGGATCTAAGAAAGATAGTTGATAGAGATGAAGAAGAGGCATGAATGAGGATTTTTCTCTAGTTCTTCAAAGATCGCCATTTACACAATGAAGTGATTAGAATTTGTCTCTGAAATCAGGGACCTGACTATCTGTTTTGGTGATGAGACTAACACAATGGAAACATTCATCTATTTGAATCATTCATTCTGTATTGCACCAGGTACTTGGGGACACAAAGCTGAATGAGAAACAATCTACCCTCAAGGAGTTCAAATGTAATTGGGGAGCACAGGTATGCAATATAATGTGGTAAGGGTAATGAACATGCAACTGTGCCTCCATCTGAGTTTCTGGGGAAATTTCATAGGAGCAGTGACTTTTTGGCTTCATGTTGAAGAATAAAATGAGTTTTGTTAACAGAGAAGATGGTGAGGGCCATGATGGCAGTAACAATGTACAAAACTGTGGAAGCCTGTTGCCAAGGGGTCATTTCTGAGAAACATCGGGAAAAATGAGAATGGAAAATACTATATAAAATACTCACACTTTGTGTAGAAAAAACGAATGATGAAGGATTTCAGGGTTGAAAAGAAATAAAGTCAGGTTTACATTTTAGAAAGAAAATTGAGATAATGATGGAAAGAATGGTTCATAGGGAAGGGATGAGACTGAGGTCAGAGACCAGAAAGAGGCTCTTGGTATAATTTGGGCAAGAGGCTGACAGCAAGGATGGGAGGAAGAGAAGTGGACATGTGGAAAAGCTGTCCAGGAACAAGAGTCCACAGGGGCTAGGGATTCTCTGGAGAGGGCATGATCTGAGGTTCCAGTTTGGATGATTAGATAACCTAAATAGAAGCTTGGAAGAGAAAGAGAGCATGGTACATTGGGGAAGAGTAGTGAGAATGTAGAAGGGAGTTTCATAAGGCTGGTGCACATTGTAGGAAGGGAAACAGTCATGAGCTGAGGCAGGAGAGAGAGGAGGAAGCTAGTTCTTCGAGGGTTTCACATACTTGGCTAAGAAATGTGACTTTATTCAGAAGACTCTGAAGTACCACTGAAAGGTTTTAAGTAGTAGAAAAATGTGAATGGATTTTATTTCTAAACTATCACTTAGTGTATAGGTGATAGTGGATGGCATAGCCCAGAAAGAGATGTAGAGTGACGAAGTCAGTCAAGAAATAAACCTTGTGAAATACTCTTATCTAAAATATAACATGGGAGACTTGGGAAAAAGACACAAGGAGAAAACTATTGAAATTCTAAGTGTGTAGTTCTGAAAAGGAGGAAGGTACATGGGCGGGAGCTCATACCCATGAATTTACAAGTAGACAGTACTTGAAGTATGGAGGGATATTGTGCTGGTTTGAAAGTATTATGTATCCCAGAAAAGTCATCTTTTAATCCTGATCCAATCTTGTGGAGGCATCTGTTTCTTTTAATCCTAATCTAATACTGTAGGCTGGAAAACTTTGATTAGATCATCCCCACAGAGATGTGACACACCCAACTATGGGTGTGACTTTTGATTAGATGGCGGTATGACTCCACCCATTCTAGATGGGTCTTTATCAGATTACTAAAGTCTTTAAAAGGGGAAGCATTTTAGAGAAATGACAGAGCCAACAGAAACTTTAGTGCTGACAGAGAGTAGAGACACGGATGTTTAGAGATGCTTGGAGTCCAGCAGATGTTGTTGAGTGCCTTCCCATGAGATGTTAAGCAAGCCAGAACCTGAAGAGAGCCAAGGAAAGCCAAGAGATGAAAACCAGCCCTCGAGAAGAAAAGTGAGGAACCCCCACAGGAAAAGAGGTCAAGAGCAATGGCGCCCAGGAGCAAGGGACCAGCAAATGCCAACCACAAGACTTCCCAGCTGACAGAGGTATACCTGACCCATCAGCCTTCTTTGAATTAAGTTATCTTTCCTTAGATGTCTGCTTGACATTTTTATAGGCTTAGAACTTGTAAACTTGTAACTTATTGAATTACCCTTTTAAAAAGCCATTCCAGTCCTGGTATATCACATTCCAGCAGCTTCTAAACTAGCACAGATATAATTAGAGAATAGGCTTATTGACAGTGGGGAGGGTTGGGGTAAGGTATCTAGCTCAGTGATTTGGCTTCTTTCTCTGTAGTGAGAGGAAACACCATGAAACCTTAGAATCAGCTATCCAGGTGGGTTGCCTTGCCCATGAGATGATGGGAAGGGTTTAACCATAGTTATCGCCACAGTGATGCCCTATGGAGCTCTGTCCTGGGTGGGAGGAGGGTACTCTAAGTCTATCCAGGAAATTCATGTGACTCTTTTGTAGAGATCCCAGAGTAGCCTTCCAGGGATTCCTCCCAGCCCCTTGGACCAACACGGGCAGACTTATTATGCTGGTTTTTCTTTCTGGGAAGACTTCAGGGTTTGGAAAAAAAAGATCGATGGTGAGGCCAAGGATATTCAGCTTCCCTTAAACAGAGAAGTAACTGAAGTATGGGGCAGAGTTCAGGATCATGGGAAGGGCTGAGTTACATTTCTCCAGGCTGGTGCCATTTCTGGGATATGTGTGGTCTGGCCTCATTTTCATCCTGTTGTCTTTGTGACCTAACTCCTGTTGGCTGATGGGTCACTGCTGCTCCTGACTTCATTGCACAATACACAATGATGTAATGGCTCCTTAAAATTCTGGTCCCATCTCAATACTTACACAGCTATTTCTGCTGAGTGCTTAATCAGTAGGTCCAGGATGCGAGCTGGGGCCATACTCAAAGGAGCAATCAGGACTGCCTTTTTTTGCTTTTTTTTTAACATGGGCTGTGGTTTTATGCATGCCTCAGGTCAGCCCATCTTTGCCCTTCCTCTTTTTATCCCAGTAGACGTTCAATGCAGCAAGTATTTACCAAGAACCCACTATGTGCCCTTGGCTTGAACTAAAAATGAACGTTTTTACTCTTCTTTGCCTTTTTTAATAAGAAATTAGGGTCAGGGTTGGGAATGAAGAAACACCAAGTAGGTGGTGTTTGGAGTGGCATGAATGACTGTCAGGGTCTCCAGGCCCCGCCCTTCAGATTGTCATGGCCTGAAATGTTCACGGAGGGTAGCTTTGTGTGCATCTGGCATGACTTTTGGCTGAAAAAAAATATGTGTACCATCCAGACAGCAGGGCTGCTATGACAAATACTACACAATGGGGAGGGTCATAACAACAATGATTTATTGGCTTGTGGTTTCAGAAGCCATAAATCCCCTATTAAGGCATCGGCAAGAGCACGCTTTCTCTTGGAGTCTGAGGTGTTCATCTGATGGCTTGCTGCAATTCTTGGGGTTCCTTGAATTGAATCCCTGCCTCTGTCACTTGGCAATGCCCTTGGTGCCCTTTGTAGCTTTCTCTGACTTCTCTGACTGCATCCAAATTTCCTCTTAGTAAGGCCTCTAGTCATATGGATTAAGGCCTATTTAGTTTAGCCTAAACTAAACTAAATGGGTTCATACCCTTACTCGCCTTAATGTATCCAAAGATTCTATTTGCAAATGGAGTCATACCCACAGGAACGTGGATTAAGAATTGAACATGTCTTTTTTGGCACACATGATTCACTCCCCAGCACACATATATATTACACACATTTCTTTTGTACCCAAAGGAAATAGGACTGGAACAAAGTCCTGTTCCTCAATGAATGATGGAGGGAGTCACCAGTGGCATGATGTCACACTGGTTTATCACCTGAGTTGGTTGTCACCTTGGCAAGCAGATGATCTAGTCTTTTGAGGCAGAAAAATCAAGGTTCAAATCCCAACTTTACTGGGATTTACTCACTGTGGGACGTGGGGAGAGTTGAGTAATCTTGCCAAGCTAATATTTACCAAGTGATGATAATGTTTCCACCCCTGTTTTAAGGACAATACATGGATCATTGCATTTACTCTTCACCACATTTAATAAGGTAGATATATCATCAACTTTGCTGGGCAATTGTTGATGGGGGGTTAAATGTTGGTAATGCTGTGTGCTCAACATAAAATCTACAAACCCATAATAGAACTACCTAGTTTTTAGCACCACTGTAGTTGGGACTCAAAAGGGAGAGAGGAAGAGCTGAAGGAGTGATGCAGCTGGAGCCTTGGGAGGTGGACTCTGCTCCAAGATCCCAAAAATGGGGGGAGAAGGAAAGAAGGCATGCTCAAAGGGGCTCCAAGGAGACCCTAAGGGATTGCCTACTTCATGAGTCCAGTTTAGCTACCTTCTGGATGGTGTCCTGACAATGTCAGGAACAGTAAGCACCCACATTCTCTTTGCCTCTTCAGCATGAAGTAGTGCTTAAGAGCAAGGACTCTGGGGACAAGCTTCCTGCTTCTTACCTCAGCTCTGCCACACACTCTCTTAGTAAACTTGACAGATTTTTTAATCTCTTTGTGTCTCAATATTTTTGTCAGTGAGATGGGGATCATGATACACTAGCCTCATAGACTACATGTGTGGAGTACATGAAATAAAATATGCAAAGTTTTTGGCACAGAGCTGAGCACATAGTAGGTACTCTATAGATGCTTGTCAAATAGATCTAAACCTATGGCAGCATGACATCATTTATTCAAAACATCTTTTGTCTGGACTTGTGCATTTGCCCAGTCCTATTTGAGGTTGTATATGGAATACAGATTAATGTAAAGATAAGCTTTTCCTTCATCAACCTACAATTTTCTAGGGGCAGTTTATATACAAGAAGCTATTCAAGTGAAGCAAGAATATCATAAAGAATCTAAGGCAATTTCCCTCATGAGCTTTCCAACTCTATGAGCTCATTCTGATTTGCACTTCCCTGGGAAGGGGGTTCAGCAGGGTTGTGATTATAGTCACAAGTGAAGAAATCTTGAGACTCACCCCTCACCAGGATCATCTGACCCAAATTCCCCCTTCCAGGAGGTTTCTGAGAGGAGATTGTCTTCTTCTACCCTATTGTTTTGGTATTTACTCTTGCCAGTACCTGCATAAAGACTTCTCATTGCTGTTCTAAAATGCTTCCAGGGGAGATACCCATGTCCTTTCCTAACTTGCTTTCTTATTAGGGCCACAGAACAAAGCTGCCATGTCCTCATGGCTTGTTAAAATACTTCTAGCACACCTGGTCTTTTACTTCACTTCCTATTTTCCCAGGAATTAAAACATAAGAATTTAAACAACCCTGGGCATTTGTGCATCTTGCCTCTTGCCTCCCATCCTCTCTACCCCCAAGGAGCTTCTTCTTTATCAGGTTTATAACTAATTAACTATCTGAGCACTTATTGAGCATCTGTGATATGCCAGGCATGGAGCCAATAGGTGGGAATACAGAGATAAATAAGACAGTCTTTGCTTACCATCTCAAGGGAGACAGACAAAGCAACAGATGCAGAAGTGGATGAGACATCCTGTACTGGGAGCTGTGGGAAGCCATGTGGGGAGAGAGCACCTAAATGTGACCAGGAGTTCAGGAATGTCTTCCTGGAAGAGGTGAGGCTTGAACTGATTTTTAAGGTTGAGCAGGAGTTTGAAATGACAGCAGAAGCAATCACAAATAGGAAATCGTGGACTTGCAAAAGCATTTGACATGGCTGAAGTCAAGAGTGTGGAGTGGGGCAAGAGGAGATGAGAAGAGAGCGATGGTCTGAGGCCACACACAAAGGAGTGCACCTTATAAGCCAAGACAAGAAGCTTCAACTTTTTTTCTGAAAGTCATGGAAGACATTAGAAGATTTTAAGCAAGACATGAAGGCTCTCTGCTATTTCTTGGGAGTTTAAAGCGTCGCCATTTACCCAAATGCTTGCGGGCCAATCCAGTCACTGTGCCTCTGAAGAGGGTCCTCAGACCCTCACACAAACAGGTGCCAGTCAGGATGCCACGGCAGCCCCACGTCTGATAGTACATTTGAATGTGTAACTGAGCCGTATCTGGATTTGCAGAAGATCCTTCCTCTGCCTTCCCTCTGGGTACCTCAGTGTGAAATGGAAACAAGCAGACTACCTGTGCTTGGGGCACCCACACAATTTCACTATCGTTATTGTCATCATCGACACCATCATCATCATCATCATCATCATCATCATCATCATCATCAAAGGCACCATGAAAGATGGCTAACATTAATTTGAGCACTAATCTGTGCTAGGCACTGTTCTCAGTGCTTTGCATAATTCTTTTATTTGTTCTTCACCAAATCCCACTAGGTGATCTTATTATTCCCATTTCCCAATGAGGAAATACAAAAGTGCATGCAGTGAGTACAAGGGTAGTTCACTGGTAGAATTCTCACCTGCCATGCAGGAAACCTGGATTTGATTCCCGGCCCATGCACTTCCCCCCAAAACAAACAAACAAGCCAGCAAACAAAAAAACAACCAAACAAAAATTCAACAAATGGCACTGCAATAATGGGATACTCACGTGGAAAAATAATGAAATGTGAACCTGCATATAGCATACAAAAAAATGCAGTTTTTTTTTTTTTGCATACAGTTGCACACATGGTTATTTTCTCCCCCTACATTTGGTCTTTCACATTTGCTTAACTTTTAGTCTACAACCCTAGTCGTTCTAAACAGCAGCATCATTTACCTCACTTACCTTCTGGTTCTAGTCACTGGAACAGAAAAAAGAAGAGCAGAAGCGAAGCCAAACAAAAGTTCAGAGAGATTTCAAGTTCTGAAATGCCCTTCTCAGTTACGTAAAGAAAATCCATTGGAGAGGAAAGCAAACTACCAACTTCTCTAATTACAAAGAAAATGAGGACCCCTGCTCAAATGGCTAGGAAGGAATGATCACTCCACCTCTAGTTTTCATGTAAGAACATGGATGAGCATGTATTTCAGAATATATATGTTCTTCATTTGAGATGATGACAGTTCAGATTCCAAAGTAATCCCCAGATGTTAAGTAATGCTGGTTATCACTTAGTGATTACTATGTTCCAGGTACTGAATAATATGCTTTGCCTTCCGTCTCGGTTAATTTCACCAGCAATTTCATGACATATATTTTATTACCCCATTTCACAGATGAAGATTGATAGTAAATGTTTCTGACTCAAGCCCCTCAATAACTCTATAGCTCTGACCAAGGCATGGATCTTCCTAGAATTCCTCAATCCCACTGCAGCAACTGCAGGACAATCACCCATGTCTCTTTCCTGCCCGAAGGATTGCTGGGAGGATGAGCTGACTGGCCCAGCCATTGCCTGTGTGATGGAGAAACAGCAGTGACAAGCCAGCTGTCCAGGGCTGTGTGGCAACAGCAGGCTGGGCCGCGAATGTCCAAGGCAACCATGAGAGGAGATGCATTGACCCTCAGCTTTCCTGGTCCCTGGCCTTCCCCAACCCTGTTTGTTGTCTTCACTGTTTCTGTGTTTACATTCCACCTTCTAATTAAGCAATCAGCTTTTTCTCAGTGACTATTCACAGCCTCAGTTGGCAGAAGTCGCTCGATCTTTGGCTCTATGCCTTCTAGTCAGAATGTCACCCAGTGCACGTGCTAATCACCCAGAAACCTGCTGTCCTGCTTGGCATCTGGCCTTGGAGCTGGGCCAAACAGCATGCCTTTAGCTGCAGCTGCCCCACCTGTCCTGGCCAGGGTTATTGGCATCTGAATTTCCTCCACAGGAGACCTGAAGCTTTTTTTCAGATCTGACCAGAACCGTTGGTAGATCGATGAGGGTGGGGGGGCAGCCTCGTACTCACACGTGATGGCAAAAGTACCGTTAACCCCTGAAAGTGGAATGAAGTCCGTTTGGGAGGATTTTACAGATTGGACTTCTAGCGGTGTGTCCTTGCAGATGTTGTTCTGTTGCCTGCGACATTTTAAATGGCACCAGACAAAGCACTGGAGAATATATGGTGCCAAGTGAGGGCACTACAGCCCCTGGGAGTCGACTTAATCAGAGCCATCCATCCCTGACATTTATGTGGTGGATGAACAAACAGGCTGCAAGCTCACAGCCTGAAGTCTCTCACCTGCTTACTAAATAACTGCAAGGTGGAGGGTTTTAAAATATATATACTGAAGGTTTTTAGTGCAAACATTTTATGACTGCAAAAGCCATTCTTTCTTCTTTGTGCTAACATCTTTTCTCTCTCTTCTCCCTTATCTCTACATTTCATTTTCCTCTTGGCCAGGGCGGTTAGCTTCCATCTTAGCAATTATTCTCCCTCCTTCTTTTTAACCATACGGTAACAATCCTTCGGTCCTCACGTAATCTGTGCAGGGGTGCAATTTGGTTTTGTTGTCATTCACATGAAAACATGTACTATGATAAAAGAAAAATGTCAGAAACAACTAAGGTAGCTTACTATTCAATACCTGGTGATTCATTGCCTGGGCTTTTGAAAGCTCCTGGAGGGCACAATTTATTTCTTATTATTCTCTTTATCTTCTTCCTCTCCTGTCCTTTCACTGGCATTTCATACATGTGCATTTAATTAACAAAAGGGTGGATGCAGAATCAAATGGGAGCTCAGGTTCTGTGTTGTTTGGAACTGGCATTTGTCACCTCTAAAAGAAGATGATCAGATTAAGCCTCTGAGTAACTCATAGAACTTGCTGGCTGATGAATTAAGAGGTTTATGATGGAAGTGTGGTACCTCGCCTTTTTTATGCAGGGCTTCTCTGCCACTTACATGAACAAATCCTATCGCTTGATGTATTTTCTGGTGGGGTCTCTGATCCACCTTCAGCAAATCCCTCTCCCACACACCAGTCTGATCCTATTCCCAGTAACAGACAGGGAGGAGGAAAAGGAAGTGGCAAAAGGGCACGGTGAAGAGTTGTGCAGTGTGGGTATGCACAGGTCAAAGTCTCTCTTGGAAGAGAACACAGTATATGAGGACAGAGGGAAAGGCCCAGCAATTCCCTCCTTCATTTATTTATTAAGCATCTACTATTTGCCAGGCAGAGTGCTTGGGATACAATGAAAGCAAAAACAATCAGTGTTGCCTGTCATGAATGGAGCATCCAGATCACCTGGCAGGGGCTGGGGGTATCAGGAGGAGGATCTTGTTTCAATACAGATTCTGGCTCAGTAGGTCTGGGTGGGACCTGAGGTTCTGCATCTTTAACAAGCCTCCTGGGGGGTGCTGATGCAGCTGGGTCTGTGAACAACGTGTTGACTTAAGAGGGTCAAGAGTAGACAGTAAAATGCAAATCAAAACCACAATAAGATACCATTTCACACCCTTAGAATGGTCACTATTAAAAAAAAAAAACCCAGAAACTTAGCACGTGTTGTGAGGTTATGAAGAAATAGTAACCCTCATTATTTGTTGGTGGAACTGTAAAATGGTGCAGTCGCTGTGGAAGATGGTATGGCAGTTCCTCAGGAAGGTAAGTATGGAATTGTCATATGACCTGGCAATCCTTCTACTAGGTATATACCCAAAAGATGTGAAAGCAGGGACTCAAACAGATATTTGCACACTGATGTTCAGAGTAGCTTTATTCACAATTGCCAAAATATGGAAACAATCCAAGTGTCTATCAACCGATGAAGGGATAAATAAAATGTGGTACACATATACAATAGAGTATTATTCAGTGGTAGAAAGAAATGAAGCCCTGATGCATGCAACAATATGGATGAACCTTGAAGACATCATGTTGAGTGAAATAAACCAGACACGAAAAGGACACATTGCATGATGTCAGTGATATGAAATAGTTTGAATAAGTATTAGAGTCAGAATTTAGAATAAAGACTACCAGAGGCTGGGTTGGAGGTAGAGAATGAGGAATTAATGTTTAAATTGGACAGCATTTCTATTGGGGTTGATTATCAAGTTTCGGAAAAGGATGGTGGTGATGGTAACATGACTTTGTGAACGTGATTAACAGTGCTGAATTATATACATGAATGGGGATAAAAGAAGAAATTTTAGTTCATATGTATTTTACTAGAATAAAAATCAAAAGATTAACATAGTACTATATAGCACAGTGAACCTTGTTGTAAATGTACAATTATAAAAATGTTCCTTCATGAATTATAGCAAATGTGCCACACTAATGCAAGATGTTAGTAATCGGGTGGTGTAGGGAAAAAAATAAAGCGTCCTAATGTAAACTATGGACTACAGTTAATAGTACAATTTCAATACTCTTTCATCAATTATAACAAAAGTACTCTACTAATGCAAAGTGTTAATAATGGGGGTGGGGGATTGTTTATGGAAACGATGTATTTTCTGCATGATTTTTCTCTAAACCTACAACTTTTCTGATAAAATATGTAAACATAAAAAAAAAAAGAGAAGAAGGTGAAAGTGGTGAGAGTCCTGGAGGAGAGGCAAATCTTTTCAGGAGGAGGCAAATCCAAACTGAGTCAGAAGTTTAACTGGACAAGAGAATAGTATAGAATAAAATGAGAGGGAGGTATTTGAGGAATTAAAGAAGTGTTGGCTAGAGGTGGAGATAAAAAGAGTCTGATAACAAAGGAGAACAGAGAGAGATTTGTGGCAGGAGCAAACCAATAGGTGGAGTGTTTGAATTCTGGAGAAGAAGGTTCAAGGCCTGAAGGAGTTTTATTCCAGAAATAGGCTCACCATAAGGACCAGTCCAGGACTGACAATGCAATGCCTTTGGCTGGACCCAGAGAGCTAGGAAGATAGGAATGATGAGTCCCCTTAGGAGGGAGGATAAGAACGGTGAGGACCCATGAATTTGGGCATACCATATTGGAAGGAGGGAGGTGGAAGATGAGAAATTCAATAATGCCTAGCTAATATGAGCTATTATATGCAGTGGGGGGCAGTACAAATTAGTGAAAAGTGTCAGTTACAGAGCGGAATGATTTATTCTTTTATTTTCAGAGAAATCCTGTAATTCAAATTAGGTTTACAAAGGCTAGCTAATTCTTAAGGGATCTCCTTAGTTTGAAGAGATGAAAATGGTTTGTGATCAGCTTGATAATATACTGGTACTATGAAAAATGACCTTTCAAGATAGCTCAGTGTTCTTGAAAATAAGTGTTTCTTATACAATTTAAATATTCTCCCAGTGGATTAAAATCATAAATCAATGATATCTGAATGAATGAGGCTCTCTTGAGTTCCCAGCTCTATCACTACCATCTCTGGAAGCATGGGGGTGTTTGAGCCAATAGCAGTTTCAAAGAATGGGTTGTCCAGGGATTGGTTCTGTATGAAACTTCCCTCCAGGATCGTCTTCTCTCCTTCCCTCTCCTCCTCCTGCCTCAGCTTCCAGTGGAGCCTGCCAGCCAATAGTAACGCAGTGATGAGATGCGGGGTCTTGCGCTAGGCTCTCAATAATCACAAAAGTGTATGCAACTAGATGTGGGATCAGGCCCTCAGAGGTTCTGTCATCTGAATTATATTGCTGTTGAGAAAACATATTATTGAGATGGGAGGAGGAAAGATTCTCTCTGCTTATGTCTGAGCATGACCAGTGCTGCTTTCCTTACAGCCCTTAACTTTTTTTTCTCCCTGGTCCTACAGGTAGATTTTCTCTGATCTTGATCTCATCAGCATATGACACATTGTTGCTGGAGAAAGAAGAGCATAGTAACATTCTGTATCTGACCATGAGACCATCCCTCAGGTCTTAAAAGGAGGGATTTTTAATTTCTTTTGGGGTGAAGTGTGGTCCCATGCAGAGACCACTTGAGGTTGCTTCCCATCTTCTGATGATGGATTTCTCCAACCTGTGTCATTTGGTGATGGCCAGGGAATCTTCTTCAAGGGTGGGACTCATAGCATTCAACCTCCCGCATGAAAGAGGTTTACCCAAGTACCTTGGCCTCCCAGATGTATTACTTATAAGCCTGGTTTCCTTTGGCTATTGGGTTCCAGCTTTCATGACAGATGCCTCTATCTTCTTCCCATGTTTAATTCTATGTGAAAGTCAAATCTTTTGAAAGTCTTTCCCACTCACTGCTGGAAAAAACAAAAGCACTCTCACTATTATTGTGAGTTCATTAAATACTGAAGACCCTGAGAAAGGCACCATTAAGAAGGACACAGATTTCTGCTATCTTAATAACACCTTATTTCTCCCTTCCCTTCCCAACTGTGCTTCTCATTTCTGCTTCTGAGTGCTCCAATCTCTTGCTTTGATTTTACAGGACAGCTTCTCACTCAAGAGCAGACTGGTACCATCTGATTGGACATAGGGAGAAGGGGCCTCAGACCTATCATAAGAACTTATCAAAGTATTTTTCCAACAAAGGCTACTCTCTTCTAAAGAGAAATTTGGCTACCATCTATTAAGGTAATGTAAACTTTTCCACTCTGCTAACTTACAGTTGGATGGACTTCGGGGACCATCCCCTTTTCACAAATAAGGAAACTGAGAATCAGACAGTAAAGTGAAATAAGATGCATCAGGGTCATATGTTGTAGTAGAAAGACCACAAGTTTGGGGGTCAGAAACAATTAATTTGAATCCCAACTCTACATTTGATTAGTTGGAAGGATCTTGGTAAATTACTTAATGCTTCTGAGCTTCAATTTCCTTCTCTGAAACGTGGAGAAGCTAAGACTTTGCAGGGTTGGGCCAGTGTTCTCCAGGAGGCTGTGTATGCTCTAAATCAGTGCCTACTCTATGGTGCTGTTTATCCCGTAGCCAGGATTCATGGGTCCAGAAATCAAGGCATGGAAAGGGAATGGCACCACTTACTATTACCCCTAGTGATCCACTAGAAAAATATTTGCTTCCTGCCCTGTCATCTTAAGGTCTGCTGGTCTACAAGTCTCAAGTTCAAAAGGGGGAGTGCTTCTACCAGGAGATACAACAATAATTCCATTGAGCTGGGAGTTAAGATTGCCACCTGGTCATTTTGGACCCCTCATGCCTCTGAATCAGCAGGCAAAGAAAGGATTAATGTACTGGTTGAGGTGGTTGACCCTGACTACCAATGGAAAATAGGAATACAACTACACAATGGAAGTAAAGAAGAGTTTTCCTGGAATACAGGAGATCCCCTAGGGTATCTCTTAGTATTGCCATGTTGTATGACTAAAGTCAGTGAAAACTTGAAACAACCCAATCCAGGCAGGGCTACCAATGGCCCAGACACTTCAGGAATAAAGGTTTGGGTTACCCCACCAGGCAAGGAAATATGGCCAGCTGAGGTGCTTGCTGAGGGTAAAAGAAATATGGAATGGGTAATGATAAATATGAACTATGACCACATGACCAGTTATGGAAATGAGGATGGTAATGGTTATGAGTATTTCTCCTTGTATTGAGTATGTTTGTGCATCACATAAAACAAATAGCTTTGCTTTCTTCCCTGTTTTATCCCTCTATCATGACATAAATTGTATTAGCTTCATATCATAGTATTTAAGTTATAGGATGTCAATATTAAGTATCAGAGTGAATATTATCCAAGGACTTGCACCATATTCTGGGGAGAGTTTGTGTGTTTCTGATTGTGTGAAGGATAGTTGAGTATTGTTCAGTGAAAATATGACTGTAACAATGCACAGTATGGTTTAAGGAGATGTGTATAGCTGCCAAATTGACAAGGAGTAGGTTGTGATGGTTAAGTTCATATATAGACTTGGCCAATTTATGGTGCCCAGTTGTTTGGTCAAGCAAGCATTGGCCTGATTATTACTGAGTGAATATTTTATAGACTTAAATCATCAGTAAGTTGCTTGCATGTGTGAGTGATTACATCTACAATCAATTGAGGAGATTGTCTTCTTCAATTAGAGAAGTCTTGTCCAATCAGTTGAAGGAGAAGTGTTGAGTTCAGCAGTCAGAAAAGAGAATTTCCAACCCTACTTTAACCAGCCAACTTCTCCTGAGGAACTCATCAAAAAACTTCATCAGAGTTTTCAGCTTGCAGCCTGCCCCACAGAATTTGGACTTGTGCATCCCAACAGTCATGCAAGAAAATTTGTATAAAAATCCCATAATATTTACAGATATCTACTGTCAGTTCTGTTTCCCTAGGGAACCCTGACTAATACAACTACCATGCCATCCCCTGTGCAGGGCATGATTTTCTGCTTTCAAGAAACTCAGCCAAACAGGGAAGACAGACAGATCATAATGACATGGTGTGGCATAAGCAATGGTAACTAAAGGTGTGCCAGGAGGCCAAGCCAGCCTGAAGGAAGTTGTCATCAAACTCACTGTGTTTAGGACAGGCTTTCTAGAAGGGGACTGAATCTTAAAAGATGAGTAAGAGTATCTAGGTGAAGAAAAGGATGAAGTAAATTAGACAAGAAGAAGCCATGCAGTGCAGGGGGAATAGAATGAACAGTCACAGAACTGAAAACAGCATGAGATGAGGCAGAAAACAAAGATTAGATTTGTATTGCTGGAAGGCAAACAAAAGTAAGTGCCCACATGGCAAAAATCTTGGCCTTTATTTGGGGGAAGCCGTAGAATGATCAGAGTTGGTTTCAGAGGCATTTCTCTCTGCTGTTGGATGGCAGTTTGGAAGGAAGCAATACCAGAGTGGTTAGGAAACTAATACTGCTGTCTAGCTGAAAAAGAATGTGAAGAGAAATGAGTATAGAAATACTTGAGAGAAATATTTGTGAGAAATCATCAGCCCTTGAAGATTTGGATACCATTTCCTTAAATATTTTGAAATAGCATATGTGATAATGTGAAATTCTTTCTCCTATCTAAATTCCTCCCGATGCAATGTAAACACATTCCTTAGTATGACCATTGCTTCTTATTGGCTGCTGCCTCTTCACAGGTTCAGGGAAGACTGGAGCTAAGAACCAAAAATGGAGCCCCCATTTTTGCTATGTTGTATTTGATGCTTGTCTCTGATTCACTGTAACTCAGACAAAATGTGCCAAGCGTGGTTGATGTGGCAAAGCCTGGCTTAGGGCATCCATGAACCATGGACTCCACTCCCAGGCCTCTGGCCCCATGCTTGGCTTCTCATCAGAGCCCTTTGTGGTTTCAGATGAGCTCACCCATAGCTCTTTTCAGAGTTGGGAGGAAGCAGTGTTCAGTCAGATGAATAACAAGACTCAACTGGCAGACAGAAGCCTGGGTTAGCATATGCCTGCCAAAATCCTATGCATGATATAAGCCAAACCTTTATCCTCAGTGGGCCTCTATTTCCTCATCTGTCAGTGGCGCTAATAGTACCTTCACTGCATGGCCTTCACTTGATACCAGGCTGGGCTAGGGAAGGCTATGTTTAAGTAGGGCAAGATATATTGTATGAGATGCTGGGGAGGGGGGGGCAGTGGAGGGTGTTGGGTAGAATTTGACCACTATCAGTCTCATCCTCCCTCTCTCTCTCATGCTTGGGAGGATTTGAATTTAAAATGCGGGAGGGCATATAAGTGAAGCACCTGAACCTCCCACTAGATGCCCCTCAGGATCTAACAAA
Source organism: Tamandua tetradactyla (assembly GCF_023851605.1). Classification (NCBI taxonomy): domain Eukaryota; kingdom Metazoa; phylum Chordata; class Mammalia; order Pilosa; family Myrmecophagidae; genus Tamandua; species Tamandua tetradactyla. Next base: position 29,735,553 of record NC_135330.1, on the reverse strand, counting down.
TGAGAGAAGGAGGAATCTGCTTCTCAATGTGATTTTCACAATATTTTGAGCTCCACTGTCCACCACCTCATTCAGCCCAAAAAACCTGGAAGTTGTCTCCCCCTTAACCTCAGGAAAAGAATCAGAGGGCTGCTTGGGTGAAGAAATGGTCCTATTGAAGTAGGATAGAATAGGACAACTGCACATTCCTAGCTTCCTATTCAACACTGAAAGTGTTTATGGCAGTTGCAGGTCTTTGGTTTCCCACCCAGCTCTTAAAAGAGCTAATGGACAACTAACTGCAAGTCCATCGTTCCTTATCTAGCTCCAGAGTAATTAATGTAAACTTTAGCTGCAAACTTCATGGGACAAAAGTTTCCCCTAAAGCCCCCAAACCTCCTCAACCACCGATACCTCCCCAAACCATAAGAGCTTGTAAAATTATGGGCCTGAAGCAAACTCTTAATTAATAACAGAAAGACTGGGATTGTAAAAATTGTTAAACATTTGCCCAATGACAAATTTGGAATATGTGACGGGTTGGCCACAAGCATTAATAGTTATCTCTTTCTGAAAAGAAAATGCTATCCCTATAAACACCTGGTTAATACAAACCATGCATGCCTCTAATGTTCAAAGGTCACCTTGGGGTCCTGCACAAAGAAGACACCTGGTATTCAAAGGTTACTATGGAAACCTGACACTAGCAAAAACCTTCCTATAAAATAAGCTAACCCCCTCCACTCAGTATATGTTTCTACCTTGAACAGAAGCACATTAACTTCTTTAATATGTACTCTCTCTCTTTCTCTTTAACAAACTTTTCTACTTATTCCTACTGGTCCTTTCGTCTCTAAATCTTTCAGTGCTGAGACTAACAAACCTGGAACAGGGCTCAGCTGGCATCATCACCAGCAGGGAACCAGTTACACTCTCATGTTTTAATCCCAGCCCTGGCAAGTTGCTGTTCATTTTCTCTGTGAAGCAAACAGAGGCATATAAAGGTAAAGCTTTTTGGAGGGAGCTGTCCTCTAGGGAGGCAGCCCTGAGGTACTTAATGTATCTCCTCGCAGATAAACGGTAAGGAATAGAGTTTCTGAGAATTTTCTGAGGAATCTAAAGCTCCTTTTAAATAGCAAGGAGATATTTTGACAATGGGAGAGGACTTGGACATTTTAGATGTTATGTTTCCTTCGTGGGCATAGAGCCTCACTTCTGTGGCACCCAGTTGCCCTCTGCCCCCCCCCCCCCCCGGGATTGGAGATCCTGTTTATGGGGAGCATCTCATTAGTCTTTTAGCCTAGCCCTGCTAAGTTTCAGGTCCTTGGCTTCCCTTTGCAGACATGGAAATGAAGAAAGAGCAGTTCAATCAGGAACAAGGAATGTTGAGGAAACGTCATTGAATACAAGCATCCTTCCCCTAGAGAAGTGACAACTGGGGGGTTAGGCTTTTTTTTCTATGTACTTTCACATGCCCTTCATCCTCGGGGTTTCTTTTCATAGGTGGGGAAATACTGTGGTTATAACCCCATTTTGTGTGTGTGTGTGTGCTGTATAACTATAATATATTTGCATTTAAACATTTAGCATAATATACCTGTTGATCAAAACAGGCTAAAGTAAAAGAAGCAAGCATTAATTGTACAACAAAAGATATCAATTATCCATTATGACAAACGTTATAAATAAACAAAAATAAAAATAGTAGCTGCAGAGTTTACCAATATTAAGCAAAGGAGCTGAGAATCAGGGCACTAACATTTATTTAAAAACAACGTGAAAACTAAGTTATAACCCCACTTTAAAGAAGAGGAAGCTGAATCAGAATGTGACAAATTTTTTGGAAAAGGAACTAGAATGGGGGTGAGAAGACAGAGATTTTAGTCATTAAAGCAACTAAATTACCAAATCTTAGTTACCTCATCCTTAAAATGAATGAGATCAGTAGGTTTCAAACTGGAATTCTTGGAACTGTGGATGCCTCTGGACCCAACAAAAGGGTGGGAGCCAGACAGCCAGGGCTCTGGAATTTTATGCCTACTTTAATCAGATCACTCTTCTTTCATCTGGAATATATTGGGGTTCCATATGGAATTTCACTTGAAGACAGTGTTTGTCAGTTTTAAAAGCTGAAAACCACTGGATTGGCTGGTCTCTAAGGTCCCATCTACTTCTAAGCCATGTTGATTCTCTTGAGATGCTCCTTCAGATCTCCTTGGCCATGATTTTATCTTTCTCTACTGCTTCCCCTGGAGAAGTGGGTAACTGATTCATTGCAAGACAGCTTCTCCTCCTTGGGGTGGGGCAATCTGTTTTCAGACTGGTTGCCTTCATTTTGATCAGAAGAGATGGAGGTGGAGTATAGACTGTGATATTTTCAACTCAGTACCTCTTCTCTATTACACTATAGATAATCAAAAATAAGGGTGGGGCAGCTGCACTCCAAGTGGAAAGACTCTTTAAAGGTCCTGTTCTCCCAACATCCACTTGGCTTGGCCACTGCAGCCCCTTGTCTCTGGAGAGGAGAAGACAGTGGAGTAGCATGCGGGAACTGAGGAGAGGAGTGCCTCTGGGGCTATATCTTTAAATTCCAAGACTAGGAAGTTAATACTCAATTGCTACTAGCCAGTGGGAGGAGGTGCCTGCTAGTAGAGGGAGATGGGAATCAGAGCAGTGGGTGACTGCAGTGGGTGGTCAAGGTTTCTGCTCAACCCATGGTTCGATGGGTTTAGGAATCCTGAAACTTTTGCCTTTTGCTTTCTTCTCATTTGAAAATAAAGGAAATTATGATAAAGGTGATATCACCCAAATTTCTTCAGTAGTTGGTGAACAGGTGGTTATAGAGAGACTGTTATGTGATTTCCAATTAGCTGTTTGTGGTAGATTGAATTATGACCCTAGAAAAACACGTTTTTAATCTTAATCCATAATCTTGTGGGTGTGAACCCAATATAAATAGGACCTCTTGAAGATGCTATTTTTAATTAAGATATGGCCTAACTGAACCAGGATGGGCCTTAATCTGAATTAATGGAGGCCTTTTTAAAAGAAAGCCACAGGGACGAGCCAGAAGCAAGATGCTAGAATCTGAAAGAGAAAGGGGTGGGGAGATATCACCATGTGAGGTGAGGCAGAGATGCAAACCAAGGAACCCCAAGGACTGCAGCAAGCAGGTACCAAAATGCTAACCTTTGGGGAGAAAATAAGTCTTGCCAATATCTTGGTTTTGAACTTGTTCTAGCCCCCACACCATGAGCCAATGAATTCCATTGTGTGGTATTTGTGAGAGCAGCTCAGACAAACTAAGACACTATTCTCAGCCAAGTTTGCCACTACAACAGCTAGGTGCTGATATTTAGATACAGGATGTAATCTTATAGCACCATGGAAAGAAGGAACAGTGGAGTGAGTGTAAGAAGTAGAAATGAAGGCACTGGGCTCTGCTTATGACACTGGGCATGTGATTGTCCACTAGAGACCACCACTACCACTACCACCATGACAATCACTCCCTCCACTTCGCACTGAAAGGGCCTCCAAGGGTTCTATGTCTGTCTTTTGTTGTGTCCTTTGTTCAGGATTCAAAGTCCTGATAGAGAATATCTGATTGGCTGATATTAAGTCACATGTCTGGTTCCTGACTATACGAGTAGTGGAGGAAGTTTCTGGAGCCCTTGACTTCCATAGTGAGAGGCAGTCAGTGAGAGAGAAAACCAAACATTATCCTTCTGTCAAGATATCACAAAATAAGGAAAAGGTACATTCACATAAGTAATTTGGGGCATGTAGTAGAAGTGTTTAGCCAAGTAACAAACATTTTTCCTCTTCTTCCTGGGCACAGAGGGACACCATATTGCTTAGCCTCCTTTGCTCAGCCTTGTGACTGAGTTCTGTGTCATGAATATGAATAGAAGTGATGCCATTTCCCAGCCTGGCCCATAAATATCATCCTTGCATGCTCTTCCATGCTCCTTTTCCTCTGCTGGCTGCCTTAGAGGTGATCACTCAGCAGCTCCAGCAAGATGGAAGGAGCTTAGGTCTCTGAATTACCTCTTGGAAGAGGGGTGCATAGCTAGGCTATTAGGTGAAAAATTCATTTACTTTTTAAGCCATTGAAATTTTGAGATTTGTCTGTTATTGCAGCTAGCGTTACCTTAAATAAGTATAAGTTGCTATTAGGAAAAGAAATGGAAGCTGGACAGTAAAACAGTTTACACATCTCCACCTCTAAGAGAGGCAAAATTGACAGGGATATTGAGATCAGACCGTAGAGGGTATTGAATGCCTAGGTATTCAACAATAAGGATAAGAAGTTGGATATTCTTTCCTCTTTGGTCATGAAAACACCAATCAACAGATCAGCAGTGCTCTCTGGATTTAAGGCAGCCTCCTGGTGAAGGGCTTAGACTGTTAATCTTAACCAACCAAGAGCTGCTTTTCTTAGGCAAACAAGAACTTCAGCAATACATCCATTTAGCTGGGCAAATTGGGGATGACCTTGTAAGGTGAAAAGGGAGCAACTGGCTAAGGCTGTCAAGGTGATGTTTTCAAATGCACCAATTCCTCAATGTCCTCATAGCTCTGAGTATCCCTATGTACCTTTTCCTTGTTTCACCACAATACACATTACCTTCCCTTGTCTGGTCAAATAGAAGAAACACTAGGTTAGGAGTCAAAGTACCCAGGAGCAAGCCCTAGTTCTACCACCAGTAGTTTAGTGGCTGTAGGATTTACTTCACTGGGCTATAAAATGAAGGTGTTGAATTAGTTGATTTCTTCCTTCCACTCTAACATTCTGCCAATATGGATTTCTAAACTTGATCGAGATTTCTTGGTTTTAGGGAGGTAAGCAAACAAGCACCCTGAGTGTGTGATACCTTCTTGGATGCCTTGACCCTGTGCTTTCCCATAACTCACCTGCAATTGACATGACAGCATTACCAAGTTCCCCTTGTGCTAACACCAAGAGGAGTTACAGAAGAGGAAGTTAGTTCTCTGTCTTAAAAGAGCTTGAATTGAATGGGCAGTCTCTTGACTTCTTATTGTAACTTAGTGAGTTAAGGAATGCACGGGTATTTATGAGAATGCAAATTTAGGGGGAAGAGAATAGTAATGCAAACAAATTTTGTAAGGGCACTGAAACGAAACCTTCTGGGACCTAATCAATCATGTTGCTGGCTATGTGTTTTGCCCGCTGAGTTTTTGTGTTCTTTAACTTCATAGTTTCATAATAAGTTGTATGGATGAATTCGAGTGAGGTTTGAGAGGAGTCAAATGTTAATTTAGGATTGGGGTGGAAGCTACGGAGGTACCTGCGGGTTCACGATATCCTCCTTCTGAGGCTGACTTTGCTGGGAAGGAGTAGCATGGTACTACTCTTCACAGTGGGATCTCCCAGTCTAAGAGGGATGGAATTGTCCATGGAGACCAGTATGGGGCTCTCCCTGCATGAAGCAAGGAAATTACTCAGGAGTCTGCCTTCTGAGTCTTCCCCCTTCAGGTCAGCATCCATTTGTTCTCTGGAGGTCTCTCTGTTCACCATTATCTAAGCTGTCTGCTTCTTGGGCACATCCAAGGAATCTCTTGTGGGCTTCTTGGTCAGTCTTAGTGTCACTCTGTCACAGGAGACTTTGCTCTAGGGCTAAAGTAATGTGCTGATTTTGGTCAGACAAGAAGCAGATCCAAGTCTCTGCTGTAAAGCAGCTCTGTTTTCAGAAGTGTCTCCAGTTACAGTGTGTGTGTTGGCAGAGTATAGTAATGTCAGGGCCAGGAAGTAGAGGTTGGGGAAGGTATCTTCTTAAGTAGGGTTCCTATCAGTTAAAACCTCCAAATGAAATAGAACCTGACTTCAGTATTTTTATGTTACACAGGCACTAACAGCATCCAATTTCCTGATGTCAATTCCTTATGTCCCTTTTCCCAGGGAGTCATTCAAAATTAATCAAGAGCAGAAAAAGTGGGAGATGATGCTTTTTGGTTTTTGTTTTTACTGCTTTTTTGTTTTTGTTTCTGTTTTTTTCTGAAGAAAACTCTTAAGAGTAAAAACTGAAAAGCGGATTCTGGGCAAATCTAAATGCCCCTTTTTCATCCATTCTTCCTGGTATTATGTTGGTCATTGTTGGTCATTTAATTCATTTAAGAAAAAAGCACTCCTTGAAGACAGAAGCCATGTCTTAAGCAGTCTGTCTCTCTTAAGCACATAACCTAGTGTTTGATGGACACAGTGCGAGTTTTCCATACTTGTCAAGGGATGAATGTGTTTCAGAATCTTTTCATTCTTGTCCCTATTGTGCCTACAAAGTCATTCCTTCCACACTGAATGTTTCTTCTGAATAAAGGATGATGATATGAGATCCTTCCAGCAAGAAGCCAGTGTCTGCCTGTGCATTGACCTCTAAATCAAGCACAGCTGTGGGAAGAAGCAGTTTGAATGTGGTCCTATTATTAATATCATGCTAGAGCTCTAGAGCTCTTCATATCTCCATAGAGATCTTCAGTCATATCGTGGCAAGTCTCTCACATCCAGGAAGCATCAGCCTTCAGTAAGCACCAGTCAAGGACTGCTCAGGAGATCCCTGCATCTCACCTGAACTGAAAGGACTACTATGGCCTTGAACAGTTTGGTATCATAACAGGAGGTAAGGTGGAATTGTGGAATATTCCAACTTTTTCTTTAAAAAAAAAAAGTAAATAGAATTTGATAAGGTCAATTGTGTTCAACTTTGGGGATAATTTTAATAAAACCTGTAAGCTACCTACATCACAACCTTCATCTTATCCCATGCAATTTGACCCACTTCTGAGTGTACCAAGACCCCTGCTCTTGGGTGCATGGGTGGTTCTGTGGTAGAACTTTCACCTTCCATACAGGAGACCTGGGTTCAATTCTCAGACCAAGTACCTAAAAAAAAAAAAAAAAAAAGACCCCTGCTCTTGCTCTTAATCAATTTCCCAAAGCCAGGACTATGGCTACAGTAAACAGATTCAGGGTTCTCAGAAAAGCAAAGAAGAGAAAATGAAATGGAACTACAGGGTTTGATTTCCCTACTACCCATTTCTTGGTCTGTGTTAGACTTGATGGTTGACCCTGTTTGATCATAAGCCCTGCCATTATGCTCTATTTTCATACTTGGAAAAATAAATTTTAAGCAACAAACTAAGCTTTAATATAGGAATGTGTATTAGGATTGCCAGACATGTTTAATTTGAGTTTGCTGTAGAACCCAGGCCCATTGGAAAGTTCTTTGAAGCGAAGATGTGAGAAGCCTATTACATGAAAGTCTGAGGATGAACTCTAGGTTGATTAGAGGCTCCAGAGCTTGATTCAAGAGCAATGGGATACTTCCCATGCAAAAAAAAATAATAGTAAATAAAAAAGAGCAATAGGCCATCCTCAGGATGGAGGGACAGTCCCAAGAACAGCCATGGTCTTCCACTCAGATTGCCTTTATTCTGCTCATGGTCTCATATATGAACCTCAGGGTGAGGCAGTTTGCCAAGCAGACACTGTAAATATCCAAGGAGTTATTTCAATATCTTCTAAGAATCTTCAAGAGCCCCACCAGACAGTAGCTTTGGGGCTGATGAGGGCTGCTTTGGCAGCAGGTCTGCCAACAAGAGTTGGAGGTTGGGGCAGTGGTTTTGGCTCTTCAGGAGACAGTGCTGCTGATGATGGTGGTGGCTTTGGTATTGTAGCTTGGCCTTGGCAGCCCTGTCTGCAGGGGTTAGTGCTGCAGCAGGGGCTGGGCACAGTGTATGTGGCAGCACTTTTGGCTTTCTGGTGCCAATATTGATGGGAGTGTTACTTGGAAGGACTTGGGGGACACCAGCAGCCACATGGTGACACAAGTGGGTATCAGTGGCATTGCTGCCATTTTGGCACCACCAGAGCAAGCCAAATTAGAAGCTCATGGAAATGGCACATGGACATGAGAGTAAAGAAGATTTTTTTTTTCTCAGAATTCTGAAGATGTCACCTGGCAATGCCTGGATGGAAAGTAAAAGGAAGTAAAATTCCTGTGGAAAGGCAGGATGTGGTGTACAAACACATCTTGTTTTATGCCTGTTGTCACTCTGTCATTACCCAGAACGTGGGTCATACTGTAGAACTAAAACAATCCAACCCACACTGGAGTGGACAGAAACAAGTTTCAATCAAACCAGATGCTCCGAACCTCAAACAGAGACACTTATAAAAAGTCAGATATTTCTGAGAATGTAGAGGAGTTGCTGGGCATATGTCCTTATTGAGAGGACAGAGTGACGTGGCCTTTGAAAAGATGATGAAGTGCTGAAAGAAGAGCTAAGCATGTCATATTAACCCTGCTAGCCTGGCTGGTGGCCACCTCAGTACTTCCAGGGAATCATCTTTTTTCTTTCTCCAGACCTTGCTCTGTTCTTACCAAATTCCCTTTTCAATTTCCAAGGCCAAAGGACTATTGGGACTATTTATTTCATGCAACTTAATTTAGTTTCATTCAGTTCAATTCAACAAATATTTATTGAGTACGACAGTCCTGAACTGGGGATGTAGAAAGCACATATATGAGCCAGGCACTGTGTTTGTTCCTAACAAGGTTTATAATTTGATGAGGATGGAGCTAGAATGAGACCAGTACATGTGTCAACCTAACACACCCACAGACACACACACACCTTTCAAGGAGTCATCTCTCCCTTTAAAATACACTGAGAAAGAGAAAGGGTGAATAAGAAAGTTGCTCCTGCTCTTCTCTGCATCCCTCACAGAGGCTGCCCCTCTTTCCATCCACTAGGGGCATGAGTGGGAAGCAGGCTAGGCTTGTTCATTTTGTTTTGTTCCATTCTCCACATAGTACCACACCAGGCTGTGTGAGGTTGACCAAAAACCTAAGGTAATTAGATGGAATTACCTCTTGGATTGGGACACTTTAAACTGTAGCTAAGTACCATTTAGAAGAAAATTACCCAAGGGGCTTAATCCTTTGCCAAGAGCCCCTGGTTGGCCCACTGCAGCTCTCGCTCTCTCCTCTCTCTGCCTCAGACCCCTTGTCCTCAGGGCTGTGTCTTTGAGAACGACCCATTTTGTTTCCTTGCTCATTCTTCTTTTGGTGGCCCCCACACCTCCAAAATGTGTCCTCTAGGATGTGTTGTCTGCCCTCTGAAGTTCATTCCTTCCTGCTTCATTCAATGCCCACTGAAACGGAGCCTTTCAGCAGGACAGTCCCGGGACCTGCCACTCTAGAGCGGGACGGTGGCCTGGATGGACCTGGGCATGCCACGTGGAATGGCCCCATCAGTGTCTGCTCCAGGTCCCCTCTGTATTTTCCCAGTTTCCCATGGGCTATGCACACAAGCACAGAGTCAGCAATGTTCAAAGGCCTTACATGTTCTCAACTAAGAGTCTCTAACTCTTTGTTTGGGATTCTGAGGGTTGTGTGTGCAGTGCTTTCTCTCAACGTGTCTTACCATGGAGGCTAGTCCATAAAACAAAGAATACTTAGTCACATATCTGGAATGGGAGCTCTTTGGGGTAGAAGCCACTCTAAAAACCTGCCATGGTTTTAGTCTATATTCAGGTTGCATATACTTCTTCCATTCTGCAAGCCTATGAGCCGAGCAGATGCCTGGGATCAGCGTGATTGAGAAGTGGGTGATTTGATTATTGAACCTAGTGACATGGGAATGGATAGGAAAGAAAAATTTCCCCCATTTTTTTTTAAACCATAGCTTCTATTTCTAGTCCCTTCTCAGGGATGACTGTCATGGACGCCATCGCCCTAAAGATGTCATTTCCAAAGAAGCTTTTCTTCTGCAAGGTGTAGAATCCCAGAATTGAAGAAGTCCACTATCCTGAAGGCTGGGCAGATCCCCCTGAAGGCAAGTCTTCTGGGGCAAGCTGGCAGCATCCAACCACACGACGTTAAGGAAGGAAACGCTGCTCCCACTCGCATCCCACAGCTCAGCCTCATTTTCTCATTTTCTCTCCTTCTTGCAAATCCCCTGTTTATCCTGCTCTTTCTCTCTCCCACCTGTTGATTGGCATGCTTTTTTCACCCTGAATTTTTCACTGTACTGCCCACCCCTTTTCTAGTCTGTACTTATTATCTACTCAGTTGTTCTTGATGCCAATAACTTGTTTTTTTTTTATTGTGGAGCATTATAGGGGTTTAATAATGTCAGTTTATTGCAATTGATTACAGTCAAACCCTCTTATATCTCTGTTTTTAAGCACCGTCTCTTGTCTTAGCCATCCTGCTGGAGCCTTGGGTGCTGTCACTTTCCTGCTCATCCTCCAGGTGGCGGCCTCAGTGCCTCCTCACTGCCATCTCCCTCTCATCCCCTTGGATGGGACAGTCTCAGCTGCCCTGCACTCGCAGGCACTGCAGATCCTAATACATGCTGTCTCACATGGAGAGTTTGCTCCTACGCTCAGTGTTCTCAAACCAATTTGTTTTCATTTTTCTTTTGTTAAGTTTAAGATGGGAGATCATGGGGGACCCAGGGAGGAAAAAAGTTTCATGGACGCTCCTCTAGCTTGGGTCCAGTTTCATGAAGAATGTGTGTGTGTGTGTGTGTGTGTGTGTGTGTGTAGGGCAAGGGGGTGAAAGACAGTGGGGCAGGAAAGTTCTGCTTATCATTTGATGGGTTGGGGCAGGGAGCTGTGGGCATATTCCACGAGCTGAAAACCCTGAACAAAGTACTGCTTTGTTGTAATCTTTCTGTCCCTCGGTATTCTTGTCTAAAATTGAAGATAACAGTACCTACCTTAACACGCACACATTTATTTCAACAGTGCCCAGTATCTGATATGCTAAATAAATATTATCTACTATTGTGATTATTATTGTGTAGCAAACATGCCCCTAGCTCCATAACTTACTTATTGTGTGGATACAGTCAATTATTTAATGTAATTATTATTTATTACTTATATTACATCTATATTTAACCATATTATTATTCACTAACAATTTTTCATTATCTAATCCTACTCACCCTCATAGGCAAATGGAGTTAAAAATTATTCTTCTAGGGTGGGCCAAGGTGGCTCAGTGGCAGAGTTCTTGCCTGCTATGCCGGAGACCCGGGTTCGATCCCTGGTGCCTGCCCATGTGAAAAAAAAGAAAGAAAGAAAAAAAATTATTCTTCTGGTGGTTCAGTGGTAGAATGCTGTGGTTTGGTGATAAAATGCTCACCTTCCATGCAGGAGACCCAGGTTCGATTCCTGGACCATGCACCACACACAAAAAAACAGTTCTTCTTCTGCATTCCTCATAGTGGTCAAATGAGATAGAAATGGGTCAGAAAATAGAGAGTGCATTTCTGGGCAAATGCTTCGTGTCCCTACTACTGGGAAGCCTCATCCAAGCCAGGCATGTGGAAGGTAATCATTCAGCTGTGTGGATGCTGTCCTCACCCACCCATTTGCACTCTCCCAGTACCCATCAGACCTGCAGTCAGTACCAGTACTTTCCTGTAGAAAGTGAGGTGGACACTGGTATCGACAGTTTTCAAACCACTTGTGAATTAATTTAGATCACATTACTGCTCTATGATTGGTGGGGTTGGTCCCGATGACACGTAGATTCTACAAGCTCCAACGTTTTCTAGATAGAAGGTTCTAAGGAGCACAAGCAGGGTCAAAAAGACAAATATCAGGTCTGGGTTTCTTGAGCTTTGAGACTAGATGTTGAAGATGATACTGAGGTCATAATACAGAGTGGAGCCAGTTGACTCCATGAGAAGACGCATGGACGGCAGGGAGAGGACAGCATGCCAGAGGCTGGGTTGATAGGTCTGGTCCTCTGCAAAAGTTCTCTTTCCATTCAGTGAGCCACAATGAAGACAAATGGCATTAACCCAGTCATGGATTAGCAGATGAATAGCAGATAAATGCACATTACTAAAGGAAAAATGACTCCTGTGTCCATGAACTATAATGACTTAAAAATCTGGCTGCAGTGGGGGAAGCCAGGCACATGGTTAGGTTTCCCTGAAAGAAGCCTGGCCAAGAAGAAGACATGTGGCTAGACCAGCCGTGTCAGGCTAGTTATGCTCCTTTCCTTCCTTGAAACCTGGCTTCCTCATCTGTAAAATGGAACAGACAATGGTTGGACAAAATAAGCTCTGTGACTCTTTCCATCTCCGACATTCTAAAAGTTCATTATTTCTTTCTTCTGAGTACAGCTGGCTAGCAGCCCAGACTAACGCTGGTCTCTGTGCAAGATCCTTTGTCTACGCTCCTACCAGGCCTTTACATTCATTCATCTTCATTCTCTGGTATAGGATAAATGTATGCTCTCCGCTACTTAGGAAACTCTTGGCTTCAATTTTCTTCTTAAGCACTTAAATAAATGAAATCTAATACATAAAGTGCTTAGCACAATGCCTGGCTCCTAATAATGGGTGCACACACATAGATATGCACATATACGTGCATATATGTTGTGTGTACAAATGTATATATATATTCTCCTAATGCACGTCTTCCTCTAACTTTCTCCTCCATCCTAAATATCTGTGCCCATTAAAATACTTTTTAATTTTAAATCCAGGGCAATTTGGCTTGTTCTTTTTAAGAAAGACGTTTCTTTCAATTATCTCTAAGCAGCTTGTAAATTCAGTTCACAGCACAGTGGGCCCCCATCCTTTGACATGCCCAGCAATTTATGAGATCTGACAAAGGTTAAGTTCTTCTACAGACTTGCCAAGGGCACCAGGGAGCACGTGCTTTCTGGAGATTCAACCCTGGCTTAGATTAGATGGGATGTGCAATGTTAGGATGCTGGTACAGGAAGGGACAGCTGGCCTATATGGCTGAAAAGTCAAAATCTGACTTTGGCCTGTGGAGTGAACACCTGCCAACAGTGAGTGCTGTCTCAGATGGGGCTGGCTTGCTCCTCTGGATCCGGGCTACCCTCAAACTTTTGGAAAGTTATGATCCGAAGCCCTGAAACCCACTTTAACAGTGAGGAGAGTGATGCTTTCCCAGAAGGTTCTTCCCAGACCTCCGGACTCTTCCTTATTGCCTCATATTAAATCCTCAGCACAGCCTATAAGGAGTGCGGAGCCAAGACTACAGGTTGTTGCTTTTGGTTTTCAGAAGAAGCCATGTAAGTTTAAGACGCTGTAGTGGGAATCCATGGACAAAGGGGAAAGCGTTTGGCCTGGAGGAGAGTAGTCGGGCCCTGACGGGACCAGGAGAAAGCCTGTGCTGGACGGGAGGACCGGGTGTGGGTTAGAAGTGCCTGGCAGGGGTGGGGGGGGGGGGGGTGACAATGAAACAACAACTCTGGATCCTATAACCCTGATCCCCACTTTCAGAAACAGTTTGTATTTGTTCTAACTGTGCAAGCTTTCCTACATATTAACAGAAGGCTAGAGAGCCCAGAGTTCTCACTCTGGCAGCTGGGATAGGAGGGGTGGGAAGCCACTAGGGTCTTTATCTACCTACATCTTATAACACAACTGACCACCTGGAGAGAAGAAGACAAAGAAAGAGAGAGAAGGGGAGTTGGTAGAAATGGTGCTGGGGAGCAGCTGAGAGAAGCTTGCTTCTTAAGGAAAGAAGGAGATGACAAAAGCCATCAAAGAAATAATGCAAAAGTAGATGAAAAAACAGGGCAAATGACTCTTTACTTGAGAGATAGATTTAAAAATAAAAAAAGGATGGAAAGAGTTGTGGATGTGAGTATTAAAGGCCCTGTAGAAAAGCCACACATGAAGCCAAAGTGCCAATGGCGCTGACGACACCTCTCTGAAAATTGGAAAAACATTTCTTTGGCCACTCCAGTGCCTCTGGCAAAATTTGTTCCCTATTTGTGCCATTTGAGCTAAAATAGTGGCCGACCCTTGCTTTAAAGGGTAATAACTTCTAAAGCTGCTCCAGATTGAGGTTGCCAGCAGGGAGTCAGAGACAGATGCCCTGTGGTTGAAGGATTAGCAGGATTCCCAGGAAGCCAGCCTCGGGGAGAGGTGGTAAGCCACAGAACACGTGAGAAGAGGGAGGCTGGGAAGTAGATCAGATGAACGGGGAGTTCATTCAGTTTTCCCTTCCCTCATTTATTCATTCTGCAAGGATTTAACGAGCTGCTTCTGTATGTCAGTTACTGTTCAGGGCACCAAACTGTGCAGATCATCTCAGTTAATCTTCAGAGTCACCCTCTGGTATAAATATGATTTTCTCTAGTTTACAGATGTAAAAACAGAAGTTCAGAGTTCATTTCCTAAGGTAGAAAAGGGAGGGTTTAAATTCTCTTCTGCTTGATTCAAAACCTTGCCGCTTGCAATAAAACTTGCTACAAGGAAACTAAAAATGACTAGGCTATAAGCTATGCCCTCAAGTGGCAGTATTTATTGAATATGTTTGCATGAGCCAGTTGTGTTCTAGATTTGGGGGGCACAACTCAGGCAAAGGGCCTACTTGCATGGCGCATAGAGTGTAATGAGCCAACAATTAACAAACAGAAGACACACCATATAACGCCAGCTGGTGATAAGTGGTTTGGAGAAAAATAATGCAAGGAGAGAGGCCAGGAAGTTAGTGGCATTGGAGTTCAGAAAGGATTTCAGGAAAGGCCTCTGTCTTAGTTTCCCATCCCTGCCATAGCACAGTACCATAAACTGGGTAGCTTAAAACACTAGAAATGTATTGTATCACAGCTTTGGAAGCTAGAAGTCTGAAATCAAGGTGTCAGCAGAGCCATGTTTCCACTGAAGTCTATGGGGGAAGAATCTGTTCCTGCCTCTTTCTTGGCTGCTGCAGGTGGGTTTCCAGCAATCCCTGATGTTCTCTGCCTCAGTCATCACCTGGGGTTCTCCCCTCTGCTGTCTGTATGTGCTCAAATTTGCCCTCCTTATAAAGGACACTGGTCATGGGATTAAGGGCCCACCCCACCCCAGTATGATAACCTCTGTCTCAGTCTGCCTACGCTGCTATGACATGCACCACACAATGCGGTGGCTTAAAACAATCGGAATTTATTATGTCACAGTTTCAGGGACTAGAGGTCCAAAAGCAAGATCTCAACAGGCCATGCCTTCTCCTGGAGGCTGCAGTGCTCTCTTGCTGGCTTGCTGATGGCCCTGGGGTTCCTAGGCTTGCAGCTCTGCCCTCGCCACATGATGACATGCCTCTTTGGTCTCCTCCTTGGCTTCCATGACTTCTGATTTCTGCTTCTAGTCATGTCCGCATCTAATTTCCTTTTCTTTTTACGGCTCCAGTCATATGGATTAAGGCCCACCCTGATTCAATTTGGCCTCATCTAAATAGGATCTTCAAATATAATATTCCTAAATGAGTCCACACCTTAACTAATAACAACATTTTCAAAGGTCTTATTATCAAATGCGTTCACACTCCTAGGAACAGAGATTAAAACCTGAACATGTCTTAATGGGGATATTATTCAATCACAACAATCTCATTTTAATTTGTCTGATTCCATCCTTAATGACTCTGTATCCAAATATGGTCATATCTTTAAATTTTGGGGAATAGGATTTTGCCATATCTTTTTGGTTGAAACAGTTCCGTCCATAACAGCCTCTCCAAGGGGTTTCATTCGAGCAGTGAGGGAGCAAGAAAAGGATGTTCAGACATAGCTATTCATAGTCAACTAACACCTGTTGAGTGTCTACCATGTTTTAGACACTGCTATTGAAATTTTTCATACATTATCACATTTGATGGTTATAACACCTGCCAGAGACAGTCATCATTTGGCCCATTTTTTTGATAAAGGAGTTGAGAGGTGGAGAGATAAGTGACCAACCAGAGGCTGCCCATCTTATGATTGGTTTAGTGGAAGTTTAAACCCAGATCTGTTAAACCTGAGGTCTAACTTCTGTCTCCTTCAACACAGTGGTTTTTTGAGTCAGAACCTAATGAGGATCACAAGAACCATATAAATTGAGTCCTAGCAGTGATCAGCCAAGCAATAGCCAGAGAGCATGTATCATGCACAGAAAGGACATTTATAAAGCCAGTGCCAACCAATTAAGAGCAAGGGATTTTTTTTAAGCATGCATTCAAAGCTGTCTGCTGAGCAACAGCTAGCACGCATGGAGTAGTCTCTGTGCACTAAGTGTTGTTCTAGTGCTTTTGATGTATCATGTAATCCACACAACTTCTCCATGAGTTAGTATGTTAGTTTCCTAGGGCTCTCATGGCAGCACTGCAAATTGGGTGGCTTAAAATAACAGATATGTATTGCGACTCCATTCTGGAGGTTAGAAATCTGAAATCAAGATGTTGGCAGGACCATGCTCCTACTGAAACTGTATGGGGAGAATCCTTTCATGCCTCTTACTAGCTGCTGCTGAGTTGCTGGCAATTCTTGGCATTCTTTGACTTGCAGCTGCAGCATTTCAATCTCTGCCTCCATTGTCATGTTTCTTTCCCTCCCCTGTTTGTCTCGTCTTCTCCTCTTCTTATAAGGACACCAATCATATTAGATTAGGGCCCACCCTGATTCAGTGTGTCTTCATCTGAACTTGATTACGTCCACTAAGACTCTAATTCCGAATTCGATCACATTCACAGGGCTTAGGGTATGGGTGTATCTTTCTGAGGGACACAATTTAACCCATGACAAGTAGCTACAATTATTATCCACAGACATATGAGAAAAGTGAAGAGAAAATGATGCCATAGCAAGGATTCAAACCCAGGCTGTGCAGTTTCAGAAGCCAGGGTGTCATCCTTATTTTCTGTAACCTCAATGGATATAAGGTTTGAAGAGAGTGATCTAAGCCAGTAAAGGTGGGAAGGTTCCAGCTGCTAGAGGCAGAAACAGAGGAGGGTGGGAGATCACAGAGGGACGAGCTGGAGCAGACCCTCCCACCTCATGTTATTGATGAGACGCTTGTAAATACAGAGCAGGAGGGGCAGAGCAGTGAGAGAAGGGACCAGAGCTATTTCTCTGCAACTGAAGCTCTTCCACAGGGGAATGAGCTCAGGGAGGAAGATGGGTTAGGGACCAAGGATTTAAAGT
Organism: Tamandua tetradactyla; assembly: GCF_023851605.1. NCBI lineage: Eukaryota > Metazoa > Chordata > Mammalia > Pilosa > Myrmecophagidae > Tamandua > Tamandua tetradactyla. The sequence goes on along the minus strand of NC_135330.1, from coordinate 29,718,598 downwards.
TTTTAATATGGCCAACACAATGAAAGAAAATAAAATCTAAGGAAGTCCTCTATTTTCCTATTCAGTTACCATAGGAAATGAAAACTCCAGCTCCAAGAACAAAATGAAAATGTCTAAAAACAAGGGAACATGTCTGGAGCAGTCAGGGATGCTGGGGTAAGCGTCTACCCCAGGCTACCAGGCCACCGTGTGGTCTTGGAACGAGAAAGGCTCCCACTTTGGTCCCCCGCACTCACTCTGTCTGTAACTAAAAGGAAAAGGGGAGGAGGCTCTATCCCAATGAATCCTTTGCTGCAGCGAAGGGAGACATCTGCTTTGTGCTTGCTAATTTAGTGTGGTGAGCCTGGCTTGCTCTTGGGTGTAGATAATGATTCCCGCTGGCTAGGCAGGCAGGCTGGGGAGCCAGGGGCCCAGCTGTCTCTCTCCCTGGCTAACATTCTACCACCCAGCAGTCCGCCCCCCCTCCCCGGGAAGACTGCAGCTGGCTAGGCACCCTGTACACAAAGGCTGGAGGCACTGGATGGGAAGAGGGGCAGGGTTCCTGCCTCAGAGGGATGGAGCAAACATGCCCACATAGGCTGCTGCTTCCCCAAATAGGGGGACTCTGTCGGGAGCTCCCAGAGCCACCTATGCCCAGTGAGGAGCCCCAGGACTGGGAATGGTTTGGAGAAAGTATTCATGGCTGGGTATGCTGTGCCAGGAGTCTAGGAGTAGAGGAGAGCAGGGTTGACATGGATAGATAAGGCCCCTGGGATTGCCATCCTCACCCAGGTGAGCACCCCATAAAGCAGGGCACCCTGTGGGGCCAATGGTAACAGGTGCTGGGCACAGCTTCTCTCCATCAGGAAAAGCACAGCCAAGCCCACAGGCCCCAGAACCCATGAAGCATGCTCTGGAGGAAGGCCCATCTCATACCTCCTATGTTCCACCATCTCCTATGGACACAGTGATGGCTTCCTCGCTATTCCACTGGGCCTTCTTTCTGCTCTCTCTAAGGAAAAAACTTGGTCCTTAGTACCTATCCTTAGCAGAACTGTGAAGCAGGAAGTACTTATTTCCTTCTTGAACCCCAATAGAATTCTTACCCATTCTTCACTCTTGCTTTCATGGCTCAAGCACCTATTTGGTTTCAGGTTCCCATTTAGGTGTTCCTCACCCTGGCTTAAGACATACCCTTAAGGTGAATTTGAATTTTCCTTGGAAACCTGAAAAAAGATTCAAAAACTAAGCTAGGTTGACAAGAACCCAACACAGATTAGCTTGAGCAAAAGGGAAGTTTATTAGCTCACTCAACTGGGACATTTGGAGTGCTGGATCTAGAGGCTCAAATGATATTAGGAATCCCTTTCTCCCCATCTATGGTTCTGTTTCCTGGTAAGTGTTGGTTTCATTATTTTTAACTGTGGATGAGATTCTTCCACAAGATTGAGGAAGATGGCTATGGTCAGAGCGAGGCTTATGTGGTCCCTGTTTGTAACACCATTAGAAGGAAAGATTTTATTTCTCAATTTCCTAGAAGGAATGTGGCACGGGGTATGTCCCTAGCTCTAAACCCATCACTGTGTCCAGGGCAGTGGGGGACTTTGATTGGTCGAGCCTAGGTTAAATGTCCAGGCTCGTACCTGCAGTGGGGTGTCAGCAGGTTCTGGTTCCAGAAAAAGAATGTGGGGAAGGGGAGGTATCCAACAGACAAAGTAATAATTGCTTCAGTCCATTACAATGGTGTTTCCAGTCTTGTGACACCAGAGTAGGAGAAAGATTTGGGGCAGGGATTCTTCCCACCTACTCCACATTAACACAAAAGGCTCTTTAGTGGGTTGGCACAGCTTGGATTGTCTAACTGCCCACTCTCTTATTCATCTTGGACAAGCTCCCATTAGAGGGCAAAATTCTTCTAGGCTCCTGCATCAGTGTTTGAGAACTTCTTCAGGCCACCTTCCAAGCCCCCTTCTCCTCTAAGACCCACCTGTAACATCTACCTTCTATCTCTGTGGCAGTCTGCTGACCCTGTGGAACTCTTTCCAGACTTCATTTCCATGTGCAGTGAGGTGGCCAAGGTCTGCTGAGGCAGGCTGGGTTCAAACCCAAGCAGCGCCCTGGCCTTGGAAAGACAGAGCCTTCTCTACTCCTTGTAAAGCTAAACATTTGAGCTCCTCATCCCCATGGTCATCTTGAGTAATTTCTCTCATCATCTGCCACAAAATAAGCCCTACAACTTGAAATATTTCTTTCTCAGTAAATCCCTTGTCCATTAACTCAATACATCCCAGGTTATCTGAGTTGAAAGGGAATGGAGAAATATTTACATCAACCACCTGGCTAATGCCAATCTCTGTATGATATCCTAATGAATGGCCAAGCTTCCTGATATGGACTTTTACCAGGTCCCCATTACAGGCAACTGACTGTTGGCATTTTCTGCTCTCTCTTCTTCCCTTTCTTCATGGATTCAGGAAGCAACATCTAGCCCCAATATCCTCATTTTAAAGTTCTAGGATTCGCCAGCTCAGCACTTTAGGATGGTCTGATTATTTGATCTTTGATTATCTGTGTAGTAGGTACTGGGAAAGCATTAGCTCTTGGCTATTGTAGAGACACTCCTTGTCCATGTGTGCTCAAAAACTGGGGTGGGAGTGAATGCAGTGCTCCACAGGAGACTGTGGGATACTGTATACACACTTGACTGCTCTCCCAGTGCTGGGACTCTCTTTCCAACAAGATGAGTTGTTTCATTGCTTTAGGGGAGGAATTTGTTTCCAGGGTCACTGCACCTAACACCCCAGGCCTTCTACATTACAAAATGTCATTTCTGGGTCCCTGACCTATAAAATGTCAAAGTAAATGATCTGTTTAATGAGGTGTGAAGGTGCACAGTGGGTGGCTCATAGCAGGGCTCTTCTGCCTACTGAGAGGTAGTCATCTTAAGACTATGGGGTGCCCTGCCCCTTCACCTTTGCCATGGGGAAAAGATTTGGGGTGAGGAAATGAAAGTCATTCACAAATAACATTTCCAAACTAAAAGAGCCTTTATTCTATTTGACCCTACTTTCTCTTTCAACATAGCAGACTTAGTTGGCATCCTGGAAACTATCTCCCTCCCTCTGTCCCCTGATTTCCTTTCTCTCCTGGGCCCCATCACTAGCTGCTCCTAGAATAGAAGTGGGTAGAGCCCCAGAGAGCACTGTTCGGATGCTTCCTGAAGGCAAACCTTGTCTTGGCCCTCAAGGCGCTTATGTCCTCATAGGAGGAGAAGGTAATGAATCACAACCTTATATAACCATGGTTAGGTAGACACTACCCTGGGAAAGGCAGAGAGGGCATGGTCAGAAATTATGCAAAGAGAACAGGCTGGGAAATAAGAAGGCTTGCTCCAGATAGGCTACTTGGATAAGATGGATTTTAGTGTGGTGATTAATAATCTAGAACTTGACCACTACTCATTTTCCTTCTCTCCTCCTTGGTCAGAGCCCGGAGGCTATCACATGTCTTACCTTGTTTGGTCTTCTACCAAACTTCCTCTGTTTTTTGGTCTATGCTTATTATAATAGGGGTACAGTATTGGCCTAGGTTAACCTGGGAAGTGAGGGCTCCCCTTGGCTATTCTGGATTGCCAAGTCACAAAGCAGAATCCCAAGTTTTCTTCTCTCTTTTGTCAAAAGCCACACCTGTAACTCCTAAGTCCCCATCTCCAGATTTCAAGTTCTAGAATGCTGGTGGAATCCAGGACCTTCTGGAATGGTGGTCATGGTATAGATTTGCCTTGGAAATTACACCTTGGAGGTTGACCACACTCTGTTCCCAATTATCTGGAGTTTGCTGAGTTCCTGAAAAGATGCTTAGATTTAATCTAGTGCCACTGAATGGAGAAACAATGTCAAGATGAAGGAAGTCCTAGGGGCTGGAGTGCTAGTTAAAGAACAAAAGTGTAGGGACTATTGATTACCAGCTTCTAAGGCAGAGGCTGTGACAGAGTATATCAGAATCTGAGGAACTGGTAGCAGATTCAGTCCCAATAACATCTTCAACTGACATGTTACAGAGGTTAGTATGAGCCAATCAGCAAACAGCTTGTGGGTTTCTATTGGATGCCAGACACTTTAGCAGCAAGGACTAAAGAAGTATAACACTTGATCCAGGGATCAAGGATGTAAGATAGGGATTGTGTCTTCACTCTTCCTATTTTTCTCTCCCTTTGATGGTCTCCTTCCAGACATATCATGTCCATGTGAATGGACCCCAGATCTATATTGCCATCTCCAGATTTCTTCTCAGAATTCTAGAGCTACATCTAGCTACCACCTAGACATTGCCTTTAGGACGTATTTTGCAGTCCCTCAAGCTTGACATGTCCAAAACCAAATTCATTTAGCAAACTTACTCCCCCTCTACCCTGCCCAAATCTGTCCCTCTTCCAAATCTTGACATCTCTCTGTCTGCCATGATTGTTCACTCTCTTCTTCCTTTAGTAAATTCCCCTTTGTTCTTAAAGACAGCTCAGATGTCATGATTTCTTTGTACGAATTGTTTGTGTGCAGTGGTACATGTAGCAATCTGGCTGGACTCGTTGACCTGAATCCACGTTCTCTAAGGTCCATATGAAAGTCCACTTCCCTTGTGAACTCTCCCCCAGGCAGAAGGACTTCTTCCTCTTCTCAGCTCCCATAGCACCTGACCTGAACATCTCTGACAGCCTTGTCTACATTCCTCTCCTGATTCAAGGAAAGCCTCTGATGTCTTCTTACCTCTGAAATAGTCCCACTTCCCAATTCATTTAGCAGTCTCACATCTACCAGAGACTATTCTGCCATTGTATATCTCCTGTTTTTGTACTAACTAGTGCTTTCTTGTGAACTTCGCACCTAATGAAAATGCATCACACTTCCAGTTTCCTTGTCATTGCCACATCAGCATTCAGATACTGTATACATTTTATTGAAACACCCAATTTAACCAATGTAAATAAGAGAAGACAGCATTGTGCTTCACAAAAAGGATGAATTTGGAGTCAAACAGATGCATGTTGGATTTGGGTTTTACATGTACCAAATATGCCACTTTGGGAAGTCACTTTCATTTTCTGAGCCTCAGGTTCCTTATTTGTAAGTGGGAAGGGTAATGCTTGCGTTCAAAGAATGTGCTCTCTATCATATTCAAGCATTTGCCCATGTTGTGCCTTCTGCTTAAGCTCTCTCCCTGACTCTTTGCTAAGATGTCTAATTTTTCAGGCCTCACCTTAGATGCACATTCCTCAGGAAGTCTCTGTCCCTCAAATATCAGGCTAGTTGTCTTTTCTGCATCTTCAATTATAGCATCATATTTGCCCATGTCACATGCTTATCCTCCTCTCCCCTTGAGGAACTAGAAACTCCATGAGGGCAGGGACCATGCTTTGTTAACCCAAGCCGTCCTATCTATGTCCTGCTCCATTCACTTCTCATCCAAAGCAAGTCAGAAAAAGTACACTAGGTAATAAATTCATAATTTTAAAATTCTAAAGAAAATGTCATTTTCTCACTGAGTGGCTTATTAGCTGAATGCATTGTAATGATTCAGCTCATCAGATTGCCAGTTCCATCCCAACACGGTATTAGGCACTATAAAATAATCTGCTTTTTGTATAGAAACTGGGTGATGTGTCTTCTGAACTGATGTTAAAGCCCGATAGTTTCCAATTTCACAAGATTTACAGTCCAATTTGTATATGTGAAGCTACCTAAATCATCCGGAGAATTAGTTTTCTTGGAGGATTCTCATCAGTAATAGCGATTTCCACAGTTTGTTTGGCCCTCATAGTTGTAAATATTTTATTTAAAAACTCAGCCATATATAACTTTATTATAACAATCTAGGCACTTTATCATAAATAAAAACAATGATAACAATGGTGCCAACTTCTGTTTATTTCAGATATTTCACTTGTGTAATTTATTTAAGAAGCATACATTTATTGTACATGGTGTTTAATAGAGCAAGTTCACAGTCAGATGACCTGAGTTCTGACTCCACCTGTGTGATCACAGTGCACTAGCTGTGTGATCTTGGAAAAGTTATTTCATTCCTTTGTGCATCAGTTTCCTGGTCTATGAAAGGATAATAATAGCATCTGCATTATATGGTTACTGCATGGATTAAATGAACTAATATGTGTAAGAGCTTAAGACAGTGCCTGGCACCATGTAAATACTCTATAAATGTTTGCCTGGACAATTTTCTGGGGGTGAGTCAAACATAGGCAGAGGTTCTAGAAATAAATTACCTTTAAATTCCCTATGAACCATGAGGTTCTGTGTTTCTATATCATTCGAATCCCTCAGCACTCCTATTCAGTAGGGAGGGGGCAGCATTATCCACATTTTACAAACAGTGAAATTGAACCATAAAGAAGCAAAATGTCTAGTGAATGGCAGTCTGAAATTAATAGTCAACTTTGTAGATGCAAGTGCTTGGGCTCCTTCCTGGAAGCTGTATATTTCAAAAGGAGTATACAACATACCTTATGAGCAGTGATCCCTTGCTGACCCCTTTTTGTCAATATTCTCAATACATGCTCAACAAGGTCACTTCTGTATCCATCTCTGGAATGATCTTGAGCCATGTCTTCCCAGATGTATTTCTTGCCAGCTTCAAAAAAACCATATTGGGTATCTGAATGAAGTGTCAGCTAGATGCTCTCTCTTTGGTTCCCTATGTTTCCTGACTCTTTACGCACTCCCATTCCAGTGTTGTCCCGGGAAGAGATATACCTCTCCTGGTTGCAGATCCTGCCTTTTGGAGGGTATCTTTCTGTTGAGTCAGGGCCTTATCCATTTGGGAACCCCGTGATTGCCTTCCTCCAAAGCATCCTCTCCCCAGTCACTCCTCCCATCCCATCCCATCGCACCCTTCACTTCTCCTGCAACTCTTGGGCAAACGATGTGTAAAAAGCTCATTTCTTCCCCCACTTCCTCTCCTTTCCACTGTTTTTCTATCTGGATTAGAAGAAGGAAAGACTCTGTTCTCTTTAGGGATGCCTGGCTGTGCAGGTCAGCGCCCAAGAGTTCATGGGCATTGAGAACAAGCCTGTGCCTGAGTCTGGACTGTTTTAGGAAGACTCGGGATCCTTTTCTCTTCTGTCCACTAGGGGGCTGCTTGTAGGGGGATGGAAAAAACGGAGGTTTAAAAAAATATCATGCTGCTGAAATTTCACCAAGAGGGGAAAAGAGAGCGCATGAGAGAGAGACAGCAAAGCAGTCCCAGGCTTCCTCTTCTCCTTCACGTCAGAGGCAGGAACTGACTGTGCTAAGGTTGTTGGCTCAACACGCAGAGACGGAGAAAGAGGGGCAGGCAGAGAGAGAGTGAGAGAAGAGGGGTCCTCCCTGACCCAAGGAATTACCACTAGTGGAGTAAAGCTACCTGACTTTTGGCTCTTATTCTGGTTGTCTCCTCTTTCTCCTTTCACTCCTAGCCTTGCCAGCTTTGGTTTCATTTCTTTGGTGGAGCCTCCCCTCTTCCTCTCAGAGAAGGAGGAAGGGAAGACAAGGGGGAGAGGTGGGTTCTCTAGGTGAGCGCATCAGCTGGCTCCAACCCGAACAGACAAGAATTCTCTTCGCAGGAAGCTTCTTTCACTCCCCTGTCGCCCACCCCCAGCCCGGGTAAGTCCAGCGCACTTGCTCCTTTGATTTCCTCGCTAGCGTGATTTCAGCACCAAGGAGAGCTACGAGATGCATTTTGGTTCCTGCGTGTCTGTGTTCCTGCAAGGCGTTTGGCACTAAGGTTACATCTTTCTCCCTGCTGCCAGTGGAGCAGGGCTCTGTGTAGGGAAAAGAAAGGTGCAAAAGAAAACTATGTCTACTGAATTAAAGGTGGATGTCGACTGGCCTTATAGGGGTGAGAGTGTCTGTCTGTGTATGAATACTGTTGCATAAGATAGGTGAGGTATGAGCTAAATTGCCAGCAGTGCCTGCTTTCTCTGTGTCTCAGTGTTGGGCTGTTCTTTTTGTATGTAGATAAGAGGGAGGGTTTAGGGAATTAGTCATACACCTTCTTTAACTCTTTCCTGACAAGACATACTGGTGGGAAAGTATTGCAAAGGAAGCCTGGGGGAGAGGGGGGAAACAGTTTGGGAGCGGACATAGAGTTAAAAGTTATGCTTCTTTAAGACAGCTTGGAAGAGGTGGTTTTTAGTATGTCAATTTCCCCAGGATTTTCTGGGTTCTTGCTGTGGAGAGAGCCTAATCTGACCTTTTACTTTCTCAGCTGGTGTGATCTGTGACAAGTGGGCAGGTACAACAGGTGAGCATCAGGCTGGAGTGGTTTGAGGGGATGAAGTCGCTCTGACTTCACCATGGTAGGAAAGTGTCAGTGCCCTGAGTTCTGCAGGGTTGGTTTATGTGGATTATACTACATTTGCAATGAGGCAGGACATGTCCTCCACTTTTCTGTCTGCATGGCTGTGTGTGGTTGGAAAGAGGAAAAAGTCTGTTTTGCCCTTTTTTCTAATGCATCTGCAATAAAAAGACAACCCATAGGAGAAGGGTTTTCTCCACGTCTTGAGAAGCAGAAATGAACGTGTAAGTCTCTCACTCATGAGGGTATGAAGTGGTACTTGTCCTCCAGCACTGAGAGGCTGCACGAACAGGGGCTCATCATTTGCACTTCACTACTCTTGCTTTTTGAAAGGCTCAGATTTGCCTCTGCTGCTTCCCAACTCTATGAAGTATGTTCACTCACTTTCTTCTACCTGCCTTGGTTTTGCCTTGGTGACACTATTTCCCTGCCCCCCACCTGCCCACACCTACTTGGGAAGGGCCATTCAACAAGTGGTGTTGGGGACTTCCCTCCATCACCCAGGTCTCCATGAAGCCAGCACATTTTAAAGAGATGTGCTTCTCATAGAGTAAGCCTTGCTTTGCCTTGGACCCAAACTAGTTAAGGTTCTGGTCATTTTCTTCAAGTATGTTGAGGCAGGGAAGAGTCAGGTGTGTGTACTCTTTCCAATTTCCAACTAATCCTAAATTGATGATTTTGTCTTGCTTTTATCTCAGCACCGCTCCCCCATCCTCCAAGCTGAACAAAATACTCTGCCTCTGGTTGGGGAGCCTTCTGAGAAAGAGATGCAGTCTCGAGTGGAATGGGACCACAATTTATTTTACTATACTTAATATTGGGTCCAGGAACCTTAGCATCTCCCTAGAATGACAGGAAGTAGAGAGAACGCAGCAAGGAGAAGAGTGAAGTCAGAGGTTTTAATGGCAGGAAAAAAGATTGAAACAGACAAATGCAGAGCATTAGAAACTAACACTAACTCATTCATAGTCCAACTCTCCCAACTCCATCTATTCTTGAAATCTTTCAGTTTGAACAAAGTGAGTGGATGGATTTCTGCATGACATGTCCCTGGATATTTAAAAAACATTCATGCCCTTGCAGTGGATCCTGTCCCAAGTCACTGTTTATTACCAAAGTCACCAAACTTTGTGCTCACTATCTCATTAATGCCCTTAAATTCTCTCTGAAAGGAATGCTTGGTGACATTATTGAACCTATACTTTATGAATGGAGAGACATAGGCATTTAAAGTTCTTGGCCAGAGGTAGCAAAATCAGAAATAGAACTTCTGGTCTACTAATATCTCATCACCTGTGAAATGGAGAAACACTCATGTGTGAGAGAACAGGGATAGATTGCTTCCCAGTGGGGAGATTTGCAACTAAAGCCTTTTAGGGAACTGAGAGTAGAGCAATGACTCTCCCAGGTGAAGAATGAGATTCAGCCAGGAAATCTCAAGGTGCTTCTAGCCTTTAATTCACAGTCAAGAAGATGGCCAGGAGTCAGGTGAAGAGCTCTCTGGGCTTACTCTGAAGAGAGAACCCTGGGGCTGGTGGCCCCCAGACTGAACTGACACTGTATATCTGACTTACCATATGGTAAGTCCCATCTTGTCCCAGGAATCCCAACTGAGAACACTGTTCCTGGAGCGCATTGCCACAGATGCTTAGTTTTAGTGCTCGATGTTTTTTCTCTCCTATGAACCTTCTCAGAGGCCACCTTCAATGGGTTCTCTGTGGGTCAGAATGTGGAAGGGATGACTAAGGAGCAAGAGAGTGTCTGGGCTCTGAACACCTACAGAAACCCTAAGAGATGAATAAGAGACTTAGCTCCCTCCACAAGCAGAACTTCCTCTCCCTGGTGGCCCTACCCCTCACAATTGGCCGGCATTCTGGAGAGAAAGCCTTTGTGTTCCCATAACCAGCCCTCATTCACTGAGCTGGGTAAGTTGCTGCGATGTGTCTGAAATCTGGGGAGTTGACAAATAGTAGGAAAAGGTGAGGGGAGTCCTGCCCTGTTCCACACCACTGTAGTTTGCCACCTTTTACCTGGAGAGGGTAACTGTAATATTTTATTTTTAACTGAGGTATAATTTACACATAATGAAATGCACTGATCTTAAGTAATCCAATGAGAAAGTTTTGACAATTGTGTACAGCCAGTTAATAACTACCCTAAACAAAGATATACAAGTTTTCTTGTACTTCTTTCCAAACAATCTTCCCCTTTCAACCCCATCACTTTCTGACTTCAATCACCATGGCTTCCATTGCTATATTTTCTATTTAATAGATGTGTCATGTAGATCGAAGACTTTTAAGAGAACTGTTCAGATTTCTGAGCCTACTATTACTGCTTGGTCTACAGCATAGAAGAGGGGTACATTCTACTCCTCAGTTTATGGTCATGTTGTTGGAAAGTCAAGTGACCATTTCAATCATGTGTGTGGAGGCCAATGATCAAATCCAAACAGGAACCATGAAACTTCTTAGCTGAGCTGAGTTCTTTGACATACAGTATATGGAAATGATGTTGAAGTTTCTATTAAAAACTTGGAATTCAGCATTTAGGAGGCTGGGCATGAGTCACCCCATCTGGTCTCTAGGAGGATGAGCTGAAGAAGAATCCCCATGTGAGCTTACTAGGGAAAGAGAGAGGAGAGTTTACTGTGATAGGGCTCATGCCAATTCTGCTCCATGCACAAAGATCATGATGAGGAGTGAGGGGTGATTTGCTGCTATTCCATATTCGAGAGTGGGTTTAGAACCAGAAGCCACTTTGCAGAGACTCATGTACCATCATAATTCCATCCAAGGCTGTTTCTATTCACCCTGTTCTCATCCCTGAGTTGTGGCCAGGGGTAGGGTATACGCTCTTACATTTCACCATTAGGAAGCAATGGAGTTATCAGAAGGTTTTGATAACTTTGCTGATATATATATATATAGCACAGTGTACCCACACATGCACACACATAAACCACACACACACACACACACACACACACACACACACACACACATACATAACCAGGCATCACAGCTTGCCTGTCCAATTCTCTTCCACCCTATCTCTATAGATATTCTATGCAAGGACTATAAGATGGAGATGGGGTATGTTGTGCACAATTTAATCACAGGACCCTCTACTAGGAAATCAGAGTTTCTGGCAGATCAACCAGAGATCAGTCTTCAGTAGATCTCAAACTTTGTCCAGGTAGATGACAGACCTGTGTCCAGGCTCAGTGGCTGAGTACATCCTCTGCCTCCCTCCATTCAGAGACTACTACAGTGCTTTCTTCCTGTGCTCTCCTCCTTTCGGGTTCTTCTGCCTCAGAGCACGCACCTGAGCCCAGTTCTTCTCTGATCAGGCTCCTAAGTCATCTTTCCCAGCTGGGACCCATAGAGTGAAGTATAAGTTGCTGAGCAATCAGCCTCAAGGAGGTCTTTGCAAGTTAGAAGAGAGACACACACTGAAGAGGACTCCCTGATGTTGAGGCAGAATTTGTGCAGAAATACAAAAAAGTTGGACATTCTCCACAAAGTCAATTCTGGTAGATGACTCGGAGAAGTGAAGAGACACATCTTTGCCTCACCTTGATTATAAGCTATCTTAATAAAGATAAAATGAGATTCCCCACCTAACTAGAGGAATACCCCAGTGTGTGTGTGGAGGGGGGTATTGGAATAGAGGTGTTCCTGAGCTATTTCCAATCATATATTTAAGAATCACCGCAATTTTACCTTGTGACATGACTTTGGACTGGAACTGTATTGACACAATTTGTATCAGTGTAACTGATTGATACAGTTTGTAGATGATAAGTTAGTCAGCAAAGGAAATTCTTCCTCTCTTCTCTTCTCTAATTCTGGAAAATTGTCTCGGTTTTTCTCTCCAATCAACTTGGAAAGGGAGACTCCTGGCCATGGCACACCCTTGAGTTGAAATTGTCTGCTTTCTCTATGAAAGTCCGAGCAGGTGGCTTTCTGGAGGCGAATAGAAGAGGATTCAGGCAGCTGGTACCCCTCCCTCAACCCCAGCCCCGCTGCAAACGAGTTGGGTTGGTCTCCCGTATTGTGACCCCATTATTAGTACGTACAAGGGAAAGAAATCAAGTGAACAAGGATCCTAAACTCTCACCTATTCCCCCATTGAAGGGCCCCAGTCTCATCATAGAGAGGTGCAGCAGTCTGGGAGAGGTGGAGCCCCACTCCTTGCTGGCAGGCCCTTGTGTCTTTCCCGGCTTATGGGAAGAAGTTCTGGGGTCAGGAACAAATGAGCAGAGGGACCCATTACAGAGCTTTCAGAACTGTAGATTGCTCTGATCTCCTGGGAACCCTCTCCTTAGAGCAGGGCCTTGCCACCCTCACCCAAACTTGGGTCCTGTAACAGCATGTCATGCTCTGGCTGACGATGACTCAATAAGAGGTTATTAACCAGGACTCAGGAGGAATTCATGGTTCTTTTAACCTGGATGTGTCCTCATCATACTACGTGGTGTGAGGGAGATGAAAGGGGAAAAGCCTGGAGCATTGATCCCAGGACAGTATCAACCCAGGATGGCTAATGTTTGACAACAGCTTAACAACATCTCTGTCTAATACTCCCTGTGGGCTGAAGATCTGGACTGGCATTTAGTCTTTGGTTCGTTCACCTAAAAATCCACATTGCTGGGCCCTGCCTGGCAGCTTGGATCTCTTTATTGCTTCATGATAATCCTAGCTGACATTGCCGAGTGCTGACTACATGTTTGCCAAGTGCTTGGCACAGAGAATGCCCTTAATAAATGTTTGCTGTTATTGCTATTAATATACAATTTAAATACTTTATATTTATTTAGAGGCTTGAAGGCATTATAACATATACTGTTATTCCCATGTTACGGATGAGGACACTGAGCCATAATGAAATAAGTGACTTGTTCAATTTTTTCAGCCAAAAAATTGTAGAGCCAAGACTCAAACCCAGGTTCAAAGACTGCGCCTATAATTGCTTTTTTATATTGTTTTTATCATTCATATGGCAATTGATAATGGCTCCCTTGTGATTCATCTTAAGCATCTTTAGAGTACTTTCACATCTTGGATTGTTGCTAATCTTTATATGTGAAAATATATTGCCTCTCCATCTAGATGACTTGTTCTGTGAAGTCTGGGAGGGTATAGTACAGAGTCTGGCATACCGTAGGACCGGATAAAACTCTCTGCTTTGCTGTTGGTTCTGCTCATCCATGTTTCCTTTTTTCAATACTAATAATCACAGCTATTCTTTATAGAGTGCTCTGTCTATGCCAGGCACTGTGCCAGGTTCTGCAATATAATATCTTACTTGATTCTCATAACAACAGGTAAAATTAGCTCATGGTTACTGGAGCTGTTATGTGAAAGGACCATGCTAGGCGCTTTACATAGCTTCTTATTTAATCCTCAATAACCCAGTAGGAAGTTGGCCTAGTAAACCTCCCTCTCCAGCCAAGTGAGATGGTTGAAATTAGCCCCCTTTCCCAATAAGACCATAGAGGACAGAACACCTAGATGAGGAAAACAAGGTTCCTAAGAAGCTCAGAGAGGTTCAGTAACTTGTCCTATGCCACACAGCTAGTAAGTGGCAGGGATGTTTTGAACCCAGTCTGTTTGATACAGAGGCCCAGCTCTGCAACTACTCTCTGCTGTTTGTGTCTTGGGTACATCCTTTCCTGCCCTGGGGCCACTCCAGCATCACACCTATGGACTAAGGAGGCAAGAAGCAAGACCTGGGTTTACCACCAGGAAACTCTGCTTCAAATTCCTACTCCCTCATATACTGACCCTTTGACCTTGGACAATCACTTAGCCTGCCTTAATCTGAGGTTCTGTAGCAGCAGCTTCCCTCATCCCTTCTCCCCCAACCACCCCTCCACCCCCAACCCCCAAAAAAGCCTAGAGATCATAATACTTTCCTTAGGGGGGTTTTAAAAGAATTAAATGGATCACATATACAAAGTGCCCAGTACATGCCTGCCATGGAACTTGTCCTCTGTGGACAGATGGTTGAACTTCGATCATCGAGCTGGACCACTTGCTGTATGATATGGCCTGGGGCTTGGTGCAGCCTGGGGTACTTGGCATTCTAATGAGCAAACAATTCTCTGGGCTGACCTGGATTTTATATTCTCCTCAAGTGCTAATGGGCTGGGCTGGCCCTCGTTTTATATCACCTTGGGTTTAGGAGCATGTGTTGGCTATTTTTTCTTCTACTCCTTTAGCACCAAGAGAATGGCAGGCTGATATTTAAATCTATCTGAAAGATGTCTCTTGCCAATTAATTACCTCAAAATTGTCCCAGACTGAAATTAATTTAAGCCATAAGGAGACACCAGATTTTCTTTTTTCTTGCATGGGGAGGCTCCGGGAATCGAACCCGGGTCTCTGGCATGGCAGGCAAGAATTCTACCACTGTACCACCATCGTACCACCCTGAGACGCCAGCTTTTTGAGCCCACTTTCACGCTTTGCTGTGGACTACAAACCTTTGGATTCTTCTTCTCCCACCACCCCCTCCCTCCAGATTCTTCTGCCATTCTGTTTTATTTATGAAACATTTTCACTTCCCTTGTAATTATGTTTTCCGTAAGAAGAACAACTAACAGCCACCTGGCTGGGTTAGAGTAATTGTTTGCATTTTTTTTTGACGGTGTACGATTTCAAAGGTTTGAATTTATATAGATTACCTTGAATTTACCTCTGCAAGCACATCGGGAGAGAAGCTGCTGCCTGCCTCATGAAGTATTGTAAACTCCTCAGCCACTGAGTGCCGACGTACGTGGGGGTAGTCTGTTTATCTAAATGGATTTTTGTAAGACATATCCCTTAATAAGTCAGGGTTGGCCAGCCTGTCCCTTTCAAGTGGCTCCCACTGTCTCTTGCAAGCACGTCAGTATCAAGGTCAGCAGTGGCTCCAGGGCCAATGGACAGGTATGGAGAGGAAATCAGCTGACAACCTGCTGCTCCCTCCACGCTCCTCCCACCTCCCGGCCAGCTGTGAGGGACAGGGGAGAGGGCACCTGCGGACAGAGGAGAGGGCAGCCTGGGGCCAGGGAGCCCATGTCTGCCTGGCTGCAGCAAGGAAAGGGTGGCCAGCCGGGCGGAGGGACAGGGCCTGCATACCAGATGAGGGGCCTGTAAACGGTTATGTTGAAAAGGGCAGAGGCCAAGGCAGACTATAAAGGGGCTGCTTCCTCACAGGACCCAGTCTGCACCGCAGATAGATGGAACTTATAAACCCAGTCATAAAGCCTTCCGTTCAAAGCAGTATATATTTATAGAGACATAAAGGAAGTTTAATGCTGGTGAAACTCACTATAAAAGCAAAAGACTTCATCTGTATCTATACTTCAGGTGCAGATCAATTCAGAGCTCTCTGCCTTTCTCCAACTGTGAGTTGTCCCGGTGCCCGCCCGCCCGCGCACCCGCCCAGCTGCAGAACCTTGGAAGGGCAGCCGGGGGTGGGAGAGGCAGAAGGTCCTGTGAGCATCTGCAAGGGAGACACCCAGCGTGATGCGTTCTCCACTCCCTGCTCCCCCCGCCCCCTTATCTCTAATGGCTGTTTAAAAGCAACAAGAAAAAAGAGAACAAGGGAAAAGCTTTGCCAAAATCAAGCAGCTTCGAACAGTTAGGAAGCTGGCTTTAAATAAAACAATTTGGGGAAGGCTGGCTTTTCATCTACGTCGGAAGCTGCCAGGTTGCTGCCTCTCATAGCTCCAGATGGAATGTGGGCAATGTGGCTGCAAAGCCTGTGCTGACCCGCTCCACGTCCGACTTGTCTCCTCTTGTCGTGCATCCCCCTACTGCCCATGCTTGCAGAAACACGTGGTGAAACCCTACCACGCCAGGGTTTTGAATCCAGGCTCTACACTTACTAGGTGTTGGGCTTCTCTGAGTTTCAG
Organism: Tamandua tetradactyla; assembly: GCF_023851605.1. Taxonomy (NCBI): domain Eukaryota; kingdom Metazoa; phylum Chordata; class Mammalia; order Pilosa; family Myrmecophagidae; genus Tamandua; species Tamandua tetradactyla. Next base: position 29,702,367 of record NC_135330.1, on the reverse strand, counting down.
TCTCCTCCCTGTGGAAATGCACCAAGTAGCTCCTACCTTTCAGAATCACTGGGTGCGTTAAATGAGATGTCATTTTCTACATGGAGGCTCATAATAGTTCAGTACGTAGAGGGTCTTCAATCCATATAGTGCACTTTGATGGAAATGCGCATGGCAGAAGGGGTACATTTGGAGGGTAGAGGTCAAGGGTCAAATGGCTGCCATGACGTGTCTAGTTCCCAAAGGGTGGACTCCTTCACCCATGTGACCTGAAGCTGATAGCGGGAACAGGTGCATTTCAGAGACAGGCAGTGCACTTGAGCCCTGCCCCCTTCTTTTATCTTGCCATCAGCTCTCCTCGGAGCTGCAAAGGCTTGTGATCCAGAACATCTCAGGTGGCAGGTCAGGGGAAGGCTGGTTGACCCAATAAGATAGCTCTTATCTCCACTGCATTGCCTCGGGAAGTGGGGTCTGTCCTCCTAACTGGGCCCTGGGGGAGATCAGAGGCAGTAAGGCAGCCCACCAAGTGCACAGATTTCCTGGGGAGTCTGTCTTAAGATAACTAGGTATGCCTCTCCAGGCTTGACTCTGAAGAGGTTAGCCAATCATGCCGAGGGTGTAGGTTTCCTTCCTGGACCACCCTTGATTATCCTGGGGGAGAGGAAGGGTGACGTTGGTCTGGACTCCGATATCTACTAGGCAGGGGTAAGAGGGAGACCTCTATTAATCAATCTCTTATTAAAAATGGTCTGAGGCGTGGTGCAAGAGTTATTAAAATGCAAAGTGAGAGTTTGCCATACTCTCCCCCACCCCTGCTCCTTTTCTTCATTCATACTTCATCAGCTTAATTTCGTGAGAATGAAAGGCTCAGGCAGCCATCCTTGGAGACTGGATTCTTTCTTGCACTCATGGGAAGGAAGGATAATGAAGCCGCCGGAGAGGGCCTGCGGTGGCATCCTGGGCAGTGTGTCCCTCCCACCCAACAGTGACCTCCTTCCAGCTTCCCAGAAGCACCCCTTCTTCTGGAGGCTCAAGAGACAAGTCAGCAGTGTAGCCCTCTCTCTGTCCATGCCGCATCCCATTGCTCACATCTTCCCACATCCAGGGGCCTCTGCCAGCCACGAAGGGGCCAGAGATGCCCCCTGACATCCTCCTTACTCCGTGATCATGGGAAACCTGGGACAGAGACCCAGCTCCTGCTCCTCAAAGCATTTTACCCTTTTCTTTTTTAAGCTCTAAAAGCCAAGCATTGCTAAAGGGATTGCCAGTGGTCAAAGGCTTCTAGAAAGGGAAAATAACTTTCTTATTTCTGAAGTTTTGCATCTCACGGCCAGAGCCAGGCTCTGCAACCGCCTTGTCCAGGCCCTACCTGTGAGGAGGTGGGAGCTGCAGAGAGTGGATCTAAAGCTGTACTAAAGCCTGTGGTAACTCCTTGTCTCTGTCCCTTTAACCTGGGACAACTTTAGGGATGTTTAGAATCCTTTGGGTTTATGTACCACCAGTTGGATCCAAAAATAGCTGTTCATCTGCTTTTCAGTAGCATAATAATAGCTAACACCTACATAACTAAAACTATTGCTAGGAAATGATCTACTTCACTCACAGAAGCTCATTTAACCTACACAACCACCTTTTGAAGGATGTGCTGTTATTATCCCCATTTTACAGATGGAAAAACTAAAGTGCAGAGAAATTACATAATTTGCTTAATGCCACACCATAAGTGGCACAGCCAGGATCTGAACCCAGGGACTCTGTGCACTTAATTACTATGCTATCTCTGAGCATCACTCAGAAATCTTCCAGGTTCCCCATTGCCAGAAAGTAATGGAAAGACCTGGAAAATGATCGTCTTCACAAGCTTGGTTTGAACCACCAAGGTAGGTTTAAAAATAAGACCAGAGTAGTCACTATTTCTCTCAGGGGCTCAGTGCTGTCACTTCTTTCACTCCTCCTCCCTTGAGAAGTCATTCTGTTTTTTCAACAAAGCCTCATCTAACTCCTTTAGGATGAAAAAAGAATCCAGTTATAAAGCAAGTGAGTTTCCTTAAATGCATTTTTCCCTCATCCAATCTCACAAGCTAGTGTCACTTCTTATCTATCCACAAAAGCCTCATTCACTTTGCGGTTTATCCGCTTTGGGGATTGTCTGGGCCACAGTTCTAAGTAGCCATCCACACGCAGGCCCCTTCTTTTAACTCTCATCTGTCATCTCATACAATGAATTTTCTGTAATGGATTCTCAAATGACTGGTCCGGCTGGGCAGGAATATGGAAGGCAGATGCAGCAAAGCCCAATTTGTTCCTGTTGAGGTTTCTTGTTCGGCTGTGAGGTCATAAACTGAAAGCCAACAGCAGCCAGAGCCACTGGAAGATTAAGAGGGAGGCAAGTAGGGTTGGTTCTGGGCATAGGGCAGCTCAGTGATAGCTTAGGCACATCCTTGTCTTGTAGGCAGAGATGGGGATGGCAGCAGAGTCTCAGTGAAAGGAGCAGGTGGGCTGTTCAATGCTTTAGAGTCACCTGCAATGTGCCAGACACAATGGCAACCCCAGCCAGGAGGCAGACTCAGCCCAGAATAGAAGCGCTGAGCAGAGGATGCCTGAGCGCCCCTATGCAGGAGTGGTTAGAGGCTGGTGTTGAGTCCTTGCATCGGGTACTGGGCAGGCCCATCTTGTGGGGAGGCATATCACAGTGCTGAGAGGTGGTTTAGGGACAAGAATCCTTCCAGTCTTGGGGCAGCCACCCACAGGCAGGAGGACACAAAGTGAATGAGAAAGAGTTCTGAAGTCGATGGACCTGAGGCTTGGATCTGGCTCTGTCTAGTTGCACTTTGGTGAGGTTCACTTAACCTCTCTGAGCTCCCACTTCATATCTCTCACATGAGAATTATAATATCTCTTAGAGATATCATGAAAATTGAATAAAGTTACATGTATAGGGCTCCTGATACTTAGTAGTTACTTCATAAAGGATTGATTCCCTTCCCCAAGCAACAATAATAATTTCATGCAATTTTGTTGACCTTCATACTTTTTATAGTACTATTTTATATATCACATATGATCTGCACAGCCATTTGTGAAGGCACGTAAAATGGCTGTTACTAATTACTCCCATTTTACAGATGTGGGAATTAATAAAAAGCTTCATTGACTTATGCAACGTGGCATAGGTAGGATGTGACAGAACTGAGATCACAGCCTCACTACTCTTGCACTTTTTAGTTTAATAATCTGCAGACCCCTTATTATGCTGTGATTGGGCTGGTAATCCAAGTCCCAATGGTCAAAAATACCCAACTGGCAGATCTCCAAAAGATAGAATCAGCCCTGTTAGGCTCTGAAGCATCTCTAGGGGTGCTGGACACAGCTTGGGCTGCCTGTTAGAGGCCTTTGCCCCTAGCTGCCAAGTCCTGATGTTTTTACAGTGTGTTCTGAAATAGTCTCCTTGGGAGATTAGTGCTGGGTGCTATGGAGCCATGTTTCCCGTGGGCCATCTTGGGAGGCTAAGTCAGCCATCACAGCCACCATGCAGGAACCACCACAGCCTTGCTCCACCACTAGCAAAAAACCTGAAAGCCTGTGTCCACAGGTCAGCAGCATCAAAATTTACCTTCTCAGAGAAGCCCACCCTAATCATCGTGTCTAAAGTACCTCACCTCCCCACTCTTCCACTTTAATTTTGTTCATGTAACATATCACTAACTGACATAGTATACATCTTTTGTTTTCTTTTTTACTGCCTGACGCTCCCGCTGGAATATAAACTCCCTGAAAATAGGACCTTTATGTGTCTTATTCACAGAAGTATTTCCAGCCCAGAACACAGTTGGTTCTCAGTAGATGTTGGTTGGGTGAATGCATGAATGAATGTGTTTTCAGCCAGTATTCTCATCTCAACAAGCTGTTACTAGAAGGCCTACTCTGTCAGGCATTTTTACTATTGGTTAGATATGGAATTGAGTAAGGCATGGCTCCTTATCTTTGAGGATCTCCTAATCTTGTGGGAGTAGAGGTGAATCCACAAACATTGGCAATTATATCACAGCATAATGATGTGCTACCACCAAGGAACCAACTTGTGTGCAGTTAGGAGAAGGTATGGGGATGGGAGTGGGAGAGAGATGGGGAGCCTGGGGAGGAAGAGCACATTAGGTCCACAGAGGAGATGACCTGGGCTGTGTGTTAAGGGAAGCATAGAGATTTGCCAACTGGTGAAGAGAAAAGGGACATTCCAGATAGAAGGAACAGCATGTGCAAAGGCTCAGAATCATGTAAGTGAAATGTTTGAAGGTTACTGAGAAATGTGATGTGGCCGGAATGTAGGAGTATTGAGCCATTGTGGGAGACAGTGCTGAAGAGGGAGCTTGAGACCTGGGTCTTCTTCTCAGGATACCTTCAGGGAGAATTACCAACTGCTTGGGATTACTTCATGTATGAAATATTAAACTATATTGTAGGATGCCTCTTTCATCAGAGAATTAAAGGCACACCTTAATCGCATTTTATTCCCTATTGAGTTTTTTTATATTAACTACATATTTTACTGCATGTTCTCCAAGCCAGAGAGTGACGTTGGGGATTTGGACCCACAGAACTCATCGGGAGGATGAGAACTGCAGAAGCTCTAGAGCCCTCACCTCTGCTGGAAATTTGGATGTTGCTGTTCTGTTCTCATTTTAAAAGTATGAGGCCAGTTTCTCAGTCATCTATGTTGCTCTTTCTACTTCCTTCCAAAAAAAAAAAAAAGAAAAAAACCAAGAAACAAACAAAACCCACCATAACGGTGAGATTATTTAAAGAGAATGAGGAATGGAAAAAGAAAGAATGAAACCCCACCCACCACCCAAACACACACACAAATGCAATCCTGAGATAGGGGATTGTGGGAAGAAGACAGAGTAGGAAGCTCCAGGAATTATTCCTTCCACCAAAACCACCATTGAACTGGCAGAAACTGTCTTAATAGACTACTTTGAAACTCTGGGGTGCAGTGGAACACTGTCCAGTATCCAGGGAGAAGTGGGAGGAAGAGGCTCGTAAATTGTGATAAATATTGGTCAGTTTCACCCTCCCTGCAGAAGCTGCCATCCCCCTTTCCTCAACCTCAGGCAGGTAGCAGTGGGGACTGGAGCTTGGGCTCATGGGCCAGCTTGCCGGAGCCAGGGTAGGTCATGAAGACATGGTTCTCCAAACTCAGAGGGTTATGTTCTAATAGAAGGTTTCTACCTTCAGATCACTGGAGCTGGCTCTTACAGTGCCCATTGTTTCAACTCCCCTAGGGGAAAGGCACAAGGACATCTTAAAGACAGCAAGCTCCCTAAATCTGTGGGAAACAGTTAAAACACTACATCAAGTGAGCAAGTGCTGAATCAGGGAAACGCTTCTTCAAAAACAGAGAAGAAACTCCTGGCCCATTGCTGGCCCTTCCTCTAACCCATCCACAGTGCAGGGTGGAGCCGGTTTGTGGTCCTATCGGGGGTCTCTGGCCCTGTTCCAGGAGGAGCACAGTGGCCCCTGTGGGTACATGTATGTCAGTGCCAATCTATTAGGTAGAGGTCTGAGAGATTTAGCCTGAGAATTTGTCCTGGGATTGCCCACCCAGAGTTGAAGTGGCCTGGGGCAAAGGACTGCATGCATTAAGTCACTCAAGAGAGCACCCAGGAGAGGGAGGAGGTCTATTTCAAAGGAAATAGAAGAGACACTCACTCAAACTCCTATAAAATGGAAACAGGGAATTCCTAAGGCCTCAAGCAAGCACAAGCCTAGAAAAAGAAGCAGACTTCAAAGTTGCAGCTCCACGCAGTCTCAGACAGGGCAGAAAGGATGCTGCCTTTCCCATTTTCTTAGGGCTGCTCTTCTTGATAAGAGAGCTAAGCTCTGAGAGAGACCACCAGCCAAGGCAGAGCCAGTTTTCAAAGGCAGTGAAAGGTGCTTTTTGCCTTGATTTGTTTGTTTTGATTAGCTCCTGATATTCAAGAAAATCTCTGTCATATCACCAGCTGGACACAAACTTAAGGAACAGACAGTGCAAGGATGAAATCCTGGAATTGACACTTCAAACTATTGAAATATACAGTGTGCAGCAAAAGATTGCAAAGCAAACAGATAGAAGAAATGATGGCCCATCCAAGCGAACAAGATAAAATTCCAGAGGCCATCAGTAAAGAAAAGCAGACTCTAGACTTACCTGACAGAGATCCTCAATGTGCTCAAGGAGATACAGGAAAACACCGTGAAAGAACCAAAGGATGTGAGGAAAACAATGAAAGAACATTATGGGAATCTCTCCAGAGAGATACTTGAGTTGAAAGCCATAACAACTGACATGAAAAATTCCCAAGAGCAGTGCTGAGAGGAGAAAAAAAATCAGTAATCTCAAAGACAGGACAACTGAAATGATTCAGACTGAGGAGCAGAAAGATAAAATAATAAAAAAGAATGAAAAGAGTTTAAAGAGACCTGTGGGACACCATATAATTCTTAGAAACACACAAATAACCTATACTAATTCAAGAAGAAATAGGAGATCTCAACAAACTAATAACTAGTAAAGAGATTGAATCAGTAATAAAAAATTTCCAGATAAAGAAAAGCTCAGGACCAGAAGGCTTCACAGAGGAATTTTATCCAACATTCCAAGAAAAAAATAATACCAATTCTACTCGAGCTCTTCCAAAAAATCAAATAGGAAGGGACAATCCTTAGTCATTCTATGAAGTCAAAATCACCCTCAAACCAAAGCCAGATAGAGATACCACACAAAAACTATAAACCAATATCCTTTATGAATGTAGGTGCAAAAATCCTCAGCAAAATACTAGTACATAGAATCCAACAGCACATCAAAAGAATTATATACCATAATCAAATGGGATTATCCCAAGTATGCAAGGTTGGCTCCACATAAGGAGATTAATAAATGTAACACATCACATTAATAGAACAAGGGAAAAGAAACACATGATCACCTCAATTGATGCAGAAAAGGTATCTGATGAAATCCTGCACCTCTTTTTGATAAAAGCACTTGGAAACTAGGAATAGAAGGAAACATCCACATTATGATAAAGGGAAAATATGAAAAACCCACAGCTAACATCATACTCAGTAGTCAAAGATTGAAAACTTTCCCTCTAAGATTAGGAACAAAAGAAAGATGCCCAATATCATCACTGTTATTCATCATTGTATTGGCAATTCTATCTAGAGCAATTAGGCAAGAAAGAGAAATAAAGGCATCCAAATTACAAAGGAAGAAGTGAAATTTTCCCTGTTTTCTGATGACATGATCCTATAACAGAAAATCCTGAAAAATTCATAACTAATAAATTCAGCAAAGTGGCAAGATACAAGATTGACGCAAGAAAACCAGTAGTGTTTTTATATGCTAGTAATGGACAATCTGAAGAAGAAATTTAAAAAGGTCCCATTTACAACAGCAACTAAAAGAATCAATTATCTAGAAATAAATCTAACCAACCATGTAAAGGACTTGTACACAGAAAACTAGACAACATTGCTAAAAGTAATTGCAGAAGAGCTAAATAAATGGAAGGACGTTCATGTTCATGTACTGGAAGACTAATTATTAAGATATCAATTCTATCCAAAGCAATTTACAGATTCAATGCAAGCCCCATCAAAATTCCAACAATCTTCTTTGCAGAACTGGAAAAACTAATTATTGAATTTATGTGGAAGGACAAAGGCCCAGAAATAATCAAAGTCATCTTGAAAAATAAGAATAAATTTGGTGGACTCACAATTCCTGATCCTAAAACTTATGACAAAGCCACAAAAATCAAAGAAGCTTGATAATGACACAAGGACAGACATTTAAACCAATGGAATCAAAAAGAGAATTCAAAAATCAACCCTCACATTTATGGCCACTGACTTTTATTTCTGCCCACTGACTTTTGACATGGGTGCCAAGTCTATTCATGTGGGAAAACTAGATGTCCATATGCAAACAAATGAATATTATCCCTACCTCAAACCATATACAAAAATCAACTCAAAATGGATCAAAAACCTAAATATAAAAGCCAGAATTATGACATTCCTAGATGAAAACACAGGGAAGCATCTTTTGGACTGTGTTTAGGCAAAAATTTCTAGACTTTAATCCCAAAGTACAAGGAACAAAAGCAAAAATAGGTAAATGGGACTTCAGCGAAATTAAAACCATTTACTCATTAAAGTTTTTATCATGAAAGTAAAAAGACAACCTTCTCAATAGGAGAAAATGTTGGGAAACCACATATTTGACATGGGTTTAATATCCAGAATAAATAAAGAAATCCCACAACTCAACAACAAAAAAATAAGCAACCCAATTTAAAAATGGCAACAGGCTTGAATTGACCTTTTCACAAAGAAAGGCCAGGGAACACATGAAAAGATATTCAACATCATGAGTCATTAAAGGAACACACACACATTCTAGAATGACTACTATTAAAAAAAAAAAGAACAAAATTACAAGTGTTGGAGAGGATTAGAGAAATAGTGACATTCATTGACTGTTGATGGGAATGTAAAATGGTGCAGCCACTCTGAAAAACAATTGGCAGTTCCTCAGAAAGTTGTTTAGAATTATCATATGTAGAGCAATTCTACTTTCATCACCCCTATATATATATCCAAAAGATTTGAAAGCAGCTTTGTACACTGATGGCCATAGCAGCTTTATTCACAATTACCAAAAGATAAAAACAACCCAAGTGTCCACTAACTGAGCAATGGATATAAATGGGGTTTATATGTATGGTGGAATATTATTCAGCCATAAAAAGGAATGAAGTTGTGATACATGGAAGGACCTTGTAGACATCATGTTGAGTGAAATAAGCCAGATACAAAAGGATAAGTATTGCATGATCTCACTGATAAAACATGATTAGAATAAGTAATTCATAGAGTCAGAATCAAGGTCACCAGGACTGGCTTGGGGGAAGGGAATGGAGAATTAGTAATTAAATTGTTCAAGGTGACTTTTTGGGTTGATGGAAAAGTTTGATAATGGATGGTGGTGATGGTAGCACAATTCTATGAACATAAATAACACCCCTAAATTATATATTTGAATGTGGTTATAAGGGGTAATTTTAGATTGTGTATATGTTATTAGACTAAAAATTATAGAAAAAAAAATAAGACTGTATAACAACAACAACAACAAATGAACCTCCTTGCAAGCTATGGACTACTGGTAATAGTATATTATAAAAATATTCTTCCATGAATTCTAAAAAATGTAGCACACTAATGCAAATTGTTAATAATAGGGTGGTATATGGGAACTCTGTATTTTTTGTGGGATTTTTCTGTAAACATAAACTTCTCTAATAAAAAAAGGAAGAATAGGGTAGGTCACGGTGGCTCAGCAGGCAGAGTTCTAGCCTGCCATTCCAGAGACCCAGGTTTGATTCCTGGTGCCTGCCCATGCAAAAAAAAAAAAAAAGGAAGAATAATATACAAATTTTAGGATGATAAAAATAATTAAAAATAGCCCTGACACCTTTGACTACAGTTTACTTAAAAAACTGTCTGTTCTGGTTATTCAACTCCTTCTCCTCTGGAAAGAGGGTGTGGCTTGGAAGGTTCCATGCCATGGTCTCCGCTCTGGGAGAGTGCTTCCCTATTGATTTATGTGTCAGGAATTCAAATTGGGATATTTATACTGCGGCTGAGCACCTAATAAAAATGTAAATTATTGTTTAAAAAAAAACAAAGGGAAGAAAAATCAAGGAACAACCTCCTAAGAAAAGTACATTATACAGCCACACACACCACTGAAGTGCCACAGGAAAGGAGCTGGACACTACAATCACGAGAGGGTCAAGATGTCCCTCAGGCCCTTACAATTTCTCCTTTATAAAGGCCTTTCTCTCTTCTACCCAAATGCCTCTCTTAGGCTTTGCAGTTCTGAGTTCTGACTCTGACTCCATCACTCATTAGCATTGGGGCTTTGGCAAATAGCAGGCATTTCTCTCAGAGTCTTCCTATACCATAAAGAGAAGGAACAATGGCATGTCAAATGATATCACCTATGCAAAGCTCTTGGAGGAGAGCCTGGCACATTGTAGGTGCTCAATGTACATTCTTTTCCGTACCTCCTTTCCCCTTTGCTAGATCCTACATTCATATCCTTCCTCAAATGACATGTCTTCACCCATTAAAATCTGATTGCAGCCAGCTGCTCTCTCACTTGAAAGACCCTGTAGCCACTAGATCACCCCTACATATGAATGATTGATAATGAATTATCATTATCATGACAATGATTATGGAAAGCAGAAGGAAAGACATAAAGGAAGCTTTAATACCAGAATTTCAGAAACTAGCAATGGAGTTTCTGCAAAATCACTTAAATCATGCCCCATAGGAAATCAGTTCTCTGGTCACCTGTAAGGACAGACGATATACAAAGTCAGGGCAGCAGGGGGTGGGTCTCTCCAATTTTAATTTTCAATGCCAGTGTCATAGGGCACACCCACTCCCATGACCATATTCTTTATTTTGACAATGCTGTTAACTGCCCTTTCTCCAGAGTCCTAATTTCAAGCTTCCCAACTCTGGCCACTCTTTTTCTTCTTGCTCTAGTATTCCAATTCCAGCAAATTCTACAGTTGCATTGAAGCCTCCAAGCCCCTGAGGCTGCCTCCTTTTCACTATCCATTGCCTTACTCATGCCTCACTTACCAGGTTTAGATTCTGATAAAGATCCATTATTATCATTCCAAAAATTCACAAAAAAATTTAAAAAATAAATAAACCTTGCAAAAAATTCTTACCTCTCCGGACTTCTTTTCCTATACCCCAATTGGGTTAAACCCCATTACTGGCCTAGCCGTGCTTGCATTCAAACAACTGTGCATCGTCAGAGAAATATAGGTAATTGTGCTGACTGTTGTCACTTTATACAATTATGACCATAAATCTCAAATGGACACTAAAAAATAGATTGGCAATCCTACTACATGTCTCTTGTAAGTTAATTTTTTCCATTCTCCAAAATGGCAATTATTTCTTTCCTTCGACCAAAGACTGCATTTTAAATTTACTCTCACATGTATGTCTCCTTGTATTTCACAGAAAGACACTTCATCTTCACATCAGTGACCCCACACTTCATGCTGTCGCTGTACACATTCTCCTGGCCCTCAGCCCTTATTCATGACCACCATGCACCTGCTCTTCACAAAGGCCAACCCTCCTCTTGTGTCGAAGGCCTTACTAGCTCATGTTTCCTAAGGAGTTTGTTCCTGCAATCATTGCCTCTCCACCCTCTTAATCATGTTTTTCCCTCACCATTTCATTTGCCTATAGCATATAAATGTGCTCCAAAATCTCCTACCTGAAATAAGTGACAGCCTCTCTTGACTCCACTCTCCTTCCAGTGTCCACCGTATTTCCCAGCCCTTATCTCCAGCAAAACTTATTGAGGGAGTCACTGTTTCCAGTTCTCACTTTCATTATCTCTTTACCCAACCATGCTTTCAGCCTCCACTGAGACTGCTCATGTCAAGGTCGTCAGTGATTTTCATGTTGCTACGTCACGAAATGTGGCCATTTCTTTGTTACTTTCATACTTGACCTCTTAGCATCATTAGGAAATTATTCCTTTCTTTGAAACACTTTCTTCTCCTGACTTTGGTGACATGGATTTCTCAGATTTTCCTTCTATCTCAAAGACCACTCCTTGCTTTTTCTCTTTTTTTAGTCAACCTCTAAAGTTAGAAGACTAGAGTTTGCTCATGGACCTCTTTTTTCTTCTCTATTCTCACTTTTGCCTCAGGTGATTCATACCACTGTATACCAGTGGCTACCAAATCCCTATCTTCAGCCCTGACATCTCTCTGAAACCCAGATTAGAGAATCTAATTTACACTTGGCACTTTGTTACTTAATGAACTCTAACTTAATGCTAGGAATATTAACTTTCCAAAACAGAACTCTTGATTCCTTGATACCCTACATTTGTTTCTCTTCCACTTTTCCCCTTCTTAGTAAAAGGTACCACATCTATCTAGCTACTCAAGTAAAGAAAAAAAAAAAAGTCATCCTTAATTTCTCTTTCACCCGCAATCACCATACCATATTCAATCCATCAGTAAGTAAATCACCAAATTCTGATGACCCTATCTCCCAGCATTTTTCAAATCCTTCCTTAACTACTATCACCCCTCAACCATCACTTGGACCACTGCAAAAAAATCCCTAATGGTTGTCCCTGATTTCTCTCTTCCCTTACAGCCAATCTACACCTAAAACCTAAACTGATCTATTAAAAATGTAAATCAGATTGTAACTTGCCTGATTGAAGTTCTCTAATTGTGTCCCTCACACTTAGAATGCCATTCTAATTTCTTACTCCAATCAATAAAATCCTTCATGGTATTGCATCAACATCCCTCTTTGACAGCATTTCACCTCTCTCCACTCATTCACTCTGTCCCAATCATACTGGCACACCAAAAAATGCCCATTGCAGGTACCTCAAGACATTTTCAATATCTATTCCTTAGAATTCAGAAAAATCTTAGGAAGCATGGGATCCAATAGTCTCATTGAACAAATAAGGAAACCAAAGCCAGAAAAGGAAGCCTCATAGCAAGTGGTAGAGAGATCAAGACTACGCTTCCTGATTGCCGGTATGGTGCTGTTTCCATAGACTATGCTAGGTGGTCTCTGCCTTCTGAAGGTTTGAATGTCTCACCTTCTGAGCTGCAGAGACTATTACTTTAGCAGAGGCAGGCTTGGGATTTAGTTCATTCTTGGTTGTGATTTTAAGAAGGATCTATCTGATTGACTTTAAGCACCACTGTGGAAATCATAGTCCTTGGAGTTACAGTGGAGAGCTTTGGAAATTTTAACAACGATTCCATGGATCCAAAGGGTTCTGGGCAATGCATGACTCCCTGGGGAATGTTTCACTATTTTTTACCCTACAGAGACATTTCATAGTCAAGCTGTCATTGAAGTTCCATAGTCATTCCTTAAAAAGTCACTTTCTCTCTAGTCATTAAAAAGCAAATGTGGAGAGGATCTTCATTTCAGTCTGGTGTTGATCTGCTACCTCTTTGTGCCATTGCCTCTGCTTGTCTGTCACTCTTTACATGCCACATTGGGGTTCATTCAAGCTTATTTCCCAGTCCTGCCTCCTTCCACCTCTCTGTTGATTTGCCTATAATCAAGAGTTATTTGTATATCAGATTTGCTTTCTCTGGAAAATAGTTATTGTTTCGAAGGACTTCATATCATGCCAGCATAAAAATTATTTTGGAAAAATAACAATATTTTAAAGATACTTAGCTTTTTGATAATTTGTAACCATATTTTTCTTTATGCTTTTACACATATTCTATTTCATTAGCACGTCTTTGGACTTTAAAAGCTTACATCTCAAATGCAGATCTTGCCTGGGCATTTGCTGACCTACTATCAACAAAAAGAGTGTTTGCTCAGTCACAGAGCATATTCTCCTTTGTATATGTACTTTCTTTGACCACAGACAAGGAGGGTGGAATGTCTTTCTTTCTGCAATCTGTCTGAAAAACTCTTAGTCCCTTATTTGACTACATGCACTTTAGGAAATAGGGAAGGGATATCTGGACAGTTTTATCTTCATTTTGAGGTACAGGCCCAATCTGCAGAGAACGTCTCCAATCAAATTTTTTAACTTAAAAAATTCTAAACACCAACAACTTGCACTTCATCCTACATTTCCAAAGAGTCCGCCAATTATATGGCCACCCTGAATTTCCTGGTCTGCTATATCCTGCAGCGCGTAACATAAAGTGGATGCCCATACCACCTATTTGGGTGAAGATATATACCTTATCTGGGTAATCTTTGAAATGCTCCTGAAGATCCATGTTTTAGCATATCAGTAGTACTGGTAACTTTATATTTCTTCTTCATCATATTTCCTATCATTTAAATAATCTATTTTCAGAATCATTTGTTTGCCCTTTCTATGAAAAAGTGCTGGAATCCCCAGGATTACTCCCAAAGTCCCTACTTTTTTTTTTTGTCCTAGTTGCATTTTTTATACACTTGGCACCTCAGAAAATTTCTCCCATCACCCCACTTCAATTTTCATGACACATTCTGGAATGCAGACACATAAACCCATTGAAGAGTCTGTGGGAAAATACCAGGAGGCACGTATGTTCCAGGCACCGTCCGAGGTCCTAAATAGCCCTTCATCAGGCCTCTGAGCTCATGAAATGTGAAATGCACATTCTAGGGAGATATGTAAGAAATGTATTATTAGGTTCCATTGACTTTACCTCCTCAACACCTCTTACGTCTGTACATTACTCTCCTAATCTAGCTTATTATCACTTTTTTCAAGCTATCATCATCTCTCTTCTCTGCTATTAAAATGAGCCCCTCACTATCCTCCTCACATCTCTTTTTGCTTTCTTCCGATCCATCCTCTATACTTAATTCAGAGATCTTATTAATATGTGTTTCTGGTCATATCACTTTCCTGCTTAAAATCTTCAAGCACATCCCATTCATCTTATGCCGTAAACAAATATCTTTAACAAAGTCCTGCATGAGCCAGCCCTTGCCTGTCTCTTTAGCTTTTCTTCCCCTCTCTCTCTAGGCTTTAACCTCGTTGGCTTCCTTGGAGAGTTCCCCAGGCTTCTAGACTCCGTTCTGCCCTATGCTCTTCCCTCTTTCTCTCTATTCCCCTCGCCCCAACTCTCCTCTTCATACCAGCCTTCCTCTACATGACTCATCCTCATCTTCAGAACTCAGCTCAGATACTCCTTCCAGAAAGCTACCCCCGTCTCCCCAGACCCATCCAGGTACCCTGTAATTTTCTTTTTGTTATATTAACCTTTTTTCAGGTGTGAAATAGAATGCATACACAGAAGAGTACATAAGATATAAACATAAAGTTTAATCAATATTAATAAATCAAGTTCCCTGTCACCACCATCCAGGTCAAGCAACAGAGTTTCCCTAGGACACAAAGGCACTCCTGTGAGTTCCTTGTGGGCCACAGAAATCCCTCCCACCACCAGGAAAACCTGCTTCCCTGATTTTTATGGTAATAATTTCCTTACCGGGGTGGGGGGAGATAAATAATATTTATTAGTTTAGAATTGCACACATGCATACATACACATATATGTAGACAATGAATGCCCCTGTTTCCCAGTAAACCTAAGCTCCAGAAGAGCAGAGATGGCATGCCACTTGCTCGCAGGGTCCTGCCTAAGCCCTGGTGCATGGGAGGTTCTCAGTAGATATTTGGAAACCGATTGAATGGAGATCCAGGTGGAGTGCAGAGAAGGGCTGAGCTATAATGAGTACTCTTCTGCACATCCTTTTCAGATGAGAGGCTGTATTAAATAGGGGGTTAGGGCATCTACTGGGTATGAAGAACATGTTCAAATGCATCTGTCCCTTTCTTGCCAGGAAGTTTAAACAAACAAAAAAGGTGATTGATGAAGGTATGTGGGGAAATAAGCATGTCCATCTTTCTGGGCATTTGTGTATCTATTTATTTATTTACCTGACTACCCACTTGTTTATCTAACTCCATGGCCATGCAATATTATCTAAATACTTACACTTATTAGAATACACTTGGAAAGTCAAGCATCACAGAAGAATGGGGTGAGAAAAATGGCTGCTGTCTACTAAGCAGGCATAAGTAGCGCCCTCCATTTGTGACCTACAAGAGCAAACCCTGCCCCTGTCAGCAACTCAGACTAGAAGATGGTGAGAAAATAAACTGTGTCTCGGGGATTTGATTCATGAGGGAGAAACACTGTGGCAGGATCATGGAAACATATGAATTATTCACATTTCAAACTGGGTAAGGGGAAGGAGGTGGAAGAGAATGATCAGGAAACACACATCAAGAAAATGAAGCTCTCCCTGGCCAGGGGGATGCTCAGAAGGGGTGGGGCTGCGGGAGCAGCTTCACAGGAGGACTGAGACCAGGGGTGACGGGAGGAGAGAAATCACCTTGTCACTCAGACAGCTCACCTGGCAGGAGTAACCGTGGCTCTGCAATCCTGGGGTAGATAAACCCAAGGAATTTCGCTATCTAAGAGCCAGTTACAGCTGAAGTAGCAGCCGGGCAGCTCCTGAACGAGTTTAAAAATAAATCCTGGTGCCAGGCCCACAACTGTCCTTATGGTTGCAGAAAGAGGGAAAAGCACATCAGACTGGGGTGGCAGCTTGGTAGGTGGAGTAGAAGAGTGGCGGCTGGTGGAGTTGAGAATTGGTGTAGAGGTGGGTAAGGAGGGAGTTACAGAGGGGTTGAAGAGGGTGGGGGAGCTAGATAGAAAAGGCGAGGCTTATTCCTCAGCATGAAAGAGATTTAGGGTTGTGGTGAAGTGAGATGAAGCCCACTGTGAGTAAAAAGGTCCAGAATGACAACAGGATGTGAGACCTAGAAGGGGAGAGGAGCTGAGATGGACAGGGGCTGAGTAGATGCAGGAAAGGAATGAAGCAAGCAGTCCAAGGTAATGTCAGGAACAGGCCTACAGCTAAGTGATTTCAGGTGAGAGTCAGCTGGAAGGCAGCCAGGTGGAGTATGGGTGGCACCACCTGGTTTAAAGACCTGCGGCAGGGTGGGCATAGCTAGGAGGCTTAGGTACTTACTAAGAAACCCATCATAACTAAGCAGGCCCACAGATGTTAATTGAACACCTAGTATGTGCCAGGCTGGGTACACAGAAATATGTCTGCTCTTAAAAAGCTTACATTCTAACTCAAGGAAACAGATAATAAACATGCAAGCAAACAATTAAATACTATTTTAGACAGCAAAAAGGGCTATGAAAGAACAAAAATAGGGTAGTGTATTAGAGACTAACCAGGCATGTAGGGAGGTGGGGGGAGCTGCCTTAGCTAGGATGGTCAGGAAGAGCCTGTCTCCAGAGATGAGGCTGGAATTGAGCCCTGGAATATATGTGGGGCCAACCATGTGTCTGTCTGGGGGAAGCATAAAGCAGGAATGCTCAGAATGAAGCTGAGCAATGAAGACAAATACAAGTGAGAAGGCAGCTGAAAATCCAGGCTCTTGCAGAGTCTCACTTTCCTCAATCTGTAAACTCAGTGGGTTCAATTTGATGATTGCTGAGTCCTGCTCAGTGTGGCATAAAGTTTCAAAAAATCCTCAGAAAATGTAGGACTGGAGTTGGATCTTGGCAAGATTCTCGAAACACTGGTGAGGTCATTGAAACCAGAACTAAAAGCGTGTATTTTTCCAAAACATTTAATGAAAGGGAAACATGGATATCTGCTTTCCCCCCTGAATGAGGGATGCTCCTTGTTCCTCCAACAGGCGGGAAAACCTTCATCCTAAAAGGCAGAACATGCTCAAACTCCACTGCTTCTGGAAGCTTTATTGAAAACTAAAATCTGTTACTTCCTGTTCCCACTGTAAAATGTGTGTCCTTCTACTTGGTCACTTATCTAACGATGACTTTGAAAATAGTTACTAAGGGCGGGAGATGGTGGTGCAGTGGCAGAATTCTCGCCTGCCATGCCGGAGACCCAGGTTCCATTCCCAGTTCCTACCCATGCAAAAAAAAAAAGCTACCTAAAAAAGTACCTAAAACTATCTACCTGTTCATTATCTACCTCCTTCTCTTATCTGTAGATTCCTAGTTAACCTCCGAGCCCCTGGGGCAGCGGTGAGCTTGGGGCAGGCATCCCCTTGGGGGTTGAAGGACTGAATGTTTGTGCATGAGTAGGTGAGAACATGCATGCCTGAGAAAGCTCTAGAGTCCATCCTCATCTCCCTCTTGGGGCAGAAGTGTGCTGCATCAGAGGAGCAGTCCTGCAAAGCGGCAGGGAAGACCCCGCCAGGCCGGCCTCTGCCTCCCCTGCTGCTCCCTCTCGCGGATGCCTGCACTTTGGCAGAATTTCATCCCCAGTAGGGCCTGGTGGAAAGGAGAAGAGGGAGAAGGAAAACACACTCGGGTCCTTCAAGTTCACCCTAGGATGGGTGAATAGAATCGGATCCTGTCTGAGGAGCTATTTTTTATAAAGGAGAAAGGAGCATAGGGGCTGGGGGTTGGGGGGCAAGTGGGACAGAGGGAGGGAAGAACCAAATGCAGAGGAAATAAAGGAGAACTTTACCTGTCTCCTAGGGTCCTCTGGGGCCATTCATGTCCCATTTGCAGCTTTTCTAATCAGGGATGCTCGGGCTTGGACATGACATCTTTGCTGCAACAGTGTGGTCAATCCAGGGAGGCAACCAGGGGCCGGGTGAGAATAACAGGCCAAATAACCAAAGCTGGTTTGGACATTTACTTCATACCAACACTATTATAAGTGCTTTACATGTACTGACTTATTGAGCACTCATCTTGACTGCTTCATTTTGATGGGAAAACGGAGAGACTAAAAATAATTTGCCTACGTTCTCACAGCTGCTCATGGGGGCTCTGCACAGAGGATTTGAACGCAGTCCTCGAGGCCCTGACCGCTGCGTGGGCTGCGTCGGGAGCGTGGCTTCGCGTTGTGCGCCTTTTCCAGTCGGGGTGCTAAGGAGGGGCCTGAAGACCTCTCTGATAATCAACAACAGCCTGCTCCTTTTAGAGCCGCCACCCTTTCTGAGGCTCAGGGGACCAGCCATGTGGGCTGCTGTATTCCCCACATCCTCTTCTCTGGGGCTTTACCTCTCCCAGGCTTCTCTAGGGTGAGTGAGGAGAAAGGGGCCACGTAAATACGAGGGATTGGGAGAGGAACAAAGAGCCGGGTAAAGGAGAGGAGCCACACAGAGGCTTGGGTAACCATGGACGTCCAACCAACCATAAGACCCACATGATCTCCTCATCTGCAGTGGAAGAGGCAGCAGGCACCCGAGAGGAAGGAAATAAATGTCCCTAATGGTGCAACACAAGGAGGCTGTTGGTCAGGAATGTTCCACTTGCCTAACACCTTAAGATGATGATTGAAATGGAAACCGTGAACTCTTTTCTAGATGTGATACCTGCATCTTGAAGCACTTAACTTAGTCAAGAGATGTGAATTCTAGGCCAGCCTTGGCCAGGAATGACCTGTGCATCCTTGGGCAAGTTATTCCATCTCCTGGGACCTCCATCTAAAGGAAGTGGCCATGTGGCAGGTCTCTGAGACCCTTCCAACACTCATAAAGTTCCTAACCATCTGACCACTCCAGGCACTGGAGTCTCAGTTTGTCAGGATGGGATGGCAGTGTTGATGGACCTATCAGGGAGAGAAGAAAAATCTCCACGTCTGCCAAATTCTCAGGCCAACTCCACTTACTCAACTGCCCAGCCCGAGGCACATGTGAGTGACAAGCCATGTGGGTTCGGCTGCTCTCCCCCTTACTCCCAGGTAACTGTGACCTTGGCCACCTCATTGCCCTTATCTGGGTCTCAATTTCCTCTACATCAGGGGAGGGGGGAATGGTAGTCCTTTCTGCTTGCCTTCCTCTCCTAGGTTTTATGGGGATGAATAGGATAATGTTTTCTAATTACTTAGTGCTCCTCAGAGCGAAAGTGCTGGGAGTCAGGATAAAGGACTCTTCTAATCTAGTTGCTTTCAGGAATTATTCATCCAGAAACATAAATGGGCATGTAAATGAGAGTGAAGACTGGGAAATGCGGGCCAGGGAAGGTCAGGGCCGACAGGGTGGCTGGGAAGGGCTGGGTCAGTACACTGTGGGTTTGCTTGGCAGATGGCTCCTATTGTACATACTTGGCTTGACCCAAGATTGCAGGATCCTTGAACCTCAGCTTTCACTGCTCCAGAGCTTCCCCAGACTCATGGCCTTCTCTTGCAAAATGCATTTTATTAACCTTTTAGGTGGCTGTACCCAGAGGGACAAGCCGGTGTCGTACTGACAATAGGAAACTTTGGTATTTACATGGTCGGAAGTCCCTGCTCTGTATTTCTGGTGGACATAGCCACCAGACCCAGGCCTTTTCCCTGGAGTGCTGGCTCTGAGAGCCTTTGAAGGAAGCTAGCTTTTTGGTTATGAGAAGGCAGTACAATACATTAGTGTATGTAATGTAATATATGTGTTGTGTAATATAATATATGTGTATGTGTGTGTATATGCTCACCCACAAGGCCTGCCCTCAGGAAAAAAGAAAAACTGTGACATCCATGCTCTTGGCCTTGACACCTGACAAGAAGGATATGGTTCAAATGTTGCACAAGGGCTTGTGACAAGGGTACTTAGGAAAGCAGATGTCTCTATGCTCGACTCCAACGTAGGAGGTGCTGGACCCATGACCCCTGGTGCTGCAGTTTAGTGAATTGCTTTTCTAGTCTGGAATTATTTTCAGGAAGGGAAAAAAGCATTTGACAAAAATTCAAATCTATTCATTCCTTTATTCAACATTCACTTATTAAGCCCTTAATTTGTCCATGTTACTGTAATAAGAAACATAAGGATA
This sequence comes from Tamandua tetradactyla, assembly GCF_023851605.1. NCBI lineage: Eukaryota > Metazoa > Chordata > Mammalia > Pilosa > Myrmecophagidae > Tamandua > Tamandua tetradactyla. The sequence goes on along the minus strand of NC_135330.1, from coordinate 29,681,968 downwards.
AAAATTGTTAGAATAATAATAAGTAGTAATAGGACTCCTATGAAATAGATGAGAATCATGGTTCCCATTTTGCAAAACAGGAAACTGAGACTTTAAGTTATCTAGCCAAAGTTTCATTGCTAAGAATTGACGTCAGAATACGAACTTAGCTCTTTTGACTCCAGATCTAAAGCTCAAAACCAAGACATGAGAGCTGTGTTCCAGTAGCCATGTTTCTTGAAGATGAATGTATAATGATATAGCTTTTGCTATGTGACTGTGTGATTGTGAATACCTTGTGTCTGATGCTCCTTTTATCTATGGTATGGACATAGTAAAAATATGGATTAAAAATGAATAAATAATAGGGCAAACAAATGTTAAAGTAAATTGAGTAGATTGAAACATTAGTGATCAATGAAAGGGAGTGGTAAGGGGTATAGAAAAAAATAGGGGGCAAAGCTTAAAATATATTACGTAGATGGAAATACTAGTGGTCAATGAGAGGGAGGGGTAAGGGGCATGGCATGTATGAGTTTTTTCATTTTTCTTTTTATTTATTTTCCTGGAGTGTTCTAAAACATGATCATGGTGATGAGTACAGTACTATGTGATGATATTATGAGCCATTGCTTGTACACCCTATAGAGAATGTTTGTATGTTAAGAATGTTTGTGTTTATATGTTGTTTTATTTGGTCAATAAAAATACTTAAAAAAAAAAACAAGACATGGCATTAATTTTTCAAGGAGGTGACAGTTAATAAAGGGGAGATGACAAGACTTCAGATCCATAGTAGAAGAACACAGGCAATGCTCTATGAGAAAATGCTGCAAGAGTTCTGGGCAGGGAGTAGGAAGGTTCCATGAAGGAGGTGGTATTTGGGCTGGGCCTGGAAGGGTGGGGATCATTTCCATAAGTGGAAGGAAAAGTGACGGCCATCCTAGGCCAATGGACAGATGGGGGTAAAAGTACGGAGAAGGATGGACAGAGGGTGACTGCACATAGCAACAGTCTTGCTTGGTTAGAGCAGTGGTCTCAACCCTAGTTATGTAATAAATCATCTGAGTAGCCTTTAAAAATTACCATGACCTGAGTCCCACATCTAGCTATTCTGCCTTAATTGGTCTTGCTATTGGTATTTTTTTCTTTTTTTATTAATTTTTAAAATTTTTTAAAAAATATAACCACAAGCAAACAAAATA